>NC_135350.1:13774566-15134403 GCF_023851605.1 Tamandua tetradactyla
TCATTACTTAACACCTTTACTGAGGCCCTGCTAGATATAAGACATTATGTTCAACAACAGGCTGGTAAATAAGACCTAATTTAAAAATACAGTGGATAGGATATCTCCTTCCTTTTTCTGAAGCCTCTTTTCTAACTTAACTTTGGGTGTTGCCCAGTTGCTAGATAATATCACCAACTAAATCCCTAAACTGTATTTAAGAACCATTATTAGTGTAGTTTTGTTGGTTGTGTTAGTTTGTTAAACTGCTGGAATGCAGTATTTCAGAAATGGAATGGCTTTCAAAAAGGGTGTGTCATGGTTAGGGACAGGTGTCAACTTGGCCAAGTTGTGGTACCTGTTCATCTGATTGGGCAAGCGCTGGCCTGTCTGTTGCAATGAGGACATTTCATAGGATTAGGTCATGATCACGTCAGCTACATCCACAGCTGATTCCATTTGTAATCAGCCAAAGGGGAGTGTCTTCTGCAATTAGTGATGCTAAATCCAATCATGGGAAGCCTTTTAAGGAGGACTCAGAGGAGACAGGTTCCATTCCTGCTTTGGCTGGTGAGCCTCTCCTGTGGAGTTCATCTAGGCCATCCATTGGAGTTATCAGCTTCGCAGCCTGCCCTGTGGATTTTGGACTCTGCATTCCTACGGTCACGTGAGACACTTTCATAAATTTTATATTTGCAAGTGTTCCCTGTTGATTCTGTTTCTCTAGAGAACCCTAACTAATACAGGGTGTTTATTAAGTTGAGTTTACAGTTCTAAGCATATAAAAATGTCCAAATTAAGACATCCAGGGAAAGATACCTTAGTTCAAGGAAGGCTGATGGGTCTGTAACACCTGGGTCAGCTAGAAGTTCATGTGGCTGGTGTCTGCTGGTCCCTTGTTCCTGGGCCCTGTTGCTTTCAGCCTCTGTTCCTGTTGGGGTTCCTTACTTTGCTACTATGGGGCTGACTTTCATCTCTTGGCTTTCCTTGGCTCTCTCCAGGTTCTGATTTGCTTGGTATCTCATGGCAAAGTCTACTGGGCTCCAAGCGTTTCAAAACATCTATACCTCTGTTCTCTGAAGCAACTGTTCTCCAAGTGTCTTCATCTGCTTGCTCTGTCATTTCTGTCAACTCCAGCTCTACCCACAATGTTTCCTCTTTTAAAGGATTCCATTAAACTAATCAAGACCCACCTGGAATGGGTAGAGTCACATCTCCATCTAATCAAAAGGTCACGCCCACAAATGGGCACACCACAGCTCCATGGAGATAATCCAATCAAAAGTGTGTGCCCTACAGTCTTGAATTAGGATTAAAAGAAACTGCTGCCCCCACAAGATTGAATCAGGATGTTAGAAAGAAAGCTGTACCTGAAAAAGAATAAATGCTCCTCCAATTGTGGAGAAGAAAAGAATTTATTCACAATATTGCAAGAAAAAGCGTGCAACCAAAATGTGATGGCTGGCATGCCAAGTGATAGAATGCTGCAGATTTAATACCCTAAATTTAGCATTCAGGTCCCTTCCCTGTTTCTCTGCTGATTGGATACTCCAGAGATTACAGTCTATCCACATAGTCTAATTCAAATTTCCCGCCAAAGTTTCCCGCTTTTGATTATACTTTACAGTCCAGTGACCCTGGTCATTACTTATTTAGATTTGTTTTTACCCATATAAGGATCTGGCGCCAATTCTAGGTTTATGTCAGAGGCCCTCTCCTTCCCTTGCTTGCAAGCTCGTTCTGAGCTGTTTTGCAGCCTTTTGTTTAGTTAGTTCCATTTCTCTAATCCTGTGCCACTTTGTGTAAAAGCTAAACTTAATTCTATTCCTACAAGGATCAAAACATGGCTTTTCTGGGGTAGATAATATTTTCAAACTGGCACGTTGGTAAACCTAGAATGAAATATCAATTCCTAATGTTTCTATGGAAAGCTGTACCCTGTGTTTCTGAGAGAAAACCTGAGAACAAGGTTGAGATCTTTTTGATGACAACTGTTATCTTGGAATAGTAATATTTATTTTGGGGGATGGTCCACATAGGGGGCTTGTTAATAGGCTGAAATGTTTTGGAAAGATGCAAATATTTACATCTAATTTTGAAATTTTTATTTCTGTAAATGTCAGAAAATTAAAAATTAGGCCTTGGCAAAAGAGATTTAGGCTGGCAATAAAGAACCATTTTTTGATAGTGTATGGACTTCAAACATTCTTAAGAAAAGAAATGAAATATCTCTCCTTCAGAAATTAATTCTTGGTCAATTTGAGCTGGTTTACATGTGGTACCATCCGAAGGCAAAAGGATCAACTTCTGTAATCTCATTCGGCTCTCTGAGTGACACACACACACACACACACACACACACACACACACTCACAGGCTCACATACACACAACCAACCACATTTGTTGGTAGGAAACAAATTTCAGTTGGAATTATTTATATATTTTTATAATGAAGTTAAACTTGTTAATTTTCAGATGTATACAAGATAGATTATTGAAACAAGAAAGTAGATTTATAGAGAATTTGTTTGGTCAGGCAGTTATGTAAAACAGTGGAGCTTTTCCATTCAGCAGTATAGATTTACTTAATCTTAAACCCAGGACTGACACCTCCTTGGGGAGTATTTCTGGTTTATAGCTGTGAAGACAACATGACCTTCTACAATTCTCTTGGGTCACTGAGGAAATAGTTGACTAGGTGTGTGAAGTTAGGATTCTAAATTGTACGTTTAGTGTTAATGTAAAGGCAGATGAAATTTATAAGTTGAACATGTTAAAATGTTTATCTATGTAGTAAGTTTTGAATTGATTATTAAATTGATAAAAAGAATTATTAAATAGCTTAATAAGGTAAGATGATTAAAAAAAATGTGAGCTAATGGTTTGCTTCATTTAAAATTTTTATGACTTTCTTAAGCACTTATGCCTATTATACTGAGATTTGGCACCACTTAATTTCTCTATGCCCTTTTTAGAGGTTACAATAGCAGCAACATTGGTCTGTGATACTGTCCTGTTCTGATCCTTATAATTTATAATACCAATAAAGACTGACATAATAGAACGTTAAGATACAGACAGTTAATGAATAATAAAGTATTTACCTTTCAGATAAGATCACGAGCCTCTGTTTTGTAGGTTGATCAGTAAAAGGAAGGCCAAGACTGGTAGGTTTTTAGAAACATTGGTTCAATCCCTTAACATAGAAGGTGTGGATTGAGTCCATTATCTGTGACCCAATTTGCATTGCAGTGTCCTCATAATCTGATATGCAAAACCAGCCATTGCTTAAAATAATAGAAGTGTGAAAAAAATAGGTTTTTTTTTTTTTGTATATTTATCTCAACTGCCTTCTAATCTCACTTCCTTGTTTTAATTGGTATGAATATATGTTTTGAGTATTGAAAATGAAGCATTTACACAATGTGTTTTAAGGATGACAAAAACCTGGCTGGATTCAGATGTATTTCTGCTTATGCTTGCAAATATTAATGTGATTTTATCTATTACTATTTTAAACAAGTTTAGTGACTTGATGTAATTTTTATGAGTATAAATTTTAAGAGTTGATACTTTAAGAACAAGAGAAATTTGCATGAATTTTCATTCTACTCTGATTTAATGGTGATGAGGTAAATTTGAAACATTTTGAAAATGGCCTCATTTTTTTTGTGAAAGTTTATTCAAACAATGGGCAATCAATTTCTTTCTTTCTTTCTTTCTTTTTTTATTGGTAATACCGTTTGGGTCAATTATTTGCCCCAAATTATTTAGTTCTAAATATGAATGACATCATGTTGTGTTGGAAAACTCTTGTTCCCATGAATTTCTGGCTTTAAAACCTACCTAACATTCAGTTTAGGTCCATACTCCAGCCGTACAATTTCCTGGAAAAATACCCATACATACCAATAAGATATGTCTATTTATATTCTTTTCGGAAGAATTATAAATGTAGAAACCTCATAGACAGTATGACACTGAAAACAGTGAAATAACGATATCACAGGAAATAAATCATAGTGTGTTTTTTGTTACTAAAAAGTAAGAAAATTGTTTCCATGTGCCCTAAAAGAATATGAATTTAGTTTCCAGAATTCAGATTTCAATAAAGTACTTTTGAACTTTTTTCTACTCTAATCTTAGTAATGTTATCCTTATGAGGTTTGATTTGATCTTCATAGTAAAACCCATTCATATACTTATGAAAAAAATTGCACTTATTATAGAGAGTACTTTATATCTGCATATTTGTATCTGATAGTAAAGACATTATGTCCAGACCTGATACATGTAGAATTAATTCCAACTTCAAATCTTCATTTAAAAGTGTTGTTAAAATTCTCTACATTCTATGGGGGGATCCACAGGGTACGGGGGTGAAAAATTTTTTGGATAGATTTTGTGTCTAGTTTGAATTGCTTTTGCTCATAAAAATCTGCTATATAGTTATTTCTGAATAAATCATCAGTTGAAATAAACCACAAGTACCTAGAGTGAAGGGGATGTCTGCTTAATCTCAGGGAATGTATCTTCAAGTTTATAAATAGGGATTCAGTGAAGAGCAAAATCAGTTAATTTTTAAAATAAAATGTAATGAGCCAATAAAAGAACTATAGTTGGGATAGCTGACATCATACTAAATGTTTCCAGAAAACATAGATTTTCTCATAATGTGTTTTTTGATGAGTTTTTTCTTTATGGAATACACAAAGACTCTATTGATTGAAGGACTCATAATAACTGGTGGGTCCATTGCCTTTATTAGATTAAAAGTTAGACCATAAATAATAAATGGGTCCTTCTAACCTGCTTTCTAATTAGAAAAAAAATTTATGTAGAGAGTTTCCTTTTCAGTATTGAACACAGATACAAACAAAACTTTCTTGTTTTTCAAGAGATTATAAAAATATAGAAAAAAACCAAACTTACAAAGGTTTTTATTTTACCATGACTTTTAAGGTAAGTTTTTATTTTTCATATATATAGCAATGAATTTTGTTTACTACGTTTCTTAGTTTGCCAGGGTTTCTATAACAAAGCACCACAGACTAGTTGGCTTAGCAACAGCAGAAGTTTATTGTCTCATAGTTATGGAAGCTAGAAATCCAAAATCAAGGTGCTAGTTGAGCCGTGCTTCTTCTTAAAGGGTGGGTGCTGTTTCGTGCCTCTCTCTCTTTCGGCTCTGGTGGGTGGCAGCAATCCATGACCTTCCTTGGTTTGCGGCAGCCTAACTCAATCCCTGTCTCTGTCACACGATTGTCTTTCTCTCTCTGTCTCTATTTTTCTGTTTCTATCCAAATATCTTCTCCTTGCAAGGACATTAGTCTTGAGTTTCGACTCATCTTTGCTAATTGCATCTTCAAAAATTCTATTTATAAATAAGCTCACATACACAAGACCAGGGGTTACGACTCGAACATGTCTTTTGCTGGGGGAGGGGGACACAATTCGAACCCATAGCAGGAGGATACCAAAGGAAGTTGACTTATGAGTGCTAAAATAGTTATTTCATGTTGTCATGTTGTAGAAGGCTACTTTAAGAAGAAACTAAATTTTAGTTATAGTGAGGATGTAGGGAAGTATTAGTCTTTTTTCTACAGGCATAGATAAATAAAGCTAAGTTGTAGGAGGCTGTGTACACTAAAGATGTATGGCTTTCTCCTTAAATTCATCAATCAGGAATTGATGAAACTAAGGGCATGGCCTAGGAGAGGTGATACTAAAAATTCACACCCACCTTTACGTTTCTTTTCTGGGGGTGGCATAGAGGGTGCTGGTGTAGGGGTAGGTGGGATATAGAGTAGGGGAAGGGTGGTAGGAAGAGGCAGGTAGCATGGAATGGAGTTAAAAATTGGTAATTAAAAGACAAATTCCTTATTCTTCCACATTTCTTTATACCTTTTCAAAAACAGATTCTTTTCATAACCATTGCCAGAAACTGCCTAAAAATACAGGCTTCTGAGAAGTGAGAAAAAGTGTGAATTAGTGGAAAGGACACTGGACTAGAAATAAAAGTATCCAGAAATTCTAGTCATGTGCCAGCCACAGTCTTCTATTGCATGAATTTTGTCACCTGTTAAGTAAAGAGTTAATAGATTCACTGTAAGTTTCCTTCTAGTCTGATTTTCTGTGATTTGGTAATTCTGCAACTAAAGCCTTCTAGACTGGCTTAGTTATTTTTCTTTTTATAGGATTCCAGTTGAAGAGCATGGGCAACTTGCCCAGGAAGAGTTTGTATTAACTCATTGATAAAAATTTATATTGGTTTACCACTGAACCAGTCAAATTTCGCTTTTTGCTAAATTGATAGTGTCGAGACCATTAGATACACATCTCAAGTCTAGAAAAGAAAAGTCTTGAGAAACATCTAGAATCTTGTGGAAATATTAATGACTTGGAACCTATTTTGGCAGTGAATATTATAAAGCAGAAAGAATTAGTCACTTTAATCTTATTTTGGATATAAGTTATATAGATCAGTATAATCTCATTAAATAAAAAACTCCCATGATTAAAGGATGACAATTTGGCCATTTTTACTAGATTTTTTTTGAAGTATAGAATATGTAAATTAGTGATGTATAGAATATGATCAAACCAATAAAAGTTTAAAAGCAGTTCATTGTATAAGAATATATATCCGACATTTTTTTGAGTTAAAAGACTTATGTGGTTTCTGCCATAGGAGCTGAGAGAACACAGTCTGTATAATTTGAACAAGGACATGGCAGAGTGACAAATTATATAAAAATCTGAGATGGGTAGAAGCAAAATCTAGACAGAGCCTGGATTGTCTTGAATTTGGACACACTTTAGATCCTTCGTGGGGCTTCCCTTGTTAAGCTGCCATGGAAAGTAAATTTAATTCAAAAGCCAAAAAGAAAAAAAATTGTAGCAATTGGTTCTGCAGACTTTAGTATTTAATAACACTTTCCACTATAGCTCAATAATAAATCATGTCTCCTAATCTACAAAGTATTATGGCGCCTCAAAATCACATCTTTTTAAACAACAGTGCGTATTATAGAATTTATCCTGAAGGTGAGTACTGGTTTATCTTCTCCATTATTGGAAACTGAGAAATGACTTTACCGTATGACTTTTAGTTGATCTAGGGGACTCTTGTCTGTTATTCTGTATGAAAAAGCCAATTTTGGGGAAAGCACACACTTCCCCAAAGAAGATATGAATATAGATTAGTGCCTAAGAGTGGAGGCTCTGGAGCCAGATTGCTTGAGTGCCCCACCGCTTATGAGCTGTGGGAACATGGACAGATTACAGGGCTTGATTTCTGGCTAGTCGGGTCCCCTGTGTAATGGTTGACACCACTGAGACCTATTGCACTACCCATTTCAAAGCTTTGATGTTTTTTTTTTTTTTTTTAAATTTTTTTATTAATCAAAAAAAAGAAAAGAAATTAACACAACATTTAGAAATCATTCCATTCTACAAATGCACTCAGTAATTCTTAGTATCATCACATAGATGTATGATCATCATTTCTTAGTACATTTGCATCGATTTAGGAAAAGAACTAGCAACACAGCAGAAAAAAATATAGAATGTTAATATAGAGAAGAGAATTAAAATAATAATACTAATAATATATATATATATAAAGGAAAAAGAAAAAAAACAAAAACAAAAGATACAAACACACAAACAAACAAACAAAAAACCATATTTCAGGTGCAGCTTCATTCAGTGTTCCAACATAGTTACATTACACTTAGGTATTATTGTGCTATCCATTTTTTAGTTTTTGTATCTAGTCCTGTTGCACAGTCTGTATCCCTTCAGCTCCAATTACCCATTATCTTACCCTGTTTCTAACTCCTGCTGGTCTCTGTTACCAATGATATATTCCAAGCTGATTCTCAAATGTTGGTTCACATCAGTGGGACCTTACAGTATTTGTCCTTTAGTTTTGGGCTAGACTCACTCAGCATAATGTTCTCTAGGTCCATCCATGTTATTACATGCTTCATAAGTTTAGTCTGTCTTAAAGCTGCATAATATTCCATCGTAGGTATACGCCACAGTTTGTTTAGCCACTCGTCTGTTGATGAACATTTTGGCTGTTTCCATCTCTTTGCAATTGTAGATAATGCTGCTATAAACACTGGTGTGCAAATGTCCGTCTGTGTCTTTGCCCTTAAGTCCCTTGAGTAGATACTTAGCAGTGGTATTGCTGGGTCGTAATCCATTCTGCCATTCTATGTCTTTTGATTGGGAAATTCAGTTCATTAACTTTTAGTATTATTACTGTTTGGATAATATTTTCCTCTACCATTTTGGCTTTTGTATTATATATATCATATCTGATTTTCCTTCTTTCTACACTTTACTCCATACCTCTCTCTTCTGTCTTTTCGTATCTGACTCTAGTGCTCCCTTTAGTATTTCTTGCAGAGCTGGTCTCTTGGTCACAAATTCTCTCAGTGACTTTTTGTCTATAAATGTTTTAATTTCTCCTTCATTTTTGAAGGACAATTTTGCTGGATATAGGAGTCTTGGTTGGCAGTTTTTCTCTTTTAGTAATTTAAATATATCATCCCACTGTCTTCTAGCTTCCATGGTTTCTGCTGAGAAATCTACACATAGTCTTATTGGGTTTCCCTTGTATGTGACAGATTGTTTTTCTCTTGCTGCTTTCAAGATCCTCTCTTTCTCTTTGACCTCTGACATTCTAACTAGTAAGTGTCTTGGAGAACGCCTATTTGGGTCTATTCTCTTTGGGGTGCGCTGCACTTCTTGGATCTGTAAATTTAGGTCTTTTAAGAGTTGGGAAATTTTCAGTGATAATTTCTTCCATTAGTTTTTCTCCTCCTTTTCCCTTCTCTTCTCCTTCTGGGACACCCACAACACGTATATTTGTGCGCTTCATATTGTCATTCAGTTCCCTGATCCCCTGCTCAAGTTTTTCCATTCTTTTCCCTATAGTTTCTGTTTCTTTTTGGAATTCAGATGTTCCATCCTCCAGTTCACTAATTGTAGCTTCTGCCTCTTTAGATCTACCATTGTAGGTATCCATTGTTTTTTCCATTTTTTCTTCTTTGTCCTTCACTCCCATAAGTTCTGTGATTTGTTTTTTCAGATTTTCTATTTCTTCTTTTTGTTCAGCCCATGTCTTCTTCATGTCCTCCCTCAATTTATTGATTTGGTTTTTGAAGAGTTTTTCCATTTCTGTTCGTATATTCAGCATTAGTTGTCTCAGCTCCTGTATCTCATTTGAACTATTGGTTTGTTCCTTTGACTGGGCCATATCTTCAATTTTCCGAGCGTCATCCATTATTTTCTGCTGGTGTCTGGGCATTTGATCAGATTTCCCTGGGTGTGTTACGCAGCTGGTTGAAAGCTTTTTCTGTGAAATCTCTGGGCTCTGTTTTTCTTTTCCTGCCCAGTAGGTGGCGCTCGTGGCGCTCGTCTGTCTGCACCGCAGTTGGCCCGGGAAACCGCGCGTGGAGGTGGGGGTCGCTGGCCGCCGCGGCTTGGGAGAGTGCCGGTCCTAATTGCCCAGCTGGCCCGAAATGCCAAGCGTGACGGGAGGGCCCCGCTATCCAACGTTCCCAGTCAGGCCGGTGAGCCACGTGCGTGGAGGGGACCCCAGTCGCCAGCCGCCCCGGCCGGGAAAACGCGCGCCCCTCGGGTAGCTCACCGCAGCAGATTCTCCCTGCCCGTTCAGCTGTTCCAGAATGGGGTACGCTGTCTTTTTGGTCTCTGTCGTGACTCCGGGAGCTGTTTCGTATTGTTTCTGTTTCTTTAGTTGCTTTTCTGGAGGAGGAACTAAGACCCGCGCGTCTTACTAAGCCGCCATCTTCTCCGGAAGTCCCAGCTTTGATGTTTTTATCTATTAAATTCAAATATTAGTAGTATCTTTCTTTCAGAGTTGTTTTGAGATTAAAAGATTAATCCACCAAAAAAAGGGTTTATACATGTGCCTAACACATAATGAGTTTGATTGAAAGTATTCGCTATTTATTACTCTTATTCTTATTGTGTGTGTGTATCTCTCTCTCTCTCTCTCTAGTATATTTCAAATAAATATTATGTTAAATGTTATTTATCATTCACGTAACTTCTTTGGAGAAATTTCTATTCAAATCCTTTACCCATTTTAAAATTAGGTTGTCTTTTTCTTTTTGCATGGTCAGGCACCATGAAGCAAATCTGGGTCTCCCACATGGCAGGTGAGAACTCTGCCTGCTGAGCCACTGTGGCCTGCAAAATTGGGTTGTCTTTTTATTGTTGAATCACAAGAGCTCTTTGTATATTCTGGATCCAAGTCCCTTATTAGATACATGATTTGTAAAGATTTTCTCCCATTCTGTACGTTGTCTTTTCACTTTCAGATTGTGTACTTTGAAGCTCAAAAGTTTTTAATTTTGATGAAGTCTAATTTATCTACTTTTTTCTTTTTTCCTCTGTGCTTTTGGTGTTCTATCTAAGAAATCATTTCCTTATCCAAGGTCATGAAGATTTACTTCTATTCTTTCTTCTAAGAGTCATAGAGTCTAAACACTTACATCTACGTCTATAATCCATTTTGGTTTTGTGTATGGTAGGAAATAGGGGCTCAACTTCATTCTTTTGTACTCGGATATCCAGTTGTCCCAGCACCATTAGTTGACAAGATGATTCTTTCCCCCATTGGGTTGTATTGGCACCCTTGTCAAAAATCAGTTGACTGTAAATTTAAGTCCTATATCCTTTTTAAAACCTAGGCTTCGTCTAATTAGTTCCAGTTAAATGGAAAAGTGTAATTTTTCTTAAATGTATTTCATAATAAATTCCCTTTTCCTTTCTTTCAGTTGTCAATGTCAGTTTCTTATATATTTCTACACTAAATTTTTTATGCCTTAGTTAAAACTAATTTTCTTTTATTTCCATCAGTCAAATAACCCTTGTCCTCCTTAAAGGACATTACTAATTAACCTTCTATTTATATGCTTATTACTACATTCAGAGGGAAATATGTTAATCTGAATGGAAGTTATTTGTAGCTAGCAAAGGAAAGAATTTGAGTTACACATAGATTGTATTTCTGATTCTCTATTTCATTTGTTGTAAACTAACAAGATTTCTATAGCTATTGTGTTTATTTAAAGTAGTGAATTTTTGTTGGTTTGAATCCTTGAATTCTTCTTTACATGTAACCTTTCATCTAGTGTACTCTTCTTTTTTAAATTGTCTTGATAACATAGATTGTACCCTAAACTCAAGAATTATCAAAGAAAAGTGAAATTTTTATTTGAATAGATTAGAGAATTGAGGTGCTGTATTTTGTCAAAGACAAAAAAAAGTCAATACTTTCCCCAAACAAAGAGCGATATTGATAAAATACCTAAAATATACTAACATTGATAAAATACAACAGATTTTTTGAGAAGTTAAAATGTTAAATATGGTATAACTAAACAATGAATACAGAATAATTTTAATATTAACAAAATTTGAGAGAGATTGAGAAATTTTCATAGTTTTCAAAAGGATAATTTATAAAAATCTGGTATAATTTCCAAAAGAGAAATAAAACTTACATAAGAAAATCCATCCATTGCCCTTTTTGTAAATGCCAGTACGCTCGAATTACAACTTTACTGTTATTCTCCAGAATTTCATTTTTATGAGGCATTGTCTTGTCTAGGTCCTGCACAAGCTATAAAACAAGCCACATCTGTTTTAAACTGCCTCATTTGCCAAAATTTCAGTATCGGTGTTGCAGTCTTCCACCTTTGTTTCCCCGTCTTTTAAGTTTGCTAAAATCACAGCATTAATTACAGCCTCTGACTTAATCCCAATACTTTCATGTCACGACAAGATGGTGTGACTGGCAAAACTTTTATCAATTATTCAAATTTTGCATATCACTCAGAAAAAGTGATGATAGGAAATGAAGGTAAATTAACTTTCTTAGGGGCTTCAGTGGAAAATCTAATTGAAATGAAATCTGCATTCCACCTCCTTTGTTAACAATGTCTTGAAACTGTAGTTTATATATGACTTTATAATTTTATATAGGATTCCAAAGGATTTGAAGAAGTAGATAATAAAGCGTACTTAAGGACCTCATCAATTAGGGCTAAAAGGCTCCAGAAGTGTGATTCTTTAGCTTCTCATTTCAATCCTGTTTTTATCTTCATGAGCGTGAGTTAATCATCTCTTTCATCTGTATAATGGGTCTGGTAGTAGCTGTGGGGCTAGCTTGAAAATGTGTCCAGTCCATGCCTGTATCTTACTACATATAGCAGTGATATCACTGTGAGTTTCAAATTAAATCTTCATATATAGAATAATTATAAATATACCAGTGTAGTTCACCACTCAGAGATTAACGTTTTAAAACAAATAGTCCTTTTAAAGCTACCCACCTCCTCATTTATTTAGAGTTATATTTTAGCTTTTTTTTCAATCAATTGTAGGGACCAACAATTTCTACCAACTATGTAGTGTGAAAATAATATTTGAACTTACTAGGCTGGAAAAGATCTTCTAATGAATTAACTGAAAATAATTTCATTTAAGTATAAAATAAAAGCTTCAGAGTTTAGGATCTCCTCTTTGGAAAATTCATAACACCAAAGTAATGAAATTAACAAGAATAAAAATAAAAATAATTGGATTTCTGCTATGTGCAATTACTTGTTGTCATTTCAAGTCAAATATTTGCTCATTGATAAGAAAATGCAATTTAGTGTCAGATTTTTTATTTCTTAAAATCTTTGGGAAACAAACGAAAGCATTTGCTACATAAACATTTGCTGTAAAAATTAGGCAAAGAGAGATTAGGTTACAAAATAACTCTAGGATTTTTAAAACAATAGTCAACCATTACTCTTAGAATTTCCTTTTTAAAACCCCTAGTACATATTTTGTTAGTTGTTTAATAACCAAGTTTGCTTTACTATAAAGGCAAAATTTGTCTTTAGTGTCTTCTGCCTCTCCCTTTTTGAGACCTCCTCCCCTCTCTTAATATGCTCCATTTATTATTTTTGATTTCCTGAGGTCTTCTACCTGGCAGTCCACTGGATTTCTTCTTTTCTGTTATCTTTGGAGCCTTCTTCCTTCCTGCCACTCATCCTTCCATCCATCCATCTGTCCGTCCATCTATCCATCCGTCTAAACATCCATCCATACAGTTAACAAATGAAATGAACATCTGCTGTGTGCCAGGCATTGGTCTGGACATGGAATACAGGATAGAATGAAATAAAATTCCTGCCCTCATGTACTTATATTCTGTTAAGAGGTGACAGAGAATAAATACATTAAATATATACAGTATCTGTAACTAATTGGTGTTACAAAGATAAATAAAGCACGAAAAGAGATAGTGGGGCAGATGGGCGTGCTATGTATGTAGAAGCTACGTTTCGGTCAAGGTCAAGGCTAGTCAGCTATTCTGATAAACAAATCTGTCGCTGCTTCTCAGTGACCCAATGTGTTGATTTACCCATGTACCATCTTTTAAAAGGTCTTTCTAGAAGTAACTCCTTAAGTTAGAGAATTGGTACATGCATAGATTTTTTTTTTCCAAGGTAAGGAAGACAGCTTGAGGAGGGTCTTTTGCTGTATTCATTCATCTAATATGTACCATGTGCCAGGAGTTGTGCTAGGTGCAGAAGATGCAATGTTGAGCAAGAAAAAGGTGGCTTCTGGGCTCATGGAACTTTATTTTAGAGCTGTCTCTCAAAATTGTGATATAATGTGAAAATCATTCTTGGATAACAAAAAAATAGCAGCTGATTATGTTGGGAAGGGTCAGTTCTGATCTGACTTTACTTGTATCTTTCCTGCTGATCTCCAGACAAAAGAATTGAATGTAATCTCATTAAATTGTTTAAAAAACATTCCCCAAATACTCATCTCTTACTGACTATATAGTTTAATGTTTCAACATTATAGGGAGGTGAGAAAATTTTTAGTTTAAGTGTTGATGGCTGATAACCATATTGTTTATAGATAAACTATATTGTTTCCCTTCGTTTTAATACGTTCTTGAGTTGTTTTTACAGAAATTTTATGGTGGAAAATAATGCTGTGAACTGTATAACCCAGATGCGAATCGTGAAAGTTGGTATAGAGCAGATTTTTTATATGATGATTTGTTTATTGACTTTCAGAATACTGAATAAAAAGAACTCATGTACTTTCATTTAAGAAAACAAATTTTTATTTTTTGCAGGACGAGTCAAAGATTACTGAGTAGCTCACCTAAAAAATGACCCAAGTTGTTACCCTGATTTCCTGCAGACTGTGTATATCTGCCAGCTATTGTTTTACTAAGATGAATGAATCCCTGCCAAAGGATTTAAAAGCTCTTTTAGAACTATAAAATTCCTTAGTGTACAGGAACAAAATTTGCTGAGCTAAATGTTCATCAAAAGGCAATGCATCAAGTAAGGGAAAAATCTCCAGACATTCCGGCAGATTGTACATTTAGATTTTCTTGTATATCATGTTAAAACAAAAATTATGGAAAGCATCTGTTACTGGCCTGAAAACCAGATGAATCCAGAATAGAACCCAACGAGAGCTCCTTGCTAGCACTGTACCAGTCTTGCTATGGTGGAAGGGCAGCCGTGGTGTGTCCTAAGTGCTTCATAAGACGCCTATCCGGCATCTCTGACTCACACAAACATCAGCAGTTCTGATGCTATTCAGTTTTACTGAAGCAGAGGATAGATGGTTCCGTGCTTTCCTGCTGTGTTTTATCTCACATTGGTGTTTTTTTCCCCCGACTTGGCTTTCCTCCAACAAGCAACTTGTTTAACAGATTTTTTTATATCCTAGCTGAGACTGTCAAAGTCCTGTTATGAGGAAATAAAATATATACATTTTTTAGCTATAAAACTATTGTTTGTTAGTTTTTCTAAAAGAGTTGATAATCTAGGGCTTTTCTTAGCCACTGGTCTCTCACATGAACAATGTAGATTGATTGGGAGACTCCCCCCAGTTTCCTATACTCTACAGATATGAAATTAAGTATAAAGTCAGACAATAATATAGTCTATATTCCAACTAGATTTTTTGGTTTACAATGAGAATCTCATTTTTAGTACTATTGTATGAAATAGGCTATTTGGTATGATGAAATTTTCAATGTATTTTGCTACTTTTTTCCCCCTTGAGATTAGGTTGGTTAAAATGGCCCTTTTAAGAGGTCAGGGACACAGATTTATCCCCGTAAGTCAAAAGTTTTGTTGTCTTTCATGAACCCGGACTGTACCTTTAATCACAGGTCAGTACTCTCAACAATATGTGTCATTGATTAAGAGGGAACCCAGATAAAAGGGTGAGGATGGGTTTAGGCTAATCCAATCATGATCATGGGATGTTATTTTCTGATATATGACAATAGGTTCACTTTCAGGGATGAAAGATATGTGGGGGACGCTCTTTTATGTTACAGCACAGTTTTTTTTTTTTTTATTATTACTTGGTATAAAATACAAAGGGTAGGTTCTTCTGTTATATGAAACTCATTTTTTTTTCCATTGGGGAGCAAAGGCAGTATTAAAGTAAGTTTATAATTTGGACAGAGTAGGCTAAGGCATTGTTCTGTCTATTACTACGTGACAACCGCTCTAAGACGTAGTGGTTTCAAGCAGCAACAATCACTGAATTTGTTCACAAACCTGCAGTTGGGACAGGGCTTGTCTTTGCTCCATGTGGTATCAGCTGGGATAGCTCAGCCAGGGCTGGGGGATCCGTTTCTAAAATGCGTCACTCACGTGGTTGACAAGTTGGTCCTGACTGTTGTCTTGGAGTTTAGCTGGTGCTGTTGACTAGGGCTCCAAATTTCTTCCCACATGGGCTTCCCCATTCAACAGCATGGCAACTGGGTTCCAAGAGCAAATCTTTCAAGAGGCAGGAAGTAGACGCTGCCAGCATTTTGAGGCCTGGGCCTGGAAACTGACCCAGCATCTTTTCTGTCATATTGTATTGGTCACGTAGTCACAGAGCCCATTCAGTGAAAAAATAAATTTAAGAAATTGTAATGGTTTGTTCTCGAAAGCCTGGCAACATGTACTTTATTTTAGAGAACCTCCAAAGAATTATTCCAGTCCCCCACTTACCCCTTCCCCCCACCTCTGCCTTCTTTGGCTTCCACCTTCTTCTCTATCCATTTGGAGAAAGTAGTCATATAGGTACTTTATAAACAATTTCTTCCATCCTGGTATGAGCATGCTGCTCTGGCTATGTCAAAAAATGGAACGCACTGATTATATATGTAGAACAGAATGATCGTATGTTAAGAATGTTTGTGTTTCTTTGGTTGTCATATTTAAAAAAAATTTTTTTAATTAATAAAAAAATTTAGAAAAAAAAGTGGAATGTAATTCTCCACTTCTTTAATTTGGACTGATCTTGGTGCTTTGCTTAATCAATAGAATGTGGCAAAGTGATGTTCTGGGACTTTCGAGGCTTGATTAAATGAAACCTTATAACTCGCTGCTAGGCTTCTTAGAATGCTTGTTCTTGGGATGCTCCCTTTTGGAACTTGGCTTCCATATTGGGAGATGCCCACCCTCATGGAGAGTCTTTGTGTAGGGCTCCAGGTGAAAGCCCCAGTCGAGCATTTGGCTGGTAGTCAGGGAGTGAACCACTTGTGAAAACAAGGCTAGCCACGCTTTCAAGTGATTGCAGCTCCAGCCCATATCTGTTACCAAGTAGGAGACTCCAAGTGAGAAACACCCAACTGAACCCACATACCATGAGATAGTGTTGTTTTTTGAGTCACTGAGTTAAGAGGTGGTTTTTTGCAAAGATAAATAATCAGAACACCATTCTTCCTTATTCTCCTATTTTTTAATGATCTTCAATGAGTCATGATTAAACGATTCTCATACCAACATTAAAATATGCATATTATTTTATAGATAAGGAAACTGAGGCCCAGAGAGGTTTAATTAATCTCTTCAAGGGTAAACAATCAGGAAATGAAAGGCCTGAGATTCAAAACACAGGTGTTTTAGGATATAAAAGTCCATTTTGTTTCTACTACATATCTTAGGTAAGATTGCACAGCCATTGTGAGATAATTCTAGGTGTTATTTAATATGGTTCATGGGGATGCTGAACAGACCATAACAGGTAGATGCTCTAGTTGGAGACTTGGGTTCGGAGGGGCTGGAGAAAGTAAAACAAAAGCCAGATTAGAAATATAATGGCAGGGTCCAGGGAACTTCTATTAAGAGATACCCAGCAATGGGGGTGTCTCCAGAAACTTACATAATACCCTGCAAGAGAAAGAGTGTTGAAATAACTTCCAGTGAGATGCCGGCTTAGGACAAGTACCAGTGTTCCCGCTTCTCGTGCCTCTTCTTCCTTCACAGTTACTACCACTCATTTCCCACCTCAGTCCCCAACCTGGATGGGTTAAGGCTAGTAAGAGAGGAGGTGATCATGAAAGAAAGACGTCCCGTAATCCTTTTCCTGTGGGTAGACTTTATCCAGGGTAGATGTATAAGCTGGAACGTGAAGTGAAGTTGGGAGCCTTAATTATATGGAACGGCCTTTCTAGGTAACAGATTGAGACTGCAGTTTGCTATTTTGCTATTTAAAGAAAAAACAGGAGTTTTTATTACCTCAGATTGATCCAAAAGGTCATGATTGTTTGAATTTTCTTTCATCAGTTCTGGGAAAAGAACTCATTCCACTGTATAAATTATACAGAGACAGTAGTAGAAAAAAATAAGGATATATTAGGATTGTGTTCTTTTAAATTATGCTGGTTCAGGTCACCTGTTTGTAAGTAAAATATCTTGCAGCTAGAATTCACTGTGCAGTGTTTTGTAGGGTGGGCAAAATCCTGAAAGAGAGTGTTTCTGTTCAGTATATAAAAATAGTAAAAAGTGGGAGCATCATGTAATCCTTCCAGTGAGACTGATACACTGTATAAAAATGTTCATATAATTATCATGGAAAATAATTATGTTGTATTTACCAAAAGCAGTTAAAAGAAGGCAAAAGAAGTTTATCAATATAATTACTGATACAATTTTCTATTCTATTTAATAATTTGTGAACAAAACATTTTCCCCAAATACATTGAAATTTACTGCTACATATCTGGAAAGAAATAAAGTTTAGCAGTTCATACACATAAATATTTTTTTGGGGGGGTGCATGGTCTGGGAATCAATCCTGGGTCTCCCACATGGATCAGTTCATATATTTTTTGTTTCATTTTACATTTTATCATTGCCTTTACTTGTATTAAGTAAAGCTCTCATTGATTGGGATGAGATTTTATATCTGAAGGAGTTCTGGGCTATTCAGTTAAATATGAACGTTTCAGGACCTCTTATTTTTTTTCTGGCATGATCTCCGATCAGCTGTTTGGTACAATAAAAATAAAGTCTTTACCATTCAGTATTATTATGTGACTAGCTTCACCTGCTTTTGGAGACAGAAATAGATACGGGCTTATTCTGAATACTTATGGAGCAGCAAACATCCTTTGTTTTTGGGCTGTCCTTTCTTGCATAGAACTTTCACTTATGTTGTTAAATTTACTTGAAAATATTAATTCAGAGTCATTTTGCTTTAACACAGACATCTAGTAGAAGATGACCTACAAAGAAATATCTCTAATTAACATTATTATATACATGAAAGAAATGTTCACTGAATATAACCAATAGTATAATAATAAAATATTTCATTTAGTAAACTAATATTTATTATATAGCTACTGTTTTCCAAACACAGTGCTAAGAACAGGAGGTAGATAAATGTAATAAATAGTCTAGTTTATGTTTCTGTGTATGAATGAGGATAGAAAAAAATAGAGAGGGCAGTAATGCTGCTGGGGACACCTTTTATTTCCTTCATGAGATGCTGTCTCCTGTGCCATTGCTTTTTGTGACTTAATATCAAGGAAACCTAATGTGGTATGATGAAGGAAAGCTATGTGGACTAATGCATATATGTGCCCTTTTTTTTCCCAAAACGAGAAAAAGAAAAGCATTTGTTAACTTTCCTCCATAATATGATTCTTTGTAGTATCATCAATAAAGTCAAGTGCAATTTTTAAAAAATTCTGAGATCACTATGTTGATTACCTTTTGAGAAACGTTACTGTTTTTAAACTACCTGAATGAAGTCTAAAAAATGTAAATTTTTCTTACTAGAGTTTTTTTCTTAAAAAAAGAAATTTTTGGTAAGGCCTGCTGGGGCTGAGGTGGAACCCTCTGCAGGATGTGGAAGAGTATCTGCTAAAAGGAAACCCTTCAGTGTTTTGTTGAATGAATGAATGCAGACTGAAAAAGTGAGGTATGATGAGTGCCAGTTACTTTTTTTTTCACCGTATAGCTGTGCATTTATAATCACAATTAACTTTAGTTTCTTTTTTGTGAAAAATAACATGTGTACGTAAAAGCAATACATTTCAAAGCATAGTGCAACAATTAGTTGGAAAACAGATTTCAGAGTTTGGTATGGGTTACAATTCCACAATTTTAGGTTTTTACTTCTAGCTTCCCTAAGATACTGGAGACTAAAGGAAATATCAATATAATGATTAGCA
Source organism: Tamandua tetradactyla (assembly GCF_023851605.1). NCBI lineage: Eukaryota > Metazoa > Chordata > Mammalia > Pilosa > Myrmecophagidae > Tamandua > Tamandua tetradactyla. The sequence continues at coordinate 13,794,085 of NC_135350.1, forward strand.
ATCATACTCATTTGTTAAGCCCCACCATCTCTGTATAACTCCACCATCACCTTTGATCTTTCTTCCACACTTTAGGGGCATTTGGGATATGCCCATTCTAATTTTCTCATGTTAGAATGAAAGGGACTGTTGATAATATGGGACAGAGTGATGGAACTAGTTGATGTTCTGGAGAGGCTGGCCTCTGCATTTCAGGACTTACCTGGTCCAGGTACCCATCTGGAGGTTGTAGGTTTCTGGAAAGTTACCCCAGCACATGGAAACTTTGTAGACTCGTATATAATGCCTGGGTGTTCTTTAGGATTGGCAGGTATGGTCTTGGTTGGGGTTTGGCAAGCTATTATAGGTAGCAATGTCTAATTGAAGCTTGCATAAAAGTAACCTTCAGAGTAGCCTCTCGACTCTAGTTGAACTCTCTCAACCACTGATATCTTATTTGTTACACTTCTTGTCTCCCTTTTGGTCAGGATGGCAATGTTGATCCCACAGTGCCAGGGCCAAGCTCATCCCTGGGAGTCATCTGTCATGCCACCAGGGAGACTTTCACCTTGGATGTCATGTCCCATGTAGAGGGGAGGGCAATGATTTTACTTAGAAAGTTGGGCTTAGAGAGAATGAGGCCATATCTGAGCAACAAAAAGAGATCCTCCAGAAGTAACTCTTAGGCATAGCTATAGGTAGACTAAGCTTCTCTGCTATATACATAAGCTTCACAAGAGCAAGCCTCAAGATCAAGGGCTTGGCCTATTGATTTGGGTGTCCCTAATGTTTGACACATTCTCAGAGGTTTCCTTGGTGGTAAAGTTTAATAGTTTCATATTTTTTCTCCCATCCTTCAAGAGACTTTGCCAGTACTTTTGGAGTATCTGCTTAATATGTTCTAGGATGAATCCAGGCATTACATTATGATATACAGGATTAAAGGCCCTGACTCTTATTCTGGACTCCCTGTGTTTGGATTGTTTAAATGATCTATCCAGACAGGTCGAGTTAGATTGTGTGCTACAGAAAATTTAGGTTCTGGACAAAATGAACCTTTCTTCCGTTGGTCTCAAAGAGTAGATGAGGTTCTAAATATAGACAATGTCTTCCTTACCCCTGCATTCTGAATTACCTTAATCCCAACTGGATCGGTTTCATTCTTTCCTCTAAATACCAGGTTATACATATATTAAACAGCCTCTCAAAATCCAGGAATAAAAATTGCCACTCCAGAGTAAGTGTGACTGCTATAAGAGCTTACAATTTAGGCCCCTGTTTTCTCATAAGTATTTTCTAAATGAGACCATACAATATTTGCTCTTCTGTTTCTGGCTTGTTTTCCCTCACCAAATGTCTCACAGTTTCATTCACATCATTGCATGCCTCACAACTTCGTTCCTTTTTGTAGCAACACAATGTTCAATCACATGTATAGGCCATTGTTCACCAATCTACTTCTCAGTCAGTGCATCCTTCAGCCGACCTCCGTTTATTAGGCATCATGTAAAATGTCCAAAGTCAATAGTCCATCAACACTCTCAATTTTAAACAATTGTTCAACAATTACTTTTGAGGTACTGGGTTACCCATGTTCAGAATCTGTTGCTCTAGCCAAAGCAGTTTTGCCCAGGCTTATACATGGTAGGTAAAACGAAAGACTCGCTTCAGAGTTGTTAATTAAGTGCAATCTGCTCCCAAGATATGATTTTCAGGTGATCGCATATTCTCATTACCCATGTGAGCAGGTGTGTCTCTTCCTGTGATGTTATTTTAAGCTGCAGGACACCTGCTTTATGATTGCAAGGAAAGGAATGATTTGTGTTCGGCTTGCTTTAGAAAGAATAGGCAAGCCCTTTCAAGTGATATTCGAAGAAGTTTAAGAAAGTCTTGGCAGCAGTTGTCATGGTATCATGCTGAAAAGCAGTTCTTTGATAGCGCATGCTTTGATAGAGGAAAGCTCTGTGTAAGTAGAACTGACCCACAAAGCATAACTCTGTTTATCTATTTGGATGAATTGCAAATTAAAACTTCACTTTCTCTTGCTTCTGACTTTTTTCAACAACCTGAGTATCTTTAATGAGCAATAACAATTAGGGTTAGTAATCACTAACTCATTGTAAATAGAGTTGAGACAATTCTAGGGCTTGAGGGCAATATTTAGTGCTTATTTGGAAGCAATAGCCAGCTTGTTACTTCTGTTGTCTTTGACATTATCTAGTGAGAAAAACAGCTGTTTTCTCAGTAACTTCTCCTCAAGGAAAAAACCATGAGATAGAAAATTAGCATTATGAGACATTTCAGTGAAAAGTGACATTCAACTCCTGAGCTATATGTTTTGTCAGTGACAGAAGCCTCAGGGACAAGGCTTCAAGAGTGAGAGTAGACTTGTTTTGAGGACCTCAAATGATTCTCTCACAGTTCACTCAGGCTCTGATATTACTTACATCACTCAGACTAGGCTCCAGGAAGACTGCCAAGATGTGAAAACTTCCCTCTCCACCCCCCACAGCTAATTGATGATCTGATAGGGGATGCTTTGACTCAGCCATATCACATATACACACGTGAGTTACAGAGGCAGCTGGCATGCTCATTGCTGATTTCTTTGTTTGGCAACTTCCTAAAGCAGCATGGGGCAGGCTGAAACACTTGGCACTTCACCTAAAAGGGAAGAAGTCTGTTGGTTAACCCCAGCATGAGGGCAAACAGGACATTAAGCGGGGTCACTATGGTGTCCAATAGCAGGTTAAGGGATGTAATTTATGGACTGGATTTATAAACTTCTGACGTTTTTGTTTGCAATTATCAATTCTTGTTTCAAAAATCTCTGCGGAAATTAAGTACCTGAAACAGATTTCTGTATACAATGAAGGAATGTTAACTGAAAGAACCCCATTTAGTCGGGTTCGAGGCCAAGTTGAGTTGATTGGACAGGTCCTCAGGGGTCGTTGATATATTATAGCAGACAGTAGACATGAGGGAGTTGTCAGACTGCCACCTGGGCTTTCCTTTTCCCACTTATCCCCTCCCTGGCTCTTGCCAAATCTGCTTTGCATTTGAAGTTGATTGAAATGGGTCTCACTGTTAACCTGTCATCTGAAACCCCAGTGATTTAGAGAGCTGTTTGTTCATTTCAGTTGGTGCAAGAAATTGAAGTGAAAAATCTGGATCCTTTTAGAGCATTGGAGATGACCAAACAGAAGTGTCTGGACTTACCCCCGATTAATGGAAAAGTGTTGTCAGATGCAAGGGATGAAATTTCTGGTGGAAAGGTGGTCCTTTGGTGCCAAAAGTTTGTTGTGGGTAATGACCTCTGTGGGGCTGTTCAGAAAGCCCCTGGAAAACATTAAAAAAAATTATACCATCTTGGATTTAGGTGGGTTTATTCCTCCTAAGAGCACAAAATGTTTTCATATATAGGTTATCTCATTTATCTTCATAACATCAGTGTGAAATAATTTGTGCACTTATAATTATTCTCTTTTTTATGGAGGGAGAAGATGGGGTGCCAGGGGAAACTAGAAAACCATGAAATGTTTTTGTTTTACAGTATTTTTCTTTCCAAATATAAGTATATATGTATTTGAGCCTATCTTTATTATACAAGAAAACTATTTATTTGGGGTGAGTTGTGTAGAGTGGAAGGATATTAACCATTTTGTGCCGTAAGATAATTTTAATGAAAGGTCATAAATTCCTATTAAAGCACTTTGCATATATATATTTTGTAAACTTTTGGTGAATTGAAGCAATGGTGGATGGAAAAGAACTTGTTCTGAGAAATGAGTTGAAATAAGCTGGTTTTTGGTCCCTGAACATTGGAAGTTTAGCTTGCCTAGCAGTAATGAAGTGGAACCCAACATTACTTTCCAGGGCAGAAAGCAGCCTGGCCTGAACACCTTGGTCATGAAATCTGGGAATTGTTCCAACCTTAAAATGTTGTCATTGTATTATATCAGAGATGCTATGAAGAAAAATGATGTAAAATTATGGAGAATGAATTGGGCTTTTTAGCAAAAAATGTTTTGTGACGTAGGTGCATTATTGAGAACACCTGAATTACATTTGAGGACAGTATTTGGTGAAATTTTATTAGCTAGGATACAGGTTTTTCTGAGGCTATGGAGAATCTAAAAATATTATGACTTAATCAAGAGAGAAGTTTGTATCCTTTCTTGTACAGCTGGTAGGTGGGTAGGCTGGTCTGGCGGCTTGACGTAATCAGGAACCCAGGACTCTTTGGTCTTCTATATTCAACACTAATGAAATTTACAGTCTGATATGGCTGTTCTTATCTTTCCTTTCTATATTTGCATTCCAGTCAGCTGGGAGGGGGAGAGGCAGTGCAAAGCCTGCTCCGTATTTGTTGAGTGCACAAATCAGATGCCCTACATATCAGTTTCTGTCCACAGTCTATTGAGCCAAACTTAGTCCTATGGCGCATTAGCTTCAGGAGTGTCTGGGAAAGGTAGTGTTTAGTTCAGCAGTCTTATGTCCAGCTGAAATGTGAAGGATTGATTATTAAAACAAGAAAGAGAGCAGATACTGGGGAAAAAACAACAGTCTCCCACACAGAAACATATTGTGACAAAATTTTAATTTATTGTAAGACGTATCAGCTCTATGACTGTTTTAGAGCTAAATACTATGCCATTCTGGATAACGTTTCTGGATAATATTGCCATTAATTCATTTTCTGTAATAGAGCTTCTTAATTCAATTAATACTAATCACGTATCTAGATCATTAGGGTAATGGATTATATATTTATATGTTGTATTAAAAAAAATAGAGCAACTATCAAGTTCCTTACTTTTTGCCCCTGCTCCTTAGTATTTTGAGTTGGGTTAATTATATTCTGATGAGGAAATTTTTCACACATGTGTGCACACATACACACACACAATGATAGTAAAGTTTGGTAGAAGTATCAAGACTTTATTTACTAATCTGTTCTGTATTGCAAAATCGAATCTACCAGTCATAGTAGAATCAGAAGTACTGCTTGGCTTCAAGAGAGAGTAATGGGCAAATTTTCATTGAGCTGGACTACCAGGAATAGTTTTTAGGCATGTATTTTCCTTCATTTTTGCTTTTGTAGTTAACTGCAACACATTATGAAAATAAGTTTCTTACAACATACTTTAGAAAATGTCTTCAGTTTACAGGATAGTACTTATGAAAAGATCAAGTCTCTTTCTGTTTGATGTTTAAAAAAATTAGCCATGTTGTGTCTACAAGCAGCTTCTTTGTGAAATAAAAATTCCCTGTAGTTTCAATTGCATAATTGATCTTATAACCATAATGTGATATTTAAATTATTTTCTGAATACACTGCTTCTCAGTGGTAGTTGTTTTGTTTTGTTAATAGCTGTTACTGTTTTTTGCTTCCCTGGTCTAATAAAAGAGGGTGTAATAAATAATTTTTCAAAATTACACCTAAGCTATAGGGGAAAATTGCTTTCCAGTTGGATTATTTCCCTCATTTCTTTGTACAGAATCTTTCAGGATTATTTTCTCAAATTATAATGCAAAAATGATAACCTTTAAAAGTGTTAAAGCCCAACCATTTTGGAATTTTCTTAGAGATCCTTTGGGAAAGAATGTATTCCTTTACAATTTTAAATTAGGCTAACATAGGTGTATTGATAAAAAAAATCATAATACTTATGAAAAAATAGAGCCTTTTTCTGCCCCACCCACAATTTCCATTCTAAGAGACAACTACTTGAAACCATTTAGCTATTATGTCTGTTATTTACTCCTATTTCTGAATAATATGCTCATGGGGCTATTTTTTATTTTTGAAAAATCCTACACATTATCTATTGTTCTCTAATTTTGTATGGTGAGGATTTATTGTTATGTTTGCAATTATTCTCTTCTCCTATAACACCTGCCAAACACATATGTATCTTTCCCCCACCCTTTCAATATAGCGATTTTATTATTTGTGGTTCAACCAATATTTGGTGACTGTTTTGTATGATTATATAGGAATTAGTCATGGCTGAGCCATATACTTTTCTCTGATTATGTTTTTCCTTGATAAGAAACATTACTTTGTTTATTTGCTTACTTTTCTATGGACTTCCCACTCTTCGCTTTACCTGAAAACACTCTGCTATAGCTATCAAATACTTCTCACTACAGTTAAAAACTCAGTAAATCTATGGATTCTTTTTGTTTGTTTTCTTGTGACATCCTAACTGGATTAATACTCCTCCTCTGTGGACTGCTACTTTTTAGGTCTCCTAAATTGTGGTCCTGAACTTTCCCCTCAATATCATCCTGTGAATTCCTTTTGCTTCTCTCTCTGCTTCATAGATCCCACATCTTCTCCCTTGGATGAGTTACTGGGTTTGGTATACTACATCAGCCATTATTAGTTCCTGAGAAAGGGTAAATAGGAAGTAAAAGTTTTTAGAACTTTCATGTAGGAAAATCTCCTTTATACAGTTGATGTATCTAATGGTTAGTTTAGTTGGTAAAGAATTCTAACTTGGAAATTATTTTAGCTCAACAATTTGAAGCCATAATTCCACTTGTCTTCTCCCTTCCATTATTGGGGAAGCATTCTGATGCCATCCTGATTCTCTGTCCTTCATGTATGTCCTGTTTTTCTATGTATAGTTTTGAGGAAGCTTCTCTTTATATACAATTTTCTGAAATTTCAGTTTATGTTTTGTGTCAGTCTTTATTCATAGTTAAGGTGGGTACTCAGGGGAGTCTTCAATCTATAAATTGTTGTGTTTTTAATGGTATGGCCAGGAGGAGATATATATCAAATAAGTGAAACAAGTTGAGGATAAATGGTTTGACTCATCTGTATCTTAATGACAGTTGAAACTGTCCAAGTAGATGAGATTGTTAAGGAAGAGATGCAAAAGAGATGAAAGAACTGAAAAGGGACTCTAGGGAGTGCTATGTAGAGAAATAAAAGAGAAAGAAGAACAGCAAAATAATCTGAGAATGCATGTCAAGGGAGAACCAAAATGATATGGTATCCCAGAAGTAAAGTGAGAAATTGTGAGGATCAGAGATGGTGAACAGCAATGAACGTGGAAGAAAAATTGAAAAGATGGGAACCAAGCAAGGAGCCATGGATTTGGCAAGCAGAAGTTTATCAATAGTTTTTTTTTTTCATAAAGTATTAGGAGTGTGTGATGATCAGGTTCATATGTCAACTTGGCCAGGTGATGGTGCCCAGTTGTGGTCAAGCAAGCGTTGGCTTGTTACTGCGAGGACATTTTGTGAACTTAAATCACCAACAAATTGATTGCATCTGTGGCTGATTACATCTACAGTTAACTAAGGGGAGCCTCTTCTGCAATGAGAGGTGTTTAATCCAACCAGTTGAAGACTTTTGAAGAAGTGATGACTTCAGCAGTTAGAAGAGTGAGGTTTTTTTGTTTGTTTGTTTGTTTTTGCTTGGGCAGGCACTGGAAATCAAACCCAGGTCTCCGGCATGGCAGGCTAGAACTCTGCCACCGAGCCACCATTGCACCACACAAGAGCATTGTCTCTACTTTAGCCAGCTACTCCCTCCTGGGAAGTCCATCAAAACCCTCATTGGAGTTGTCAGCTTGCAGCCTACCCTATGGAATTTGGGCTTGTGCATCCTCACAGTTGCGTAAACCACTTTAATAAAATCTCGTGCTATTTTCAGGTATCTTCTGTTGGTTCTCTTTCCCTGGAGAACCCTGACTAATACAAAGTGGAAGCCAGAATGAATAAGATAGAATAGGAAGTGGAAGTAGTGATTGTAGAATATGGTTTCAAAAATGTTGACAGAAAAGACAAAAGAAGAGAGAAGACAATGGAAAGGTGTAACAAACTCAGAAGGTGGCCCACCAGCAATGAGACTTCAGCCTGTTATTGTGTGAAAGGAGGCACTGGCAAGAGACATAAAAGATACAAACTGGAAAGGAATTCCATATGGAATTAGCTTCCCATTTATACATTCTGGCCTCAAAATAAACTGACATTTGTGTGATTGGTTACTGACTGGTTTATATGCATTTTAGAAAGCTTTATACTTAAATATAGGTGTATATCAATTGGCTTAGGCTAGATTACTTTGTGATAAGCAACAATCCCCAAAACTCAGTGGCTTAAAGTAACTGAGGTTCTTTTTCTTGCTGACACTTCAGGTAGACTATGTAATGGTTAGGTTGGGGATTTTGCTGCAATTTGTCCTCACTTTAGGACCCAGGCAGATCATAGCAGCCCTCCTTCCTGTGTGCTGCCAGTCACATTGGCAAGAGGGAAAAAGTCATGGCAAATTACACCCGTGGCTTTAAAATTTCCAAGTAGAAGTAACTTTCAGCCGCTTCCCCTCACACTTTATCTGCCAAATCAAGTCATTGACCATGCTGCCTTCTAAGGGGTGGGGACATGTGGTCCTAACACATGCCAGGAAGAAGAGTTAAGCAGAATAGTTGAGCATGTCCCTAATGTTTAACATGAGGTGATACTTATTTGCATTACAATATTGATGTAGAGTTCCCAAATAAACAATGGTGTAGCCTCCATTCCATCCCTGATTGCAGTTTATAAATGCTGTATGGGGAAGTGTTTAGTGTTCAGACCAAGAGCTGTGCTCTGTTATCCTAGTTTCACGTACCAGAGTAATCTCTTGTATCTGACAGATTTTTCATAAATGTGCATATTAGAAGTCTTCAGGGAAGCATCCCAGACATTTGTAGCGTTATTAAGAAGTTAAATTGTAAACCATTTTAAGTGTGGGAATGACAGGAGTAGTAATTTTATGGATTTTGAAACATTTTTTTCATCACAGCTGAAACAGATTTATGTTTAACACTTTGCTCTATCTGTTAAAAAGTGCAGTTCCAGTGCTAGTGTGGAGTGCAATCAGAGCATTATTACTTTAGTGTGACACCCATTTCCTTGATGTCATCTGGTTTTTCAAGAGCCTCTCTGTTGGATTTGATCTTCCAATGAGTTTTACCTACTTAATCAGTGAATGTAAGTGAGTAAAAGGAGTCTCTTTCCACAGTACTGATAAAGTTCTTTTGGAACACTTAAAAAGAGTTGAAATCAAACGGGAAGAAGACTGCCAGAGAGATAAAGCAGCATGTGTTTTGAACATTGGTTTTCTTTTGCTCAAGTACATAGTCTTAATGGTTATCCTCCAGTTTTTTGGTAGGTAGAGTGTGGTGTGGTTAATAAAGTAGATTTCACTATTCGAAGAGCTGAGATGAGTTATTTCTGAAAAGAGCCAGTGTTGTGTTGGGTTAAAGAGTCTATGAAAGGAGTAAATGCTGGCCAGAGACCCACACTCATCTTTACAACAACAGGAGTAGGATAAAATGGAAAAGGTTCAAAGCAAAAGCAAACAGTTGATGTAAAAGCACAAGAGAAATTAATTTTTAAGACACATGACCCAAGAAAAATACAAAACCTTTGTGTCATCAAGGAGCAGAACTTGTTTAAAATAGATTTTCATTAAGACAAAATGTATTGGATGGATATAACACTGGCAATATGTTAAAGTTTCATATGTATTATGAATAATCTTAGTTTATACTAGAGTGGCATTGCCCTGATAATTGTTTATTATTTAATTTCATAGAATATATAGTATTTTGACAGGATGACTAATTTGAATTAGTTACCTTGAAGCCGTAATAGTGATCTGCAAACTGAAGCATATTTAACCTTAGAAATTATTAGTTGATTTCAACAACTCTGGGCGAAGGTGTTGGTCAGCATTTTAAATGGAATAAGGGCTTAGAAACAGTCTGTATAACATTAGTTTTATGAAAAGGAGAGATAGGCTTATATGTAGATGTTTCCCAAGGTGTACTTGTAAATTTTAATATGAAATTTTGAAAGATTGTTCTATTATTTTAAATATGTAGTATTTGAATGTGTAATATGACTAAGAATTTAAAAAGATATGTTTGTTGGATATATTTATCTGGTTAATAGATTTTTAAATGGACCATGACTAACAAGAAATAACAACTCTGTTCATCTAAAAGTAATATATTCTAACATTACCTGATTTTTATAGTAAAGGTCAGACTCTCTAAAATAAATCTGGCACCTATCAGTGTATGCACATTGGTACACAAAATATCCTAGGAATTAGTTGATTTTTCTTTGTTTTTCAGGAGCACTATAGCTTTCTTGTTAAACCCACTACAAAGGTAGAAGTTTTGATGTGTAAGATACGGAAGGTGAAGTATATTTGACTGTTCTTACTTGTACACACACAGAAGAATGCTTTGCAGTGTCTTCACTTTACCCATGGGCTGCATTAAATTTTTATAAATGATAGACTCCATATTTGAGAGGACAATTTTTTTTTAAAAGTACATTCTTTCTGCAGATTTGAAAAAGTGTCGTATTCATTGTATGGAATCCTGGTAGAGATATGATGAAGATACAATACAGACTTGTGTTTGCAGCACATTTCGCATTAGTGTAAGCCCATTTCACATATACAAAATGTACACATATCTACATTTGCACCCACACACACCCACACATGTACATATCCACATTTATACATATTACAACATATGGTGTTTATGTTTTTTGTACATTCCAAATTGTGAGAGAAATGTACATTTTTTTTTGTATTTAGATAACAGACTTTAAACCGACATCCCAACTGTGTATCTGTCTTTAAATGCTGCTTTGGACTTAAAGAGGAAAGGAAATCTGTCTTACTGAGTTTCCTTTCAACATTGCAATGATGATTTTACAGAGATCTATCTAGCTGGCCTAGAACCTTCATCTCAAATTTGATTTTAATCTCATTTTCTCCTCTCTGCCTGTGTCTGACTTGACCAGTCCTTCCTGGGATCTGGGAGAAGGACAAGATCTTCTTTTCACTTATCCCACTTCCTCACCTTGGGATGGTGTCGGCAGGGTGTTGTTTGAAACTCACAATTCTACCCACTTCCTCTCCCCGGTGAGTCATGGCTCTCATGCTCACTCTGTTTCTCTAGTCTACACCGACTGATGTTTACTGCTGCAACTTTGGCTAGGGTTTAGAGGCAGGCTGAGTTTTGGTGGGGGGGGGGGAGAGGCAGATGTGAGTTTATTTCATCACCCACCTTGAAATGAGGGATCCAGATAAATCAAACTCTTTCTTTCCTTTGCATTTCCCCACATCACTGCTCCTGGATGTTGGGTCCTGTTGACCAGTGGGGAGCCTTCTGGTGTGGAAACCATCAAAGTGGCTCAAGCCCAGATACCTTCCACAGTGTCCATGAGGCCATAGGAAACTTAGACTTCCTTTCTACCCCAGGTGACGGGGTATCTGGCTGCCTTGCTGGCCACTCCCTCTTTCTCTGCCCTATCATCATCTCACTCCAAGTTTTTTCAATCCTGTTTGGACAGGCACAGGTGGGGTGATGGTCAAGACCACTGCCTAAGTGGACATATAATTAGAGGACAGAATGCCAGTCTTTTCTTCCTCATGACACCTCCAACCTCTTCCTATGACACACTGGATGAAAGTGGGTAGAGGATCTAAGAACTTCCCTTCTTCTCACCACAAACACTGCACTCCCTGACAAGGTGGGTGACCCGGATCTTTCAATCTCCATCTTTACCCCTCATCCTCAGTTTTCATTTTTCAAATAGGAGGGGTGTGTATATGTGGGCTGGGTAGGCAGCTGTCTGTTGGGGCTCAGCAGGATTGGTTCTCCAGCCTCTGAGAAAGATCCCAGTGGAAGACACTTAGCTCCAATTGTTGATGACTGTGTGATGTGTGGTACGTACGAAGTACCTCTTGAGCCTCAATTGTGAGTGACAATCAGAAGCCACAGTGAACTTCCTCTCAGCATCCTGTCATTCATGGTGGTAAACAAAGGCACCGAAGCATTAGGTGTCGCTGGCAGAGTTTGTACAGTGGAAGAATAAAGGAAAAGTAGAGATGGCGATTAAATCACCCCTATGTTGCACTTCCATAAAATGAGACTACATCTGTGGTCACTGGACGCTCCCTCCTCTCTCTGTGTGTGTCTTCATTTTGCCCACAAGATTTAGAAATTCCCCCAATTGTTTGTCTTCAATTTTCTGTCCTGATTCTTCATTTTCTTGCTGAATAACTTTCTTGTCTATTCTCATAGCCTCAACTTTCACTTCTATCAGGATGGCTCCGAAATTTAGCTCTTTCCTGAGCTCTGTTGCCACATGTGTAATTGCTTATATTGTTATTTGGATATCTTGCCAGAACTCAAACTTAACATCTTGTAAACTGAATTAGCATATTCCCTCAGACAAGTTTCCTAACTTTCTACTATTTCATATTTAATAGCATTACCATATTCCTAGATGCCTGAAGTTCGGTTTTGTCATTTTTTCCTCTACTAGTTGTTGCCAATTGCTCTGAATTAGTTCTTCCCTAAATCTCTCACATATATCCATGTCCATTCTTACTGATAACCTTTAATCAACTTATATTTCTTTCTTAGACTATTGCGATCCCTTCCCCTCCCCTGTTTTCCCTGCCTTTAGTCTTCCGACACTTTATTACAGATGATCACTGGATTCATTTTACTGAAGTCAAGATCCAAATATTCCTCAGTGACACCTTGGTTACTTCTAAGCCTGATATGTATGGTAATTCACCATGGGGCCACTTCTGCCTTTGGCTCCCACTGCTTCTCCACTGTTCTAGTTGAACTAAATTACCGCTGTGTTCCAAACAGGTTCTGTATTTCCCTTGGCAATCTTCCTCTGTTTCTAATCCCACTTGCTCTTCAAGACCCAGCTCAAATGATTACTTAACTTATGAAGCTTCCTCTGATACTCCTTGTTGGAATTAACCTCTCTCTGACCACCACTTCTGCTGCACTTAGTTTTATTTCTCCTGGAGAACTTACCACATTTGATTATAGTAATTTATATACGTCTTACCTCCCATACCAGTGTGTAAATTGCTTTAACATGGAGATTGAATATTGCATTTCTCTCTATGCATTCATACAGTTGAAAGAATAGAAACTCATAGTCATTACTTAGATACCTTTCCTGTGATATCTTCTTTAGAGATTCAGGATTTTGTGATATAAATTTTAAAAGCAGGATATTGCTGCATGTGTAAGTGCTTCTCACAGTTCTTATTGCTGTCAACATTCATAAATTATTTGAACTGTATTCTCCATTTTTTTTGTACAATATATATCACGTCTATTAACCCAAAATGTGAGGAGACTTTTAAAGCTGAATGAATTCATTATGGAAAACAGGGGAGACCTCAGAGCTGAAGGTGGTTGGCAGAAGTGAGAGGCTTTCAGGGAAGGTGACTGAAAACAAGCAGGCTTCTAAGCCCTCAGTCTTTTTGAGCAGCTGCTCTGCTCTTTGTGTTTTGCGTGTCCCTTTCTTGTGGGTGACAAGTACCAAATCTCTTAAGGCATGCAAGGGAATGAAAATGAGAGTTTGGGGCTCATGGCCTCAGCTGTTTAAATTTATCACCCTGGTCAAATAGCACAAATTCTCTTCTCTCTTTTGCGTTGTCCTTCTTAGTTTCCCACAAGAATGTGCTTTCCCCAACCTGACGGGCAAATGTATAATTTATTTCATCACTGAATTTACTGTGAAACCAATTGTTTTCCTAGTGCGTGGAACCAATGTAAACAAAACCAAGAAGCCTGGTTTGTGGCTTATTTAAAACACTGCTTTCTGAGTACTATTCCAGCAAGCTCCCTGCTTTGGGATAGCGATCTGGTGTGTATTAGCAACGTTGCTGGAAAATGCTGAGGCAATTTGCCATCTTAAAAGTAGCGCTACTATAGACCAGAAAGGTGATAGGCTTTATGCAATAGATCTAAAATAATTTCAGAACTCATAAATCTGGGCCATTCTCAAATTCTTATTTTGAATTATCACTTTGATGCTTCTTTATGTGAAGCAGCAGATGAAAAGTTGCTACTTAACTCTAAATGTTAGGCTTGAGGAGTGTTCCCAAGTTCATTAGTTAGCTTTAAAACCTACCACCTAATAAATAGAAAAAGAGATCTGGATTATGAGACAGTTATGAAATTGCACGATTTAAGATATTTAGTCTCTTTTAAAAAATTGAGCATCATATATCCATATGTTCCATATTTTCTTCAGGAAGAAACTGTATCAGTGCTCAGACACTTTCAGGCCTATAAAAGCTTCATTACTTAATACAAATCCCGTAGTACCCACTCATATCAGTATGATCGCTAATATCTTACACAGCTTTCTTTTAGAGGACTGGCCAACTCACTTTCCCCCTTTGTAACCTCAAACTCTCACACAGTCCTGCCAAAGTTGCCTTGTTTATGTTCAAGAGAGAATCTGAAGATCTCCCAGTGGCAGTGCAGATAAAGGAGTGTGGAGATGTGTTTAGGCGGGTTTGGTTCAATATTTCTTACACAGATTTCCTCACCCCCTACCACCTCCAAGTCCTGGGCTTTGCAAGTAGTGGTTCTACAATGTGCATTTTGAATTCTCTTTGCTGAGATTTGTGTGTGTACCAGTGGGGTATAGAAGTCCAGATTAGCTGCAGGATTAATTCAGAAACTCAGTGGATAATCTTTCAGAAATATCAGCACCTTGATTTGTGTTTTTGCTAGTTATTTCCAGTTTTTAACTTCATTTATTTACGTTTCGTTATAAGATAAATGCAAGTCTATTTGTGAAAATTGGAAAATATAGAACAATAGGAAACAGCAAAACACACTCATAATCTCACCAGGATCAACCATGACTAAGATTTTGGCATAGTGCTTTAAAATATTTTAGCTATGAATTTGTTCTTTGCCTTATTAAGATCGCACTGTAATATTTTATTCTGTTTCTTGCATTTCAATTAGTATTAAATCATTGATATTGCCTTGTCATTAAATATTCCTTATATAATTTTTAGTAGCTGCAAAGCCTTATAATATTACATTGATGTTATAAAATTGCTGACATTTGACACACATATCACATGGTTCAACTTAATATTTTATTATCCCTTGATTCTATACATTAAGATTTCTTCTAATTTTTCATTATCATCAATACTGCTTTCATTAACAACTTTGTGTTTAAATCTTGTTCTGCAATTTTTTTTCCTTTGTGATAGATCAATTTTATTATGCAAATATTTCCCTAGTCTTGAGTTCCTAATCTTGATTCCATTTTTTTTGGAGGTGGGCCAGATTGGAATAGACCATCAAATAAATTTTTAAAGAAGACTATATGCTTAGTATACTTCTATATTGCATATAAAAAATCTTTATTGCTTTTGCATATGAAAACCAACTCAATTGTTTATGAGATTCTTGGTAAGCAGCCTTCTTCCCTTAGAACACTGCATATATTGTTTAGTTGTGTTCTGGTTTTTGAGTTGAGGAGAATGGCAAGCTTTGATTGATCTCTTTCCCTCCCTCCCTCCCTCCCCTCCCTCCCTCCCTTCTTTCTTTCCTTCCTTCCTTCTTTTCTCTTAGCAAATGTTTTCCTTATTCTTGTGATTGAAATATTTGTAAATATATTTCTTGAAATTGGCTTCTTTTCATAGATTTTTGCATAAAATATGATGAGCCCATTTCATTTGCACATACATGATTTTTTTCAGCCTAGGAAAAATTTCTTTGCTTATTGTTTCTGTTCCAATTGGTTTGGACTAAATGCCACAATAGTGGTCTAGCTTTCCAGTCTTTGGTCTACAGATGGGTCATCTTCTCTTTCATTTTTTTCATGGACTTGTTTGTTTCTGTACTTCAAGTTTTTCCTTATATCACTGATTATATTTTCTGAAGCATAAATTTCCCCCTTTATGTTCAATTTAGCTCTATTCCTGCTTTCTTAGTGTTATTTTTTTATGCAAAATTTTAAACTACCATTCTTTAAAAAGTAACATAAACAAATGAAAAGCATAGGACAAATATTTTGTAGGGGAAAAGTCTCAAAAAATATTAAAGGTTGATAAAATTAATATGAAAAAAATAATCCTTTCAACTAAAAAGTATATCACTGCCCTGCGACAAAAATGGGCAGAGACAATTACAAGCTCTTTGCAGAAGACTTAAAATAGGCAAGTGCAGGAATAATGTCCAGTCTTATTAGTAAAAATTTTTAACCAACATAATATTTTTAAATATGAAGTTTAAGGTTAAAAATCAATACAATGCTGAAATGAATTATCACAAACAGTCCTGATGGGAGAGCAAATTTCAACAAACTTTCTTAGAATCAGTTTGTTGATATATGTTAATAATCTTAAAAAGGAGAAAATTTGTTGATCCAACATTCTTACATATGGGAACATATCTTAAATAAATAAGAGCTATGATGAATACAAAGATGTTCATTTATGCCATAAAATTAGAAAATGTAAGCACCTAAATATTTAAGAGAATCACACACACTAGAACATATACATAATGGAACATTATGTATCTATTTTTTAACCCTGTTTTAAAAGAAAATTTAATTATTTGGAAAAAAATTAATTTTAATGTTAACTGAAAAAAGAAGAAAAATATTATGTATATTCTATTATCTAAATAAAATCCTCTCTCTCCACACACACACACACACACACACACACACATGCACAGTTCTTGTATGTATCATTTTATAATTATTATCATGAACTTCATCCCATGGTCTTTTTTTTCTTTATTAGAGAAGTTGTGGGTTTACATAACATTCATGCATAAATGCAGGACCCTATTATTAACACTTTGCATTGGTGTGAAACATTTGTTTCAACTGGTGAAAGCACATTTTTATAATTGTACTATTAATTATAGTCCAAGGTTTAACTTTGGGTTCATCATTTGTATAGTGTGTTTCCCCCAATGGTCTTTAAATCACACCTTGTTCTCTTCTCTGGATTTTTCTTCTTTCGTGGAAGGCATGCTGTCTTCCATCACACAAAGGATTTCCTGTGGTAAATAATGTTCAGATATCTCTTCTGATTCTTCAGACTGATGGTCCTCTTACCTTGTTTTGCAGTGCTTTCTTCTTTAGGCTACACTTTTGATTTTTCTTTACTCAGTCTAGAAGAGTGAGAGACTGACTTAAGAGTGGTGATTGCCAATGACTTGCCTTTGGCCCCATTCTTGGACCACTTGGGTATGATTTTATTCTCAAATCTACAGCTCCCTGGATGTTTGATTCATGTATCTTCTTGCCCAATTTTTCAAGTCTAATAGGCTTTCATGTAATGTAGCTTAGCTGGGTTGAAATCGCATCTTCTCTTATATTTCCCTTTCCTTCCCCACCCCATTACTCTGACACACTGAACAAATGGGATACATTTGTATTTTTCTGAAAATTTATACCATAATATATCAAATTTTTCTTCTAATTTTTTACCTTAATATTCAGAGATAATAAATATCTGCAAAAAGATAAATGTAATAAATATGCAAAATAGACAAAAAGTGAATAAAGATTAGGAAAAACTTTATTGTTTTGCTTATAGACTAGGAGAGTGCTAGGACTGCGACCTGTAGTTTGCCAAGAAAACTGAATCACAAAGAATCTAAGTGATTTCTCCAAAGTGACATAATCAGCAAGAGGGCAACAGGAAGGAGACCTCAGTGTGGTTATCTTTCTGTTATGACAGATCCCATCCACTGGAAGGCCTGGGAAAATCATGTAAGGTGTAGCTAGAGAGATCCTTTCATTGTCATTTTTCTGTCCTGTATTTGGTAGATCGTGGAAATTGAGAGAAAGTTCTGAAGTGTCATCTAATTATAAAGCGAGTGAGGAAATCTATAAAAGATACTTTTCCAAAAAATAGGCAAGAGAGGACTGCCTAGCAGAAAAACTTATATTTGAAGTCAGACAGACCTAGATTTGTATCTATAACTCCTCCACATACTAATTATGTCACTGTGGGTATGTTACTTCATTTTTCTGATCCTTAGTTTTCTCATTTGTAAAATGGGAACGTTAATGCTTCAGGACTATTATCTAAAGCCACGATATCACTGGTATAGTTCAGTGCTCAATATGTGAGAGTGATTATTATTATTATCAGCCCATAGATTCAGTCTAGTCCAAGGACTCCATTTCCTAACCACAAGAACTATCATAAGGAAATATTTCCAAGTCCTTGACTGGCTTAGATTGTGAATAATCTTGAGAGAGGTAAAGCAATTATTATGAAGTGCATAATCAGGAAAGAAGCAAAACTATATAGATCTTTTGTTTTAAAATAGCACTTTCTTTAACCTTAACAAGATTCTTAAATGCTCACCACACTTTTTTCTTTTCTAAAAATTTTTGAATTTCAAAACACCAAACAGTTTATGCCAGGAAAGATTTTCTACTGACTCGTCTTGTTCTAGGGACCCCAGAGGGCAGAATCAAGATGAAGAGATGGGAGTTCCCAGGAGACAGATTTAATTTCAACTAGAGAAAGAACTTGGAACCGTTTGAGCTCTCTGAATAAGGAATGAGCTACCTTAGGAGATGGAAAATTCTTCACTCTCAAAGAGAACCACCTGGCCTGAATACTCTAATAAGGCTTCGAGCAGAGGGTGGGAAGTTATTCCGCTCGTCCTCCGAGTTCTCTTACACCCTGAAATTCTGTGATTCCAGAATGTCACTTTCAGGAAGTCTCTTGCTTTAGAAAAGTAAGTACAAATGGAAATTTACCTCAGTGTCTGGTTTATGACTTAGAAAATAAAACTCGGATGGGCCTGTCCGAGCCGCCTGGAACTTAAAGTTCATTCAGATTGTACCTTAGGTCTTAGTTAGCGCTACTGACCGTGGCTTTGGAGTTAAATAAAGTCTAGAAAGTACCGTTGTCTGGCACGGGGAGCCAGTGCAGCAGACTTGGTTCTTACCTTGGTGTTTAACACTTCATTAGGTTCTGGACATGATTCTTTTGTTAGATGCCAGCACAAGCATTTCATTACAGGTTCAGGAAATCATGAAGAGATAAATGCTCAAAAGTATGCTTCCGAGGAAGATATTAATGAAGTGTTAATGCATATAACCCTCTTTCCAGAGTCGAACCCTCTAGAGGGGGTTTGGATTTATGGATGTGAGAGTTAGTTCATGCCAATAGAATCTTTAGATTCATTTAACTGCAGAGTAAATATGAATATTAATTAAAAGACTTTATTTAGTACTTCCTTGTGAGCAAAATTCCTTGAAAACTTCTTTCTGGAACAAAGCCATCTGCTTACTCAGTCATGGAAACCTAGAGCCAACAAAACTAATATATGCTTTTCCTTACCCTGAGATGTTAGACAATAATAACATTGTATTCTCCAAGCTGGAGAATTTTAGACAGAAGCTTCAAAGGAGACTTGTGAAAGAACTCTTCAACAAGCTTCCGGAGCGCAATCATGTTTTAAAGCTGCTGTGTGTTTTAAAGGTTTTAGTTGATCCCCTCTAAGGAATTTTTAATTTCTGGTACTGTAGTCTTCAGCTCTGTTTAGTTCCTTTTCATAATGTCCATCTCTCTATCAACATTCTGTTTGTGTGCATATATTATTTTCCTGATTTCCTTTAGTTCTTTGTCCATATTCTTCTTTCGTTCTTTGAGCCTGTTTAGGACCATTTGTTTAAGTCTTTTTCTGGAATGTCCTAGGTCAGATTCTCCTCAGTGATGGTTTCTAATTCCTTAATCTTCTTCTTTGCCTGGGTCATTGCTTGTAATCTTTTGTTGAAACCTGAACGTTTTGATATTTTAGCGTGCTATCGGTGGATCTTGGATTCTGAGGTGTCTGTTCCTTAAGATTATATTCAGGTAGCATATGATAGAGTTTTCCGTGAATGCCAGGTTCTAATAAAAAAAAGAGGAAACTCGTTTCCCAGTCTTTGCAGATAGATCTTTACCAAGCTTATGGCCTCCCTGGTACTTTCTGCATATGCCTCTTACCTTGGGCATGCACGGCACCAGGAATTCTTCTGTTTACTTAGATATGAATGTCCCCTCTTCCCTAGGAGACAGTTTCCTCGCAGTCCCGGGCACTGCACTGTGTGTCCTGTATTTAGCGATTCCTTGACCCAGGCGTTCTATTGGAGAGCTCTGAGAGCTGCCTTCTACACCTAGGGCAAGTTTGGGGACAGTGAGTCCCTTACGGTACCACCAGGCGATTGGGCAGACATGCATGATCCCAGTATGTGTCAGACGTTTACTCTGCTCCCTCTGGAACCAGGACCAGGGACCCAAATGGGCCAGCTCCGTGCCTGGCCAGTGAGGGGTGAGGGAGAGGCCAGCCAGGGCGCCCCAAGATCAATGTGCTTGTGGCCTTTTTTCTTGAGTCAGTGCCTGTCCTGGGACTGCAGTGGTTTACCTATTTTCTGAAGCTTCAGGAAAGATATTTCTGCCAGTGCTTCCTCATTGTTTAAAGCTTTTGTGAGGGGAAGCAGCTCACTCTGCCATCTTGATTATGTTTTCATTAGTTTTCCTCTCTCACTTTTGACTTTGATTTCCTTCTTCTTCCCCTTTTTTTGTCCTTTTCAAATTTTATGGCTGGTGGGGATGGGAGCAAAGGACCAGGGTTTTTCATGTTGTATGAAAAGAATGCCGGCGGGAATGAAGAACAGTTAGGTTGCTTTTATTTATTTTAAATCCTATTTTAAAATGTTTGTGAGCATGGAGGGGTGCCTCTCTCTCTGTCACCTTATTACTTAGGTTAATGATCCTATAAGATTAATACCTGATAGTTTTAATTGTTGCAGGTAAAAAAGTAAGCCAATCATTGTTGTAAATGTTCCTAACGTCCAGGTGAAAAGGTTGAGTTATAATGAATGGTGAAGGGGGACCAAAAAGGACTTGGATAAAGCCGGGTTGATTCTTTGTCTTCTTTTTTTTTTTCTCTCCTCTGTGCCCTCTATAGTTTTCAGAAAAGCAGCTTGAAGCTTAAAGGGCTAATAGGAAACTTTTTCTCTGTTTTAGTATAGAATGTTTCCAGGCTCCAAGTTTGCAATTTATCCTAACACCTGCTGGGGTAGACGCCTGAGCTCTAAATCTGCCTCTAATTCTATTGCCCATAAAGTGTGGGAACTCTGCACATTTGTAATTCCAGTTTTGTTTAACTGAAAAATTTGTAAAAAAAAATTCTACAAATTTTACATTATGCTATCTAAAAGAATTCTATTTTCACAGATTACCTGGGAATTCCCAGTGCTTTAGCAATCTGTTAAACTGTTGGGAAATGCTAAGTGCAACTATTCACCATAAAAATTGCTCAAACTTTTACCATGTTCATCAAATATTTTACTCTTAAACAGTCAGATTGATTTTAAAAGTGAAGATATCTTATTCAAATACAACTGTATAGCAGATGGGAGTAATATAATCATCATAATTTACCCATTGGGGTCCTTTATTTAGTAATAAACAAAAGTTATTCTCCTGCACATTGCTATTCCTTTGTACTATTTATAAGCAATTTAAAATGATAACAACCTTCCTTGAGAGTGATATATTGTGTTTGATATTACCAATTGGTCTTTATTTTTAAGATATTATATAGAGATTAAATCCATGTTAATTAATTTCCTCTTTATTTCATGAAGGTAAATGATGTTTTACTGAATTATTAAATTTAATTCCAGGGTAATGCAGAAAAGTAACCATTTAGAGTAGGGGGTTTTATGAATGGACCTCTGGTCCGTGAAACCCTTGAAGTTGAATGTAAATCATGGGTTTTGTATGTTTTCTCAGAAGGTCCATGCATTTCTTCAGCTTCTCAAAGGAGTCTTGTGCCCTCCCACCCCCAAACACATTCAAAATGCAAGAAGCAGAGGCTTAACATAAAATAGAATGGGTGGGCAAAAATGCTTTCAGCTGGTGAAAAGCTTTAAGGATTTATTTCCCATAGTGCTGTGATGTAACAGCGGTGAAGCACCATGAGGAAATGCTTCTTGATTTACAGAGCTCACATCATTTAACACAATCTGCCAAAAGGCCTCAAGAAACCTGGGGTGCATACAGGATATAAGTGCTATGAATTATAACATTATATATTCAGTTCTACTTTTCCTCCTCAGTCTCTAGAAATGCCACAAATGTGTGTATCAAAGCATTATTTCAGTGGCACACTTTACAAATATTAAAAATAGGCATACACTATTTTATCATTTCATGGAAATTTTAAATATCTTACAAAAACTTTTTTTCTAATGTTACAGCCCTTTATGACATTATTTCAAGGGGATCTTCAAACTACAAAAATATGGGTTTGCAGCTTATTTGACAAACTTGTTAGTGGAAACCCCGTTGATATAAGGGACTTCTTTTTGTATGTTTGGACTCTCAGAGCCACCACCATCGTCATCCCTGCCCTCACCACTGTCACCACCACCACTGTCTGTGCCAGATACTGGTCATGCCCTTTTCATGCGTTAGTTCATTTACTTATTACAACAATCCCATGCTGTCGGTACAGCTCTTATCCCATTTTACAGGTAAGGAAGCTAAAGCAGAGAGCGGTTCAGTGACTTGCCCAACCTGCTGTCCATGGGCTAAATGATTCAACTTCACTTAATTCCAGTTTTTCTTTGTATCTAGTCACCAGAAAACTTATACATTTGACTCCTTTTCTGGAGCTTCAGAGCCAAAATGATTTCAGCAATTGTCTTTGTATGTTGGGGCATTGTGGCTCAATGATTATGATCATTTGTGTGCCTTTACTAATTAATTTATGATCTACAAGCAGTTTATTTACATTTTAATCTTCTTAAATTTCTGAATAAATTTGAGAGCAAGGTATTAAACAATACACTAAAGTGATGCCTCACTTAAACAAGGCATATTCCTACCTGAATGTGTTTATGCTTCCAACATTTGTATACATGAAGAGCAGGGTTAACATTTTTTCTAAACCTCATGGTGCTTGCTGCACTGCAGCATCTATTTCACAAAAGCCTTGCAACACAGTAATTAAAATATGCAAATCTCTTCATAATGAACTGTGATTTTACAGTCTTTGCTCATGGAAAATACTTATTGATTTCAAATGTGAAGCATTTTGTTGTTGAATTTTCATTATTTGTTGAACAACAAACATGCACAGAACTTTCTAAACCTCTATTTAAAAATAAAGCAACGTTCTGATAAACTTTCATAGTAAGTTTCCAAGTATCCAAAGTCTACAGAAGGCTACATAAATAAAAACATTACTTCAAAAACTTCAACTTTCCGCACCGATGCAAAATGTTTATACTATGGAAAGCTGTGTGATGGGGGTGGTATATGGGAACTCCGTGCTTTCTGCATGATTTTTCTTTAAACCCACAACTGCTCTATTAAGAAAAAATAATATAAAATAGCCCTAAAACAAATTTAGTTTTGAAAACAAATATGTATATCCATAACACGGAAAACAATAAGACAAGTGTTTAAGTGCCTTTGTGATGTAGTTTCACAAAATGAGATTTGTAAAACAAATTGAGATAAACTATTACATATTTCCTTAGAAACTACCTTTTTTCTACCCTAACATGTACACATGTAAGCCAAACAGGGAGTTTAGTTTCTGAAATCTGGAGCAATGGAAGGAGGAGCAAATGTTTAGGATCATGAATGCCTATTAGAGGTCTCAGATGACCGTGGTGTGACAGGATGGGACTCACTTGCATAGCTGAATGGGACAGGGCTTTGAAATCAACAAACAGTTGTTGCGTCAGGTGCAGGGGGAAGGGGGAGGACAGAACAGTTTAGGCAGGTTGCTTGGAAGGCTGTCTGTGGCTGAAGTGAGGATGTGCTTCTTTCACCAGTTTGGAGGGCTCTTGGAGATGTTGATTTAAGGTAATGAGACACAGGTGGCAACTGTCACCTTGAAGGCACCCCTCCCCTGCGCCCGTCATTGGAAGCAGACAGGTTTACTGTGCCTTTAGACCAGGAAGGAAGAACATGATTTTCTGAATTCCTATCCCCAAGTGCAGAAGAAGCTTGGAAGAACATTTTAGGACAGTTCTTTTTTTTTTTCTTTATGCAATTATAACATTTCCTTAAATGAATATATATCTTAACATTATCTATTGGATTGATTAATAGTTAACAGTTCTATAAAGGCCTTACATCATGTGAACTTTTTAGGTACAATGTTCTGTTGGGTTTGAGCCTCATAAATTTCCTGGAAGGTGAGTTGGCTGCATATTATGAAATCCATTTTCCAGATGAGGTAACTGAGGTTTAGAGAGAGAGAGACCATTTGTTATCAGCCTCATCATAGTTATTAAGTACAATGTTGACTATAAATCTGTATCACTTGGTTCCATACTCAGTGTTCTTTTACTATGTTAGGCTCCCAATAGACGAAAAAGCTCTGGTTATTGATATTTTTCCCTGAATGCCACAATATTCAGTCTAAAGTAGCTATCTTAAAAAACAAAAAAAAAACAACCTCCAGACCCATACATAGTTAATAAGCCCTTACTTAACACAACTGAGAAAGTTTGAATTTTGATACTTTAGGAGAAAGTATTTGGCAAGTCCCCTTTTTAAAGGAATGCTTCAGATGTTTGAAAATCTAATTTGAATAATTGGCATGGAAATGTATGTAGGACATATAAACTGTAAAAATGGAAAAAAAGAAATTGTTTTAAATATATAACTGAATTAGGGCAAAGAATTGTAGTCCACTCCTCATAAATATTAGTCTGTCTTTAAGCCTATAATAGTGTATAAAAGTAGATATTTTATTTGTGTTTAATTCATTTACTCATTTTGAAGCATTACATTTGAAGCACTACTCAGTTCTTTATGCAGTTTATGACAACTTAGGCCAGCTTTACTTTTCACTGTCTTCCCTCACAAGATTAACGTGTTTTTCCTCTCTTTTGCTTTATTTATATCGTTAATTTTAATAACAGGCAGTTCATAGTCACCGATGTTTGCTGTACAGGCTCCCATAGAAGCAAATTTAACTGGGGCCACGACTGCACAATGAATCACATTATCTGACATCATGTTTTCAACTTCTAAATTATTCAAAAGTGTTTTTGTTGTGAGCGCTGGCATATTCTCATTAGCATGGAGCTGGTCAGCCAGGCTGAATCAATCACGCAGGGAGAATTTGTGTCCTGCCAGGCTTGTCGCCTCCTGTTAACTCACACGATAAACTTGGCCTGGGACTCTTCTTGGCTGGGAATAGTGGAGGCTGGACTGATAGCAGATGGTGTCCACTGTATTTGTCCTAAAGGTTCGGCATCCAAAGTGGAGTAATAGGGTCTGGGGGTGGGAGTGCGTCCAAGGAGGAAACCTGTCGGAATAAAATGTTCTTGCTCACTCTGGTCACTGGAATAATAAAAGATCCTCAAGTTTTAATGTTTTTGAGAGGCTCTTTTTGCCAGCGATCCCCAGAGGTGATGATGATGGGTGCTTCTGCAGGCCGTTGTTTGGGATTTGTTTATACCACATTTTAAACATTTTCAATATTTTCTTCTCAGCCCCACTGACTCTACAGACAATGAAATCAAGGCTCTTAGAGGAATGTGTCCAAGTGACGCAGCCAGTCAGTGACAGATGGAGCTTCTGATCTAGGCCAATTGCTCTGCTACGTCCCATCTCTTGTCATCACATTTAGAAACTTGGTTTCGTTTGTTTGCATATTTGTTCCTGGGATGGTCCCCAAACCAGGAAACCCAATCACAGATACGCCAACTTTACAGAGCTGCTGTAACAAATTATCACAAATTTGATAGCTAAAAGCAAGAGAACTTTATTCTCTCACAGTTCTGGATGACACAAGTCTGAAGTCTAGGTGTTAACAGGCCCAGGCTCCCTTCAGGTCTCTCGGGGAACACTGTTTTGCCTCTCCCGGCTTCTGGTGACGCCAGGTGTTCCTAGGTTTGTGACGGCACAACTCCAGTCTCTGCCTCCATCTTCACATGTCCTTCTTCTCTGTGACTTGTGTCAAATGTCTCTCTCCTTCTCTTATGAAGATCCCAGTCACGGATTTAGGAGCCCCCATCAATCTAGGATCATCACTTGGTTATATCTGCAAAGACTCTTTTTCCCAAATAAAGTCACACTCACAGATAGCAGGGGTTAGGAATTGGACAGATTTTTGGGAGGTCACAACTCAATCTACTAAACCAACCTTAGCCTGTGTCAATTCACTCAGCACTCTACTCTCTTTATTGGAACTTTCTGATCTTCACTTTTTTATTACAACCTGTATATTTATTGATCCTTTCTAGTCTCTGGGAGAAACATTAATTATTTTTCCTAAATCCTCCACTCTGATAAATCAAGTCCCCTCTCTAAACTCTATGTGAGAGCTTTAAAGTCAGGGACTGTATATTTTATCTTTGTGGCTTCCATGGCTGTCCCAGGCAGGTGCCCAATAAATGTTTGTTGCATGGATGAATGATTGTATGACCATTAATAGATCTTTGCAAACATTTTTGATTTATTACACTATTCTCTAATGCAGTTACATCAAATAACATCCTCACTATAGGAAATGACTCTTCCTGGGAAGGACATTTGGTAGGTCATAAAGCATACGCTAAAAATAATCTTTAACACATTGAAAAGTACTGATACCACAGGCCCCCTGTAAAGATATGGGAAAAACTCCGATGCAACTAGACACCTGTAGGTCTTCACTGAACACCCAGCCCATCATTCCAGCTCCACCATGGCGTTTTGTGTAGCTGCAGATGTGTCGATTGAAGTATTTCCTTCTCAGAATAATTGAAACTATTTCTAAAAATTAAACACCTTGAGAGAAATAGGTAAACCTCGTGTTTTGTGAGTACTTGGATAGATTGGTTTTATGTATTCACTGGGAAATATTTAATTTTAAAAAGTATGGAATGAAAAAGAGCCATATGTTTCTAAAATATCAAAATGGCAGTTGTGTGTTTTGTATGGAGAGCTCTTATCGGGTGCTGTATATTTCACTGAACTTGTGGTTCAGTTAGATAAGATTCCCCTGAATCTATGTGAATGTAAACTAAAGTTGGTAAATTATGACTACATCAAAGAACATTCATTGAGTGGTGTTGCTTCATTCTTAGGTTCCAGGTTTCAAATTAAAATATGTTAGCTGCCTAAAATCCCAGGTTTGAACACTGTGCAAACTATTTGCTTCGTAAGACTAGAAACTTGATGTCTTTTCTCATGAGCTTGACCATGAGCAGAAGCCCATGGAAGCTTCCATATTCTCTTCTGACAAGATAGCTTAGCACTCAACTAAAACAATGGTTTGTATGGATGAAAGGCGTGCCTGTGGTTTTGCATCAGAACAACCAATGTGGTTGTTGTTTCCATCTCTTCCTGTTCACCCTGTTGGTGAGGGAAGGATTCCTGCCCTAGGATTATAAGAATGACCAAATTCAGGACACTTGACACTGGACGGATGCGATTGAAGCAGTTTATTAAGTCATGGATACTCACAGCTCTGGGAGGAGACACCATGTGCCAGGCAGGACCTCATGGGGGTTGCGTTCAGGAACAGGATAAATGAACAAAGGCTGTGGGAGCCAAGTTTTGTCGTGTCAAGAGAGAGAGGTGTCCCCTGGTACCTGTGTAAGGATGTGATTGGTGTGTTATTAAATAATTCCACAGGCTGTGAGGGAACTGGAACCTGTGCTCAGGGATGAGCAGAACCTGCCTATGATTCCCTTGCAAAGAAGAGGTATTTGGCTAGGAGCTCCTTATGTGAGGTAGCAGAGCGGGAGGGGAATTTATGGTTAGGCCATTAGAGGCCCTCCCAGTTTCACCGGATGACAACATGGCCCATAATATTGGGCCTTAACTTTAGGCCTTACACCAGAGTTGCTACTTGTGGCTCACAGATTTTTCATGTTTCTGGTCACAGAGCTGAATTTATTTCTCATAAACATTGGAGGCATAGATGTTGATAGATTTTTACTTGTGGTCTATGGACAGAATTTAGAAAGTGGCTTAAAGCTCATGTTTTTCATATTCTAGCATCTCTCTCAGCTTTTAACTTTAATCCTTATAAAATTAGAAAATATAGCAATATTGAACACATAGAATTATGTCTGATAATGATTATAGCTTTGAATGTATGGATGATTTATTTTAAACTGAATGTGGTTATTGAGTTCTAGTCAGTGAGAATTTCTATAATGAATTTCTTTTGCATTGGTATTTTTGCCAGCTCAGTCCTGCCATTTGGTGGCTCATAGAGATCCTTAGAAGCAAGCACTTTCCTACTAAGTCAGAGTGTAATCTGACATGTCCTCATGTGCAATGAAGTTTTATACCTTTTTAATGTAATTTATTAATATCCCTAAATAATATTTCCCATAAAATATAATTTAGATAGGAGTCTAACTGAAGGTCATTTTATTTAACAAAAACATCTCACATCTTGCTGGTGGTTTTATCATGTTTTTACAATTTTAAGAAGAACCTGGCACCTTCCTAAAGATTGAGCTTTTCTATACTGAAAGCTACTACAGACTGTTCATCTACCCTAAGAAATTTTAAATGTGTAAGTATGACATTTTATTTTAAGGATTTGCATGACACCTGCAATTGATTTGTAGACTTCTGACCAATCATGATTAGTATTTACCACAAAATGCTATTTCCATGATGTAGATTTATTTTTTCTACTCAACTTAGAGTGAGTGAGTGAGAGGAGTGGCTGGTTGAAAAGCCCACAAAGCATTGTGTTGCCGTTCTCGGTGTTGAGTTCCTAGGATACTGTTTATTTTGCTGTTACATTAAAGGATCTTTCAGTTTTTGAGGGGGATTCTGAATTTGTGTGTTCTGATAGGACAAAGGGAATGCAGTCATTACTTGGGGAATTCACAGGGTTTGTAGTAGATTATGGTAGATTATGGTCCTACAGGCAAGACATTTAGACTCTCGGGAGGCAAATGGAATCCGACTGTGGTCACAATGTCAATTGCAGAAAGGTTTAAATCAATTCATTTCATCTTCAGTTACCAACTTAGACATCCCACACCCATGTGTGTCCTTGCCAAGTGCCTTATTCTTACTCATTATATTTAATCACACTTTATGATCTTTGCCTACTTAAATATCTTGTTCCCCCTACTAGACTATGAGCTCTGTGAGGGCAAAGACTGCCACTGTGTGCCACAGCATGGTGCCTGGCCAAGTTGAACAGTGAGGAGGGGAAGAAGGGAAGGAAGGTTTAAGGAACAGGGAATGTTCTTCGTAAGCTCAGTAAGCAAATTGCTCCTACATAGTGTCAGACTTCCAGAGCTGGTGGCTCAGGTGACCCTAAAGGACATATTAAACCTTCAGATGTCTGGAACTACTCTATCAGGTCCTAGTCCCTTGAGAACAGACTATTAAAACTTCCCCTAGGCCTTACTCCCCTAGGATGCCTCTGGCTCTGTGTAACCATGGGGTCCAGAGTCTCCATAGTGACTCGTCTTTATTAAAGGCCTTGAGTAGCTCCACGTCATTGTCATCTTGCAGAGCACAGTTAAGGGAATGGCTGGGGCCTTAGTAGAGGAGTCCCGAATTTAATCAATTGCAAAGAACAGGTTGTTCTACTTTGCACATTTTCAAGGTGTGTGACGATCATTTATGAGTCAGGTATCGCTTCAAGTACTGACTGTTCAAAGATGAATAAAACTGAGCTCTTACCTCGGAAAAGCTCAGGGGAAAACAAGTGCCTAAGCAAAATGACTGTGAAACAGAGTCTTTCGATGTTTCCTATGTTATATCCCACCATTCACTTTATATTTTGGTGAGAGAAAATAAAACCACCTGCCTTGCACAATTTTTATACATCGACTAAGTGAGGCAAGAGATGAGAATGTTGGGTTGTGAATGAGAAGGGAATGATTGTATGGAGCCCTATATTGGCCTTGCTGTGGTGGGAACCTCCAGGATCCCTTCAACTACATCCATCATCCAATTTGACTCAAGTGACATTCCTTGGACAATGTATACTCAGTCTTGGTGATGGGATTTACATTCATGCATTCAGTCAATTATTACTTACTTGATAAGTAAGTAATAATTGTTTAGCACTGAGTGGGGCACTAGAGATAGTTCCATGAGAAAGACAAACAGTCGTTTCCCTCATGGAGCTGTGGAAAGTGCCTGGCACATACTGACAGCTGATGGAGGACCCAGTAACAGGATGGAGGGAGAATGCATGCTTATTAACTGTTTAAATCCTTGTATCACACCTATACTGTTTCTATATAGGAGTTTTGGAACAAATAAATATACTATGTTGTATTCTTTTTAAAGAGTCTTGTCTAGTTCAAGTGCAAATGAGTTGATTTCTCCTCCTCTTCCTTCCTCTCCACCCACCCTTCCCAGGACCTCCTCACTGTGCACATATTGAAAGGCATGCCATGGACACAGGTCCTCTGAATTGAAGTAGTTTAAATCTGTTTTAGTTTCCTTGACTGCTCATGCAAATACCATGAAATGGGTCAGGTTTAAACAATGGAAATTGATTAGCTTACAGTTTTGAGTCCAAAAGGAAGTCCAAATCAAGGCATCATCAAAGTGATGCTTTCTCCCCCAAGACTATGGCATTTTGGGGCTGGCTGCCCATGATCCTTAGATCCTCTGTCACATGGCAAGGCATGTGGTAGCATCTCCTGGCCTCTCCCTTCTCTTCCCTGTTCCTTGCATGTCCATTCTCTTGCTTCCTGTGGCTTTCACCTTGAGTTTCATTTCCCTTATAAAGGTCTCCAGTAATAGGATTAAAGCCCATCCTGATTGAGGTGGGCTACACGTTAGCTGAAATAATCCATCAAAAGGTCCTAAAAATGGGTTCACACCACAGGAGTGGATTATATTTAAGAGCATGTTTTCCTGGGGTATGTGCAACTTCAAACCGCCAAAACATGAGTTTAAATATCCCTCTGTGCTGACAATGAAGATTAAAAATTTTTTTTCAGAAAAACCTTTAGACATGCATATCCAGCAAGAACTAGAGTTTCCACTATATAGGGGTGGAGATATGAAATTGAGCTGTAAAGTATTCACTTCTCCACTTGAACTAAACAACACAGTATGTAAAAACTGGTCATTGCTGCATGTGTTTAGGAGGACCTAATGTAGATATCCCATTTTGGTAACTACAGCTTTTAGCATTAATAATTATTTTATTTGTCATTTTCATCTTTCCTATCAGGGAATTGTCTCTTCTCCCTCATGGAAAAAAAAATCAGGAAAATATATGTAGAATTCTTGTTTAATTTCTTCCTTACTTTCATTTTTTTTCCTATAGAACATAATGGAATTTTAGTTAAATAAATTTTATGGAGTACACCCTCAGTTCAGATTAATTTCATGGCATACTTATTTTCTCTTGAACTAAAATTCATAACTAAAAATACCAACCATTATTTTAATATTGATTTTTCTGAATTGTGCAAGCTATTGCATATAACATATGCTTTCATGTACATGATTAATAATACACTTTTCAAATAGTTTGTGGCATTTTAAATATTGTATTCTCTAACTCTTTGGCTAATTAAACAACATTGTAGAGTGATATGTTTCTATGTCATAAAAGATATAAAATGTTTTATTTTTCCTTTTTGTTCCTCTCCATTTTGAAGGTAAAAACAAACATTTGTATGAGTTTAGAAATCTTTTATATACAAATCCAAAAAAATTGGTTGAAGAAAATGTACCTTTCATCATATTATGGTGGAAATAAATTGTTATATAGATTCCACCTTTATTGAAATCTCTAGAACTGCGATAGAGTTTGATCCACTCAGCCAGAGTGGTTCAATTCAGCCTAAATATGTATTTAGAAATTTCATTTATCTGTATCTATCTATCTACTAGTTAAAACATAGTCTCTGCTCTCAAGAGTATGTACTAGACCATTGGAACAGGTGAAGGCAAAGAGAAAACAAACAAATATGAGTAAGTGCCATAACAGGGGTTAAAAAATTACTGTGACAACATTGCTAACCATTCCATGCTAAATTACAGAAGGCTAGCTTTGGATGGTTGCCAGACATACGATGGAGGGGAAGTGAATTTTAAGCAAAGTAAATAGCACGTACAGAGCAAGATTTGCTATAAAGAGCCCAGGTAGGCAGAAGTGACGTATGACATGTAACTAGAAACACTGAGTAAATTAAGTGGAATAGTAGATGAGACTGGAGAGGCAGGTCAGGGAAAGGCCATTTAGACCAAGTTAAAGAATTAAAATCTATCCAGTAGAGAATGGGGAGCATGTGGAGGCTTTTAAGCAGGAGCATGGCATTATCAGATTTTTAGCAAGGTAATTTTCAGAATGATGTGTGGAGGAGGGAAAAGGCTGGGGAGATTATCCTGGAGACACCTGAAATTGCACAGGTGAAAGATGCCAAGAGAGATGCTAAGGCATTATGTGTGGGGATGAGGATGGTGCATTTGAACAGTCCGGTGAATTCATTTTGAAGTTTAGTCTAGAGATTCTAAGAATTTTAGCTTAAAAATAGTTGATTCTTGCCAGGATGATTTATTTTTCATTTGTTTTATAAGCTCGTGATACTTTCTGAGTCAAATTTTGGAGTAGTTTGAATCACAGCTTGGTTTAGTTTTGTCTGGTTCCAGATTAAATTTTTGGCACAGCCTGGAAATAGCATCTCCTGCAAGGAAATGTATATGATATATAATAGCTCCTGAGAGTCATATTTGTCAACAGGAACTTGAACTTCATTGGTGTATTTTGAGTTTAGCAAGGAATATACTAGGAATAACAATACAAATTTGTTAATATTTTATGAATGGATATCCTACCTGTTGTTTATATTTATGTTTGTGTGTGAAATGCATGCAATAAAAGTAGTTGGCATGATATAATAATTGCCTTTGCCTATTCGTAACAAAAAAAAAAAGAACCGTAACTCATAGGGAAACTGCAATGCAAGAGAAATATGCATTACATATTTCATACGTTTCCAAAGTAAACTAGCAAAACTCCCTCTCTCTTGCTGGTTCTTGCTTTTGATCTTTTTTATTTATCTAGTAGCATTTCTTCAGCCCATGACAGCAAGAGTGCTGTACTAAGTTCATTTAAAATCTTCAGTTATTTAGAGCTAGAATAAAAAGTGGGAAAGCAGAGTTGCAGTAGAGGAAGAGTTCAGAGGGTTACCACTAAAATTTCACATAACCTTAAAAACAGTCTTAGCTGAGGGACTGCCACAGTTCATTTCATTTCGGATGAAGATACAGAGCCACCTCCAGGAGAAATGATGAGCTGTTATAGGAGAACTGGATTGTCAAATTTGAATTTATCATTCTTTCTTAGGATCCTAAGAAATGGCAACCTAAAAACCCAACTAGCTACTGTTATCCATTCTATTTCTGCCCAAATTTCCTGGTTTAAGGAATTAAGATGATATCTGAATGGAGGCCAAGAGTAATAGTTTTGACTGGATTATTTCTCTAGCTCCTCCCCTATTAGTCAATCAATCTTTGCTCCCCGTCTATGTAAAATTACTGATAAATTGTTGGGTCACTCATGATTACTTCCTTCTATAATTTGCTCTGCTAGTATCCATTACTTTTTCTTTTGTGTTGTTTTCACTTGTTCGGTGATGGTGTTTTCTACTGGAGTGTAAGAAACTTTATTCATTTTGTCTATGGGGCATAGTCAGAGCAGAACAAGTGCCTGGCCCCAAGCCGATGGTCATTAAATGTGGCTCCAAAGAATGGGAGGAGAAGGGAGGGAGGGAGGAAGGGAGGGAAGGAAGAAGGGAAACCAATTTTAAAAAGTAGAGAAGAGAGTAGTAAAGGCTTATAAATTCAATTACTGTTATAATTGCACTTGTAGTGATAATGTTCTTACAGTGAGAATAACATTATAATGACGCATTTGAAGAACGGTGCCTGGCACGATAAATACTTGTTTTTGTTGAATGTTCTCAGATTTGTTCTTCATCTGTTCAAGAAGCCATGGCCAAAAAAGTCCTTCTTATTTCTTTTTTCATTTGTGCTATATGGGTGGAATTAGTGATCAAGAAATAGAGGAATTATGGGGCATAACTCAGAAAGAACTTGGCTCAACCCTTGATGTGTCCCTTGCCTCGCTTTGCAGCCATATATTGCCTAGGATTTGCACACATGTTATCCTGAATGGGACTCTTGAGAGGGAAAGATGAGTTTTATAAAACATACTTCTGGTTCAATTTC
Source organism: Tamandua tetradactyla (assembly GCF_023851605.1). Classification (NCBI taxonomy): domain Eukaryota; kingdom Metazoa; phylum Chordata; class Mammalia; order Pilosa; family Myrmecophagidae; genus Tamandua; species Tamandua tetradactyla. The sequence goes on from NC_135350.1 coordinate 13,828,115, forward strand.
AAGGATTATTTAAACCTACTTAAGATGTTATATGAATTCCTATAGGATTCTTTCCCCTTACAAACTTTTGTCTAGCAAGACTAAGTTCTCATTTTCCTCTTACTTTGTAAAATTCAGAAGAGCATATTTATTTTTAAAATTCCCAATGAAGCCCTCATTGTGTATATCTGTTTTACAAAAAATTGGTAAAACTTAATTTCCTAGTTTCAGATGCACATCATTTACATACTTGTCTACTACCTTTAAATATTGTCTCCTTGCAGATTTCCCATTCACTAAACTGGAATGAAAGAAAACTGTGATAGATCTATCAAATTCAGTAGAAATGTCTAATGTCACTCAGCAATAAAAAAAATCAATTTATACTCCTGGAAGAGGCCATTTTTCAGAAGCTATAATTTGTGTATTTGATTTATATTTAGTGAATACTTTATTTGATGCTAAAATAGATAAACAACAGCAAAGTGCAACATTTAGAGCCTTAATAAGACTTGTGTTCTCAGTGGGCCCGAAAATATTTTCATTGTAAATATGTTTCACTGTTACTATGACTTGACACAGATCAGTGGAGTGTAAAGCCGATTTTACAAATAGTTTGATGTTTAGCCCTTGGAAAGATATTGACATTTGTTCCAACTCCACATGCAGAGCCCAAATAAACAGCAGTCACACAACACCCTTAGAAGATGGTTTAAATATTTTTATTTGTGAGCCAAAAGTAATAAGGAGATCAGAATTGTGCATGCCAGTTTTTTTGGGAAGCTTGTTCAGTTGAGTTCCCAGCCAAAATGAAAGCAGGGAAATGACACTTACTTGGTTGAGGACATAAAGGAGGGAGAAGCGATGGAATGGTGGTTAGATTGGCAGAAAGGAGCTAATGAGTCCCAGCTGTACTTAAAAAGAATGCTTTTAGGTTTTTAAGCGCAAGAAGTGATGGAAGGAAGGAGATTGGGACAATTGATCTAACAGACATGCCAAATAAAACACATTTGTTGTTCGGTGGGGAATCTGGTATATGCTACTGAATACTGTTAGCTCATCTTATAAGTTGTAACTAAAATTACACACCCTTACATGTACTCGTAGACAGCTCATGTTGAATTGGCCTGTGCTGATTTTGAAGTTCAGACTCTAGATATTCACAGCACTTATTAAATAGAAAATCTGGATTATTTTTGTCCATTGTGCATGTTTTTTTAAATAAAAGTGGAAATTTAAACTAAAAAATGTCATCTTTTAAAAGTAAGGGTTCAAGAAATCATTTTTTTTTTACATGGAAATTTCAGGTGCTTTCAGATGCTGAAAATACTTCGGGTGCAGAAACATTTTTATTGAACTCTTGTTTATATAAAACCCTCTTCTGGATATATATCCTATAACAATGTTTATTTTACATTTATGTTATTTTTGAAAGTTCCTAATACAGAGGAAACACTCACTTAAAAATAGTTGATTCCAGCCTGGATCAGCAAATGCTTCAACATGAAGTGTTTAGGATATGGGAATTAACTGTAGATGGCCTGGAAGCCTCAATGTGTGTTTCTACATCTCTCCTCTGTTGAAATGTTGACGGGGAACATGTACGAATTAGTAAGGAGCATCAGGTGTGTTCTGGTTGCACTGAGATATTTTAAGAAATGACATGCTATGATTGAGATTTTATTTTTTAATGATGTACAGAATGTCCAAAATTCCTTCTAATGATCTTTAAAATCTGTATGTATGCCCTAATTTTTCTCCATGCTCTTTTGGTTTTCTTGTCTCACATTGATGGTTGGAAGCCACTAGAGATGACCCTGATAACTAACTTTAAGTCTTAACTGTGGTTAAATAGAATTGAGGAGTTTTTTTTTTTCCTTATTCAGTGTAATGCATAGGAAATTTGTTTCATGCTGCATATTCTGCTTGAAAGTTATAAAACTTTATTTAAAAAATAAAAGCATAGTTTTATAATAATTGATGCCCTTTCCTATATTAACTATTGACATTAAAACCTAACCTTGGGTTAATGTAAATACTTAAATTATTATTTTTAATGTCAGAGAATATACAGGCTAGTTTCTATGGGCAGATGATGTTACATGACTGTCATACATTGTTTTTCCATTTGGAGGTAAAATGTTTTTTTTATGGACATTTGAAGGATTCCTGCTTTGCTGAGTTCAGGTATAGAGCCTATAGTGACAAAATTAATACTGCTAGAGCTAAGTGGTGCTGAGATCATAGTATCCTGAGCCATCCAGCCAGGTTTAGTAATTAATTATTGAAAAGCAAGAAGATGCCGGAATATCAAATTAGACCTGATTGTGATTATTCAGAGAGAGACTGGGCTGAAAGTCTCATATTGCTAATTAGTATCACAAACCAAATTGTTGTGGAAATACTTAAAATATTATGAGAACAAAAAATATCTTCATGCAGCATAGAAGACCCATTTAGAAAACTTGCTCTACATGATTTTATCCATTTATTGAAACATGTTCCCTAAAGACCTGTTGAACAGATGAATGAGATGAATACTCCCTGTTAAGTAAGTGATTAAATGGATATTGTTAATCTAGTTTGAATTATGAATCTGAAATCATATGGCACTAGCCAGGACAGGCTTACTGTTGTAACAAACAATCTCCCCAAATGCAGTCTCTGCATATAAAAAAAGTGTTTAAGACACAGTCCAAAAAGTGTTTAAGTGGGGCATGGAGTGAGTGGCAGGGAAGTGGTGTTTTCTGCTCAGTGCATTCATTTGGGAGTCCAAGATCCTTTCATCATATCTTGTGCCATTTCAGGAACTTGTCTTCCTCTATAATCAACTGTGTATAGGAGCAGAGAAGAAAACAGAAGGATTTGCATAGAGGCTCCTACACAAGCCAAGCCTAAAAAGGATTCATGTTCCTTCTGCCTACATTCTATTGTGTGCCTGAGAGAGAAAGGAAACAGGATTTGGTGAATACATAGCATTCTCTTCCACAAGCATTTCTTAAGAAAACATCTTGTAATTCATCATTTTCACTAATTAAAACTGAGCAATACCACTTGTGAATCCATATTACTCAGGTTTTACTACTTAGATTAAGTAATTACTGAGCTGAAGTGTTGAAGCAATTTGCAATTCTCTGATCATCAACATTGACCATTTTTGCATTGGCTCTAAGCTGAAGGGTCAGGAAATCTGTATGAATTATTTATTTTACTTGTATAATTAGAAATGACTCCTCAGTGTATTGCAGCAGATCGGAACCAGAAATCAGCAGGATTTGATGAACAGAGACACAGGTGGCTTCTCATAATGAACCCGATATGAGGAATTTGGAGCAGTTCAAGAGCTGAGCTGGCTTCCAGGTGTTCTTGTTCGCAAAGTCAGACTTCAGTTACCTGCCAAAGAAGTAAAGCCTCATTCATCGGAAAACACCTTTAGCCATTTATACTGTTTCGGCTTCCAAAGGCTGCTGTGCAGTAGGATTTCCTGCTGAGGGGAAGTGGTTGATCTTCTGCAATTAGTCTACTTCAATTTCCCTGCTGCTGCTTCTCCTCTGTATGTTACTAGCCCACCTCTCTTATGTCCTTAGTACCTTCACATCACATTTTGCATATTCTCTTGTCATATAAAACAAAATACTCTGGTAAAATGATTGTTACATGGGTTCATCAAAAGCCAGTATCTGGTGGAAAGAATTTTAGGCTGATAAACTGGCAACTTAATGTCTGTCCACTAACTTCAAAACATTGTACAAAACTCCAAACTTTGCTGGACTGATCAAACTGATTGGCAAATAATTCAAGCTAGACACTTGGGTCACATTTTATTTGCTAGGTAGTATGGCTTTTGTCTTAGCCCAGGATGTCCAGAAAACAGAGCCTGAGTCAGAAACTTACGTGTTAGCACTTTATTTGAGGAGTGTAGACCCAGGGAAGCAGAGGTGAAGGTTGTAAAGGGGTACAAGGCAGGGAAGGTAGAAGGTAGGTCTGCAAATATAAGAGGGCATGTTTCTACCTGCCACTGTTCTGTCACAAAGGGAGGACATCATCAGAAAGGACCTATGGGCTATTGTGTCAGAATAGTCTGTCGGGGAAAGAAGAGAACAGTTTATCCACTGGTTTGCCCTGTTAGCATTAGATTTCCATTAGTGAAAATTCCCATTGATAGGTATTGGCTCCTGTGCCCTTTCAGGTTGTGTCTCTTGGCATCTCCAGGCAGCTGCCAGGAAAGTTAGTTCCCCTTGTGTCCACTTGTGTCCAGTGCCGCCATTCTCTCCTGGTTGGACAGTGCTGTGCAGGGCTCCTGCATCTGTAGTGGGTGCACCAGCTGTAACAGCCACTTGGCTCCATGACTGGAGGAACCTCTGTTGCTGGGGTCACTCTGGCCAGAAGGCAAGGCAAGTGTGCAGATCTGAGGCACATAAACTTAGTCCAGTAAACTGTTATTCTTTCTTACAAACTCTTTTAAGTCATACGTATTCTGATTTCTATAGCTTCCTACAATCCACCTCATTTTAATGTGGTCTCCTTGAGTCTAGACATTCTTCATTGCAAACCGTACCCTTTAGTGCATTTAACTTACACTGCAGAGAAGGAAACCAACAAACTTCAGGTACACAAATAACTATGATAATTTTAGGGAACAATGCATGGTGTGAAAAAAACAAAACAGACTGATATATATATAATTAGAGGTGTCCTGAGAATACAAACAACTTGGTACTTAGATACTTTGACCAACTCTTTTTTATTCTCTGCATTACCCTGCTAATCTCAACAAATTAATTCTTATTATTCAATTTGGTCTCCCTCTTCCAGCAACTTAAAACTATTTGCAATCCCCTAAATTTGACTTGGTAATTTCTTTTTGTGCGTTTACCATTTTTTGACCCCAAAATGCCCTAAACCTATTCTTAGTTAATCTTTCTCCTTCAAAATGCAATTCTTAACTCATCTACTATATGACACCTGATACACTTAAATGTTCATATTCCTATATTTACATCAACTGTATGATATTACAGTAATTTGAACTGAATTCTATTTTTTAATCACCATCGACTTTTTTTCTTCCTCTGCCCTCTTTCTTTCTGCCCTCTTTTTTTTGTGAACAATAACATATATAGAAAAAAGCTATAAATTTCAAAGCACAGCACCACACAATTAGTTGTAGAACATATTTCAGACTTTGACGTGGGTTACAATTTCACAATTTTAGGTTTTTACTTCTAATTGCTCTAAAATACTGGAGACTAAAAGAAATAACAGTTTGATGATTTAGCATTCATATTCATTTGTTAAGTCCTATCTTCTGTGTATAATTCCATCATCATCTTTGATCTTCCCATACCTCTATTTGGGGTTGTTTGGGCTATGGCAATTCTAAATTGTTGCTACTGGAAGGGTCTGTCACTAATATGGGGTAGGGAGATGGAACTATCTGATGTTCTGGAGAGGTTGGGCTAGGTTTCAGGATTTATCTGGACCAGGAACCAATCTGGAGGTTGTAGGTTTCTGGCAAGTTACTATAGTGTGTGGAACCCTTGTGGAATCTTGTATATTGCCCTAGGTGTTCTTTAAGATTGGCTGGAATGGTTCTGGTTGGGGGTTGGCAGGTTATGACAGGTAGCAAGGTCTACCTGAATATTGCATAAAAGCAACCTCCAGAGTAGCCTCTTGACTCTATTTAAACTCTCTCTGCCACTGAAGCTTTATTGAATACACTTCTTTCCCCCCTTTTGGTCTGGATGTAATTGTTGATCCCATGGTACCAGGTCTGGATTCATCCCTGGGAATCATCTCCCATGTCGCCAGGGAGACTTTCACCCCTGGATGTCATGTCCCACACAGTGGGGATGGCAATGATTTCACTTAGAGAGACTGAAGGTAGGACAGCAAACACAAGAGGGCATATTGCCACCTGCCGCTGCTCTGTCTCACTGAGTCACGTCTGAGCAACAACAGATGTCCTCCAGAAGTAACTCTTAGCCATGCCTATAGGCAGTCTAAGCTTCTCTGCTACCTACATAAGCTTCACAAGAGTAAGCCTCATGATCGAGGGCATGGCCTATTGATTTGGGTGTCCCTAAGGTTTGACACAGTATCAGGGGATTCCCTGATGGTAAGGTTTAATGGTTCCATGATCTTTCTCCCCTCCCTCAGGAGACATTGCCAATACTTTTTGATTATCTGCTTAATATACTCTAGGATGTTTCAAGGCATTACGATAATCTATACAGGGTTGAAGGACCTCTTCCTTATTCTGTTCTTCCTGTGTTTCAGTTGTTCAAATGAGCTATACAGATAGATTGAATTAGATTACGCACTACAGAAAATTTCAGTTCCAGATCACATAAACCTTTCTTCTGTTGGTCTCAAAGAGTATGTGTGGTTCTAAAATACAGATATCGTCTTCCTTACCCGTGAGCTCTGAATTACTTTAACCCCAAAGTGTTCGGCTTCGTTCTTATCTCTAAATATCAGGTTGTATACATAAAACAAAATCCAAAAATAGTAATCACCACTCCAGACTTACTGTGTCTGCTCTAAAAGCTAACAATCTAGGTCCCTGTTTTCTTATCAGCATTTTCTAAAGGTGACCATACCATTGGTTGTTTTTTTGTTTCTGGCTTATTTTGTCTCAGCAAATGTCCCACATGTTCATTCACATCATTGCATGCCTCATGACATTGTTCCTTTTTTGTAGAAGCACAACCTTCGTTCATAAGTATACACCATTGTTTGCCAGTCTATTTCTCCATCAGTGCATCCTTCAGCCATCTGCATTCATCAGGCATCATGGAGAGGGCCCAAAGTCCACAGTCCATTAACATTCTCAATTTTAGATAATTTCATTGTTCCCACGAGACAGAAAACCAATTAACACACCCTCACCAAATAGCAAATCTAAACCTCCTCTTAATTCTTGTCTCTCCCCCCATTATTTACCTCTGCTGTTGCTGATGGTTTTCTTTTGAACAAAGCTCATAGCATGCAATAGCCATTCCCCCCACCCCATACCCTGGATTTAAACACTCTTTATACAAGAATCATATCTTTGAAGTAATTCTTACAAGAACTCATTCATCTTTCTAGTGTGAGTCAGTGGGACATGTAGGTCTATACAACCCCTTTCAATCTTGTTTATCTTCAATATGGTAATATTACTTCTAGACCCACTAGAGAATCACCTTCACTTCTATCTATTCCCTTACATTAGAGTTCAACCTTAATAGCTAACGGGTCACCCATCTCTAGCTTCTATGTGTCTCTAAGTCCCCTATATTCTGTATTATAAACCTCTGATTATACCTTTATGCTGGTCATAAAAGTAGAATCATACAGTATCTGTCCTTTTGTGTTTAGTTAATTTCACTTAGCATTATGTCCTCAAGGCTCATCCATCTTGTCATGTGCTTCAGGACATAATTTTTTCTTCCTGCTGCATAATATTCCGTCGTATGTATATACCACATTTTGTTGACCCACTCATCTGTTGATGGCATTTGTTTTGTTTCCACCCTTTGGTGATTGCGAATAATGCTGCTGTGAACATTGGTGGGCAAATGTCTGTTGTTGCTTTCACCTCTTCTGGGTTATACCAAGTAGTGCTATTGCTGGGTCATAGGGCACATCTATGTTTAGTTTCCTAAGGAACCACCAAACAGTCTTCCATAGTGGCTGTACCATTATACACTCCCACCAGCAGTGCATAAGTGTCCCAGTTTCTCCACATCCTCTCCAACATTTATAGTTTCCTGTTTGTTTAATGGCAGCCATTCTTTTTATTTATTTATTTATTGAACATACCAACATACAAACATGAACATTCTTATCACATGATCATTCCATTCTTGATATATAATCAATAACTCACAGTATCATCACATACTTGTAAATTCATCATCATGATCATTTCTTAGAACATTTGCATCAATTCAGAAAAAGAAAAAGAAAAAAGAAAAAAATTCATACATACTGTGCTGGTTTTACCCTAGAAAAGCCATGTTTTAATCTTAATCCCATTCTGTAAAGGCAACCATTTCTAATCCCTATTCAAAACTGTAATTAGATCATCTCCTTGGAGATGAGATTTAGGGAGTCACATCTTGATGTGTTTGCTGTTATCTTGATGTAATCTTGAGTGGTCAAGAGTGGTTGTTAAAATGGATTAGGTGGAGACGTGTCTCCACCCATTTGGGTGGGTCTTGATTAGTTTGCTGGAATCCTATAAAAGAGGAAACATTTTAGAGAAAGGGAGATTCTGAGAGAGTAGAACAACGCAGCCATGAGAAGCAGAGTCCACCAGCCAATGACCTTTGGAGATGAAGAAGGAAAATGCTCCCAGTGAGCTTCATGAAACAAGAAGCCAAGAGAGAAAGCTAGCAGATGACACTGTGTTCACCATGTGCCTTTTCGGATGAGAGGGTAACCCTGAACATGTTTACCATGTGCCTTCTCACTTGAGAGAGAGACCCTGAACTTCATCAGCCTTTTTGAACCGAGGTATCTTTCCCTGGATGACTTAGATTGGACATTTCTATAGACTTGTTTTAATTGGGATATTTTCTTGGTCTTAGAACTGTAAACTAGCAACTTATTAAATTCCCCCTTTTTAAAAAGCCATTTTGTTCCTGGTATATTGCATTCTGGCGGCTAGCAAACATACCATACCCCTTACCCCTCACTTTCATTCATCACTAACATTTCAATCTACTAAATTTATTTTTAACATTGTTCCTGTTATTATTTATTTATTTTGAATCCATATGTTTTACTCATCTGTCCACAAGGTAGATAAAAGGAACATCAGACACAAGGTTTTCACATTCACACAGTCACACAATAGCAGCCATTCTTATAGGTGTGAGGTGATATCTCATTGTAGTCTTGATCTGCATTTCCCTTATAGCCAGTGAAAATGAGCATCTCTTTATGTGCTTTTGAGCCATCTGTATTTGTTCTGCAGAAACATAACTATCAACATCTGTAGCCCATTTTGTAACTGGATTGCTTATTCTTTTGTCATTGAGTTATATGATTTCTTTGTATATATAGGAAATCAAACCTTTGTTTGATATGTGATTTCCAAGTATTTTCTCCCATTGAGTTGGCTGCCTCTTCATCTTTTTGACAAAGTCTTTTGAGGTGCAGAAGCATTTGGTTTTGAGGAGTTCCCATTTATCTATTTTTTCTTTTGTTGCTTGTGCTTTGGGTGTAAAGTTTAGGAAGCTACCTGCTGTTACTAGGTCTTGAAGATGTTTCCCTACATTTTCTTCTAGAAGATTCATGGTTCTAGTTTTTATATTTAAGTGTTTGATCCACTTTAAGTTAATTTTTTTGTAGGTACAAGATAGGGGTCCTCTTTCATTTTCTGAGCTACTGATATCCAGTTCTTCCATGCCCAATTATTGAAAAGACTGTTTTGCACCAGTTCAGAGGATTTAGGGACCTTGACAAAAATCAGTTGACCATAGATTTGGTGGTCTATTTCTGCACTCTCAATTCAATTCTATTGGTCAATGCTTCTGTCTTTGTGCCAGTACCATGCTGTTTTGATCACTGTAGCTTTATAGTGGGTTTTAAAGTCAGGGAGTGTTAAACCTCCCACTTCATTGTTCTTTTTTAGGATGCTTTTAGCTATTCAGGGTCTCTTTTCCTTCCAGATGAATTTGGTAGTTAGCTTTTCCAAATCTTCAGTGTAGGTTGTTGGAATTTTGATTGGTGCTGTGTTGAATCTATAGATTAATTTGAGGAGAATTGACATCTTAACTATATGTACCCTTCTTATCCATGAGCAGGAAATTTCTTTTCACATATTTAGGTCTCCTTTGATTTCTTTTAGTAATGTTATGTAGTTTTCTGTGTACAAATTCATTCTTAAGTATTTGATTGTTTTAGTTGCTATTTTGAATGGAATTTTTTCCTTAACTGACTCCTCAGCTAGCTCATTGCTTGTGTATAGAAACATTATTGATTTTTGCACATTAATTTTATATCCTGCCACCTTGGTGAATTTGTTTATTGGCTCAAGTAAGTTTGCTATAGATTTCTCAGGATCTTCCAAGTATAGTATCATATCATCTGCAAATAATGAGAGTTTTACTTCTTCTTTCCAATTTGGATGCCTTTTATTTGTCTTGCCTCATTGCTCTAGCTAGAACTTCTAGCACAATGTTGAATAATAGTGATGATAGTGGGCATCCTTGTCTTGTATCTGATCTTTGGGGGAAGGCTTCCAGTCTCTCTCCATTAAGCGCAATGCTGTCTATCAGTTTTTCATATATTAAGGTAGTTACTTTTGATTCCTATCTTTTGAAGTGCTTTTATCAGAAAAGAATGCTGAATTTTGTTGAATGCTTTTTCAGCATCAATCAAGATGATCATGTGATTTTTTTCCTTTTGATTTGTTAATGTGCTGTATTACATTAATTGATTTTCTTGTGTTGAGCCATCCTTGCATTCCTGGTTTAAACCCCACTTGGTCATGGTGTATAATTCTTTTAATGTGCTGTTGTATGTGATTTGCTAATATTTTGTTGAAAATTTTTACATCTATGTTCTTAGGGAGATTGGCCTGTAGTTTTCCTTTCTTATAACATCTTTACCCGATTTTGGTATTAAAATGATATTAGCTTCATAAAATGAGTTAGGTAAAGTTCCTTTTCCCTCATTTTTTTGGAAAACTTTGAGCAGGTTTTGGTGTTAGTTCTTTCTGGAATGTTTGATAAAATTCCCTGTGAAGCCATCTGGCCTTGGGCTTTTCTTTGTAGGAAGATTTTTGATGACTGATTGAATCTGTTTACTTGTGATTGGTTTGTTGAGATCTTCTATTTCTTCCTGAGTCAGTGTTGCTTGTTTGTGTTTTTCCAGGAATTTGTCCATTTCATCCAAGTTGTCTAGTTTGCTGGTGTATGGTTAATCATTATGATTTCTTTTATTTCTTCAGGGTCTGTGGTAATGCATTCCTTCTCATTTCTGATTTTGTTCATTTGCATCCTCTCTCTTTTTTTCTTGTCAACTTGCTAATGGCCCATCAATTTTATTGATTGTGTCAAAGAACCAACTTTTGGTTTTATTAATTCTTTCTGTTGTTCTTTTATTCTCCCATTCATTTATCTCTGCTTTAATCTTTGTTATTTCTCTTCTATTTGCTTTGGGTTTAGTTTGCTGTTCTTTCTCCAGGTCCTCCAGTTTACTGTTAAGTCCTTGATTTTTGCTCTTTCTTGTTTTTTTAATATAGGCATTTAAGGCAATAAATTTCCCTCTCAGCACAGCCTTTGCCACATCCCATAAGTTCTGATAAGCTGTATTCTCATTTTCATTCATCTCCAGATAGCTGCTGATTTCTCTAGCAATTTCTTCTTTGACCCACTGATTGTTTAAGAGTGTGGTATTTAATCTCCATATAAATGTGAATGTTCTCAATCTTTGATGGTTATTGAGATCCAGCTTCATCCCATCGTGATCAGAGAAAGTGCTATGAAAAATTTCAATATTTTTAAATGTATAAAGACCAGTTTGGTGCCGCAGTATATGATCTATCCTGGAGAATGTTCCATGAGCACTAGAGAAGAATGTATAACTTTGTGCTTTGGGGTGTAATGACCTATATATGTCTGTTAGGTCTAATTCATTGATGAAGTTATTTAGCTTCCCTATTTCCTTGTTGATCTTCTGTCTTGTTGTTCTATCTGTAGAGGAGAGTGGTGTATTGAAGTCTTCTACTATTATTGTTGAAACATCTATTGCTCCCTCCAGTTTTGCCAATGTCTGTCTCATGTACTTTGGAGCTCCTTAGATTGGGAGCATAAACATTTATGATTGTTATATCTTCTTGTTGAATTGACCCTTTAATTAGTATATAGTGTCCTTCTTTGTCTCTTATGATGTCTTTACATTTAAAGTCTATTTTGTCCGATATTAGTATAGCTACTTCTGCTTTCTTTTAGTTGCAAATTTCATGGAAGATCTTTTTCCATCCTTTCACTTTCAATATATTTATATCCTTGTGTCTAAGATGAGTCTCTTGTAAGCAGCATATAGCTGGATTGTGTTTCTTAATCCATTCTGCCAATCTGTATCTTTTAATTGGTAAGTTTAGTCCTTTAACATTCAAAGTTATTACTGAAAAGACATTTCTTGATTCCACCATCTTATCTTTTTATTTTATTTGTCAGATGTTTATATTCTTTCCCTCTTTCTCTTTATATTGTTTAAATTACCCTTAATGGTACTCTTCAATTTTGTGCCCTCCTCCAGCCCTTCCTCTCCTGTCTTTTTTTTTCAACTGGCAGAACTCCTTTTAGTATTTCTTGTAGGGCCGGTCTCTTGTTGACAAATTCTTTCAGGACTTCTTTGTCTGTGGAAGCTTTAATCTCTCCCTCAGTTTTGAAGGACTTTTTGGCTGGGTACAGAATTCTTGGCTTGAAGTCTTTCTCTTTCAGGATCTTGAATATAACATACCACCCTACTTGCCTCCAGGGTGCTAGTTAAGTAGTCTGAAGTCAGCCTTATTTGATTTCCCTTGTATGTAGTAGATTGCTTTTCTCTTGCCCCTTTCAGGATTTTCTGCTTCTCTTCAGCATTTGACAGACTGATTATTATGTGCCTTGGGGAAGGCCTATTTGGATTTATTCTCTTTGGAGTTCTTTGGGTTTCTTTGACTTGTATATTTATGCCCTTTATGAGGGTTGGGAAGCTTTCCCCCATTATATCTTAAACTACTCTTCCTAGCCCTTTACTCCTCAATGGGAAATCCCTGAGTTCCCATTCAATTTTTTTCATCTCTTTTGCCATTTGCTGTTTTGAGTTTTCAAAGTCAATTATCCTGTCATCTATATCACTTATTCTTCCTTCTGTCTCTTCAAATCTGGTATTGTGTGCCTCTGGTTTGGTTTCTATTAGGTCAACAGAGTCTTGAATCTCTGTGATTTCTGCCATTTTTGTATTTACTCTTTCAAATTCCTATTTGTCTTCTTTTACTGTCTTCTTGATCTCATTTATGTCATTTGCTAGCTCACTTATTTTATTAAGTAGAGAGTTGTAAGAGCATCTTTGATTAGTTGTTCCAACGTCTGTCTCCTCTGGTATTTTAATCTCATCATTAGGCGGGGGTATATCTGTCTGCCTTGTGATATGCTTAGTGATCTTCTGCTGTCTTCATGGCATGTAAATATCTTGATTGATTTACTTTGGGAGTTGATTTCTCTCAGTAGTCTAAGGCCTTGTTTTTGTGGGGATGGTTGTACAGCAGGGAGCAGGGCACAAGGTGGAGCACACAGTACATTTTTGTTTCAGGACAGGTATGGGTGCAGGTGGGGGATGTTATGGTAATGATTATAAACATGGGTGCCCAGTGGCCAGGGAGGATGTAGCTGTGCAGGTGCACCGGTCTGGGGAGCATAACTTTGGTGTGCACTTAAGTCTAAGGAAATGGGGCCCTTTGTGCATATGCATAGAGCTGTGGCAGCAGGTTGGCATTATGCCTTCATAGATTGGGTGCAGATGTGAACTGGCTATGCAGGTTGGCACTTCTCAGAGTTGGGAAGTGAGGCTGAGGGTTGTCCTGAATTCTATTTTATGTTAAAATTGTTCTACAGTCCCTTTTAATGTTGTTTATTAAACATTATTTTCTTTTTTTCTAAACATAGAAAATTGTATATAAATTTTGGAAAGACTGAAAGAAATCACACAGGAAACTTCAGGGTGCTGTTGAAAGAAGAAGTTTAGAGTGACCCACTTCATATCTAACAAAAGTTAACACAAGTTTTGTGGTTGTGTCACTAACTAGTTCTGTGATCTCAGGCACTTCCCATCTGAAATTTCCATCTGTAAAATGAGTTTTACAAATAATGTTCAAGGTCTTTTCTAGCTTCAGGATAACTTTAAAATATTAATATTAATGTAGCAATTGGAATGATATATCTGTTTTGTTTTTCTGAATTATTTATTCACCATTCAGAAATAAATAAATATTATTTATTTATACACCATGACTTCCAGAATTTAAATATGGGAAAGAAAATTTTATTATATTAAACAGGACAGATATTTGGCTTTCAAAGTTTAGAGTGCAGGAGAAGCAGTAGGGTGTTAGATATAAAAGAAAATTTCTTTATCCCTTTCCCAACCATTTGAATTCAATGTGTCAGGGTACAGGAAGTTTATATTTAAAGAAGCAATTCAGATAATTCTATTTTGAGTAGTCCTTGATGTAGATATTTAGGGTTGAAGAAAGAAAGGATTGATATACTAAGTTATAAGGCAAAATAATAAGAGGAACTAATTTGATTTTTCTATCAGCTAGAACAATGATGGAACTACTGATACTTTGTGTGATAGTTAGGTTCAAGTGTAAGCTTGGTCAGGTGAAGGTGCCTAGTTCTATTGATGTGGACGTGAGCCAATGGTACGTGAACCCCATTTGTTGCTGATTTTATCTGCACTCAGCTAGGAGGCGTACCTGCTGCAATGAATGATGTTTGATTTAATTGGCTGGTGCTTAAATGACAGAGGTCAGTGTAGCACCGCCCAAGCAGCTCAGCATACCTCATCTCAGCACTTGCAGCTCAGCCCAGGCCTTTGGAGATGCAGAAAGGAATCACCTCGGGGAAAGCTGGTGGAACCCAAAGGCCTGGAGAGAAGGACAGCAGAGATCACCCTGTGCCTTCCCACATGAGAAAGAACCTCAGTTGAAAGTAGCTGCCTTTCCTCTGAAGAACTATGCGTTAACTAAATAAATCCCCTTTTATTGAAAGCCAGTCCATCTCTGATGGTTGCATTCCAGCAGCTAGCAAACTAGAACACTTTGAATGGGGTAATTCTTTGTTTGGGGAACTATCCAGTGCACTGTAGAGTTCAGTGGCATCTTTGGCCTCTACCCACTAGATGCCAGTCCCAATCTGTCCTTTCTAAACATGGCCACAGCAATGACTACCAAAACTGTCTCCAGACATTGCCAGATCACTCACGTCTTAGTCTGCTAGCTACTATGACAAATACCACATAATGGAGTGGCTTAACTTCAGAAATGTATTGGTTCACGGTTTCAGAGGCTTCTTTCTGGGGTAGATTGTCTCTCAGCTGGTCAGCAAACCTTGGGTCCCTAGGCTTTCCTGCCACATGGCGGTATCCTCTCTGTGAGGTTCTCTCGTATCTGATTTGCTGACTTCCAGCTTCTGGTTCCTCCTGTGACTTTCTCATTTTAGTCCTTTTCTCCAATAATAGGATTAAGAGCCATCCTGATTCAGTTAGCTACACCTTAAGTAAAAATAGCATCTTCAAAAGGACCTATTCACAATGAGTTCATAGGAATGGATTAAGAGCCAGAACTTGTTTTTTTCTGGAGTACATAACTCAATCTACTGTTCTCCTGGTTCAGAATCACCAAACTGAACAAGAACAGGCTCTGGCTGAGATCCATATAGAGGAGTTGAAATATTTAAATTATTTACATAAATTTAAAATATGTGAATTAAATTTCATTTGTTGATTTTATAAAATGTTCGGAGTCTAACAATCAAATTTTTCTTTCTCTCTCTTTTTTTTTTTTTTGCATGGGCAGGCACCAGGAATTGAACCTGGGTCTCCGGCATGGCAGGCTCTGCCACTGAGCCACCATTGCACCGCCCAACTATTAAATTTATAAGATAAAATTATTGACTGTAAATAAAAGAAAGAAAACGATATAGTATGTAGGATGGTGAAGGGACTTTTGGGTATGCTTAGATCAAAACTCTGTTTTTATTATTTTTTTAACTATTATTTTCTTTGAAAAACAGTAAATCCTAATGAGCATTTTTAGTTCCTCACTTACAGGTCAGGCCAGCAGGTCACTGTCCAGTGAGGTCAATGGGTGGTTCATACAGCAATTCCAGTTGACTGCCTCCTCACTGACTGTCTGCTGGATCAACAATAGGCCACTTTTGTAGTAATCACAGCAAATTTGCTAAATGGTGCAGCTGTGCAAAACCTGTTTCACAAGAGAACTTTTTGATGGTAGTGGCTTATCTTTGACAGGTCAAACTAAGGCAAACATAGATACAGAAATATAAAAATGAGCAAAAGTCGCGTCTGTTTGTCTTTGTTTTTAGTTTTAAGACAATTTGGCATTTATAAACTTAAAATTGAATATTATAAATTTGTGATATGTACAATTTTGATTAATTATGGCCAATTTCCAGGGCAATTTTGCTTTATTCTTACAGTTTGCTTTGTTTGTAAACATTTAATTAAAATTTTTTGTTTGACTTCATTTCATTAATTCAAACAGTTACTGAAAATGAGCCAGAGAGATGTTCTGTTCTTTTTTTCAACTTTACGCATATGCTCAATTTTTAGGAAGCTCTGAGCTGAGCAATGAATTATGGTTTCTCCTCAGACCTTTTTTACTCATGGATACATCTTGAATCTAAGTTAGAAAACGAAAAGCTGTATAGATTTCTATAAGACTGACTTTAGAGAAAGCAATGGAAATGTGGACTCTTATCTTTAGGCTTTAGTCATTGACTTGTTATACTACTCCTAGCCAAGCATGGTGTCTTTTGTAGTTTCTCTGTTTACATAATCTAAGAAAAATTGGTTTTGTCGCTGTTACAAGTTTTTATTATTTTACACTTTGGCCTGTTTGAAAGTACAGGAATTTAAATATTTGTTTTGTGCTATTTATAGTTTGGTGATCAATTTTGCTCCCCCCACCCCTTGCTAGATCGTTCTAATTGCCTGGCTATTTTACATAGATTGTTCTGTTTCTGATGCAAACAAGCCTGCTTACTTTTACACTTTAACCCTCCCAGACAGCTTATTAACATTTCTTCTATTCCCGACTTCCCTCCTTCACCTCCAAAATGCTAGAAATGCTACCTTTTGTACATAACACACCAAACCCTTTTTGTTCAGACACATTTCAGCTACATATCTGGAACCCTGTCTTTTGAGTTTAGAATACCTAAGATGGGTGCCTTTCTCTGACAATTTCCGTCACAATTAATGGCTCTCTGTAGCTTTCTCTCTCTTTTTATCATTCATTCGGTACTGCAAAACATGCATCGTATTACCCAATTACTTAACTGTCAACCATTGCGGTTTCTGGAAGAAGGTCTTAGGGTGCTAGTGAAGTGGAAGCAAAGTCCTAGGAAAGACAGACTGGTGGGATGTTGATGAAAAGTGAGGCACTGTAGATTCTCTGTTATTTTCTTTGTTCTCATGTATGTCTCTAGTAGTGAAGATAAGTGAGAACTGACTGATTGTATAAATTATCCTTTTATTTTAAAAATCCACCAGAATTACCACTCTTAAGATTGGAAACTTGGTTAGATTGCAATAAGAACTGTTTGAGTAATATATTCAACTGAAGCTCTGACAACAACATTAGATTTAATGAAAGCCTCATGTGCTGTGGAATTTTTGCTGTTTTCTCTTTGCATCTAGGATGCAACCTCTGTTTTCTCTTGTTTTGCTCTTACTCATTTTTTTCTTCTGTATTTTGATTGAGTTCCCTAGAATTTTAGTAGGGAGACTTGGAAGTATAGTTGAGAAAATGTTTTATCTATTTTTTATTTTGCCTTTAAAACATTGCCATTTATAGGAAAACACACAAATTAGTGAACGTTATATAACAAAAACAGTCCTCCATCCTTCCAGGAGTCTTGATACATTTTAATCAGCTAAAATCAAACACTTTCTTCTCTTTCCTGTTTTTTTTTTTTTTTTTTTTGACATGGGCAGGCTCAGGAAATCGAACCTGGGTCTCCATACAGCAAGTGAGAATTCTGCCGCTGAACCACTGGTGCACTGCCCCCCCCTTCCTGTTTTTTATTTAATTTATCCTGGCTTTCCATAGCTGAACATCACAAAGCTTTTTAAAATGCAATAGGTGCACTGAAAAAACTCAAAGTGCAAATTTTACAGGAACATGCAAAGAAAAGTGGTTTTATAAAGGCACAGTTTTGAGTTTTTTTTTCTTGAGCCCAACAGGTGGTTTGTCAACATCCATGTAATTTTATATAGAGGTATTCTGAGGCTTTAGCACTGTAGATGATGGCATGCCAGATATGTCCAGACCTTTGATCCTGGGTGTGCTTCAGTATCAGGAATGGCACGGCACGCCACACTCTGCTTTGCAGCAGTGGCTATATGGCTGTGTGCTTAGTGCCAACAGGAGGGTTTCTTGTGACAGTGACTGCTCCTCCTGGGCATGGATGGGCAGCTGTACTTGTAAAATCTGTATTTTTTATATACTAAATGGTTGTCATGGTACCAGTATTCTATCAGCATTCTTAAAAGATGAGATTGGTGATTTTAAAGTAAATGAAATAAAATTGCAGCAACTTTCTTTCTTTTTTTTTTTTTTTGCTTCAGCTGATTATAATTCAGAATATACATCAAGAGCAGCAAGAGTATTAACATGCTTTTGAATTTATTGCCATCTTTCTTAGGGAAGTTAAAACACATTGTACATATTGTCTTCAATATTCCTTAGAGGACTTATGAGATAGTACAGGTGAATATATGGGGGAAACCCCACAGGAAGCATCGAAAGTTATTCTGTTGACTGAATTATGGAATAACTTGATTCTCTGCACTGTTCTCTGGAGGTCATCTGCCATGGATAGTTTTATAAACTGAGTTAATTGAAAGTGGTTACGATCTTATTGGAGTATACTCTTTGGGTTTTAGTTGTCTTAGCTCATATGTTTCAGTGTGCATTGATCTTGAAGATAGGAGATTTTAAAATCCTGGTAATTTTTGTTGAGTCAACATTCATTTTGTGAACTTTCATCTCGATTTCTTCAGCAGTTGAAAAATTATACACAGCTCCCACTCTGCCTATGGTCATTTCGCCATTTTCTGAGATTTATTTTTTCTTGCGTTTTCTTTCTTTATTAGAGAAGTTGTGGGTTTACAGAACAAGATGCATAAAATACAAGATTCCCATATACCACCCTATTATTGACACCTTGCATTGATGTGGAATATCTGCTAAAATTGATGAAACCATGTTTTTATAATTGTACTATTAACTATATCCACGGTTTAACTTAGGGTTCACCATTTGTTTAGTGCAGTTCCTTTTTAAGTGCTTCAAATTCAGGAGCTATATATAAGACAATCAGCAATCAGTAAAAGGTCCAATGTAGGTATGTCATCTTGCACTGGATCTTGTACACTTGATAGCTAAAGTGCTTTTACTTTTGTCCAACTTGTGTTGATAATGGAAGCAGTCTTCCAGATATTATAGCAGGTAGTTAGAATTCACATGCAAATTCATCTAAATCTAGAGCAGTAGCTCTTGACTTTTGTGGGGTTACAGACTCCTTTGATAAGCTAAAGAAAGCTATGGAAACTCTATGCAGGAAAAATGACCCATGCAATACTTTGTACAGGTGATATTAGGGGGTTAAAAGACTCCCTGAATCTTTTAATGATCAAGATGATAGACTGAGATGTTTCAGGGCCCCATCCACCCAGAGTCTGTGCCAGCAACCACTGGCAGAAACATCTTTCTCAAAGCTCCAGAGAACAGTTGAATGACTGCAGTAACAGGGCAAGTGCATATAGGGTCACCTATAAAATAAAAGGCTAGCACTCAAAAGCAGTAGGATCTTGTGCAGTCTTTGCTGGCACTCCCCAGTCCCTCACCAGCTCAGCGCAAAGCCATTCTTTGCTCCCACTGTGGATCCCCAAGGCTAAGGGAGTTTATCACCACTAGGTCCAGTCCTACCAGAAAAGCTAAAGAGAATTTTGCAAGTTGAAAGAAAAGAGCAATAGACAATAGATTGATAAGGGTAATGATCAGGCTAAATATAAACGTCAATAGTATTGTATTTTTGGTTTGTAACTACTGTCTACTTCCTACAGGGTAAAAGGGAAATGCATAAAATGTAATGAGAAATCAGTGGTTTGGGGCTCATAATGTATAAACATGTGATTTGTGACAAGAACTACATAAAGGTGGGGGGAAGAGGGATTTGAGAACAGAATTTGTTTATACTATTGAGCTTAAGTTGGCATCAAAGCAAATGTGTTTATTACAGAGTTATGATGTTGAATGTAAGCCCGTTGTAACAGCAAAGAAAATATCAGAGAATATGCAAGCTCATAGAAATAGGAATCAGAGTACACGTTGTCAAGGGCAGAAGGAACGGGGAGTTAGTTAAAAATGGCTGTAGGGTTTCTGTTTGGGGAGATGGGAAAGTTTTGGTAGTGGAAGTTGGTGAGAGCAACATAGTAAATGCAATTTATTCCACTGAATTATATGCTTGGGAGTGACTGAGATGGGAAAGTTTATGCTATATATATGTTCCTGTAATAGTAAAGAATAAGGAAGAGCAACTAAAGACACAATGACAATTAAAGGCAATGCACAATCCTGGGCAGTACCCAACAAGGAAGGAAATAAGATGTGGAAGAAAATGATTGGGATACATGAAAAAATTGGAATATAAACTGTAAGCTTTATATCAGTGCTAAATTTCTTGAACTTACTAACTACACTTAAGGTGGACATGTAAGTGCATATCCTCGTTCTTAGGAAGTGTACATGCCAATATTAAGTGTTCAAGGAGCATAACGCATACAACCTACACTCAAGTGTTCAGAAAATGGATTGATAAATAGATAAACAGACAGATAGATGGATAGTTGGATAGACAGATGGAATGATACAGCAAATGTGGCAAAATGTTAAAATTGGTGGATCTGGGTATCTGAGGGGATAGAGTATGTTGGAATTTTCTGTGGGGATTTGTATTGTTTTTATAACTGTCCTGTAAGTTTGAAAGTATTTCAAATTAAAAGCTTAAAATTTGAAAGCAGACTCCTTGAATTGCACATAAGAATCCTTGATCTAGGGTTCATTAGTAACCAGAAACTGGATGAGATAAATGAATTTTACTCTGTTTCATGCTATGTTCTTGTTTCTGTGTGACTTTACAGTTGAAATCCCAGATTTCTATTTTCACCATACCTCTTATCCTCTTTAATGCCCCAAACAAGCCCTATAGTTTTTATGTATCAAGGGATCAGTTTGCTTGGTGGTTGATGTAGTAACACTGACATTGTATATATAGATTTGGGGAAGTTCCAAAGTAATCGTCAGTGATGGAGAATTTAAATGGGAAACCAGATTTAAAATCACTAACAGATGAATGCTCTTCATACCTTGCTATTTGGGCCATTAAGAATTAAACATTTTAATTAGCTAATTTTGCTAAACTATGACATATAGTTGGCTACGGTATTCTTCAGTTTTCTCAAAACAACCCGGCAGGCATGGGAAAAAATCAAGAGAGCTTTCAGCTTTTCAGCTGTACTCCTTCTAGTACAGGGAGGCTGACTTCAAAAGCTGGACTTGAAAGGTCCTTAGCTTTTATCTAGAACAGACAACATGCTTGAGAAAGTTCCTTAAGTTTTTTGTTTCAGTTGACATTGACACACTGGGTCAGACTTGTCCCGAAGCACCATGTCTAAACAGCCTCCTTTATGTGTTTCTAATTGGGATTCTTTCTCAGGAGGGTCAAATTAGAGCTCCCGTGACAGCACTGGCAGTTGACAGCTTCAGGTCAGTTCTGCCCCTTGAGACACGTAAGACAGCCACTTAAAGGTTTGTTCCTACAGACTTTTGACAAATGGCCCTACTTTGACTGTGTACCTAATAGACATTTTTGTTTTTCTTCTGGATCAGTGCCCCAAATCATGGTTTTTCCTTAAGCACCTTAGCTTCTGCTTTCCTCTCTTTGCTTTTGCCTTTTGTTTGCAGTAATTCAGTTTGTTCAAAAGCATTTGCTAATTTTCTTGTTTATGCATCGTATCTAGCATTCTTACATAATGGGGCCAGGCTTAACCAACCTCCTGATGTATTTAACTCTGAAAATTCATTATGCTTGAGTGAACTGAACAGAACTACAAACACTGGAATTGTTCCATTGGTCTGTCTGTTTTATGAAAATAACATACGCTTGATTAAGCTATGATAATCTATATTGAACATTGTAATAATGAAAATTAATTGATTAGAAACGACAGAATATGGTTTAAAACTCTTTAAAAGATCCATTAATTTTTTGATTACCCACCATGTATGAGAACCTCTGAAGAAATATATTAAGTGTATTGATTTTAATCTTATTTCTGTAACATACTAATTCACAGATATTTGAGGATTGCATCTTTGGTAGCTTTTGTAAGGATTTCAAATTGTTTCATACATATGAATTCAGTTACTGGAATGGAAGTACCTTACAGTGTCCTTTTAGATTCCTGTTGTTTTAAAGCCTGAGCAGTAATTTATGCCTGTGAAAATAGGAGTGATAAATTGGAGACTGAAGTATGTGTTGCTTTTTCCCAACAGTCTAAGGGGTAACAGGGAAGGTCAGACAACTGTAAGTCTGTTTCTTTTTCTTGAGTTCTGTAATGCTTTTGTAGAAGGAGAGGGATTGTTTCTGAACAGTGGAAGCAAGAGTGCTAAATGACTCTTATCTTTAAATACTGTAAAAGTTTATTAGTTTTATGCTCCCTTGCCTAGAGTTGGTTAAAAAGGATTATTTAATACTATGAATATACCCAACACCATGAACATCCTCCCTGCCTTGCTTTGAAATCATTTGAGTGATATCAGAGCTTACTTTGTGGTCAGAGAGATCTGAGTATATGGCAGAGAAATAGAGGCTAAGTAGATTGTATAATAGGATCATCTTTTCTTTCCCTTGCTAGCTAAGAATACATTTACCAGGCCCTTCTCCTCTATCCACTAAAGAAAAAAGACAGAGTGGCTAAATGTTGGGAAAGGTTTCTCCTGATTGAAATCTCAAGAGTAGGGAAGTTAAATAAAAATAAGAGAAAGACTTCCTGCATGCTTTGCTTCAGTTGACACACCATGAGATTTCAATTCCTCAAGGAGGATGCTTTTTCATTTTCTACTGATGACTTCAATTTCCCATTGCTTATTTGCATCTGCTTATTGATCACAACACAGAATGTTTTCTTTTGCACTCATGTTCAGCATTATTTTCATATTTTTGCTGATGAGGGAACTGCCTCAAGTATGCAGATGAACGATTGCCCTGCCAGATCTCCATGAAGTTCTTACATGCCCACAAACACGCCCCAAAGTCCTGCTCCACAGTTCCATGCTTTATTCAGAGATGCCTTCCTCAGCAATCCTCTCTTCCCCTGAGCTTTGGGAAAAACTAGTATGTGTGTGTGAGAGAGAGAGAGAAGAAAGAAAGGTTGTGTCACAGAAAGTACCTATCAATAATAGAAACCTAGAGAGTCCTCCAGTGGCAAATGACCTCTAGAAGTGATCTTAGGTAATACTGTCCATAAGCTGTATAAGACAGATGATCGATTCTCTCTGTGTTATATTCTTAAAGACCTCTATGTGTAGAAATTCTACCATCTCCTTCACTAATCTTTAATTGCCACCCAGACAAAAATCTTACAGTTAATTGAGATTCAATTTATTATAATTGTGATAGTCAAAATCCCTGCAGTATTTCTAGTTTGTGAATAGTTTGTATTTTAATAATTTTCTTGCTACTGCTCTAAATTTTCATTTGCTCAGATATGTTATTTTCTTATTGTTTCTAATTGTCATGTTTCAGTATTACACAGTCAAACAGGACTTCCTAAAACCCTGCCTGTACCACTTGGCAAGCTATTTACTCCTGGGCTTCAGGTTCTTCATATGAAAAGAGGTATAATAACACTGACCTTTTGGGTTTGCAGTATATGTTAGTTGAGCTAAAGTATGTATGGTATTTGGTACACAACAGGGCGCTCAAGGAGTGATAACTACTGGTTGGTGTTAAACTTTTTGTAAGTTTCTTATAACCTATATCCACAATGAACACATAACAGACAATCAGTAGAAATTGAATAATTTTGGTTGATAAATAGAAATGCATTAATTCTACTGAACCAATATCAACTCTCTCGTAGTATTTTCAAATGATTTATGTCTTCACAAAGATTACCCAAGGAGTAAACTGATGACTACTACGTTTTGTTGAGGAGACCAGTAATAATTTTCTGGTTATTCTTTGGAGATACCTGTATTTTATAACAAAATGGAGTAAAACTCTCTTCTCGGAAATGTTTCCCTTTGGCTTAGAGCCTAGAACTGCTATTAATCTTGCTTTTCTTTAATTTTTACTTTTTAGTTTTTAATGATGTGATTAAGTACCATTTAGAGTGAAATTTTATTCTCCTTTATATAAAATATATATACTACTATCATGGAAATACTGGTACTTTTACATTTAATGTTATTAAGGGAAAAGAATTTTTAAGAAAAAAAGCAAACTAGACTTGAGTACTTCAAAATGTAGGGTACTTTTACTTCTCATAGTTGCTGTGTCTGAATTTTCCTGACCAGCTATAATTAAATACATGCTGATGAGCTTGGGTAATGTAAACCCATCAGGATTCAAGTATAGTTTTTGAACTTCACTTATATTGTGCTAAGTTAAATTTTGTCCCACTGATCTACTATTACAATAATTATTAAGGTTGTTAATCTTCTCTTGGGCTCATTGTTGTGGTTTGTTTTTCATTTATACATCAATATGCTTTCAAAAAATGTTCTCGATCCCCTTTTAGTGTAGAGCAAATGCCACATCCTTTCAATTAGATATTCATGCTTTCTCTTGAGCATTACCTGTTCATACAGAGAGTCAGAAACCTTGAAATTGCATTTCTTCTGAACACCTGTATATTTGGGAACATCATTAGGAAATACTGGACTAGATCTAGTCATGCATCCAATTAAGTGGAAGTTTGCCATCTAGTTTAGGATTCTTATACTTTCTATACGCATAGAAAATTCACTGTAATAAATATCTTTTTATGTAATCTAAGTTAGCTTTATTCACTGGATTTTAGCCATTTCTTTAGTCTAGGCCTATGTTGTCTAATGTAATTAGATCAGATAAAATCTAGTCATAAATACTGGGCATCTTTAGAAAGATGGAAGATCCTATTTCCAACATTCAATGAGAAATTAGCCAGATTTAGAGTGGTTGAAAAATAAAAGAGGAAAGGGTGGTTCCTGTACCCAATGCTCTGTGAGGTTTTATTCCAATATGTCTGAGTTTCCTAAGGGTAACATGGAGAGCTTCTTCTTAGTTGTACTAACTAAAGAATTTCAGATGCCATTGCTGAGTAAATGACTTTAAACTGTCTCTCAGGAAAATTAAGAATTTTTTCAAAATCAGGTTGGAATTGTATATGCTATACATAGATGTCTTCTCCCTCTAGGGATACTAATAAAACATGCAATGCTGAAACTCTAATGGACATAAAATAATTGTTCTGTGGTTAATGTCAGTCACAATTTTATGGAAGAGTTGATTAAGAGAATGCCAGCAAATTCTAGCAGTCTTAGAAGAGATACTGCACAGTTAGCAACCCTAGAAGGATCATTCTAGTTAGGAAGAAATCATTCACTGAAGTACTTGTTAACACGTAGGTAAATTTCAGTGGGAAAGAAATGACCTCTATTAATATTTATACATTTTTTAATCAAGATGAGATGCACAGAACATAAAATTAACCATTTAAAAATATTGACAATGTGGCACAACTAATGTATTATTTTTATAATATATATGACATTCTTAAAAATTGCTTTTGTCAAGGTAAAGACCTTTCAGAAATATTTCAAATATTTCTTTATGAGCTCACACCTAATTAATTTTCAGCCAACCAAAATAGAAGTCAAGAAGACAGAGTTCAATATCTAACAATTGCTTCTTCTTATATTTGCAGAACTAATAATGTTGGAAATATTAAGTTAATAGATGAATAGAAAACATAATCTACTTTTTCAGAGCTTTAATTGGAATAAAATGTCAAGGGTAAACAGTTTCTTTCGTAAGAAATTCAATGATCATTTGGTGTGTAGATCATCTTAAGGTCTAAAATTGATTATTCAGCTGGCAGAATGCTAAAGAATATAAATCCATATATAATATATTTCCTATTGAAATTTTTCACTAGACATGAAGGTCCCAATGTTAAGTTTTAGTTCTCATAAAAAAAAGTTGTTTCCCCTACTTTAATTCTAGAAGGAATTTTCATATCTTACATAACTGTCAATTACTTTAATGATAATTATTTTTGAAATGCGCTGTTAAAATAAATTAGAGAGCTGCAAGAAATCTTTCACCACATATCTACATTTCTTCTTTTTGCCCCCAGACTGAAATGGAACTTCTTGCTATGTAATATCCCTTGGGTTTATCCAATGTATAAATTCCCATTTCCTTGACAGTCTAGAAATTATGACCCCAGCTTTTACTCATCTCAGAAGTGCCCTTAGGAGGTATTTTTTGATTAGCTAAAGAGGGAGAACTGCCAAAGACTTTAGACACTTAAGGAGCCTACTAGATTCTCTTTTTAAGAATCACAATGGAGTTAGACAGCTTTTAGAAAAATAACAGAAAGATCGGACTGTGATCAGTCATAGAATTGCAGTGGTCTATGTGTGGCTTTACTCTCTGTATCTAAAAATTGTTGCAACCAATTCATTTGAAATAGCTTAGCTAAATTGGAGACAACAGAAACTGCACACACACACTCACACACGTAGTAGACATGTTTATATAACATTATTTCCAGCAGACTATCAATCCAGAAACTTTCATTAAATATAAACCAGAAGTGGCCTCTTGATCATTTATATATGTCTATATTATCATCCATCTAATGCTGTAGAATAGCCAGCTATTATATGCCTTACATCATTTTTCATATATATGACATACATTTGAAAAAAAACACAATTGTTTAAGAAAGAAGTTGTAAATAAAATACAAGTAGCACTTTGCCAGATATTTCACGGCAATCTCAATTCAACATCCATATAGATGTCTGATTTGCTGTGTTTCATAGAATCATTTATATTTAGCAGCTCCTAACCTCAATGACATTCCATATATTATCCTTATGGCTTGAAGTCAGAGCTGTGTATGTTGCCAACATCATAACTTTTAGGTTGTAAATTCCCATGAGAAGATATTATATTTTATTAATGTTATTTAAAATCACCTCAGAGCACGGCACAGTTGTACACTTCAGTAGGTTCAATTAATATTCATTAATGTACATTTAAGAATAGTGTAGTTTTCTGTGTATTTCAATATTTAATTTCTGAAATTTAAAATATATTAAATTGTTAAATGTTTTTTATGATAGCAAATGATACAGTAGGAAATCATTTCAGAAATGGGTCTTGATCATTGTCTATTGGCAATTGTGGATTCATTATCAAAGTGATTCAATTCCACACACACTTATAAAATTCTTACTATCTACAAGCACTTTGCTGGAAAGTGGGGCTACAAAAATAAATAGGCAGCTCACAAATTAAGGGGAAATTGAGATTGAAGATCTTTTAGAGAGGCAAGCAAAATGCAAGTAAAATGTACTGTGATAATAAACTGTTGGAGGGGAGTGGTCAATTGATTCATCTTTTATGTTCATGAGGGATGACTTCAAAGAGATGAAATGAAGATGCATAAAAATATACAGGTTGAAGAAGGAGGAGAAGGGGCATGGATGGGAAGAAGATTCTCAAAAAAGTGAGAAGTATAAGCCAAGACATGGGGGCATGAATGTTTGGGAAATGGTGAAAAGACTAGTGAAACTGCACCAGAACATGAGTGCAAGAGAAGCAGCAGAAGGAAATGACTAGAGATTAAAACAAAACTGTGAAAGGTCATTGAATACCATGTAAGGAACCGATGGAGGTTGTGAAGCTGGGAAATGGCAAAATCAAAGCTGTAAATAAGAAATATAATTATTACAGCAGTATGGAGGATGAATTGGGAATTGAGGAAGACTTGTGGCAAGGAGATGTTGAGTTCCTGAACAGGGCAGGGGGAGTGTGAATGGAGAGCAGGGAACAGATTCAGGAGACATTCTGTGAGAGGTGACAGATGAACAGATATCCAAGAGAGTTTTACTCCTTCTGCTTTGGGCACCCGGCTGGATGGTAGAATGGATTTTTGTTTGGGACAAATGATTTTGTGTTTCTTTTGCAAAAGGAAGAACACGCTGTCTTTTTTGGCATGGTAAGTAACACTTTGAATTAATTGCCAAATGTAGACAGGTGAAATTGACCTGCTTTACTGCTTTTAAATATTGTTATTAAATCTCATTTCTGTGAGTTTAATTCCTTCATCTGGAAAACAGTGTGAGTTGGGTTGTTTAAGACAGTCAAGATTTGTTAAAGTTCTAAATTCTTTTGATCATAAATTTCTGTTGATCTAGTTTGTTAAAAGAAACATGCCTGCAGTAGAGCAGTAATGGCAAAACAATGGTAGTGGAGCTCAAGTTCTTTATATTTAGGGTGCTTCCCTCTGCAATATTTATTTTCACTTTAATTTATACTCTGTCAGCCATTTTCAGACTGCCTAGGAGTCAGGGCATGGTGGCAACACATCATGTGTTGGAAGTGTGGAATTTAGTTAGTCCTCCAAGACAGCTAGTAAATAGTCTGGAACTGTCTGGAACAACTGTTTGGGGAAAATCTGTGACCAGGAACACATTGAATACCAGCCTGGAATGGGTAGAAGGGCTGAGATCACATCCAGAACTGTAAGTAAAGTCTCCTAAATTGTGAAGACTAGCATCCCTCCCCCACTGGCATGGCAGGCTGTTTTGGAGACACTTCCCCTTGGGAAATAGAAGCTGTCTCTATTAGGAACAAGTCAGGGAGAGCCCAAGCAAGCTCCAGTTGTAGATTTAATTGAAAAATTTGGACTGCTGAATACAAACACTGAGCACAGATTAAACTCAGAGCAAGCAGGAAAGGAACCCTGAGGTCTTTCCTGGCAGAGAGGAGGCAGGGCTGAGGGAAAACAAACAAACAAAAAACAGAGGCTTTTGTAGTTTGTTGAGCTCAGAATATTGGAAAAGTGCTGTGCCAAGTAAAAGGGCACAACTCTGGCTCTTGATTGATGAACCCAGTGGGGCTGGGGACTGGCTCTGAAAAGGATTTTTTTTTTTAATTTTAACTTTGTAGCAGTCTATTTATAAAGCACACACAGACACACACACACACACACAAACACACACACACAGGCATTTTCACGTGTCAGCATTGACCCAGGAAAGATTGGAGTTAAGGTATGTCAGAGAGATTAAGAAACTAGTCAAGTAAAGGAGATAATTCCCTAAAGGACATATTGTTCCCCAAAATGGGGGTGCAGGCAGGGCCCAACATAAGAGGCAGCTCTCATTCAGAGGATTCAGACTCCAGGGACTGGAAAACAGAAACAACTTAAGCCCACCTTCTACCTCACCCTCTGTCTCAGGGACAGGGGCAGGGTCCTCTAAGAACTTAAGGCACTGCACCACTTTATACCAATGGGGAACTCTGGGCTGAAAAGTGTGACTTGCTGGGCAGGACAGAAAAAGCACAGAGTTTAAGAAGCTTCTCAGGAAAGACTGGCAACCTGCTGGGCCTCATCCTCAGGAAACTTGACAGTGATGACACCCTCCTCCTGAGACTGGGCCCATCTTATCTGGGGAAATCTGATTGGGACCCATCATATCTGGGGAGACCCTCCTCAAAAAAGTGTTCCATATAGGCAGAGCAAGAACCCAAAAAAACTTTTTCTGTTTAAATGAGGAATTCTGATCAGTGACACAGAGGTCTAGAATAAGTTGAAATGAGTGTCAAAGAACAGATAGAGAGCAAAGCCGAACAACAAGAAAACCCTAGGTAAAAGATAGAAAATGGCCTCCAGAAAAAACTAATCAAGGAAATCAGATGCCTAGACATTAGCAAAAAATCACAGGTCTTACCAGGAATAGCAAAGATATGGCCCAGTCAAAGTGAAAATCTAACACTTCAAATGAGATACGAGAGTTAATCAAAGATATTCAAACAAATCTTCTAAATCAAATAAAAAATCAAATCAATGAGGTGAAGAAAAATATGGCAAAAGAGATGAAGGATATAAGAAGACATTGTGTGACTGTGCTGATTTAAAACTATTATGTATCCCAGAAAAACCACATTCTAACCCTAATCCAATCTTGTGGGACCACTCTTACTGTTTAGGATCCAAACTTTAATTGGATTATTTTCATGGAGAGGTGACACATCCAATTGCTGGTATGGCCTTTTGATTAGATGGAGATGTGTCTCCTCCCATTCAAGGTGGGTCTTGATTAGTTTACTGGAGTACTTTAAAAGGGGAAACATTTTCAAGAAACCTCAGATGTAGGCACTTGGAGAACATTGCTTCAGAACTGACAGAGACATGGATGTTGGAGATGCTTGGAGTGCCGATACCAACAGAGCAAGCAGATGCATAGACACAGGCAGGGCCCAGCAGACATTGCCTTTCCATGAGATGCTAAGCAAGCCAGAACTCAGAGTTGTGTCCCAGAGAAAATAAGTGGAGGCTTACAGAGGAGCCACTGGCATCAGAAGCTAGAAGCAACAAACCGGGAACAAGGACCAAAAGATGCCAGCCACATACCTTCCCAGATCGGCCTTCCTTAAGCCAAGGTGTCTTTCTCTGGATGCCTTCGTTTGGACATATTAATGTCCTTAGAACTGTAAACTTGCAACTTAATAAATTCCCCTTTTGAAAGCTGCTCCATTTCTGGCATATTGCATTCCAGCAGCTTTAGCAAACTAAACAGATTTTAGTACCAGAGAAGTGGGGTGCTGCTGCAGTTTGCAAATACCAAACATGTTGAAGCAGATTTGTAAATAGATAAGGAGAAGATTCTGGAAGAGTTATGAGGAGCTTGATAGATGTTTTAGTTTGTAAAAGCTGCCAGAATGCAATGTACCAGTAACAGAGTAGCTTTTAAAAAGGGGAATTTATTAAGTTGCAAATTTACAGTTCTAAGGCCATGAAAATGTCCAAATAAAGGTAAGACCATAAAAATGTCCAAACTAAGGCATCCAGGAAAAGATACCTTGGTTCAAGAAGGCCAATGATGTTTGCAGTGTCTTTTTCAGCTGGAAAGGCACATGGTAATGTCTGGGTAGCTTTCTTGCAAGGCTTCCCTTGGAATTTTCTTTACACATCTCCAAAGATCTCTGTGTGGGCTCTGTTGATTCTTAAGCTTTTTCCAAAATGGTTCCCTCTTAAAGGGCTCCAGTAAGCAACCCCAGCTTGAATGGGTGGAGACATATCTTCATGGAAATGATCTCATCAAAAGTTACCACCCACATTTTGTGGGCCACATCTCCACAGGAACAATAAAAAGACCCTACCCAACAATATTGAATGAGGATTAAAGAACTTGGCTTTTTTGGGGTACACAACAGATTCAAACCCAGCACAGTAGAGAAGGCCTAGAATGTTTTGAAGAGACTGTTGGTAGAAATGTGGACTCTAAGGATACTTCTAATATGGCTTTAGACAGAAATGATGAACATGCAAGCTGGAAGGAAGGCATTCTTTGTGGATAGAAGGCAGAATTTGAGAGTGATGAACCTGGATATTTAGCAGAAGAGATTTCCAAGCTAAATGTGGAAAATGCAGCTTGGTTGCTACTGGCAGCTTAGAGCAAAATGTGAGAGGAAAGAAATAAGTTGAGAACTAACTTTTGGGTACAAAGAAATCAGAAACACATGGCCTGGAAAATTCTGGGTCCAGTGAATACGGCCCCACATGAGGATTTAACCAAACATGGAAGCAGTCAGCCATTGCAGGACAAGCAAGGATTGGAGATGGGGTTATCCAGAAAGGATTGGTGAAAAGTTCTATTGTCTCTTGGGTATGACCCCAGTATACTGCATAGAAAACCAGCGAGAATGTTATGGGATCTGTATAAATGGAGCCACTACCAGGCTCCATAAAAGAGACAAATTGAAGGATAAATGACTTCAGAGGCAGAACCACAGAAGCTGAGGTCTGGAGCCAGAAAATCTCAGACCAGGAGAGTGGACTCACCCATACATGTGGACAGGGTGAATTTCCCCAGGAAGCAGAGGGTGGGTCTTCCACTTTTTTACTCAAGAAGAATTTTGTGACACCAGGCCTCAGAATGTGCAACAGAACAGAATGTAAAGATTCAGAAATGAGTAGCACAATACTATCTGATGGTAGCACATTAATATAAAATACCTGAATGAAGCTGAATGTGGGTATGGTTGAGGGAGAAAAGCTGGTGGCATATAAGACACCAGAAGGAAAGATAGAGGATAAAGATTTAAGAATGCCTGGAGTGAACAGTGATGGTGGTTAAATGTACAAATATAAGAATATTTCTGCATGAGGGACAAGAAATGAATGCCAACATTGCAAGGTGTTGAAAATGGGATGGTATTCAGGAAAAAATATAATTAATGCAAACAAGGGTCTATAGTTAACAGTAAAATTGTAATATGTTTCCATTGAATGTAACAAAAACAATATGCTAAACTAATTTCAATAAGTGGGAGATATGGGGAAGTGGTATGGGATTCTTCGTAAAAGAAAAGGAAATGTCCTCATATAGATTGTGGTGGCAAAGCGATGGCTAGGTGATTATACCAGAAACCATTGATTTTTTTACTTAGGTTGGATTGTGTGGTGTGTGAACAAACTATATAATAATGAACAGAGGGATATACAAGTGCCAGAGAATATGTGGAATGAGAGATGTACCTGCTCACAGTTGGTAAGGAAGCTGAGAGGGGCAGCCCCTCTGGAGGGCAGTGTGGTGGTTCCAAGGGAGGCTAGGGGTGATCCTGCAACCCTGTTGCTAGGTGGTATATACTTGGAGGAACTGAGAGTAGGGACATGAATGGACGTCTGCATATTGGTGTTGATGGCAGCAGTGTTCATAATTTGCAAGTGATGGAGGTGACCCAAGGGTACATTGAGGAATGGAAGGGAGAACTGTGGTATATACATACAATGGATTACTGAGCAGCTATAAGAAGAAATGAAGCTGTGAGGCATGCAACTAGGTGAATGAAATGAGTCAGAAATGAAAAGACAAATATGATTGAGAAATTGAGAGCCTAGGCTATCAAGTTAAGGCCTATTGTAAAGATTCCTAGACTGTAAGCTCTTATAGCAGTCACATCTATTCACGAGTTATAGCTGTTATTTCTAAATTCTGAGATACTGAGCTTTTTGTGTATAGTGTATAACTTATTCATTGCCTGGAAGTCCAGGCATTTGTGTGACAACTGAGGCTCAGAGTTAGAGTCTGAAGCTATGAAAGTCAGCATTACCCCATACAGCAACTGTTAAAAATTTGAAAATGTGATCAAACTTCAGCTAGAGAGATGAATGAAACTGATCTGGATAGGACTAAAGTGAATCAAAATACAGGGTAAAGGATGATACAGTCCATATTTTAAAACTTCAGCTTCTGTGTGAGACCAAAGAAAGAGATGTTTATTTGGTGCAAAATTTATTTTTTTTGTAGCACACTATCTAATATAAGTTGTATTGTCAGTTTATTCAAACACCATAATTACATGTAATCTTTAATAAGGAATCAGATCTTGTTGGCTTGTACAAGTGAGTGTGATGCCCTGATACATCCCATACATTTTCTGTCTGATACATTTGGATAGAAAATAAAAAAGTATGCAAAGTCCCCTTGAGAGACTGGGGAGAAAAGATCAAATATTAGACTTCCCCATCTGGGAACAGCCCATTTAATAGGCTAAGAGCTTGGTCTTTGGGCTTGCCCCTATGAAACTTATTCCTGCAAAGAAGAATCTAAGCTTACTTACAATTATGCCTAAGAGTCACCCCCAGATAACGTCTTTTGTTGCTCAGATGTGGCCTCTCTCTCAAAGCCAACTTGACAGATGAACTCGCTGACCTTCCCCCTGTTCCCAGGGGTGTAAATTTCCCTGGTAATGTGGAACATGATTCCCAAGGATGAGCTGAGATCTGGCATCATGGGACTGAGAAATCCTTTTTTGAGCAAAAGGGGAAAGAGAGAAATGAGACAAAATAAAGTATCAGTGAATGAGAGATTTCAAATAGAATAGAGAGGTTATTCTTATGCATTATATAGGCATCCCTTTTCAGTTTTTAGTGTATTAGAATAGCTAGAAGGAAATACCTGAAACTGTTGAACTGTACTCCAATAGACTTGATTCCTGAAGATGATTGCATACGTACATAGCTTTTACAGTGTGACCATGTGATTCTGAAAACTTTGTGGATGTCTCTTCCTGTATCCAGAGTATGAATAGATGAGTAAAAAATAAGGACGATAAATAAATAAATAATAGGGAAGATAAGTGGTAAAAAACTGGGTGGATTGCAATACTAGTGGTCAATGAGAGGGAAGGGAAGGGATATGGGATGTATGGGGTTTTTCTTTTTTTCTTTTTATTTCTTTTTCTAGAGTGATGCAAATGTTCTAAAAATTATGCTGATAAATACACGACTATGTGATGATATTATGAGCCATTGATTGTATACTTTAGATGAATTGTATGGTGTGTGAAAATGTCTCCATAAAAATATTAATAAAAAAAAGAGAGAGCTTTAAAATATTTTCAGATGAACAGACACAGAGAGTTTGTAAACAAGAGACTTGCTCTACAAGAAATACTAAAGAGCACTGCAGGCAGAGAGGAAAAGGCGGGAGTGAGAGGTTTGAAAAAGAGTATAGAAATGAAGATTACACTGCAGGAGATAGAAAGAGGGTAGAGATTGTGTTTTTGATGCTGAAGGAGTACAGAATATTCAACAGGATTGATTGTAAAGATCCAGACATGGACAGCACAATATTATCTGATGGTAGCACAGTATTGTAAGTATACTGAACAAAGCTCTGTGAGTATCACTGAAAAAGGAAGGCTAGGGGCATGTATGACATCAGAAAGAGAGAGAGAGGGTGCAAACTGAGACCGTATAATTTAGCAAAACCTAGAGTGGACAATCATGGTGATTTAATGTACAAATGTAAGAAAGTTTTTACTTGAGGGAGAACAAGTGAATGTCACCATTTTGAGGTGTTGAAAATAGGATGGTATACGGAAAACATACAATCAATGCAAACTAGGGTCTATAGTTAACAGTAACATCGTAATAAGCTTCCATTAATTGTAACAAAGGCAATATACCAAAGCTAAATGTCAGTTAGAGTGGGCTATAAAGGAGGGGTAAGGGATTCTTGTTGTTGTTGCTTCTCCTTTTTATTTTTTTTCTTCATTTAATTTTTTTTCCTCTTTCTTTGTGGAAGAAATAGAAATGTTCTTATATAGATTGTGGTGGTAAATGCATAACTATGTGGTTATATCAGGAGCCATTAAATATTTACTTAGGATGGATTGCCTGGTGTGTGAACAAAACTGTCCAAAAAATGAACAGAAAAATACAAGTGCTGGAGGAAATGTGAAGAGAGAGAGGTATCAATTCATTGTTGTTAGGGAAAAGAATGGTGCAGCCGCTCTGGTGGACCATACACTGGTTCCACAGGAGACTAAGTATAGGTTTACCTTATGATCCTGGAATCCCGTTATTTGCTATATACTTGGAAAAACTCAAAGCAAGAATGTGAATAGAAATTTGTACACTGGTGTTTATGGTGGCATTCTTCACAATTTGCAATAGGTAGGTACTTTGATGGATGAATAGAAGGATGAACTGTGGTGTATACATACAATCCAATATTGAGCAGCTGCAAGAAGGAATGAAGTTGTGAGACAAGCAACTAGGTGAATGAACCTTGAGGACATTATGTTGAGTTAAATAAGACATAAATGAAAGGACAAAATTGTAAGGCCCCACTAATATAAACTAACTATATTGAGCAAGTGCTGAGAATTGAATTTGAGGCATAGGTTATAATGGGATAGGACAGGGACAGAATTGGGCAATCAATGATTAGATGGTACAGAATGTTCAATATGTCTTATTGTAAATGTTCCTAGACAGTAAACTCTTACAGCAGTCACATCTAATCCTGAGTTTTAACTTTTATTTCTAAATTCTGAAATGGTGAGCTCCTTGTGTATGAACTTGTGTACCAGGTGAGGAACCTGGTAGTTCCTTGGAACTTTGGGATCTGTGTGAAACCTGAGACTCAGATTTCTGCAACTCTGAAAAGCAGCATTACTCCATACAGCAGTTGTTAAAGAAGCTGAAAAAGAGATCAGATTTCAATTAGAAATATGAATGAATCAGACTTAATTAGAACAAAAATAAATCAGAATACAGGGTAATGGCTGATATTGACTATAGTTTCAAAGTTCAACTTCTGTATGAGATCAAAGGAAAAGATGTTTATTTGGTACCAAATTTATATTTTCTGTAGCCCACTATCTAATATAATGAATGGTCAGTTTATTTAAACAACATAATTACATGGAACCTAGAATAAGGATGAGTTCTTGTTATTCTATACAGGTTAATATAATATCCTGATACATCCCAGACTATTTTAGACAGAAAATTTTGAAAGTATTTACAAAGTCCCCTTGAGGGACTAGGGAAAAATGTGAAAATATGAAACTTCCCTACCTCAGGAATTCTTGATATTTTTGTAAGCTTTAAAGACTCCCAATTTAATAAGTCAAGCCCTTATGAAACTTATTCCAGCAGAGGAGAAGGTAAACCTACTTATAATTATGCTTAAGAGTCACCCCCCCTCCCCCACAGAACCTCTTTTTTGCTCTGATGTGGTCTCTCTCTCTAAACCAACTCTGCAAATAAACTCACTACCCTCTCCTGCTATGTGGGACATGACTCCCAGGGGTGTAAGTCTTCCTGGAAACATGGAACATGACTCCCAGGGATGGGCCTAGCCCTGGCATCTTGTGATTGACAATGCCTTCTTGACCAAAAGGGGGGAAAGAAATCAAACAAAAATTTTCAGTGGCTGAAAGATTTCAAATAGAGTCAAGATGTCATCCTGGAGGTTATTCTTATGCATTATATGATATTCCTTTTTAATTTCTAGTGTATGAGAAGGAATTTCCTGAAACTGTTGAACTATAATCCAGTAGACTGGATTCTCCATGATGACTGTGTAACTATATAGATTTTATTGTGTGACCGTGTGATTGTGAAAACCTTGCGACTGACACTCCCTTTATCCAGCATATGGGCAGTAGAGTAAGAAAATAAAGGCTAAATAAATAATAAGAGGGATAAGGGGTATGGGATATTTTGGGTGTTCTTTTTTATTTTTTTCTTGAAATAATGAAGATGTTCTAAAATTGATTGTGGCAATACATGCCCAACTATATGATGATACTGTGAGCCATTGATTATATACTTTGGATGGATTATTTGGTGTGTGACTACTCAATAAAATAGCATTTTTTTAAAAAAACTGCCTAGGAAGTGAAGGAACTCTGCCTTAACAAATTGTGAAAAGGATGAGTCACCCCTGGCCACATAGCTCTAGGATCTGGACAATTTCTTCCTTCAGCCTGGGTTATGCTTCAAGCAATTCATTGATGCGGGCAATGCTCTCACTTTAAGATTGCCTTTAGATACACTAACTGGAATACTTTATCTGCTGCGTTCTCAATAGATTATCAATACAGACCCACAACAAAAAGAATTTTTTTAATAAAACCTGAATACAGACACAATGTGAAAAGCAGTTTCACATAACTAATTTTCCTGTTCGAGGCTTCAGAGTAGTGAGTGAGTCCCTTGGGGTCATGCACAGGTCCATGATAAACAAAACGAAGCCCCTTTTACT
The DNA here is from genome assembly GCF_023851605.1 of Tamandua tetradactyla. Classification (NCBI taxonomy): domain Eukaryota; kingdom Metazoa; phylum Chordata; class Mammalia; order Pilosa; family Myrmecophagidae; genus Tamandua; species Tamandua tetradactyla. Next base: position 13,865,738 of record NC_135350.1, read on the forward strand.
AGAGCTAGTTGGTCCTGATGGGGGATACCCAGAACCTCATGCCAGGTCTCTGTGGGTTGGAAAAACCAAATAGATGGCTCTGATTCAGTGCTAAGCTGTAAATGTGTTTGCAATTTAGAAGTCCACACCTAAATTCTGTTAATCGTTAGGAATTTTAAACAGGTTTTGAATAACAAGCTGAGATGCAAGTTCAGATTTTAATCAGGAAAATGCAGGTGAGAAATGCAAACGTTGCCAAGGGTCTTTACATGCTGTCATTTTTGCCCTTGTCTTGCTCATGTTTGCACAGTAGAGGATACTGTGATCCTCCCTGGTCCCCATGATTTGGTTTAGATAGTTCACACGATGCTTGTTACAATCTCTGAGTCAGGCAACTCTTATATGCCTCATTTCCGTACATACCCAGGTTTGGTCTGAAGATATTTGCAGATTCCTGGCACACATCAATGCAACATTCTCAGGCCCAGTAGTTACACAAATGTAAATTTTGGAGGTTATTAATTGAAATGAAAAAATAGGAAATGAGAAAAGGAAACTCCATATTCTTCAAGAGTGGAAACCAGCTTCTCTCTAAGGAAATGGCTGCAGAGGGGCATGGGATGCATCACTGCTGCCTCTTGACAGGTTCACCTTGGAGAGACACAAATTAAATCCTTTCAGTTGCTGTTTTGAAGCTAAAAGTGTTTGACCGATTCAGCCCCTGAATGGTGTTTAAGGAATAAAGAGAAAAGAGCAGGAAGTTCTAATTGGCAAATTACTTCTTGTTATTTAGTTTGGCTTCCACGTTGGAAATTCCAATAATGAGGAGCTTTGTGGGACCTGCCCTTGAGCAGAACCAGGGGGCTTTTTGTTCAATTACTATTTAATGTGAAGATATTCAACAAACATATTGTAACATTTAAGCCATCACTTTCTATTAAACAAATATTGTAGTATAATGATTTTTAAATCTCTCTCCATGGATGCTTTTATGATTCTGAACCATCTAAAGTGAAGTGTAAATTGCAAATAAGACCTAAATGGATTTTTCTTGTTACATGGTATTTATAGGGGTATTATTACTTAATGACAGTTTCGCAAAATATTCGAAAATATATGTTTACCTAACAATTATCTAAACTTCTTCACCATGGTTTTTCTAATACTGATTAGGAAAAAGAACCTCAAGAGTTTTTTTGGTCATTCTAAACTGAATTTACAGCAAGGTGAACATCTCCTTTTGATGCTAGTATTTCAGAATGTTAATGAAGACTTTTTCAATTGTTTACTTAATAAGTTGCAGAAGACATTTTGACGTAAGTTTAGACTTACACCCTTAAATTTTTAAAAAACGGGCTTAAGTTTGCAAAATTATGTTACAGACATCTTACTGAAACATGGAGAGTTATTTCAAATTTGGAGATACATCAAAGTGGTTAAAAGGAAGATACTTTTCACTTTGTATCTAAATGGTACTTGATGAACTTTAATACTTAATCAGAAGTTAATAAGTAGCAAAGTAAATAGTTTTGCTTAATGCAAGACAATTTAAGAATATAAGATTCTGTGTTATTTTTCATTAAACTTTACAGAATGTGCTTACATCATTTAGATAAATAAATATGAAGGTTTTAGTGAAAACCCTCTGTACTCTCATTTCATAGATAGGGTCATTGGTTTTTAGAGGAGAAAAAGACCCTGACTTTCTTGATTATTGGAACTTTCCATATTCACTTAACAGTTTGTTACTTGACTGCAGGATTTTATGACACAATATTACTTGCAACAATTGTGCAGTTAAAGTCACTGTAAATTAATTACCAGTTTCCTTTTCACAATTAAATGTCTCACACAGGAATAATTCATATAATGCTTTTGGAAATGCTAATGACTCTTGAGGTATAATCTTGCCTTGTTTCTGAATACTTAAAAAATTGTGTCTCTTGGAATGGACTATGGACTTACAGTGTGCTGTGAAGTGCTACACAGAGGTGTCAAGCTGGTAAATGGAATAGTTTTCTGATGAGATGTGAATCTGAGTTGTTTTTTCCCCAAATCTCAGATACTGTATTAAGTTGTGCTTTGGATAAGTCATTGGAGATGAAGGGAAAGAGACAGGAACCATGCCATTGAAGTATACGTATAATGTGCATAACAATTGAAATAGTTTCTTGTATTTTGATGGTGTATGATGTGATTAGCTCTCCCTTTTCTGAAGATAATTGGGGTCTTATACAAGATATTTAACCTTAAAACTAGAATTTTGTAGCAGAAATGGTTGTTTACTTAAATGGTTATTTTCATTGTTGGTTGCAGATTATTCTTTCAAATATAATGACAATTTTCCTAAGTGTCTAAACTTGCTGATAAGAACGTTTAAAATGTTATTTCCTGTTTAAAACTCTTTATCAGATTCCCATTCCTTTAGGTAAATACTCAATCCAGTCCTTTGACATGACATATTAGTTAATTATTGCTGTGTTAAATTGCCCTAACACTTAGTGGCTGGAAGAAAACCACCTTTATTATCTCACAGGTTCTTACCTGTGTCACGTGTACAGGAGGGGTGGCTCTGGCTTGGGTCTCCCATGAAACTGCAATTAAGAGGGCTGTATTCGCTCCAGGGCTTGACTTGGAGAGAGAAAATCTGTTTTCAAGCCCACTTACATGGGCCTTTCTAAGGACTGTCTCATGACAATTGGCTTCCCCCAGAGTGAGAGAAAGCACCCAACACAGAAACCACAGTCTTTTTATAACCTAATCTTGGAAGTGATATCATTTTGCTTCTGTATATTAGTCATTAGTAGCAGCAGGGCAGTAATCCAGACCACACTCAAGATTGTGACGATAACACAAGGGGGTCAACACCAAGGACCGGGTGCATTTATGTCCATCTCAGAGGCTGCCTACCACAAATGGTTTATATCGTTCAGATCCTAATGAACCGTCTCTCCAGTTTCGTGCTTTACTGATTTTCCATTCACACTAGAGTCCAACCTGAAATGCTCCATATTCTCTCTTGCCTCCGGAACTTGACTGGATATTCTTCCTTCTCCTCTTCATTTAGCCAACTCACACTTGTACTATGGGTTTCAGTTTGAGTACCACTTCCTCAGGAAGCATTTCTTGACTTATTTTCTCCCAATTCCCCAGCTTAGGTTAAGTGTTCTTGCTCCTTCTTCATTTATAGTATGTATCCGACTCTTTCAATTGTATGCCTTTTGTGTCAGACTGTGGTTAATTTTCTGCTGCTTTTGCTAGAGCTGTATCCCCAACACCAAGTCTTCTGTGTGGCATAATACTAGGCACTTAATATTTGTTGGATGAATGGGTTAACGATTACCGAGATGCATAAGATGTGACCATTTCATTCAGCTAGTTTATGGCCTCATTTATGAATTAATCAGAGAATCACCGAATGTGACTTCCTCTGAATTCATTTTATTGAGCCAAGTCTCAGGTCTGTTGCTTAAAAAAAATAGACTTCTGGTTTTTATAACTTCACTCTATTTTCTCCTCTGATTTTTATGACTTAATATTTAGACTTATGTTGGAGATTGAAATTGGAGTTTAGAGAATTACATTAAGAAATAAGCTACATTTAAGTAAAGCTTCAACTGTTTTGCAGAAACCAGTCCCTGTTTTGATTTAAGCTGTCCTCACTTGTTTTGAAAGTTGGTGGTAACTTAAGTGAAGAATAATCAGCTGAATTTGGCTTGAACATGGAATATTTGCTTTCAGTATAGATGGAGTCTTAGGTGGTGTTAAAAGTTTTGCATTAGAAGTAGGGATATAGGGCAGTGCAACGGTGGCTTGGTGGCAAGAACTATCGCCTGCCCAGCTGGAGACCTGGGTTCGATTCCCGGAGCCTGCCCATGCCAAAAAAAAAAAAAAAGGAAAAATAGGAATGTAATAGTCTGAACATTATGTCTGTATTGCCTGCCCTTAAAAGCAGGTCAAATTTATGATTATGCATTTCTTTTTAAATTTAAAAGTTGAGAGGGGCAAATTCTTTTTAGTGAGTAAACACAATAGTGAAGCAGTACAGCAAAAAATAATGTGTTATTTTTCACTTCTTCTAAAAGTAATACTCTCTTTTTATTTTATTCATTTTCTCAATTCCTATTCATTCCTCAGTCCAATATAACCTGTCTTCTACGTCCATGTTCAGGAATTTCTTCTGGTAAAGCTCACCAGTACTAGCTTGCTACCAAAACTAAGGGGCTACACTTCCTTTTCTTGCTGGACTTGCCACTGCATTTAACTCTAGATCGCCGTCTCACTTTGAAACGTCTTTCCCTGGAGGTTTTGTAACACCACTCATGGTTCTTTTTTTGTTGTTTGTTTAACCACTTTGGCAATTTCTTCTCAGCAGACTTCTGGAGGTCCATGTCTGCCCACTCCCTAATTGTAAGAACCCCACAGGTTCCATTTGACCCTCCATTTCTTCATGGACTACAAATTGCATTACTTCCATTTTTTTCTGTCATCTATATTCTGGTGACTTCAAATCTCCAAACCAGATTTCTTCTTCATGTCCCAAACGTATATTTCTTCCCCCCTGTTGACTTTTTCACCTAAATATTCTTCAAGCACCTCAGATTCTAAATTCCTTCTTTTCTATACCTCCTTGCCCATCTCAGCTGAGGGCTCCACCATCCATCGAGTTCACAGAATGAACCTTGATTCCCCCTATTCCATTAACCACTTCTCTGCACCATTATCTAATTACCAAGTGCAAGTGATTTTACTTTCTCAGCCTTTCTTAGTTCTTAACCTTTTGAACACCTTTTTTTTTTACATGGGCAGGCACTGAGAATTGAACCCGGGTTTCTGGCATGGCAGGCGAGAACTCTGCCTGCTGAGCCACCATGGCCTGCCCAGTTCTTAACCTGTTGCTTCTTCCGTCACCTTAGGCTATGGCGCATTGTCTAGTCATCATTAATAATGCATCGCCATGTCAGTGGTTCTCTTCGGAGGTGGGGAGCACTCCTTGGGGAAGTCCTTAGAGGGAATGCAGGGGCCATGGGTAGTTTGAAACAGGTCTGGAAGTGGTTCTAATGGACTTCCAAGATTGACAATCTCTGTCCTGAGCATTGTGTAAATGAGTTCTGCTTTCTTCCTTCCAGATGCTACTGTTGTCGTTCGAGCCCTTTTCACCTCTCCTGAGCACTGGAATACTGTTCTGTCTTTGATCTAATCCACCTTTCTATAGAATTGCCAGAATAATGATCTAATATAAATACCTGTCTATTGTCTCCTACTTAAGACCCTCAAAGGCTGTCTGTTATTCAAAAGAAAAAAAACCAAGTTCAGTGATCTGACCTCTGCCTCTCTCTACAGCTCTCCACTTTTTATTTAATCCAAGGCATGTGAAACTTGTCTTTTCTGAGCATCCCATTCTTTTACTCACCTCTGTTCTTCTCTGAAGTACTCTTTTGCACTTTTATTTGTCATCCCTTTAAAGAAATAGTTCCTGACCCTCTGTCCCTCTCTTACATTTCTCCAAAAGTGTGTTAAATGTTTTCAGAGAAAATTTTGTGAAGATCTCAGTCATTGCACTTTCCGTATTATACGATTATCATGTTTGTGTCTATATTTCCTAAGTGAAAGTTCTTTGAGGCCGAGGACCTTTGTCTCTAGTGACTAACATAATGTCTCTATGTGGTCACATATTTGTTGAAGGAAAAGGTGAATTAATAGATTTGTGCAATTGTCCATTCCTTCACTTAAAAATTATGTATCGAATGGCTACTGTGTGCCAAGCATCATTTTACATACAGAGGGTTACTGTAATAGAAAAAGAAACAGAAAAAAAAAATAGAAAAGAAATAGGGTGCTGCCCTCATAGACCCTATATTCAGTTGCTAATTCATGCCAATGTAATATTTGTTGATATTTACATGACATTTTGATAAAGAGAGGAGACTTTCTTGATAAACTGAACAAGTTGGGTCCTATCTTAGGAAACAATTCAATCTCTGCTAATTATTTTCTTAATTTGTAAAAACTTCCTCATGGGGAAATACTTATTAGATGGAGTTGTGAACAAAAAAGATATGTCATAATAGTAAATATTAAACAATAGTAAAAAGAACAATTAAAATAGAACCTAGTGTTTCAGTGAAATTTTTACTTCTATTACTTAGGTCTTTAGCAACAAATCTTCCTTTACATCATATAAGGACAAATGCACTGTTTCAACAATAATTGCACAAATTGAAATTAGTCTCCTTACAAATCTTTCATGATAATTATCACAATACTTAATATACTTTCATATTAAGTATAAGAAAGGAATTATATCCTATTTTTGAAACTAGTGGTATAGAATAGACTTGTGAATGGATCCTTAGATGTAGTATGATGTTAGAAAGTGCTCTTTTCAGTTGTGTTGTAGATGGGTTTTATGTTAATAGTTGTTTTTCCAAAAAACAATGAGCAAAGTCATTTTCAGGAGGAAGTACAAGGTGTCGAAATCAAGTATTTCATTAAGAGAAGCGTGAGTGAATATTTAAAACTAATACTCTTTTTTTTGTGCCACTATACATCACTATGAATTAATTGATCCCTACAGCTTCAAATATTACTATGCAGCATTTTCAGGTGGAAAATCAAAACAGAACATAGATTTCTGGAGTGATGTTTTTGGAAGAGGCTTTGAAAAGTTATCTTTTTATTCTTCTGTCTCCTAAAATGAAAAATCTATTCATTGATTTCTCACCTTCAGATAAGGCTAGTAGTACACTAACCCAGAAAAAAACATTCCAGTAAATCAAAAGCCATGTTATAGTACAATATGCTGTCTTAATAGCTAATTGAAATTTCTCCTTTTACATTAAAAATAAATAATATGGTTAAGTTAATGTTACCATATAATTAATTTAAAATGTGGTTGCAGGATCAACTTATTAGACAGCTCTTTGTGATTTTATTTAAATTAAAAACCTTTTATATATTGTCAGGAATAAAGGTTAAATCACTTCTGAGATAAGTCCTTTAATCATATATACCAATCATCAATAATTCTGTATTATTTTTGTTCCAAGAAAAATCAATTTTTAAAGGATATTGGATATAGCCCCATTGAAAATCTTTCTTGGAAATCTGCGAGCAAAATTGTAATGACCAATTTAAAAAATAAAAACAAATCTAATATTTATCTGAAAGTCTCATTAGCATTTTTCAGCACCATGAAATCTGCACGTGTAGCTTTGATGAAATTATTTGTGACCTTTCTCTCTGCCAAAGGAATGGTATCATGGTAGCTCTCTTCCATTGAATGGTGTCCTTGGTGATGGCTGTTCAGTAGTAACACATACTCTAGTTCTAGGCACTACTGGGTTTCTGACAGTGCACTGCTAAATAAACTGAGTTGCAGCTATTCGCATGCACTAGCTGAGTTCCTGGCAAATGTGGAAGCTGGGAGAGGTGGCTTCCGTGATTTATTTGTCTTGGTTTGTGCCTCCCTGACTGTGTGTGTATGTGTGTATGCGCTGTATGGTGGGGTCACATTTCATTCTTTTTCCGTGTGAGTATCCCATTATTGCAGCACCATTTGTTTGTTTATTTTTTTATTTTTTATTAATTAAAAAAAATTAACTAACACAACATTTAGAAATCATTCCATTCTACATATGCAATCAGTAATTCTTAATATCATCACATAGATGTGTGATCATCATTTCTTAGTACATTTGCATCGATTTAGGAAAAGAACTAGCAAAACAACAGAATGTTTGGTTTTTGTTTGTTTGCTTGCTTGCTTGTTTGTTTTGGGAAGTGCATGGGTCAAGAATTGAACCTGGGTCTCCCTCATGGCAGGTGAGAATTCTACCACTGAATCACTGTTGCACCCCCTCTTCCTGACTTTTGATGTGTACCACACTCTTCCTGTCCCCAGTACACATCACATCTGGATAAGGACGTATATGAGGACGGTTTTTACTGCTTACTTGGTGATAGTCACATCTTTCATCTCCCCTTACCTTGCTCATGGACTCCCCTTACCAATTGAATATCAATGAAATATGTGGCACTAAAAGACAAAATACACAGAACCATAGAGAGTAAATATCAGTGATTGCTAGACCTTCAGGAAGAGGGGGAAAGGGATATAAAAGTGAACTTAGGTGAAATTATTCTATATAAAACTGTAATGGTGGATATATGTCATTATGCATTTATCAAAACCCATAAACACGGAGTGAACTTCAATGTAAACTGCAGACTATAGTTAATAATAATGCATCATGTTGGCTCATTATGTGCCACACTGATGCAAGATGTTAACAAAAGGGGAAATTCTGTGCCTGGGATGGAGGTGTAGGGGTGGGGGTGATATATGGATATATGGAATTAATACTATCTAATCAAGCTGTAAATATAAAACTATACCAACAAAGAGCCTATTGTTTAAAATCACACACAGAAACAAAAAATCCAAAATATATACCTTTCCAAAGATAATTTCATTATAAGTAGAGAGAGTATAATAGTATACTTAAAATTTTATTTGGGATAATTTTGTTTCCCCTAGTCTTTTACATATCAGCCACTTTAATGCAATGAAAGCCACAAATGTAGGCTTTGTATGTAATTTATGCTTCTCTAGAAACCATACTTAGAAAAATAAAAGCTAAACAGATAAAATTAATTTTAATGATATATTTAACCTAATGTATCTTAAATGTCATCTTTTCAAAATGCAAGCAACAAAAAACATTAAGATATTTTTCAATCATTCTTTCATACTAAGTGTTCAATAATTATGAAGCCAACTTATTGTATTAGTGAGATACCTATGTTATCATTGATAAAACAATATCATTATAATTATGCTATTAATTATAGCTCATTAGGGATCACTGTGTTGTACAGTTTAAAAAAATTTTATTAGAGAAATTGTGGGTTTACAGAATAATCATGCATGTACTGTAGGATTCCCATGCACAATCCCGCTACTAACACCTCGGTGTGGAGCATTTATTACAATTGGTGATAGCACTTTTTTTATAATTGTGCTATTTTTTTTAGCAGTAGTTACCTCTGTTACAATTGACAAAATATTATTAAAATAGTAGTTGTACTGGTTTAAATCTGTTGTGTACTCCAGAAAACCCATGCCCTTTAATCCTCATTCAGTATTGCTGGGTGGGATCTTTTAGATTGTTTATGGAGATGTGACCCAACCAATGGTGGGTGGTGACTTTTGATTAGAAGTTTTCCATGGTGATGTGACTCCACCCAGTCAAGGTGGGGTTACTCACTGGAGCCCTTTATGGGGGAACCATTTTGGAAACAGCTTTAGAGCCACAAGAGCCACCGGAACCAACAGAGCTCACAGAATGGGGAAGCCCTTGAAGAAAGCTACAAATCTTACCATGTGCCCTTCCAGCTGAGGGAGAAACCCTGAACATCATCACCTTCTTGAACCAAGGTATCTTTCCCTGGATGCCTCAGATTGGACATTTCCATAACCTTGCTTCAATTTGGACATTTTCATGGTGTTGGAACTGTCAACTAGCAACTTAATAACTCCCCTTTTAAAAAGCTGTTCCGTTTCTGGTATATTGCTTTCTGGCAGCTTTTGCAAACTAAAACAGTCGTATTAACTATCATTCATGGTTTACATTAGGTATATTTTTCCCCATATACCACCCTATTATTAACACCTTATATTACTATTGTACATTTGTTATAATTCATGAAAGAACATTCTTAGACTAGTACTATCAACAGTGGCCCATTATAATAAATTTCACTGTGTTATACACTCCTATATTTTATCATTTAATTTTTATTCTGGTAACATATATGGCCCAAAGTTTTCCCCTTTTACCATACTCACATACATACTCAGTGCTGTTAATTCCATTCACAATAGTGTGCTACCACTATAGTGTACTACCACACCCACTTCCAACCCTTTTCAATCAACTCAAATAGAAATTCTGTACAAGTTAAGCATCAACTCCCCATTCTCTTCCCCCAGTCTATCCACTGGTAACCTACATTCTAGATTCCAACTCTATGAGTTTGCTTCTTCTAATTAGTTCGTATCAGTGAGATCATACAATATTTATCCTTTGAGGTCTGGTTGATTTTACTCAATATAATATCCTCAGCGTTCATTCATGTTGTCACAAGCATCAGGACTCCATTCCTTTTTACAACTAATATTCCAGTATTCCATTGATATCCATGTTCAAGAAATTTGGCTTTTTCTTGTTCAATTGAATCCTGACTCTTATAGGAATTAAAGAGTAGAGTTATATATTGAGGATACAGTACTATTGGGTTTTATGTTTACCCTTTTAGTCACCCTTACTGATAACTTCATTTCTTCACACTATTCCAAACCACTCTCTCCTGCTTTTTCCTTTCAACCTGCAGAGCTCCCTTTAGTAATTCTTGTGAGGCAGATCTTTTGTTGATGAACTCTCTCAGTTTCTTTGTATCTATGCATATGTTAAACTCTCCATCATTTCTGAAGGACAGTTTTGTCGGATAAAGAATTTTGGGCTGGCAGTTTTTCTTTCAGTACCTTAAATGTAATCATAGCACTACCTTCTTGACTGCATGGTTTCTGATGAGAAATTGGAACTTAGTCTTATTGAGGATCCCTTGTGCATAACGAATCTCTTTTCTCTTGCTGCTTCCAGCATGCTCTCTTTATCTTTGTCATTTGACATTCAGATAGTATGCATCTCAGAGTAGGGCCATTAGAATTTATACTGTTTGGAGTACACTCCACTTCTTGAACATGTTTGTATATTTAGGTCTTTCATTAGAGTTGAGAAATTTGAGACCATTATTTCTTCCAATATTCTTTCTGCTCCTTTTCCCTTCTCTTTCTGGGACACCCATGGTATGTATGTTTGCACACTTCATGCTGTCACTCAAATCCCTGAGACACTCCTCAAATTCTTTTCTCTATCTCTTTTCCTGACTGATTTCAATTGCTCCATCTTCTAGTTCACTGTTTCTTTCTTCTGCCTGTTCAAATCTGCTGTTAGATACCTTTAGTGTGTTTTAATCTCTTCTATCGTGCCTTTCATTCCCATAAAAGTTCTGTTAAATTTCTGTCTATACTTTCAAGTTCTTGTTTATACTCACACACTGTGTTCTTAATATCCTTTATCTCTCTATGTATATATTCTGTCATCTCTTTGAATTGAATTAGAAGATTTGTTTGAATTTCTTTAATTGGTTGTTTCAAACTCTGTGCCACCCCTAAAATTTTCATGTTTCCTTAACTGAGCCATATCTTCTTGTTTCTTAGTATAACATGTAATTTTCTTTTTCTTCTGATGTCTGTGCATCTTATTATCTTTGTGAGTTAACTCCAAAGGTCATTTTCTCCCTCTTGTCTAGGGTTTTAATGTTGATTGACTTTCATTAAGGCTCTTTTTGACACTTATTCTAGACCTTTAGAGTAGGCCATGTTTAACTGATCAGATTTTCTCCTTTACGTTGTCTGCTTCTTGCCCCGGATATGTGGTACAATTTTTAAGGCTGCACTTTTTGTGTAATTGTTTCACATCCAGGAGAAAACTTCCCTTCCTCTTTTCTTCATCCAGGAATCTTAACTTATACTGTTTATTTTTGAGCAAAACTTTCTCCTCAGCTCCTATGATTTGTTTAAATTCTCTCCTTCAGTCAGTGCCCCATTTTCTTTCTACCTGTGAGCTCTGGAACCCTCCTGTTTCAGCAGTTCAGTTTAACAACACCCCTACCTCCTTTTTTTCCCCCTCTCTTTCTGCAAGACCTTTCTGCCTCTGTTTTTTTCTCTGTTAGAGTGTCCTGCCTTGGGGAGCTAGATGGATTCAATTCAGAAAGGCGGGACTCTAGAAAAGTCCATTTTGCATGTAGGTAGTCCAGTCAACAGGAATGTAATTGAGTGAGGGTGCAACACTTCTCACCCATCTTTCTATTGTGATCTGCTCCCCTCCTTGCCCACCACAGGTTCTTTTGTATGCAACACTCCTCAGAGGCTCCTGTGGACTTGTGTCCCTGTGCCTGGAGAGACTCTCACGCTTTCCTGGAGAGACTCTCATGCTGTGAGTGCCTCTGTAGTCTGTGTCCCAGGTGTCAGGTGGAGGGATCCAGGCCACAACTCCAAAGGTGCACATCCCAAGCTGCACAGGACTAAAGAGGGGGAGGGAAGAGAGCTGGTAGTCTAGGAAGAAGTTCCCTACCTGATATTTTTCTTTTTCTTTGATTTGGTGTATGTGGAGACTTTCTCCAGTCTCTACCATCCTCCAGTGTTCTAAGCAAGTGGGATTTGTTATTTTATTTGCTGAACCTCTGGGGAGGTGTTTTCAGGAGGTGTCTTAAGTCGCCAAGTTGATGGAGTCCTGTGGTGTATTTTTAATGTGAGCTACCCCTGTCCTTTCTCTGGCACTGCCACTTTTGCAGCAATGCAACTACTCAAATATCTTCTGGAGCAACATGACTCCAGTCACAAGGAAGATGACCACACCCTGCAACCCATTCTTTTCAGTGGATGCGAGAGCAAAAAGTCCAGTATTTTTTTATTATAAATTTTATTCTAGTAACATATATAAAACCTAAAATTTCCACTTTTAATCATATCCAAATATATGATTCATCAGTGTCAGTTACATTCACGAGGTGCTACCATTACTACTATCCACTACAAAAACATTTCCAGCACCACAAACAGAAAGTCTGTACCATTTAAACATTAACTCCCCATTCCCACCCCACCCTCACTCCAGTCCCTGGTGACCTGTATTCTAATATCTGACTCTAAAATTTTCTTGTTCCTTTCAAATTGGTGAGATCATATAATATTTGTCCTTTTGTGTCTGGATTATTTCACTCAACTTGATGTCTTCAGGGTTCATCCATGTTACGGCATATTTCAGAACCTAATTCCCTTTTAAGGCTGAACATTATCCCAATGTATGGATATACTACATTTTGTTTATTCATTCATCTGTTGAACCTTGGATTTCTTCCAAGATTTGGCTGTTGTGAATAGTATGGTTATGAAAATTGGTGTACAAATACCTATTTCTGGCACTACTTCCAGTTCTTTGGGGTATATACCTAGAAGTGGGATTTCTAGGTCATATGCTAATTCTATACTTCACTTTCTGAGGAAATTGCCAAACTGTTTTTCACAGCAATTGCACAGCAATTACATCCCCATATGAATGTTCATATATTTCTACATCCTCTCCAACACTTGCTATTTTTTCTAATATATCCGTTCAAGGGGTTAAAATGGCATCTCATTGTGGTTTTGATTTGAATTTCCCTAATGGCTAAAGATTTTGAGGACCTTTTCACATGCCTGTTTGCCATTTTGTATATTCTTTGGAGAAATGTCTAGTCAAGTCTTTTGCCCATTTTTAACTGAGTTGTTTGTATTTTTGTTGTTTAGTTGAAGGATTTTTAAAATATTCTGGGTGGTAAACCATTATCAGATATGTGCTTTCCTAATATTTTCCCCAATCTGTAGGTTGTCTTTCATCATATAGACCTCTGATGCACAAAAATTTTTGATTTGATGGCATCCCCTTTACCTAAATTTTTCTTTCGTTGCTCATGCTTTTTGTGCAAAGTCTGTCCTGAAGATGCTTCCCTATGTTTTCTTCCAGCAGTTTTTCAGTTTTGATTCTTATATTTAGGTCTTTGATCTATTTTTAGTTAATATCTGTATATGATGTGAGGTAGGGGTTTACCTTCATTCTTTTGCATAAGGAAATCCAGCTTTCCCAGTACCTTTTGTTGAGGAAACCATTTTTTCCCCATTAAGTGAACATGGCACTCTTGTCAAAAGTCAATTAGCCATAGATGTAAAGGCATATTTCTATTCCATTGGTCTATATGCTGTTGTTGCACCAGTACCACACTTTTGATTACTGTAGCTTAATAATAAGTTTCAAAATTGGGAAGTATGTGTCCTCTACATCCATTTTTCTTTTTCAAGATGGTTTAAGTTATCCAGGTCCCCTTACCCATCCATATAAGTGAAATTACCGGCTTATCCATATCTGCAAAGAAGCTGTCTACATTTTTATTAAGAGTGCAATGAATCTGTAAATCACTTTGGGTAGAATTGACATCTTAACCGTATTGAACATGGAATCTTCTCCCATTTATTTATACTGAAGAAATTTCTTCCTATTCCTAGTTTCTAAGTGTTTTTATTAAGAAGGAATGCTGGATTTTGTCACAAGTCTTTTCTACATCAATTGAGATGATCAGGTTTTTTTTTTCCTTTGTTGTATTAATTCAATGTAGTACATTAATTGATTTTCTTATGCTTAACCACCTTTGCATTTCATGTATAAATCCCACTTGATCACGGTGTATAATTATTTTAAAGTGCTGTTGGTTTCTATTTGCTAGTTGTTTTATTGAGGATTTTTTGTATCTATGCTATAAAGAATATTGGTTTGTAATTTTTTCTTGTGGTCTTTATATGGCTTTTGTATTAGGATGATGTTGCCTTCATAGAATGAGTTAGGAGATATGCCCTTCTTCAAGTTTTTGGAAGAATTTGAGCAGGATTGGTATAAATTCTTCTTGGAATGTTTGGTAAAATTCACCAGTGAAGCCAGCCATCTGTTCCTGGACATTTCTTTGTTGGAATGTTTATGATTACTGATTCATTCTCTTTACTTTTATTGATCTGTTCTATTTCTTTTTTGAGGCAGTTTAGTTAATGAGTTTCCAAGAATTTGTCCATTTCTTTAGGTTATCTAGTTTCTTGGCATATAGTTGTTCAAAGAATTTTCTTATAATACTTGTTATTTCTGTGTAGTCAGTAGTATACGTAACACATTTCATTTCTGATTTTAGTTTTTGCATCCTTTCTATTTCTTTGTCAGTCTGCCTAAAGTTTTTTGATATTATTTATCTTTAAGAAAGTACCTTTTATTGATTCTCTCTATTGTTTTTTGTTCTTTATTTTGTTTTTATCTGTTTTAATCATTGTTACTTCATTCCTTTGGCTAGATTTGTGTTTGGTTTCCTGTTCTTTTCAATATCTTTCCGTTGGGTCCTTGATTTGAAATCTTAGTTTTCAGTGTAAGCATTTAGAGCTATAAATTTCCATTTCATCACTTCCTTTGGTGCATCCCATACATAAATTTTGGTATAATGTGATTTGTTTTCATTCTCCTCAAGATGTGTCCTTATTTATATTTGAAACTTAACATGTAGTTATTCCTGGAAAATGACCTTTGTGCAACAGAGAAGAATGTATTATCTGCTGCTATTGGTGAAGTGCACTATATGTGTCTGTTAAGTCTACTTGATTTATATCATCATTCAAGTCTTCTATTCTTATTGATCTTCTCTCTAAAAGTTCTCTTATTGCAAGCAGTGTATTTAAGCATCCTAGTTTTATTGTAGAACCACTCTTTTTCCCTTTAGATCAGTCAATATTTACCTCATGTATATTGGGGGCTCTGTCAGTAGGTGCATATATATTTATAAATGCTATACCCTGTTAGATTGACCCTTTTGCCACTATATAGTGACCTTATGATGCTTACAACAACTTTTGATTTAAAGTATGTTTTATCTGACGTTAATATAGCTACCTAGCTCTCTTTTGGTTGCTATTTACATGGTATATTTTTTCCCAGCCCTTCACTTTCAATCTACTTGTGTCTTTGAATTTAAGGGGAATCTCTTGTGTAAATCATATTGCTGGGTCATGTCTTATCCATTCTGCCAATCTCTGCCTTTTCACTGAAGAATTCAATCCCTTTTAATTTAAAGTAACTAGTTATGCAGAACTTTCTTCTGTCACTTTCCTCTTTAGTCTTTGTAAGTTGTATGCTCTTTTATCCCTGAATTCTCCCATTAATGCTGTCTCTCATTTTTATTTGATTTTTTGTGTGTAGTTTGCCATTTTGATTCCTTCTCATTTCCTTTTGTGCCTATTTTTCAGGTATTTTCTTTGCAGTTCTTGTGGGGTTTAAATTTAGCAACATACATCTATGACAATCATGCTTGACTTTATACCAACTTCAGTAACATAGACAAACACCATTTCTATACCTTTTTGCCTTATTTGCTAGATACAATATATGTATATTAGTGTAAATACCACATATTTACCCTAATATTAAATGCTTGCATTTAAATCTCTAAGAAGCACAATGCCAAAAAACATGAAACAGCAGCACTGGCATTTATGCTACCCACACTGTTATCTTACTGGAGGTCTTTTATTTCCTTACACCACTGCTATCTGCTGACTAGTTCCCTTCCCTTTCATTCTGAAGACCTCCCTTTAGGAATGTTTAGGGCACATCTAGTTGTGATGATCTCCCACAGCTTTTGTTCATCTGGGAATGTCTTGGCCTCTCCCTAATTTTTGATAAATGATCTCACTGGATATAAAATTTTTGGTTGGCAATTGTATTCTTTTAGCACTTTAAGTATTTTGTCCCACTTCTTTCTGGCCTCATGGTTTCGGATGAGAAATAAGCACTTAATCTTATCAAAACTCTTGTACTTCACATGTTGCTTTTGTCTTGAAGCTTTTAGAAATGTCTCCTTGTCCTTGCCATTCCACAGTGGGTCTACTATGTATGTAGGCTTAGTTCTCTTCAATTTTATCCTCTTTTGGGGTTTGTTGGGTACCTTGAATATGTATATTCATGTCCTTCTTTAAATTTAAGAAGTTCTACCATTATTACTTTGCATATTCTTTCTGTTTCTTCCTTTCTTTATTCTCATTCTGGCACTCCCATTATGTATTGATAAGTTTGATGGTATCCCACATGTCTCTTCGGCTGTGCTCACTTTTTCCCTTTCTTTTTTTCTGTCTGTTCCTCAATCTACATCATTTCAATTGTCTTGTCTTTGAGTTTACTGATTCTTTCTTCTGCCGGCTATACTCTGCTGTTGAATATTTCTAGGGAATTTTTCATTTCAGTTGTTGTGGACTACAACTTTAGTGTTTTTATTTGGTTCTTTAAAATAATTTTCTCTTTACTGAGATTCTCATATTGTTATTTTTCTGATACCCCTTAGTTCTTTCTCCATGTTCTTCTTTATCTCCTTGAGCATATTGAAGATCATTTTTTTTTAAAGCCTTTGTCTGGTAAGTCCAAAGTTTAGTCTTCTTCATTGGCAGTTTCTGAATTTTTACCTTGTTCCTTTGGATAACATCATTTCCTGTTTTTGTTTTTTTTTTTTTGTCTTGTAATCTTTGTACACTGTAATTATAATATTTTAATTTAATAACTCTGAGATTTAGTCCCTTTGCTATCTGTTCCTTAAGTTTATGTTCAATTAGTGATATGATCTATTTCCCCAAGTGCCGGGAGCTAACAGAAACAAACAAACCAACATAAGAAATGTCGGTCACTGTATTTGTAAATTGGCTCTGTGTTGGTTGGTACTTTCTTTCAGAATGTAGCCCTCCTGTCAAGAATAACAACCTGATGCAAATGCAAAATACAGGGTCCTTCTTTGTCTCTTCTGAGTCTATGTTTTGTCCTGGGCTTATACTTGCTCCTGATTTTAGAAATCACCCCATTTACGAGAATTCGAATTCTCCCTCTGCTCCCTATGAAACAGACTTTCTCTCTCTTCCAGCTGCTGTATTGTAGGATTTATAGCAGCTAATCTTTTGCCCAGGCCACTTTGACTTAATTGTTCTTTACACTACTTTGGTTGTCTTCAAATTGCTTCTACCTGTGGGGCAAGTGAGGCTAAGACAAGTTTCCAGGTTCTGTCTTTCATGTTGCTACCCAATAGACTGGTGCTGACCTACAGGCAATGCGGTATGTGCATAGGAGTTCTCGTCTTCTTCCAGAACAAGACCAAGATCCATAATGGGAGCAGATGCTGGCCCTGCTCTATGCTGGGGGTGTGGTAGCTGACAGCAAGGGGACCAAACGCTTCTCCTACCCTTTTAAAAGCTGTGTTTTTTATTTGTCACTCGCCCAGTTTCTGCAGCCCTCCCTTTAAATGTTTACTGGAGTTCTGAGGAAGACATGTTCAAAGATTCGGTAGAAAAACAGTTCTCTGGGGCATCCTATGCTGCCATTGATCAACAAAATATCCAGATTCTCCTTCTTACTATTTCCTTGAACCCGACATTCTCACTTCTCAATTCTATGATTTTGCTTAAGCTGATTTTCTCATATTCTCCTCCCCTTCTTCTTTCAGCTGTACAAATATTGCATACTCAATATTCAGTACAATTTCCACCTCATAGAACTCACCCTTAACCACTTTATCCTATAGTCCTGTCTTTCTGGTCTGAATTCTCATAATACTTTTTCTGGGCTGTTCATTTTGACATCTATGTATATATATATATATATATATATATATATATACTACCTTGCATTATTACTTTTTTTAATGTGTGTGCTCTCTCTCCTCATCTAAATCTTAAGCATTTTGAAAACCGACTTTGTGCGGCTTTTTGGTGGCTGTTACAATGTAGGGATGTACAAAATGTACATATTGCGTACATAGACATGCATATTGTGGAAATAAACACTAGCTGAGACAGGACTACAATTTAAATACTCCTGTTGATTGACTTTAATCACCCTCATCAATATGGCCTATCTTAGGCT
This sequence comes from Tamandua tetradactyla, assembly GCF_023851605.1. Taxonomy (NCBI): domain Eukaryota; kingdom Metazoa; phylum Chordata; class Mammalia; order Pilosa; family Myrmecophagidae; genus Tamandua; species Tamandua tetradactyla. The sequence goes on from NC_135350.1 coordinate 13,884,307, forward strand.
CCACTGTCTAGAGGGATTTTATTGATTAATGCGCATATGTTCTATGGGAAGATGGGTTTAATAAATAATGCTACCTTGTGAAGTGAAGGAATTTCCAATGCTTATCTCACTTCAGAACTCCACAATTCTTTTATTCTTAAATAGCTTTGTCCTTGCAAGACAGAGAGATAATTTAGAATCTTTCCTTGAAGCACTTAATAAAATTGGTCAACTTTATATAATTTCCCATAGTGTGTTAGTTTTGTGCAACAATCCAGCAGGAATGAAAATATGGTGTGGTTTTTTGATACAAATTTTGTCACACTTTGTAGCTGAAAGATAACATTTGACATCCGTCAAGGGAATGGGTCAAATTTAAAAAATCAAAGACAAGTGTGACTCATCTTTTAATTACCATTTAAATCATGCTTTGCTTATATTAATTACAAATTGTCCTCTCTGAACATTTTTGTGCTATCTCTCTAGAGCATTTATTTTTTAATTTTGAAGAAAATTGTTATTTTATAATATGTGTTAAATTTGAGCATAGTAATGGGAATTTGAATGAAAAATTACAGAGAAATTACAGAAATTATTTGAAAAAAAATATGGCACACCTAAATAAAAACATGCTTTATTTCACTGATTCCCAAGACTGATTGTAACTTAGAGTCACCTGGAGAGCTTTCATAAAATGCACTTCTCCAATCTCCCCTTAGATGGATTAAATCAGACGTTTTGGCCTTGGGATCTGTGTTTCAAAATCTGCCCAATTTAAAAATCCACTGCTCTGTCTGCTGCTAGTTTCTGACATTGCTGCACTATAACACACTTCTATCATGGCTTTACAATTATAAAAGTAATACTGGTCTGGGGGTAGCTAAACAGGAAGGAACCTTGGGTAGGTTCTTCTCTGAAGGAGATTTTGGTGACTTGATAGCAGAAAACATCATGACGTCACCATCTTCAGCTTCCTCCCACTATCCCATCTGGCCTTGTTTTCATCCTACACTAATGTACAATATTCAATACTCTGGGCAGCACAACAAGATAACAGCCTAGTCATGAGCAGTTCCCAGCTGATCCCTCAAGGTAGGGTAGATGTTCACTGGAAAAGGCTAGTTGCTTCACCATAGGTGTTTAGCTATGTTTCAGTAATAGAGGCCAGGCACCATTTGGCATAGAGCTGTCTGCATTGCTAAACTCTTTCCGTGATTTATTGGCTGAGATATTCCTTGGAGATATGGGAACTCAGTTACCAAACTAAAATATTATTTATCTCTAGATACCCAGAGGAGGCATATCAGAGAGTGATTCTGTCATTTTTGACAATTTCAATTCTATTAAGTTTCTTTTACACAGTTTTTAAAATCTTTTGTTTTCCATAGTGTTCTGGAATTGTGTTTAAGTTTGTAATGTGCACGTGATCAATAGTATACACTGTTCTCATTAAATGCTGTTCAATAAAATTTATTTACTAATTAAATATATATTGCTTTTTGTGTTATTTTTCACAAAAAACAGAAAAGAAAGAATGAAAGGCCATTGTGATGATAAAAAATATTTCATCTTCTAGCCTCCTATATTCTGGAGCAGCTAGAAGGAAAAATGTGAATGGATCATATGGTAGCCCACGACAAACTCTGGGATCTGTCCTGTAACTACTTGTTGAAGAGTGCTTTAAAAACTATTGCTTTTCATTTCTTTGCTTTGTATATATGTTATGCTATACAATAAAAGTGTTAAAAAATAAATATATATTGTTTGTAGATAAATAATATAAAGTCAATATCTCAAATAAAAAGAACATTTAATATCTGCTGTGTTCCAATTGATTTTTTTTTTTTGGGTGCATTTACTCTTCATGCTATAATCCAAGGTTGGTTTTACTGTCCTGTTTTATTTTTCTTTTACTAATGAAAATTCATAAGCCCAGAGAATAACTTGTTTGAGGTCACCCAACTACTAAGTGGTAGAATTATGTTTATGTGCCATGAATTTGTGAAGCCAAAACCAATGATTTTTCTATTCCAATATGCTGTTTCAACTAGAAGTTACTTACACATCAATAACTAATACTTTCTTTGAGTATTAGAAAGAATAATGGATCAAATTGTGATCATGAAATGTTGAGGCTTCCTTATGACTTATATAAATGCTTAATTAGACAGTACACAATAAGGGTTAAGGGTATGGTTCTAATAATCATATGTAACAAAACATTTTAGAATATTTTATGTCTAGGGAAAATATATATTGTACCAGTGAATGTTCTGCTTGTCATGAGTGATTCTTGTTCAGTTTTTTGAGACATTAATATCTTTCTCCATTTCTGTTATTTTTCCCATCTATTTATTCAATGAATCAGAAAATGAGCTGGGAAAGTAAGAATGCAAAATGAAATGAAGAGCAAAATTTCCTGTGAGTTAGCATCCCATAACTGTTAAAATGAAAGTCTCTTACCTAATATTTGTAATAAATGTAATAGTCCTTACCAGGTCTCTGATGCAATTTAGTTTCTTTTGCCCTTAAAATGAGAACTCCCATGCTTTGGAACGTTATTAAAACGTGCACTATTAAAATAACATTGCTATTGTTGTGTTTTGGTTTTACTATTAGTACAAGGCATAGTGCTATAGTAAAGAAATATTCTTTAGATCTTATCTCAAATCAAAGGATCAGGTTAAGAACCACTGTTCTACATTCTTGTTTTCAGAAATTTTTTTTAAGATATGAGTCTCATTGTCTGCAAATATGTTCTGATTCCCTGAGAATCCACTTTAAAAGAAGGTGTAAACAAAATGAAGTAAATTGGCTCTAATGATTCAATTGGCCTTATTTTAGAAAGAATGTCTACACTCATCAAGTGTGTTTTTCATTGTTACGTTTTACTGTTCTTGTTTGCCATGAGAACTATGAGGATATTCTGTTTTTTTTTTACCTCTTTGCATTTCAATTAGCAAAATAATCAAAGTTTTCTCATATACATATATTTCTCCTAAAAAAATATTACAACATGACAGAGGGTATAGGAAATATTTATAGAGCTTGGTAAAGGAGTGAAAAACCCTGTGCTGGGAATAGAAATTGGAATTATTAAGTGGATCTCTTCTTGTCTTTTTCTTAATGGAGGAAACATTAGAAGGTAGTAATTTATCTTAAATGGTCACGAAATAGTGGCTATCTAATAATCTTACCAGAAAAATGGCAAGGTTTGTTTCTAAGTGATGTTGACATCATGTTCAATTGCTCGTCTTTTTATGTTCATATGTACTGCCAATTGTAATTCTCATTTTATCCAGGGTTTTAAAAGTAGGACAGCTGTCACTTATTTCCCACATGACTTGTCCCTGTCTTGGGTTGACTCTTCAGTGGACTCAGATCACTGATTCCAGGTGATGAAAATTGGTGATGATTGTAACAGTAATGATGGCGTTAAGATGCCTTTTTTAACCACTGCAGCTCCTCTCAGCCAATGATGATGCACACGCTGACCTTTGGGTTAAATATTTCATAGAAAAATAAAGGGAAATGTTGACAGGTTTATATTCTAAAAATATTTTTGTTTAAGAAGATGCATTGAAATAACCCATTTTAGTCTCAATTTTCAAAGATTCATTGAGGGCTGATTTAGATTGACTATGAAAATATACCCATTGAAAGAAATCGGGTGTTCAGCGCCCTGCCAGCTGTATTTAGCACGCAGTTTCCTGTCATTTAGAAGTGTTATTTCCTGAGAAGGCTATTTCCTCTTTCACTGGGGATAAGTTTGTGTGTTGAATAGATTTACCTAGAGTACAGCATTAGCCTTGAAAAAAATCCTCATAATCATTCGTGATGTAATATCATCATGTTTTATTCCCTAAAGGATAGCAATCTGCTCCCCACAGCCCCCAACCCAGCCACACACATAGAAAAAGTTTACACAACCTTTTGATATTTCTTAATAGGAAAACAGTTTCCCATCTGTAGATGTAGGTTCTGTTGGGAAGGAGTCTTTTGGGTAGTGTAACATCTAAGAATGCCTCTGCTTACATTTGTTGCTATTTATTTAAGGGGAAAAATAATATTTGGGGCTTTCTTTGCTTTTCAGAATTCTGTAAGAATTAAGAAAACATGACAAATAAGTAGGCTTCTTCAAACTTTCAGAATACCCAGCCAAGCAAATAGAATTAAATGTATTTATCAAGAAATTTTCATGTATAGTAAAAGGAGGGATAAAAATCATATTTAAAAAAATTTTGTTATGTTTTTCTACCTAAAGAAGAAAGATAAATGTGTGGTTATTTTTCAAAATAATAGATTAGCATTACCTGGCTATGTAACTCTGTGGTTTGCTTACTTGATTTGTAAAATTCTTCCTCTTTAAGAATAGGACAAATAGAGGTAATGATGGATCATTTTGCATTTAATGTTGGGTATTTGCTGTAGAGGGAGAACGTTATTACATTTCAGTTAACACACTTTCTTTTTCAAGCAGTGCTGACTATTCGTGTCTTCACTAACAGTAAAAATTAGAAGTTGGAAGGAAAATAAAGAAAGCATTTCAATTTGGAGGCTTTCTTTGTGATCTCATGCTTTCTCACGTGATGATTTTGCTGAGTTTTTTAGAAAAGAAAGAAATTTTTACAGTATGTGTATATTAAGGAGAGGTCATAGACAGAATGGGAAATTTCACAAAATCACATTTTTAAAAACTTTTAGTTTAGAAGATGATTGTAGTTAATATTGTCTGGCTTCCAGTGAGGACTTTGCCCACATAATTAATTGCATGACATATCTGAATATTACATTTTAGGACATTAATTAAAACCTTGAGATTTAATTGTGGAGAAATATATGGTGGAAAAGCTGAATGACTACCTAACTGCTTGAAATTAAAAACTGATTAAGTAGGGAACAGAAATTGCCAAAAAATACCATCTTACATAAACTAAAATGCTGATTTTATAGATTATAAAGCCAGTGTTAATGTCTGAAACAGAGTGGTAAAAAATGGTTATGGAAAGTTTTCCCTCTTGTATTTCTAGATGCAAATCTAGAATGTTATTTTTCATGTATCTAACATGCTTTGAACTTTTAATGTAAACTCATTAGTGTAGCATCTGGGAATGGGTAGAACAGATAATTTATCTACCCGTAGGATCAAAAGAACCAGGGATTTCAAGAGGAAGGAGAAATTCTAAGGAGATAGAGGCAGCCCAAGGCCCATGCCCAAGAGATGGCCTCATAGGAATGCCTTAGAATAATTAAAAATATATCATGGTTCCTTACACAAATGCGGAAATAATCTCATTTGCCAATTCAAATATGGTTAATAGAATAATATTTCTTTGTAGTTGTGAAATACTTTACTTCTTTATCTTTAGCCTAAATATGAGCATATTACTACAAAACATATTTTGTTAGAGAGTTGTTCAATATGCCTTACTTTTTGTATTTCCATGTACTTAATGATTTGCATAAGTCTTTTATCATAACTTAATTACTTCAACTAAATCATTCATTCATTCACTCATCCATCCAGCAAACATTATTAATATGGGCTAAGGACTTATTTCTTTATTTACTATAAATCATATTGTGAAAATCATGAAAAATAATTTTTCATTTTGAAGGACAAATTTAATAGAATGCTATGATTTTGCTTTGGCAAGCAAAGATCTCTAAATCTACATGTACAGCAAAAAGCCTGTTATTTTAGGCAGTAAAATCTGGTCATACTAACATCAAATCCTTTTTTTTTTCTTTTCTGATGGTTATTATTTAGAATGAAAACACCCTTTACATAGTTCTTGTTAACAGGAAAAAGTTGATTAAACAATGCACACCTCAGGCATTGTGTATATACTCTACTATAGAACTGAAAGTTATCAGATATTCTCTGGGAAGAAATTTCATATCCCTAAAACAGTGGGTTTAATTAATAGAATATTTTATTCTTTGTAGGTAGCTTAAGTGGGTCTGTGATTGCAGTAGTTTGTATTTTATCTTCTCTTATGAAATAAGCCATTTGTGGATAACTAGCTATGGCAATCACCTGGCATGGTTAGTGAAGAACACTAATATTTCTGAAGACTTTATTGTCCTTATGTTTATTTACTCTAGGCTGTTTCCCTAAAATTGTCTCATTCTGAGAACTGAAAAATTGTGTAAATAACTCAAGAAATATATATCTACATGCTCCTGATTCAGTTTTTTCTTAGAAAGGCATTCCTCAGTACATTTTGCATCAAATTTACTTTCTGCCTTATCTAAAAATCAGTCACGTCTTCTTTTTTTCTATCCTTGATATACTCACAGCTCAAAATGTCTCTCAATTAGTATGTGAATTGTTTCGTTGAGAAAGTTCACTGGGAACTCTTCAAAGTCCTATAATCAAAGTGCAATTACATATCTTTCAACTTATAAGGAATGTCTTTCTTTCCTAATGCTCATAGCGCTTCCTTTGTGGACATCTGTAGTTCTCACATTCTACTTAGCTTTGCTGCTGAGGTTATGTTTCTCGAAAGAGAGGATTGTACCTTATTCCTCTTCATATATCCTCTCTCAGAACTATCATAATGTCTCCCACACAGATGCTTTTTAAAATGAACAACTAGATATGTGTTTACATTATCATAAACTTTTATCGTTTCTTTCAACTGTTAAAAACTCCAGCTTTTTTTCTTCCTCTGTTTTAAAATGTGACACCTCTATTTTTGCACATCTGGGTATTGAATCTAGAACAATTCAAACAGGTAAATGATGATAACCCAGCTTTAACCAGAGCAACTTCCCCTGTATCTGTCCCATACGTAACCCTAGGATCGCCTTCTCTAGGATACATGATAAGTAGAGGAAGGTGTTTTATGCCCACTATTGAGACATCCCCTTGGCAGCAGCTTCTTCTGCTCACATCTAAGGCCTGCTGGGGCTACTTCTCACATCGATACAGTAGGAACTAAATTTCGGAACCATTTATCTCCCTGATGCTCCTATCCTTACACTGGCCTCATTGGAAGGGCTCTGTAAGAAAAGCCACAATTCTTTTATTGCTGGATAACTTAACCTTACCTTCTCCCCCCTTATGTCAACCCTCCCACACATACACACATACACACTACCCAACTTTCTATGACTTAATAATCACCTTTTCTGAAGGAATGGGCATGGTTGATGGAAGCTACAACATAGATGAAAAAAGATTTAGATTGTTGTGCCTGTTCCTCTAGTTCAAATGAAAACAACCACAACCACACAATGAGAAACCCTACTTCCTCCATTTCCTAGCTTTGCTCCTTGAGGTCCTTCCTTCAACTTATTTGTTTTCTTTCCTGCATGGGCAGGCACCGGGAATCGAACCAGGGTCTCTGGGGTGGCAAACAAGAATGCTGTCACTGAGCCACCGTCGCATCACCCCTTCCTTCAACTTTTGACAGAACTCCTCAAAAATCAACATTTTGACTCCCTATCTGCTACCCCCTAATCCCACACCATAGGGCTTTGTCCTCTAGAATTCATCCTCTTTTCCACACGAGAAAATGCCTGAGATGCATGAAGCATTTAGCAGTTCCCAGTACCTGAGATAATTCTACTCAGCATGAGGTGTTTTGGGAGGTGGTGAGTCTCCAGCAGAAGAGTGTATGCAGACTATGATACTCCAATTCTGGATCCCTTCGAGGCCTCCCTGCCAGTACAAAGTACAGCTCTACTTCATTCTTCAGAATAGTTAAGTGGACAACTCTTGGGTCAAACACACATATATATCTACCCTAGACAGGCATCCTACCCAAATATAAAAGTAACTTTTTATTGACAGAGCAGTATAAGTCATATTAAGCAAATCTACTTCCCTATTGTATCCTCACCTGCCCACAGTGTTTTCTGCTGTATTAAGATACAGCAGAAATGAGCCCATTACCTTTTTTCAAAATAGCAGGCTTATGAATCTCCTGCCCGACAATGAGGGCTCTTTGGCTTTCTTACCTTGGTCTTGAAATTACTTGTTCCTGAATCTTATGCCATTTTAAAATCTGCGTTAGAGTGTTAGCTACAATAATATCTGGAAATGGAAAGGAGAACAATAAGGGGATTTATTTTCTTTCCGTTCAAGTAAATCTCCCATAAGTAGAGATGGAGTTATTCTTTTAGTTACTGTTTAGACTCTACTGAATAAGGTGATTTCTAAGATTCCTTTCAGACCTATAATTTTATTATTTTAAATAATAATGGAAGAATGTTTTACATTATTTTGATTTTGATTTCAACATGTGAATTTCATTTTGGACAAAAACCATTTCAATTTCATTTTGTTTTTATTGTACAAGTCTTTCATTGGATGTCTGTATTCCAAATTTTTAAATTACATCCTGCTTCCTACTGTTCTAGCAATTAGTGGTCTAGCTGTCTAATTTGACTGGAGTTTGATTTTGCCTGAATAAGTACTTTATTCAAACTGTTCTTTATTATGCTGGTAATTTTCTTATGCCATAAATATACAGCCATTCATTCTTTGGTAGACCAAACAATGGGGTGGTCCTTATGATGTTGTTATACCAGTTTAAATTCAAAAGAACTTTTAGCATCCAGATAGCCATTTTAGTTGCTAACAGTACTTACATGCTCTGCATTTAAAATGACCCTATTCCCGCCCCCCCCCCAAAAGGAAAACAAACAAAAAGAAAAAAAATGACTCTATTCTTTAGGGTTGGTAACCCCACAATCTACTACCTGCCCAAAATGGAATCTCTACCAAAAATGGAATTCCAACATGTCATATTGATAGTTAAGTAAATGTGCTTGAATCCTGTGCTTTGGCCTTACCGAAATATTTTATTTTCCAGGATACATGAGTGCTTCTTTAATGTCTTCGATGCTGTTCCCTTAGCCTGAATGTCACATTCTGCCTTTCAACCCCCTCTCTACCACCTTTTATACCTGGATAACTCCTTTTAAAAATGCTTGATTTTTTTGTGTCATATCCTTTAGGAAGCTTTTTTTCAATTCTGCCATTCCCTTCAAGTCCGAAGTGAAAGACCATCCTACATTTGTGCTTTCATGTAATTACCACTGTCACTGCAAGAATAAAGTTTGTAAAAATCTTTCCTAAACTATGAGGCTGTAGAGCTCAGGAACTACACTGTTTATCTCTGCACTGACAGCAGAGATAGAGGGTAAATTTATGTTTGATGAATTGATAAGAATATTGGTTGTAGGTAATTATTTGAGTATTTATTCTGTTGTCTGAATAGTTCCTGAATGATGTATGCAGAGCTTACTGTTATACCAAAATATTCCCAAATCCTGTAGAAAGGACTTTTTCAGTTCTTAGCATATTGGGATCTTATTCTAGGGTAATTTTTGCTATTGTTATTTTTGTTCTCTTTGTGAGGGGAAGATAGTGACAATTATTGGTCATCTACTGTCTGTCAGGTTTTCTGCTAGGTGCTTAGCACATTTTCTCATTCAATCCTTAAGACAATCCTTTAAGATTGATTTTATCATCTTCATTACATATTAAGGAACTAGACACTCATGGATGTTAAGTAATTTATTCAACTTCATATCCACAAAGTGGTAGAGCCAGAATTTGAATCCTAGGTCTGTCTATTTAGTGCTCATATTTTTTGTAGTACACCTATTGTCTCTCTTTTGATACATATGGAGATGCTTATGAAAGTGTGTAGTGTTTATGAAGTGCTTTTGAAAGGTTATTGTAAGGACAATTCCCATTTAAGGAAATAGCATTAAAGGAATGATTCATAGAATGTAGGTCAGTCACCAAGTCTTCTTTATTGCCCAATTTACCATAAACAGTTATTTAATTTTAGATATGTTTGGTTTTAAATGTATCCATTAAACAGCTACAGAGTTAGCATTTTCAAAAGCTATATTGGGGTAAAATAGAAGCCTCTTGGATATACTGAGAATTACAACAAATGTAATAGTAACACAAACTAAAACACAAAATTACATTTGGGATCACACAGAAAAGTCCATACATGGTAAACCATCAAAACAGAGTTTTGTGTTAAAAAATCTCTTGTGTTATTAGAAGATCACTTTGGAATTCCCTAAAATGTGATATTACTGCTCTGCAAAATGTCCAGGATGCAGGGTCTGGTTTGCACATTTGTGTCAGATCTCTTCCCAGAGCTGCAAAACAATTTGTTTCTGTCATCAGGGGGTTAAAGAAGCAGTTTTCTTCCTGTGCTGTTGAGAGACTTTTTTTTTCCCTAAGAGGTCAGGGAAATACATCAGAAGAGGAGATTATTCACTTTTGCCCCAGTGCTACTAAAACAGTTGTTTGTTTTTTCTTCCTCTCCATTGTAAAAGTCATCCTTATTCTCCACTTATTACTGGAATTTAAGAACTGTATCTATGCACTGATACCACTGCTGATTCATTCAGTTCTTTGGTTTTCCCCATATCAATCAGATTTTTATTTGTCAGTATGGGGGTCTTAGTTTGAAGCTCAGCTGAATTTGGTGGCCCTTCTTAAAATCTTTGTGGACATTTGCCAATTTTTAAAAATTGTTACAGAGTTCAACAGACTTTTGCATTCTTGGCAAGATTCCAGTGCTAAGAGAACTGGATTAAGAATAGAAAGAATGCATAGAGAAATAGGAAAACCTTTGTGGAAATGTGATGGGGTAGTGTATGTTATAAACTTACTCATTTTTTTCTCTACTCTGCTGTCATATGAATTTTTCAGGTTAAATTGAACTTAAAATTTACTTTCTTTGAGACTATTCTCATTTTTTTTTGAGAATAAAATAAGAAAATATTTGCATAGTTTTACATTATAAAAAAGCTTAACATGGACTGAGGAGAGAGATTCAAGCAATAAAGAATGAAAGTAGCTTTTTTATTAATACTATAGCAAAATAGAAATACTGACTTATATCATGTACTCATCTAGGCAACTGGAAAGAACCACTTCTCAAAGTTTCATAATTGAATTCATTAATAGTAATAATGACAATAATAACCAACCCATACGAACATTTATTTCATATTTATAAACTGTTCTCAGTGCTTTACATGTATTATCTTACTTAATCGTCAAAAGAATTGAATAATTTATCTTCCTTTTACAGAAGAGGAAATGAAGCACAGAGAAGTTATGAAACTTTCCCAAGAACATACAGCATTTCAGTTAGTATGCTTATAATTGCAAGTAAAAAAACACACAACAGTGTGAATATTTACTATTTCGTATAACAAAAAATCTAGAAGTAAGGTTACTCTGTGGTTGATTAACTCAATGGTACCATTCAGAGACCATCTCCTTTCATCTTCCTACTTTGCTGACCTCAGTATATTCACTTGCTTACCTAGCTTAGTTATCCTCTAAGATAGCTGCCATATTTTTAGGCATTATAGAAAACTTTGTCCATAGGTAGAAATAAAAGGGGAAAAGCCCTTTTCTCATTCCTCTCTTTTTTTTTTCAAGAAATTGGAATCCCTTGCCTGAAACTCCATAGGCAGCCTTCTAGTTCTGTCTCGTTGGCTGGAACTACATTATATGCTCAAGCTTAAACCAGTCACCAGGAAAGGAATGAAATACACCAGATTGGTGTAATCCAATAAAAATTACTCCTTGGAAAAGAAGAGGGGCTTAGCCTCTCTTAGAAATGGACTATCAAGTAAAGCAAGCAAAATGGGATTTCATTAGCAAAGAAGCTGGGGGTTGCAAAGGTAACCAACGTCTGCACATATAAGCTAATGTGTTGTGACCTGAAAGTCAAACATAGGCGGTCTGCCTTCACTTAGCCTGTGCTCTTAGCCACCTTACTATGAGGTTTACTTTTCTTTAATCTTTTACTTAAGAAAAATTGACTATAGTCATCATCTCTAATTGCTTCTACTTCCCATGAGAAGGAGTAAATTACTACAGAATAATATCAGGGGGAGCTCAGGCCCCATTTGGAATATTTGGAAGATCTTCCCTAACAACAGAGTTTATTGTCTATGTTTATTGATAAGAAAATGGAAATATAGTCAGATAATTTAATTAATAGTATGATATCAATTCATTCATTCATTTACTCACTCTTTCTTTAATTCACTGAATAAACATTTATTTAGTGCAAATAAAAGCAAGAAGATACAACAAAAGAGATTAAAAGCAAAATCAGGCAAACAGACTGGAGAGAATAACCAGAAGCCCAGGAAACCCATAATCTTTATCATAAAAATTTAATGTAAGAATCTTCCAATGTATTGAACATGAATTTCTTTAGTTTTCAAGGAATATCCACAGGAGAAAATTGTCATAGAACGAGGTTTTTGTCTCCACTCCCCTCCATTATGTATTAAGCATCTACTATGTTCTTGACATTTGGTGCTGTGGATGTAAAATAAATGTATAATGGTGGAGAAAAATAAGCACTGATTACAAGAATATGGATGCTGTATTATAAAATTTGTCCAGCGTCCTAAGAGTTTATGACAGAGGGAAGGTCTAGGAAGGTTTCACAGAAGAGTGTAATGTTTGAGCTGAGATTTAAAAGGTGAGAATTTTATGAGGAAGTCTCTCCATCACCTGGTGGCTGGGGCCACACCCATACTGGAATCCTGGTGCTGCTGTCACCAAGGTGTGCAAGACAGAAGTTCCAGAGGGAGGATTCCAAGGCCAGGACAGAGGGGGCTCATTACTGAGTCATTGCTCTGGGTCATGAAAACATAAACAAGCCGTGACAACTCATGGTAGCAAATTGGTAGATGATAGGCTGAAGAATTTGTAAAGCAAGGAACTGGCCATGAGAAGACTAAATACAAAAGGAAATCCAGAGGATATTGAGACTTCAAATGTAGAGAAGGCTAGGGCAACTGAAGAGGGACTATAGGATAGGGTCAGTGCAGGACACGTTTTTCTGGACAGGATTCGGGCTCTCACACATGTTGTAAAGCTGTCAATTCCTGCTGTTTACATGGAAGTGGAAGGGAAGACATCACATACAGAAAGAACAGGAGCTGCAAAACTACAGCATGGTACATTGAAGTAACACATCAAATATTTCCATATGGCAGAGTAAAGACTCCGCATTCGGGTGTAAAGAAAGAGGTTGGAGAAAAATTGGAATGGTGACCAGAGAAGGGTTTTGAAGTGCCTGGTGTGGCACTGATCTTCTAAGGGATGAAGAATCCTTGAAAGATTAATGTGATCAGCTTTGAGTTTTATACAATTCATTCTGGAACTTGTTTGGAGAATATTTCAGGAAGATGGGGCTGGTATCATGGAGACTGGATAGGATGCTGTTGAAATAGTCCAGACAAGAGAAGATGAAGGGTTAAACTAAGACAGTGGTAGTGGAAATGGAAAGGGGAAAGGAAAATATGTCTTGTCTGGAGCCTATAGTATTTGGAGACAGATGTGTGGTGTGGCAGACAAAAAGGGTCAAGGATAAATCTCCAGTTTCTTGGTAGATGTGACACCAGTACTCTCGACTGAAATTTAAGGAGGAGGAGAAGCAGGGTTACTTGGGGAGTGTGAGTTTGGGGCAAGGAAGTAGAGAAATGGAAGGAGGAATGACAGAACAGTATGAGAAATTCAGTTTTGTGCAGATTACATTTGAAGTTGATAACACGGACCTGGAAATCAGAAGTGATGTTGGAGTTGAAACTAGAGATTTGGGAATTGATATTTAGGTTGAATCACAGAAGAAGGTAAGATCACATGAGAAAAACAGTGAACTGAGAAGAGGGTAAAGAACACACATATTTGAGAAGCAGTAACATTTCAGGGACAGAGAAAAGAAGTGGTGTTCACAAATATCAAAATGGAATTTTGAGAACAAAGAGTAAAGAAATTTCAAGGAGACTGCAAAAACGCAAAAAAAAAAAAATAATAAGCATTATTGTGAGCAAGTTAGGCTTTGTGCTAGCTGGCTGCTAGCAGTCCTTGATCCTTGGCTTTTTTTGTCACATGGCAATTCACATTGCAGCATCTCCTTTCTCTTCCAGCTTCGTGTTGACTTCACAGCTCCAAGCTATGCCAGGGTGCATGCGTTTTGTGGATTAAAATGTTGTTAACTGTGCATAGAAATAAATATAACCTAAACACAGTATTGTATTTCTCTCTCCACTGACAAGAGTTGACATTTTATATCCTAAAGCATAAAATAAAACATGCTTCCTACCATCGTATCCTACAAATATCTGTATTCTTAGTTCAGATATCGATATTATGAAAACTGGCCATGCACATAAATAGGTTTTTAAAGTATTTAGGAGCTGAGGCTGATAATTTTCCCATTTATACTTAAAAGGACGAGGTGGGAGAGGAGTTGATCAAGTGAAATTCAAAGTTAAGTAGAATTTAAGGAAAAAATGCTGTTATCCATTGTTGCCTTCCATCTGCTTAGTGATAAGTTATGTATCTATTAGGAGCCCACGGTGAGAAAAATAACAAATAGCTAGGATTTATTTTAAAATATGCCTTTGTTTTAGTGTCATTATTAGTCATGTTGGTGGTCCTTTTTGGTGTAAAATTTAATTGATTCAGTTTAAAACAAGAGAGTATTTGTTAGTATGGTTTCAGAGATGTCCGTTTTGGTCTGTGTGCTGTTTTACCCTGGACAGGGGCTGGTATCTCTTATTTCTCTGTTTATTTTAGGTGAAATTTTATGACGAAAGGGGAGAGCTATTTGCTCCTTATCTTTTCTGTTTTTCTCTTAATCTTTTCCTCTTTCCACTCCCAACATCACCAACACATCTTATTAAATGACAAATTTTTCATTTTCTTTTCTCAGTGGAAATAGACAACACTTTTTTATATCATAGCTCAGGTGAACTATAAGGCATGTTATTACTTTTGAAATATTTCACTGATGTATAAACTTTAAAATATCTAGTCATCTTTGAGGATGAAATAGAGAAAAAAATTCTATAAATATAGACTATCTAGAAAGTAACTCCCGAAGTCCTTCTTTGAGGTACATTTAGAAACCTAGAAAAAAAATACTATCTTGGGGAATTCGTAGCAGCAGGGGAAAAAAGTATGTTTTTAACAACTGCTTTATTTTACTTATTGTCACTTTTATCTAAATTGTTTTATTTAAATTTAGGGTGAACACTGATTTTATCAGAGGGATTTTCAGTGAATAAAATATTTAAAATATTCTTTTGTTGGAGCACATATTACATTTTAAATGGAGAGTGAAAATTACACACCCATATAGTCTGAAAGTGACCGATGGGGCTGAAATTTTGCTCCATTTTGGGAGAACTCTTAATTCTTACTCTTGGACTTAATATATGCTGCACACTGTTAACAAGACATACGGACAAATTCTCTTAGACATACTTTTCCTGCATAGCACTTCTCATTAATTGATTTCCTGTAGTTTCTGACATAGTTTAATACTTTGTTATGAACAATGTCAAGAAGTAGTTATGATGAAAAGCATATCGGTCTTCCTGTAATGTACGCAATTTCAGAATTTCCAAGGTATTTTTTTGACAAACTTTAAGGTAAAGAAAACATCCTTTAAATTACAAAGTAAATAAAGATATCAATTAATTGATTTTAAATTTGTATCATTTGTAGGAAAGTTGAGGAGTGATGAGGAGTTGGAGTAGAAATTTCACAGTCCACCACTTCAGAATTTTAAAACATGACGCTTGTGGCTAGTGTGACATATCACTGTCACAATCGA
Source organism: Tamandua tetradactyla (assembly GCF_023851605.1). Classification (NCBI taxonomy): domain Eukaryota; kingdom Metazoa; phylum Chordata; class Mammalia; order Pilosa; family Myrmecophagidae; genus Tamandua; species Tamandua tetradactyla. The sequence goes on from NC_135350.1 coordinate 13,899,930, forward strand.
TGATAGAAAAATGTGAGGGAGGAGTAGGAAGGCAGGAGAAAAATGACAAGTTGTATAGTTCATTACTATGTTAAAAATTTGTTTCTTATAAACAAATTACAGTGTTCTTTTTCCTCTGTTCTTATCCTAATCATTACAGACCTATCATTCATACCAAAAATGTAGAAAACCCAATTCCTTCATTAATTGTAATTAAGGATCATGTCCATCCTTAATAACAGCATGTACTTGAGTGAAACTGGTAATTAAGATTGACATAAAGTAGTTTTGGCAGAAAATTTATAGTTTCTAGAAATTAACGATATTCAAAGTTATTGAAAAATTGATAGGTTTTATGAAGAAGGCTGATGCATATTTAGAAGTAAAAGCTGCCTCTTGGTATATTACAGTGTGCTGAAGAAGATTTGGGGTTTATTTACCATCTTTACCTTCTGCTTCCTTGAGAGAATCATCCTTAAGCACAAGTACCAGAGCCCTTCCTAGCATATTTTTACTCTCTTTAAAATGAGAAAAATAACATATTCCCAAGTGAAGCAGATTTATTTTATTCACCACTTCATAACACTCTATTTTATTTTCAGTTACATCTTACTAAATTCTCACAAATAAAGTTGTTATTTAATGAGTTTTTACACTATTTTTTCTTTTTAAAAGTACTTTTATAACTGGCAATTACAGACATGCAAAATTAGAGAGAATAGCTTAATGAACCTAACAGTTATCAATAAATGGCCCTTATACCTACTCGAGTCCCCCCACTGTCATGATTATTTGAGAAAATCCAGAATAAAATATTATTTCATATGTAAATATTTCAGTATATCTATAAGGGTTTAGGACTCAATGCTGATTTCTTAATTCACCAAATATTCAGACAGTCTCCTTATTTTTCTGATGGTGTTGTAGTTTTTATCAGTTCTTTTGTTTGAATCAGGATCCAAATACTTTACAATATGTTGATATGTCTCTGAAAATTTCTTTCATCTATAAGATGCCCTTAGTGGTTTTTTTCCTTTCTCTTGTTGAAGAACTAGGTGATTTTCCCTCTAGTTTCCCACAGTCTGAATTTTGTTATTGCATTCCCATAGGTGTCTTTTGGTGTATTCCTCCTCTCCTCTCTGTATTTCCTTCAAATTGGCAGGTAGAGCTAGAGGCTTGATCAGAATTGGGTTCATATTCTGGCAAGTGTATGTTGTAATGGGAATTTGGGGATTCTGCTAGGAGATAAGTATGATTTTGTTCTCTTCCTCTCTCTCTTTGTTGTTATCTGACTTTGATGAATATTGACTGGAACCATTAATTCATTCAGAGCTGCATAAAAGGGGGATTTTAAAATACTAGTATTCCTTCTTCATTTGTTAAATGGAATACGTCTATAAAGGAGAACTTCCAATCACCAACTATTGAGTCATGCTGAGCTAGAGTTTCTGTAGAAAAGGAAGGTCACATGCTAAATTCTTTCTCTTTATCAGTGTTACTCAAAATAATGAATATCTCCCAAAGGTATTCTGTGTGTGGGCATTTTTAAAATATTATAGTCATCTCATGGGTTTGTTTTGTCAACACTTTTTAGTTATTATCCTTATTAGTACTCAAATTGTCTCTTCTTTGTTCCAAGTTGACTCCTGAGCCTTTTTTACACAATTCTAGTAGTCTTTATAGCTTTTTTCCTTGCTCCTTTCCTGTCCCATAGCTGAACACAGGTATTTTTCAAAGGAGCCCTTGTTCCTTTCAGTGGGAGATGATATATCAACCCAATGTTTCTGGATATTTTTCTTTTTGAATTAAGAACAATTACTTTCAAATTTGTTTGCCAATTTAAGAGAAAGTAGGCACATGGTTATGTAGCAAAGAATGTCTTGGTGTTTTTAGGCATGATCCCATGACTTCAGATATGACCCTAAATGACAGATGGGAAGTTAATTTTCATTTTAATGATGTAAAAACCAATGAGAGTTGACATTGAGTGCATAATATAATATAAGGTCAAGCAGGAAAACAAAGCATTTGGTATTGCTGTCAAAAATAATAAAATCCCATTGAATTTGTCCAGAGAATTAACATTCCCATTTATAATCACCAAAAAAATATATAGTTGGGTGCTAAGAAAAAGAAGGATGAACTTTCTATGAAAACAAATATTCTAATCATTGTATCTTGTTTGTATAAAGATGTTTGAGTTTATTTGAAATTAATGTAGTTGGATCTCTTCTTAGCTCTGGCAAGAATGAGTATCTTAGAAGATCATGTTGTTCGTATGCACCTTGATGAAGTTCTCTACATTAAGAAATCTTTTGTTTCCTGAATGCTAGTGCTGTTACCAAACCAATGACATGATTTTAGTATTTACATGATTTGTAAATATCTACATTTCAAAATAGTATATTTAAACACAAACATAATGATGATTTCATTAAATATAATCAGTCTAAACTCACCAATTAAAAGGCAGAGATTATTAGAGTAGACAAACAGCAATACCTAAATGTATGCTGTTTTCCAGAGAAAATCACTGCAAATATAAAGAAGGTGGGAGTGACTATATTAATGTCAAAGTTGATTTTTAAAAAAAGAAATTGTGCAGAGTTCTCACCTGCCTACTGGAATCCCGGGTTCAATTCCTGGTGCCTGCCCATGAAAAAAAAAAGAAATAGTGCCAGAGGTAAAGACAGACATTTCATAATGATAATGTCAATTCATCACAAGGACATAAAAATCCTAAATGTGTATGCAACTAATAACAGAGTTTAAAATATATGAAGCAAAAATTGATGAACTGAAAAGAGAAATCGAAATTTTTCATAATTTTAGTTGGAGATTTAAATATTCTTATCTTGAAATTGAGCAAACTCACAACAAAATAAGGAATAGAAGACCAGGTAAACATTATCAGCCAACCTGATTTAATTGACATTTGTAGAATTTTCTTCCCAGTAGCACCAGAATGCAGTATTCTTCTTAAGTGTACATGAAACATTCACCAAAGAAGGCTGCATTCTGGGCATTAAGCAGGGCTCAATAAATCGAAAAGAAGTGAAGTCATACAGAATATGACTTTGACCTTATTCTTTTTACCTTAATAGAATTGAATCAGAAATCACTGACAGAAAGATATCTGAGAATTTGGTGATACACTTCTAAATTACATGTTAGGAAAAAACTGCAAGATTATAAGATGTTTACAGTTTTATATATCATGTTTTACATATACATGTGTGCCTGATGAAAAGTGGCAGTTTCATACATTGAACATTAGTAGAATTAGGAAAGTTGAAAGTACCTGAAAGACTTCTATGGGGCAAGCATAGTAATCATGCAACTGCTCTGTATAATGGAGACTGTTCCTCATAAAGAATTTAGTTCCTAAGGGGAACAAAATATTATAAAAACACAAATACAATGCATTCCATGTTGGTCATTAAGCTTTTTATAAAAATGATAGTCTGGATAATGTTTAAGGGGTGATTTATTCATGAAATGAGGTTCACTGAGCTCTTTGTGGTGAGTTTTCCTAGGGGATGGAGGATTACTTTTTGGCAGTAGCTCAATTAGTTCAGGGTGTGTGGAGAGGAGACCGAAAAGAAGAATTGAAAGGGTCTTAATTTTGTGACCAAAATTAAGCTGTAGAGGGGCCTTTGTCTGCTTTCTATACTGAGTAGAAAATATTTCATGAACGAGATAATACACATGAAATAAATTATTGGGAAAGGCAAATGAAGGGGAGAGCACGGGTGAGTTCAAGAGACACCTACACTTGATTCTGGAGAATGGGGATTATATATTATGGGAAAGCAAGGGAATTCTTCCAAACAAAGTGGTTATATTAAAATAGATGGTTTTTCATTTTTGTATACTTTTACATTTTTGCATAGCTTTAAATCTCTGTTTCTAAGGTGTATCACTGCAAATTCAAACTTCTTTCACAGACATTTTTCTTCAACTTTATCTTCCACAAGTTCAGATAGAATTAGGTTTGAGGCTTTAAGAGTTGCTGAATGCAGCTTATTTTAGCAAATTTTGCCGCTACTAACTAAACTTTTACTCTTTTACATAATCCTTCTTTTACATTGAGAGTCCTGCTTGATCTGTCCATTCCTCTTCTTGTTCTTTCTTCCACCCGCCATCATTGCTACATCACACAATGTTTAGCAAAGTATGCTGAGTATTTGCAGTTCTCAGGTGACTCCCATTGAGTTCTCTTTTGAAGTATTTTCAAATGGTTCAGGAACATTCAGTGACACAGACAATATTCTCTCATCACACTTCATTTATTTATTTTTTTTGACATAGGCAAGCACCGAGAATTGAATCCAGGTCTCTGGCATTGCAGACGAGAATTCTGCCATTAAGCCACCATTGCACTGCCCCTCGTCATACTTGAGAGAGACAGTTTGGAGTTTCTACTATTCCTTTTATTCCATACTCCCCTAAGACATTTTCCATATCTTAATTGGTATTCTACTTCACAAGTTTTAATGATAGCTGGTATTCTTTGTCCTAATAATTTAATGTTGCTCTGTTATTGAATATATAGTAGCTTCTCTTTTCTCATGACTGCATATATTATTGTGGGGAGCAATCCTAGACAGATCCTTGCATATACTCATGATTACTTCATTAGGTTAAATTACTAGAAGAAAGAATATGTATAAGTTGTTAGACTACCCTACAGAAAAATTACCCCAATTTTTATTCCCTTAAGCAGTGTATGAAAGTGTCCATTTTCCTGTCAATTTATGTTATCATTTTTAATCTATCAATTAGAAAGACATTGGCTCTCTGGGCTCCACTCTTAGGGTACAGAGTTTGATGTCTCCTTATTTTATTACACCTATGCCCTTCAAGTGTTTGTGATAATTTTCCAGTTTTTTTAAGTAAATTTTTTTGACCTGGGAGAAGGGTCAAAAAGAAATTACCTGAGACTACTTAGAAACTCAGGTGGAAAGATTTTATGGGTGGGTTTGAAGGTTCAAAACTAAAATGTTGACCAGAATCAATATGGAGTCAGTGTGCTTTAGTAGATTATATTTAATAAAGAAATATGCATGAGAGACAGACACAATGTGACTCTTAAATAGTGGTGGGAAAAAAAATAGTGGTGGGAGTTAAAACATGTGATGGTGGGATAGGAAAGGAGAGGAATTATAGGCTTCAACTGTGTGGGACATGATTGTGATGACAAGAATAGAGTTTCAAGTTAACTAAGGAAACTTTAAAACAGTATTGGCAGATGAGAGTGGCTGCATTATAATTTAAATCTAATTAAATTTAAAATGTGTTGCAAAGATCTTTGCTTTCATAGATGTGATTATATAGGGTACATTTTATTTCAAAATGATTCCTTTGTAATCTTGCATATATCTCTATGCTGTCATATTTTCTTGGTTTTCTCTCACTAAGTTTGACATAACCTGTAAGCATACCGTTTACAGTATAGTCAAAGCCTTACTTTGTGTTTTACTGAAATAGAGTTTTCAGTAAAAATAGAATACATACTTTGCCATAGTTTTCTCTTTTATATAAAAAAGTAATTACATATAGCATTAAATATATGATTAACATTCATCTAGAAAATCAAATGTTAGTTGGATCTCTGTTCACTTCTGTTTTTTCCAATTCATAGCATAACTTTTATGTTAATTTAGATCACTCGTTCCTTGTTTGTTGTTGTTGTTTTGGGTCGGGGGAGGCGGGGTGCATGGGCCGGGGAACTAATCCGGGTCTCCCGCATGGAAGGTGATCGATCATTGTACCACCGAGCCACCCAGGCACCCTGTTGTTGTTAAATCTCCATTTTCCCAAGCAAAGAAATCTTTCTTCTGAATATCTGGCTACAGAATTGTATAAAAGATTCAAGCTGGTGGTTTTGACTTCATTATATTTCTCTGATGTACACAATACCTCATAAAGGAAAGTCTATAAAAGGTATTTAGTACATTAGAAAATAATATAAAATAATAATAGAGCTAACATTTATTGTGCATTTACCATGTACTGTATGTCTTGAATATTTTACATGGATTATTTACTCTGAGGTGGCTAATGTTATCAAGCTCATATTACACATAAAGAGACTGAGTTCGGACAGGTTGAGTCACCCTATGCTAGCTAGTAAGCAGTGGAGCCAGGAAACAAACTAATGCAGACTGGCTTGACAACCCGAACTTTTAATCGCTGCATAATGAGTTCCCACATTCTCTCACTTGGTTTTCTGATCTCTCAGTTTTTGTAATTAGCTGTGCTTGTATAATATCCTGTTCCTGGGAGGCTACAGGTAATTTCATTCTTTATCTCCTTGATGAAATTTATTTCTTGCTCTCTGATGAAATTATCTGACCCAGACTGCTTAGTTGTTTAAATTAGCAAAGGAAACTAATGCAAGTAGAGAAGACTCATGAATTCTTTAGTGACCTAAAGTCAAAATTTTTTTGTTTTTTTTTTTTTTGATCTAAGAATAAAAGGGTTTAATTATCACTCAGAGAGCGAAAACGATCCTCAACATCAAAGATATTTCAATTGTACTTAAAGCAAACTGGTCTATACTACACAGGAAAATGTTCACCCAACTAATTACAACAGGTAGTGGTATCATCTCCGCTAAAACTACATCTGCATAGATATGGGGCTCCTCAGTTAAAGCAAGTGCTGGTATCATGAACGGAAGCATCGTGTTGGCCGAAGTTATCAATGCTGAGGGGTTCTCGGTCTACCCCCTGCTTCTGAGCACCTGGGCTTCACTGTCACATTTCTCATCAGATTACTCAGAGCTTCCTCTGGCCCTCGGACCCTTGTTTGTATGAGAATTTGGGCCTTAGAAACTAGGTATCAACTTAAGCAATGCAGCACCTCTGTGTCTGCTTCAAGAAAAGCAGCCCACTATAAATCCATAAAGTTTTCAGGAAGTACATGATATTGATGAGGGGTCATAAAAGTGATGTCTAGAGCAACAAAAAAAACCTTGGTGCATGTGCATTCGTATAGTCATAAAAATAGTTTGCTGAAGCAGAGGCCTTCACAAAATCAGCATGCCATCTGTCCTCCAGCAAATATCATTGCTCCGTCATTTCAAGTGATTGTTATTTACAGTTGACAGAGTGAAATTTGTTATTTACCTATGATAATATAATTTCTATCAAAATGGTCCACATTTAAGCAATTGCTTCCATAATCTTGGAGCAGAAATAGCTTTTTGTTAGGAGCTCTGCAGCTGAGCAGACCTCTAGAGTCTCCTTCTATGTATTTTTAAAGGCCTGATTTGGGTTAGTGTGTTTATTATTATTATTATAAAAGAAAAAAAAAGCTGGACTTGGGAAAAGTTTCTGTTTGGTTAATTAAGTGGCAAATGGCATTTTAAATGTGTGGAATTTATAATCATATTATTGATAATAACAGAGCCAGTCTCTTAGCAGCAAACTGTAGAACAGAGTTTGATTCACTACAGAGAAAACATTGATAGTAGGGCAGGGGTTTTAAATAGCATATACACTGTTTTCCTATGCATGAAGAAACATGCATCAAATGTTGAGTGATAATGGCAGTGTTCATTTGGCTATCATGTCACCAACCCAGTTTTCCTACAGCTGCCTACGCTTTCATTCTACCCTCAAACACTTTCACTCTATTTCAGTTTTTCAAACCTCCATTCAGCAAATGACTCATTTACTGAACAAATTCTAAAACTGTGGAAGCACAAAGGCCAAATTTCAAATGTAGTAAACTTTTTTATTGCCACTTTCACGTGATTAATTCTGTGGAGGTGGACATGCCTTCAGGGGTTGCCACAGACAATAACAGTGTGGCAGAGAACTTGATCTACTCTCTCATTTTCCACACAACAGCCCGTGGTATATAAGGACATTGCCTTATTGAATGCAACGAGGACCTTTTTTTTTTCTAACATCATGGCCTCCCACCCTAAAATTGTTCAGTTTACTATTCTCTTATTCAGAACAATACTTTCAGAGACTTTTTCAGAGGGGCAGCTCAATTTCAGGGTCTGAGAAGATTTGGCTTCGGATCCTCCAAGCTTTCTCAAGAGAATTTTGAGCAGCTCATGCATTGTCTCTGTAAGACGTTTTAGAATGAAACCTTTGGGCGTAAACATATTGGCTGCACGTGTGCTTCACTCCAGCAAAATGCGCCTGAGAAGACGCCACAGGAGAAGCCAAGTCCCTACTGATTCCTGGCATTCTGGTTTTGCATTATTATGCCCTCCTCCAAGGAAGAATAATAGGATGAATTTCCTTTGTTCCCAAAAGCATATCTGAGCACCACATTTCTGCTATTCCTAGGTTAAAAAAAAAATGCCAAAATATTTTAAAAAGAGAATTACATATAACATCCACTACTCTAATGGAAGCTTAGTTCTTAGAAAGTATTACTTTGGTGTCCTAGCACATGTAGCATGAAATGGATTCTCAGTAATACTGGAATCATGTATCAGATAGTATCAATATAATGATAACATGTATGTTCACTGAAAGAGTTAGGCTTTGGGGAATATCTAAAATTTTAATCAATTTGAATATTTGAGTAACTCATTTTGTTGTACGTGGCTGTAATGTCTAGTGTATGAAAGAGCATTCAAGCTGAAAATACTTCTTTGGGGGATAATGTCTGCCACATTCATGGCAAATGGTTGTTGGTTACGTGGGAGTAAAATAAAGTGAAAGGAATTCTTTTAAAAACCTCAAAAAAAAATAATCGTGAAGAAATGTAGACCAAGGATCCAAATGCATGATTAGTATATATTTAAGCTAATTCATTCTTGTCTAATCACTAAGAGATGCTGCTTCACCTTCTGTGGTTTTTGAAAAAATCCTTTTGTAGTCTTTATAACTCATCAGATGACTTAAGTGAAGGCTTATTTTGAGTTTTGGGAGAGGATTTGCAAACTAATCATTAATGATGCCCATTTGCACTGATGAATGTTTGAAATCCTGAAGTTTCCAGACATAAACAAAGTTAACTTCGATGTTCAAGTGGATTATGGTGATCTATCTAATTGTTCTCTTCTGGTGGAGTTCAGCGTCCATGACAAACAAATGTAATGGAAATGAGGAAAATTAAATTCAAGAGTTTGCCTTGTGAAACTTCAGTTCTTCTGGCAGGATCTGAATGAGGACTTGTTTGACTAATGAGACTTAAATACTATCTCTTATCCATCATGTGCCTATGGTTTGGATATGTCTCCTTTTGTATTTTATTTAAATATCACCCCAGTAAGGAATAGTTCACTGCCCCCCACTGGAAGAATATTTTACAAATGCAGAAAGTCTGTACTAGACTCTGGAAGACAAATTTTAGTGGTCATTCATTCATTTATTTCATTAACTTTTGTTTCATTCATTCAGCAAACATGATTTGTTATAGTTGTGTTCCAATTAAAATTCCTTAAATGGTTAGAAATATTTTTGCAATGAAAAGGACTGAAAGAAATCATAGTATGAGTTGCTATGAATTTAAGAAAAGTAAGAGACTTTGATGATAATTTTGAAGTAACCAAACTATTGTCATCTAAACTGCATGAAGAATTAGTGCAAAAATGTTTTTAACAAATTTGGTCCCGATAGGATTTGTCTCAGATATTATTATCCATGATTAGCTCTGGAAAATTTTCTTAGTCCTTAGGTCACAGCAATTTATTTTTAAACCTACCTTTTGATTTGTACATTTTGAAAGAGATAATTAGATTGGTTGAGATATCAAAGATTTTTAGTTGTAGACCACAAAATCGTATGGAATTCCATCTTCATGGAGGGAAGGGGTATGTTATTTTTAGTTTTAGTTTGTATTTTTTAAAGCATTATTAAAGTCATGTTTGGTAGTTCCCTTTACATTTATCATCTGAGCTCCACATGTGCTTGGAAGACGATTTAAGTTTAGACTTCTTGTTTTATAAGGTGGTATATGGGAAAAAATACAGCTAATGCAAACAATGGACTGTAGTGAACAGTAATATTGTAATACTTTTTTTATCAATTGTAACAAAGGTACCATACCAGTGCTAAGTATCAATAATAGGGGGTATAAGAGTATGGGATTTTCCTTTCTGGAGAAATGAAAATTTCTGAAATTGATTGTGGTGATGAATGCACAACTCTATGATTACACTGAGTCATTGGTTATACAGTATGTTACTGGACAAATGCTGTGGATTCTTTTGCCCGACGCACTCACTAACCAATTCCTGAGACACTGGGGTTTCAAAGAGAGAAAGAATTTATGACTATGCATGTAGTAGGAGGGCAGATGGCCTAGAAGACCAAAATCTGTCTCCTCGAACTGCAGTAATGTGGGTAGTTTTATTAGAGAAAAGATGGGCAGGGTTTAGGGCAATGAGCACCGTGGGCCCCGATGATGTAATTGGAGGTGATCTGGTTATTGAGCATGCGCAGAGTGATACATGCTTAGTCGCTGAGGGTGTGAAAGAAAATGGTGGAATGGGGGATGGGTGACTTGTAGGTTAAAGTCTAAGCTACTGTGCATGTCAGGTGGGCCCACTTTGGTTAGGTCCAGTCTCAATCATCAAGATAATTTGGGATTTGGGGTGAATTCGTTCTGGGCAGACCCAAGACCCTTCATTTACAAACATTAGGGGCTACAAATTACACTTGTTGTCTAGTGATTACAAGACTCTGAAGTTGAAAAACTGGGTAACTGGGTGCAGATGAAGTTTAGTCACAAGGTTTTTACAATCACAGGGGCAGAAGATAAGGGCTATACAACCATTATCAGAGAGCAAGACAGCTGGATTACAATGCAGAGATTTCAGGTATTTCCTTGTCTACTTCAATACACCGGAAAGCAAAAAGAATTATTTATATCAAGATCATCCCTTAAATCCTGATTTCTCAGTTACACGTATGATGTGTGAATAAAAAACAGTTTTTTAAAAAACTTCTTGTTTTATTCAGGCCCAGAGTGGGAAATTTGACTAAAATTCAAAATAATACTTTGCACTGATGATTAAAAAGTGACTGTAATTTTACTTTATTTTATAAAGCGGTTGACAAGATTTTTAAAACATTAGCAATAGCTCACAACCCTCAACCTTTGCAATCTCCTATGAACATAGATTATTGCCACCCCCGTTTTATATAAGAAGAGCATAAGGCCACAAATTGAACGAGTTGCTCAAAGTCACACAACTTTGACAAAGCTGAGAATTCTAAGTTTTCTCTGGCCAAGTTGTGTGCTTTTTTCCACTATGCCATAGCTGCCTCCAAAAAATCTCGGGAAATAATAAAAAATGCATGCACACAGAAGGCACTAGGGATGATTTATAGGCATTGTTGCTTATGAAGTTTGCATATTTTTTGACTGACAGCAAGGGAAACAAGTTTTAGCAATTTTGTTGCATCCATAACTTATTACAAGTATCTTAAAAGTTCAAGATATCATCTGGGAAAGCTAGAAGGTAAGGAAATGGATCTTGAGCGCTCTGGTTTGCCCTGAAGGAAGTCTGTTCTTTATGGAACATGGTATTGATTATTGATTCCCCCGTGTGGAATCCTAGGAAGCATGGCTATGTCCCAGATCTCACTGTGGACCAGCGGTGGCAGCCTTTGTCTTATGTTCACTTTCTGCCGAGTCACAAATACCTCTCCTTATTGCATTAGAGGGCTATAAATTTTTCACGATCCCAAGCTGAGTTTTAACCCATCACCTCCAGGTGAAAAGCTCCCTATCACATTACTGTTTCCTTGGGCTGTCATCCACTGCCCCTGACCAACATGCCATTATAAATGTTTTAAGAGCATGCAGGTCTTTCAGCCTTGGGCTTGGTAAACAGAGCTGGCTCACATCTCAATGAACCTTGGAAAACCTGCCCCTGCACTGGGGTGTTCATGCAGAGCAGCCAGCCTCTTCAAAATAAGTGATGATGTGTCCTGGCCTATTCAGATTAAAGTGGATTCCGTCTGAGTCTAGTGTTAAAGGCAACAGTATTGTACAGGACTCTTTTCACCCACAGAGGTATTAGTCAAACATGTGAGCCACCACTTTTCTAGTCGGTAGGAAAGGGAAGAACTATGCTGGCTTGCTTTGGCTGACTTCTAAAAGAACCCTCACGAAGTGACATATGCTTTTGAGCACACTTTCGGGGAATGCTGTGTTAAGTGTTGTGGGTGATGCATGAAAGTCCTCGACAGAAAGGCATGCAAAGACAATTTGGCGTAAGGTACCTTGAAGCAGCTGTGTAAGATAGCTCACAAAGAAGTGCATGAGCAATAGATTGAATAGGCACTTGCTGTAGAAGTTCTGAAGGCAGAGGAAATACTTGGGGCTGAGGAATACTTCCTCAGTGAGATGAGGCTGAGCTGCATCTTAAACAGTAATGGGAGTTGGATGGACAGAGAGAAGGAGAGAGAATGTTCAGGAGCAAAACACTGGAAAGAAGGCCGGCCTCTTGGGGAGCCGGGAGACCAATCTGACTGCAGCTAAGGAGTTATGCTAAGGAGGCTCTAAGTGAGCGAATCGGAAATGAAGGCTGTGGGCCAGATTGTTGAAGCCATTGAGTGCCAGGCTAACGACTGGACTTTATCCTGAAACAAACTTGAAAAAGGTTCCACTGATTTCCACTAACTTTCCCCTCAACCCATTCACATTGGTTCTCTGTCTTCCAGGAGGGCTAGGCAAATTTGGTTTTTGCCTTTCATGGTGGGAAAAAGAAGGTAGCCAGCAACTTTGGATTCTCTTTCTGTAGATAAAAAAATAAGTTGTGCTGAGGAAGGTCTTTCTTCAAACCATTTCATTTTATTTTATTTTTCTTGCTGATCCTGACTGTAAATATTAGCAACTTTGATTTAACTTTAGGGGATGCACATCCATCTCCTTGTAGAGGTCAATCACTATTTGACCTCTAATCTGAGCTAAACAGAAGAGGTACTTTCACTCGTTGTTACATCATCTCATGCTACTCAATAGAGCTCTCAATGATGTTAATTCAGAAAATAAACTTCCAAGTGGAATTTCAAATTGGTATGTTCTACTTGGCATTCTGACCACGAAGTAAGTGTTTGAAACCCAAGTAGTAAAGAAGGATTTTTTTCCTTAAATAGCACTTATAAGTATATTATCTTTAATAAGACATTTAGACATAACATAACTACATTTCAGCACTTTCAAGCAATATGTTTACTTCTGGTTGCTATTAGTTCTAGGAATGTATATTTTAAATTTAATTTCTGAAAACACTTTCAGGGTGTCCTAACAGCTTCTTGAATTTTTGATAAATGAAATAAAATGACTGATGACAGATGCCTTCCTCTATGTTTAATTAAGATGAAAAATCATTTACAAAAGGGAAAAATTATGTGAAGGCTCACTGTAGAAGAAAAATAAAGCAAACTTGCTAAATAGAAAATAATAGAAGATTGAAATGTAAATTAAGCATTCACAAATAAATTTTCAAAGGCTTGATATAGAAGGAATAATGTAAAATTTTCGGCTCCTATGCCTTTCATATTTCAAATGTATTAATTTGAACTTAAACTCTAAAAAAGTAATTTTGCCTAAAAAATAACTTCACTTTATTCTTAAATAGAAATGTTTTACATTTGAATATACATTTTATTTGGAAATAGGAACATTTTACATTTATATGTACTGAACTCTGTAAGCTTAAACTTCCTGCTGAATTTATAGTGCTTCATGTTTGTATCACTTCAGCTAAATCTTTGAAAAAGATATTACCTGTTCAGTAAGTACAGTTCTAAAATATATTGAATGTCAGATAGCAAATGTATCTGTACTGAATGCTTCAAGTAGATTTGATGTTATTAGTTAAATCTTTGCTAAAATTTGAATATATGACTGCTCCAATAGGAACTGAGGTGAATTTGATCTTTGCATAATTTATGAAAAAACAGAATAAGTAAAATCAGTAGAGTACGTCCAAGCACTTTTGAATTCTCTATTTAGTAGAAGGGAAAATAAGTTAATATTTATTAAATATAGGTGTTTCCATGTTCCTTTATTCATATCCTGTGAAGTAGGCATTCTAGTGAAGAAATTGAAGATCAGAAATGAAACTCAAGTTCCCAGAATAGATTAAAGACATTGCGTTGGAAAAGCTTCTCTTTTCTGGCATTTATATCGGTGCTACTCCACTCTCTTCAACTGTTGCATCTTGCCTAGTGGAAGTGTGAAGTTATTCTGATTTTTTTTCTCTTGCTCTTAGAAATGACCAGATCTTTTGCGCAGGTAAATTCTATTATTCTTTATCTGTAACTTTGTTAAGCTATGTCTCCATTTTGATGATTCCATGTCAGTTTAATGATCTTTTCGATTCAGGTCTTGCTCTTTTGTTTTCCTTGAACCACTCCTTCCTTATCCACTGGGCTTGTCCAAGCTTCTTCAGGTGCCAGTCGTGCGCAGGTGCAGCAACCTTTGCAGTCTTCTCTGGAACGTTTTGTTAATAAAGAATTGAAGAGTAAGGCAAAGATGACATTTCTGTTTCTGCTTCTTTTTCCTTTGTGGTATGTGAGTGATTTCTGGAAGTAAAGGGGGGCATGACTATTTAAACTGGAATTCCCTGGGAGGAAAACTCTTGAAAGAGTTCTCTATATCCACTGTCTTCACTCTCTTACCTCCCACTCTCTACTCAAAAGGCTTCATTTGGCTGCTACTGTCCCCTTTACATGCCTGTCAAAATCGTCCATTATCTCATGTTGTCAAATTGAGTGGTTCCTTTGCTGCTCTTCCGTGTGGGACCGCAGTGAAGCATTTGGCACAGTTGACCACTGTCCTTGAAATTAACTTGTCTTCCTTCACACCACCCTCTCTTCTTTCTCCTCCTGACAGCTCTTTCTATATCTCTTTTAGGATTTTTCCTTCTCTGCAAAGCCCATACAGAGAACTCTAACATACCTCCACCACCCCCTTGATACCCAGATCCACCAATTTTAACATTTTGCCATATTTGCTCTATCATCTGTAACTAGCTATCTAAACATCTATCTTTCTATCATTCTTTCATCTCTCTGATTTATTGTCTAGATATTTGAGAGTAGGTTGTATACATCATGTTCCTTGAACACATAAAACTTTCCTGTACATTTCCTAAGAATAAGTATATTCACTCATGTAACTACCTTAATTACAGTTATCAAGTTCAAGAAATTTAACATTGCTAAAATGTTTCAAGTTTATATTCAATTTTTTTTCATATGTCCCAGTAATGTCCTCAATTATCAGACCCAGTCCAGGAACATATATTGCATTTAATTGCATTTGTTGTCTCTTTAGTTGTTCTTTTAAAAAAATGTGGATACACTTATACAATATAAATTTTCCCTTCTCAGCCACTCACAAGCATAGCACTCAGTGGGATTAACTGCATTCATACTGTTGTGCTACGTTCACCATCATCCATTACCAGGACTTTCCCATAACCTCAAACAGACATCCTACGCCGTTATGCTTAACATTCTAAATCTACAGTCTATTTTGATTTGATACCAGCTTAACTCTGATAGCATTTACAAACTATGTTCCTATAGATTTCCATCCTCCTACCTTCATGTAGTGCTGATTGCAAATTATAAATTGATACCTTGTGCTCAAAGCCATTGATTTATCATTATTTTTGATGCATTTTCATTTAAGATCCTATAGGAAGTAAAAGTGGAGTTGTAAATTTAAAAATACCATAGTATTGACATTTATATTCACTCATATTTTTAACTTTACCAGAATTCTTTATCTTTTCATGTGGCTTCATTCTATTGCCCAGTGTCCTTTCCTTTCAACCTGCTGAACTCTTTTCAGCATTTCTTATAGGGTTGGCCTAATAGTAATGAACTTCTTCAGCTTTTGTTTATCTGGGAGTATCTTACTCTCTCCCTCATTCTTGTAAGATTGTTTTGCTGGCTATAGAATTCTTGGTTAACAATGCTTTGGTTTCAGCACTTTAAATATATTATCCTATTGCCTTCTTGCCTCCGTGTTTTTTGATGCTTTAAACACTTAAGGTCCCCAGGAATCTATTCTGGATTCCTGCCTTTCGCAATATATAAAGTACTTTATGGTGACCTCATCTAGTGCCAAGTTAAAAAAAAAAACAACCACAAAACCCCCCCCAGCAGCGATGTATATATTTATGACTTGCCAATCTAATACCTCCAGTCTTGACTGTTGTACAGATCTTCAGATTCTTATATCCAGCATCCTACTTGACATATCCATATGGGTTCTTCCATTCAACCTTTCAAGACATATGCATCAAGTGCTTAGTATTTACTCTGCACTGTTCTAGGTGCTGAGACCACAAAGAACAAGATGAAGCTCCTGCCTTCTTGGAGGGTACATGCTTATTTGGCCAAGACAGAAAAGAACAACCAAGCAGATATGTAGATGACCCGATTTTTGTCAGGATAAGTGCTATGAAGGAAATTAAGGCAGAGTAAAAACGATAGGATATAGAAATGTCTCTGAGAATGAGTCATCTGGAAAGGCTATTAATTGACTCAGACTAACAAGATTAATAATTAAACCTTTTAAAACTCTTTCTTCTAAATGTGCATTTCCACCTAGATTTTTATGTGTATAGTCCCTTCCTATGTCTCTGATGCCATTTCATGCCACTGACCCATTAAACTTCAGCCAAGCTATCTTTTTTATTTGTAACTTGAACACACCAGGCTTGTTTCCACCCAGGACTTTTGCTTTGGCTGTTCCCTCTTTCCAGTGATTGCTTGGCTCAAACCTTTTTTTTGCTTTTTGTTATTCACATCTCAACATGTCCCCTTTGTAATAAGAACTTTCCTGACAATACAGTTTAAAGTAGCCACCTAGTTTTTCTATTTTAGTCTCTGCATAGCACTTTTTGCTAATGAGACTTTTTCTTATTTGTCATCATGTCCTCCATTGAAATGTAAATATCATGAGAACAGGGAAATTATCTATCTTGTTTATTCCCATAAATTCAGTGCCTTCAACAGTACTTTATTCTTCACAAATATTCAACTCATCAAAGTTGATTGAATGTCTACTATGTCTAACTCTTTAAGCACTACCTTAGGATTCATGAGACTAAGTTGAATGCAACAAGGTTCCTGTCCTTTAGAAGTTTACAGATTTGTGCCAGGGGTTGGGGAGCAGCCAGGTAAATCAACTATTTTATGTTGATAGAGGTACCCAGCCGGTTCACTGAAAGAATGAGCATATCATATCTATTCCTTGAATATATTGAGGGTTTTTTTTTATTTTTTTAAAAACATATTGACAGTTACTATTGTTTTTAAAATTGACTTAATTTTTACATCTTTTATGGAATTTAGATCAAAGAACTGGATTCTAGTCTTGGATCTGCTACCAAGTCCTAGAGTGATGAATTAATCTATCTGTTAGGATTTACTCACCTTTAACATGGGGATGAGATAATGACCCCATTTTAATTTAGGGATTTATGGGAAGGTTAAAATGAGATGTTTTAAAAATATAGAAGTACCCTAAAAATGTATTTAATACTGTCTTGTCATTAAATTCATTATTATTTCTGTTTCTAGTGGATAGAGGAAACTGAATTGGCATACATTTGTGACTTCTGAAAATAATGAATATAAAGCTTAACACATTGCATGGCATATTGTGAACAATAAATGCAAACTATTATAGTAAGTATTAAAAATAGTGGTATTTTCATGAAATGGCAGAATTACTTTGTCCTCCCCATAGAATCCACCACTGTAGAGTTTTCTAATTTATGCATTTTAAAGATTGTGCTTTTGGACTATTAAAATTGGAAACATAAAATTTGGTCTTGCTTAATAACTTCTGCATATAAAATATAGAACTGTTAAGAATTATAACACTCTATATTCATTATGAATCTTATTCAGGATGAAATCTTTATTAGCAGGCTGGGAATTGTTTTATATATGTGGATTGAAAACAATCCAGCCTCTCACTACTAAAAAAGTTTGAAGAGTTTATGGTTTCATGTGGAATTTTGAAACTTGAGCTGGTTCTGGCAACTTGTATGTGGTTAAGAGCTCAGAACCACTGATTTGAACTTTGGTTCAGTTTTGCTGCAGTTGGCAGAAGATCCTCCAGTGCCTTATCATTCTGGTGCCATATTTACTCTTAACAAATTCAGAACTATTATTGTCAGTTAATGAAATTAGAAATGTAGTCTCATAAAGCTAAGGTAATAGTAGATGTTTTTGGTTTATTTCATTTGCATTTAACTCTCACTTAAATCTTCAAATTGTTGTAACTAGGCAAATTAGGAAGCTGTTACCTATTTTTGAAAATTAGAGAACAATGAGGTTACAAAATCTAGAAAATAAAGCACCAACATCACTAACTTTGATAATTATGGGCACATGACATATCTGTGACACTTAAGCTAAACTTAATGATCTATAACATTCCCCAAATGCCTGTTAATAGGTGTTTTTATGATTTAGGATCCAAGATAAAAGGGTATTTTTTTAAGGTATCGTCTCTAGTTTATAAATCCTCTTCTCTTTGTATCTGCAAAATGGTATTTTGGTGAATACCTATGCAGGGCACTGTATAAGATGCTTTTCAGAAATTAAACTCAACTGAAACACCACAAACTGTATTAACTAACATTCTCAAGTTTCATACAAGTTTGATAAGATTAAAACTTACAAAGGACTTTATAAATACATACGAGTCACATAAAATACGCATTTCCATTTTTATTGATTATTTTTGAAATGTTATCTTGACTTTTAAATTCGTCTGTATTTTACCTAAGAATGTGTTTTCAATGAAAGAGAAAAAGGAAACTGAGAGTCCATTCATTACCACAGAAACCTCAGAGTATTAAATAACTCCTGCATTAACTTTTTGGATGTCAGTCAAGTTGTGTGTTGCTTTTAAAATATAATAATATGAACAGTGTCTAGAATGAGACTCAAATAATAATCACAGAACAGAGTATTCCTCAGTCCATTTCAGCTATTTGACCCAATAGTTAACTATTATGGGAATTCTAACATTTTTAAAAATACTAGGTGAAACATACTATGCAGAGAGCAATAAATTTTTGAGTATTATATATCCTAATTATATCCTAAATGTCTGTAATTAATAACAGAGCTTACTAACCTACAGGAAGCAGGTAAAAGTACAATGCCGTCTTCCACGTGCAGCAGCTCAGACAGTAGTGGATTAAATGTTCTTAATGAAGCTGAAGTGGCCACATAGAGCAGATGGTCACTGAATGTGGAATAAGAATCTTGTACATTTATAGATGAGTGACTTTGTATTTCATCCATATACGTGAGAGACTCCACTTCTATCTTTCAGACAAGGGCAGTGCAGGGATCACTTCACAGAAGGCGGCAGGACTTTCTGACCCTGGTTAGGTCGTGGTATTTCCATGCCTGGTGCCATTTCAGTAGTGAAGGAGAGAGGGGAAGGCAGGTGAGAGGGCGGGTAGTGTGCTTTAGGTGCAGAAATATTTTATTGCTCTGCACAGTCAAATGGTTGTTTAATCCTAAGGATTCTAAGAATATGCTTCCTGAATACACTACTTCCCTTAAGAGAGTTTTTGTTTACTTTCATAAGAGGAAGAATAATGCCGTAGTACGAATATCAGTGGTATTATTGAGGGCTGAACGTCATCCACAGCTCTCAGATTACGTGAAGGTTGCTTCTCCACCAGCTTCCTGGAACATGTTACCCATACCCTGAGTGGTTTATAGGCAGGTCCATATTCAGCTTTTCTGGAATGGAGGGATTCTGCACAGTCTAGGTGACAGGAGCCATCCAATTAGTCACTGTCTGTGGACCCTTTTTTTTTTTGTATGCTATATGGCGGGAGTCATATTTCATTCTTTTTCCATGAGTATTCTGTTATTGCAGCACCATTTGTTGAATTTTTGTTTGTTTTGTTTTGAGAAAGTGCATGGGCCAGGAATCGAACCCGGGTCTCCTGCATGGCAGGAGAATTCTACCACTGAACTACCCTTGCACCTCCTGTTGACCCTTTTCTTTTTCCTCTCCCAGACTCCTGCTATGTCAGGGGACCTATCAGTGAATTTGTTTTTGGGATTCTGGACATGCTTTGCGTATTTTCAAGGAATATTCAACTGACTCCTCTAAAGATATGTGAAGGAGCCTGATGCATTGAAATAGCGGCTTTCTTAAGCTCCTGCATCTAAGAAAGGACTCTTTCAAGAAAAGTTAACAAAACTATCAGCATCTATTCCTTTGGTTTTATGGATGTTGAGAGTCAAACATCAACATATGTTTTAATTTATCAAGTAAGATTCCTGTTCTCTTTTGGTACCAGAATATTTTTGAGTTGAACATTCACCATCCTTTGGCTAGTATGTTAATTATGCATTATTCATAATGAAAGGTTTGAATTTGTTATGCTGCAACTGTTTAGCCCTTGACAAATGATTTCGATAGGTGACACCCAGTTTTAAGTAAATAAATAACAGCAGGGGCCAATTTTTTTCTAAAAAATGTGTAGTACTGGGAGCTTCTTTGGCAAGTTACCACTTGCCCTTTTACTTTAATTCTAGAAAACTCATGTGCTTTCCAACAGAGCTAACAATCTTTTGGTAGGAGGGTTCTCCTGGGGCTTCTTTAGTAGCTTCCATTCCCATTACTACTTTGTCTTATTCTACTCTCTGGATTTAGTAAAGTTTATGGTAACTTTTACCTCATCCTTATAAAGTATACTGGATGTGTTTTCAGGATAAAGCTCACTTGCATGCGATCATTCCATCCTTAGTAAGTATTTTTGGAGTGCGTTTGTATTCTAGGCAGTGACTATAGAACTAAAAGTGGAACATGTAACCTGGAGCATGCACGAAGATTTAGTTAATCAGTTTTGCTGAAAAGCTGGCTCTCCAAAGGGAGTGTAGGAAACTAAAGTTGGGAACATGGGAGATATTGTAGGGGACCCTGAATGCTAAAGTTTTTATATTTTCTCACTGGTTGTTTTTTTTGAGCTGTGGAAGTATATGATCCGAGATGTGCTTGAGGAAGAGTAATTGAAGACCAGTGTGCTTAATATGTGGGCGAGGTGAAGGACCGGGAGCTAAGCATTCGCTCGGAATTTTACAATTGTCTAAGTGAGTGGAACTGGAGACCTAAAGGTGGAGTCAGTGGAATCAGAAGAGAGAATGGATGCCAGACGGATTGCAGAATAAACAGTTTATAATAAGATAGGAACCTGAGAGATGGGGTGCATGGTATATGGCTTCTAACAGAAATAAGATTCTTGGAGCTTGTCTGAGGGGTAGATAGGTTCTGTTTCAAAAATTTTGTATTTGAGAAATCTGAAGGATACCTATTAGATATATAAGATAAATAGAAATGCAGGATTGCATTTTGTATAGGGCACAGTGCTGGCACTTTAGATAGGGGATTCAGCCAAGCAGAGGTGATAGAAAGGATGGGAGAATAGACAGAGAAGAGAATGGGATCAAGACAAAAACTTGGAGAACAGGTATACTGATTTCAAAAGGAATTGAAAAGGAGTGGTTCTGAAAAAAAATGGTAGAAAAATGAGGATAGTTTGAGTCACAGAGGCCATGCTGCTTTGAAGATTTAAAATGGGGATTGAAAAAAGAAAAAACTCATTGAATTTGGAAACTTATTGGCTACTTTTGAGAGAGCTGTTTTAGAATTATAGGGGTAGAATATCAGAATAGCCAGAAGGAATGAGACATATATAAAATGTTATTTATGACTACTATTTGAGAAAACAGAGAAGCAGTAAACATTACGTTCCAGAAAACAAAACACAATGAAATGAAACATCTTGAAAAACAATAGGTCATCCCAGATGTGAAAACCACTGATTCATACCAACTGGGAAATTGATATTGCATTATAAATGAATCATGCTGGGCACACAAAGTATACTGGGATATGGGCTTGGATACAGGGTATAAAAACATAGTGTGTGGTGCTTGGTAGAGCATTGCTTATATCATAACATACCAGAATAAATTTTAAAGGAATTCAATTTACTTTTAAAAAGTGGTTCAGGCATCCCTGTGGTGTTAGAGAGATTAAGTGTGTGATATAAAAATAAACATACTTCAACCACTGGGTCACCAGAAATTATCAGATCATGAGAGTTTGCAGTGGAAAATGTGTTTTTCCTACTTTATATTGCTGTTTCCTTTATGGGAGGTAACTTGTAAACAGTTTTCCTTCATTACAAGTTTTAAAGTTCAGCTTTGCAAGAATAATATTAATACCGTGGCATTAAGGAGGGAAAAACAGTCCTATAAGTTTTTTTTTTCTTTCACCAAATGTTGGTTAATTGAGTCCCTTCCAAAGTCCATACTAGGTGAATAGGACATGTACCCCAGCCTCCAAGAACTTATGGTCCCATAGTAGAGACAGCTGAAAGAAATTAATGCAGTGATTTGCTGTAGCTTCTAAGACAGATGTACTTGATTTGAAGGATACACAAAACAAGGGAACTCTAAGTTCTATTGGGGTCATCAGGTAAAATCTTTAGAGAATTTGCATTGCTTATGATGAGCCTTGAAATATGGATGGGAGGATTATTATTTTTTCTTTTTTTAAAAAGCACATGTCCTCTTTTACTTTAAATTGTTTTTCTCCTGCAGAATATAAAAAAATTAGAGAATAGCAGGAGAAGAAAAGATGGAAGGGAAACACATGAAAAACTGTGGAGATGAAAGCTATTCCTTTTCTTTGTTCTCTTATTTTTCATCTTTTTTTGTGCAAGAATATTAGAGGTCAGTCTACTCTCTGTAGGTTTATATGTATTAAATTATTTTATTTGAAAACTTATTTCTTTGTTGTATTTTATCATATTGAATATATAATTGAAGAAATGCAGCAGTTTGGAGAGTATAGAGTAATACAAATTGTTTTAGTTTCCTTTAGCTATCCTTTTTTTCATTTTTTTAGGCTTTTAAAATTTTTCAAAGTCACTTTCTTATTTTAATAAGCAGTAACTAAATAAATAATTTATCACAGTAAATAAAATGGATGATTATTGTGGAGCTAAAAACATCACAAATTCTTAAAGTAGACTGATCAGGCAAATACTTGGATTTGTTTCTCAAACGGCCCTGAAATAGATGAATGCATCTTTGTTTGGAAGTTCTGTTGAATTTTCATTACAATATCAGATTTTTTTAACTGCTGTACCCTTTAGAAAGTTTTATTTTGGAAGCGGCTATATTAAACTTGCTTTATTTACTATGATTTGTTGTAAATTTCCTTCTCTCATTGTGTTGCATTTTCCATCCAATAATATTCCATGAGAAATTCTTTTTTAGGAAAAATATTATTTTGTTGAACAGGTCGGTCTTGAAAACATGATGCAATTAGATCAATTGGGTTTATTACTAATGCTTAGTATAATTATTATTGTAATATGAAATAAAAACAATTAGAATCAATATTCTCTGTCTTTCCCATCTATAGAGCTTTACCCTAATTTTTGTATAGCTCTTTCTTCTTTTTCTAGATAACTGATCTAGATCATATTTATGTGATATGAAAAAATTCTGGTGGGTGATGGAGTTTTGGAAGTTCAGTCATAATGGTATAGTAGACTAGAACAACTGTGTGCATTTTTCCAATCATGCACCAAACATGTATTAGTCACTTTAGATGTGTGAGACACAGGACACGCGCAGTGAGGCAGCATGGTGTCTTAGGAAGGTATGGACTATGCATGACACAGCACCGGTTTTGGCTTCTGGGGCCGGCGGTACTACTCATCAGCAATGTGACCTTGGGCAAGTTACTCTGTCTCTATGAATCTTTTCCTTACTGTTCAATGTTGATGCTACGATTCTGTTCAGGAGAGGATCAAATAAGAAAATATTTATGCCTCTAACACAGTATGTGAACATATAACATAAGTTAAGTAATTTAAGGGAATTGATTGCAATAATTCAAGTGAGAGGTGATAGCTGAAAATTTCATTGAACATGGGGAGGAAAGGATTGATCTTTAAAATTCCTAAAATATAGGAAGTAAAATCTAATAGTAGCACAATTGTGAAAGAATAGTAAGAAATAGGAGGCATTCTGCACTGAGAAGTCAAAAGAATATAAAACATGGGAATATTGTGGGAATCCTGTACAACACTCATGGAACCCTGCCTTTAGTATCTTTTGACAGTTCTGTAAAAATATGGCTGGTCATCAGCATCTTTAAGGAAAGTTTAATATACAGCATATTTAAAAATTCTATAAATTGGGCTTATTTAGGCAAGGAAAATTAAAAAAGATTTTAGAAAAGAACTAGTCAATGTTTTTTGCAGTGGGGCACCTTTGCGTAAGGGTATCACAGACTTATGGAGTCCTGGAAAATGATTTATCCCTTGCTTCTTGCATATAATCTAACTTTTTTTTTCTGATGGAATTACCTGTCTTACGTAAATATTATATTACCATATTTATTTTTATTGTATTTTCAAAATCTACAGAGAAGCCATTTGGTATACTGGGTAAGAGCTAAGATTCTTGAGCCAGACTGCTGAGAGTCCTTTCCTAGCACTACTACTTACCAAGTAATTAAAAAGTTCCTTAGCTTCTGTGCCTTGGATTTCTCATCTGTCAAATGGGGATAATACTAGCACCTATCACATGAAGTTGATGTAAGGATTAGACAAATTAGATAAATAACTGATCTAGATCATATTTATGTGATATGAAAAAATTCTGGTGGGTGATGGAGTTTTGGAAGTTGATGTAAGGATTAGATAAATTAATATTTGTAAGAACACAGTGGTGGCATGTGGCTTATGCTATGCATGTGTTAGTTGTTGCTAATATGGGATGCTGTTGTGCTGCTGACACAATTGTTTTGATGATGACGTGCAAACTGAAGCTGGCACCGTCCAGTTTTCCCGAGTAAAGCACTCACCTCTCATGTGTATCAGGAGTTCCATACTGATGAGAAAGAAAGCCATTTGATTCATTCTATCGCCATCATGATGTGAATTCTGATTCCAGATCAGTCATTCCTATTTCACACTGCCCTTGTTGTCTCCAGTTATTCCAGTATGTGTGACGAAATTCTCAAAATAGATTAGTTTTGACCCCCTTCAGCTCTTACAAATGTAAATAAATAGGACTTTCCAGGACAATTGGTTGCATGTGACACAAAAAAATAGCATGCCATATCCAAAATGCTGGAAAATTCTGCTCTAAATCATAGGAATATTTTGCCTTCTTACTCCCTCTGCATACTAGAATCATCTGATGGATAAGGGCATTGCATTATTTTTCAACATAGCCAGAAAGCACCAACATTTTTTTTGGTTATAGAATGAATGTATTTATGACTCAATCTAGAAGGATTGCCCAAATGACTATAAAGAAAATTTTCAGTTATAACAAGCACTATTCTGTATAGTTGGCGGGTTAATCGTTGAATAATGGAGAGTATTCTTTAATAGAACAATGAGAACATTCAGCTGTCTAGCTGGGGAATCTGTCTGGACACCAAGAACAAATGAAAATCTTGGATAGAAGAAAATCCACCTAAAAGATTGTGAGGCTTTGCTTTAGCTCGATCTGAATCTCAGGATTATTCTGCAACTATATTTCAGAAAGATCTGTCTTATTTAACACCATTCTCTCATTCACTTGAAAAAAAAACGCCATAACCTAGACCATCAATCTGTTTCTTGGAGGATCAGCGGAAATTGTACGATTCCTCTGACCCTGCAGCTCTGTAAGCTTGCCAGTGAAAACATGCTTTTTTTTGCCTATTGCATTCTGTGTGCCATGTAATAAGTGGAAACAAAAGTCAGGCTTCAAAAGCTCCATAGGCTTCTCTTGCCCCTACACTCATATTCTGATCTGAGCCAGCTTGCTGCAGTTGCTTGGCTCTGGGAAGACAAAGGACAAGCAGGAAGAGCTTCCCAGGATATCAGCGCAGGGTTCACGTGAGTCCACCTGTGTGATGCTGGGCCCGCGCTGCCATGTTTTACTTCCATGGCACACACCCCGCACTACACTCCTGCCTTGTGATTCTTCTAGTTAAGTTCCTCCACCCCTAACCCACGGATTTTAACATTTCTTGTGAAAATAACTCTCCTACATCTTGTAAGCCCTACCATTCATTTGAAGGGCTTATGATAATTGGTGTCTTTTTTCCATAATCCCCTTGAATCTTGATCTGCTCTGTTTCTGATGCCAGAAAGGGCTGTGAAAAGCAGCTTTATGATAAATACTGTTTTAAAGCCTGCTTTGCTAGTTTTTTGTTTTTTTTAAGAAAAGTCTAGTTGACAGGTCTGATGATAAAAATGATCGTGTCTTTACTTTAAGAGAGAACTGCAATTTTGAGAGTGGTCGGCAATAGATGATAAATAGATCATCTCAAAAGTTATATGCAATAATGCTAAAATTCCCACCCAAAAAGGATGGTTGTTTTAGTTACGCCTCACTAAATGGTCTGAAGGAGTATTGTAAATATCAGAGGCTACTTTTAAATAGTACCAAAGTTCCCTGATTCTTATTTAAAAATAAAACAAAACAAACACAACACATTTTAGGAAAAGAGTTAAGGGTGATATTATCCAGTGCTTCTTTGAGTTCTGGAGGGTTTAATAAGAAAATTAGCAGATTAATACAGAAACTCCATGAAAGGCTTCTAAAGAGACAAACAGGTCAGGAGACTATCCGGGCATACCCTGGAAATGGCGACGCTCCAGGATCAGTCAAGAAGACAAGACAAGAAAACAAAACATCCCATCACCAGACCACTTCTGTCCTCTCTCGTCCCAGGATTATCCTCCAATGGGTGATGGCCAAAGAGAAGAAAATAGAGCTGTCAAAATATTCTAAACATGAAAATTTCAGTTACCACCTCGCCCCCACCAAAAACAAACACGAAGAAACAGTGAGTGGGTGACTACCCTTTTCAGATTTATAAATGACCTCTTTTCCTTTCTCCTTCAGTTTCATCCTTCTGCACGTGATCTTAGTACAGCTTTCAACACCACTGTGAATAATGTAGCTTGAAAATGCTTGAGGGATTTTTCTTTTTTTGTCTATTTCTGTTTTAAAATGGTTTCATTCTTACCCTTCTGACATTTGTCCTCATGGATCAATGGCTGCCCACAGTTCTGGGGCTGGTCTCTAGGCTGGTGTTCACTGGGGTTAAGCAGACCTATGACTATTTAAATCCTTCAGGCTGCTAAGGGCAGCTGGGTGCTGGACACCACAGTAGCTGTCACGGTTAACTGAGCTGTTTAAAGAACACGCTGCTGCTTTTTTGTTGTTGTTCTTTTCTTTAGAGGGCAAGAAATGGGAGGCTAGGTTTTTTTTTTTTTGTAAATGACATTATGGAAATACAGGTATTCCACAAGTTAATGGTTCCTCCTGTATTCCCTAGAGCAGTGGTTTTTAGCCTGCGCTTAAGTATCACTATAGACAGGGAGATGACCTTCTCTTGTTCTCTACTTGTATTTCTGTTTTAAAAACTTATTGTTTTTAAGGTCTTTTTTTATATGACTTTATGCTTTCTGATTTGGTTTTCCATTTTCGTGTAACCCATACTCACTTATCAAACTCTCTACTCACTGTGCTGTCATCTACCAATTAGCTTATCAGATGACTTGCTTTAAATACAGCGAACAGATAACACTCATTGCTGGTCCCTCTGCTGTACTTAGTAGCATAACAAATTCTTCTTGGCTGATCCTGGCACATCACCATTTATAGAGTGTGTCCTGGAGTAGGCAAAATTTCTTCAATGTTGGCTCAGTTGGGAGTCTGCAGAACACCAGGGTTGGGCATATAATAAGCACCTAAATATTAAATCAATTAATAAATGGATAAGCTACTAGGGTTAATAAAAATTGACAATGGGGCAAAAGAGTGAATTCTACTTAAAGAGAAGTTTATAATTTTATCATGAAGTGCAAAGCAAGTATTGTTTACTGTGTAGTTTGCCCCCCTGCTGTGAGAAATAGCATACAGTGAGTTTTGGCCTAACATCCGGAACTTATTGGCTCATGGTTTTGAGGCTAGAAGTCTGAAATGAAGTTATCAGCAAGACCATGCTTTTCCCCTTGTACTAGTTAGGGTTCTCTAGAGAAACAGAATCAACAGGAAACACTTGCAAATACAAAATTTGTAAAAGTGTCTTACGTGACCGCGGGAACGCAGAGTCCAAAATCCGAAGGGCAGGCTGTGAAGCTAGTGACTCCAGTGAAGGGTCTGGATGAACTCCACAGGAGAGGCTCACCAGCCAAAGCAGAAATAGAGCCTGTCTCTTCTGAATCCTCCTTAAAAGACTTCCAGTGATTAGACTAAGCATTACTGATTGCAGAAGACACTCCCCTTTGGCTGATTACAAATGGAATCAGCTGTGGATGCAGCTGACCTGATCATGATTTAATTCTATGAAATGTCCTCATTGCAACAGACTGGCCAGCACTTGCCCAACCAGACAAACAGGTACCACCACCTGGCCAAGTTGACACATGAACCTGACCATGACATCCCTAAACTCTGTAGCATTCTGGTGCCAGCTGGCTATGGTCCTTGGTATTCCTTGGCTTGTATCTCTGCCTCCTGTCACATGATAGGGTCCTCCTGTTTGTTACCCCTTTCATCTGCTCCTTTCAACTTTTCCCTGTGACCTTCTCCACCTTTTACCTTCTGGTTTCTTCTCTTTATAAATCCTCCAGTAATATGGATGAAGACATCTAAAAACGACATCTTTCAGAGGTCCTCTTTACAATGAGTGCACGCCCAAAGGATGCAGATTAAAATTAAGAACGTGTCTGTGTTGGGGTACATAATTCAATATATCACGCTTACGTTGTTTAAAACACCTGAACAGTCATATTCATGGGACCCTTTCACCTAGGAAATCCTGCTATATACTTGTAATATAGAGAGATGTTTTGTGAATGCTTAGCCATTTAAATTTTTCATAGTAAGAACTCCCTCCCTGGGAGTGATGTTTTTGCACTTTCGTGGGCTTTCAAATGACAATGTGATATCAGGCATACTGATAATTTGACTATGTCTGAATGACTTACATAGAAGGTAAATATGCATAGACTGAAATACACACTAAAATTTTTAAAGTATTTTATTACACATTTTCCTATGGGGCAACATTTTTCCCAATGATAGTGGAAGTCTTTGGGGACAAATATAATTTGCATTTATTTGCTCTCCCACAATTTTATGAGAAGATCTAATATATGAAATGAATTCAGTCTTCATACACATTTATTTTTGGTCTATTTTATCATCCTATCTTTTTCAGCTCATATAATGCCAATTCTTATGACTATTGTTCTCTTCAAACATGATTCTGGGCATGTCTTTAGTTTAATCCCCAAGTTTTGGAATAATTGCAAATGTCTTCTTTCTTCCTTTGTTGGTATGTACATGTAGTGAGTTTGTGTCTGTTTTTTCTGTATGTTCACACCCGTTTCGACATTATTAAGAAAAAACTGTATTTTACTGGCCTGAGTAGCACCAACGGTGCCCTGGTAGCTTTATAAATAGTTGTTGCTAAACAAGTTTGGTTTTCTTAGATAAAACATGTGACTTCATTGAGCTAGAAGATTCAGGTGAATGCCTAGCTGGTGGCACTATTGAAGTGTAGAGCATTGAATCATTTTCTCATCAATCAATAAGAATAATGTACAGAATTCTCTTTGGATCTTATGTTAGTTGCATTACTTGAACTAAATAACATCATTAGGAATCTAACTGCCTGTGATAAGATTTGGATGCAATTTAAGATTTCATATGTTAGCTGTCCCCTGTTTAACATTTTATATCATTTGGCATATCTATACTGAATTCTCCTTTTTATGTGACTTCAAGGGGCATTTTAAAGAGAAGTTATTAGTCTTTAAATGAAAAACAAGAACCTAATGAAACCATGAGTTGGTCTGGAGCTACCTTGGTCCACTTTTCAACTAGTCAGAATAGCCACATTAATATTGAAGGGTGACCCTGCCTACATAACCTGCATCTTCCTTACCTTTTTGTGGATTAATTGATTAGGATCTGGACAAGAAGATGCAATTGTGTTATTTTTTTCCTTTGGTGTATTAAACTATTACTTTTCATGTGGCTATTATGTCCTGGAAATGACCCTGAAAATTTAGTAGAATCCAAGGATAAACAACAAAATAATAAAGGTTTGAAGATATGATCTTTGAAAAGTTATTTTAAAAATGGAGCATTTCTAAACTCTAGGGAAAGCAACCAGGAAAGATGTGATAGCATCTTAAAGCATATAACTTAATGTCATATGAGTAGAGTAACACTGTTTATCAGTAGACCACACAAACAGATAAAGCTGCAATATTTCAAAAGACACATTTTATTGTGTTTCAAGCTAAACTTTAGATATCTAGCATTAACAACACCACACTATATTATAAAGCCAAAATTCCAAGGGTGCTTATTAAAGAAGATCTGCTGCAATTGTTTCATTCCTTTTGAATAACTACACACCAGACTGGGAAGCTAACTCAAAGAATGAAGATGAATTTTGTCCTTAGATATTTTGAGTAGAAATCTGGGATCTCTGGTTTAATGGATCTCCATTGTCTCATGAGTTATGTCTAGAGTAATTTCTAAATCATAAAGGAAGTTCAAGGGAAGATTAGCAGCAGAGTTATTTTCAGGAATTAAGAGCATTTGTTTGTTTATTCTGAGGTGAGAATCCAAGGTTTTGGTTTCTCTCCTTCTTTCACGATTCCTCTCTCCCTCCTGCCACCTACATAACATACACACACACACACACACACACACACACACAAAACTGGTTCATTAGAAGTTCTCTGAATTTACCCAGATTGTAGGTATAACAGCATAGTGATTCCAACTGGAAGCTTAGTGACTAATGATAAATTTGTCCTCAAAGAAAAGCTTCAACCTGATAAACTGGATTGAGACTCCCAGCCCAGAACACAGTGGAGGAATGGGATAAACCATAAAAATCCTAACCTGTGTTGTAGAGTCAGGGTCCTCTCAAGTTGGGGATTGGAGTGTGTGGTGCTGAGCAGTATAAAGTTTTATGTGGGCCCCTTATAGAGTTACGTAGCTGATTTAGCACATCTGGGCAAAGAATAGCTTGGCAGCAGTAGTGCTGTAGTGCCACATTTATTATTGAGAAATAAGACATCTTGGTAAGATTGAGGAACTGAAGTGGTTGTGGTGCTTGTCATTTCAGAATCTTCAAAAGGTTTCAGAAAGAAGACAGAAAACTTGCAGAAGGTTCTGCAAGCTGAGAATGTGGGTGTGTGTATATTATAGACCTCAGAAATTACGAAAATGGTGAAATCAATAGTACCCACTAGATTTGAGAGACCCATATTGCTCTAATAATTGCAGGGAGAGTGAGATTCCAAAAGCTGGGATCCTTCTGGCATGAGTAAGTTATGCTTTGGACTGGGAATGGAATTTTAATGATAATCTTGACTTCAAATAATTTTCAAAAACAGGAAAAACTTCTCATTGTTTTATTCTCTCTCAAAACTCACTCCCTACATAAGACATAAATTGAGTTTATGTTATAAACTAAAAAATGTTCAGCCTAATAAGGAAAGAAAGAAATGTGAGTTGAGTAAAGGTGACATGGCATAGATTTGGAGAAACTAGAGCAACCATATATTTCTGGTGACAATATAAACTAGTATAAATGTTTTGGAAAACAATTTGGCAAAATGATCAATTGCCACAAGAAGTGTGTCTTTGAGCCCTTCAAACCATGAGCCATATTTCTGAGATTGCTTTCCAAGAAAGTAATCAATCCGATAGAAAAATCCATATGCACGAAGATGTTCATTATGTTTTATTGTTATTTGTAGTCAAAATGTGTGCAACCAAAATGTTCAACAGTAAAATCAGGATCAAGGATTATATAATTTAGTCTAAATTAAACAAAATATGATTATAGATAATGATTTTGGAGACTAATGCAACATAGAAAATGCTTATGATATGAAAGTAAGCAAAAAAAAGATTAAAAACATTATGTATGTAAAACACACATATGAAATATATGGTAATGAAAATACACTCAAGTCAAATAATAGTTCTGTTAGGCAGTGAACCCTTTTTATTGCTTTTCTTAATTTTTAAAACTTCCGGTTATATAGTTATCTTGCTTTTATTTTTAAAGTTGTATCTTTTAAAATTTAACTATTTAAGCTACGTAGCATTATGCCTATTCCATAGCTGAATCAGTAAAACAAGTTGTCAAATGTTTGGAAGCCAGCAGCCTCCATGTTTCCCACGCAATTTCAGTTCTCTGTTTTCTTCTTCAGAAAGAAAAAAAATCACCATTGATAGACATGAATGCTTCATTTTCACAGAACTCAGAAAACGCACTTATTTCATTTGTACTAAGTGCACTGATTCTTTGTACATCCAATTTTCCTTTTAGATGACTTCACACACATAGCATGTGTGACATTCTGCTCTTGACCTCAGCATGCTCACAGTGCTGGAATTTGATTAAATGCATATGGTATATGACACTCTAAATTAAGAAGAATTTTAAAGTTGTCATGAGATATTTTAACCATACTTTAAAGAAGTGATTAGGTATTCTTTAAAGTGATAAAGGTTTCAGATGAGGGAATTCATATTTCTTGAGGGCTTAATATGCATTACAGCCTATGCTTTTTATATGTGATCACCCTCCTTATCATAATTATTTACTCTCACATGTCCTCCTTCTATCGCTCATAGAACTAATCACCATATATAAATATGTATTGCATTTATTGGTTTATTTATTTGCCATCTGCCTCCCTTCTTTGTATGAAAGCTCCACAATAAGGATCTTGTTATACATCCCTTTCTCTGTTTTAACTCTAGGACCTAAGCAGAGACAAGCCACAGTAGATTCTTGAAATATTTTTGAATATTTGAACTATAAAACACAAAAACCCCTACTCTTTTCACTTAGATATGCTGTTAGTTGTATATTTTAAGCCACTAAGTAGATGGATATTTATCAAATCCATCATAGCACATTTAGAAGTAAACTTCATACCAACAAAGTTTTATCCTGAGTTTGCTTTCCTCTTCCTTCCCTGTTTCTTAATCTTTTCTCTGATAACATATATGCAACTTAAAACTTCTCCCTTGGGCAGTGCGACGGTGGCTCAGAAGGCAGAGTTCTCGTCTGCCATGCTGGGGACCTGGGTTTGATTTCCGGTATCTGCCCATGCAAAAAAACAGGAAAAGGAAAAAAAAAAACTTCCCCCATTTAACCACATTCAAATATATAAAACAGTGGTGTTAATTACGTCCACAATGTTCTGCCACTGTCACCACCATCCAGTACTAAAATTTTCCAATATCCAAACAGAAACTCTGCACCAATTGAGCATTCACTCCCCATTCCGTTCCTGACACTGGTCCCTGGAAACCTGTGTGCTAATTTCTGATTCTATGACTTTGTTTATTCTAAGTTTCATATCAGTAAGGTTATGCTTGTCCCTTTACGTCTGGCTTACTTCATTCAACATGGTGTCTTCAAGGCTCATCTATGTTGTCACACATTTCAGAACGTCACTCTTTTTTATGACTAAAAAAAATTCTGTTGTATGTTTATACTGCATTTTATTTATGTATTCATCTGTTGAGGGACACTGTGAATAATGCTGCTGTGCACATTGGTGTGCAAATGTTTACTGAAGTCCCTGCTTTTGATTTTTTGTTTTGTATATACATCTAGAAGTGAGATTTCCAGGAAACGTCTTCCTTTCCAATCTGGATGCATTTTATTTCTTTTTCTTGCCTAATTGCTCTGTCTAGTCTTTCCAGTACAATATTGAACGACAGTGGTGACAATGGGCACTCTTGCTGTGTTCCTGCTCTTCAAGGGAAAGCTTTCAGTCTTTCACCATTAAGTATGATGTCAGCTCTGGGTTATCATACGTGCCCTTTATCATATTAAGGAAATTTTCTACTATTCTTAGTTTTCTAAATGTTTTTCTCAAGAAGAGATGATGGACTTTGATAAATGCCTTTTATTCATCAGTTAAGATGATTGTGTGTGTTTTTTCCTTTGTTCTATTAATGTGATGTATTACATTAATTTATTTTCTTATGTTGAACCACCCTTACATACTGGGGATAAATCCTACTTGATCAAAAAGTAATTCTTTTAATATGCTGTTGGATTCAGGTTGATAGTAATTTTTGAGGGTTTTTAAATCTAAATTCATGAAGAATGTTGGTCTTTAATTATCTTTTTTTGCAGTATCCTCATTTGACTTTGATATTAAGGGAATGTTGGCCTCAAAATGAGTTGTGAAATGTGTCCTACTCTGCAATTTTATGGAAGGGTTTTAACAGGATTCATGTTTATTCTTCTTGGAATGTTTAGTAAAATTCACCAGTGGAGTCGTCTTGTCCAGTGCTTTTCTTTTCTGGAAGGTTTTTGATTACTGACTCAACTCTTTACTTGTCATTGGTCTGTTGAGATTTTCTACCTTTTCTTTTTTTTTAAATATTTTTGATTAATAAAACGACATACAGCACAAACATTAACATACAAACATTCTGTACATGGTGCATGATCAGTGGCTCACAATATCATCACAAAGTTGTATATTCATCACCATGATTGTTTTTTAGAACATTTGTATCATTCCAGAAAAAGAAATTAAAAGAAAAAAGAAAAGAACTCATACATACCACACCCCTCACCCCTCCCTCTCATTAACCACTTCTACCTTTTCTAGAGTCAGTGTAGGTACTTTGTTATGTTTTTAGGAATTTGTCCATTTCATGCAAGTTATCTAATTTATTGGCTTACTGTTTTTTTTACAGTATCCTCTTGTAATCCTTTTTATTTCTGAAGGAACATAGTAGTGCCCCTACTTCATTTCTGGTTTCATTTATTTGCATTTCTCTCACTTTCTCTCTCTCTCTCTCTCTCTTTTTTTTTTTTTGTCAGTCTAGCTAATGATTTGTTGGTTTAATTGATCTTTTCAAGAACTGTTGGTGTTGTTGATTCTCTCCTGTCTTTTTTTTTTTTTTATATACATTCTCTATTTCATTTCTCTTTGCTCCAATCTTTGTTGTTTCCTTCCTTCTGTTCA
Organism: Tamandua tetradactyla; assembly: GCF_023851605.1. NCBI lineage: Eukaryota > Metazoa > Chordata > Mammalia > Pilosa > Myrmecophagidae > Tamandua > Tamandua tetradactyla. The sequence continues at coordinate 13,934,977 of NC_135350.1, forward strand.
CTTTGCGTTTGGCTTGCTCTTCTTTTTTCTAAATCCTCTAGTTGTGAGGTTAGGTCTCTGATTTGAGATTTTTTTTCATTCTTAAAGTAAGCATCTAGAGATTAAAATTTCCTTCTCAGCTCTTCCTTTGCTGCAACCCACAAGTTTTGGTGTGTTGTGTTTTATTTTCACTTGCCTCAAGACATTTACTGATTTCCCTTATGATTTCTTCTTTGACTCATTGGTTATTTTAAGAGTGGGCTGTTAATTTACACATAGTCATGAATTTTCTAGTTCTCCTTCTCTTATTGATTTCTAGTTTCTTTCCATTATGGTCAGAGAAAATACGTTGCATTATTTCAATATTTCTAATTTATTGAGAATTGTTTTGTAACCTAACATATGGTCTATCTTGGAGAATGCTCCATGAGCACTAGAGAAGAATTTGTGTTCTGCTGCTGTTGGATGAAATGTTCTGTATATATGTTAGGTCTATTTGGCTTATAGTGTCTTTTAAGTCTTCTATTTATTCATTGAACTTCTGTCTAAATGTTCTATCCACAACTGAAAGTGGTGTATTGAAGTGTCTTACTATTAATATAAAGCCATCTGTTTTTCTCTTAAAATCTGTCAATATTTGTTTCCTATATTTTGAGGTTCTGCCAATAGGCTCATAAACATTTATAGTTGCTATGTGTTCCTGTTGAATTAACCCCTTTGTAAATAAAAGGTGACTTTTTTATCCCTTGCAAGAGTTTTCTCTTAGAGTCCATTTTATCTGATATTGGTATAGCTACCCCAGCTCTCTTTTGGTTGCTTTTTGCATGGTATATTTTCCCCCATCATTTCGCTTTCAACTTTCTTGTGTCTTTGAATTTCAAAGGCAAATCTCAATTCAACAGCATATAATTGGGTCCTATTTTTGTATCCTTCTTTCGATTTCTTCCTTTTGACTGGAGAGTTTAATCCATTAATATGTAAGATAATTATTGATAATATAGGACTTTTCTTCTGCCTTTATAAGTCATATACCATTTTTGTCTCTTAATTCTTCCCTTCCATGTTGATTGGATTATTGGTATTGTGCCATTTTGAGTCCCTTCTCATTTTTTCCTGTACATATTTTCCTTTTTGTTTTTGTGGTTACCGAGGGGCTTAAATTCAACATCCAGAACCTATGACAATCCTGTTTCATTCAATACCAGCTTACCTTCAATAGGATACACATAAATTTTACCTATATCCCTCTGACCCCCCCATTTTGTTTTACTTGTTACAAATTTTATCTTTATTCATTGTATGTCCAAATCCATAGATTTACCATTATTTTCTAAGCATTTGCCTATCAGAACAAGAAGTGAAAAGTGGAGTAATTTACCAAAAAATACTGTATAATAGTATTGATATTTATAATATCTATATGGTTACCTTTACCTGAGGTCTTTATTTCTATTTGCCACTTTGAGCCACTGTCTAGGGTCCTTTCCTTTCAATATGAAGAACTCCCTCAACTTTTGTTTGCTGGAAATGTCTTAATCTTTCCCTCATTTTGAAAGAAAATCTTTCTAGATATCAAATTCTTATTTGGCAGTCATTTTCTTTCAGCACTTTAATTATTTCAGCCCACTGCCTTCTTGTCTCCGTGGTTTCTGATGAGAAATTGGCACTCAATTCCCTGTGTATAACATGTTGATCTTCTCTTATAGCTTTCAGAGCTCACTTCTTGTCCTTTACATTTGATAATGTGATCAGTACATGACAGGGTGTATTTTTCTTCATTTTTATCCCATTTGGTGCTCTCTGGGCTTCTTGGATTTGCATATTTAGGTCTTTTCCTAAGTTTGGGAAGTTCTCTGTCATTATTTCTTTGACAATTCTTTCTTCACCTTTCTCTCTTTCTTCTCCTTCTGGGACTCATATCATGCATATATTGGTATAATCGATGGTGTCCCAGAGGCGTCTTAGGCTACTTTCACTTAAAATTTTTTTATTGTTGTTTGTGCTTCTCAGCCTGACTCACTTCAATTTCTTGTCTTTAATTTAGCTGATACTTTCTTCTGCCAGCTCCAAACTGCTTTCGAAACTCTTCTGTGAATTTTTCATTTCAGTTATTGTAGTCTTCAACTCAATAGTTCTACTTGGTTTCTTTTAAAATTTCAATCTCTTTACTAAGATTCCCAAATTGCTCATTCATTGTTTTTCTGATATCCTCTTGTTCTTTCTCTATACTTTCCTTCAAATCCTTGAGCATTTTTTAGAAGTCTTTTTTTGGTGTGTCCCACATTCTGGCCTTCAATGGTGTTTTCAGGATTTTTATACTTTTCCCTTGAATTGGCCATCAATTCCTATTTCTTAGTTTATCTTGTAGTCTTTTATTGCAAACTGTACATTTAAGTATTTTAAAGTGTTAACTGGGATTTATTCTCTGAGATGACTGTTTCTTGATTTTGTAGTCAGCTGGTGATAAGATAGATGTTCTTGAGCTTTAGCCCTACATCAGGAAGGTCTGCTCCAGGCAAATGCGGTGTGCAGGGTCCTGTCTGTCTTTTCTGGGCGCGTGTCTTGTCCTGGGCTTGTGCTTGTTAGCTGTTTTGGAGCTCCCTGTTTACAGGAGTGTGAATGCTCCCCTATTTCCCAGGGTATAGATTTCCCTCTCCCCGGTGTTTAAAGCAGGCAAGCCTTTACTCTAGACTGTCTGCCTCCACAGTTTCTTACACCTCTTTCATTATCTCAAGCTGCTTTTGTCTGCAGGGAAAATTCTGGGAAGGAGTGGGGAATGGCAGAGAGGTGTTTCCCAAATCAGTTTTTCCAGCTGAAACAGGGCTAGGGACCCATGAATGGAGCACAGACCAGTTCCAAAGTGCCCTGGAGAAGGGATAAGGAAGGGTGCCAAGACCCTCTTCCATGACTCCCCACAGTGAGCTTTCTTGGCCTGTCCAGCTAATGCAATCCTTCAATTAATTGTCTCCTGCAGCCTTGAGGAAGTATAACATCTTTGAGTCTACTCTGCAGTTGCCTTTGTCTGGGATGGCCCCCACTCTGAGCCTGAAGTCGATAATCAAAAGCTGTGATCAGCAATCAGCCATGCCCACTCCTGTTTGGGGGAAGAGTATTTTTATGCCCTTTTCTGTTGTCAGTGAGCTAGCAAGGGGCTGGGTCCCATGGCAGTGTGCTGTGAGGATGGGGGATGGGCACCTGTACCTCTGCACAAAAGAGCAATTGACTAGTCTTCACCTTAATTACAAGCATCTTCCTCCTGCACCTCCTTGCATGCTATACAGTGTCCTACTGGCCTCCAGTGTTTAACTGTTGTTCTAGGGGAAGAATTGACTACTAGAGCTTCCTACTCCAATATCTTCCCACACTTGGAACTTGAATCTTGTTGGTATTCCTTTGTACATAACCAGTTGCTTTTCTGTTGTAGCTTTCAGATCTCTCTCCTTATCCCTGGAATTCCACTGTTAGACTGTTGTGTGTTTAAGCATGGCTGTTTTGAGTTTATCCTGCTTGCAGTTGTATTGGGTTTCTTGAGTGTTCATATTCATGCTTTTATTGGGTTTGGAAATTTTTCTGACATTACTTCTTTGAATATCCTTCTGCCTGTTGCTCCTTTTCTTCTCCTTCTGGGCCCCCCATAATGCATATAATGGTGTGTTTGATGGTGCTCCATAGCCTGTAGTATTTAATTGTCTTAGCTTTGGGGTCACTGATTCTTTTGTTAGCTCTAATCTTTTGTTGACATTCCTAGGGAATTTTTCACTTCCATTATTGTGGCCTTTAACTCCATTATTTCTGTTTGGTTCCTTTCAAAAATTCCATCTCTTTGTTGAGATCTCATATTGTTCATTCATTGCTTACCTGATAGCCTTTAGTTCTTGTTCTATATTCTTTCATCTCCTTGAGCATTTTTTTCCTTTTATTATTTTTTAATGGAGTTTTATTGAGACATATTATATATGTACATACCATATTATCATCCAAATTATATGAGCAGTGGTGCCCATTATCATCATGTAGTCATCATGAAGTTTTAAGATACAGTCAAAATGACTGAATGTGATGACATCACTTTGTCATCATGATCTATTGTTGAATATTTTCATTACTCTAAAATGTATATATATATATATATATAATAAGACTAAAGGTAAAAAAAGAACACCTAAAACATCCCATATCTCTTATTCCCCTATTATTTATTTAATTTTTGTCTTTTCTTTCCCTTACTCTTTTATATTACTCATCTGGATAAAGGGAGTATCAATATCAAGGTTTTCACAGTCACACAGTCATACCTTAAAAACCCTGTAGTTATCCAGTCATCTTCAAGAATCAAGGCAATTGGTTGCAGTTCAGTAGTTTCAGGAATTTCTCTCTAGCTATGCCAATAGCCCCAAAACTGAAAAAGAATATCTGTATACTACATAAAAATAATCTCCAGAATGACTTCTCGACTCTATTTGAAATCTCTTAGCCACTGAAATTTTATTTTGTTTCAGTTATCTTCCCCTTTTTGGTCAAGAACTTTTTCTCAATCCCATGATGCCAGGACCAGGGTCATCCTGGGAGTCATCGGGGGGGAGGCTGAATTGGCTTAGAGAAACCACATCTGAGCAACCAAATTTCTCTGGGGGTGACTCTTAGACATAATCACAAGTAGGCTTAGCTTCTTCTTTGCAGGACTAAGTTTTATAAAGCAAGCCCCAATGTCGAGGGCCTAGCCCAACAAATTGGCAGTCCCCAGTGATTATATTAATATAAGGTCTTCTCCAGGTGGGGAAGTTTAATATTTCCACATTTTCCCTCAGACCCTCAAGGGCACTTTGGAAATACTTTTATTTAATCTTCTGCCCAGATTACTCTGGAATGTATCAGGATATCACACTAACCTATACAAACCCACGAAATTACTTCCTATTCAAGATTCCATGAAGTTATGGTGTTCAAATAAGGTAACCATACAAGTTAAATTAAACTTGATAATGTGTTACTGAAAATATAAGTTTTACACCAAATAAACATCTCTTCCTTTGGTCTCACACAGAAGTTGAAGTTTTAAAATACAGTCAATATCGGGCAGGCCACAGTGGCTCAGCAGGCAGAGTTCTCGCCTGCCATGCTGGAAACCCAGGTTTGATTCCCTGCCCATACAAAAAAAAAAAAAAAAAAAATACAGTCACTATCATCCTTTACCCCTAAGTCTAATTTACCTTAGTTCTGCCCAGATCAGCTTCATTCATATCTCTAATTGAAGTCTGATCACTTTTTCAGTGTTTTTAACAGTTGCTGCATGGGTAATGCTGACTTTAGTGCTGCAGAACTGTAACTCTGAGTCTCAGGTGTCACACAGATACCCAAAGTTCTAGGGAATGACCAAGTCATACACAAAGAGCTCAGCATCTCAGAATTTAGAAATTACAGTTACAATGCCGTAATAGATGTGACTCCTGTAAGAGTTTACAATCTAGGAACCTTTACAACAGGCCTTGACATGATAACCTATGCTCTTAAATTAAGTTCTCCGAGTTTGCTATAGTTAGTCCATGTTAATAAGGTGCTATATAATTTGCCTTTTTGTTTCTGGCTTATTTCATTCAACATTTCGTCCTCGAGGTTCATTTGCCTAGTTGCATGCCCCACTTTAGTCCTTCTTGCAGTCACTCAATAGTCCATCATATGTCTATTCCACAGTTCCCCCTTACAATCTCAGTTGATATACCCTTAGGCCACCTCCATCCACTGCAAAATGTGAACACTGCCTCCATAAACACCAGTGTGCAAATGTCCATTCATGTCCCTGCTCTCAGTTCCTCCAAGTATACACCTAACTACAGGGTTGCAGGATCATATGGAAACACCACCCACAGCCTCCTCTGGAGCCCCCACACTGCCCACCAGAGGGGCTGCACCACTTTGCTTCCCCACCAACAGTGTATAGGTATGTCTCTCTCTCCACATTTTCTCCAGCACTTGTATTTCTGTTCATTTTTGAACTGTTGTAGTTATACATAATACAATCCAACCTAAGTAAAAAACCATGGTTCCTGGTATAATCATATGGCCATGACTTCATCACAACAATCTATATGAGGACATTTCCATTTCTTCCACAAAAAATCCCATACCTCTCTTCTGTATCCCCCACTTATTGACATTTAGCTTTGGCGTATTGCTTTTGTTACACTCAATGTTACTGTTAACTATAGATCCTAGTTTGCATTGATTGTATCCCCCATATACCATCCCATTTTCAACACGTTGTGATGTTGACATTCATTTGTTCTCTCTCATGTTGAAGCATTCCTATCTTCGTAAATGTAATCATCATTATTGTATACTCTGGGCATCACTAAGTTATACCATCCTAGTCCTTCTCTTCTGTCTTTCTTCTTTGATAATTTTTAACATTATTTTTTGAAAGTCTCTTTCAGTATATCCACATTATAGTCTTCTTCATTGCTTTTTTTCTGGATATTTATACTCTTCCTTTGAATGGTCCATCATTTCCTGTTTCATTGTTTGGCTTGTAATCTTTTCTTGCCCACTGTACAGTTTAATATTTTAAAGTGTCAACTCTGAAATTTAGCCCTTGAGTTGTCTGTTCCTTAAGTTTATCCAGCTATTGATATGACAAAGATTTTCTTGAGTGTCAGGAACCAAAAAATACAAACACACCAATGCAAAACACAAAACAAAACAAAAAAACAATACCTGTCACAGTTTTTGCAAGTTGAGTAGGCATTGATTGTTGCCCTCCTTCAGAGTTTAGCTCTCTTATCAAAAAGATCAGCCTGAGGCAGGCAATGGTGGCTCAGCAGGCAGAGTTCTCACCTGCCATGCGGGGGACCCGTGTTCAATTCTCAGTTCCTACCCATGCAGAAAAAAAAAAAAAAAGATCAACCTGAGGCAAATTTAAAGTACAGGGACCTCTCCATCTTTCTGAATCTGCTTCATTCCCCCCTCCTGGGTGCTTTTATTGGATGACTCAATTTAAGTAATCCTTTTTCCAAGGCTTATATGACTTAATTATTACTGTACTGCTTTAGCTGTCTTCAAGTTGTTTCTGCCAGAAGGGCAAGTTCTGGAAGGGTGAACAAGAGAGGAGTTTCCCAGTTCAGTTTTTCATGCTGCCACTAGAATGATTGACACCAACATTCAAGCACCGGAGTATGTGCATAGGAGTCACTCTGCGCCCTCTGTAACAGGTCCGGGGACCCACAGTGGGACCACAGGCTGGCTCCACACAAGGCCGGAAAGCTGGGCAGCAACACACAATGAGCTTTGTCTATCATTTTTTCAAGTTTTTTTTAATTTTAATTTGGCACTCATCTAGTTACTACAACCTTTTAATCTTCTTCTGAATTCTGAGGAAGATTGCTCTTCCAATTTTTATTAGAAGTTCAAAGATTCTGTGGGAAATCAACACTCTTGAACATTGTACACCACGCTGTATCTGACCAGAAGTCCCTCCCTCCCTCCCTCCCTCCCTCCTTCCTTCCTTCCTTCCTTCCTTCCTCCCTCCCTCCCTCCCTTCATTTCTTTCTGGCTCTCAAAAATGCTGATCTGTTGCATGTGCACCAGGCCTTTAGACTAAATATCTTACTTACTCATTATTGTTTCTTTGTTGTATTTATACTTTCATTCAGATATAATGATTCAAATGATGTGTTGAGTTTGGGGAGCCTTCAACATGTCATTAGGAAGACCCTGTTAAAAGAAAAGGGCAGGTATCCCCTCTGTGAAAAAGCAGTAAAATAGTGTGGATTAGTTTCCAAGGTCCAGCATGGGCTTCCTGTACTGGCCAGCTTCCAAGCTACTGAAGATACATGTACAGCTGACTTTGGAGGAATCACCAAAAGCAATGGCACATGCACCTATAGACTTCTGGGCATTGGGTAGAATGGGACCTGAACTTGGAAGACAGGTTTTTGGTTTTAATTTACGGCTGGACTCTTTGACATTCCTCTGATGCATCAAGTCAGAGAACACCCAGCACTAAACCAGCTTCCTTACTTTATTTGAAATCTGACTCTCCTCTCAATTACCCAAAACATACTCTAACTTTGAGTTGAATTAGATTGTGAACAATTTTCACCTACCTAATCTTGTTTCTTCCATCTTTTCCTCCTATTCCATTTTGCTTCTATCCCTCCTTAAATCATAACCATAATCTTGGCCTCAAAAAAGTCAGTAGAAGCCAAAGGCAGTCTCATGAGGGAAATATTACTTTCATGTGTGGCCTAAACATAGCACATAAACTACTTCCTGGTAATGAAAAAAAAGAACTGTTCACCAGGAGATGGAGAATGTATTCTTTTGTAATGAAATTTTCCACCGTGCTTCCTGATATCCTAAGTGTTCTCCAATGTGAGGATACAAAAATTAGGTTCCTGTGTGGCACCAAAGCATTGTCAAGTAGGCATATAAATAAAACCATTTCTGTGACTCTGCTTCTAAAATCTAGAAGATAGTATTTACAGTGCTTTTTTTTCCCTGAAAGTCAAAGTCAGACTATATGACAAGGCTTTCCACTAAAACAGGAGAGGGAGATGGCACAGGGGTGCACAGTGGAGTCTCTTAGATATGGTACTTATTCAAAAAGTAAGGATGTACAAGGTCTAAAGATGATTTTGTGATTGCCTAAGATAAAAGAAATTTTTAAAATTTGGATATTTTTATAGTCCTATTATAGGGTGGTATCTTGTAAAACTTATTACACTTTCCTACTAAAGTAGTAGGAGTGAGATCAAAAGCATAAATAACTCAAAAGAGTTCTCTTTTTAAAGTCATTAGCTCATCATTGTGATCTCTCTGTATGAAACCCAAAGAAAACTTAAAGGCCATATTTGTTAAAGGAAAATCCTTATGAGAAATCACAAATACAGTGTAGAAATGAGAATAATTTTATCTAAATGCATTATACTATAAAGGTTATATGATAAAATTTGAGTTTTGTTACTCTTTCATTCATATATCAATTCTTTAAGTATCTATTAACACTCTGTTATTGTCCTCAGTACTAGGAACCAAGGATGAATTAGTCTGGTTCCCCATCCTCAAGTGATTGAGAATAGTGGATAGAAGCAGACTTACATAGAAATAATTGCAATGCAAGATGGTAAGTGCTGTGATAATGATGGATGTGACGAGATGATACTAAAAAAATGTATGACACACTATAGCATAAGCGTCAACAAGTCAGGATCGATGCCAACCCCAAAGCTGGAACAGAGTTTGGAGACTCTTTCTGGGCCTGGTGTTATCTCCTATAGTGCACATTTTGTATGGAAATTCAAGGGGTTCCTGGGCAGGGACCGGGATGGTCAGGGTATTAGGAGGACACTGTGGGTGGGGGGTGGGGGGACTGTCTCCCAAACCAGCATACAACCAGTGTGACAAGGCAGGGCTGGTGTATACCAGTTGCAAATCAGCTCTGGATTTGGAGCATTTCAATGCATTTCAAAATGAATGTCCAGATACTTCCATCACTATTATTATAGATTGCTGTCTATTTTAAATTCACTGAGTACATTTCTGCAGCTGCCACTGAGCTTTGGTTCAAATGATGCATGTATCACTGCAGGGCAGGTGGAGAATGTGAAGAAGACTTTGATGGGACTCCGTTCAGCTTCAGGTTCTGGGTTTAAATGACGGATCAGCATCTGTGTGGTCACCAAAGCAATTACTACTACAGAGGGGTAGATATGTGCTACCTTTAATCTGACCATATTGCATTTCATCATTGGTTGTTGCGGTGAAATGAAAAACCCTCCCATACGGTGAATACTTTATTGTCATAAAGAAGGCCTTACCAATCTTAGCTAAAATTCTAGGCTTAATGACCAAACTTAAGAGTCTTTAATAACAATGGAGGTTGTTCTGTAGTTGTCTCGGTAAAATTTCCCTAAATTAATATTAGATAGTATTGGTTATTTCATCCAATAGAATAGAAGTAAAGAATAAAATTAAGGCAGAATAAAATTATTATTTAAACACATATACAAACGCATGTATCCCTGTAAAGCACGAAAAAGATGTTTACGAGCCTTTTGGCATTACCTGGGTTACGGCATTACTATTTCAAAGCACAACAAAATGTTTCTGTCAGAAGAATAAAAGTTCTCCTGGAATGTAGAATTGCTCTGGTCAGCTTATAGTGGACACAACTGAACAAGGACTGATTATTGATTTCTCAGAATTTGTGATACAATTGAATGGAGGTGATCCTATTTCTGAATAGTCCTGCTGTTTCTTCCTAAGAGAGGCAGAGTGTAGCAAGTTGAAACAACTGTGCTTCATCATTGTGTGTCCTCAGGCAGAATGGTTAGAACCCCAGGAGGATTTGCGTGCCTGCATCATGCCCTGGGCACTTCCCCTACTCAATCCCTGTGGAATTTCTCAGCTGCAGCCATCAGTCCGCAGAGTTAGATGAACCTGAAAGCAGCAGACCACATCGCTCTTGTTCATTCCCATTCTCTAGTTCTTGTCACAGTTCCGAGAAGTCAATAGAACTGTGGGCTCTGGCCCACCTCCTACTGTTGCATTTGATAAACCATCCTCTTGCCCTCCTATAGGAAGAGCCTTTACATTTGATATAAAAAATCTAGCAACAGCTGTTATTATTTTGCTTGCTTAATGCTATGGCTGCTTATAGGGATATGAAATCAATTGACTTAACTGGCGTTCTTGTATTTACTTTGGTGGAATGTGGGTTACTACTTTTATAGATACCGGACAGCAGCTGTGGTCATTTAGTTAGAAAATGAATTGTTTTCTTTGCTTTTCATAGAATCATCATGCTGGAAGGCAGCATGGAGTTTTGTTGTTTTTTTTTTTTTTGGCATGGGCAGGCACCTGGAATCGAACCCAGGTCTCTGGCATGGCAGGTGAGAACTCTGCCTGCTGAGCCAAAGCATGGAGTTTAATACAATTCTTTTATGTTAAAGATAAAAAAAAATCCAAAACCCTGCAAAACTCAGTGCCAACAAGGAGGTCTCTGTTTTCTGTCCATTGATTATGTTGCCCCCTTGTTTCAGGATGACTCAGATCAGAAATCCACTGACAGAAATTCTGAATTAGTGCACTACTCTGTATGGGTGGAGATATTGGGAAGAATTTCAGTAGAAAGATGCAAACAGCACTAGTAGGTTTGGTCACACTTTTGAAACCTGTCATTATAGATACTATAATAGCATCATCAAGTTATTATCCACTTTACTTGAGTGAAATTTTTAAATTATGTCTATGAAACTGACCCTAAATGTTATTGATGTCTAAGTACAAGAGCAATGGCATGTTTTCCAGGTTTGGGGGCTTGCCCCTTCCATTTTAAAGATCTGTGTATCTCATCTTTAAAGGAGAAATGAAGATTCTGCAGAAAATCAAATCCATCTTAACATGCCGATATTCTGATACTGTTTCCAAGGTTGACATATGATAATGATAGAGGGACATTTCGTTGAGTCTATCAAATATGTGTAAATAGTACCACCTTTTTTTTTCTGAAAGGCTCAAATCCTTGGAGCGACCTTTGAATTTCAACCTCTCATTCATTCCTTACATCCATTTCAGCCTCCACATTCAATTCTTCTTGTCATATATTACTTTTAGTGTTTTATATTCTGGCCCCATTGCCACCAGTCCCTTTACAACCTATTGCCTAAGCTTTTGTAAGAGCCTAGTAATTGGCTTCCCTAACTACTGTCAGATTATTCCTCCCAAAACACCATTTTCTTCATGTCATGATCTTACTACTCAATCTTTATTAGCTTCCTATTATCTCTTGGAGAATTTCCTAACCTCGTCTTCCACCATGTGAGGGCTTCTGTAATCTGCTCTCACCTTATTTATCCATCCAACCTGTTTCAAATAATAAGGTGGTCCTAAATTAGCTGCAGTGCACATGGTTAGCTGTATTTACTATTATCTTATTCTATAACGTCCTTTATCCTCTTTTTAATCTATTTTTCTAGGTCAGACTAAAGTCTTTCTCTGAAGCTTCCCCCAATTCCATTCCTGAGCTCCTGTGACATAATCTATGCCATATATAACACTGTATTATATACTGGTTAGCATTGGTCTTTAATTGTTTTTGTTTTAATCCTTGTATTCTAACAAGATCCTGAGACCTTTTAAAAAAGAAACCATACATACAATGTTGAAACCTTGCCTATTCTTTGATTTAAAATATTTTTAAAGTGAAGAACTGATTAGCCATGCTCACCTTTATCTCAGCATAAAATATTCAGAGAACAATAAAATTCAATCAAGTTTCCAGGGGATTTACTTTATTTATAATAATCCTTTTTCATTCTATGTATTAACAACTAGCTTCAAAGCTTACTAGAACTTAAGAATTTCTTAATAATGATTATGTAATGAAGAGGCTGAATATGAGGAATAATTAAACCTCATTAAGTCATACATTTTTGGAAATATGCCTGTGGATGCAATATAGGTAGTGTCAAAATGGATTAAGATCCTCATTTTCTAATTCTTGTTCTCACTCAAATATAGATATGGGAAATCATTAAAAATGGAAATCTTTTCTATTGAACACATTTTACACAAAGTTCTTTTGTGCAAGAAACTTATTTTACTTATATTATACAATTGTCTTATTCAAGACACTTTCCAAAATATCTTGAATAGGATACCTAATGTGCCTACCTAAAAGCACCTTAAAAATATGAGCATAAAATAGATTTTGTAGCACCAACGACATTTTCTGAGCATCAAGGTTTTTTTTAATATTTACTACCATCAATGGTTTTCTTGAAGGTTTTTCCTCTAAGGTTACATGGTATCATAATACAATGCCATATTTTAGAGCTGTTCTCTTTTATGCAAAGCTCTTATGACAGTCAAGTTGCAAAAAAGTTTTTTTTAAATTCTTCTTTAAAATTACCCTTCCCTTCCTAACCTAATGTTGTAAAGCTGAACTTGAACCTCTGATAGTTATTGCCAGAGCTTCCAGTCTACTTTTTCAGGGGTCTTTTCATAAGTCCTTTAAGATTGATTGGCATTTATAGTTAGACCTTACACATACTGCTTATTGGCCTCTGAAACACTTCCAAACGCTGGCATGCTTTGAGGTTCCCTTTTTTTGTCAGAATAAAAGATGCCAGATGGGAAGCCAATTAAAATTTGGTGTATGCCTTATTATTTAAGACTGTAAGAGTTTTTTTGTATCAAAACAAGAGCCATTGTGTCCATTTTTTAAAACTTTGTCTTCCTACAAAGTATAGAAAAGAAACTCACCTTCCAAAGTTAAAATCACATGTTTTAGAATGGCCCTACTGAGGTTTCATTGAAAAATGTTTGCTTGCAATGTGATGGGAATAGCAGCAGTAAAGTGCCAAAATTATTATGAACTCATGTGGGAAAACATTTTATTCACAGAAATACACTCACAATATTTCCATTTTCTAGGGAGTTTTCCTGTCAGGATGAATCTGAAACTTAACTGTAAAGAAACAACTGTGTTTATTTTGAAAGAGGCAGTAAAACCTGCGGTGATTTCAAGTACCTAGTTTTGAATGGTCAAATGGGATTTGATTTTCTGGTGCTTTATCACCTATTTAGCATTTTCTATGGGCGGCCAACCACTATCCTAATCTGTCCTGTATTTTACTTTCAGTTAGTTTAACAAGATAATTTGGCATTTTGTAGGGCACTTTTTACATGCATGACAATTCCAAATACATCATAGCATTGGACAAATTGATTCCTCAAATAGGCAAATAGTAGCTCCTCTTTAAACTATGGCTTGAAGTATAAAATGCTTTTTATACTGTTCCTACTTAAAAACAGAATAAAGGCAAAAAAAATTGTGTATTTTTACTTAAAAACGTATAAAAATGTTTGTTAAACTGATGTTACAATACAAGAAAGAATTTATATCACAAAATGAATGACAAGAATCATTCATGGTAGGTAGGAAAAAATGGAGAAGGGTGGGCCAAATACATTACAAGGGCACAGAGGATTGTCATATTATGTTTTTGGAATTAAGCATCAAAATGATGAAAGACCACGGATTAGTCAGAAAAGACTATCTGACATGGAGACCTGGATTTGAGGGATAATAGGGCCTTATAAGGGGTTAGATTATGGCCAATGAAGATGCGCTCCTTTCCATATTTAATAAGGAAGGACACTGATCAGAGGAATTGCGTGACAAAAATATATTAAAATGATTACCCTAGTATTTGAATGCAGATGGATTCAGGGGATACCAGTAAGACTCAGTACTAAGGAGTAAGGAACAAAACTATGCAATTAGAATTGAGAATGGAAATAAAGAGATTAGCAAGAATTGTTTTGAAGAAAAAAATTAATAATACACAATTTCTCGAGAATATGAAAGAAGGATTTAAAAATGACTTTGACATTAATTGTGTCATGACAGCCCAAATTCTGAATGCAGTGCAACTGTTCGGTAGGTAGGTGATGCCTTTCTTATTCAGAATCTTCAGTCTAAGGTTATTGGGAATCTAATATGTTGAGGTTATCAATTGTCATTTGTAGTAGGACTGGACAAATAAGAAACATGTGGAAAGTGATTATAATAGGTAATACTGAAAGAAGGCTTTGTCTGTGCCAGATATGTTTCTAAATGGATCAACCTGCTTGATGAAATAGGTGCTATGAGGCACCTCATTTAGAGATAAGAAAACAGGCATAAAAAGGTCACACAACTGGGAAGTGTTTTAGCCACAGTATGAATCCAGGTGGACAGCTCCTGATTCCATATTCATAATCGATATACTATGTAATTCAGGAAAGTCACACTCTTAAGGAAGTGACAAGGCATTCCTTGATGTCTCATTCATTCATTCATTCATTCAACATCTTAGGGTCTCTACTGCTTGCTAAGTATAATGCTAGGTCACAAAGCTGATGAAACTGGACTCTACCCTCCTGGAACTGGTCCAGAATCTGCCTGAAGGACAGATATATGAGCACAGAATAAATTATAGTTCAGAGCATTCAGATCAGTAAGTAAAGGGCAATAAGATCACATAAGAGGATAATGTCATCAGCACACGGTGTCTGGGTGGCTTTCTACAGTTCCCCAGCACTAAGCCTAAACAGTAAGTAGAATTAGCCAAGCAGAGAGAAGGACTTCAAGAGAAGAGTGGAAACAAGGGTGTGCAGCTAGAGACAGCACGAGGTGTATGGATATTGCAGCATAATGTTGGAAGAAGGAGAAATAATTGGGGGCTGAATGTAGTGGGTCTGACATGACATCAAGGCAATGGGGGCAGGGGCTACCAAACAGGTCACTCTGGGAACTCTGTGAAGGCTGGTTTGTAGGCAGAAAAGGGCTAGAGGCTGTTCTCTTTTCCTGGTTTTCTAATTCTTCAAAGTCAGGTCTCAAACCTAATATCTCAAAAATAGAATCCAGATTTTCACTTTTTATGCATTGTGTTTTGCAGCATAGACACATATATGTCTTCACGGCTGCTCTGTGCCTGGTACCTCACAAATAAAAATATCTCATTTGTTCTGCAAAACAGCTTTGAGGTTGATATTACGTACATTTGTAGATGAAGAAACGTGTTCTGAAAGATTAATCTGTCTAGAGTCACTCAGCTAATATGTTGCAGAGACAGATTCAACTTTGGTCCATATGGCTGACTTCAAAAGTGGTGCCCTCCTGTTTATTATTGTTTTAGCAGAAGAAATATTCAAAGGTGTTATTATTCCAGCTTTCAAAAGCAATAGTCATCCATTAAACTACCACTTAATTACTTGCCAAATCCTTTCTAATACAATAGTGAACGAGACAGCCAATATTTCTCTTTTCAAAAAACTCAATCTTTTCATTTGTCTTATTTTAAATACTGATATGTAACAGACTTGTTAAAAACTGATGTGCATGGTGTAAGAGTGTATCAACCAAGTATATAAATGTGTGCTTGTCTTATGCTGGTCACATCCCCTTAGGTTTACCATGACGATTTTCAGTGTATGATGAGAGAACTATTCCTTGTTAACTTTGTAAAATAAAAGTTTATCGATGCTTGACCAGTAATTTCTCATGATTATTTTTCAGTAGTACAATACATTTGGTATTTTATAGGACTGTTTGCATTTTAAGATATATGCCTGGTAAGCTAGAATCATCAACAGAGGCCTTCAGAAATATATTATGAACCTAGTCTTTCTAGATTTAAAGCGCCTATTTTCATTAATAGTAGCTCAATGACTTTGTATCAGAAAATACAGTGTTCTGCAGGGTGCTCAGTAAACAAGCAGGTCTTTGGTTTTAGAATTCACATTTCAGGAGACTTTCAGGATCTAAATCCCTAACCCATCACATACTAGCTGTGTGACCTTGTAAAAATCCCTTAACCACTCTACATCATCACTTTCTAAAATTGTATTGAGGTCACACAACTAGAATAAACAAATGAGCTGATGCATGTGATGTGCGTAGCCCAGTGCCAGATGTGTAACGAGCACTTATAAAATGATAACTATCCGCATTGTCCCTTTTGTTATGTCCAAGTATTTTGTACGTTCCCTCCTCTGCCTCCCCTTCTCATGACACTGTGGGTTTGTCAGGTCCTCTGACTTCCACGGACAGCCTCTTATTCTATCACTCCTGCTTTAGTACATTTGTGGCCAGATGCTTGCTTCATCTGGTCGCCTGGCTTCCATGCTGCCCTTTCTCTCTGAAGTGGTCCTATTCATAATCTGATGATCTCATCCTGATTTTTTGTTTACTCATTTCCCATCGCTAATTTTCAGTGTTAAACCAGTTGTCACTTTCTTTCATGATTAGTTTTCCCATTGTTTGCTAATTTTGGCGAGGATCCTGAATAATTAATTTAGCATCAGCTTAAAATAATTTGGGTCATTTATCTGAGTGTAATGATATATATGGTTCTGCTGTGTTTAGTTCCCTCGTCAGAAATTTGGCAAAAGTTTGTGACATTGCAAAGCCATTAATGAAAACAAATCCCAGTTTCCACTAACCCGCTTTGTTTTTCACTTTCCCATAAGAAAGATTGCTTCAGTCTCTGACAAATCAAGAATTAGCATCAATTTTATTATTGAGCATGTGAAAGACGATATTTGCCCATTGATCTTATTCTCTTCTGTTTGTTTAAAAGTTCTCCTTTTCTTAAATGATCTATCACTCTGGATTACATTAAATCTTGTTATCTAGGAAGCTCATTTACATTCTTTACAAGTTTGGAAATTGGCATGTTTTTCATTTTAATCTATTACATTGTATACATAATGATCACTCTTGTTACAGAGCATAAAATCTCAGAACAAATCACATCTTACCTAGTCTACAACCTATTCTCTGACATCTTGCAGACCTCTCTCCTGCAAGTAAAAAAAACCTATCATGAAAAATCTCTTGTAGGATCATGGGGCAAAATTTTCTAGTACCATAATAATGAAACACTTTATGTGTGGGAGACGAATAATAGGTATAACAACTGTGTCACATCAGACCTCATTAGCGTCAATGCGCTGCAGCTCTAGCTATTTGGAGTCTTGAGCAGTTTCTATTGAATATTCTACTATATTTATTATCTACATATTGGACACAGCAATAAAGACAACTCATTTGTTTGAATTCCATTCTGGAGACAAAGTATCTAAACAAAACCAAGAAAATACTTCATTATACTCTGTTTAGAAATCCCTTTATTTTATTGTTTAATTACCATGGTTTTCCAATATATTCATCAGCATCTCCGGTTTATGTGTGGATATTTTTTTCCTGGTGTAAAATATGGAAGTTTCTCGGTAAACTTGAAACACTTCATTTAAACTTAGCATCAAGTTAAACTGAGCTCATATTGCGATAATAGGGAGGAAGGTTTAAAAGGGTCCATTGGTCCCTTTCCACAAGGAATAGGAATTCAACCAATTTAAAAATAACTCTGATGACCACATAATGTTGGGAATTAGATTCACCACAAGCTTGTTGTAATTCCTCACAAGTACTTAATTTTAATAGCAGTGATTAAAATTCCACTTTATTAAAAATTTGGAAAACTACAGGAATAGATAAAACAAAATTCCTGCTCTCAGCGTATTTCATGAGAAAGAAAAAAGACAGACTTCACCAGTAAGGCATGTCATACCTTCTTAGGAGCTCTTTTAATGAAAAGCATATTGTGGGATGTCTAGCCTATTTTCTTGTAAACCAATGGCTTTCAAACTTTTCTGGCTACTAAGAAAGTATTACATTTTACATCTAAACCAACACACACACACACACACACACACACACAGTTGACTATAGGTGGCCTATTGTGTACACTGTTAACACATCCACATTTATTATCCGTGGATTTCATTTTTTATCTTTTTATACTTTCCATGGGTTACATTGTTTTTTCCTCATTCCGTGAATGCAAATTCTGCACATACTTTATATCTCATAAATTTTACATTGAATGGTAAAAAATTTCCTGGAAGAAGTACAAAATTATAAATATAATTGGGAAAGCAATATTTGTAAAATCATTTCAAAGATGTAGTATTTTTGTTTGATTCTTAAATTACCATCTAGGAATTTAACAAAACAACTGTAATTACTAAGTGTAGGGTACCAGTGTATTATAAATATTCACATTCTTATTTAAATTATGATATGGCCTGGTTAGGGCATGGAAATCAAAATTTCATCTTTGTTGCTTATAACAAAAATACAGTGAACAATTTTACCAGTAGAAGTTATTAATGTTTGTGGTTTTTGTTAGTCTAATAACATGTAAGATTAGAGGCCCTGAAACATTGCTAGTATGTCTCTTGAGTTGTTAAAGCAAGTAAGAAGTACTTTTCCAACTTTTCAATTGAACTCTTCCAATTTTTTAGTTGAGTTTACTGCCTTTAAAATAAATACTATTTATCTGAAAAAATACTCTAGTGAGAGATATAAAGCTTGACTATTGTAACCTTAAAGTACTACCTATTTTTATTATGTTTCACTTTCTTTTAAAAACTAACAGACCACTGAGATTAGAAACTTGAAAAAATTTGAAACAGAAACATCCATAAAAGATATTTAAAACAAATAAGCCTCTGTTAGGAATAGAGTACATACACCTATATGTTAACAAAATCTTAGGCAGTAAATATCCTAAATAAAAAAACAATTTCTTTTAAAAGCTGACTGGTAGGAAACAATGTTGGCTTGTAGTACATAGTCATAGACAGGTTGCCTTTAGCGATTCATAAAGTGCTAAGCCCCATGCCAGTTGCTAGGGCTAGAAGGATGAACAAAAAGTCCCTAACCTTAGGAGTTTAAAGTCTATTGGGACTGTAACAAATAATATTAATGCATCTGCCCAAGTAGTTAGAAAAATATGAAGCAGGCCCATTAATAAAATTAAGACGTTTAAATACAGTCTCAGTCTTTTCATCTGTAACCTCCAGAATGTGAGTTCAGTAAGGAAAGGCTATGTGTGGTAGAGATCACTGAGTTTGGAATCAGGAATTGATATCGGCTGCGTGATTGTGGCAGGTTGTTTCACCTCCTGGGCCTCAATTTATATGCGCAGAAATGAGAATCATTGATATTATGAAATAGTTTTAGCTAATGAACTTTTACTTGAAATTGCAGCCCAATATGGCAAATTGGAGCTGGTCTGGCAGTTTCGACAAAAAGGGCAGTATGAAAACCTTTGGGTTGTTTGATCTCCTGGTGATGCTGTAGTAATGCCATTTTATGGGTATGGAGAGAATACATTTAGTTAAAATTCTACTTCTGCCAGGCATTTGCTATTTAAGCCTTTTACTTCTAATTGTGGATTGAAAGGCTTTGGTCTGTGTTGAAAGAATTTGGGGCATTAATCAAGCCAGCAGGTGGGAGGACTTTGGGGCAGGCTCTGAAATGAATCTATGCCTACTTGTAAGGTTAATCCAGAAGATCTGAAGGTAGACCTGGTTTAGCTGGAGACTGGGGGAGGTTGGTTCAGAGAGGATGAGCGGCAGTCTCCTCTGTGCCCAGACAAGTTTCTCCCTCTCAAGCGCCAGCTGCAGCTGTTGAAGATCTATATTCCTGGGAGCAGCTGGGGTGGAGGGGCACCCTTGGTTTGCACCCAGTTCTCCTCCAGGCCTCTCTACCTAAACACACATTTGCCCAGATGGACTTCCCCACCTGCTGGCTGCTTCTTCTCCACTGTTTCTCTCCCTGACCACAGGCTCGGTTTCCTCTGACCTTTCCCTTTCTGTAACGTCTCTGTCTTTCTACCTCCAGAATTTTGGACGCATCCGGTATTTTGTTTTTTTGGAATGGTTACTGTTGTTTGAAGTATTTTATGATTTTTTCTCTTCTGAAATTAAAAGATCCTCATACCTCTGGAAATGAAACTTTTGACTGAGAAATTTCAATGTTTTGTTAGAATGCATCAAATTATTTAGAAGTCTTGCTGTATTTATTGGAGAATAGGCAGCAACATAGCATGGAAATAAGTAGCTTTTGAGCTTCAATGCATTAATGAAAAAATAACATACAGTCACTTAATATATGTATACAGGACTTTGCAATTTTAATCCTTATAGTAATTATATACATTTGGCAGAGAAATAACCTGCTATTTTAGCAGATTAAAATCAAAGAAATTCATTGGAATTAGCCTCAGTTCACTGAGTATTGAAAACCTATAGGTCTTTTAACTCTGCCCTATTTCTCTTCATTATACTACATTGCCTCTTAATATTTTGATTAGAAGGTAATATTGACCTTTAACAATATTATTCACATATATATGTTCAGTTTTTTTTATCACATACCTAGATGTATTACAATCTCTGCTGACTAAATGTAAAGAAAAAATGGAAACAAAGCAAAGGGAAAGCTAATATTTATTGAGCACCTAATACTGAGCACCTTTACACACATGTGTTATCTCCGTCATAAAGATTCATTCATGAGTTAATTCTCTAATGATCAGTGTGCAAGCCTCACTCTTGTAACCAGATGGCTGCATTTCTCTCTGTTCTCAGGTTTTTATGACAACACATAAAAGCAGACTCACACAGGACATGGACTCTTCCCTTTGTTTTCTATCTATATATGATACCAGCTGTCCTAAAAGCAGGCAGAGCCAGAAATGTATGTTGGAATAGAAAACAGGAGAGAAAGAAACAAAAAAAGTCAATCACGAATTTGGTAACTTTTCTCTAACACTTCCTGTGTGTTGATAGCTGTTTATGAGAGGTAATATTTTTAAAATACAAATAAAATTCCTATGAAAGTCTTTTCTCGGAGCTCCAGAAAAGTTTATTTTAAGCTCAGTCTTAAAATACTAGCAGGAACGAAGATGCGTGAACAGATGCGAGTAATAGAGGTAGAGCTGACTGGTATTGGTAATTTATCTAAACCAGATAAGGGCGAAGGCAATCTCTAAATTTTTCCAGGTGTTTGGCCGATGTGAAGGGGAGGATGGTGATTCAAAACAGAGAGAAGAGCATGAAGAGCCGTGTTTGGGGTGGATAGATGATATGTTCATGTATGGACATATTGAGTTTTATTTAAGATGCTTGCTTGCAGTCATCTCATAGGCAACTGAAATGACAACAAAGATTCATCCTACTCTACATGGAGGAAAATGGGTTCAGGAGGGCCCTCTGAACTGAAAAAGGGTCTTTAGAGAAGATAAACATGCAGCATGTTTTTTTTTTGCATGGGCAGGCACCGGAAAACAAACCCAGGTCTCCGGCATGGCAGGTGAGAACTCTGCCTGCTGAGCCACCAGGGCCCACCCTGCAGCATGTTTTGACTCAAATAAATAAGTGGGTTAGAGGAGAAAAGAGAGTAATTATCCTCTGTTTTTTGACAAGTCTGCTTTGGAGAAGGGTTGCAGTTGGATAAGTTGATAGGCAACTAGTGTTAGACCTATAGCATTATTTTCTGCTTACATGCTGCTACTACTACTACCATTTCCCTAGTGCTCAGTTTGTCAGAATGAATGAGAAAGGCATGTAATTCACACTCTTTTCCATGTGAAATGAACGCATGTGTTAGGAGCGTCAGAGGTCCTACTGTTTTCTGTATATTCAGCTTTCTCAAAACTGCTCTATCAGGAGAACCATCACACCACTAGTCCCCAAGCTATGAGATGCAACAACTTTATGCCCAGCCAGGTTTATCATCTGTCATCACAGCTGGCCAACTTCCTCTTCAAGGTGCCTGTGGTTTCTGCCCTTCCCTCCAGTCCTGTTAACATGAACTCACTGCAATACTTCATTGCCTTTTTATTTTGTTACTGCAACTATTCCTACATGGCTCGTCTCCTCTATATATTTAGTTCTTTTATTCTTTTCCTTTAATCCTTCCTTTGAGCCATTGGTCATTCAGTTATCTTAAACATCAACTTGATAGTATGCTTCTGCTCAAAAGCTTTCCATAACACCCTGTTATCTCTCAGATAACAGCTAAACTTTTCTTCTTGTCTTCCAAAGCTGCTTAAAATCTGGGCCTGTTTTGCTTCTCCCTACTGTATTTTCCAAGTCTTCCAACATGCATGTTATTTGTAGTAGATAAGTCTCCTCTGTGCAATGTAAAGCTACTATGTTCATTTCAAGCTTGTATATAATCTCCTCTCTGATATATTTGTTCTGGTGAAAGGCTCATTCTTTGCTGCTCTCATCCAAATCCAGCCCTTGCCCAAGTTCCATGTCCTCTACAAGCTTATGTGACACTTCAGTATTCCTTGGACCTTCCCTTGTGATACTTAACTTTATAATCAATTCTCCATACTTAATTGTATGTGGTCTTGCTTTGACAGCAAACTTTATATTTTCATCACTTTAAAACGTAATAGAAAGTATTACTTAACATTTCAAATTCTTTACCGATTATGTGAGTTACATTTACTAAACTGAACTTATATTTTCAAGGAGAGTTATAAAAGGTTACATCTTAAGAGATATCTTGTTCTAGGTGGAAGTTCAGATGATATATTCTTACATCTAATAAAAAGACCTACCAGGCACTAGAGGAAGCCCAAACTGAATAGGTGATGATGGAGATGATGGAGATTCTCCCATTGCTAAGATCCTCCTGGGTTTTCCTGGAGCCTGTGGAGGAAGCAGGGCGTCAGCATTAGCCATGCCATCCATTACCATGGCAGAGAAGGGGCTTCCTGGTTTCCTCAGTGCAGCTGAATTCAGGGCCAGGGCAGAGGCAGACATTAGTCTGGCTGTTACCAATAACCCCCAGCCCATGTGAAGGCCCAGATATGGGCATAAGTTTGCTTTTGGCACACATCAAGAGCAGAGTTTTACCTCAGGTGAGTACATCATTAGCAAGGAGGATAATGCTCCAACAACGTCAGTGGTGGGCCAAGAGAGCCAGCTTATCTGAAGAGACCTTGCTATGATGAGATTAAATGACCTGGACATGTCTACGCTTGGTTTTATAGTCATCTGTCTTTGAAGTATAAATATTATGGTTGATTTGTACTAATTTCTATCTCAGGCTGACCTTTTGCACCTTCTTTCAAGCATGAACTCTTTTTGAAGCATAAGCAGTACCAGTTGTCATGAATTTTCTTATCATGAAGAACACTCTGGTTTTATAGACTCCCTCTGTTTTCTGTAATTCACTCTTCATTTCATGAATTCTCTGCTTGTGAGTTTTCACTTCCTCTATTGCTGATAACTTCTGCTTTTCCTCTTCCTGTTCATATTTTTCTTGAATTGGTTTCCTCTGCAGAGTCGTGTCTTTCTGCTGATAGAATTTACTGAGAATTTCTGCTACAGGGACATGGCTATTCAGTAAACCAGTCAAGTTCCAGCTTCTGTATTTGTTCATATAACTCATGCTTGACTGACGCTTCATTGCTCAGCTTGGAATAGAAATAGTCACTCTATTTTTCAAATATTGTTAACATCAGTTTTGTCTAGGAAATAGCTATCATTTTTCTTCTCTGATTTTCCCACTTCTATGATCTGCCAGCTGTCCACTGTCAAATCATCTCATCCATTACATTTTTTAATTATTTTTGTCCTTAAATTCAGAAGCAGGATCAAATCTTCTCATCTGCACAGGAAGCTTATTTAAAACTTCATTTTTATTCTTTGTAGGAAAGATACTTATGTCTTTTGGAGAGTTTTGCATATTGTTCACTCCAGTCTCTGTTTCTTATAATAATTCTAACATGTTTTTCTTTAATCTATATTTTCTTTGTACATCCAGTAGAGTTTAGGTTCCATTCTTCTAATTATTTAGCTTAGTTTAGCCTCACTCTATCTTTCTTTTTCAAATATTATGAAATTCTTTCTACACAACCTTGTCATATCTAATAGATTTGTCTTGCTAAATGTCTTTTCAGGTTTCTACATTCTGTTCTTCCTCAATTCCAAATGTAACCAGCTGTTTTTCCACATTTGATTCATTTCTTTATGCCTCCTGACTTGACTTTTTTATTTCTTCAAAAGATATCATTGCTTGATTTTTTAAAAATATCTTTTAAATATTTTTAAAAGTGTAGTTCAAGTTCTTTCTAAACTTTTGTACAATCTATTATTTTTACTTGATAAATTCTACAATGTAAGAGGAACATTTTTTTAAGGGGTGAAATGACAAATAAGCCTGATTCCTAATAAATAAGTAATATAGACTTCTAGGGTATGTAATACAAATTAAGATTGGGACTTTCTGGCATCTTTGTTGTAGGTGAGGCAGCCATCAGACTAACTCCCTTCCATTGTCATTTTCCCTCTGGTAATTTCTAATATTGTCTGTTTATTCTTGAGTATTCATAAGTTTCCACATCCATGTCTCTAAGTTTGAATTATTTTTACATGACACTTGAAATGTAAATTCAATCTGAGATTCCTGTGTTCAATTCTGAATATGTCTCATCTGTGATCTCTTCTTCAGTGACTTCTCTACCATACCTTCCATTCTCTTTGTTTGGATTCTCTAATAGCACAGGTTAAATAATGTCTCTTAACTTATATATATGCAAATATGTTTATATATTTTTATTACTATTATTATTATTATTGTAATTTTAATCTTTCTCCTTGGTCTGCATTCTGCATCTTCCAATTCATTAGTACTCTCTTTGACAGTGTCCAGCTAGCATTTACTCAGTTTATATTTCTTATTTCAATGATTGGCTATATTTTTCATTTTCAAAATTTCTAAAGAGCTCTCTTCGAAATCTATCTCTTCTTTTTTTCCAGTTTTGTTTTTTTTAATTTTAAATCCCTTAACCTTTCATTGAAGTTATTTCTTAGTGCACAATTAATATACTGATGTTTATGAAGCATTTTTTAAAAAGTAATTAATTTAACCTGGAAAGTTCATGATCCTGTTGCTGAGATTATTTATGACATTTCTTTAGCACTAGATTTCTCATTGTATTTAGGAATTTTAGTTTGCATACACGTTATGTGTGGGAGGGTTTTGTTTTGTTGATTTTTTTCTCTGTTTGTGTCTATATATTTTTTTCTTTCCTCTATTCTCATCCTTTCTTATCAAGCCATTCTATATTTGCATTTACCTGACCTCCCAGCCTCCTAAACAACCATTTCAGAACTCCTGTCACAGTTTTATGTTAAAAGTTAGGTATCAACCCAATAGAATCTTGAATCATTTTTTGAGAGGTTTCTTGTGAGATTTTATGTGTTTTCTTAAGCCTTTAAATCTTAGACCTGGTTGATGGTCAACACTTTTTTTTTTTTTTCAACTTCTCAGAAATTCTAGCCTATGGCTTTATAAAGTGAGAACTTTTGAATCTCTGTCTCTTAGGAATAGAATTCCTGGCCATCGCTCCTCCTTCTAGAACTGAAGGCCAGCTGGCATATGGTTTCATTTCTGCACTCTACTTCGCCTTTCTGGTCCATTTCTTGTCCATGATGATGTCCATCTCTTTTTTGAATCCAAATTCTTCTAAAAATTTTTCACTTTTCATAATTAACGGTGTGTTTGGAGCAGAAGGAATCATTAGAGCATAAACTCACCGTGCTACCTTGAAAACATGGTAATAACAAATTTTTTTCAGTTGTCTCATTTTAATCTCTCCAACTTCTTTGCCTCTAGAAGACAGGTATACATTTTTTCCCTCATCTCTAATCCCTACTAGATGGAACACAAATATCACAGGCACATTGTGGTTGCTGAATATTTCTTAGTTTAAGTGATTTAGTAATAGAAAAACTGATTCCTCATCTTAAGGATCTTGTATATATCAGAATATGTCAATATGTGTGTGTATGTATGTATGTATAAATATACTTTTCATGCCTATTTGGGTCCCACTGGGTTTATTTTGAGTCCCAAAGGTCTTTATTTACCTATTCTTATTTACATGATTCTCCATTTCCTCCTATCTATCCACAAATGTCTTGAACATGATGAAAACCTCATTTTATTCTAAACTCCAGAAAGAAATCTGAAATTTCTAACGATGTCTTGGGGCTCTGCTTCAAAGCTGCTTCTCATAATATTTTCAACCAACTTTATCGCTTGATTGTTTTTAACCTCTTACAAAACACAGATGGCCAGACTTATTCTGTGTAAGGGTTTGAGAGGAAACCAACTGGCCCATGGATGTTTTTGTTTCTGATGATGGTGTTTCCATGTGGAAGGCAGTAGCGCAGGAACACACATTGTGAGTCTGGTGAATACTAAGACCTATACTGCCTGTGTTTTGAACTTTCTAGAGTTTGGAAGCCATCAGTCCTAGTTAGCAGCTCATTCTTTAAAACCAGGCAGTTCTCTATTTTCCTTGGCCTTTTTCTCCCAGCAAATATCTTAAGGTCTCAATTCTTATTGTGGGCTAATTATTTTTTCTACTTGTCTGAACCATTATTCAGAGGAGGCTATTCCTACCCAAGGAAATGAAGACAGAAATTATATAATTGAAAATAATAGCTTGGAAACCATGAATGTCTAGAAACTTGTGCTAAGTCTGATATTTATTGGCTTGGTGGTCTTTACAGGAAACATGCTGAAATTTTTTCCCCCTTCTTTTTAAATGCAATCATCATAAAAGCTAAATATTTATTGAATGACAAAAAAGAGCTAAGACCTATAGTAGCAAAGACCTATAGTTACTTCCTAAACACTTTCCAGTTAAAAGGGATGTGATTTAAATTCTAGGGGTCTCGGGTGGGCCACTGTGGCTCAACAGGCAGAGTTCTTGCCTGCCATCCTGGAGACCCGGGTTTGATTTCTGGTGCCTGCCCAAACAAACAAACAAAAAATTCAAGGGGTCTCCATTAGAGAAATTCCAAAAAAAAAAGAAATTTCACACTGAATAAAATGGAAATATTTGCAAGAATTATTTCCATTATTAATGTATATACTCAACTAATTACCTACTAAATATTTTCAAGAGAATTCCCAACGGATCAAACTGAAAAGAAGCCAGTGCCATTTGTATATAGTACTTTAATTATTAATTTATTGAAAATTGCAGAAAAACATGATTTCTTAAGAATCTGGAAATCTCAGCACCACCAACTTGCTTACAAAACTTTTCTTTGTTCATGATTTCCAAGGAGGATGAACAAAATTCTGACTTTTAGTGTTCTTAAGTAACACTAGATGATTAGACATCAAGAGCAGCTTTTATAATTAAATGAAGCTTAAGAGTTATGCTGAAACCCCAAAGACAATGCTGTATCAAATATCTGGTCCCTTTCTTGGCGTTAGTAGTTAAAAACAGATTATTAGCTATGTTGGAACCTGGAAAACAGGTTGAACTACACTCAAAAATTATTTTTCATTATTTCAGGCCCTCCAGGGAAACGAGGTAAGAGAGGCCGAAGAGGAGAATCTGGTAAGTCTCTCTTTCAGCTGCTCTGTGTCACTCATATTCTAGTTAGTTTCCCTCATCTGTTCTTCCTAATTAATGATTGTATGGTTTCGCTGGAGATTGTGTGTGTGTGTGTATGTGTTTAAATCTCCTTAGCTAGATTTAGAATGGTATTTTTATCTTCTCCATATTTCCACCAAACTGTAGGAAGGAAATTTTAGCAAATATTTTAAATTACAATTGAATAAAATTGGCACCTAGTTTTGGTTTACTTACTGTGTCAGAGCTGTCCTTCCTGTGTATAATGGAGTCTGTGACCTGCACACAGTACAGTGGCAATAGCCATGCTTCCATCTCTGTAGGTGGTCAGTAAATGTTTGTAGGTTTTCTGTGGAAACATCTGCCTTGGGGCACATAACTTGGAAAGTTTATTATTTTTTCCAATTGGCATGATTTTGTTGTGCTTTTACTCTCATTTTTTCCACAGAATGAGAATTTTTTTTTCTGTCTTGTATAATTGTAGAATTTTAGTGATAACAGGAGCCTTAGTTGTCAATCTAGCACTTTCACTTTGTGATTGAAGAAATAGAGTTCCAGAGCATGCAGGTGATTTGGACAAGGCCACGACATTTTTATGAAACAGATCAATTGTCCTGATACCCACTTAGGTGATTTTTTTGCTTTTAGGCCAAATCCATATATACAAAGTAAGGTGAAAAAAAGGTCTAATTTAAAAATTTTTGGAATCAAGAGATCCAAGCGAGTGATTTCACCTACTGTTTTACTTGTTTTGTAACGTTTAAGTTTCCAAAACTGCAAATGGCAATGTGAAAACTCATCATGCCATCCATCCTCCCTTGCAAGATAAGAGGAAAGTAATTTGAATTTTGGTTATAGTGTGCTGAGAAATGTTCTTTTCAAATATTTTCTAGGAGTACTTGTCAGTATTAAAAACAATCAATTACCAGGGTTAAAGCAATAGAACCACTAGCCTACCAAGAATAGCAGACATCAGGTTGATGTTTTTCTGCCCCTTTCCCATTTTTTTTTGAAAAAGAGGTAAAAGTAAAAAGAGTTTATGAGAATCCATTACTTTGGGCTTCATTCCTTCAAAAGTATTCTCAAAAGTCATCTTTAAATCTTATTGAATCTAAATAACTGGAAATGTGTATAGCTATCACTCTTGAACTATGAATTTTTAAAATTGGAGATGCTTTATAAATTTGCTTTGAGGAAAAAAGAATGATAAAGCATTAGTGGAGTCAGGTAACCAGTGAATTGATCTTGTGTCAAAAGAAAGAAAGAGGGATAAAGATGTTTGTGGAGCTAAAGGTCATGTCATCAACATGGTGATCACCTGAAAGATTTTCCCCAGAGATTTAGTAAATAGGAAAAATTCCACTTGCTTTGAACTCTGGAGGATGGTAGAAACCAGAGAATGACTCCACCAATGCTGAATTGAAGAAACAAAAATTTCAGGTAGAAGTCTTTCCTAGATGCTGGTCTGTTCTCGTTTTGTCCTTGTCCTCACTTGGTCCCGTGCAGCTCAGGAGACACACAGAGGCAGCAAGACCCCAGGTCCCTCTCACCATGGACAGAAACTTGTAGCCCGAATCACAGCAGTGAGTTGGAACTTCAAGCACATCCAGGCACAGGGACCTAGGTCTGCTAAGACCCAGGACAGAAGCAGGAGCAGCTGAGGAGTGCTGCATACAAGAGGGCCCTTGGAGATGGGGGGCAGAAATGCGACCAGCCTAGAAAGGTTGATAAAAATTGTGACCAATTCAGTTTTAATTGGCTGGACCACCGAAAGGAAAACAGACTTTTCTGAAGTGACCCACTTTTCTGGATTGACCCCATCTAGCTCCCCGGGGCTAAATAACCTAATGGGGAAGAAACCAGAGGCAGAAAACCCTCACAAAAGAAAGAAAGGGGGAAAAGGGTTCAAATGAACTGTTTTGAGAAAGGACAGGTCCCACAACTGAAAAATAAAAGGAAAATGGGGTATTGAGTGAGGGAGAGAATTTAAACAAATTATAAAAGCTAGGGAGAAAATCTGTACAAAAACAAACAGAACAGATCAAGATTCCCAGGGAAGTAGCAGAGTAAAGGAAGCTCTGTCCTGGAGGTGAAACAATTGCACAAAATGTGCAGTCTTAAAAGCTGCACAGCATACCTACGGCAAAAAATCAGATAAAAGCTGAGAAAATCTGAACAGTTAAACATGGGCTATTCTAAAGGTCTAAAATAAGTTAAATCAAGCATCAAAGAAGAGAATTCATATGAAGCTAATCAACAGTAAAACCCTAAATAAGAGGGAGAAACAGACCTTCAGAGTTAACCCATCAAGAGAATCAGATTCTAGACATCAGCAGAAAATCACAAGCCATATTAAGAAAAAGAAAGCTATGGCTCAATCAAGGTAACAAATTATAACTTCAGAGGAGACTGAGAAGTTTGAACACCTAAATAAAGATATTCAAACAAATCTAAATCAATTTGAGAATTTGAGGGAAAATATGTATAAAGACATAAAGGATTTTAAGAAGACAATGTGTAAGCATAAAGAAGAATTTGAAAGCATAAAAGGAAATATAACAAACTGTGGAAATGAAAAGCACAATAGTAGAGATTAAAAATACCTAGATGCATATAATGGAAGATTTGAACAGGCAGAAGAATCAGTAAGCTAGGAGACAGGGTAATGGAAATCATACAGTCAGAAGAATAGATAGAGGAAAGAAGAGAAAAAAAAAATCAGTGTCTCAAGGATTTGAGTAACAATAGAAAGCACACAAACATACATGTCTTGGCCAGAAGGCGAAGGTAAAGAAAAGGGGGCAGAAAGAATATTGAGAAAACAATGGCCAAAAACTTCCCAACTCTTATGAAACACTTTAATATATGTCTAAGAAGCACAAGGTACTCCAAACAGAATAAATCCTAATAGATATCCTCTGAAACACATACAAATCAGAATGTCAGATGTCAAAGGTAAGGACAGAATACTGAAAGCAGCAAGAGAAAATTTGTCCCATGCAAGTGCTCCTCAATCAGACTGTGTCCATTTCTCATCAGAAACATGAAGGCAAAAAGGCAGTGTATGATATATTTAAGATACTGAGAGAAAAAAACTGTCAGACAAAAATTCTTTATGCAGCAGAACTGTCCTTCAAATATGAGAGTTTAAAGTATTTACAAATAAACAGAAATTGAGAGAGTTTCTCCATAAGAGACTAGCCCTACAAAGTAATACTAAGAGACTTCTGCAGGTTGAAAAGAAATGACAGGAGAGAGTAGCTTAGAGTAGTGGGAAGGAATGAAAATCACCAGTATGAGTAACCAAAAGAGTAAATGCAAAACCCAGTAGTACTGTATCCTGAAAATACAACTCTATTCTTGAATTCTTAAAAGAATCAGAATACAATTGAATAAGAAAAAGTCCTGTGATTCCTCTTAATGAATATACAAAATATAAAGTGGTAAAGTCAGACAAAAACAAAATTAAGAGGGAAAACAGAGAGATATGGGAGCAAAGAACACTACTGAAGCTAGGTTGGTAACTTTTCAAATTGGTAGATTAGCGATGTACCAATTTGTAGATTGTGTAATATAAACTGCAAGGTAACCAGAAAGAAGGTATTTTAAAAATATACAGAAACGGAAATAAGAAAGAGATCAGTCAGATGCATTCCAAAGACTGACCATACAGAAAAGGAGATTGCAATAAAGGAAAAGAGAGGCAAATAAATAAAAAATAAGATATGGCATATAAAAACCAAAAGATAAAATGGCTGAAGAAAGTACTGCCTGTAGAGTAATAGCATTGAGTGTTAGTGTATGAACTGGCAAATCAAAAGATGCAGGTTGGTTGAATAGATAAAAAAGCCCACTATCACCACTTGCTTTGGTTTGTTAATGCTTCCAGATATGCAGTATACCAGAAAATGGTTGGTTTTTATAAAGGAAGTTTATTAATATAGTTCTAAGGCCATAAAAATGTCAAAACTAAGGCGCCCAGAAAAAGAATGACCCAAGATAGGGCTGATGATGTTCGGGGTTTCTCTGTCAGCTGGAAAGGCAGGTGGCAAAGTCTGCTAGCTTTCTCTCCTGGCTTCTGATTTCAAATAGCTTTGCCAGGGACATTTTCTTACTTTAACTCCAAACATCTCTCTCTCTGTGTCAGCTCTGAAGCATTTTCCAAAATAATTCCCTCTTAAAGGACTCCAGTAATTGACCCCAACTTGAATGGGTAGAGACACATCACCATGGAAACAACTTAATCAGAAAGACCCCACTCAAGCAATATTGAATTGGGATTAAAGAACATTGCTTTTCTAGGGTACGCAACAGTCTCAAACTGGCACATCACTGTTATTTATCATTGTACTGGAAGTTCTTGCCAGAGCAATTAGGCGAATATAAATAAATAAAAGGCATCCAAATTGGAAGGGAAGAAGAAAAACTTTCACTATTTGCTGATAACATGATCCTATATATAAAGTCCCCCCAAAAGTTACTAGAGCTAATAAAGTAAGCCAGCAAAGTGGTAGGGTACAAGAAGAATGTGCAAAAATCAGTAGTGCTTCTATACACTAGTAATGAGCAATCTGAGGAGGAAATCAAGAAAAAATTCCATTTACAATATCAATTTAAATCATCAAAAATCTAGAACAAATTTAACCAAGGGTGCAAAAGACCTGTATACAGAAAACTACAAACATTGCTAAAAGAAATCAAAGACCTAAGTAAATGGGAGGACATTCCATGTTCATGGATTGGAAGACTGACTATTGTTAAGATGTCAGCTCTACCCAAAATTGTTAACAGATTTAATGTTATCCCAATCAAAAGTCTAAATTTTAAATATATTTAGAAGGGTAAAGGGCCCCAAAGAGCCAAAAACATCTTGAAAAAGAGGAGCAAAGTTAGAGGACTCATGCTTTCTGACTTCAAAGCATATTACAAAGCTACAGTGGTGAAAACAGCATAGTATTTGCACAAGGAGATATCAGCCAATGGAATCAAATTGAGAATTCAAAAATAGACTTCTACACCTATGGCCAGTTGATTTTTTTTTAACTTTTAAAATGTGAAATATAACATATACAAAGAAAAGAAAGAAAAAGCAGTAATCTTCAAAGTACACTTCAATAAGAAGTAACAGAACACATTTCAGAGTTTGTTATGGGTTACCATTCCACTATTTAAGTTTTTCCTTCTAGCTGCTCCAAAACACTGAAAGCTAAAAGAAGTATCAATATAGTGATTCAGCAGCCATACTCATTTGCTAAATTCTGTTTTCTTTGTTATAACTCCTCCTCCTTTGATCCTTCTCCCAATCTATAGGGATCTTTGGGCAATGCCCATTCTGACGTTTTCATGTTGAGAAGGGGTGTTGACAATAAAGGAGGGGGTGTAATTAGTTGATAATTTTGGAAAGGTTGGTCTATCTGGATTTCAGGATTTATCTGGCCAAAGAACTGTCTGGAAGTTTATAAGTTCCAGGAAAGTAAATTTAGTGCATGAAACTTTTATAGAGTCTCTATTAGAGCCATAGGTGTTCTTAAGAGTTAACAGGAGTTATATTGGCTGGGGTTTGGCAGACTATAGCAATTAGCAATATCTAGCTGAAGCTCTCATAAGAGTAGCCTCCAGAATAGCCTCTCAACTCTATTTGATCTCTCATACCCACTGATGCCTTATTTTATCACCCTTCTTTTCCCATTTTTGCCAGAAAGGTGTTGTTGATATCCCAGTGCCAGGGTCACACTCATTCCTGGGAGTCATGTCCCATGTTGTCAGGGAGACTTTCATCCCTGAATGTCATGTCCCACAGAGAGGGGAGGGTGATGATTTTCTTTGAAGAATTGGGTTTAGGGAGAGAGAGAGAGACCACATCTGTGCAACGAAGAGGTTTCCTGGAAGCAATGCTTAGGACTCATTATAGTGGTCATAGCTTCTCCACTACAGAAATAAAGTTCATAAGGGCAAGCCTCAATAGGCTTGGCCTATTTTCTTGTGAGCCCCCAATATTAGAGAGGGTACCCAGGACTTCCCAGATGGGAAAATTTAATACTTCCATATATTTTGCTTTGGTCCCTCAAGGGACTCTACCAATACTTTAAATTATCAGCCCATCATAGTCTGGGATGTATCCAGATATTACATTAAATTATACAGAATTACGTTTTGACAAGGTCCCACTCAATGGGAAAGAGGAACCTCTTCAAAAAATGATGCTGGGAGAACTAGATGTCTATAAGCATAGGAACGAAAGAGGACCACTATCTCATACCATTATCTCAAATACCTTAATTTAAGAGACAGGACTATAAAACTCCTAAAATATATATAAGGAAGCTGTGCTAGTTTGGCAGCTACCAGAATGCAATATACCAAAAATGGAACTTCTTTTAGGAAAGGAATTTAATAAGCTACAAGTTTATAGTCTATGAAAATGTCCAAACTAAGGCATCCAGGGAGATATACCTTAATCCAAGAAAGGCAGATGTGACTGGAACACCTCTGTCAGCTGGGAAGGCATGCTGATCCCTTACTCCTGGACTTCACTGCTTTCAGTTTCTCTTCCCGTGGAGGTTCCTCACTTTGCTTCTCCAGGGCTGGCTTTCATCTCTTAGCTTCCTTTGGCTTGCTGCAGGTTCTGGCTTGCTTAATATCCCATGGCAATGTCTACTGGACTCCAAGCATCTCCAAACATCTGTGTCTCTGTTCTCTGGGTATTGGCTTCTGTGCCAGCTCTGCTCTGAAGTGTCTGTTGGCTTTATCATTTCTGGCTCTCTTCAAAATGTTTCCTCTTTTAAAGGATTCCAGTGAACTAATCATGACTCATCCGGAATGTGTGGGATCATATCTCCATGTCATCAAAGGTCACACCCACAACTGGGCAAATCACATCTCCATGGAGATAATCTAATCAAAGTTTCAAGCCTACAGTGTTGAATCTGGAATAAAAGAAATGGCTGTTTTCACAAGATTGGGTCAGGTTTAAAACATGGATTTCTGGAGTACATAATACTTTCAAGCCAGCACAGAAACATCTTCAGGATCTTGAGTTAGACAATGGTTTCTTAGACGTTACACTCACACAAGAAATAAAAGAAAAATAGGTAAATGAGACCTCCTCAAAATAAAAAACTTTTGTGCATCAAAATTCTTCATCATGAAAGCGAAAAGACAACCTACTCAATTGTAGAAAATATTTGAAAACCATATTTCTGATGAGAGTTTAATATCCAGAATATAGAAAGAAATCCTGCAACTCAACAATAAATAGACAAAGAACCCGAATAGTAAATGGGCAAAAGACTTGAAGACATATTTCTCCAAAGAGGATATACAAATGACTAAAAAGCATGAGAAAATATGCCCAATATCACTAACTAAAAAGTTTAAACTAGCTATTAAGGAAATGCAAATAAAACCACAATGAGATACCATTTTTACACTCACTAGAATAGCTGCGATTGAAAAAACAAAATGATACAAGTGTTGGAGAGGATATGAAGATACAGGAACAGTCATTCAGTGCTGTGGAATGGTATAATGTTATAGCCACTGTGGAAGATAGTTTGGCAATTCCTCAGGAAACTAAATATAGAATTACCATACGACCTGGCAATCCTGCTGCTGGATATAAACATAGAAGAATTGAAAGTGGGGACTTGAACAGATATGCACATACTGTTCATAGTGGCATTACTTACAGTTGACAAAAATGGTAGCAATCCAAGTGTCCATCAGCCAATGAAAGGATAAATAAAATGTAGTATATACATACGATGGAATATTATTGAGCTGTAAAAATGAATGAAGTCCTGATACATGAGACAACATGGATGAACCTTGAGAACATTGTGTTGCATGAAATAAGCCAGGAACAAAAGGGCAAATACTGTATGACCTCACTGATATTAACTGATTATAATAAGCAAACTCATAGAGTTAGAATCTAGAATATAAATTACCAGGGGATAGATTGGGGTTATTGAATGGGGAATTGATGCCTAATTTGTTCAGAATATCTATTTAGGTTGATTATAAAGTTTGGAAATGGATGGCAGTGACGGTAGCACATTATTGCAAGTGTAGTTAACAGCACTGAACTATATATGTGAATGTGGTTGAAATGGGAAGTTTTGGGTCATTTGTATTAGAATGCGAGTTGGAAGGTAAAACATGGGTCTGTGTAACACAGTGAACCCTGTTGTGGACAGTGAACTGGGGTTAATAGGACAAGTGTAAGAATACTCTGTCATGAATTATAACGAATGTATGCCTTTGTTACAAGGTATTAATAATGGGGTGGTATATGGGAAAAATACACATAATATAAACTATGGACTATAGTTAAGAGCACTATTCAATATTCTTTCCTCAGTTATAATAAAGGCACCACACTGATGCCAGGTGTCAATGATAGGGGGGTACATGGGAATGTTGTACTTTTTACATGAGTTTTCTGTAAACCTACAACTTCTCTAATTAAAAAAAATAACAATAGTTTTTAAAAAGTCATTGTGCTAAGTGAAAGAAACCAGACATGAAGCACTATAGTATTTTATGATTCCACTTATATAAAATGTAAATTTAAATAAATGTTAGAGACAGAAATAGACCAATGGTCATATAAGCCTAGAGAAGCATAGAGAGATTGAGAGGTGATTGCTGTGGAGTATGGGGTTTTCTTTTTGAGTAATTAAAATGCCCTAAAATTGATTGTGGTGATGCATGCACTGTTCTGTGATTATGCTAAAAGCCATTGATCATACACTTTGGGTGGATTGAATGGTATGTGAATATATCTCAGTAAAACTAATTTTAGAACACAGAAAGAGGTTTGAGGAAAAAAAGGATTTTGTATTTATACAAAGTTTTATAGAACATGTAAAGGCAATGCCCAATTGTATTTAGACTACTTAGAAGTGGTATTTGTAATTGGGTTATATCGTATGTGAAAAATTGAAATCCTCTTAGGCTTTGTCTGTATTTTGATGAGAATACATAGCTTTAAAGAAACTTTAGGACTTAGTCATTTGTATATGCAGTATTGTTGAGTGAAAAGCGTTCATCGAATAATGGGAACATTTCTGATTTGGTCATTTTACCAATCTCAAGAAGGTACATATCAGTTACACTATAACAGGTCTATCATAAATGACCAAAGTTTCTTATGATTCATATTTTATCTAAAATCCTAGGTATATCAGTTAGACAGTCTTTATTAAAGGTAGGTGAACCCCTCATTTATCCATAGACGAGACTCCGGGAATCAGAGAATTTCCTGAAATGTTATGTGCATGTGTACATACATTTTCTAAGAAAGCTTCAAAGGGGCATATGATCTAAAAAAAGATTGAGTGGCTAAATTTGAAATGACGTCATGATCTTTATATTGTGCTGATTTTAATGGTGCTTTAGTCTTTGATTTACTCTTAATATTTTGCATATTCACTGATTGTTCTCCACTTTTTTTCCCTCTCTCCACCTCCTCTCTCCCACAGGTCCTCCTGTAAGTATGTTTGCTGCATTTTGGCTCTTCTACATTAATCAGGATCATGTATGTTAAAACTTTGTAAAAACATCAAATTGTAATCTATATTTCAATTTTTAAAAATATTACTAACTTTTTAATAGTTACATAAGTGGGATTGCTGAACATCACTTAGGAAATTATTTTTATATATACTCTTTCGTGATCATTTGATATATTGGATTGCAATATATGTCAATTAAAAAAAAACCTTTTATTTTTGATAATGATCACAAACCAATTACTCTCAGAACTTTTGGAATAGCTTATGAAGTTCCTAATTTTAAATTCTTTTCTTGGAATTCTGAGAGTTCTTTTGCAAGCAAATCTCCAGGCTATTTCACACTTCTTTTTTCATCGGTTTAAACTTGTATCTGAGATATTTGCATTTGCCAGTCGACCAAATGTAGATGGCAATAGGATCTTGGAAATGATACCCCCTGTGGGCTTTGTCCAATACTCCCTCCTTAGGCCACACTCTCTTTGAAGTCTGTTGGAGTTTTGCCTGCATAAAGAACTTGAGATGGAGTCCTTGGAGAGTTTCACTTTCTTTTTTCTTTCCTTGGGTAGGTCATAGCTGCAGCATTCCAGTCTGCTTTGCACTCACAGGAACAGATTATCTTGTCAGCTTGGAGCTAGATGCGTTTTTGAGTAATATCCTGGAAATCTCTGTTGTCTGACCCCAGTGTTTATTCTGGGTACTGTGCATTTACGGTAGCAATGAATGATCATTGGCCTTGAGATGTTTTCTCCTACGAAATAGCCAGTTTGCTCCAGGGTTCACAGACTCCACATTGGCAACTTATCTAACAGGCCAGCGTGGTCCAGGGAGAGGGGCTTAACAGATACTCATTTACTTTATTCAGAGGAAGCATTGGCTTCCAAATATCTTTTGCAGTCTTCCTGCCACATTCAAGGATGGGACATAAATCATGTTAGAAATGACTTTCCTTCTGTAACTGACTTTCAACTCTTGCTTAATGCTAGACAGATGGCATGCCCCAGGTCTGGGAGCCTTTACTCTTTGGCTTCATATTTAAGTCTCTGTCTTTAAAACTAAAAACAAACCACTACTACCCAGAGGAAACTCCGGAGATTACAGCTAGAATATAGTGTTCAAGGCTTCTTTTAGTGGATCTACGTCTTAGGCATGCCAAAAGGTAGTTAAATTTCATTTCTGTCTTATGGTGACTTTCAATTTTCTGAAATTTCCTCTTTGGTCCCTTCGCATTTAGGCAGCCGTATAGCTTGTGCTTTCTTGTGGCCATCTACTAGTCTAAATTCTGTATCTGAGGATTTTAATTGTTCTTCCTTTCTTTATTATATAAAAAGAAAGGCTCACTAGTATTTATTAAGCTCCTACTATACGGCATGCATTACCCTAAGTGCTTTACATGCATAATTTCATTTCGTTCTCTCAACAACTGCTGATGTTACTTTTCCCATTGTTCAGTGAGGAAATTGAGGCTCAGAGAGGTTAATTGTGATTGCATAGTTAAATGGTTTGCCAAGTCGGAATTCAATTAGATATGTCTGATTTTAAACCCCTTTCACAGCATTCCCTATGTCTTATGAATTATAAGTGTGTAATAATATGGATCATTGTTAGACAAATTTGGGAGGCCATGGGCCAAATTCATTGATACAAATCAATGATACAAATAATTACATATAATAAAAGCATGATCTAAAATGCAAAGTGGCTGGTCTAAAAAACAAACATAAATACTGCCCCACTGCATTTTAAAGAACTTATAATGTGTTTAACAAAGTGCATCAAAATCAAGAAATCAGGAATAGTCATGAGTTTTCATATTGACTGAAAGATAAGTCAAAAAATTAGATAGTTCTTGCATCCAATTTTGCTATAGAGTAGGTGGCCCACTTTAGTTTCCTGGCTGCTAAAACAAATATGATATGATGGGTTGGCTTAATAACATGAATTTATTCACTCATGGTTTCAGAGACTAAAAGGCTTGCTTCCTCCTTGGGTTAGTGTGTTCTGGCTAGTCAATGACCTTTGAGGTGCTTCAGCTTTTCTGTCACATGATAATGCACATGGCAGCATCTTTTCCATTTTCCTCTGGGTTCTGTTGACTATCAGCTTCTAGCTGCTCCCCATGGCTTCTCTAACTGTGGCCTTCTTGATAAGCCCTCCAGTTAAAGGATTAAGACCCATCCTGATTCAGGTGGGCCACACCTTAACTGAAGTAAGCCCATCAAAGGGTCCTATTTGCAATAAATTCATATCATAGGAATAGATTGAGATTAAGAGCATGTTTTGCTGGGGTACATGACTCTAAGCCATGACATGGCTTTATAGCAAATTTCCATTGTGTTTCTTACATAGGAATAAAAATTAATGAGCAGCAGCAGCATGATTAGATTTGTAGAGGTATTATCCATCTGAAAACTCAATTTTTAGTAAATATACTATTCCTATTTCAGTATCATTTTAATGTGTGCATATATATATATTTTTTAACATGGGCAGGCACCGGGAATCAAACCTGGGTCCTCTGGCATGGCAGGCGAGCATTCTTGCCTGCTGAGCCACCATGGCCCTCCCGTGTGTGTATTTTTTTGTTTTACATCTTTTCTATGAACTCAAATCTAATAGTTTCTGCAATGTTATTCTCAGGAAAATTTTGTTTTCCTAATTTCGTGTTTTTTTTTTTTAAGTATTCAATTATCTCCACAAAGAAGAAATTGAGTAAAATATCAAGACATATGTTGCAATTTTAACTGCGATTGCCCTTGCCTCCATTCTATAAACTAAATGAAATGCACAAATGTGCCCAAAATGTTAAATAATCTTGCTTCTGTTGAACAATCATTGGCACAGAATTTATATCAAATGGATCCTTAGAGCCTCCTTCTAGCCCTGTGCTGTGAGTTCACAGGTACAGAAGGGATTTAAGGTATAACCTGATGTTCTGAAATGTATTTTCTGGTCATTTTGCTTTTGTTTTGTTATTAAAAATGCTCCAGTAGTGCAAAGGACAACACTAGGGCACTCCAGCAAACAGGGACAAAGAATTCTTGGCGCAGGTGAAAATGATAGATTTAATTGTTACTGTGATTCGTCTTTTTTTTTTTCATTACCATCATGAAGTAATACCCTTGAGTAAGATTTGTTTAAATCCTTACTTAATTATAAAATATAAGAAGCCTTTTCATTTGCAAATTCACTTGATACAGATTTGGAAAACTTGGATATGTTATGCTAGGCTTGTATGTGGCTAAGTGTTTCTTTTTGTCACTTTCTGTTTCTTGCATATTGAGATCATTTATAATTTAAAACTTGAAATACAGCTTGAATGAAATCTCACGTATCAGTTTACTCTCTAAGAAGCTGTTCAGCTTATTACTTAGCCTTATCCATTTTGACAAAAAGGTATTGCTACCGTAGCAGTCTCAGGTACAAAAGGCAGCAATGGAGCAATTTTATATAAAGTATATAATTTATTTTTATGTGAGAATCAGATACCTTTTTTCCTATTTTCTTTCTCATAAAAGTAACATGTATTAAATTATTACTCTAAAGAACTCCATGCAATTGAGTGCCTAGCTCAGATATCACAAATAGATTTGCTAGAATGATTTGCCTGGCCATTGTGTTACCCGAATCCAGATGGCACAAAATTACACCTTCTATTTTGGGATATTTAAAAAATAAAAGCATTCATGTTTCAATGCCCTTATTTTAAATTAAAAAAATTTTTTTTACATGGGCAGGCTCCAGGAATCAAACCTGGTCTCCGACATGGCAGGCAAGATTTCTGCCACTGAACCACAATTGCCCGCCCATAATACTTTTTTTTTTTTTGAGCAAAATTTACAGAATTAATTCCGTTTTCAAATGTAGCAGGTTTTGCACCTAGTTCTTGATCTTTTTTAGAGTTAATGTGGGACACAATCTCTTCATCCTTTTCCCTCAAAAGGAAGTGCCATTCTAATATTCACAGGTCACAGGATGAAGCACGTCCTATAATTGTAGCTGGAAAAGAGTCAGGAGACCTGTTTTAACTGGGTTTGTATCAATCCATCAAGCCCTATAATTATGCTTGACTGACAGAGATATGATGTTTTTGTTGGTAGCCAGAGCCCTCTGAGGTGTGAAATATGACGCTGTCGTGCAGCCTGTTCTGTTCTACCCACCATCGACAATTGTCAACTCAGTTTGAACCCTAGACTCTTGTTGACAGATGAATGAAGCAGATTTAGCCAAGTCAAACTTACACTGTTATTTCTGCCAATGTGGTAGATGGATTAGGAAAATAAATCTCCAAAGAGCTTTTAAATGGAAAACCCCAATATCTTCATTTCATATTGTAAAAAACCAATGATTTTTAAGTCAATAATAAATATTTTCCAGATATTCTAAGGATTATAAATCATAGTCTCTGCCCATCACGTGTCACTTAACACCAATTCTCTTTCTAGCCCTGAGAACTAGATTTATTAGACCCATTTTACAAAGGAAGAAACAGAGGCTTGAGAAGATCAACTAATTTGCCCAAGATCTCACATCTAGCAGAAGGCAGAGCTGGGATTTGAACTCCAGGCCTGTCTCTCTTTAAAGACCATTTGCCCTCATATTTCTACAGTATGCTTTTTCAGGCATGTATGATTTAAGTGTTATTACTTTCTTTGTAGTATCTCCTTTGTTAAATCTTATCCTAACCTCTATCATATGCAATTCATATAGAGCTTTTCTTAGTTTTCTGTGGATTGGGCATCTTGTATATGCTCTTTCATGCTGCTAGTTACTCAAAGTATCCTATAAATCATTTAATTCTCAACTATTGAAGCAAATAGGATAAAGGAGCAAGCTTTGGCTCCTGAGTCAAGAAAACTGGGTATAAAATTATGTAATTTTTCAGCAAATGTCCCCTTAATTCCTTTTTTGTTATACTCCTGCTTAAGTATTCAAGCATTTTGATTTTCTGAGGCCCAAAAGAATGCGCTATTGAACCTGTAGGGACTATTTGCTCCATAATAATAGGGCATTATTACGTGGAGGGAATAAATCATTTTCTTGTTGGAGGCAGTGCTACTCCTATGAATGGATAGATATATTCAGATGCAGTCACTATAACAAACCAAGAAAGCAAACAAAGACCTGGAGAATTAATTTCTGGCTGCTTGCAGACAGTTACAGCAGAATGACCATGGGTTTCTCAGAAGGGTTTTTCACTTTAGAACCCTATACACTGGTTTATCTCTTGAAAGAAAAGCATAGTAAAAGGGAGCGCAACTATGAAATCTTACATGGAATAGTTTCCTCAATGACTTTTTATGTCTTCTGACCAAATAATTTTTGAGTGCTTCAGGTGGCCACATTTGTAGAGAGCACTATGTTCAGTGGCATTTTGTTTCAATGCTTCCTCTACTATTGTTCACAAAACCTTAGTGCCAGGTGAAGCAGAACTTTGGAGTCTTAGAAGTAACAACAGAGATGGATAAATGCCTGCAAACTGGGGTAAATAAGGGTATTTAGTCTAAAAAGAAGAAGAAGAAATAGACATTAGAAATATTGACCATATTTTTCTTTCTAACATTATTTTCTTGTGGTCTATTTCTAGATACCATCTGTGTTAGAATAACTTTAGCTCTTACGTCTGACAAACCCTGAAATATTACAATAGAAATGTATCTCTTAGACATGGTGAGGGGCAGTGCTTCATACAAGGACCCAAGCTATTGGAAGCTCTGCCGTCATTAGCATGTGTCCTCCAAGGTCCCCCTAGGCCTGGACATTTAACCACCATATAAGGGAAGAACGGGAGTAGAGGGCAAGATGGGAGGATTTTATGAACCAGCACCGGTAGTGGTTTATATCACTTCTGACGACATTCCTTTGTCAAGAATCGAGTCACAGGTTCACTTTCCACTGCAAGAGAGGTAAAGAAATGTAGCTGTCTGCTCAGAAGGAAAGGTAAAATGATTTGGTGAACAGCCAGTTTCTTCTGCTCTTTCTGGAAATAATTTCATAAGAAAGAGAAAGAACCAGAGACAATCAGAGAGATGTACATAGATCCATCACTTGGGTAATAATGCAAACTCTGTCTTCTGTAACATTTTAGAGAAGAAAACCACTTATTAAAACTTTTACCAATAAAACCCTTGAATAGGAAAAGAATAAAAAGACAGGGGTTAAAAAGAGAATAGCATAAAAATTGTGGGTGATTTGGAAAAAGAGTAGGTTATTAATGCCAGGCCACCCACCTACTTCTTGCCCTTGGTGATATTGAAGCCTTTTTATCTTTATACACCAAATCTTTAAGCACCAGCAGACACTGTTGTGGTCTTCTCTGTCTTCTGTCTGCTGTTTCTCATGCCTCTAAGTGGTTTCACTCTCTTGTGCTTATAACAGCGTTGGGTCCAGGATGACCTCCTCAACTGGTTATTTAGGGACAA
The DNA here is from genome assembly GCF_023851605.1 of Tamandua tetradactyla. Classification (NCBI taxonomy): domain Eukaryota; kingdom Metazoa; phylum Chordata; class Mammalia; order Pilosa; family Myrmecophagidae; genus Tamandua; species Tamandua tetradactyla. Next base: position 13,978,687 of record NC_135350.1, read on the forward strand.
TTCTGTTGTCTCTCCTGTTTCATATTCCCAATTGTTTTCACACAAAAAAGTAAGCTTCTGTTCTAGTTTGCTATCTCCCAGAATGAAACACACCAGAGACGGATTGGCTTTCAGTAAAAGGGAATTTACTGATTTAACATATAGTTCTTCAGAGTTAAGGCAGCTAACTTTCAACCGAGGTTCTTTCTTATGTGGGAAGGCACATGGCGATCTCTGCGGGCCTTCTCTCCAGGCCTCTGGGTTCCAACACCTTTCCCCGCGGTGATTGCTTTCTGCATCTCCAAAGGCCTGAGCTGAGCTGCAAGTGCTGAGATGAGGTATGCTGAGCTGCTTGGGCTGTGCTATGTTGAGCTCTTTCATTTGAGTACCAGCCAATTAAATCAAACATCACTCATTGCAGCAGGCACACCTCCTAGCCGACTGCAGATATAATCAGCAACAGATGAGGTTCAATGCCATTGGCTCATGTCCACAGCAGTAGAACTAGGCATCTTCCCCTGGCCAAGTTGACACCTGAATCTAACTACCATAGCTTCTGTAAAAAAAATGACTCTCACACAGTCAGAATCACTTTTATTACATTTGAAGGATGAACAATTGCCATTCATTAGATTGCCAACAATTAGATTAGAACAAAAAAAATGAGAGTCTGGAAATGCATTTTCTTTCCCAAGGGTACTTGGTAGGTGAAATGAGAGAGGGCTGAAAGAGTCTGTTTCTTTTTTGACTAAAAACAAAAAATACCAGGTAGCACAAGGCAATCAGAATTTCTAAAGAGGAAATTAAAAATAAAACTCTCAGCTTTAAAGTCTCTCTGCTGTTGGTTGCTGATAGGACACCTGCATTCCTTTGTAATATCTATACTAGCAAATGGGGTGTCATGATACCTTCTCTTGTTTTACTTTTCTGTGATCAAATACTTAGTCATCTTCCTGAATTTCTAGAATTGTCTACTCATATTGGCCTATAAATATCTTATGGGACAAATGCAAGAAGTAACTATATGACCCCTCTGAATTTGTGAAGCAATAACTAATCACATTTTAGAAAGCCACTCCAAAATAAATTCAGTTACAAAGCACTTTGGACTCATTTCGAATGTTAACATTTTGAACAATGGCAAATGAGCAGTCTGAGGGTGTATCATTGTTTCCTCAGGAACAGCCAAGCATTTAATAATCCTCCACACCTATGATTGCAGAGTAGAGCTCAATGTCCCCCATTCTTCCAAACTAGCCACTTAAAATGCCTGTGACAACTTCTTATACAAAGAGTGGCTTCTGCTTATTTTCTGATTATTTGAACACCATGAAGTTGGCTTATATTTAGTCTAACTTAAATTACCTACTTAATCGGAATTAGGTCCTGGGCTATCACTTGGAAATAATTCCCTACTTTAGCTAGTAAATGAACTTTGGTTCTTTTGCTTTGGTGGGGTTTGGTGGAGTTAAAAAGAAAGTCAAACCATGGAATCTAAAGTCTCCCAGTTTAACTAAATGTTCTTAGTAATTTTTATCCTCTTTAATGGTAATTTAAGTGTACTTTTTATTTTCACAAGCCTTCCTGCCTCTTAAGGTTCTTAGGGTTAAATAAAATAAAATTTTTGCTTTACTAGTTAATATTGTCAGCCTCAAAGATACATATAAACATTTCTAGCTTTTATTTCTGTAGAATTTTTTATTAGAAAGCATTTCTGTATGATCAAGGAAGTGAATAAAGGATGGAATAATAGGATTTAAAGAAGAGGTTTAAAGGAGAACTAATAATTAGTTAATACAAATAGTTAAAATATAGGGCACATTCATTCACTGATACATTAATCAAACTCATACTGATTATCTAGTATATGCCATGCCCCCTGCTAGCTGATAGGCATGTGATAATATGTGGCCCCTGTCTTCAAGGATCTTAGAGTCCAATGGGGACAAAACAAAGCAAAAGCATAACAATAATATGTGAGGAGAGGATGCTCAGCATAAGTCAAAGTGTAGTTAGGGAATGGTTGAGAGTTAAATAATCCATTTATTGGCCATCCCCTGAGAAGATCCTTCTTGTTCAGGGGCAAAGATGATGGATGCTTCTGGACCTAAAATAAGTTAAGGAGTCATCAAAGTGAAAAGTCAATCTTTTAGGAAGGCTGGCATTTCCAAAGACTTTAAGGCACAGAAAAGAGTAGAGATTTTTTGGAACTGCATGTTAAATAAGGCTGAAATGTATAGTTCCAGAAGATTAGGCAGTAAACAGTGAAAAAAGATACTGAAGTATGATGAGGCTGTGAAGGACATTGTATGCCTTGCTAAGTAGTTATCTTGAAGGTAGGTGGAGTCTTTGAAGGATTTAAGCAAGGGAATGGCATGGATATATGAACATTTTAGGAAGATCCACCTCGCTTGGAAGACAGATGAGAAAAGAGAAATGGTTAGGATACTGTCACAGTTATTCAGGTGAGAAATAAAACGGTCTGGAAGAATGGTAGTGGGAGATGTTGAGAGTGGGGCAGATTCCGATGGCATTGATGCAGTGAAAATGGCAGAAAGGCGTTACTAAATGAGGGCATGAAGAGGAGGAGTGTGGGAAGAAGTGGGCATGATCCTTTGCCTCTCTCTGGGATATAAGAATGCCGGCCACTGGGAAAGAAAATAGAGAAAGAACAGGTTTGGAACAGGAATGATGCTGAGGTCTGGTTTGGAGATGCTGAGTCATAGATGCACATGAGATATCCATGTGGAAACATCCAGTAACCAGTTGATTATATTGTTATTCTACTTGGGAGAGAGGCTGAGCTGGAGAGAACTTGAGGAATAATCCGAGTATATGTGGATGGTTGGTGAGGTGATTGAAGCAGATGAGGCTACTCAGGGAGAAGGTGTTGGGTGAGAAGTTAGTGGAATGAGAATCAAACACCCCACCACCACCTTCACCACCACCCAGAGTTTATTTGCCATTTATGAAAAGTGGATCCCTTAAAGGAGACTGAAATAGGGTATAGAGAGGTTGGAGGAGGATCAGGACATACTAATGTGATGGGAGATGCAAAAGGGGAAAGACCCAAAATAGGGACAGTGGTCAACAGGGTCCAGCACCACAAATAGGCAAATAGGTTAAGGACTGAAAAGTGTCCTTTAGCAATAAGAAGGGCTTGGTGATGTTTTTCAGAACATTCTTGTTTACATTAATTAACGTACTTTGTTTCCCACCAAGGTCTGTTTATATCAGCTGCTTAACCCCGGGTGCATGATATGGAATGTCTTAATACAAATCAACCACCACGACGGGAAAATCCATGTATCCTCAGGACAGCACATTTAACTGAAATGTCTCTTTTGAAAATGTAATTACTCCAACAGTTTGAAATAAGTCTAGCATTTGGAATGGAAGATGGATATAGTGCCAGTTTGCTCCTCACAGCTTGTGAGCATAATGGAAGTCTCCTGTTTAGTTTCTCCCTCCCTCCTCTCTTTTTTCTTTATAATAATTTTAGAGATCAAGTCTCAGTACAGCTTTTAATCTGGTTGAAGAGAAAAACCTTTACCTATGTCCACTGTTGAATCATCATACAAGCCATTCTACACTGCAGTCACATTTAAGTCACAGCAGTAGCTCCGAAAGTTTCATTAAGCCTATGAATGGCTAGAAAAACTGGGTCTTGAGCTGTGACTTGAAAGATGGGAAATAACTGTATCAGTGACGAGGGCGAAGTATGGCTAGGGAGGTGGAAATGAGCTGCTGGACAGACAGAGGTGGCTGAGGTGGATGGAAGTAGGAGGTTAGCCCATGAGGAGCAGTTGGGATCCCACTTAGGATTGAGTGCCAGACTGAGCAGTTTAAATTTTAATAGAGAAAGCTATGGGTGGCTATTAAGCAATAAGTGAAAGCTTGTTTAGAGTGATTGGTCTGAAGGTGATGTGCAGGATAACATCTGAAGGAGACATAAAGAAAGTCTAGATGGGCTGAAGGCATGCATAGGAAGGGCTTCATCTGTGAAAGCTTACTAACAAAGAGTTATCAGGCTTAGAGAATGAATATGCTGCATGAACAGAGGAAGAGGTTAAGGATGATTCTGCACTGGGAACAGAGTAAGGCATTGCAGGAGCAGCAAGTACAGAAAGGAAAGCTTTTAGGGTGTCTTAATTTCCTGGGACAGCCATACATGTGACTATAGACTATGTTTTAGTTGGTTAATGCTGCCAGAATGAGGTATGCCAGAAATGGATTGGTTTTTACAAAGGGGATTTATTAGGTTACAAATTTACAGTGCTAGGGCCATGAAAATGTCCAAATTAAGGCATCAAGAGGAAGACACCTTTTCTGAGGAATGGCTGCTCACATCTGGGGTTCCTCTGTCACATGGAAGGCACATGGTGACGCCTGCTGCCTTCTCTCCTGGTTCTGGTTTCAATAGGTATTTCCAAATGTCTCTGGGAATTTATCTCTCTCTTAGCTTCTTTAAGCTCTGAGTTTCATCTGTCTTTTATCCTCTTATAGTGGACTCCTACTAGGGAACTCAGATCCACCTTGAATGGGCTGGGTCACATCTCCATGGAAACAAGCTAATCGAAAGGACCCAGCTGACAATAGGTCTGCCCGCACAGGGGTGGATTAAGAGAACGTGGCCTTTTATGGGGTATATAACAGATTCAAACCAGCACAGACTGTGGCTTAAAATAATGGAAATTTATTCTCTCTAGAGCTGGAAGTCTGTAACCAAGGTGTTGGCAGGGCCGTGCTCCCTCTGAAGGCTCTAGGGAAGGATTCTTCCTTGCCTCTTCTGAGCTTCTGGAGATTGCCAGCAGTCCTTGGCACTCTTTGGCTTGTTACTGCATAATTTTAAGCTCAGCCCTGTTGTCCGTGGCCTTCTCCTTTATACTTGTGGTGCTGTGCCTCTTGTATTATAATGACACCGGTTTTTGGATTTAGGGCCTACCCTAATCTAATTTTAACTAATTACATCTGCAAAGACCCTATTTCCAAATAAGGTCACATTCTGAGGTCCTGAGTAGACATGAATTTTGGGGAACACTATTCAACCCAATACATTGGGAAAAAAGATTTCGATTTTGAGCATTTTGAGTTTGTGTTATTGGTAGAATATCTAAGTGGAGATATTCTGCAGACCTTGACACATACCAAACTCTTCTCATTTTGACCACAAAGTTTAATTTACTTAGGGTTTATTTTTGCAACACTGTATTGTGGCAAGGTTGGTGTGGAAATACAAGCAAGAAGATACTCTGACAAAATGGAATTAAAGACCACAAGGAGTTGACTGGGTTTACTAATAAAAAGGACCTTGGTGATGTCTTCAGATAAATGCCTTTCAAGCTGTACTTCAGATCCCTAATGAACATACATAAATGTATCTTCTGCTTGTCCCTTTATCTCCCTCTTCTCCTTCTTCTGTGAATCTTTCCTCCTTCCTCCTCTGTCCCTTTTCTTGGCTCAGCTTTCATAGTCCATGTGTATAACCTTATAACTGTATACATCCCTGACTGGACAAGAATTCCCAGCTAATCATGCAGTACATTCAATGCAAAGTTCAGAGAGCCAAAGCTTTTTCAGATAGGTCATTTGATGTCTGTGCCATACAAGTAGGCAAGGCTGACAGCCATCCTCTACTTTGCTGGAGGGGAGCAACGTACTTAGGGCCGCATGGATCATAAGTGGCATGTGGATCATGCGGACAGCACAAAGCTCTGGGGGGCTCAGATCTGATCTTTCTATAGCAAGTAAATTCAGACCCACAATTTTTTTTTCAAAATAGTCCACAGAGAGTCTCTCCTGCTTGACCTATTTCAGGATTAAACATTTCTGGAAAGCTGGTAGTTGGAAACTATGTAAAAGAAAGATTAATTGGTGATAGCATTTTTGCTGCCCAGAGCACACATCGTGAATCAGGGAAAAGCGTGAGTGAGAAGTTCCGAGGCAGCAGCATGAACTCAGAGAAGGTGAGGGCTTGCTCTTCCTGATCAGAGTCCCATGATGCTCTCTGTCCTTCCTGGCTTTTGACCTGTCACACTTCACAATGTTCCTTGGGAGGAGAAGAGAAGTGAAGCTGGGAAAACTAGAGTGTTTATGCAAAGTGGCTGAATCACCACGTCCTTCTATTAATAGACAAATGAAGCCCATATTTGTGTAGTTAACCCACAGACAAAGAAAGATCATGTTTGGCAGGCATGGTCAAAACCCAATCTGGAAACTACAAATTTAAAAGCAATTATTTTAACTTTCATATCACAAACTTCCTTTTGGACGCGTCCATTAGCTACATCTATGTTAGGCAGGTCTTCTGGGAGTAGAAATATCAGCATTCCAGAGCTTTGTACTACCCAGACCCCGTGGATTTTATAGGACACATGAAAGCATACTTTAGCCCTAGGCTGCAGACACGGTGTTTTATTCTGATATATAATTTCATTCAACAGTAGTAGACACACATACTTTGTCTCTTGATTTGCAGTTTTGGGAACAATTTCAACTTGCTTGCTTCCAGAGCACATTATTAACAACCAATTGGCATACAGTTTCAGGCTTTTTCACAGATGAGAGTGAGAACTGAAAGAGGGGATTAGGGAGTTCTCTACAGGCACCCGGATAATTTATCGCCCTTCTGTTGTAATGGCTGAATGTATATCTTTCACCATATGTAGCCTTCCATTTACTCTCTTAATCAATGGTAAAGAATAAGAATTGGTTTTTAAAAACCGTCCTTGGAGTGGAACTAATCAGCTTGTGGTTTCCTTTCAGGTAGTATGACCATTATCCAATATGCCTTATATAGATACTCTGATAGGAAATGACCTAAACTTCCACTTCCAGTTGTGTGGATTTATTATCCTGACGTGCCCTTCACCTCCACCAAACCCTCTACTTTGCATATTAAAGTTAAGCCTCTACTCATTGAATCTTCATGTCTGGAAAGTTGATCTGGCATTACCATTACATACAAACATACTTTGTACATTATGTGGCATGAGTTGAAAAGAATTGGTTTAGAATCCTTGTTTGAAAGTTGTGTGAAAGATGAGGATTTATTCATCTGCCTAACTAGAGCCCTTGGGTTTTATTTGTTAAGAATGTTATTTTCCCATAGACATTAGCTCCCCTATTTGAAGGAAAGAAAACCCCTTGTTTTATCTTTAATTTGGTAAAGTTAATAGAGTTTAGGAGGAAAAGATTTGAAGACCATAAACAAACTGATGGCAATTTCAGATCATTGGAACATTTGGAGAAAATGAAAAATTGCTTGACCTTGTTTCAAATATCATAATTTATAAGAAACTCACTACAGAGATTGTATAGTTCCTATACTATGAAGTTTCCTATATACATATGTTTAATCAAAATCACAAGGCAAATGAATTTAGATTGCAAAAAAACCTTCCTATTAATCATTATGAAGATGGGATGCTTTTATTTTCTCATTAAAAATGATCATTAAAGTATAGGCAATTATTTCATCACTATTAACTTGTAAAACTTTCAGTATGTTCTAGAAATTTCATAACTAACCTACCTGATTCATTTTCTAGGCCTGTGTACTTTTTTTTTAATTAATTAATGGAAAAAAAGAAATTAACCCAACATTTAGAAATCATACCATTCTACATATGCAATCAGTAATTCTTAACATCATCACATAGATGCATGATCATCATTTCTTAGTACATTTGCATCGGTTTAGAAGAACTAGCAACACAACAGAAAAAGATATAGAATGTTAATATAGAGAAAAAAATAAAAGTAATAATAATAGTAAAAAAAAAAAAAAGACAAACAAACAACCAGACAGACAAAAACAAAAAATAAACAAACAAAAAAAAACCTATAGCTCAGATGCAGCTTCATTCAGTGTTTTAACATGATTACTTTACAATTAGGTATTATTGTGCTGTCCATTTTTGAGTTTTTGTATCTAGTCCTGTTGCACAGTCTGTATCCCTTCAGCTCCAATTACCCATTATCTTACCCTGTTTCTAACTCCTGCTGGACTCTGTTATAGTGACTTATTCCAAGTTTATTCTTGAATGTTGGTTCACATCAGTGGGACCATACAGTATTTGTCCTTTAGTTTTTGGCTAGACTCACTCAGCATAATGTTCTCTAGGTCCATCCATGTTATTACATGCTTCATAAGTTTATCCTGTCTTAAAGCTGCATAATATTCCATCGTATGTATATACCACAGTTTGTTTAGCCATCTACACATAGTCTTATTGGGTTTCCCTTGTATGTGATGGATTGTTTTTCTCTTGCTGCTTTCAAGATCCTCTCTTTCTCTTTGACCTCTGACATTCTAACTAGTAAGTGTCTTGGAGAATGCCTATTTGGGTCTAATCTCTTTGGGGTGCGCTGCACTTCTTGGATCTGTAATTTTAGGTCTTTCATAAGAGTTGGGAAATTTTCAGTGATAATTTCTTCCATTAGTTTTTCTCTTCCTTTTCCCTTCTCTTCTCCTTCTGGGACACCCACAACACGTATATTTGTGCGATTCATATTGTCCTTGAGTTCCCTGATACCCTGTTCAAATTTTTCCATTCTTTTCCCGATAGTTTCTGTTTCTTTTTGGAATTCAGATGTTCCATCCTCCAAATCACTAATTCTATCTTCTGTCTCTTTAAATCAATCATTGTAGGTATCCATTGTTTTTTCCATCTTTTCTACTTTATCCTTCACTTCCATAAGTTCTGTGATTTGTTTTTTCAGTTTTTCTATTTCTTCTTTTTGTTCAGCCCATGTCTTCTTCATGTCCTCCCTCAATTTATTGATTTGGTTTTTGAAGAGGTTTTCCATTTCTGTTCGTATATTCAGCATTAGTTGTCTCAGCTCCTGTATCTCATTTGAACTATGGTTTGTTCCTTTGACTGGGCCATATTTTCAATTTTCTGAGCATGATCCGTTATCTTCTGCTGGCGTCTGGGCATTTAGTCAGATTTCCCTGGGTGTTGGACCCAACAGGTTGAAAGATTTTTCTGTGAAATCTCTGGGTTCTGTTTTTCTTATCCTGCCCAGTAGGTGGCGCTTGTGGCACACGTTTGTCTGCAGGTCCCACCAGTAAAAGGTGCTGTGGGTCCTTTAACTTTGGAAAACTCTCGCCGTGGGGGAGGTTCGCCAGCCAAAGCGGCTTGGAAGAGTGCCAGCTGGCCCGGGGGTCCGAACACGGGGAGGGTTGCTGGCCGCTGTAGCCCGGGAGAGCGCCCGTCTGAATTTCCTAGTCGGCCCGGGGCGCCAAGCGTGGCGGGAGGGCACCAGCCTCCGCGGCCCGGGAGAGTGCACCGTTCCTGGCCGGACCGGGGAGTCACGTGTTTGGAAGGGACCCCCCCCGGTCACCGTTCTCCGCGGCCTGGGGATTTCCGATCCAATTCTCTCAGTTGATCCAGGGGGCCGCGCGTGGTGGGGGCGCCAGCCGCCGCGGCTTGAGGGGACTGCCTGCCCAATTCTGCCAGCTGGCCCGGAAAGGGGGAAGGGAGGGACTCCGGCCGCTTGCCGCCCTGCCCGGGGAAGCCTGCGCCCCTCGGCGATCTCACCGGAGCGGGTTCTCTCAGCCAGTCAGCCGTTCCAGGATGGGGTACGCTGTCTTTTTGATCTCTGTTGTGGCTCCAGGAGCTGTTCTGTATCGTTTCTACTCCCCTAGTAGCTGTTCTGGAGGAGGAACTAAGATCTGCGCGTCTTACTAAGCCGCCATCTTCTCCGGAAGTTCCTCTAGGCTTGTGTACTTTTAAAATTTAAATTAATGAGAAAGTTTTCACTCATGTGAATTCTTGCTAGAAATTGATCTGTCTCATCCCTCTATTAGCAGTAACTCAACCTTTGCTGCATAACCAACATAAGTACATTCAGTGATTTATAATACTCATATTGTTAGTAAACCAGGCTCCATGTTAGGATAAGCATTCCTTTGGGAGAGAGTTTTTAATCTTTTTTTTTTTTTTTTGCATGGGCAGGCATTGGAAATCAAACCGGGGTCTCTGGCATGGCAGGTGGGAACTCTGCCACTGAGCCACCCGCCCTGGGATAGAGTTTTGATAGTAGTCAGGGGGATGGTTTATTTTAGAAGTTTCTTGTTTTGGGACTAAGCCAGCATTGTTTCAGGTATCAATTTTTTCCTTGGTACATCCTGCTTTTGCTGGCTGACAAGTAATTACAGCAGGTGGCATACTATTAAAATCATTATGTTAAACCTCTTAGAAAAAGATATTTCTGCTGTGAAGTGTTTGTTCTCACCTTGTCTTACCCTGTGCTGGCAAGTCTTTTAAATACCTTAGGATACCAAGTATGGCCTAATAATAGGATAAGTTTTAACTTTTTATCCTAAATTATAGACCTTCTTAATTTTAAACTATATAAACCTACTTAATTTTAAACCATAACCAAGAATAGCTAGGCTTTTTGTTTGGCTTTATCCATCAAGGGCATGATAGGAAGCCCAGTGATACGAATATTCAGGCATATATAAAACTCTGGCTCCTTGTCTAAATATCTAGATATGCATATAGTGGGATAATAAAAGTACAATAGTGGAATATTAGTTTTAATATTTAGCATTTAGAAGTTTTAGTTTCTTTTTTTTTAAGTTATTGTTTTTTTGTGTTTCTTTTTTTGGTTTTTTACATGGGCAGGCACTGGAAACCGAACCTGGGTCTCCGGTATGGCAGGCGAGAAATCTGCCACTGAGCCACTGTGGCCCTAAGTATTGTTATTTAAGAAAACACACATTATACTTAGAACCACCAAAAATGGATATCTTAGTTAACTTATCCATAGGCATATTTAAAAAAAATATCGAAATAATCATTGTAAAACCTGTCTTTGTGTAGAATGGTATGATTTCTAAATGTTGGGTTAATTTCTTTTTTTCCGTTAATTAAAAAAAAAAAAAAAAACCTGTCTTTGCCTAGTAAGTTTCATAAATCAATTTAAAAGTAAGGCAACAAAGAAAAAAATCTGCAAATACAGATATCAGAGACACTTAAATTCTAAATATAAATTTCAGTTTATTTGTTTAAAAATGAAGAAAAAACTTGGACTTGCTCTCTGGGGTTCCCAGAAACTAAAATTCTATGATTTTAGTATTTTATGCATTCTGAAACTGTGGGGTGGCACAAAGGTGGCTCAGTGGCAGAATTCTCACCTGCCATGTGGGGGACCTGGGTTTGATTCCCGGAGCCTGCCCATGCCAAAAAAAGAGAGAGCTACACTGTGGCAGGGAGTTTATTTCTTACTCCTTAAATAATATTAACCTTTACTTGAATTTAATCTCAAAATTTTGTTAATCATTTATTACTTGGGTTTTACTTTGTATTAAAAGAAAAAGCTGAGAGGAAGTTTGAGAATCTATTTACTATTGATTTGAATTTAAATATTTTAATAATTTGGCTTGTTTATTAGATATAATTTTATTCATCTTTTGGATTCAGATCTTTTATTAAGGCAAGATTAATACTTGCCAAATGAAAAATTGAAAATGTTATAGAATGACATCCAATGGAATGATACCAAATGTTTTGTGTGAAGGATATCATTATAAAATACGTTTTCCCTTTTTTTTTCTACAAAAGTTATAGGAAAACATGATTCTACTGCATTATTAAATGGGTTAACTGTCTCTCAGTCTTTTCTTACTTCGTAGAATGGGAGATGCTGAAAAGAAGAATTTAGTCAGGAAAGGTAGCAAAACCAGGGAAATTTCTACACCTGGAAAAAGGCAGGCCAAAACTCCGTAGAATCACAAAGCAAAAAGATTCTGAATTTATTGTTTCCTTCAACAATCAGCGTCGTGGTCTGGTTGCATTGCTTGACCTCTCTCCTCTGGTTGGGACTACCTTTCGTGTTCCCGCCCGTTACCACGTCTGTGCAAGCAAGGGGACCAGATTTCATTGTACTATGGATCGTTCCTATGGGAATATAACAGGAGCTAAAAGATTCCGGAACTGTACTACACCTGCCCTCTGACATCGGTGAAAAACCCTCCCTCTGCTTAATGGCAGAACCAGGTCCTTTGACTTCCTTTGTGAATAAGGGCAGTGCTACATAATTCTCATGTCTTAGTTCATGCCTCATACACCTATACTCTCTTTGTGTGTGTGTGTGTGTGTGTGTGTGTGTGTGAATGTGTGTATGTGTTGTGTGTGAACTGAGCTGAAACTTCTCCCTGACCTCTCCTTTCGGTGAAAAAAATAATAAATGGCTGAGGTTTGCAGTTTGTCAAAAACTTTAGAAAGATTGCTTTAGCAGACTTTATTTCTAGAAATTTGTACTGCCTTCCCACCCTCTTTTGGAAGGACCTGGTGGGACACCCGAATTTACTTCATGCACACCAATTATCAATACAAACATCTCCCTTGGCCTACTTCCTTTCACTTACACAATTTCAGGGATGGCCAGTTAGTCCTGCTCCAGGTGGGCACAGAACCGCTCATGCGTGGGGGCACATGCTTTCTTCTCTCCCCAGTAAACACAAAGCATGCTGTGTCTGCAGCCCATGGAACACTTCCTTTTATCCCTCAGCAGTTATTTAGAATTATTCAGAAAGAACCCACCAGGCTTCATTAATAGAAGCAATTTAGCCAATGGCTCTAAAAATGCAAAATGATGTTTCCTGCTTACCTTAACTTAGAATATTTACATTATAGAAGAAAATAAATGCATTCAGGATATTCATGATGATAATATTCCAATATCTAATTTAGTCCCAACATCACTAATTGTGCAACATTTTCCATTAAAATAAAGGTGATTTAGAGCAGGCCACAGTGGCAGAGTTCTCACCTGCCGTGCCGGAGACCGGAATTTGATTCCTGGTGCCTGCCCATCTGAAAAAAAAAAGAAAAGAAAAAGGTGGTTTATTTTTTCAAAACAGTTTTATTGCAGTGAGAAGATGGGGGGATTTTAAATAATTTTGCACAATTTAAGCCTTTCAAAAGACTTTCCACTTGTTTGGAGGAAGGGAGTGGGGGAACCCTGTCAGTACAGGGGTCTGAAAGTGTGTGACTCGGAGTCCCTTTGTGGACTGGGAGTGCCTCTTTTGAAGAAGGGCCCTTGCTTTATTTTCCCTTGTTGCTCCAGCCACCACCACAGTGCCTGCCAATTCTGGCTGGATAAAAATTACTATAAGGAGGAACTTTTTAAAAATCAAGTGTTTGTTGCATGCCTTGGACCATCCAAGGTGACATTCAAAGATGAATGTCAGTGTAACAAGTGTAACATAATTGTTAAAAAGTGTAGGTTCTGGGAACTGGCAGTTCTGCTTTATATCTCAGTATTTCTATAGTAGCTATGTGATCACAAGCTACTCAAACTATGTCTCGGTTTCCACAATGGAGCTAATAATAGAACATTCAACACAGAATCGTGGTGAGGACAAAATTAGATCACGTCCACCAAACAAACATCGCCCTGCCTGGCTTATTGTAAAAGCACTGTAAATGTTAGTTGCTCAAGGAGCAACTTTCTAATGGGAGAGCTGAGATACCAATACCTATAATTTAGGACAGTATATAGTGGCATAAAGGAATTAAGAAAAAGATCTAAGGCTATTGGGGAAAAAAAAAGTTTCCACCTATTGTTGGAAAACAGGCAGAATTTTGTGACGGGAATGAAGTAAGAGATGGGACTTTGAGACGTGGAATGGACACGAGGGCACAGCAGGGAGAGGGAACAGCAGGAGAGGTGGTGTGTGTCGGGGCGGACAGGAGCCTGAGGCAGCTGGAGGCAGTTTACAATGGATGGGTCCCTCCAGAGGCTACATCTAAGGGTTGTTTGTTTGTTTGTTTGTTTGCATAGGCAGGCACCGGGAATTGAACCTGGACCCTGCATGACAGGCGAGACTCTACCTACTGAGCCACCGTGGCCCCCCTATAGCTAAGGGTTTTGACTGCCAGCTCTAACGCAGCATTGCTTGATCAAAATGAAAGGCCATTTCTTTCGATAGAGTACAGGTGAAGTTTTAAATTTCAGTCAGTTCATTTTACTAAAATTGCCATAGTTCTTCCTCTGGCATTTCAGCAGCACTTTGTTTCCGCAGTCTCTATAGACCTTAGAATTTTGTGATTTCCCTGGTAAAGCTTAATTTGGCTCTGTTACAGAAGACATAGGAGTGGATGAGCAACGTGAATTCTATGATAGCTTGTTGTGAATGTCTGAAGTATTAGACCACCTCAGGAGGAATCTGAATATTTTTCAGCAGCTCTGTGTTTAATGTCTAATTATCATTGTTTCATGCATGTTGTCTTTAGAATTTTCTCTGTTTAAAGATATCGGAAATGGCCCAACTGTATTTCCAAAATTGATCCATATTTAGGCTCTAGACAAACAAGTATCACAATGCACTCAATTCAATTCAATATTTTACATTAAAGCCTCTGTTGTCACGACAAACTAACTTAAGTAACTTGGCACTTTCCATACACTAATTAGCTCCTTCCCATAACTTCAAGTTCATCTCAGACCTTCCTTGCTTGCAGATTAGTAGGGTGGTTCAGTGACATGCCCTGATATAATTATAAAAGGTTTTTTCTGCTGGAATTTTCTCTTTCATATACAAAATTTAACATAGGATGTAAAAAGAGGCTCACATCATAGCTTTTAGGAAAATGCACATTGAGGTAACACTTCGTACCTACTAGAATGGTCAGTATGACGACAAGTGAGGCAAACATGGGTTGAAATTAGAGCCCTCATCACTGCTATTGGGATAGTAAAATGGCTCAACCACTTTGGAAACCAGTCTGGCATTTTTCTCAAAAAGTTAAACACAGAGTTACCATGCAACTAGCAGTTCTACTACTAGGTATATACCCCAAAGAACTGAAAACCTATGTCCATGCAAAAAATTTTACATGAACATTCATAGCAGCATTATTCATAGTAGCCAAAAAAGAAAACAATTCAAATGTCTATCAACTGAAGAATGGATAAAAAAAATATGGCTATATATATATCCATAGAATGGAATATTAGTAAGCCATAAAAAGGGATGAAGTACTGATTCATTCTACATCTATGAAATTTGAAAATATTATGCTAAATAAAGAAGCTAGACACTATATATTATATGAATCCATTTATATAAAATGTCCAGAATTGACAAGAGACAGAAATGGATTAGTAGTTGCCAGGGTCTGGGAAGAGGATGAGAAAGATACAGAATTTCTTTTAGAATGATGAAAATGTGATAGTTATATAATGTGTGAATATATTAATAAACACCAAATTCAGGGATGAATATTATATGTGGATTATGTCTGAATAATTTAAAAAATTTAACATAAGGCACCTTCCATGCCATTCAAACTTTTGAAGAATTTTATGTTCTTTTCTATAAAATTGACCCATATCATAGACATAAGAACAGCTGTGATCTAAAGTTTCTGCACACCCCTGCCCTTTGCCCCAAGATATTTATTATTATAAATGACATTTCTATTTGACTTCTTTCAATAAGCTCCTGCTCTCCCTATTTCTTCTTCTCAATGCAAAATTAAGGGGGAATAAAAAGAACCTAAAAGTAATATTGCAGGTTGTGGAGATCACTGTTTTTTAAGGCAATGTTGAGATCCAAAGATTATAGGGAAATTCAGAATATTTTAGGCAGGAAATTGTATGTCATGCAAAATTATACTTCTAATGATTTTGAAGTCCATAATGAATAAATATAGCCTATAAATTCCCTATGTTATTGTCATATATAACTGAGATTATACTCCTGAAATTCAGCATAAAAATAAACATGAAACAACTAAATTAAACAAATTAATATTATGTTCAAAAATAACTGATAAAAGATATACTAGTAAAAACTAAAATAATCACTCAACACATCTGACATTTTGCTGATTGATAAAAGTAATAGTGCTTACTGAATATAACCTAATGGATATATCATAAAATGATGCGAAAAGAATTAAAAAGAAAATTTCTGACAAAGAAATGGAAACCCACGTCCTCATCATTCTGTCTTCCAGAACTTCTCCCATCAACCTAAACATCTTCAACAACTTGGCATCAAAGTTCTTTAACTTCCTAAATGATGACCTTCAGCAACACTGCACTACACTTTAGCAACTCATTTCCATAGCTTCATCCTGGACCTTTCCATCCCCCTGAACTGTTCCATGTCTGAAATCTTCAATTCTAATAGACCAGTCCCCTAGCATTACACTCTGGCTTTGCTAGTCCCTGACTTGCTTTGTTCCCTCCTTCAACATCTCCCCTTCAACATCTCCCCTTTCTCCAGTCCTTCCGCAATCACCATCAATCTCTGACCACAGCCATGGACCACTTTCTTCCCATTTATACTAGTCCTTCTGGTTTCCATCTTAGGGAATCAGTTTCTACCCTTTTGCCATTCTCAGTCCTTTATCTTTCAACACACATACCCTGAAAACTCACCATTTTAGATTGTTCAAATGATCTGATTTCCCTTCTACTCACAGCCTGCTGAACTATTGAGAAAACATAGCACAACTATTTGAATTGATTCTCTGATGATGTTTTGCCTGCTTGCAGACTTATGGTATCCAAACTCAGAGTTCATGGGCAATACTTTTTTTACCTGTTCATCTCCTTCTCCCATTCTGCACAATGGCTATTTCAAATTTCACCAATCTCCTTAGCCTCGTCCTTGATGATACCCAAGACCTTATCATTACAAGTAAGAGAATCATCTCCATGGTCTCAATTTCAATCCTTCTACTCTCTGAGCAATGCCTCCTCTTTTTCCATCTCACTCTGTCCCTCTAGCCCTTTGACTCCAATTCCTCAACTGTACTGGCATCTCCAATCCATTTATCCTACCACCTTTTCATAATTCCACAGACATTCTCTGTTCTTCTTCCTTCCCTCCTTAACAATTTAGATGTCATGGTCCGTTATTATAATCATACCCTTGCCTAAATACACCTATAACTCCCTTGCTCTTCTCCGTCTCTCGTTCTATCCCCGTCTGGGAAAACATCAATCCTGGTTAAATACAAGTCATCCTTTACTCTGAATGTGAGTGTAGAATAGCCTGTTAACTGGTCTCACTTTAAATTCACAACCACTGATCTCAGGAGATCCCTCAGTGTTGCCCAGCAGTGTCTGTAATTCAATCACTCTCTTACTTTCTTACATGACTGTTTCAAATTAGTTAAGTTGGATTTTAAATATGGATCATGATGAGAGACCAGTGTGACACCGTGGAAAACCAAGACCATGACGCATAAGAAATGATAGTTTGTTATTCAGAGTTCCCAGAGACAGAGGGGTGCCATGAAGTGTCTCTAGGAAGCACAGTCAGCTTGGGTGACTCAACCCACAGGTGGGGATTCCACAGGCAGAGTGAAAAGGACCCATGGACTCATGCCTTTATTGTGGTCCAGGAATGGGGGTTAGTGTATTTCCTGTATGAGTCGAGGATTGGTTCTTTTAAAGCAAATGAGTGCAAAAACGGAAAGGACTGGGTGTCCAAGGACAATGGGGATGGTTAGTTCTCATTTTGGGCCCACTGTGAGTTTGGGGTGAGGTGTATGGGTGGTGGGCATAATTGCCAGTTTGGTTGGAGGGCAGCGTATTTATGCCCCAGGACTGGAGACCTGCTTATTAAGTAGGCCAGAGGTCAGTGTTGAAGCGAGTGGCTTAGCCAAAGGAAGATAGATACCGAGGCGTTCACAAAAAAATTTTGATAGTTACAACAGCTATTTCATACCTTTTTCTTGGACCTGAATCCTCCAGAATCTTCTCCCCACACAGTGTCATTGGTAACCTTGTTTCTTATTTCCTTGAGAAAGTAGACGCAATCTGAATATATCGACACACTCCCAACACCAAAACTGCTAACTTATTCAGCTCCATACCCTGCTTTCCTCCTTTAATAAGTGATAAACTGTCCCTTCACTTGTGCAGTTGATCCCATCCCCTCTGTGTCTTTCAAGGTCATTTCTTTTACAATTGCTTCCCTCCTGTATCATCAATTCTTCTTTTCTATTTGATAATTCCACTAGCATACAATTATGTCATAATATCGTCCATCTTAAAAACAAATTTACCTGACCCCTTATCTTTCCTTATATACTTTCCCATTTCCTTCATCCTGCTGCCTTTTATGACAAAACTCCTAGAAAGAAAGGAGTCCATACTCATCAAATATTGCTTTCCCATTCTCTCTTAAATTCAATAAGGCTTTTCTCTTTACCACTCTGCCAGAAACATCCTTGTCAAGGTCAGTGGTTACTTTCACCATGACAGGTTCAGTGGTCAGGTTTTAGTCTACGTCTTCCTCGACCACATTCAACACGCAGACTGCTCCCTCCTTCTTGAAATACTTTCCTTGCTTTTGTCCACCCTCAACATCCTTCTTTCAAGGTGTTCTACCTACCTCACTGGCCACTTTTTCTCAACCTTCTTGCATGTTCTTTTTTATTTTGTACTCTCTAAATATTGGACTGAGGGCTCAGTTGGACATTTTTTCTTTTTTATATTTACTCACTAGATGATACCATATAATTTTATGGCATTAAGTATTATTTGTAGGTAAAAGACTTACAAATTTGCACCTCTGATTTGTACTTCTCTCAATTTTGCACTTGCATATACAATGTCTACTCAATATCTCTACTTCGATGTCTCATCTCAAACTTAACATGTCCAAAACCAAGTTCTTGTATTCCACCTCTACTCTCCAGATCTGCTCCTCTTACAGTCTTGTCCCAGATCGGTAACTGATATCTCCATTTCTAATTGCTCCAGTCAACCTTGTAGTTATTTCTGACTCCTTTTTCTTCTTACCTTATGTCCAATCCGTCAGTAATTCTTGCATCACTTCCTTCAATATAGATCCAGACTTTGACCACTTCTCACTTCCTCCACTGCTGCTACCATTGCCCAACCTGTCCTTTATCTTTTACTTGGATTGTTATAAAAGTTTCCTAACTTCTCTCCCTATATACCCTTGCCCCACTACATACTTTTCCCCTCACTGAACATGATCCTTTTCAAATATAATTTAGATTATGCCACTTCTCTGTACCCTGCCCCCTTGGTTTTCTATCTTTCCCAGATTAAAAGCCGAGTTCTTATCATGACTTACAAAGTCCTACATGATCTTCTCCCTCCACCACTGTGACTTCTTGTCTGTTTCCCTCGCTTGCTCCAGTCTAGATGTACTGTCTGTTGCTTGAACACTCTAAACATATTTTGACCTTATAGGTCACTTACGTGTGATGTTCCTTTTTCCCTATCCAGCAAGTCCTTGCGTGAACCACACTACAAAATAGCCCCCTCCTCTGTTGCTCTCCAGCCTCTTCATCCTCATATAGTTTTCTTCTTAGCCCTTCTTATCACCTGCCACACTATTTATAAACAATCTCTTAAAGTCTGTTTCCTCCAACAAGAATAATATCAGGGAGTTTACTATATTTACTATCTTCCCACTACCGTTAACAATGCTTGGCACAGTGTAGTGCTTTGATAAATGTTTGTTGATTGATTAAATAAATGATCAACCTTATTCTCCCCATGCCCAACCCATCCCCAATAGACTTCTACTTCAGAGTCCATTGAGGTCCAGGGCTTGGAGTACTCCCCCTTTATAACTGCATAATCCAAGTTTCTCTTTATCTAAGGCCACCTTCTTCTCTTCTGCTTAGACAAAATGATATCCCTTCTCCTACGCCTTATTCTCTGCCTTCACTTCCTCCTGTAGTGAATGTTGATGATTTTGCTCCCTAAGCCATTTGTTTTCTCTCAACTGACAGTTTTGTAGACATTTTCCAATCCTTTCTACCTTACCACAAGAACAAAGAAACAAATTTTCCTCAATCCTGTATTCCTTTTAGCTATTACCCTGTTTCTTATCTTCCTTTGACGCAGTAACTAAAAAGAATTGTCCCTTGAGTATGGCAAATGCTTAGTGGATATAATCATGATTTCGACTTTTTGACTTCTGTAGATAATTGCAGATTCGTACCAGTGTTCTTTATCAAAGTCAGAACCAGCCTCGGGGCCCTCTTAAAACAGTATTCCAGGGAGCCCTTAACAACTAATCACAGTTGAGATGACACCTGATTGCTGTCAGTGGTGCTTATTCTGTTCTTAATTTCCTCACCTCACTACTCAATCAGTTACAGTAAAGCTGACTTCCTGTTGGTTAAATACATTAGACTCTTTGCAATTCTCATTTTTATCAACTTAAAAAAATTCTCTCCAATCTTAACTTCTGTAACTGTTTTTTGTTTGTTTGCATTATGAGTTATTCTTTTCCTCCTCTGTTTCCTTTTTGGGGGCACTATTCCTCACCTGCCCCTGAAATGCTTAGATTTTCCGACCCAAGAGTTCTTAATCTGGTGTAAATGATTCCTTAGAGGATCCATAAATAGAATTAAGGTGACTTTTCTCCTTTCAAACTTTTCAGTGTTTTATATATGCTACGTCTACTAGAGCAGCTATTGCTTTTATCCAGTTAAAAGAGGGTTAAGAATCACCGTTATTTGCTTTCCCTGGGCAGTCTTGTCCAAGTCCATGGTTTCAACCACCAGATGATGTAAATAAGAGCACAAAAAATGTCAAGTCAGACAAATCCGTGTTCATATTTCAACTTCTTCTTTTAGAAGCTGGATGTCTTTGGACATGTTAATGAACCTCCCTGAAACTTGGATTATTTAATGACAAAATGGGGAAATGACCTCTGATTTGCAGAGTTCCTGTGACTAAGAGACATGTCGTTTGTAAAGCACTTAGTACCTTGTAGTAATCAGTAAATGTAGCTATTATGATGTAGCCCCAAACACGTGGGCCCCTAGAGCATGTATGCTTGTTGCTTGCAGAGCCTCTCCTTCGCATTTTAAAATAGGTTTTCATTTTCAGAGCTCTGCCTTACTGAAGCAGTAAGCATTATGTGACTCATGCATTATGAATTAATTGACTCTCCGGGTGTTAGAAATCCACTAGCACGCATTTATATATGTAAAACATCTAGGACAGCTGCAGAGTGCATTGTCAAAGTCCATCTCTTTGCATAATGTTTAGAAATTGTAATTGGGCACTTATATAAATTTAATCAGACTGAGAGCATTTCTATAAATTGACTTCCAGTATTCATCTGGAGCATTCAAAATGGCAAACTTGTAAAGTAGTTTTAACAAAAACATGCAGAAACAAATTTATTCAATATACACAATGTAATAAAATTTGGTAGGGCAGTAAAAATTGCTTTTGCATTCCTTAAAAGGCATATGTTTTAAAGCTATAGAAGTGGGGCAGGTGTCTCTCCTCACATGTATTCCATATGTATGTTGTATCCTATTATAACTGTGTCTGTAGAACTGATCATTTATTTACAATTTGTTAACTAATCCTGATTCCATACCAGTTGCTCAGAAGGCTTGGATGAACCTTATGTTTTAAAAATTTGTTCACATCTATTGCCAAAAGCATATATTCTCTAAATGATTCCTTGAAATAATACAGCTAACCTCCCAATCCAAATATTCTGTTTTTCCAGAATAGCAAAGGTTCCAACAAACTCTGAGCCTAGGAGGCTCCCCAGTCTCTGTGGAGCTATGACATCCGATCACCAGTGTTTGAACATGTAACTCCCCTGTGCCTCATCTATGCCTAAAAGCGATGCGGGGCATACCATCACGTAAAGTTAAAGACCTTACTTATTGAATTTAAATAATATATTTTAAGAATTTAGCTGCATTCCATCAAGTAACTAAAACCACCCTGAATTGAGAGAATGCTGAGAAATGGATTTCAACATCATTGACCTAAATCTTTGAGTGCATGAAACGAGCATGGAAAATTCTAGTAAATTCACTAATTAAGGTTCTGCATAGAAGGTCTCTTCAGTGAATTAAGTATCATGTGCTAATGTATTTTTATTATGAGACAGGGGTCTAGCAAAATATTTTCATTTTCTTTTTTATATAGATTTATAACTATATATCACATAAATATGTATGTATACATGTATAAAATATATCTGGGAAAGTATATAATACTTTTATATACTTTTAAATATACTTATATATATATATACTTTATATATACTTTTAAAATATAAATAAATATAATGTATGCAGGTATATAAATTTCATGATTGGAATAGTACTATATTTCCAGTGTTCATTCTAAGGGAATACTCAGGGATACAGTCAAGTATTTCTATAGAAATATGTAAACACTGTTTATGATAGAAAAAATCTGAAGGCATCTAATAAACATAAATGATATAAATAAATGCATAAAGAAGAGACTTTACCTTTTTTATGTTCTACTTATGAAAAGTTTAGTGACAATAAAATTCACACAGTAAAATTCTTTATTTTTAGTATGTTCCACATAGGAACAATTAACCATAAGGAAGAAAAGATAAATATGGAATTGCTCTAGAAAATATAATAATGTTTTTAACTGATGTGGAAAGGATTCATTAACCTACTTAAATATAAGAGTATTTATTAATGAAAGGCAAACGTCATGGAAGAAATCTTCCAAATTTTGAAACCATTTGTATTTTTTTTACCTTGAGCCCAACAAAATCACCTTCATGCTTGTGCCATCTCTCAAATTAAAAAAAATATATATATATTCTCTACCCTTGAGACTATAGCAATTTAATTTCCTCCAGCATAGCACAGAAGATAGCTTTTCCTTCCCAGAGTTAAGACTACTGAGGATTAAGTATTTTTCAAAAGAAAGCTTTAAAAGGGAAGGCTCTTATCTAAGTTATTATGTGGCTGCAGCTAATGTTAGAATTATTAATATCTATCCTGTTTGGTAGCACGACAGGTAATATAGATTATAAATAATGTTTATTTCAGTCAAGCATGTAAGAGTCCTTAGAAGCATGAACAGCTTACAGACTTTGGAAGATTATTTAGGGGCCCAGCAAATTTACTTTTTAATTAATGCACATAAGCCATAATGCTTTATTTTTTCTATTGCGTTTCTCTCAAGTATATCATTTGCATATTAATTTGTTTTAAAATTAGTAGGGGCAGTGCGATGGTAGCTCAGTGGTAGGATTCTCACCTGCCATACGGGAGACCTGGGTTTGATATCCTGGTGCCTGCCCATGCCAAAAAAAAAAAAGATATTAATAGATACTTCCTACCGAATTTGGTGAATGAATTATTGACATTGCATATATAACTTACTTTAAATCAGCATGCTTTGTTTGCATAGCACTATATAATTAACAAAATAATTTTCATCATATTTTCAGAGTAGTCAGATATGGAGGCTTAATCAAATTAAGGAGTGATTTTTTGTCAAGATAGAATGTTCTTACTTTTTCTTCTGTGAAACAGCTGTGTTGATAAGTGTTTATTCCCCTGAAACCTCTGCAGTCTTTAACTGTTTTAGTTCCTGCTCTTCTGTCTTGAGACTCTATTATGGGGCAAACTTCCTCTTGGACATGAATGTGTTCATTCTGCAGTTAACAGAAGCTAAGAGATCCCTGTCTGGAATATCAGATGGAGCACCTATATTTTGAAAATATGACACCATAATATAATAAGAGTAACCTTTAACATGGTTTTTCAAAACATTGCCAACTGATTTTGGGCCAGTCAAAATATTCTCACCTTTCTGCAGTTTAGCAGTTGTTTCTCAAGTACCTGCTCTCTTGGGCCCTGGGATAAATACTGGAGATAAAATTGTGGATAAATTCACAATGGATGGAGGGTGGGCGAGATTCCTGCTTCCTGTGCAGCAAGTGTAGAAGGAATCTGTTCCACTTACTGGCACAGACTCTGGGTCAAACTGCTACTCTTGAAAGGTTAAGGGCCCTGTTGAGACGGTGTGGCCCAGAACCAGAAGATGTTCCATGATCGGATTCTTTCTGGTTCTCAAGTCCTGCTGCCACCAGGACAATCCTGTCACCACCCCTCAGAGTTCTTCAGTGGGATTCGTAAGTGTTGTCTAGGTGCTATTTTCACCTGAAAAGATAAATAAGCTTCATATCTGAGTGGATGGGCTTGGGAATTTTCAAGAGATAATTAAGTTTTAGTCATTTTCTTCAAATGATATTTTTAGGCAGGAAGGGTTCCAAAATGCAAATTATAGAAATAATTATGTTAAAGTTTTTTCTTTCAATTCAAGAGACTAAAATAAATCTGAATCCAAGTGTACTAAAATAAAAGTGATAGTCAAGCCTGGATGTCTGAATAAAGCAGTTTTGAGTTCTTAAAACAGTTTCTTTCTTACTACCTTGAAGTAGAGTTTACCTTTTAGAGTTACATGAACGATACTAGTATTCCCCCAGCTTTTGCAAATGAAGGTATTTTTACTTAAAGTATGAAGACATATGTGAGTCCATAATTTAAATTTTGAAATACGATTATATTTTAAAACTACAAATTTTGTGTGCCTATCTGCATGTATATTAATGAAAAAAAAACAGCATTTGTCCCATCTGAAAAAAGAATGACACAGATTTCCAATCCATAAAAAAGTATCATGTAGAGAAACTAATTGCCTCAGTCAGAAATCTAATGAGTTTGTAGATTTGTTGATTGAGAGAAGAGTGTTGGCACTTTCTGGAAACCTTAATTGTGATAGCAGCTAACAAAGAAGGGTTAATATGGTGCATTAATTGCCTAATTTAACAATACATACTCCAGTGATCTGTCATCTATTTATCATGTTCCATTGTGGTTTACTTGGCTCCCAAAACTTTCAACTTGTTTTGAACTCTTTCATGCCAAGCACCAGCTCCTGGCTGATTGTTTTCCACCACACTGATCTCATTATCCCTTTTTAAAGTCAGCTCCTCCTGCTGTTTCTTTTTCTTCACGCTGGTGCCTAAGCTGCCCTTAGGTCATCGCATTTAATTGTTGACAGTAAGTCAGAGTATTCTCCACCGTTACATGCGTGTTCCTAATTCAGTATTTCTGTGGTTTAACTATTTTCCTTTGCATGGTTCTTGATTAACAGAGTCAGGTCTTTATTTATAGAAACATTTTGTTTATTTGATTGAGGGGAAAAAAGGACCTTCTTGGGAATTCCTTTAAACAAATTATCTTGTGTTCTGTGTGACTTAATCAAAATTCACAACTATCATTTGTGGTGTACTTGAGAAAATAAAAAAAAAAAAAGTTAACTTTCACAGTTAACTATTAATAGTGTTCACTACCTGAAATAAGAATAGAAAATATCCACCAATAAATGAGAATACATGCATTTCACAGTGGTCTACCCAGATGCAACTTAAGGAAATCTTGAGGGTTTTTTTTGTTGTTGTTTTTAAAGGCAGTTCTTCTGTGGCCAAGTCCTTATCTCCCAGCACCCTCAGCCACAAATTTGTTGCTGAGGGGCTCTTCACCTTGGATTCTGGCCCACCTCTGTCCATGCTTTGTGCCCCCATTCAAGCAGCTGACACTGCCTCACCTGCAGAAAGCCTTTCCCCCTCATCATTTCCCTCATTTGGCCAGGTGGCTTTATTATGAAGACTACAAAACTCCAGCTCCCAGACTCTGCTTTTGTACAGATATTTTAGGTTTCTTCTGATGAATAGTCTGTTACATCATATTGAGTGAGAAGACTTGGAGTAGGCAATCCTGAATCTTACAGAATATTTGTAAGGCTTGTATTGTATGATCCATGTTTTAGGGCAGAGTTAAGAGCTTTATCATGCCGCATGCGTCATTTCTTAGGCAAGCCTCCCTACCCATCCATGTCCACCCAAACTTCCAGAGTGGGAGACAAAATGACCTGATGGAAAATGCATGAGCTTTGGAATCAGCTTTGGGTTTAAATTCTGGTTTTCTACTTGTAAGCTATGTGATCTTTGTCTCCGAACCTCAGTTTCTCCATTTGTAAAATGCAGGCAGTTTTAAGGAGTAAATGAAATAGTATATCCAAACGTGCCTGGTATTTGGTAAGGAATTAATAAATGATATTTTCTTTCTTCCTCTCCACCACCAGAGAGTACAGGAATGGGGTGACTAACACCCACAGTGACTTTGTTTGGCTCGCCTTCCTGGCGCAACTAGATAAGACCTAGCCAACCACGTTTTCAGCCAAAGTTCTAGAAAACCATCTGCTCTGTCCCCAGTAAGAAGAGGTGCCTTGAGAAATCCCAAGCCTGATGTGGGGACAAATGAGAGAGTTTTGGGGTCTTCTCTGGGCGTTGTAGTAGTTCTATGCTTTTCAGTGTAATATCCAGTGACGTAAGCGGCTACACCAAGACTGTACATTATTTATTTCTTCTAAAAATTCCCTAACTCTGTGTGAACTTTTTCATTAATCTCATCTGACACAAAACCCAGCTGGAGATTTTAAATTGATGTGCAATCAATACTTTCATTCACAAGTGATTTTTCTTTACCTAGAGGCATTTACAATTATGCTGCTCTGAAATTTTTATCTGCTTAAATAACAACACAGTGACATTCAGAATGAATGAGATTGGCCAGAGGTTATATTATCTATTGACTATGTGAAGAATTATGTGACGCTCTTTAATTGAGCCAAAGACTTCTCATATCCTTTTTAATGCCCGTAGGTTGAATTGTGCAGAGTAAAAGTAAAACTTTCTCTAAGACTTAAAATATTATTGAAACAAGGAGAAATGCAAAGACTCAGTGAGTTCTTAAACTGAAATATCTGCCTTTTCCCTTAATTCTGGCCATCTTTGAATTTGTAACTCATAGTCATAGTTCCAGCTATAGGACTTTCCATTTAAATAACCCATTCATTACAGTAATGTGAGGTGAAGTACTCCTTTTGTCTTTTCTTTCCCTAACTAAATTCTGGAGGATGCTAAAACCTTTGAGTCACTTTAGAGTGACATCTAATTGCCCTTAATATAAGGATGTTAGATAAATAATATCGTATAAAGATATTAAGATGTGATAAAAAGTTTTAGAACCGCGAAATGGAATTTGTCAGTAGTTAAGTCTTGCCATCTTCAGAAATATTTTGTAAAGCTCTTCAGAACTGGTTGAAATTTTGGTAATAAAGTATTCACTTTTGAAGATTATTTTATAATTTTTTAATTCTTCTGCTTTCAATTTCAGGGTCAACCTGGTCCCCAGGTAAGTGAATTCTTTTCTAAAAAGTTCATTCCAACTTAGGATTCCCCAATGTGGAAGTTTTACTGCAACTCTTTTCAAAGGATATAAAAAAAGCTATAAACTGGTAATCACGACACCAACAGTAGACCAAATATTTCCCAGGAGTAAAGCCGCGGGGCCTCTTTTGGGTTGTGTGAGCCATATCAGCTGTTGGACCAGATGGCAAGTTTAACAATGTACCATCATATAAAGCTAAACCCTTAACTGATCTGAAATAGTGCCACAGAACTTTAATGTAAGATAGAATGACTTAGTAAATATCAGGTCTGAGCTGGTTTGCATTGGTACTGATTAATCATGTACTAATAATGTTGTAAATCCATGCAGGCTCTGATTATTTAGACTGCCATTCTGCTAGCTATTTTTGATTCATTATAGGCAGATAATGAATTTGTTCCACATTTTCAATATAAACCAACTGCCGAAGACATGATTTATTATGAAATGTGAATGCAATCAACAGAAAAGTTTTTAAGCCCTCAGTCATATTAAAGAAAATGAACAAATTTTAGGAAGGATAGAAATGTGTGTAAAGATGAAAGTAAAAAAGAAGAAGGGAATTGTCAGAAATTCAGTCAATAAAAAAATCACAAACTCAACCTTGATACTAATAGCAGTCTGTATGAAGCTATGGAGAAGGTAATACAATTATTAATGCTTTAATTTTTAACACCATAATAACTGCAAATAATTATTTGTTGAGTTTCTTTCAAGTTTCTTTCCCTTGATGTCCCAGGGCCATTTCACTCTTATGCCTTTGGACATTTTCAGAACATCTTTATCAATGAATATCATGAAGTAATAGTCTATTGTGTCCTAATTCTCAAGAGAATATTATTTAGAGACTTTATGAGCTCTGTATATAAAAATGACTGATAAACAAACAAAAACCCACATCCTTCCATGAAGCAGTCCTTTTCACACTAAGTTCATGAGAAAAAGATTGGCTTTTAATTTATATTGATATTTGAAAACAACTCTCATTATTTGTGATTTTCATTCCTATATTCCAAGTTGACTGAAGGTAGTTATTGAGACAGAAAGCCCACAAGAGAAAGTGAATAGTTTCTTCCTCAAATTTGAAACTGCTACATGGAAGTGGAATGAGGACAAAGTAAAAACCCTGGAAGGTGTCACTGTCCTAGTTGTATAGAAATGAAAACAGCATCAGAAAAGACAAATGATTCACCCAGGGTGATGCTATAGGAGTGGGAACAGAAGTCAAGTCTGTCCCTAAAACATTCATTCCATAGTAGCACTCAGCTTTTGAGAAAGGAAAGTGAACCAGTAGATGGTAAAAGAAAGTGAAATATTGGTTTTGAGGGGAAGTTATAGTCTTTAATGTATTTTAAGACTTAATAGTAGCTTTGTCTTGCCCCTATCCCCCTCCCCAAAGCTGTCCTTGAGTTAAGAAGTTGGCTTTATTCGGGAGATGATTAGGAAGCATTGTGAGGGACTAGAGAAATAACACAAAGAAGTCAAGAAAACCAAAAACAGATGCATTGAAAAGCAGATTACTGCTATGAACAGCCAGGACTCATTGTGCTGGGGAACCTATAACAGCCCACATGGGACATGACTCCACATCATCCCAGAGAGGCAAGAAAGTTTGGATGTATTTATCCATAGTCTCTCTTCCTTCCCTCATTGTTGAGAGTCCTGCCTGGGTGTTAACTCCCTGGCACTTCTGTCTGCTCCAGGCAAAAGTCTAGCACACGCCAGCAGCCAGAGGAATGCATGAAGCCATAGGGGACCTATATTGTAGCTTTATCTTAAAGGGCAAGGAGCAATGTAAGTGAACACATATGTCTGCTACAACATTCAGTACTTGTGTCCCATTGACAAAATGATGGGTGGAAACTTCAGATGTGGTTATAAAGAGTTGGAAGTTTGCAAATAAAGGCAGTATTAAAACATCTTAGTTAATGAGAGGCTTAAGAGGGGTAACTGTGAAAAGAAGATTACAGAGATAATAAATCTTGAGTATACAGCCACAACTAATGAGCAAAAGAAGGATGATAAACCAGTAATATAATAAGCCAAGGATGGACAGAACCAGGAGCAATATGGATCACTGTCATTAAGATTTGAAAGTGTATTATGATACTTAGGAACACCTTCATATTGGGTCTTATTTTTACTATGACTTTTGAGAAAAATAAAATCTACCTATTTGCCTATACTTGAAAATTTTGGAAACTTGCAAGGAGGAGGGAGGGTACTGGCATTTCCAAATGTTGGTTTGCTCTGGTTTTCCTTCATTTTAGCTGCTGTTTTGCTTTTAGTGGGCACTCTGATCACATAATGGCTTCCTCATCATTTCAAAAGAAAAGCAGTGAATAGAAGGGATAGGCTTAAGGGGAAATGGGAAGCCAAGAATTACTCTCATATTGTCTTTCTGTAGCACAAAAAAATTGGCAAAGTTTGTGTTGCTATGTCCCCAAGGAAAAGTCTGACCTACCTCTTATATCTACATCATTATCGTATTTTTCTGAAGAAAATTCCAATTTTAATTTTAAATTATATAGTTCTTAATGAAGTTTTTCATTTAGCTTTAAGATTTTTACAAACTATGGATGAATAACTTTATATAGGCTTCTGTCCATCTATTTATTTCATTTTCCCCATCACCTATTATAGTGTTACTTTCTCAATCCCTTGTCTACTCTTGGGAATTTTCTTTTGCAAAACGTGTATCTTTAACAGTCAGTTAACCCCAAGTACATATTTTATCTATCAAAAATATGAGCATTTAGAAATGCCCTATCTAGTAGATGTGATTATAAAAATGTGCAGCAGAGTTATAGTATTTTATGTAGTGTATCTTAAATTGACACCTTACCATGAGTCCACTTTTCCTTAAGCAGATTTATATAAACTATACATTAAATCTGCCTAACACAAATCTACAAATTACATATAGTGAATAAGCAAGCAAAATACATTTGAAAAACAAATAAGGAAATGTTTATGGGTTTTTAAATGGTTGAAAGGATTCTTATATTTGACCAAATTTCATTTAAAATTTCCATACTCTGTTATTTGACTTACTAAAAATGATCTTATTCACATACCGTGTATTTCCAGCACCATGAATTGTAATTCTGTGTGTGTCATATTTTGTCTTTTTCTTTCTTCTGCTTCTTCTTTGTCCTCTTCTTCTTCAAGTTTTGTTTTTGCTTAAAACAGAAATACACTTTTTTCTTAAAATGTCAACTTTTAAAATTTCCTTGGTCTTATAAGATTTCTGAGCTAAAATGCATAACTTGCCTTTTGTTATTTATCTAAGATTTACTGTGGCATATTTACCTACATTTCTTCCCTACTAAACCCACTCCTTCCTACAGCCCCTTGTCTGTCTCTTAGCACATATCGTTAGTTGTGGGAAAAAGGAAGGTCATGAAGGTTCTAAAATTTTCTTTTTACCTTTCCTTCCCACCTTCTGCTGCAACTAATTAAGAACGGGAGAGGAAGAAAGAGTTTGCCACCTTCCAAGCGTTCACCAACAGATTCCCTTCTGTAAATGTCAAGCCTCAAAGTTCCCCTCCTCTCCCTGAATCATAGCCGCTTCACCCAGGCACTCTTCTCATCTAGTCTACATACTCCATTGAAAATTCACACTCCTCTCACTTTGTAGCTTTGGCAAGAGATACATTAAAAAAATTCCAAATTCCAACACTTAATGCATTTTCCATAAAGACACTATCACCGATGTTGTTTGGTTTCTGTTGTACAATAGGAATTGTTTTTAGGTACATAGGAATTGCATTGGCTTTTGTGGATTAGGCTGGGAAAATAAACCATATTTACATTAATATTTGTATAGGGAGATACAATCAGAGTTCCAAACAATTAATTTCCAAAGAGCCAAAGGTGTTTGAGTTGGAGGCTTGTACAAATTATAATTAGCAACTTTTTAATCCACATGCAAATGTTTATGCCAATGAACTGCTTCTTATATATGTTGAATGTTCCCACATCATCTTATAAACAGTATTATACAGCCCAAAACTCTACCTTTAGAGAGTAAAGCACTTCTTGAATATTTCATGTTCTTCAGTAAGGGCTTCCTGATTAATAAGGTTTTATTTTGCAGACTGAAGGTAAAGAGGGAAATTTCTATTATTCAGAGAGGCCTTCGGATCATCTTCTGAAAGCTAAGACAGCTTAGATGGTTTTGCTTTGATTGCTAAGAAATTGTGAAGAAGGCTGGAAATCTAAATGCCAATGAACCCTGTTACAGTGATAGTATGAAAAACTGAATATGAAAATAGACCTTAGGAAAGAGAGGGGCATCTCTGCACTTACATAAATGGGGGAGAAAATGGTTCTTGACAAGAGAAATGAGATGGTGAAAGGGAATTAGGAAAAAAAGGCCTAGTAGCTGTGGTTAAGATGGAAAAAAGTGTGGGGAAATGAACAGAAAGGATGTTGCTGAGAATCCACTGTCTACTATGAAAGCAAATCAAAAGCCTGGATATGAAAAGGAGTGGAATAGAGTGGATATTGTCCAAAAGACTTGGAAAAATTGGTAAAACAGGAAAAACAGCAAGGGACATAGTGAATGAGTAGAGCAGAAAGGAAGAAAATTAGAGAAAAAAAACCAGATGTGCATTAGTATATCAAACTAGAGATAATGAGACTCTTTGGTGGGTGTGGCCAAATTAATATATTGAAATGCAAGTCATCTTCATATGTGTTCATTAATTCATATTCACATAATTTGGTTCAGTCCATCAACAAGTGTTTATTTAGCCCTTCCCATGACCGAGGCCTAGTGCTGATGCTGAGAAGCTGTGGTGACCAAGATAAGCCCAGTCTCTGTGCTCAGGATGGTCCTTTCAGGATTCATAGTCAAATTAGAGTGTCAAAGTTCTGTCTTTCCTGGCAGACCTACCACTTCTGAGGGTGACTTTAACCCCACCTGCAAGTCTGCCCTACACCTGCACATCTGCCTAGTGCCCGGGATCAATCTGGATCAAACCCATGGGGAATTTAAGGAGACCTTTTTCCAATGTGCAGATGATCTGAGGTCAGTGTTTGCCATGAGCATGGAACTGTGTCATGGGCCTCTGGTAACTGAACCACTATCTGGTTCCCATGCCTGCAAGCCCCTTCCACATTACTTGAGTTGTCCCAGGTCCTGGTTTCCTATCCTTTCTAACATCAAACATCAGAGTCGGGATGGTGCTGCTCTGAGTCTAGCTAGGCTTTCCCCATTGCCACTGAGGGCACTGTCAGGGCATACCTGCTGTCTGGCCACTCACTGCTGCAAGGAAAGCAAGTTGGGAAGGTGAGCATTTAGCTTTTCGCTGTCTTTATAGTAGAAGCCTCAAGGTAGAGCAGTCAATCATCAAATATATTGCCAGATAAAACTTTCCGAGTGTGGTTCTGATTGCCACTCTTCTGGCCCCAAAACTTTGAGTCTCAGTGTGTTTTCCATTTAGAGTTATAATAGAATCTGGTTCCTTGCTTGGCATTCCAATCATTTGATTTGGACTGTTTTTCTAGCTGTAGCTCTCATTAGTTCACTTGTCATCCTGGAACTATGCATCACCCAAACTGAATCAAACCATTTACTTTTTTCTTTTCAAATCTTTTTTTTTTCTCATTTTCCTTTCCTTAGACAGGTCTTTTCTCTAGAGCTGCGCCCCTTCCAGCCCCTAGATTTCCACATGACCAAATATTATCGGCCTTCATAATTGAAGCAAGCAAGCTATCTTTACTGTACCTCAGTTGAATGTAAATTATCTCTTTTTCCAAACTCCCATTGCATGTTATCTGCACAGCTTTTAACATTATTTTACACCTAAAATGAAAGAGGCATAGACTTCAAAGCCAGACAGATCATAAATCAAATCCCGGCTCTGCCACTTAAAGGCTGTGTGATCTTGGGCCAGTTACTCGATCACTCAGAGTCTCATTTTCCCCAGCTATAAATCTTAGATAATAACGTCTTATTGCAAATGATGGTGTGAAGACTAAAATAATACGTGTAAAATTTCTAACGTGAGGCCTGGTACATGACAAATACTCAGTATATGTTAATTTCCTTCCTCCCTTCCTTCCTTCTATTTTATCATAGTTATTTGTAATCACTTTTCTCTCTCTTTCTCTTAACTTTAAGGGCAGGGCCTCTGTTCTCTTCATCTTTAGTATCCTCCAAAAAAGCTAGTTTAATTGTTCATGTATCAGAAGTTCAACAAATATTGTTGAGTTGTGAGCAATACGTGGGAGAGCTCCCGGGGGAAGGAAGCCAAGGGACACAAAAGATTATTAGCTTGTCATAATTCTGAATCCTTTAGTCAGTAAAAGCCTGTGTTATAAATGATGCTATTTAAATCAAATCTTCGAGGTTTCTAAGCTCTGGGATTTTACCAAATATTTATCAAGCTTTCTGTCTTGCTTCCACATGCTTTACTGTATTTGGTTTTCTTTCATTATAATAGTTTATTTGTATTGACATGTAATCTTTGCTTAAAATAAACAGGTAAAAATAGCCCAGCTCATATTTATGATGTATTAATTTATTTTTTTAGCAGTTCATTTGTAGGGTCAAGACTTAGCTTTGATTTGTAACAAGCAAGGCTATTATACCATGTAGTTCAGGGTGGTTGTATGAAATATCACTTTGCTTAAACATTATTGTTCTCCCACTAGTAAATAGTTTAAGACAAAATGTAGAAATTAGTTATTTTGAAAAAAATCTCTTAGGACTCCGTCTTTTATTATTCACATAAATACATCAGCCTTAAATTTTCCCCAACAAACCCAGCAATGTCTTCAATAGAAATGCCTGATAATGAAACAGGGGACCCAGGGTATTAGGTGAAAGGTTCTCTTTCAGACTAAAGTCCCTTCTTTTGCCTAAAAATTTTTTTAGCATTTCAAAGCTCTCCTCATGACTCCTCTTTGGCATTTCATATAAACGCAATGATAGTTTAATTCCCTTAGGTATTTGGAGGACAAAAGTGGCATGTATGTTATAATTCTGTATTACTCAGGGAAAAAAAATGTCAGAGAAAACCACAAGCAAATACCACGAGACATCTACACATAGAGACGTGTGGCTTCTATTTGAATTTTTTCAGCTTCAATTGAAAAGCAGTGGAAGATGTAGAGAAGTCATTTTATCACTGTCTTTTTTATCAGATCACTTTTTTTCCTTTTCTTTTATTCTGCCATTGTCATTGCCATTTCACAATGTGTTACTGAAATTTACAAAAATCAAACTGTGTAGGCCTTGTAAGGAATTATGAATAAAATGTTTCATGTGGGGGGTTTATATGGCATTTAACTTTCTGTTCATATGCTTTTAATTATATACTAAACTCCTTCTAACCTAACACTTCAGCAATTCCCATATTTCATGTTTGTGTTACAGCCTAGCCTTTTTCAGTTCCATATAGTCTAATTTGGGGGCAAAGGGAAGACATACATATTCTCCAAGAAATTTGAAAAGTGTTTGTGTGTATGTGTGTGCTTGAAAAGTATTTTGCTCACTATGTAATAGAACTGTCATATTAAACTAGTAATGTATTATTCTGTCCTGAATAAATGACGCCACACTTGACAGAATATTATCATCCCCATTATGTACATGTGATGTGGTGACTACATGACAGTGTTTATAGGAGTCATAGCACCTTAGATGTGTTAGTATTATATGAAGTGGTTAATATGAAATGAAAGACTCTATTGTACTTAAAATGGCTTATATTTTTGAGAGTACATGTAGTTATAACAACTTGTTTTATTTTTACTATATTCTGTATCTATTTTTATGTGGTCATTTGTGTATTGAAAAATGTATAACATCATTCAAGTTTAATTTTAGTTTAGCATTCTTTTCCAGTGAAACTATTTGCAGAATTTCTCTTACCAACTCTATGCTATATTTTATATCAAATATATTCCTTTTAACTCTGTCTGAATAAAGGTGGCTAACACACAGCATTTCATGAGTAATTGAGTTAACCTTACGCTATTTGCATATGTGGAAGCTTTTGTCACTCCCTCGCTTCTACTTCCACCGTATCCCGTGCATGTTTCTATCATTGAACGTATCAGACTGAATTTCACTAAGGAGCTGGAACTAACTCATTTTTTGAGTCTTAATTGCTTTGTACAGTTATTGACAAATAGGAAATGCATAATGCATTTTTGCTGAATAAATGTATATGTTTAATAATTAAGATTTAAGGATAATTTTGTATTCATTTGATGATCAGACAACTTAGCCTACTGAAAAACGTCAGCTTTTAGCAATCTATTTTTAAAGTAGCATGTGAAGTACATTGGATAAGGCTAATGGTGTGGGCTCCAGATGCAGATTCTTGAGTTTAAATCTTTATCTACCATTTGCAAGTTGTATGACTTTGGACAAGTTATCTAACTTTTCTTCTTCAGACTTTTACATGTAAAATGAGAATGATTTATTTGACCTAACGCATGACTTAATAAAGTATTTAGAATGTGTAGGACGTACGTAGGTTGTATTAGGGTTCTCCAGAGAAACAGAACCAAATTCCTTACGGCAGACTCCAAGTTAGTAACTCTGATGAAGGTTTCAGTGAATTCCCGGGAGAAGCTGACTGGCTAAAGTAGAAATAGGAATTCTTCTTTCTGTTATTAAAATCATTAGTTCTTTTTTTGAAGCCTTCAACTGATTATAAATTTCTCTCATTGCTGAAGCAATCTCCTCTGTTGATTATAGATGCAATCAGCCATAAATTCAATCATTTGACAAATGAGTTAGATTCACAAAATTCTCTCACAATAGTAATCAGGCCAGTGCTTGCTTGACCAAACAACTGGACCCCATAACCTAGACAAGTTGACATATGAATTTAGCATCAATATAAGTGTTATTAAAATTATTAAAAGTATATTTATGCATGTATAAGCACCCATATATATATATAGTTTCTCACATAAATACTCTCGGAAACAGAGCAATAAAAACTTTATCTTGCCCAAATAAGTGGATAAACATCTAATAAGATAAAAACCTTACAACATAGAGAGGTTTAGGAAAAGTTAAAAATCTTTAACTTAAGAATTTCATGAATTTTATAGTAGTGAGTATTATAGTATAGGACTCTCCAACTAAAACACTTATGCTCACATTTGTAAGTGTATATAATTATATCTAAAGATAGCAGAGTTTTAGTTCAAATTATTATTTTTTGATGAAATTGTCACTTTGAAATGTTTCAAACTTTAAATGTTTTATTTACAAATTGTCTTAAGTATATATTATATCTATACTCTTTCATATATATGTTTTTACAGATTCCTTGATAATTTTGATACCCTGACCGAAATTCTTAATAAGTGTAAATTTTATTTTCTAAGTATCTCCAATCATCCAATTGGTACCACAGTTTTAATATAAAATGTATTTGTTGTATAATGCAAAGTTAAGATGGGGACTTTGTTGGTATAAGATTGTAGGTGGAAAAATAGCTCCAGACACATTTTATTCTATTTTCTTTCTCTCATATAGACAACATGTGAACATAGTGCAAATAATAATTATCAGAGACTCTACCATTTCCCTTAATAAATATTCAGTTTTACACTTCACTTTTCTTTCAAATGTACAATATATTTCAGTGTTAATCATTTAAGTGTTTGTCAGGCAGAATCCATCACAATAATTCAGGTTAAGTGACTTTTCTTTTATAAAAAATACATGAGATTGGAGATAAAGGTGATGTATACTTAATTCATATGGTTAAATAAGCAGCATTTATTATCATTTTGCTTGGAATAATAATAGCACACCTTTCTTGAAACCTTTACCTGGCAACTTGAGCTATGGCTCTATTTGGAAAAACAATCAGCATCATAGAATTTTTTTATTTCTAAAAGAAATGTTATTCTTTGCAAAAAGCCACCATTTGCATTTGTCCAGGTTGTGCACAGCTAAGGGCTGCTCAGCCAAGGGACAGGTACAGCCTGCAATCCAACTCATGTTTTAACAGTGAGCCCTGGAAAGGGGCTGTATCTGCATAGAGGAAACAGTTCTTTTTCTAATTAGCATGAAATCTGCATTTAGGCTACTAGGCCTGTGAATAGAG
This sequence comes from Tamandua tetradactyla, assembly GCF_023851605.1. Lineage (NCBI taxonomy): Eukaryota > Metazoa > Chordata > Mammalia > Pilosa > Myrmecophagidae > Tamandua > Tamandua tetradactyla. Next base: position 14,015,828 of record NC_135350.1, read on the forward strand.
TGCATGCAGTTTACTTAGAACAAAACAAGCCAGAGTCTTAGTGGTGCACATAAAGAGTCTGAAATGAGAACAATACATCCAGAAGGAGATGTAGAGTGGGCAGCAGAGTTCCTGCAGGAAGACAGAATGGGCAAGTTGTAGCTGAAACTGCAGAAATTAATTAGATTTCCCAGGGAGAGTGTGTAGAGGGGTAGAGAGGTAGGGAGAAGGGAGGAGATGCTTTCGTTAACTGCAGAAAGAGAAAAAAGATCCAGAGAGGAAGACTGTGGAAGCCCCATTGGGCAGGAAGAGACCCAGAAGAAAGTGCTGCCAAAAGCTAAGGGAGCTGTGATCAGCCATGGGTTTGCTATTAGGAAGTTATTTAGTAACCTCCGTAACCTGGTGGTTTTCAAAGCAGTAGTGCCATGGTTTCAGGAGCAACTCGTGTAGAAAACTTTCTAAAAATTTGGAACCACAGGCAGAACAGAAAAGGAGCCAAAATATTTGCTTAGGTTTGAGATGTGAGAAAAGAAAAACTTTTCACTGAATAGCATTCATCTCCAAGAGACTGTGTGATGTTGACTTGTTCTTTTTGCTGTTAGTCATAACTCTTCCGGACTAGTGTTATAAGTCAACAGACAAGAACTATAATGACCCCAAAGGCACAATTTCTGGCTGAGCTCAAATACTTTCTTGAAAGCATTAATTGGAAAAATGTTGGACGTAAAGATAATCTGTGACTTCTTGAGCCTCATCAGACTTTTCAGGAAATGCTTATTTTAGCCTTGATGCTCTGTTAAAGACCTCGGTTGTGGATATCTGCTTATATATTTATTGAATCCTTACCGTGTATAAGATACAGGGCTATACATTTGAATTATGAAGAGAGGAGGGAGAGGGATATAAAATATATAGAAGACCACATGTCCTTTTAATTACTTCCTACAACTCCCATATGAGGTCTTTATCATTTGCTCCATCTTACAAATGTGAAAACTGAGGCTCAGAGAGTTTAACTACCTGTCACAGGTCACATGCTCATACTTATTAGAGCCTCTAAAGTCAGTGTTGTTACACCTGCCTTATTCCTCTCTCCTTACCCTCAAGAGCTTGGCTGTTCAGTGAGAGGCATATATATGTATATAGCAGGGTAAGCTAAGTTTTACAAAGAGGTTTATGTGCTTTAGGAGTTCAAAAAAAAGAAGGGGAAGAGCATATCCAAAAGGAGATCTAGTGAAGATTCAGGGAAGAGAAGTTCCTGAGATGAGACATCAAGGACTGGCTATAAAGTCAATGAGACTGTGGGAAAGATGGAGACGGAAGGGGGTGTTCCAAGCAGAAAGAATGCATAAGCAATGACATGGAGAATGGCAAAAGTGAGGGCCATCTCAGGACAGCTGGTATTTAAGTCCGTCTGGAAGAGAAGACAGACATGGAAATAAGGGATGATCAGACAAAAAAGAAAATTTGGAGGACTTAAGACACAGTTAAAAGTTAAGAATGTATTTTTTAGGAATCTGAAGCTTTTTAAAAAATTACATTGTATAACTTATTATGGGAATTCTCAAACATACTCAAAGGAAAGAGAAAATAGCATCAAAAACAGACATAAACCCATCACCCAGCTTCAAAATTCCCAGTAGTTAATTTTGTTTTCTGAATCCTTTTCCCCATGTTTATTTTGTTTTGCTTTGTTTTGTTTTTGTTGGTATATTTTAAATCAGAAGTCTAAATATCAGATCAGTGCATCTACAAATATCAGAATATGAATTTCTGACAAATAGGGACTTTTAAAAACATAGCTGTCATTTCATTATTAACTCATAAAATTAACGATATTCCCTTAATATCAGCAATACATAGTCCATATTTAATTTTCCCCAATTGACTCAAAATGTCTTTTTACAGTTGGATAGCTTGAATCAAGGGCTGAAATCCACACTAGGCATTTAATTGCTGCAACTTTTAAGTTTCCATGTCCACTGGAAGTCTTCCCTGTTTATTTTTCCATGCTGGAATGGTTAATTTCGTGTGTCAACTGCGCTAGTCTGTGGTGCTCACACTGGTCAAACATCAGTCTAGATGATACTGTGAAGGTGTTTTGTAGATATGAGTCTAACAGCCGTAATCAGCTGACTTTAATTAAAGGAGATTACTCTTGATAATGTGGTTGAGTTTTTTGTCTTAAGAGCAAAATCTGAGATATTCTATCTAGTGTGATGGTTTGAAGCTCTATATACTCTGGAAAAACATGTTCTTACATCTAGTCCAGTCCTATGGGTGTGAAACCCATGGTAAGTAGGACCTTTTGATGAGTTTACTTCAGTTACAGTGTGACCCACCTCAATCAGGATGTGTCTTAATCCGATTACTGGAGTCCTTTATAAGCAGAATGACATTCAAACACAGAGAGAGGAAGCCACAGGAAGCAAAAAGCTGAGATGGAATCCAGAAGAGAAGGAAGAGACCAGGAAATACCACCATCCCTTGCCATGTGACAGAGAAGCTAAAGATCACTGGCAGCCAGCCCCAGAAAGCTATAGTTTTCAGGGAGAAAGCATCATCTTGGTGATGCCTTGATTTGGAAATTTTCCTGGCCTCAAAACCATGAGCAAATAAATTTCCCTTATTAAAGCTGAACCATTTCATGGTATTAATTGAGCAGCCTAGGAAACTAAAATACCCAGAGAAGAAGAAATTATTTCTCAAGACACAACATCAACTTCTATCTGAATTTCCACCCTGACTACCTGCCCAGTGAATTTCAGACTTGCCAGATTGCGCATTTGATGAACCAGTTCCTTAAAATAAACCTCTACACATATATCCATTTGGCTCCATTTCTCTGGAGAATGCTGACTGATACATGTCATCAATTTTTCAGGACATTTGTCCTACATAAAAGAGAACACCTTACTTTCTGGTTCAGTCTAATTACTTCCTCATGGTATTGTTATCATGTTCCCTTATTCTCTTTATTTCTTGTAAATTTCTAGCTAAAAGTAGAGGTTTTATAGGTTTGGGTTCAATTTTGGGGACAATCTTTTATAAAGATATATTTTATCATATCTGGAAGCACATAAATTTTGGTTGATCAGTGGGTTAGTGTTGACCTAATTCCCAACCATCCATCACCTAACGACTTCTGCATTCTTTGAGAATCATGGCCCATAGCAGTTGTTTCACTGTGCATTACAAAATAGGCCTCTGAAGCTTCTGAGCTGAGGAATTATAAAGTTAATCTGACAAAAGTGCACAAGATGGAGTGGGGTGAGGAAAGACCAGGAGAGTCTTGTTGGGTATGCCGGTTATCCAGATGAGAAACCGTTTGGGAGCAAGGGTGCTGGCACCCAACATGGGATTTTGCAGAGAATCAAATGTATAGGACTTTGCAATAGATTATTACATTTACTGAATCAAATATATCACTGAGGTTTTAGGCTTGCAAGAGTAGTTCTCTTTAAGGAAAATTAGTAGTCCTGATTGACTTACAGCAGAAATTGTGAAGTCTGGTTTGAGAGTGTTGAGTTTGAGCTGACAGTGGTATGTCTTGGTTTAGACATCTGGTGAGCAATTAGGAATGCAGGGTTGCAGGTTGGAAAAGAATTTAGGATATGTCAGGTAATAGTTAAAGTCTTGAGGGTATATTTGATAGCTGATGAAGGAAGCAAAGTGAAAAGAGAAAAGGTTCAGACACAAATTTGAGCAATCCCAACGTTTATGGGCTCTGTCAACCCTTCCTCCCCAAAGCACCGGTTTATTTCATTTTAGGTTAGCTCAAGGTAACTCCTTTCCAGGGCCCATTGGACTGGCTCAGCAATTTCCCTTTCCATAGCTCAGCTTTCTTCCTCCTAATGGAAAGAAATGCCCACAGGACCAATGTGTATTTCAACTCATTTTCCTTTATTTTTACCAAAACAAGACTGTAAAATATGTAACTTCTATTATGCTACCACCCTTTTATTTTCCAAAATTCAATTTCCTTTCTTTCTATGACTAGCCTATTCCTTAGGGAACTTTGGTAGAGACTGAAAGGTAGATGAACGGGCATTAAAATGAGGGTAGAGCAAAGACATTTCTTCTCCTTTTCTTTAAGAGAGAGAGAATGAGCATCTTTAAAACCGAGGGAAATAATTCAAGGGAAAAGTAATGGCTGAAGAGACAAGGGAGTGAAATAATAAATAGCAGAACGTGACTGAGAAGGACACAAGATGGTACAGCTACTACCTTTACTCCACAGAGAGAACGGTGACGATACAGAAAAATCTGGAAATGGAGAGCACAGAACTTGCAGACTCTCCTATTAAAAGGTTTTGATCTCAGTCGACCTTCAAGGATGATGGAGGTCAAGGGTAGGTTGGAAGCTTGAGAATCATAGCCAAGTCCTCAGATTCAGGCTCTCCCAGCCTTCTCTGACTGTTACTTTTCCATGCTTTCTGAATATCTCCTTAGACTCAAAGGGATGCCCCACACTTATCCTTGTGTTGTGCTTACTTTCCCTTTACTATATCGGTGTTGCTCTATAAGCTACTGCAAATGAAGCAAAGAATCAAACTGACCTTCCAGCTCGGCTTTCTTGAATAGCCTGGGCAAAATTATGTTGGGACAGTCTATTCAGAAATATCCTGAAATAGAGGATTATAAATTAAACCCAAGGTTTAAAGATGGATATACCACTGAATTCATGTGAATAATATTTAGGACAGTAAGGGTATTGTTGGGTAGCTCACATCATTAACCATAAATTCACAGGGGCTAGTCTGGACATTAAACAAGTTGATACTTTCTTTCGACAAAAGGAATGTTTAGGATTCGAATCTTTCATTATGAAGTTCATTTTATTTTGACCTCTTCAGAAAAAGTAAAAAAAAAAAAAAAAAAAAACTAGAAAAGTTAATAAAAAAATTTTAGCAATCTCATCAAAAACTTAGAAGTAAGGGACAGATGTTAGGAAGAAGGGACTCCATGGTTTTGAATGGCAGGAGCAGTAATTTGGCTGTATTTAATTTGTATTGTGTTAGGAAAGAAAGCCAGAGTGAGCTTTCCGATCCCTGCTGTTTTATAAGCCCTTTACTTCATTGAGCTATATCAGTCTTACTTTTAAGGGTCCTTTTTCAATGTTTGCTTTTTCTAAATTTTCTTTTAGTGCTAAACCCTACTAATTGCTTCCTTATGGCAGCTGCTTATAATTTAAGATTGATCATGGACACATACAGTCCCTTGTTCAAGGTTCAAATGAACATCTCGAAAGACCCTATAGTTATGATCTCACAACAGAAAATACCCAGAAAATAATAGCCGTAAAAATTAGTATTCTAGTAGTGGGACTGGTTTTGATATTTTAAATTTCTGTTTCTACCCACCCCCTTTTCTGCTTGGTCTCTTTTAATGTTCAATGAAAAATGAAAGGTGTAAAGTCTGAAGCTATAAATCTGTTTATGGCTCTAAGTCCCTTCCCTGGCTTAGTTGAGTTTGACACTATAATAAACAGTTCTTCTGCAGCAACACTGAATCTGGTTCTTGTATGATTCTTTATATGTTGCTGCTTTGAACACTGAGAGCTTTATTGCATTCTTTTCTCTCTGGGTGATTTAATTCAGCAAGATTTGGTTGAGGACCTAGTCTGTAGTAAGAGTGAGAAAGTGGTTCTAGGGCCTAGAGCATAAATTTGCTTTATTCATTGGAGTAATGTGGTTAAACTGCAATGAAGATTTTGGGGGCGGGTAGGGGTGGTGGGTGGTTTAAGTTATAGTTCCTGAACAATAGAAGTAAACTAACTTAAACATGCATATTTTCTAAATGTTTTCAAATGTCCATCCAGCATATTTCCCAAAATATTGCCTTTTGATTTTAAGAAATCAATTTGTTTCTTATTCATCCCGTGGTTGAGTATCTAAAAAAGAAATATTATTTAATTTTATATTTACAATGGTTAAAACTATCAACTGTGGACTGAATAATCCACAACTGTTGGTAGACCAGGCATTTTATAAGATGCTTTGGGTATCATGTTTGATTTTATAAATGAGGAAACTGAGCTCAAAGAAGTTAATTAGCCTGCCAAAGATCACACAGGATTCTAGGATTTCAGCCTGGATCTGTCTGACTCCAAAGCTTGGTCTCTTAACTGCTAAGATACTTTATTTTATGTGCTTTATTTTAAAATAATTCCCCCAAATTATATTTTACTTTTTGCTGAAGCATTTAAAAATAAATTGCTCAAAGGCATACATATTTACAATTTAGCTAGACTTATATATAGGGGCTCCTACAAATTTTTTCCTACAACTTCAAGTTTTCAGAAAAAAGAACTTTTAACTTGAAAACGCATACATTATTATTTCAAATTATTTGCAAGGTTGAAAGTCTATAAAGCAAAATAATTTAGGGGATTTGAAAAAGAAATGTCCCTAAAATACATATTCTGTTAGTAAAGCAGAAAAATATACCAATGAATTCAAGAAATTCAAGGTTAAGGCGTTTGTTTGGAAGAATATATGTTTATATTTTAGTTAGATGTGAGGCTATGCTAACCACATAAAACGCTTTATTCAAAAATAGATTTGTCCACACCTAAATAGGTATGGTGCCTGGTTTTTTCAAATAAAAACTAGATTTTCCATCATTAACACTATTTATCACTATGATTTTGTACAGTTTCAGATGCTAATTAAAAGCTTGGCTCCAAATTTAATTTCTTCATGGACAGGTGGTTTAAGAGTACTTGTCTCGTTGGCATAATAGGCCAAGTTAATAGTGCTGTCTACTGAGTAGGTAAAAGTCTTAGTACAATTGAGGCGTCTATCGTGGTTGTATGAGGGAAAAGCTAGCTAGTCCCTGTTTCTTCCCTCCCCGGAGACTTCCTGGGGTGCCTCAGGCAGACATCAGACCTTCAGGGAACACTGCTATGGTGCTCTGCCTCTGGAGAAGCAGTCTGCCAAGGTCCAGACTCTATCTTCTGCGATTGTCCTGTAAACCCACAACTTCTCTAATAAAGAAAAAAAAAAAAGGAGACTAAGGAAATTATGGCTTTTAAAATATGATAACCTCAGGTTTTCAGTTTAAAAAGTAAATGAAGGGAAATGCAATTTTATTCCAAAGTTAGCATGAAAGAGTGGCTTCTGTACAACATGACAGCACAGCCTGGCCAAGCACACAATATCCAGCCTCCTTTTATGCAGCGATGAGGAATGAGAGAATTGTTCTCTATCAGCTGTTTTCGATTAGGCCAGCCAAACTGTCAATACTCTGTTCTGGACTTCAAATGCACTCATGAAACCAAGCTTAAAATTCTGTGGGGTCCCCTTGGCTTGGAACTGCTAGGTTTGTGTGGCATAAGCCCTTAGACCAACACGTTACTGCAAATACAGGTAATTGTGAGCATTCAAATGAGTAGTCAGGAGTCCCAAGTCCAATAAGTTAACTGATCTTATTGGTTCTACTCCAGAAGAGGTCTTCTGAAACTTGAACATCTCTAAATCCTGCCTGCCACAATCTTTTTTCCTTTTTTTTTTTTTACATGGGCAGGCACCGGGAATCGAACCCGGGTCCTCGGGCATGGCAGGCAAGCACTCTTACCTGCCGAGCCACCATGGCCCGCGCTCTGCCACAATCTTAATTCAGACTTTCACCATTTCTCTCCTGGACCAAAGCAACAACTTCCAAAGAAGCTTCCCAAGCTCTCCAGTTCTGGAGTTCTGCAGACACACTGGATCTCTGCAGTCCACTATTAAGCTGATGGCAATATTGGGTCCAGACACCTAGGCAGGGTTAACTAACCCCCCCTAATCTCCCTTTCTTGCTGCTACCCACCCCCTTTCCCTAATCTACATATGCTATCACCACCCTGAACTCTCTTGCTTTTCTCTACTAGCACAGTTTCCCATCACACTTATGCATGCTCTTCCCTTCAGACTGAACTGCTTCCCCCCACGTAGTTTTCTTATCTCTGGCCAATTTTCAAGAGCCAATTCCTATATCATCTTTTCAACTCCAGCTCTCCTATTTTCTTTCTTCTCTATACTCCCACAATACAACATCTCTTCCACTGATTGCAATTTTATTTTCGTGTCCCTCTCCAGACTCTGAGTACATTGCCTGGCTGAGCTCAGGCCGTAAATGTTTAGAGGATGAAACCTGCTCGTCCTCATAATTCTATGGTAGTGAAAAGCATAATCAAAAAAAGTTTTCTTATATTTCAATAACGAAAGTATGTCTGGAATTAAATTGAACTTATCTATAGTTTTCTGGGATAGAAATCAGAACCCCATTCTTATGCCAGCAGATCTGGCTGTCAAGAATTTCCAAGATATGCTTCTTTTTCATGTTTTCGACCTCTGGCAGAAATTAATTCTGATTTCATGATGGTCATCTTTAAAAAATGATTACTCCTTACCTTCTGCCAGTTCAAAGTAGGCAAAAGTTACAATTATAGTGATGAAAATCCTTTATCGAGGAACCCAGCTCCTATGAATGTATCTGTCTTTTCCAGCAATATTTCAATTACTTTCATGGACTTTGAAATCCAGTATTTTCCTGAATCTCATTCATTGTGCCTGTCTTTGCTTTTAGTTTGGTCTTATCATTTAATTGAAATAGACGATAATGTATGGGGAAACTGCTAAACACTTATTTAGCATTTGGGCAGAAATAGATTTGTGGAGGTTGAAATCGATACAAGTGAAGGTCTACATTATAAGCTTGCTACTATAAATTCTGAATCGGAAGTTGTTCTAGTTTGCTAGCTGCCAGAATGCAATATACCAGAAACGGAACAGCTTTTTAGAAAGGGGGAATTTAGTAAGTTACATGTTTACAGTTCTAAAGCCGGGAAAATGTCCCAATGAAAGCAAGATTATAGAAATGTCCAATCTAAGGTATCCAGGAAAAGATACCTTGATTCAAGAAGACCAATGAAGTTCAGGGTTTCTCTCTCAAGTGGAAAGACACATGGCAAACACAGTCAGGGTTTCTCTCTCATCTGGAAAGGCACATGGTGAACGTGACAACATCTGCTGGTTTTCTCTCCAGGCCTCTTGTTTCGTGCCTGGGAAGCATTCTTCATCTCTAAAGTCGCTGGTTAGTGAGCTCTGTGCTACGTGGTCCTGCAGTGTTCTGAAGCTTTCTCCAAAATGCTTCCTCTTTTAAAGGGTTCTTGTAACATTAAGACCCACCTGGACACGTCTCCACCTAGTCAGGCTCAATACCCACACTTGATTGAGTCACATCTCCATGGAGATAATCTAATTAAATTTCCAACATACAGTACTGAATAGGGATTAGAAGAAACAGCTGCCTCTACAAAATGGGATTAGGATTAAAACATGGCTTTTCTAGGGTGCATGCATCCTTTCAAACCAGCACAGAAGCTATTTGATAAGGGGCTAGTTTGAAATTTGCCACTGAAATTCATAAATAGAGAGTTTGCTAGTAAGTTAATAATACAAATTATTCTCTAAAAGAAATGTTCCATCAGCTAAATAATGTCACTAATAAAAATCTTATTGCCTTTAAGTATCTTATGGGTACCTATAATTACATAAACTAATAGAAGAATGATTGCAAATATTGTTATTTTTTATTAAAGTTTTTTTTTTTAAAAAAAAGATCTGCTTCCAAGACAATGGATCAGGCCAGAAGAACAGGAATATTAGATTGTTAGCTTCGTGTCATTGGAAGCAACAAATGTTATTGGGTTTAAAATGATCTCTAATTCAAATATGTGTTAATTCGTATTGTTGTCCATCCATCAGTTTATACTAGTGAGGGTTTTTGTTTTGTTTTGCTTTGTGCTTTTTACCCTAAAGGGAAAAAATAAAAACCCTATCTTGAAGGATAACCTAGTTTTATTTTTAAAGGTTGATAATCAAAGAATCCTTTCTTTCATTTGCAATGTTTTGACTTAGAAAAGAACTGTGGCTCCCAAACTTTGAAATACCATTGTGTTTACTAAGGTAGCTCAATTTCTCTTCAAATTCAGCCTGTATTTCCAGGGATGAAGGTCCGATTCAGAAAGAAGAGTGGTATTTCAGACAGAGCAGAAGAAAACACCTGCCATTAATCCGGATAGCACAAGTGGGGTTTGGAGTGTCCAGAGGGGCTGCCACAGCTGTGAATGGTGGTTGACCTCTGCCTCAGTTCTGTCTTGAGCTGGCAGGTGCCAGGAGCCATTCTGTCTGCTCAGAAACACCCCTTTTTGAAACCACATTATTTGTTGTTCAATTGTGATACAGATTTCATGTGTTCATGAATTAAGCGTCTTACTTGTGGTGAGCTGACATGTGTGGCAATGACATTAGTGACTCAACATTGAGAAAAAGACAGTTCCCATTTTAGACACTGCAAAATCATTTCAGAGAAGCTTTGACTTCAAACATATCTTATAACCTAACAAAATGCCTTCAGAGGATTGGTACAAGTAGAGAGTTGGCTCCTGAAATCTCACCAGCAAAGCAAACAAAGCTTTAAAGAGGAGAATCTTTTTTAGGGGGCAGCGGGGGAGGCTGCATAGGGGTCCACAGTAACAGCCGGCCTTAAAGTAGCTGGATTTTCTGTGAGTCATTTTCGTAGTGCTAGTTTGTGGAAAGTGTTTGTCATTATTACACTGGACTGTTAACTTTTCCAGGAAAGGGCCCTTGTCTTTCTAAATCAGTTTCCCCCCACCCCATACCCTCTTCTATATTGGTAAACTATAGGTATTTAACAAATGTACATACAACTCAAAACAGAGTCAAATAACATGCTACTTAAATCAAGACTAGAACCTCCTTTGTATTTCTTAGACCTAATGGTAAGCATCATTGCGTTATTCTTTTTTTAAGGTTTCTTCCCCACCACGCCAACCCCCAAAATCCTACTTATATACTGAGAATTTTGGCGTGTTAAAATGACTAAAGAGATTCCTTAAACAATTTTACAGAGGAAGGCGCAGAGACTGCATGTTACTTACTATTTGTTTTACTGAAAACATGAATCAAATCATTAATGAAAAACTTTTACTGAAAACATCATGAAAAATGATCTTCTTAGGTTCCATATTTTTATTGGCAAAATTACTATGGGGTAACAAAAAAAAAGAGTTCCGTCTATTTGATTCCATTATCTTAGTCTTCTAGACCTCTTCCTGTTCTTCAAATACTCTTTCTCTCATTTTGAATGTGAGATCTTGGGGACATTTTCCATGACCCTGCGGGAAGTACAATTGGGAGACATTTGGGGAGGCACCAGTTGAAGACAGAACCAGTTACCTGGGCACCATCCTGTCTGAGGATCTAGTTCTAGAGCTGTATCCCAACACTCAGTGTTCCAAACCACTGTATTTAAAGTCACACACACTATAGTAAAGTCCTGGCTCACTCACTTCAAAGAGGCTTGACCAAGCTTTGAGTAGTCCTTGACTTTTATTTTTAGTATCTACGGAGGGGAGATCATTATGTTATCCTTACTGGACTGTGGTAAATTACATGCAATAACAGGTGCAAGTTATTTGTTGATGGTGAACAAATACATATACAAAATATGACACATGTTGTTATTATTATATTACTATTATTAATTATCTTATAGCCTCATAGTTGTTATCAGAAATGCCACAACTGAAAGAGGGAATGTAGTACAGTTCTTCTGTTGCTGACACTTAACAGAAGAAGGTATTTCCATAGGCAGAGCCTTCCTATGTTCCCACCTGCAGTGAGGCGCAGGGACCTAAGAAGAGGGTACTTTACTTCGCTGCAACCTTGACTTTACTTCCTGTCTAGACTTGTCTCTGTGTCTTGGCCTCATAAGGATGGAGGCAAGAAATTATAGGCAACTCTGAAATGCCCCAGTTCTTCAGGTGGGCTGAACACTGAAACATGACTTCATCTCTAAGAACTAGAAAAGGCAGCATTATTGATGCCTCTAAAATGATTATTTCCTGTAAGCATTGTTTTCAAAGTTAAGACAATTACATTTTGACTCAAGAATAGACCAACTGCCCAATGGAACAAAACAGAAATTCCTAAAAAGATGCATATATATGGTCACCTGATTTCTAACAAAGAGAAACACTAAAGTATGAAGGAAAAACACCATTTCAGATAAATGGTGTTTGGTTAATTTGATATCCAGATGGGAATAAAACATCTTGACTTTGGCCTCAAGTAATACACAAAATCAATTCTAGATGATTCCAGATCTAAATATGAAAGCTTTTTGAATAGCCATTGAACAACATCTTCAAAATCTTGGAGGACGCAAAGATTTCTTAAGTGGTACACCAAAATAGTTAACTGTAAAGAGAAAATGGATAATATTAATATAAGTTTTGGACTTACTGGTTTTAAAGATGATTCAAAGTTTTCACCATTAAAAGAGTGAAAGGGCAGTCTACTGAATAGGAGAAGATATGTGTAATAGATATCATTGACAAGATACTCATACCCAATTTATATAAAGAACTCCAAACTATTATCTATACCAACTTATACTACTAGATATAATATATAAAGAACTCATACAAATCAATAGGACAATTCTAGAAAAAAAGCATAAGGTATGAATAGACTCTTCATGAAAAAGAATATCAAAATGGCCAAGGTATTCAACTTAATTAATCATTAAGTAAATATAAATTAAAATCACAATACGAAACTACTACACACCCACTAGAATATATAAAATGAAAAAGGTGGTAAATGCCAAGTGTTGTTAATGATATGGGGGAAATCAAATCTTCATACTCTGCTGACAGGAGAGAAAATTGTTGCAACTACTTTGGAAAACCATTTGGCAGTTTCTACTAAAACTAAACGTGCAGCCTACAATTCCATTAGTATTACGTAACAAAAATGCATTCAATTTTTCAGCAAAATATATAGTAGAATGTTTATAGTGGTACTATTTGTAGCAGCCGTAAACTAAAAATTCCTGGAAATCAATGGCCATCAATAGGATAAATAATTAAACAACGAAATGTTATAAAGTAATAAGATTGAAAAATTTATAAGTACATGTAAAACTATGGATGAATTTCATGCATATTGAGCAATTAAAGGCAGACCCATAACATATGATCCTATCTATCTGAAGTATAAGTATAGAAAAACGAATCTATGCCATCAGAGGTCAGAATAGTGGTTACTCATGGCAGAGTTAGTAACAATAAAATGCCACAAAAGGATCTTTTGGGTTACTGGCAAAGTTCTATTCCCTGAGCTGGGTGCTACTTGCCTAGGTATGTTAAGTTTATGAAACTAAATATTCAGCATATTATATACTTATGACATTCTTTTCTGTGGTTGTATATATTAAATTGTTTTCACATTCTAACCATATTTACAATTATAATTTAGAACCCAAATTTCCCTGAGAAACCTCACTGACAGACATATTTCTGTGCTCTTTACATGTATCTTGCAACACTAGGTGATCTATTCAAGCTACAATAATTTCTTAATGAATTTTTTTTCTCTTTTTTCAGGGCCCACCTGGTCCAAAGGGTGACAAGGTAAGAAAATATGTAGCAGAAATAAATTAAATTAATGGATATCCATTTTGGCATGAACACACTATGTTATATTTTGATGTTTTTAGTGACCTTCATATATAGATTTTTTGCTAAGCTCTCATCTCATCTTCCTACATTGCAGGGAGAACAAGGTGATCAGGGCCCTCGGGTAAGTTGTACCCCTCCTAGCCTGGGCAGAAAATTAGTTTTCAGCTCCAAATTTATTGAATGAAAGTACCCCAGCTTTGTAACTGCCTTTGTGTTGCATGGTTTAGTAATGGCTGTCGAAAATCCTTAACACTTATAAATGAAAAATCTATATTAATAATTACTGCATATATCTTGTTGCATTTTCTTAACTTGATGCTTATAAGCAGAACAGTTTTCAATAATTAGCCTTACTGACTAAAGGTCAGAATCTCTTCTAAAATTCAACAACAACCACCTTTTCAATGGCTATTGAGTCCTACAGAGCTGCATGCATTGTTTTGTAATATAGAGGCTTCATGGCCCATTCAATAGAATTTGGCCTTTTTCTGCAGTTAAATTTTATGTGCTATTGCATAAATATATTTTATTACAGAGGATGTAAATATTAATGCAATTTATATTTCTTATTGTTCATCATAGGTTTGAATTTCATAATTCTTATAGAATTTAAGTAGATAAAAGGTGTTGCAGAGTTTAGCATTCTATGGAGGAGGGACGTTCTATTATTCTTCTCAAATGTAGTTCTTTTAACCATTATAATACATGGTGAATGCTCAGTTGTTACCTTGGTAGTGCCAAGTCCTCTGCTTCACATCTGTGCCTTATTACCCAAATGTTCAGACATACTGTTCCAATGATGTAGTGGCTCCGTTCAGACATACCTCTCAATTTTCTCATGTCACTATGCACAAAAACGAGTATTTGGTTGAAGAGAGTCATTTTTTTTTTTACAGTTGAAAAGCACATTCAAAGCTTTCACATTGCAAACCAAAATTACTTAGCTCTTTTTGTAAAATGCACTGTGCTTAGTTAATTATTGAATTCACGTACACTGCAGTAGAGACTTTATTGTAAAAGGTATAGTTGATGCAAATTTGTAAGGCTTGCCGTCTTATCTCCTCCTGTTTCTCAAATTAGATAAAACTTATGCTATGATTTACTTTCCCTTCTATTCTTCAGCCATTTCTTAATGTAGAAATCATCAGTATGCCTCAGAGCATTTTATTTCTCGTGCCAGTTATTCGAACTGATGACTGACTTGAAGCTAAAAGTTCATCATAATGGTCAAGGAAATTATACATGCTATCCACTGTCATGGACATAACTGGGACAAAACTCTTATAATCATAAATGGTTAGAATATAGCCCCTTGCTCTTTACCTAGTGACTCTTTCACATGGCATGTCTCCATGTATTGAGTATCATTTCTTTCTACACATGTATCAGAATCACTCAACTTGCCCTTTGCAAGTAAGAGGGAACTTGTTTCCATTTTGAGAAATCTTCTTTTGGCGAAAGAAATTAAAGGGTGGTTCACAGCTTAGCTGTCATCAGTATGCATGCAGTCATCATTTTTAAAGGTGTGTTGGCTTTCATCATTCCAACGAGTGATGATTGATTATAAAGCTAGGCCACATTTTCTGGGTGAAACCTGAAACCCTGTGAAGTTCACCTGGTTTCATGTTGCGTTACAAGCTGAGGCTTAGACCTGGTTGCTTGAAAGTTTGGCCAGAGTTCATGAACTGCTTTGACAAATGCAGACTGCCTTTCCTACAGATTTCAGCCAGTTTTCACACTGAATGGGGCCAAGTTTCACTCGATCCAAGGGCCAGTTAGAATTTCAGGTGGAAAGTGGCAACATTGGATCCCATTTCCCACTGGATTTCGTTTTGTATTGGGGAATTTGGATTGACTTCATAATGCAGGGAGAATCTTTATGGGAGAGGATCTAAGTGTCCTGGGAAGATTATGTGAAAGAGAATGAGAATCTACTGAATTGGCTGTCTTTTCTTGGAGCCCTAGTTTAGAGACAAGTCAGGTCACATTAAGTGCTCTTAGAATTTTTTTTTACATGGGCAGG
This sequence comes from Tamandua tetradactyla, assembly GCF_023851605.1. Classification (NCBI taxonomy): domain Eukaryota; kingdom Metazoa; phylum Chordata; class Mammalia; order Pilosa; family Myrmecophagidae; genus Tamandua; species Tamandua tetradactyla. The sequence continues at coordinate 14,031,364 of NC_135350.1, forward strand.
CACCGGGAATCGAACCCGGGTCCTCTGGCATCGCAGGCAAGCATTCCTGCCTGCTGAGCCACCATGGCCCGCCCTCGTAGAATTTTATAAACATTACTTTCCAGTAAGATAGTATTAGGTTATTAGGTAATAATTATAAAATTTATTACCTCAAGATATTAGAAAGAAATATTTGTATTTCCCGAAAAAATAAAAAATAAGCTAGAATTGGAAAAGTCTTCAATTTAATGGAAATTAATTTTATCCGCATCCACTACTCAGGCACAGCATCCCAGTAGGTGCTTACCGAAGATTCTCTTTTTTAAAATATGGATCTTTACATTTGAATTTTCATCCTATCATCATTGATTCTTAATTCCACTTTTTACCAATTCTTTCAAGTGATTTCTTTCTTTCCTTAAATAAATTAACAATGTAACCCTCTAAACACCATCACTTCAATTCTTTGTTAGGTGGCTTTCCCTTATGGAATCTCTACTGTTTTCTATGAATATGATGTCCTTTTTTCTCCCTGGCTCCTAAGTGTCAAACAAGAATATGTTAAGCCATAGTATATGAAGCAAAGCAGGAAGAACTTGAAGATAAATCGAAATTAAGAACGTGAAACTATTTCAACGCGCTTGAACATTTAGTCAGCAATATATATATCGAACATCTACCATGTGCAAGATACTGTTAATATTATAAAGACCATAAATTTGTCCTTTTCTCTCTATCTCTTGTGCCACTGCCAAATTCAAGCTACTGTCATCTCACGTTCTTGATTACTGCAATACCCTCCCAATTAATCTCTGCTTCCACTCTTGACCCTGTATAATCCATTCTCTACACAGCAGCCAGAGAGATCATTTTATGTTATAAATTAGATCGTATTACTCCCATGTTTAAAGCCTTAGAATGAAATTCAAACTGCTTTCCTTGGCCTCCAGGGGATTTTTATGATCTGGCCCTTCCCCACCCCGTAACCTCATCTCACAGTAATCTTCCCCTCCGCCCACAGCACTCCATGTGTTCTTCAAACTCCAGGACTTGGGTTCTTATCATTGAGATTTCTTCTCGAATCTCACCTCTTCCAGGAGTACTTCCCTAACGACTCAGACTAAATCTGAAATTATCCTGTTTTGCTTGTTTACTTGTTGACCATCTGTGAACAAAACATATACTCACCTTAGAACATCACCTTCATGAGAGCAAGGACTTAGGTACTTCCTCCACCTAGAATAGTAAGAACTTGATAAATATTTGTTGAATGTATGAATGTAACATTATTACATCATTACTGCTCTCAGGGAGCTGTAGTAATAGCAATAGATAATCTCATGGGTGCCTGACTAAGAACACTATGGGATTGTGTGTTTATGCCTTAAAAAGCTATGCCTAGAAGATGTTAGAAAAGTGAACATTCTTCCATTTTAAGTGATCAGAAGAGACTGGGGAAGAGGCAACACTTGAGGATTTAACAAATGAGTAAATTTTGGAAAATAAAGTGAAAAAGGGAAATGATATAAGCAATTTTTACAGGTAAGAAGTGGCAGAATTTATTAAAGAACCATAATATTCCATTTGCTGAGAGACTAAGTTAAATATGGAAACTTGTCTCAAAAAAAGTTGGTTGAAGTTGAGTAAGAATAGGTTATCAGAAAGAAAAAATAGGAAAGGAGATGTGAGATGATTATCCACGTGGGCTAGAGTCAGGCAGGGCAGGAATTAAAGTCCATGCTATCACTTTCTATTGTTGCTATAAGGATAAAATAAAATTATATATGAAAAAAAACAAGAAAATATAGGAAATGTTTTGGGCAGGCCACAGTGGCTCAGCAGGCAAAATTCTCACCTGCCATGCCAGAGACCCGGATTTGATTCCTGGTGCCTGCCCATGCAAAAAATATATAATAATAATAATAATAATAATAATAATATATATATATATATATATATGAAAAATCCGTAGTAAGCATTCAACAAAATCATAGCTATATTTTTCTACCTATTCTCAAGTGAGACGCTGGGATTAAGTAATTTGCCCAAGCTCACAGAACCTCTATGTGATAAAAATAGATATAACCCAGGTTTTTCGCCTCAGCTTTTTGTTGTTTCTGTGGCATAGACTGACTCCCTATCAATAAGGTAGTTGTTATAAATGTCAGTATAAAATGATAGGGATTCCAGAAATATCTATGGTTAAAATAATGTGACAATAATAACAATAAATAAATTACATTGAGTGCTTACTGTAAATTTTCCACATTTTCAGAGCAGCACAATACCCTGATAAAAATTATTAAACACTAAAATGGCTGTGCTTACTTTTAAAGCTATGGTTTTTTTTTTAAAGCTAATGTGTCAAACAATCTATAAAGACATACCTTATTTCAACACCCCTGTATAATAGTTACTTCTACTATTCCTGTTGAATAAATGAGAAAATCAAGACATAAAAAGTTTAAATATTCTGTTCAAGGTCACAGAGCCAAGCAGTGTCAGAACCAGGATTTAAACCCAGGTACTTACAGATTTCCTTTCCCACATATTATCTTATGGACCCCATCTAAGGGTTATGAATGCCCGGGTACCTTGTTATAATAAAGTTTTACTTCTTAACTCATTGGCACCAATTTAAACATGGTATAATTTCAAAATCCTGGTGAATGTACTATCAGTGATATTTTTCTTCAGCATAACCAGATGAAGTCTGTGTCTGTTTTCTGCTGTTCATAATGCTGATTACATGTTCTATAAGGTATTCTGTTGTTTCTGCTTTTATTCTGAGTCTCTCATTGCAAAAGATTGAATTACATTCCTTGAGCAGTAACAGAACCTGAATGTCAAGCGTAAAAGACTTTTAAGGCGTCCCCATGTCATCTCATCTGAACCCATCGTCACCATTTTTGGGTGCGTGTGCCCAGTTCATAAGGGCCTTTGCCCTCATCACAAACTGCGGCCCTGGGAGTCACAACTGTACCCAGAGCTTCATTGTTTTGACTCATATTTCTTTTCCCTATCTTGGTGACTTAAAACAATAGCTTTAAAAAAAAAAAACATAGCTTTAAAAGTAAGCACAGCCATTTTAGTGTTTAATAATTTTTATCAGGGTAGTGTGCCATTCTGAAAATGTGGCAAATTTACTAAACAAACCCAAACATCACGAAGGTATCTTCTGACGATGTATCAATCTTCTAATCAGTTGGTTGCCATCTCTTTGCCAAATAACATAGATCCCTGATAAATTAAAGATTTAGTGGTCGTTGGTCTCATCATCAGCCAACAGCTGGTTTTAAATGATCCTTGGGTTCTCACAGTTTCAATAAACCACCCAGGAGCTCTGCTTAACTATTTTCCAAAAAATTCTTTTCTCCTCACAGTGTGTTCAAGTAAATTTCATAACAGCTGGGACTGGGCAAAACCGATAGCATCTTAAAAACATCTTCAGCAGGGCAGATTACATTCTAGAAAAGGAAAGCATTTAGAAGTTTATTTTATTATGTTAACCTTTGTTGACTTGAGTGACTAAACAGATTCTTTGGCTCTGCTAAAACATTTAGGCCTGGATATTAATTTGATTTTCTTATTTACTTAACCCTTGCCTCTCTCTTTAGCCTTAATGAATACACTACTCATTTGGTACTGAATATAATGCCTGTGAAAAAGGACTAGATGTAACACAATGGAAAGAAAGAAATTGTGAAAAATGGTTTTAATGCCTTCCAGATTCAGGATAAGTTGGCATGGAAACAGAAAGCTCATTAAAATTTGCAAATGTTCTTGTTATATCTTATAATCAGAGATCCCTTTTGAATGTTCTTTGTCATATTTCAAATCATTTAGAGTAGCCTTTTTGAATTGAGCCCAGGAACATTTATAAATTTGTCCTAATGTAGGCCAATTTTAAAAATGTATTTTTGCAATCAGTTGTTGTTGATGTGTAGACAATATTTTGCCTTGGAATTCAGTCTTGTAGATTGTATGTCACAATTTACAATTTGATGATTGGTCTCATCAAATGAGAAAAAGAAGAGGTATTAGGAAAGACTAAGGAATAATGACTATTTTCTATCACTTTGCATCTTGTAAGTTTTTCCTGTGATATAAAATGCTATATAAGTAAATCTATCTCTGTAAAATAAATATAATAACCCAGTTGTGTAAGCTTGTATGCAAAATATTTGGAAGTAAGAGGAACATATTGCATTACCTTTATATCAAAACAACAACACACAGCAGAAAGCTTCAGAATTGAGTCCTTAACTGGAAATTCTATTAATGACCCTGGGTATATTAAAATAAAACCGAGATCCAAACCTAAGCACATTCTCTGATAGGGAATTCTGAAGAATGATCCCATTTACGCAACCACCGGATTTCCTCTTAGTCTTTTGAATGCAGTGACCTTCATATTCAAATAATTATCTCATTCCATTTCATGAAGAAAAGGAAAAGTTTCATTTGTCCACACTTTTGTGCTCATTGCTTAAATTAACTGTAACATTCTCTTCTTTTTACTTTCTCATGATTTATATTTCTGAACCTATACCTTATAATCTTCTAAGACTACTGTACACTATATCACATTTTTTCTTGAAATTAAGTGAAATGAAAGATTTTAGATGGAAAAGAATATTTATGGAGTGGGCCACAGTGACTCAGTGGCAGAGTTCTCACCTGCCATGCCAGAGACCCAGGTTCAATTCCCTGTACCTGCCCCCCCCCCAAAAATTACGTATATATATTTAATATTGTACTATTTTTCTTTTGATTGAGGTCTTACAAGTGTTGTTTTGTTTTCTGTAAAATATTCTGTAAAATATTGGTTAAATAATTCCTTGATGAGAAAAATATTAATGATTCTTTCGCAAACACAAAACTATACGGACGAATTTATTCTCTTTGTTTCATATTTAAACAAGTTGATTTTCACTGGATTTCAGGAACAAGTTTCTGAGATTTGTTCATTTATATTTCATGGAGTTATGATTTCCATTAATGCCTACAACTAAATTGTATCATAAAATATTGAGGAAATGGTAGACTTGTAGTTGGTTTCTTTCTTTATTGTGTAAGGAAAGGAAGTAAGCCTTTTAGTAATTACATTAAAATCTGCTTTTTAAATGGGCAAAAAGTTCAACTTATACTGCAATTGATAGTATCAATGAATAATAAGTATCTGCAAATAGGAACTCCAGTAATTTATAAGCAATTTAATTAACGAAATCTAGCATGTTTAGCATCATCCCTTCCATCACTCCCAAATGCATAATTTTTTTTCTTTTTTTTTCCAAATGCATAATTTTAATTACAACTGAAAATGTTGGAAGTGAATAAACCAAACAAAAACAAGAAATGCATGAACAAGCAGATATTAGTGGTGCATCAGGATTTGCAGAAGGGAGTAGAAAGCAAGGCTATATTTTTTATTCTTCCCTTCAGAATGGGTGAAATAATGGCTTTTGCATTGATAGATCATGTTCAGGGAGAACAGTTCCTGTAGGTCAGAATAAGATAGGTCTCTGGAAAGACATTTAATGCCAGACAGTAGCATCCTTTCATAAGCATACCTGCACTAATGTGTCCAGCAGCTCCCTATAGCAGACACAGCCTGTAAATCACATGGGACAAACAGGACAGGCTTTGTAGGAAAAGGATGTCAGTTGCAAAGTTAAACTTCAAATGCAATCCTGTAGTCACTTTGGGGGCAATCAGGAGGTTTAGATTTTCATCTCTTAGAAGTCAATTGAAATTTGTTTGAAAAATGTTGATATTCAGAGAAAACCTTACTGACCACTAGTGGTTTTTTTATTAGCACAAGTGAAACTTTGAATAATTTAATACATACACGCATTAACACATACATAATAATATAATGCTCTTATAGTCCCACATACCAAGAAAATTTCTGAGCATACTTATCTTGTTTTATTAGTGTATGAATTTAAAAGAAATCTGTTGATAAAGGCATCTTAGTGATGGAAAAGGTGGTTTCAAAACCCACCTTTGTTTCCAAAATATCATAGAATTGGTAAGAGGACACTCTTTCCAGGACAGTTGCTAAAGTAAGCCACAGGGCTGAAGGAATTCATTAAAATTAAGAATTAAGATAGATCAATAATGGGGAATGAGCAGGAGGAGAGGAAAATTGGCAAGGCAGTGTCAGTGCTGTTTGAAGCCCATGTGATATGATGTGGTGTGAGCTGGCAGGAACTGCTGTAACCCGAGGAAGTGCAAGGGAGCTCACAGCTGGCAATTTCTATCCCATGTACCATGTCCTCAGAGGACCATGTCAACCTGAACATTCAAAGTTTATTGGCAGGTGTGAAAGAAAAGACTAAGGGAGACATCACTAAGTTTTTAATTAAGGGTACATTCAGTCATTTAAAAACAATCTTGATTCCCTGGGCCTTTCATTAGGCTTCCTATTATTAGAAACTGAGTTAATCTGTTTATTTAGATTACTAAAATTGTGGCCCAGTATTCAAACATCTCACCAATGTCTTCCCCTCATCATCACTTACAGGAGGTAATCACTGTGAGACTCTGGGATCACCTAAGGGAGAGTCTTCCACTGATGAAGGTGAAAGTACAAATTGAAGGATGTCACTGAGAGAGCTATGTCCAAATGCAGGACAGGCCAGAGAATTTTCTAAGACTTGCCTTAATTCTAAGTTGCATATACTGTTCTATATGAAAGAATTTTTCAAGGTTGACCAATTGTCTCTTAATATGAGAATTATTAGAATCTTACCTTTTTCACAATTGATGGTTTAAAGGGTGTACATATGAGCAAGTCTCCCTAGCAGTAATTATTCTATTCATTGATGTATTTTATTTATTCATATATGTGCATGTAAATAATTTACTCAGAATTGCAATTCTCCATAATCTGTTTATGAAACAGAGTTCTCAGTAAGTACAGATTATTTTTCACGAATACAAGATCTAAACTCATGCAAATAGTGTACTTACTTTTGTTTATGCACTAATTACTACCCAAAAAAGATCAGTAATGTTCAAAGTAATCTATGAGGTTTCCTGGATTAAATTGATATATCTTCTCAGTTTTTTTTAAATAATATTTTCATTGTGGCACCTCAGGAATACTTAAAGAAAACCTAAATTAATTTTGATCCTTTAATGCTTGATTTTTCTTCCTGCATATCGTAGCATACAAAGAAAACCATTCTTAATATTCCTTTATAAAGTTAGATGGAAATGAGCCCAGTGACAGTTCTCGACTATTACAACAAAGGTTAGTTCTGATTTTGCAGCAGAATCCACAGAGCTTTCTCGTGATGTTCCTTGAAGGACAAATATTGGCCTTGATTTAACATCAGAGGAATGTTTGAGTGCCAATTCAGGAGACATCAGTTCCCTTTTCGTAGATATCTTATTTCTTTAAAATTCTTAGTGATTGAGGAAGTCAGAAGTTCCAAAAGCCCCTAGAATGCTAGCATCTAAATTTTCTTTTAGAAATATTCACTTTTATGACACAGAAGGGGTTCAAACTCATTCTTTGCGTTCAGTATTATTATAGCACTTTACTCAAAATCTACTTTTATGCTACCCAACTGTTCTTTGCGAAGGTAAGCATTTAGAAAGATTGTAAACTACTGTAATAGTTTTATCAGATGTTTAGAAATGTGCAAAAATTTTCATCTTCATAAGTAAGGCTGATACTTGTCATATGGCAGGAAAACTAACAACTATTTAACCGTTCTTCTTGATTTCTTTTACATTTCTTTGATATATCTTTGCTTTTAATAAACTTATAACCTATGTGACAATCACTATAATGATTTTGATGGTGGAAACCATAATAAATATTTTATATTTAACAATATGCTCTTCTTTCTCTGCCAAGTAGATAGTTACTATGTTTAAATTAAGAACTTCCCTTGTACACACACACCACTTTCATTTTCTGGCATAGATAAGCAGCCATTATTTATACTTTGACAAAAGTGACATTTCTAAAGGATCTTCAGTGTTATAGGAGACTCTGGAATACAACATTTTAAAGCCCTTAGAATGGCTAGAAAACTAGAAGGTTTTTTTGCCTTTCTTCACTCAACACAAAATTACTTTCCTACCTTACAGCCTATAGTTTATCAGTCATTTAAAATTACTCAATACTATCATAGAAGGAAATGAATTTTGAAAGTTACAGGAAGAAGGGAATATCTGGAGCTCTAATAGACATTTTGGATTTGTTCAGAAATTAATGTAGAGATTTACAACTTCACCCTTCATTTCACACTTTTAGGCAGAAAAGTCAAACAAAATCAAAATGGAAAAAGCTTGCTATGCTGCCAGTGCAGTGCTAAATGTTAAAACTGTAATTCTATACTGGTTTGTGGTATTACTTCCACTTTGTAGCCATGTAGTTCTAATAAATGTGTCAGAGAAGAATGCAACGTTTGAATCATGGTATGTACCCAGAATTTTATATAGTAACTGTTATAATAACTCAAGATTTGTAGAACGTGTCAAATGAAATCGCATGTGCCAACAGAGTTGTAGTTTGAGACACTGTCACAACTTACATGGGGTTTCTCTTTAGAGTAGAGATTAACACCCTTGGTTATATCAGGGGACAGTTATTCAATGTCTTTATTTTTCCTTATTATTAAAATATGTCCAACACTTTGTGCACTCTTTCTCTATGTTTTGAATCATTCTCAACGAGGTACATTAGAGACTGTGAAGTTGGTAGCCAGTGGACCGGATTCTGGTGATAGATAAATTTTATTTGGTTTTCCCAAATTAATTGCTAAAAATCTTAATTGGTAAATTTTACATAAAACTTGATTTTTTAAATTTCCCTTGAATAAATTGGCAGATATAGCCCCCATTCGATCCACATTCTTATATAAAATTTCAGTTGACAGAAGACCTGAATTCCAGAAGCTGCTTTACTTGGGACACGCATCCTCTATCAGCACAGTGACATCCAGCCCACTTCATTTATTTACATGTATACACATCTCTGCTGGCATGGAGTCTTCAGTACTAGGATTAGATACTGAAGTTATTTTGCTTCTGATATTATGAGGACAAATCCCATCAAAATTTGCAGATAAATAAAACAAATCGCAAAACAACTGATATGGAATCATTTATTTTTCAGGCAAAAAAATTGCTTCCTTTAATTTCATTCTATTTGCTTTAAAATTGCACAGAATTCTTCTAACACAGGTGATTGCCAATCCACAGTACAATGGAATGGTTTTTTGTTGTTGTTGTTGTGTTAGTGTGTCAACCCTGTTAAAGGTTAAAATTAGGAGAAGCTTGGAGTAGTTTTATATCAAGATTCCAGTACAATTTATTCTAGGTTTTAAGCTTTTTTGTTTAAAATATAAATTGTAGAATAATAGAATCTTTTAAAAGTTACCCCAATTGTACATAGAAGATAACAGTAATTAAATAACATGTAAATAATGCTTAAGAGATACATTTTAGTTCTTTAGTTATAAGTTATATATAACTTATAGTTATATATATAAACTATAGTTAACTATAGTTTATAGTTAACTATAAAGTTAGAAATGTCACAGACTTTGAAGGCTAACACTTGAAAGTCACTCTTTGGCAGAAAAATGTGGCCCCAAATTTCAGAATTTCCTCTAGGTTGCTTTGAAAAAAAACTGCATGTGTTGATTTATTACTTAATATGTTCTAGGTTAGATATCTGTGTAGGTTGTAGCTGAAGTTCATAGTTACTTAGAATCATAATATAAATTTAGTTGCATATGCTTTAAAATAATTTTCTTCATCATATTAGTCAGTATACTTAAAATGACCCACCAAGGGGCGGGCCGCGGTGGCTCAGCGGGCAAAGTGCTTGCCTGCTATGCCGGAGGACCTCGGTTCGATTCCCGGCCCCAGCCCATGTAACAAAAACGGAGAAACAGAATACAATAAAACAAGAAAATGTTTAAAAATGTTTCCCTTTCTTCCTTCCTTCCTTCCTTCTCTCTGTCTTTCCTTTAAAAAAAAAAAAAAAAAAAAAAAAATGACCCACCAAAACCCTGACCTTATAATCACTCCCAGGAGATTATCACTCTGTCAGATTTCCGGGATTGCTGAAGGGAAATTCTTCTGCTATTGAAGTAGGAAGTACAGGATGAAGGCTGTGATTGAGAAGCTATGTCCAAGTGCAGGACACATCAGAGAATCCTCTAGACTTGCCTTAGTCCTATGTCACATTTATTGTGTTATTCTGATTGCCTTTTTCAAGGTTAACAATTTATTTCTCATATTAGAAATTAAAAAGAACACTTCAAGAAGCACTCGTGTTTTAAGACATTATGTTTTTTGTTGGGTTTTTGTTTTTATCCTGGTTGTATAGTTCGACTAATAGAAACATCTCCTCTCACAAACATTTCTAAGAAAATTGTCTTTTTCAGACACTGATACAAAGCAAGTACATGAATTGTTTGTAATTGCCCTTTACAACTGTACTGGCAAATGTGAAGAGAAAGAAATAATTTGGATCAGATTATTTGACCCTTTCCATTTTGTGACTTCTTTGGTATAAAAATAATTTTATTCCTGATTTCTTTGAGGGCAACAAATACAGAATTTGAGGATGTGGTCTAAAGGATTTTAAAGCTGTGGCATTAAAAAACATTATGTGCACATAATCAGTGTTTTATTACAGTGTTTTTAACTTTGACTGATTTAGTGATTAAAAATTGGCAATTTCTTAGAGTCAGAAATCCTTTATCACTGTCAGAATGAATATATAGATAAATCTTGATTTCTTATTTTAAAAAGGCGTTTGGGGGAAGATAGTATGGGTGGGAGAAATTCACTTGCTGCCCTATGAAACTTTCTCTTACGGCTGCAAAACAAACCCATTTCCAGCCACCCATATTGTCTAAAAGCCCAAATGGAATAACTTTAATGCAGTGTTTTCATTCAAACACCTTCGCTGATAAAGAGCTCACTCCCTCACAAGGCAGGCTATTTTATTTATAGATAGTTCTAAATATGGCAAAGTTATTTAATCACTCATTCAAAAAATATTTAGTGTTCATTCCTTTAAACCTTGTCTGCTGTGCTCTACTTTTTACATATTTAGTCTTAGTCCTGCCTTCCACGTGACAGCCCTTTAGTGATTTTGGAGAAACACTGAAGCTCAAGGTTGTATTGGACCTCAAAGTCCTTCTAGTCCAAACCCGCATTAGCTACATTCCCCAAAAGTGACAGCCCAGCATAAGCCTGAACACACAGCAAGATGCTGAGGTTATGCACTGTGCATAGTTCTAAACCTTTTCTTTCTTTTCAACTTTTTTTATTGTATAGTAGAGCATATATACAAAGCAAAGAAAGAAAAAAGCAATAGTTTTCAAAGCACTCTTCAACAAGCGGTTGCAGGGCAGATCCAGAGTTTGTCATGGGCTATCATACGATCCTCTCAGATTTTTCCTTCTAGCTGCTCCAGAATACAGGAAGCTAGAGGGTTTAAATATTTTTTTATCATCACAACCGACTTTTTTCCTTCTTTTTCTGTGAAAAATAACATATATACAAAAAGTATACACTTCAAAGCACAGCACCACAATATTTCAGGTTTTAGCATGGGTTACAATTTCACGATTTTAGGTTTTTACTTCTAGCTGGCTATAAAATATTGGAGACTAAAAGAGATACCAATTTAATGATTCAGCATTCATATTCATTTGTTAAATTCTATCTTCTATGTATAATGCCATCATCACTTTTGATCTTTCCATACCTCTCTTTAGGGGTGTTTGGGCTATGGCAATTCTAAATTTTTCATATTGGAAGGGTATGTCACTAATATGGGGTAGGGAGATGGAACTATTTTATATTCTGGAGATGCTGGGCTAAGTTTCAGGACTTATCAGGACCAGGGACCCATCTGGAGGTTGTAGGCTTCTGGAAAGTTACTCTAGTGCCTGGAACCCTTGTGGAATCTTATAAATTGCCCTAGATGTTCTTTAGGATTGGCTGGAATGTTCCTGGTTGGGGGTTGGCAGGTTATGATAGGTGGCAAGGTCTACCTGAGGCTTGCATAAGAGCAACCTTCAGAGTAGCTTCTTGACTCTATTTGAACTCTCTCTCACTGATACTTTATTAATGATACTTCTTTTCCCCCTTTTGGTCAGGAGTTCTAAACCTTTTTAAAGACAGCTCTCACATTAAAGACAGCTCTCACTTTTCATCTCCTCTTCTCCTGCTCCAGCCTCAGCTCTTCATTGCATTCCTCAAGCAATAGTATTGTGTCCTCTTGCCTCTCTGGTTCTCTGTACATGCTCCTGTCTTCCTGTATATCTTCTTAAAGAATAACGCCCAGAAATTAAACACAGTAATTCAGATATGGCCTGGCCTGAGTAAAGTGGAATATAATCCACCTGCCTATTTTTTCTGTTTCTGTTAATATAGTCAGAATTAGATTAGCTTTCTACAGCATTGGCAGCCATATATCATCTTGACATATAAGTTTATTATCAAGTTAAATTCTAAAGTCTTTTTTTTCCCCACTAAACCTTAGCCCCTCAATTGCTTACTGAAAATATCAGTCTCAGTCATTGATACAAATATTGCATGGATCAGGTCTCAGCATGCAAACCATAATCAGCTAAGTATTATTATCTTGGTAGATTGTTCTATCAGCTATAAATCTACTTTTTTTCATTGGTTTTCAGTTAACGTTTCTCAATTTAGTAAATAAGAATAAGACAAGAATCCTTGACCTACTCTTGCCGTAAGCCATTTACATATGTATACACCCACCTTTTATATAACTTTCTTAAAAGCCAAGTAAAGATAGCAATTTCAAACTGCACTTCTATTTTTTAATATAAAGCACACTTCTTTTACAAATTTTCACGAATTCTCAATAACCTATTCTAATCTTGACTTATGTCAATAAAATTTTTTTACCAATCTGTCTGTATTTCACAGGATCTACCCTCTTCCTTGTTTTTTGTTTCTTCTATGACTTCCCCTACTTTCCACAGTTCCTAAAAAAAATGATCTGAATAGTTTGACAATTGTTTTTGGCAAATGCTCAGTATGTTGGAAGTCATTTCTGTAGGCCAATACACTTGAACTACTATGGATTCCCTAATCTTTCATTATAATTTCTTCATCTTTGTTGGCCTTTTGTTTAATATTACTAATATTTGAGGCAATTTTTAGTCCAAATATTTATACATTTTTTTTCTGTTTGACAGAGACATAGAAGCTAAATAGGAGTTGGCTGCTATTACTTTCTTCTACCAACTGTTAACATTTTACTCTCAGTTGACAGGAAAAAAAAATAGGCCTATCCTTTCATTATTCTTCTCTCTCCAATTCTACCTGACAATTCCCCCCTTACTGCCCTTAGTATTTTCCCCCAAGCCCTGTGGGGCTTAATGCTCTGGCATACATTTTAATGTTCCATGCCACTTTTCTTACATTAGTCCTTAGTTTGACTACTGCTTCTTTTTCCCTTTCATTCCTTACATCTAATTAGGGTAGTCATAATCAAGGAAATCCTGCAAAGAATAGGAGAGTGGAAGAGAAATTAAGGGCCTAGTAATTCACAGATTGGGTAATGATGTCATATAAAAGTTGACTCTGTGTCAGTTCCTTTGAAAATGTTTTTGTCCTTATTCACATTTGTTTAGTGCAATTTTCACAACTTTTAATAACTTCCCCAAATATTTCACAAGTCAAGAAGCATGGCATTTTTACTGTCGGTCCTTTTTGAAGGTTCATCTCAACTCTATGTAACATTTTTGAAGCTTAATCCCAGAACTATAAAAAGACAAGTTATTCTTTCTCCCTTTTGTGTTCCCTGACTGCTAATAACCATGTCACAAAAGGAGAATGGTTGACAGTGACTTATGTGTAAATAAGTAGATAGTTCAATCTCAAAAACGATTTGATAGGAATACATCTTGCAGTTTCTTAGCCACATATGGGAGTCATAGAAGTTGCAATTGATGAGGTGGTGGAACTGGTTACTTATCTGAGTGTACCAGATGCCACCTGAGTTTTAAAAGTAAGCTTTGTTCCTTATGGGTGCTGAAATTGGAGACTCACTGACGAAAAAATTTGGATCTACGAAATCCATCTGTATTTTGTAAACCAGGTGATTGCTTTTAGATCTTAAGACGTTGGAGGAAGATTTTTTTCCCTTGGTTTTTGTTAATATAATACCATCACTTCATGTGTTCAAACACAGACCATTTTGAGACACAGGTATTTTTTTTCTCTTTTTTTCTTTACTGATCAATAAGGTAAACACTTCATCTGAATTGAAGGCCATGTTACATTCTATAACAAGTTAATCTTTACTCTTGACATTTTCAGATGGCTTATTATCCAAATGTTTGAAATTTGGAGTTACAAAAGGAAATTTGAGGTAAAATGTTTGAATATTATCAGCGTGCTTACTTTACGTAAGTTGTATATGCAAATAAATACCACTGTTTAAAACTAAATATAATCATTGTATTATGTGATATACTACTTAATATTAAAAATGTTTTGCACTTCATTAAATAACATCATCAACTACAGCCAGGAAATTAAAACCAAAAAGTAAAACATTCACATTATGAATTCTAATATCCATATCATTATAAAGTTTAGATTTAATTTCACAGAAGTCAGGAAATTCAGTTCTGTGATCCCCAAAGAAGCTATAACTCTCACATAGATTACAACAGCTTCTTTCATTAGGAGCTCAAATCATAGCGCTCCTCCCAGATGGATCCATCACTTTGGAATACAGTACTTCCTTTTCCAAAAGAAATTGCACCTTGTTCTGTTCTTTTTCCTCCTAGAGGTACTGTATAACAATCATATTTTTAAGTTTTTATGACTTAAGAATCAGTATTCTGAATAACAACATATGATTGATGCCATGAAAAGTTGTAATCTTTTCTTTAAATGTGAATGCAACCAAAATAAGTTACTTCAACTGGGCAAGCTGTATTATTTCCTTCCTGAAGCAAAGCCCTACTACAGTTGTTGTCTTGCTTCTAACAGCATATAAAAGCACCATATCAGAGATCTTAAACGGATGGTCTGTGGGCCACAGCCTACCCTCGAATCTCTTTTTGTTTGGCCTATAAAATATTTTAAAGTGAATTTGAATTGGTAACAAACATTGAAAATCTGACATATTCATTAAAAATACTCCATTTCTAGGCTTCTCTTGAAATACATGACAGTGAAGCAGCCCTAGTTCTGCTTTTCCATGTAGCAAAAATCACTTGAACAATCACTGCTTTCTTTTGGCTCCAGCTTTACCCTCCCAGTCAGCCAAGTAACCCCACTACCTTTTGTCTTAAACCAGCTTCCTTATATGTGTTATCTGCCTGGTTCTTATGGTCATTTCAATTCATTCATATGTAATAAGTATGAATGAAGTCATTGAATTCATTCATATATACATAAATGTGAATATATTTATAATAACATCACTGATGTTATGCATGTATAAAGCACATCAAATAGAAAGATAGTTACAGGTTGTCCAAACCTGTCCCAAATTGCAATATTTCACCCCCTTATAAAAATGCTCATATATCCCAGATGTTGTCAAGCTATGGGTTCTGTTTTAGTTTTGTGTGATTGAATAGATGCTAGGAAAACACAAAAAATTTAGGATATGGACTAAAGGGGTATGTGTTGAATTGTGAATCCTAAAAAGATATATTGATGCCCTAAACCTTAGTACCTTATCTGGACATAGGGTCATTGCAGATGTAATTAGGTGGGTTAAGATGAGGTCATATTGGAGTAAGGTAGACACTTCCTCCAAAATGACTGCTGTCCTCATAAGAAGAGAAGAAGCATAGACACAGACAGGAGAACATCACGTGATGACAGAAACATTCAGGGGAGAAGGCCGTATGAAGATGAAGGCAGAGATTGAAACCAAGGAACTCTGAAGGTTGCTGACCAACACCAGAAACGAGGAGAGGCAAGAAAGGATTATCCCTTACAGGTTTCAGGAGGAGCATGGCCCTGCTGACATTTTGATTTTGAACTTTTTGCCTCCAGAACAGAGAGAACAAATGTGTATTGATTTAGGCCACCTAGTTTGTAGTCCTTTGCTAAAGCAAGACTAGTAATCTAATACAGGGGATCTATGAGAATAGATCCAGATTAACGAATGGATGCAGGTACCTAGAACAGTACCATTTGAAGTAACATTACTCTCTGGTGAACTCTTCCAACTTCCCTAATTCTTCCATTGCTCATGTCACTTTTGAGAAGTTAAGTTATCCCAGAGGACCATCAGGTCTTTATTGTGAGTGAAACTTTATTATAGGGGATGGTGAATTTCAGAGATGGAGTGGGATATACAAGGTTAACTGTCCACTGGGACTTAGCTCTTTTATGGGGCAGCTTCGGCTGTTTATGACTTCTGTTGGAAGAACAGAGGAGTGTGCCATCTAGAAAACATGGCAAAGAACTTTGGAGTCAACTCAATCTAACATCATAGAAAAGAAGTTAAGTAAATACCATTTAAACTAGAACACTAAATGGAGTTTGTAGGAAATAACACACCAATGTGCTTCCTTTTCTAGAATGAATGTGTGAAAAAAGTTGAATTTTTCTCCCAGACTCCCTTCAGTAGAATGTGCTCTGTCAGCTAATGAGTCTCCTATCGTCTTGGTGCTTTTCTTCTTTCCTGATCCACGTTGTGTCTCTGCTCCCAGATTTGAACTGTTTCCTTTGGGAAAATGGAAATGGATAGGGTATTTCCAAACTGAGTTGAGTCTTTGACCTGGAAACCTCAACTAAAGAACACATTTGGTTTTATAGAAGTATAGCTCCAAAATATTATTGAATATCATATTAGTGTAAACTACGCCAGCCTAGAAGATTCCTTAGGTATTAAAAGACTATTTGATGATGGCTGCCTGTGCAAAAAAAAAAGACTATGTGAGCTCCAAAGTTCCGAATTTGTACTTCATATACAAGTTGCATGAAATTCAGATGCGACTGTATCAGAAGTTTACTTTTGCTTTATTTTTTTTAAGGGCGTATTTTTAAGTAAATGAATGAGCATTCTGGGGTACTTATTTTAATTACATGAAGGAGCAAAATTTTTGCAGGTCCCTTTCAGCATTTACTTGCAAGCATACATGCTAATTATAAAAGTTCTTATTTATTCATTGACAGTTAATGCAATTATATATACTAGATACTAATTCATCAGGCTGGTACTGCTTAAAAAATAAATTTGAGGACCACGGTGGCTCAGCAGGCAAGAACACTTACCTGCCATGCCAGAGGACCTGGGTTCGATTCCTGGTGCCTGCCATGTATAAAAATAAATAAAAAAATAATTTGAAATTATAAAAATAAAATTATTTCTAATATAAATTAGCATAAATATAGTATTTTATAATTATAAATTATAGTATAGTATATATAATTATAGTACAGTATATAATTATAATATAGTATATAAATAGTATAGTAAATTATGGTATATTCACATATATATAATTATAGCATATAACAGTATAGTATATATAATATAGCATATAAAATAGTATACTATAATTACATCCTGTGTATACATACTATAATTACTATAGTATGTATTTATAGGATAGAATGTAATTATAATATAATGTGCTATTCAGATTGCTATGTATTTAGGCAGGACATTTCCCAGATTAACTTATTTTAACAAATTTTATTGTTCAAACGCAAATTCATTACCTTAACTTTAAAATTTAGCAATTTTTCTGTAATCTTTAATTCTGTTAGAGCATCTTGTCATCAACTTTGAAACAAGCCCACACTCCCTTCTTGTTTTATTATCTAAAGAGTTTTTAGTAATGCACACACAATTTATCCAGAGTGAACAATCAATGGCTTTTGATATGGTCACGGAGTTGTGCATTCATCACCACAGTCGCCACAATCTCTTCTTTCATTTTTTAACTTTAAAAAATTTTAAAATATATACACAAAGAAAATATATATATGCACAAAGCAAAGAAAGAAAAAAAGCATAATTTCAAGCTATACTTCAACAAGTAGTTACAGCACAGATCCCAGAGTTTGTTATGGGTTACCACTCCATCATCTCAGATTTTTCCTTCCAACTGCTCCAAAACACTGGCGGCTAGAAGGAGTATGGTGATTCACTATATAATTATTATGATTAATGTACTGTGTATATAATAGATATACGCACATACAATGGACTATATAGCCATACTCATCTGCTAAATCCCATCTGTTCTAGTTTGCTAGCTGATGGAATGCAACACACCAGAGGCGGATTGGCTTTTAATAAAAGGGGATTTATTTTGTTGATTCTTCAGAGGAAAGGCAGCAAACTTTCCGCTGAGGTTCTTTCTTACATGGAAGGCACAGGATGATCTCTGCTGGTCTTCTCTCCAGGCTCCTGGGTTCCAACAACTTTCCCCGGGGTGACTTCTTTGTGCATCTCCAAAGGCCTGGACTGAGCTGCTAGTGCTGAGATGAGGAATGCCGAGCTGCTTAGCGGGTGCTACATTGCAATCTCTCATTTAAGCACCAGCCTATTAAGTCAAACATCACTCATTGCAGCAGACACGCCTCCTAGCTGACTGCAGATATAACTGGCAACAGATGAGGTTCACGTACCGTTGGCTTATGTCCACAGCGACAAGACTAGGTATGCTCACCTGGCCAAGTTGACAACTGAATCTAACTAACACACCATCTTCTCTGCTATACCTCCTCCTTCTCATTTAATCCTTCTCCCATTCTAAAGGGATCTTTGGGCAGTGTCCCTTCTGACTTTTTCTGACAGTGTGGGTGCCTGTACTTAAGGATAAGGAGGTGTAATTAATTGATAATCCTGAAAAGGCTGGATCCTCTAGGCCTCAGGACCCATCTCACCCAAAAACCCTCTGAAAATTATATGTTCCAAGAAGACAAACCTTTATAAAGTCTCATTTCGAGCCCTTAGGTGTTCTTAAGAGACCACAGGAGTGATGTTGATTGGGGTTTAGCAAACCATGATAATTAGCACTATCAAACTGAAGCTTGCATAAGAGCAGCCTCCAGAACAGCCTCTTGACTCCATTTGAGCTCTCTTGGCCACTGATGCTGTATTTTATTACACTTATTTTCCCCCTTTTGGTCAGGAAAGCATTGTTGATCCCACACTGCCAAGGCCAGGCTCACACCTGGGAATCATGCCCCATGTTGTCAGGGAGAATTTCACCCCTGAATGGCTTGTTCCACATAAGGGAGAGCACAATGATTTTCCTTGCAGAGTTAGGCTTAGAGAGAGAGGCCACAGCTGAGCAATAAAGACGCTTCCCGGAAGCAACTCTTATGCCTCATTATGAGTAGTTCTAGCTTCTTCCCTACAGTAATAAGTTTTGTAAGAGCAAGCCTCAAAATTTAGAGCTTAGCCTATTTTCTCTGGAGTCCCCAGTGTTTAGGAGGGTATCCCAGGGCATCCCAGATGGCAGAGTTTAGTAGTTTCATATATATATATTTTCCCCTTCAGATCCTCAAGGAACTCTACCAGTGTGTTTTAATTATCAGCTCACCATAGTCAAGATGTCCCCTGGCACTACACCAAGCCATGGAGAATTACAAGGCCTCATTCCCGTTCTGGACTCCAGGAGTCTGGGCTGTCTAGAGGGGAGATCCAGAGAGGCTGATTCAGACTACGCATTGCAGAAAATTTAGGTTCGAGACATAATAAACCTCTCTGCCTTTGATCTCACACAGCAGCCGAAGGCCTAGAGTACATACACTATCAGTTTTTACCCTGCATTCTAATTTACCTTAAACCCAGATAAATTGGCTTCGTTTTAAACTCTGAGGCCTGATCCCTTTCTCAGTTACTTCAACTATTATTGTATGTATCTATGCTAACTTTCAGGTCTGCAGCACTCCATTTCTGGGACCCAGGTGTCACAGAGCTGCTCAGAGGTCCAGGGAAACACCACCTAATACTCATATAGCTCAATGTCTCAGAATCCAGAAATACATCCACAACTTCAGACCAAACATGGCTACTATAAGGATCTACAATCCAGACTCTAATTTTTTAATGAGCCTTTTCTGAGAGAGGCCTTAGCATATTTGTTCTTTTGTTTCTGGCCCATTCTGCACAGTCCATTGTCCCCAAGGTTTATGTAGTTCATTGTGTGCCCCTCAATGTCCCTCCTTTTGTAGCCGCACCAAATTCCATAATATAAATGTATTGCCATTTGCCATTGTCCTTCTCAGTCATTGTACCCGTTCACTCCCTCCAGCTGTGGGGCATGATGGATAATGTCCAAAATAAGTAAACCGTGTCTTATTGTATCTTCATTTTGTTATACAATCAGCAGCACTCTCAATTTTAGGCAATTTTCATTGGCCCATAATGACAAAGAACTGGCAAACATAATGTTCTACCAGCCATGGGATCAAAACTACCCCTTATCACTTGTCCCTCCCCACCCCAGTTAGTTGTCCCTGCTAGTGCTGGGGTACTATTGATGTCTTCCTGTTAACCACTGGCCATAGCATGCATTTTTAGTTTTCCCCCTATACCCCTCTACCATTGGCTCCTTGTCCACTATTGAACCATTGAAATAGTTCATATGACATATTATTTATACTCGTACACTTAATCATTGGGATGTATGGCACTATTCATCTCCTTTCAGTCATATTCACCTTCAATATGGCAATGTTACTTATAAACTCACTAAGTAGTTATCATCACTTCTATCCATTCCTTTGCATTTAGATTCAACCTCTTTGGGTAACCTTCCCCCATCTCTAGCATCTTTGTATCTCTCGGTCTGCTATATTCTACGGTGTAACCTCTGAGATTACCTTTACCAGTCATAACGAAATCATACAGTAATGTCCTTTTGTGACTGACTTATGCAATCCTTTCTTGAAAACTTGAGAGCCAAACGTGTTTCAGAATGTCAAGTTTTTTTTTTAATTATAAAGTCATTATTGTATGTACACTGAATATTGTCTAACACTCTTAGAGAGACCCGGACACACTGTAATCAAACGGGCATTATTTCTGCAGTAAACATAGGCTTATTCACACAAAGAAGGGCTGTTAAAGACCACACCTGTCCACACATCTTTTCAAGTAAGTTTTTGCTACCAAATGAGTTTGCCACAAATTTAGAAAAATCTTTGTTTAAACCTATGAAAAAATATTTTATTTTCAGGGACTTTGGATCATGGACAGTATCTTCTTAAACCCACTTGTGGCATATCACTCTCATTCTATAAAAACCTTAATGCCTCTCACTACCTATAGAATAAAGCTTTCCCCACTTTAAGCATCATTCTGTCAAGGACTCCCACATTTACACCTGATCAACTTTTCCAGGCTTGTCCCCAAAAAGTATGTTCTCTACTCCAGCCAAATGTAATTTACTAGAATTCCTTGAGTATATCCTCCACCTTTTTGCTCACTGTTTTTCAGACTGAAATACCTTTTCCAGAGGCTCCAACTCCATGCCCCACCTAATGTACAATTGCCCTTCCTTAGCTCATCCTTCCTAGCTCACCTCAAATTCTACCTTTTTAGGAACCTTTCTCCATTCCCTACTCAGAATGTGCTTAAACAGCATTCTGCTTGCACCTCTATTTAGAGCACCAGTTCAGTATATTTTCCATTTGAGTTGGTGTTCATGTGATAACCCTCCTCCCCACCCATTTAAACCTCTGCACTTCTTTCACTTGGCAGATAGCATGTATTTCAGAGACATTTGTCACATGAAAGAATTAGCGATTTAGTTCATTCCTCTCTCACTCTCATCAAGCTGACTTCCCCAGGAATCGTACATCGCTCAGTCACGGTCATTGCCCTTATCCTACCTTCCTCCGCGTAGAGAAGAGGGTCTACGTTTCATTGAAAAGTGTTCAGAACAATTCCTAATCTTGATATTCAGGTATAGATGCATATAACTTTGGAAAAGGAAAGCATGGTTTCTGTTTGGTTCCAGTATTCATCTTAATGATATCATTTAGAAAAGAAAGGTGTCAGTACCTTTTGAGGGTGGTCAGCCTCCATGGGTCTAAAGGGCTATTTCTACTCATTCTGCAGGTCTCAGCTTCAATATCACTTCCTTGGGGAAGGCATTCCTGAACAGCTGTCCTGGGTTGAGTCCCCTTTCTGTGTACTCCTGCAGCTTTTGTTTCCTAACAGTCATCACACTCACTTACTGGGTATGAATCTCAATCCAAACTGAAATCAGAACTGTGACTTAATTTTCTATAAAAACCTGGTTTCAGAATCTGAGCCTCCATTGTTCTGAACTGACCAAAAGAAAACAAATCTGCCCCCATGTAATTTCTACATTTCCCTCCTCCTTTAGGACTCTGTCACACTGTGGGGCTCTTCTGTAGTATCAAATTGTTTAGAGGTGATTACTGGTCTTTGGTCATCAGTCCATGCAGTTAGTGTATCTATGTGGCATGGACTTTTTCTGCTGTTTTTGTGCCATGCTTAGGCAGGGGAATCTTTCGTGAGGCTGCCCATGGTCCTGTCCTCCCAGACAGATTACATGGCCATTTCTTCTCTGGGGTATTTTTGCCTTCCTGGAAGTGCTGTTGGGAAGCAGGGTTAGGCACCTCTCTTTTGGAGCCCACAAATCTACATCCTCTCTCCCATCTTGGAGGAATATCTTGCTGGACATTTTTGCTTTCTAGAAATATTGGTGGGCAAGTTTTATTTCCTACCCTGCTGCAGACCTACTCTGAGGCAGTAAGCAGAGGGCCAAATAGAAGCTTGATTGGGGGTCAAAGGAAATTGAAAATAGCAAGTGAAAAAGAATATAGGCGAGTATCCCAAAAGATATCCCAGCCACATTTGTAATTGCTGGTTCAATTTCTGCCTTTCTTGTTATATTCTAAGGTCTGCGAGGTCTACCTTGTTTCCCTCTCTAATCTCAATGCATGAATATTACCTTGTTTGTAGAAGGATCTTATTAAGTCCTTCCTTCCTGAATGAATGAGAATGAAATTCAGAGACAGTGAAGATTTGGGGGCGTATAATAATGAAGAGGGTAAATTCTGGAAACAGATGGCCAGTGTGACTCTTGGCTCTTCTACCTTCAGTTAGGTCCACGTTTCCTAAAGGACCATAAAGGTCTTATCCTTGTCATGTTTCCATTTCTCCCTCTGCCGAGTGACTGTTGTGAGGATTAAAAACTTAATATTTTTAAAGCTCTTAGAACAATTCCTGGCGCATGGTAAGTATCATGTGGTGTGGACATTATTATTATTGTTATTATTAAGAAACCTTAGAACCGGACTGCCCTTACGTTCATTTAGCAAGCATAGATCTGATCCAATTATGATGTTTCCATAAACATTTGCTGCACTTTCATTTTTGTACACCCTTCTAACCTCAGGGTGGTTTAATTTTTCTCCCTGGTATTCTGAGTGCCTACACTGCTCTTATTCCCTCAGGGAGGCTAAGTGCTTCTTCTGGAACCCTACCTCTTTACAATGGATCTCATCTTTTGTTGCCCTTTCTTAGCTTCATGTCTTTAGAAAACACTTTACAACCACACCTAGAATCATAAATTCTTTGCACTATAAGTGTAGCTTATACAATTTTTCTTATGCTTTACGCTTGCCAGTGTTGAGGCTTATCTTCCATTTTTCTGCCTACTCAGATCTTTTGCAGTTTATCTTCATCATTTTTGTGGCTATATTAACAATTTAATGACATCTGTTAATATAGAAATTACATTCATCACTTTGTCTTCCAGATAATTTGTAAACTCATATTTATAACTTATGAATAAAAATATATTTCCTGGGTTGACAAAGGTTAATGTTTAGGGTAGAAGATCATAGAATGGAACTTAGAATATCTATAAAAAAGAAAAATTAGCATTTTGAGCCAATATCGCATTCAACTACAGAAGGCTAATTTTTCCCATAATTAATACTTCCATAAGCAATCTTTTTCATTTAGTTATAAATTCTGATTTTCACAGGCTCCAATTCTCATGATATTTAGTTGTTCAGGTGATTCCTGTAGCTGTTTAGTGTAGCTGATTTTTTTATTCATACAAAGAGATTATACCATCTACTGCAATATGGGATGATTTATCATCAAATTTCTTTCTCTTGATTTCTTCCTTTCCTTACTTGACCTTCTAACAGTTCCTGCTGTTATATGAAGTTATTATTTAACCTAAATACTTTCACATTCTATTATAATATTCTCCATCTGGTATCTCTTAGGTAGAAATAATTTTATCAACTTCTAGGAATATTTATCTTTATTTGTGCTGCACACATGGCAACCCAGTGTAATGGTTGTGTTGTAATGCGTAATATATTTTGGGCAAACAGAATTATGCTACTATTTGTATTATGGAGAAACTCTGGTATTTTCATTTCTCAGCATAGCATTATTTTTCTTCCAATATGATTTGTAACATGGCCCCTTGACCACCCTTGTACTTAAAAAATTCAGATTATTTTTTCCTCCATGTGTCCACATCCTCAGGCACACTCCCTTGTGCTTACCAATGAATATCCATTGTCAGAACACACTGACTATTGTTAACATGTTCTTGCCACAGGTCATTTATGTGCATTTATATAGCACAATTCATGATACAATAAACAGTGAAGTATGTGTGTCTATCATTTCAGTCATTTGCCAGTAGAGAATTTTCGTGAGAAGGGTTAGCATTCTTCTTATT
Source organism: Tamandua tetradactyla (assembly GCF_023851605.1). NCBI lineage: Eukaryota > Metazoa > Chordata > Mammalia > Pilosa > Myrmecophagidae > Tamandua > Tamandua tetradactyla. The sequence goes on from NC_135350.1 coordinate 14,056,044, forward strand.
TCTACAACTATTGTTTTGTTTGTTTGTTTTAACACTTTTTGTAGTTGCCTCTTCCTCTACTCATCTCTTAAGTAAAAGTCTTTCCTAGGTTCTTTCACTCTACAATGTCCCTTGGTAACTTCGCCCAGACCTCCTATCACTCCTTGGCTGCCCACAGGCATTTCAGATTCAACAAGTCCCTAACTGAATTCCTCATTCGTTAGCTACTTATCCTGCCCCCAGAAAAGTCACGCTTCCTCTAATGTTTCCTCTACTGTCCTTCCCTTGTTCAAGTTAGAGACCTAGGACCATGATATGAGTTTCATTTCCCCTTACATCCTCAGCCAAGCTACCAGGTCTACAAATTCTACCTTCTTGATACTGCTGAAAACTATTTGTCCCCCTCCTAGTTCTAGCACCCTCCACTGGACTTTTGTAATGTTTTAAGGCTGGGAAAGTCCAAAATCGAGACATCAGCAAGGCAATGCTTTCTCCTCAAGGTTATGGCATTCTGTGGCTGACTGCCAGCAATCCCTGGTCCTTAACTTTTCCATCATATGGTAATGAACATGGCAGCATCTTCTTCTTTCTCCTCTGAGTCTTTTGATTTCCAGCTTGTGCCTCCTCCCTCTGGCTTCTCTTCTGTGTCTAATTTCCTTTGCTTATAAGGACTTCAGCCTTCATTCAGTTTGGCCATACCCTAGCTAACGACATTTTCAAAGGTTCTATTTGCAAATGGGTTCAGCCCACAGGATCAGAGGTTGGGAATTTGGACATGTCTTTTGTAGGGGATGTGATTCAGTCTCTAACACTCTGTGAGCTTAGAATCTTGCTCACCTTTAAATCCCAGAGCCTAACATAGCAAATGCTGCACAGAAGGAACGCAATAAATGCTTCTTAAATCTTTTTGAATATTTATTAGAGTTTAAGCTTTCTAATACTTAAACTGTAAAACAAGTAGAAAGAAATTATAAGCACATACATCACTCAATAACAAAATCTGGAATTTGAAGTCCTAAATTAACATTTCTGCTTCTATCATTGCCTTATTGAATGCTTTTGATAAAACACAAATTTTTCTCCTGATAATGTGATTATATAACATTCATCATTACAGAGCATACAATTAAAAAAAACAGCATCTTGAATTTATGGCTTTTAAGGAGTCAGAAACATTTATTGTGAATTATTTATTCATTCACCATCCCTTTCGGGTAGGCTTGCATCTTTCCTTCTAAAAGGAAATGAAGGGAGATGAATCTCATCGAGCAATGATGTCAGAACACAGGATCTGTGCTGGTTGCCTGTTTCACAGAATGTCATGAAGATTCATGAAGTTGTCTGAATCTTTATAAGTTTAGGAGGAAAATGGCATGTATCAGGTAATTTTACACTCTTGTCATCCATTTCTCAAGAATTCACAAAATTTGAAAATACTTAAATATTATTTCAGTATTTCAACACTTCCTGGACACTTTCTCCCCATTTTTTTTCTGGAGACATTTTTTTTCCCACACCCACTCAAACCATCTGTGTACCAGGCAAGTTTGCTGAGATTTAAAACCAAATAAAATATATCCATTTCATTTATTTAAAAAAGATACTGACTAATGATACTGTGGGGAAAAAAAAAAAGGGCAGAGTTAGTGTCAGTGTATTCTCTGTGCTAACATCTAGAGAAGTCTAAAAATAACAGTCACACAAAGCCATGACCTAAAGACAACTCTGCCACCGGGACTTTTCAAACTTGTCCTCCACAGAACCCCTGCAGGAAGCAGAGGGTCAGTGCTTACTGTGAACATCTGGAGGTATCCCTGTGAGAGGGAGCTTTCTACTACCAACAAGTAGTCAGTTAAAAAACAAATTTTGCAAGTTTTACATTCTACCCTATAATGTTTGCTCTACATAAAATTTTTTTAATTATTTAAAAATATTCATTTAATTAAAATGGGTTTTTACACAAGATGCAACATATTTACTATTGCCTTTAAACACTCTTCTGGAGACTAACAATCCTGAAGATTAATGTTAGTCCAGTTTGAAAAGCAGAAGCCATGGAATTTTTTTAGAGTTTAAGAGAATTCTTCCACATGCCCCTTTTTTATTTTGCTACATGTAAACTCTGGAGTCTTTTTGCCTAGCTCATTAATTAAATTTTTCAAATGTAGCTTCACACACCTAATTGGAAGCATCTCCACTGTTAATATAATCGAAAGATATAAAATCAGCTTCATCAAATAGAAATTTTCTATTTGTGGAAAAGGATTTATCCACGGTGAGATTACCTACCCACTTTCCTGCTTAGATCTCAGTAATGTTGGAAACCAAACTAAGAAGTCACACTACATACTTAATTGTAGTGTGTGTGTATGTGTGAGCATTTAGAAAATATAATCAAACAGTAAGCTGGTCATATTTAGATAATGATACAAGAAGTGACTTATTTATATATTCAGATTTCAAAATTTCCATAAGATATACCATGTGTGCTGTTACAAGTTTTTCAAAAATTTTAAATTATGTTTGTTAGATAATCCTGTTTAAAGTGACAATATGATTTATCACTACTAATCAGGATTCTGATCCTTCATTGACTTCTTGTTCGTATCTGTTTTCATTCTTTGTTACATAAATATGAGGTTTATATATAAAATTCTGACTGTGTAATATAGGGCTAATGAATCACAGATGGAAAGATGCTGGCACATTACCATCTAATAACATTTTAAACTCATATTCCATAGTAAAACAAAAGCAAATTGTACACATCTGTTTTCCAACTTACAGCATTTCTGAATTTGTGCGGAGTCTATACTTAAAGGACTTTTGCTTGGGGAGAAGAAAAAGAGGATACAGGTCACACTGAAACTCCCCGGCCACGTAATTGCCTTATCAGAAAGGATTTGGCGAAAGGAATAGATTTCATCTGCTTTGCTTCCAGAGAAGTCCTAGTTCTAAAGAAGGAGAAGCAAGAACCTTTGCACTGAGAAATGTATTCATACTACAAACATAATTTTATTGCCTCTCTTAAAATGAAAAATGTATCCCTAATATGGAAGGAATAGGGAGAAAACTATCCTTAAACCTAATAAAATTTAAAACCTAGAAACTTTCTGACCTTAGGTGAAAGATAGCCTCAAAATAGATCTGGATTTCAGACCTGGCACCGTAGGATCAGCAATTACATCCTGACTAAATGAGGGGAAAGAAGTGTAATTAATAAAGTATCAGTGGCAAAAAGAGTTCAAATGGAGCTGCGAGGCTACTCTGGAGGTTGCTCTTATGCAAGCCTCAGGTAGACCCTGCTACGGATCATAACCTGCCACCCCCCAACCAGGACCATTCCAGCCAATCCTAAAACACCTAGGGCAATTTATAAGATTCCACAAGGGTTCCAGGCACTAGAGTAACTTTCCAGAAACCTACAACCTCCAGATGGGTCCCTGGTCCTGATAAATCCTGAAACCTAGCCCAGCCAGAACATCAGATAGTTCCATCTCCCTACCCCGTATCAGTGACAGACCCTTCCAATAGCAAATATTTAGAATTGCCATGGCCCAAACAACCCCAGTGAGAGGTATGCAAAGATCAAAGGTGATGGTGGCATTATACATAGAAGATGGGGCTTAACAAATGAATATGAATGCTGAATCATTAAATTGATATCTCTTTTAGTCTCCAGTAGCTTACAGCAGCTAGAAGTAAAAACCTAAAACTGTGAAATTGTAACCCATGTCAAAGTCTGAAGTATGTTCTACAACTAATTGTGGTGCAGTGCTTGGAAATTTATAGCTTTTTTGTATATATGTTATTGTTCACAAAAAAAGAAGGAAAAAAAGTCTATTGTGATGATAAAAAAATATTTAAGCCCTCTAGCCTCCTATATTCTGGAGCAGCTAGAAGGGAAAATCTGAGAGGATCATATGATAGTCCATGACAAACTCTGGGATCTATCCTGTAACCACTTTTTGAAAAGTGCTTTGAAAACTATGGCCTTTTTTAAAATTTCTTTTGCTTTGTATATATGTTATGCTATACAATAAAACAGTTTAAAAGAAAAAAATAGATCTGGATTTCTGGGTCACATGCTAATTCTAAGTTTAACTTTTATCATTTGCGGTGCCACCAGACTGTTTACCACAGTGTGACTATATCCTTTCACATTCCCTCCAGCAATGTATGAGGGTTCCAATTTCTCCACATCAGCCCCAGCACTTCTCTTCCTTTTTAAAAAATAAAATATTTCCATCTCTATTAAAAAGAATGCATTTGGAAGGGAAGAGAGGCAGGGCAGTGTGGAGGAGGGAAGTAGAAAAGAAGCATGCAGAAACTCGAGGCTGTGAATTGCGGTGGTTGTTGTTTATTTTATTTCTATGATAAACATATTTTGTAATTAAAAAAAGAAAAATTAAAAGGCTCTGATTTCATATGTTCTTGGAAAAGGAATAGAACAAAAGCAAAATTTCTCTCTCAGAACTACCCAACTGATAACGCCTGTGAGGATTAGTTAGGATAAGTCCCTGAAGTACCTGACGGCAAAATGTCTCTCATTCCTACTGGGTAGGGGATTCAAAACCACTTTCCTGCTTTAAATGGTTGTGTGAACTATGGTGTTCTTTGGAAAAAGTTATATGACAGAAGTGATAACTGCTCAATGTGACCATAAATCTCCCTGATATGAAATACTCGTAAGAGACAGATTTCCATCAGCCACCAAATTCCTCAAACAGTAGAGAACCAAGAATCATCATATGGCTTGAGAGAGAAATTTTGATGTGTGGGCGGTGAGACTATATCCTGTGACGCTTACTGCATTTATTCTGAGGAAAACTTCTAATCGGACCGCAAACATTCTGTTCAGTGTTGTCATCCAAAAAGGAATTAATATCCGTATTGTGTGTCCTGAGTTTGTAAACAGAATATCAGTGGAGGGAAGTTTCAGTGCTGTGTTCATAGCAGTTTATGTAAGTATCTCTACTCTGTAAACTAACGTTTTGTACCTAAGATTCCAGAAATGTTCAGGGTAGCGGACCCTTTACAAGGGTAAAGGTACTGATCCCTTTGTACCTGCTGGAAAGGACAGGTACCTTGAGTTCTCAGTCTCCCCATTCCCTTAAAGGAATGATTTACTTGTCTGATTTTGTTGATCGTGTGTCCAATAAGGCAAGGCTTAGAACAGGGAAAGGGAGACGCGAGGTACTTGCTTGTTTTGTTCGTCCGCCAATGAAATGTCTGTGTGACGTTTTGTGTCGTGTTGTTTTGGCGCTGTGCTGTGTCCATAGGGGCTGCCAGGCTTCCCCACAGTGGCTGCTCTGCACAGTAATCAGATCCTCACCGTCAAGGTCTGTGGTTAGTACCCATGCCTGCTCAGTCAGAGCCCGCAATCAGCATAAGAGTGAGCAAGAACAGTTAAAATTGGCTTGCAGAGTTCATCTGCGTCATCTCATCATACACTTAAAGTTATCAGTACCTGGGACCTCACCTGCACCGAGGAGGTCAAATATAAATTAAAAAGGTGTATCTTGAGCGTGCATGAGAGTAAGATATTGAAGTTGAGCAGATACAATGAAGAGAGGCAGGCATAAATACCCAGGACTGTGCTGTGCCTCGGTGGTTTAATTTGCATACATTCCAATGCTCTGTGACATTTTTCAGTCAATTAAATAACCCCAAATCCTCTGGACTTCAAGCATCATTAAAATGGCAGTTGGGTTCCTGCCACAATATGCTGGTTGCTAAGTCTGACAGTAACTGAACTGGTGCTTTGTCTCTGGACTTTCTGCTCAGACCGCTGAGTGCAGAGTGAGTTGAGTTTACCTGGTCCTAGGATTATACTATGTTAAAAAGCATCCAACATCCAGAACAAAGAAATGATGGGGGACATAAAAGGAATCATTTCTAATTAGAAATCTGGTCTCACCGCCCTGTTTCAGGGTTATATTTCTTTCCGGAAGAGCCAGAGGGTCTGATGTTAGACACAAGCGCCAGTTCTGTTTTGTTAAATGATTATCATGAGTCTAATGTGTATATCTTTATTTCTTTCTTGGGGCCTTCTGATGTCTATTCTTCAACTCTCTCATCTCTGAACTTCAACCTTTGACCTCACCTGACTGATCAGATGGTGTTTCCTAAAATCAATCATGGGTTTCTCTCTGCTGATCAGCAGCTCATTAAACGCCGCCTCATTAAGGTAGTGCTTATTCTCGCTGAACCTGATTTCTTCTTTACATTCGGTTATTACTCTGTATACTGCTGCTTTACCATTATCTCTAAGGGGCAGGGGGAGGGGCTGTTTATTTATTTGGAAATATCCTAGAACAAAATTATGTTCTGTGAGCTGCATTTGTATGAAATATTTATGCAAGTACCAAGATAAAAAGATATAGAAAGATCATATAATCTTTTCTTAATTAAAAAGTCACACAGCTTAAGTTGGATCTAGTCATAGATTTAGTTTCTAAGCTTTCCAGCTTTAGTCATTTATAAATTCTTGCATAGTGTGGCAGGAGCCACATATGCTGAACTTTTTATAGGTAATAAAAAGGTAAGCAAATTTGCTCAACTATAAATACAGCCATTTCATTTAACAAGATGAATATAACTGATGCAGCTTTGTCATGGATAAGGTTATGCAAAAGTTTTGTACAAGCTCTAAACATAGTTGTAACCTATACACCATTTCCCAGAGCTATGAGGGCTTGGTTCCTGAGCTGCTCTGATTTTAATAGCATCTAGTCGGCTCACCCAGCATGAATATTTATTTGCTCCCCGCTGGCAGGCAAATTGCCTACAGACTTCATGTTTCTGGTTGCTCTGGTTCTTTTCAAGGTGCAAAGGTGGGTTAGATAATACAAATTTAAAGCGTTGAAACAAAAACCTGGGGCTTTGCCTTTTATGGTCATTGTAAGTCTGTTCCCTTCTCCGTTGTAGGGTGACCAAGGACAGACAGGGCCTCCCGGCCCCCCGGGACCTCCGGGCCCCAGAGGGCCTCCTGGGGACACAGGGAAAGACGGCCCCCGTGGACTTCCAGGAGTGTCTGTAAGTGGCTTGTTGGATCAGTTGTTCTCACAGGTTTGGTTTGGTTTTAAGGGCCAAGAACTGGGATAGAGTGTGATGGGGAGGGGTCCCAGGGTTAGCAGTTGAGTCGGTTGGGTTGAGACAAGTGGGGTGATAGGAAAGTCCCTAGACAGGGCAGGGCAGGGCAGTCCCAGCCCCAATTACTTCACTACTCAGTCAATGGGGAACCCACACAAACCACAAAGAGACCTGGAGGCAGCCGCTAAACTGAGACGTTTCTGATTGGAGATGCCTGCTAGGTGGGAAATTAATCACACTTTCAACAGCAGAGACAATAAAGTTCCATGTTATTTGTGGAGAGAAAAAGAGGTATAACTTTCTAATATCTAAGTCCTTATAAATAATTTGACTGAAAAATTGGTAACTAATGGTTAAACCATTGGTAAGTATGGTTTGAATAACGTTTGTTCTTTATATGTGAGTCGTATTAATAGAAATAATTTAAAAGTGATCTCTATATTTAGTTACTAAGATTGGTCAAGTGTCAATAAGAAAGTGGTATGGGAAAAAGCAGATATGTTGGTTTGGTAAAAAAGCAACCTAGCATTTACAAATGATGCATGAAAAAAGCCAAACATTTTTGGATTTATATTTTAACTTTATGACTTGAAATTCAGTTTTATTGCTGAAATATGTTATTTAACACATTGCTTTAACTTAATTGCTTTCATTAGTGTTTTCATAGTATAAAAGTATAAGGTATCTACAAAATAGAAAATTTGGAAAATAAAGACAACCAAAAAAGAAGAAACAAAAACAGCCAGAGTAATTCAGGTTTTGGTATATTTCCTTCCAGTTCTAGGTGCATACATTTATATATTTTTTCAAAGAGCATTCTTTTTAAGAGTATGTGGAAAAGTTTTCTGAGCAAACCTTCATAAGCCCAATTTCCCTTTCTGAAAGCAACTGTAAATTTCCTCATATGAAATGAGGAATTGACTTTCAACATAAGATTTACTGGTTGTTAGGACTGCTTTCAATGAGTCAAAAGAGGTAGTGAGCGATTTATTGCTTAAATTATTTTCTAATGTCTCACTATTTCTCAGGATGATAAACCATAGATAGAGAGATCAGTACCTGTAGGGGTGTTTAAAGATGCCTAAGTTGCTGGTTGCCAACAGAGGTACGAAAAATATCTCTTCAAATAAAAAAAAGTAGCTAAAATCATTTTTATGATACAAAATCAGTCAGATTACTGGGTGTTGTCTAGGACAATAATAGAAATAAAATTCAAGGCAGGAATTGCTTATAAGAAACAAAAATAAAGAGAAAGTATGACAAACCATAAGCAATCAAAAATTGTCATCTTTTAAATGTATATAGTTTAAGTAAAAAATAGAACTTTTTTGCACAAAGGACAAATTACTTTTTTTTAATTCCATAAATATAATTTGAACTGGATTTATGGTCTCAGAGTTTATTTGAATATACTGTCATAAGCACCAGAAAAGATTTCACAAAAATAAACTGGGGGTGGGCCACCGTGGCTCAGCAGGCAGAGTTCCTGCCTACCATGCCAGAGACCCGGGTTCAAGTCCCGGTGCCTGCCCATGCAAAAAAATTTTAAATAAATAAATAAATAAATAAACTGGGGAGTTTTTAAAGGCCATCAACATCTACATATATCAGTTTATAAGCACAAATAAAATATATATATTTGACTAATGACAATGTCATTATAATATGACAAGAAAACATGATTATCAGTTCCTTGTTAATATGACTAATAAGAATATAGCAGAATTTTCTTTACAGATTTTAGTAAAACCTATTTCTTCAGCCATGATTAATCCAGGAGGACCAAACTTCAGAAAAATATCTGGCTCACTTTATTTTTTAATTCTTGTGCTAAGAGTAATTGTCTCTCTGCCCTATAAAAAAAAATTACATCTATAAAGAGGACATTGGTCACTGTATTTTTATCATCATAAAGAAGATAAAATAAATGGGATGTTACTGTAGCTATAAATACTTTTCTTAGGACAATTTATTGACTTACAATATAATCACTGTTGTCAGTTTTATTTAGAATGTATTCTAGATATAATTCCTAAATCTCTGCTAGATGCTAGATTCATTTTATTAAATCCTAAGATGTATTTGAAGAGAAAGAATCAGCTCTCTTTTGTGTTATTTTTGCACCACACCATTTAGTCTGAAAAATATATTTGACATTTACGTGCCCCGGTGGGTATTGTGTAAAAAAAAAAAAGAAAGTGATTGAAATGGATTGTTATGTTTACAGCATTAATAAAGTTATTACCTTTCTTTTTAAAGGGTGAACCAGGGAAGCCAGGAGAACAAGGCTTAATGGCGAGTATCTCAGTTTATCTTTTTTTATATTGAAAATAAAACTACAGTCAAGATTTTGTGTGACAGATGCATCTGTTATGCAGCCTATAGCAAAAGAGTGAAAATTAATACGAGTTTAAAATAATATGGTCTATTTACTATAAGTTAAGGATCACAAAACTACACATCTACAGAACTGACTCAGGAGGAAAAAGCAGTTTCCAGGTACAGGGCAGAGAGAGCAAGACTTTCAGAAAGGTCAAAGGAGAGAATTTGATTTAAGCAGCTCTGCGGTAAAGGAGATTAAATGCAAGGATATGCTTATTAGCATAAATAGAAATAACTTTTCAAGGGGGTCAAGAGCTACTAACTGTGAATCAGCCTAGCAAACCTTCCACAGTGATTCTAGGAGGTGTGTTTTCATTGAAGGGCTCCACGTAGAGAGAAACAGTTGTGGGTTTTGCTCTCTATGAGTTAAAACAAGGTCATGGAATGATTACTTGTAGATTTGCCCATAGATGTTTGGGTCCCAGTTCCTCATAATTTGCTTATCCTTTGCCAGTGGGAGAGATTTTGGGGCAACCTTGCTGAGCCCTGATGAGTGGAATTCTTTCAACCTCCCCTCCCTCTCTCTTCCTTTCTGCTTCTTGAACCACTTAATATCATAAATCCATTTATGATATGAACAATATTGGGGAACACAGGGTGATGCTCTAGTAACCCAAATTAGCGAGGACAGCTATGTCTCACACTCATGCAATATGGGTGAGCTCAGAAACGGCCAGGAAGCTGGAAGGTGATTACAATATCTTGATAATGGCCATTCTATATATATAATGTGTGGCATACAGCCTGCAGGTGTTCAGGGTATAAAAATTTATTTTAAAAATATTTGACTAGGTCCTAGTGAAATAATGCACGGGTATGTAAGAGCTGGTCTGGAATTAAAACACATGGTTAGTGGTTTAAAGGTCCAAGGCTTCCTGCTGCAGGGAGTGCATTCAACAGCTGGCCTGGGGGGAAACACTCGCTCACTTGTAGCTTTGCTGCCTTAGCAAGCTCACTAGCAAGATGGATATACTAGCACTAAAGCTGACCCACCTCCTGGAAATAGTCTCGGTTCCTGACCTATAACATCAGTACAGATGTTTGATAGAGATCATTTTATTTGGTACTATAGTAGATTCCTTTTAAAAAGCATAAAAAGAGGGCAGGCCACTTGCAGAGTTCTTGCCTGCCATGCCAGAGTTCATTTCCCTGTGCCTGCCCATGCAAAAAAAGTGTAAAAAGAGAAAAAGACCGTAGATAAAAGTTAAACAAAATATATGTCATTAGTGTTAATTGTATATAATGCATTTAACTCTCAATATTATAGTGTCACAGAGTATGAAGGGGTTTTGGAAAGCTCCAATATAAATTTTGAAACTGCCTTAAGCAATTATATACACCTATAATTTCTATTCTCAATGATGGTCAAAATATATTCTTCCAATGCATTCTGCTTACACTGAAGGCTGCTGGGAATTCTCAGGAGTCCTTGTTGCCTCAGGAATGCACAAGCTAGTCAGGTTTTATCACTGGCATTGGCTTTCTACCCTGATGCCCAAAGCAGAATCCTAATATATAAAGTTCTAAAATAAAACGGATATTTAAAAATATCTCATCTTCTGTAAATACATATATATTATGTATACTATATGAATAGCTCATATAGAATACGCTATATGAATAACAGCGTAATTCCATTTCCTTAAAAGCTCTTACCTTGATATCATTCTATATAAATGATAAACCCAGCCATAAATGAATTATTTTATTATCTTCGTGTACTTTAATCTCTTCTTTCCTATAGCAACCTTCTCAGATAAAGGAAATCCTGGATATCTTTTTCTATAAGCTTTTTCTGCTTCCTTTTAAGTCTACGGATTTCCACTTGTAAAAATGCAGCTAAAAAAATTAATCAAAAATGCAAATGCTCTAAAGGGAGATGTGTTATAGTGATCATCTAACTCTTTCATGTTAGAAGGAGGTTTTAAAAGAAAACTCCTATAATGTACATAAAGAAAAGCAGGCAAATCATAAGTGTACATCGCTGGATTTTCACAAAGTGAACATCCCTGCATAACCACAAACCAGATCAAGAATTAGAACATCATCCCCAGGAGCCCCTCTAGTAACCCAAATTAGTGAGGACAGCTCGGTCTCACACTCCTGCAGTAGGAGTGGCCTCAGAGACTGCCAGGAAACTGGCAGGTGATTACAATAATGTTGATAATGGCTATTCTATGTAATGTGTGGCATGCAGCCTGCAGGAGTTCAGGATATAAAAATTTATTAAAAAAATATTTGACTAGGTCCTAGTGAAATAATGCACAGGAACATAAGAATTGGGCTGGAATGAGTGGGTGAAAGTTCCAAGGCTTCCTGCTGCGTGAGGTGTATTCAACAGCTGTCCTGGGGAGAAACATTCACTCACCTATACGCGTGGCTGCCCCCTTCCCAGAGTTACCATTATTCTGACTTCCACCATACGTTAGTTTGTCGGCATTTGAAATTTTATTAATAGAATCATACAGTATGTACAACTTTGTGTCTGGCTTCTTTTATTCATCATTGTATTTGTGAGATCATCCACCTCTGTTTTAATAATCTTCACAACTGGTTAGGAAAAAAAAACACTCAGGGGGCATGACCTCACTTCCTTGACAGCCCTGCTAAAGCTGCGTCATTCAGAGAGCAGCAAATGGTTGAACAGTCTGTCCAATCTTGGGCAAGTCACTTAACCTCTCAATTCTCATCTGTAAAGAAAGAATAATAATACCCTCTCTGCCTTCCTTACAAAGTCGCCAAGGACAAATGCAGTAAATTAGGGGAAAGCACTTTAAGGTTTATAATGAGGAGTATGTTGTTATTATCACTCAGTTGTCCTCTCTAGAGTAATTACAGGTGAACATGGACTTTATGTAGCAGACATATTCCTATAAAGTTTTATATGAATCAAATTTCATAAATCAACCTATTTTAAATGTACAGGGGAGTTTTACTATTTAAAGCAACCCTATTCAGAGTCTTTATAAAACAATAAAATCCTCTATTCCCTCTTCCCAGCAAACTGAATTTTTATATCTTATATTTGCTAAAAGTGGATTATTTCTATGTTTTAAAAAAACAATATTTTTAAAAATCACTATTTATTAACTTAAATAGCACCTGTATATTTTAAGCTGTCTCAAAGAGAGACAAGAATATTGAAAATATAATTGTGAACAAGTTTTTATGAGGAGAAAAGTTTCCTTAGGAATTTTCTCTCACATTTTTATGTGTATGTGCACATATGTGTGTTGTAATTCAGAATTTGGCAAGGAGAAGGGCACTTCTATCAGTAGCTCAGGTCTCAGAACTACTTGTTATAAAACTATAGTCTGTGATCCTTTTTACTGATCTATAAAATATAAATGATAATTCCTGTTCTCCGTATTTCTGGGTAATGGTGAGAAGCCAATGAAGTAATATGAAAATGCTTTATGAAACAAAGAGTTCCATAAATGAGAAGTATTAATGTTAAAAATATATATCCTGTGACAAAGCTTGGCAAACACTAAGTCTACTCTATGACAGGTAAGGGCTAAGAACAATGAGAAAACAGCCATCAATTATGGTGTGTCAAATACTGCAGTTGTAGTGCAACTTATTCCTTTTGTCCTAAGATTGTTCCCTTTTCTTTCCTCTTCCTTCCCTCCTTCCCTCCCCTTTCCTCCCTCTCTTCCTTCCTTCCTTCCTTTCTATTTTTGCCTTCTTCTCCTATATACCAATCACATAATCTTACATTATCAATTGTTGATAATGTACCTGTTAAAAGAAAAAAAAGGATAAGGATAATTAATGCCACTACTTTTATCTTTTCCACAGTATATAAAACCTATTATATTTATTTGTTTGTGTTGTGGAACAGCTCTTATGGCAGGAGATGCACTGGAGAATTTTTTTAAATGTAAAATGTTTCTGATAATGAAATGAAGACACTAGGAATAATCTAAAAATAGCTCTTACAGAGCTGTTTATGAACATGTCAGGTGGAGAATTAGTTTTCATAATCCAGGAGATGTATTTTATATTGCATAAATAATCATTGGAAGATTAGCAACATCTATGATAGAATAAAAAAGACCCGCAGCTCAAGCAGTTCCACATTTATTTAATCCTGCCATACATCTATTCTGTACACATGACATTCAGGTTTTCCAAGAAGTTCAGGAAGAGATTTTAAAAAGCAGAATCTTGAGCTTAAATAAGTCATTGCTTATGCTTGTTTAAAATAGATTGGAATAACTGCTGTGTGAGAGTTACTGTAAAGTTATTCAGTTACAAGCCATTGCTATCCCACAGATTTTACAAAACTCATCATTTTACTGAATTGTATTTTGCTTTGCTGATTGTCTTGGTCATCAGAATGACAAACTTGGAGACAAGAGCAGACTTCTCCTCCTGATTTTGACCTAGCAGAGAAAGCAACCCCTAAACCTTCAAATCACAAATAACCAAAATCATCTCAGCATGTTTGGTTGTTAGCCTGGATTTTAGTAATGAAATCTTGTTTGGTGAAACTGCCTGTGCTTCATTCAGTATATGCAGTGCCTGCTAGGATCCTTAGCAACTGTTCTAAAACTTTATTATTCTCTCTTAATCTCATTTCCATGAAGTCCACCTAAATGCCACACTGACAGAGCCCTTCCCACCTCCTTGGTCTTTTTATTCAGAGCCTCCTATATGCATGGACTTCAATGGTGATGCCTAAACGTTACTTTAATGTGCTAACAGAGAACTCTGGCCCTCCTTTAAAACTGGCTCTGTCTTTTAGAAACAAAAGGGAGCATTTTCAATAGTGAATTAGAAGCAGAAATACAACCAAGTAATAAAAGTATGAAAAGATGATCTAAAATGCTGAGTAGATGACCATTCGTTCATGATTTTGTTTTGTTTCTCTTAAGGACCTCCAGAATGAATCAACTCCATTTTTAACTATCTTTACATTTGCTGTAGTGCAAAGTCTAATAAGCTATCTCCTACTGGGCAAATTATTTATGATATTTAGGTTCAGATTCCTCTTCGTCTGTATGAGACTAAGTAATATTTGAATCCCCCTCCAGCTCCAAAGTCCTGTCATCCTTTTATGTTTTCATTATAAGTGCACAGTCACATGTTAGAGACCCATTTATCCATGTTATATATACCTAAATATTTTGTAAATAGCTAAAGGTAATGAACACAGTTATATGTTATTTTTTAATGGAAGATACTCTTAACTATCTCCTTCAAAACTGTAACTTCAAAAACATAACTCTAACAAACTTTTAACTTTAGAATTTGATGTACTATCACCATAATGATGCAAAATATATCACCCTTATGTGTGGATATTAATGAAACTACAGTGAATCTTTTTCACCAAACTCATGTCTCATCATTAGATTAAGAAGAAACTTTTCCAGATACAGTTTCAGTCCAGGCAATGCCTGTTCCTTGCTTCTGCAGAGTCTATGGCAAGAGTACAAATGGAAGTCCTTATAACCTTGATATATATGTCCTCATAATGATTTGGGAAGTTCAAATGTAAAATTCTTGCACTTCTTGGAGTTGCAAGTCAGAGTGTGATGGCATGAAGAGAGCCGTAACCAAGCTCCACCCCTGGACCTTGGCCTGCTCCTTCTCTCTCCCACATTGCCTCCAACCCTCATCTTTAGAAGACTCACGTTCTCACATGTAGATATTCTTGGATGTCCGCAGGACAAGACTTCATCCAGTGTTCCCCAGATATCCACCTTTTTGCCTCCTCTTCCAACTCATTGGTGTGCACACCGGCGGTGAGGTCCACCTCCGAAAGAAAGAAGCACCCTGCAGTCCTTGACACAAGCTCATATTGTTGGAGCAAGAAATTCCAGCATTTCTAGTAACCAAAACATAGTCTGAGGTGGGAAGGGGTTGGCTACAGTTGGCATGTCCCCTTGGTCCCATGGGATCCTGACCTTATGAAGAGGAGCACGACCACAGAAGAGCTCTCTAAAGCTTGAGGCCCAAAGCAAGAGCACTCTTGCCCAGGTTTGAGGGCAGCAGGCTTTGGCTTTGGGCCACCTCCTTTGAGAAAACTCTGCACACATCAGACACTCACATGCCCTTCTAAGCTAAGTTAGAAACTGTGTTCTCCCTCTTTCTCCAAAGCATTTATCACATCATATTATAATTGTGCTTGATACTTAGTTCAAAAAGTGAGTGACTGAATGATATGAATCAAAGATTCAATAAAACAGTATTACTACAAAGGAATCAGTTTTATATTTTTCTCCCAACTAAAATCATCGTACCCTAGGATTGAATTCCCAGGGTTGGATTAGGTATTATAACTTCAACAATCCAACAGAATTATTAGAGAACTACTTTTTCTTCTATATCTTCTTACATTCATTCATGCATGATATATTATTGGACATGTAGATATGTATCATAAATTCAGATATTAAATGGTACGTGTGTGTGTGTGTATATATATATATGCTTGTGACTGTATGGTATAACTAAAAGACTGATCTTCATGTGAACAGTAGAAAAGTAATTGTATCAATTTATAGTCACTGTGGCTAATTTTCAAATAGACGATAAAAAATTTAGTAGAAATCATTTCATTTCCCACTTCACAGATTAAGAGACAACATCAGAATGATTAAGTAACTTGGCCAAGGTCACGCAGCTAGTTAGTGGCAGAACTAGGTTAGAATCCAGTTGACCTGATTACAGACTTACACATTTTATCATCTAGTTCTGTACTGTACAATGCAATAGCCACTAGTTACACGTGGCTATAGAAATTAAAATTCATTAAAATTACATTAAAAATTCAGTACCTCATTTGTACTAGCCACATCTCAATAATGGCATGTGGTTAGTGGATACCATTTTAGAATGAGCAATATAGATAACTTCCATCATCACATAAAGTTCTATTGGACTGCCCTGGCCTGGATAGAAAACAGACTTGAACAACTTATGAGCATATATTATCGTCTTAAATTTAAGACCTTCTTCTGTTGATTGTGGGGTTTTTAAATCTTTGCAGCCAGTGTTTCTCAGCATTGTTGATTTAAAATAGGAAATGCACTTAACCTTCGCTCAATAGAAGTAATTTTTGCTGGCTGTAGTGTAGGATGATAGGCCTTTGTGAGCCATAAATTTGTTTCCTTTATGGTACACGAAGGAAGTATGTTTAATCACAGAGGGGAGAGGAAGCCTATTAATTTTTCTTTTACTCTGGGTCATTTCCACTTTGGGTTCAACGACAAGAAACAATTTATTAAATATTTCGAAGGTAAGGAGGGAGCTAATTTCAGCCCTGGATTTCTGGTGGGGGGTCGTGCAGAGCCTCTGTTTTGGGACCTGATAGTGACATAGATACTCTCAAATATCTAGATCTGTCTTTAATCTACAAGTGGTATTTAATGTTCAATATTTAGTCTTGGATTCTGGTTTTGTCAAATGGTGAGAAAAATGCCCTACTTTTTTAATTTCCTGAGCTTTAGGAGACCTCCCTAAAAGAGGTCATGGCCTCATGGTTCTGAAAAACATCAATAAATGAATCATCTTGTTTTAATATTTTTCCTAAAAAGTCAGCACGTGATAGTTTAGAAATAATTTACTCTTTTATTAAAAAGCTAAGACTTATTCCATTTAAAACTTCTTTAGTGAATGTTTATAAGTAAGTATAATGACGTGCCATCTTATTGATAGGCTCTAAATGAGACTTGGCTTAGAGGACCTTCTTCAAATAAAAGAAATTATAGGGAGATATTATTAAAACAAAAACCCCAGATCCTTAATCAAAAACCTCTGCCTCAAAAACTGGGAACTTTTTCCAATGAACAAGTTATGTCAGTTGGGTGAAGTTATGGAGGAAATTCAGTAAATGGAATTTAATGATATTTATATTCACTCAAACACTGTTTCAATTTCGTCAATACGTACTTATTCTCTAGGCACCGGGCTAAGTGCTGAGGAGGTAAAATATATGACCGGAGTCCTGCTCTTGAGGATGTCACTGCTTAATCAAGTGGATTTTTAAAATATGTAAGCATAGTAAAATACAGCCACTTAAAATGTGCTAGAGAAACACAGACGATGAAAATAAGCTCTGTCTGGGTGCTTGGAGAAGACTGGCAAAGAAAATGAGCTGTGATCACTGAGCCTCAAAGAATGCCTAAGAACTTCACATGAAGACTAATAGGAGGGAATGCACTGCTCAGGAAAATATAAATGATCAAGTGTAGCTGAAGACCTGCTTCACAAACGGCTTGAAACAAGAAATGAGGCTCTCTGCTCTCAGTAACATCTCACTTTTTTTCCTTTTTATTCTGTGTTCCTTCTTACCTAGAACAACTAAATCATTAAGTTTTAGAATCAAAATATTTCAGCATGCATTCTTATGTTCTAAACATTACCCAATAGTTTCAAATTGGGCATTTCCATGCACTTAAGGCTATGAAATCTGAATCTTACAAAACATCACTTGAATTACACTCCAGACAGACTTATAATAGTGGCTAGAATTTATGTTTCTTAACCTTCCCCATCAAACATCCAGGGAGAACGTGGAATTTTTTATGAGTACATCTTAAATTATTCCTTCTTAAGGAAGACAAATTTCCATTATTTGTTCCATATTTCTTTATGAACCAAGTTTAGGTATTTTCCGATCTAATGATGCTTTAGCCAAGGTTAATATCTTTCAAATACTTGTAATTTAAAAATTTGTTGCACCAAATTCTTGAAGAAATGTGATGTTAAATTTTAATGATTCCATAAATTAGATTATATATGTTATCATCCTTCTCTATGGAACTAAACTTTAAAAAGTATTTTCTTCATGTTGCCTGACCTTTATTAAGTCATGGAGGAAATCTTAATTCAAAAAGGAAATAATTTTGAAAGGCTTAATAGTTTGGGATTTTTATCCTCTTCACAGATGGATCGCCTCTTTTTTTTTCATTCACTGAGGTTTTTTTTTTTTTATTACAGAAGCTGGTTGTATATTCTTAGATCCAAAAATGACCAGCAGCTTCAGAGCTTCAGATTTTACTGTCAGCCACCAGGGACAGATCAGGGACTGTGTCTGCCCCCTGCTCACACAGAGCACCATTTCCTAATAGCAGGCAACCAGAACCTGCCTTAAAACACCTCCCAGGGGCACCCTAAAGCACATCATTTAGAAATTCTGCATCCTGTTTAAGTAATTAATACCTCAATCAAATTTGTGTTAACATGGGTATCAGAAAAATTCATTCATTTTTTTTCCATTTCATGAATGATCAAGCAAGACATTTTACCCCCCATGAACTAGAAAGTACAGCCAAAGCATAATGAATCATCCATTTCTTAATTGCCTGCTTTGAAGATTTACTCAGGTTGATAATTCTGTCTGCTGTTTGCATGGTAGCTTTCTGAATTGCATTAAGGCCTTAGACCTGCATTCACAATCCCAGCATTCTCAGGGCGAATGATACCATGCAACTGAAATGAGTCTTGCTTTACCATTTTAATATAAAAACCAGGAACTGAATTTCTCCACTCGCTCTCACACTTAGACGTAATCAGAGGCAATTAAGATAGGCCCCTAGAATTAGACTGGCTCAAGAGAACAAACTGGTACAATAGCTCGTCATTCTTATGTTAAGGCACTATTCTCTTTTGTTTAAAAAGCTCAGTATACTTTATTCTTCATTTGTTCATTCATGTAATTTCCATCATACTCAGAATAAACACAACTGTTCTAACAGTCACCTCAGGTCATGCAACTGTGGTCTCCCCTTACTGTCTTTCTCTCCTCCTGCTCTCCTTTTGCCTTACTCGGCCACAGCTTCCTTGCTGTTCCATGAACACACTCTTCATATGCCCACTTCATGATTCTTGCACGTACTGTTCCCTTGTCTGTAGCATTCGCCCCAGGCCTTCTGCTTGCCTTCTCTCTGAGCTCTTTGCTCAGAGTCCCTTTATCACTGAGGCATTCCCCATTGCCTCAATTTAAAATTAATCCTACATCTACTTGTCTCAATCCCTGTCCCCCTCTTTGCTTTAGCACTTACCACCTGACACATCTTTATATCATACTTGCTTATTTATTTGTTGTCTGTCTCCATTCACCAAAATATAAAGTCAGGAGGGCTTGTATTTCTGTCTATTTTGTTCGCTGTTGTATCCTCAGCATCTAGAATATTGCCTGGCACTCAGTGAACTCTCAACAACTAGGAAATGTATGAATCAATGAGTGAGTGAGTGGGTGAATTCAAAAGGGTTCCCTGAGCAATTACTGTGCACCAGCTACTGTGTAAGATGGAAGACATGTAGAGTGAGGGAAAAAGTACCAATTATATTGCTGCATAGTGAGTCCAGTGAAAGAAATGCTATCACAGGGGTGCTTTGGAGAATGAAAGAAGGGGACCAGACCCCAAGAAGAAGGGAATGGATGAAGGAGAAAGAGGACAAAAGAGCAAAAGCCTTTAATAGGAGAAGGCAGTCAGATGTCCAAAGGTGGGGACACGTGGAATTGTGGCTCATGTGGCAAACAACACTATTACCAACACTTAGATTTTTCTTAAACGCTTTAGAGAGTCATTGAAGGATATTTAAGCTGAGGAAAGGTAAGAATGCATTATTAGCCTTTTAGAACGTTCACTCAAATGACAATGTGCTGAAAGGATTGGAGGAGACAAAAAGTGGAGTGTCCATTAGGCGAATGTTACATGAGTCAGAGAGGAGAGAGGAGAGTTTGAACAAGACCATTGCAGTGCAGTTGGAGAAGAGGGCTGGGCTGGGCGAGATACCCTTGAGGAAGAATCTGGTAACTTTGACAGGAGTAGTAAGGGATCATTCTCAGGCCTGAGTAACCTGCTTTCGGTAAAGACAATCATCAACATATGGGCTATTATATGTATTTACCTTGCTCACTGTATGTTGAATATTGTACACAGTCTTTAGAAATGGAATCCAGCAGGGGTGGAGGAAAATAAGAAAGAAAATCAAGTGCACTATGTAATTTTTTATTTGTTTACAAATTTTTAATCTTAACTTTGCATAGCTTTCCATGGCTTTTCTGAAAGGTCATGAAAAGTTCAGTGTAAAGATTTCTCTTAAGGTGAGTGAAATTGCCACTCCACACTTAGATTTTTTTCAATGACTCATTTGGTTTTTATCTTTTGAACAAAATTACATCCATGATGCAAAATTCTTCCATGAAAAAGTTCAATTTACATACAATTTACATCACCCAGAACATATGTTGAAATGAGTATACCTTAAGGTTCAAAGTTTATTTGACATATCTGGAGTTAAACTGAAAGAAATATACCTTAATATGTTGAGATTCTGTAGGTTGCCTAGTTTCCCATTTGAAAACATATACAAAGAAAATATCTTGAAAGTTAAATAGACCAGATTATTTCCATCTCTGTTGGTTGTATACAAAATATATACAAACATAAATGCGCCTGCCAAGAAAATGTCTAAGGAAAGGGCACTTGGTTGGTTGGTAAAATGGACTAAAAAGAACTTTGCTCCTTGGTTTGGAAAGCTGATTTGATCCAAACCTACTAAATCATGAAGATACAATATGAACGTGGAATTATTTTAGAAATCTTGGAAGACTAGATCAATTGACTTATTTCTGAATTAATATACAAGAGAAGCACTAGTTTGACTAACGAATAAAGACTTTATCTTTTTTTTTACTAAGTTTTTATGCAGGCTGAAAATAAAAAAATATAAGAAAAGTTAGATCGCTTAGTCAGTGACTCTATGGTATTTACCCATTGTTTTATAAATTCATGTTTGCACTAGAAGCCACGAATATTAATCAAATGTAGAAATCTTAACTAACCGACATATACTCATTTCAAAATAATTTGTTTTTGGAAGAGGAACCTTAATTTGTAAGCTTAAATTTAACAACCGCAATGTCACTGATATATAATGGATGTATCAAGGATGCCGGAAAGACACACATCTAAAGCAAAAATTTTGATCAGTAAAATAACTATTTGGTGTTTTACCCTCATACATGGTTTTGGTGGTGGGGTGGTATATGGAAATCCTGTATTTTATTCAAGATTGTTCTGTGAACCCACAACTTCTCTAATTAAAAAAATACAAAATTAAAAAATAATAATAATAACCATTTGGGGTGTATGTGCACCTTATGTTCAACATCCCCCTCCCAGCTCCCTCTTAGTAATGTATGACACTATCCTTGGCTTGTTAACACTTTTTTCCTGCTAGTGATATCAAAAAGGTATATGCACAGTTTCGGTAGCTGAGAATATATTCTTGACAACAGTGTTATGAATAATACATATGACATCTACTTACCATTCAAAATTAATGTTTTATCTTAAAAACTGGTTTTATTTTTATAATTTAGCAAAAATAATAGTAGTTTCCTAGCACTAAAGAAAGCATTATATGTATTTTCTTTGTGGAAATCTCTTGATTTTCATTAACTATTATGTTAACATGTACAACTAATATAATTTTATGGACTTCAGAGTTGTGAGTTGTCTTTCTAAGTAATTGGTTGGATGTGATCGTGCAACACAGACAAAATTAGAAAATGCCAGATGTGTTAGTCTCTAGTTCAACAGTTGATTTAAAATTTGCTCTAATTTTCATATGAAATATTCCATTCCACACATGCAATGAAAGATCCAATTTTAGTGAACAGTATTTTTTCAAGTGGCAAAGTTAGGTTTACAAAGGGAAGCGAACCTTTGTGAGTTAAACATATACAATCTCAGTCTAAACATTGAATTAATTTATTTTTGTTGTATGATTTCCAGTGTAACATAAACATTTTAAGAAATAAATACTCTAGAGGCACTTAGGAAAATGGAACCAGAGATAATGCTAAAACCCAAGTCTTTTCTTCACTTTCCGATCTCCTATTACCACAACCTCTAAATACTACCAGCATTAACAGTCACTTCCCAAACAGTATACCCCAGTGAGGAAATGATGAAGCATGTTTATGTAGATAGGAGAAGGAACTGGTGATGAACAGGAGGTTCTGATATGGATGCAGGGATAATTGATGGAGAAAGATCCCTGTGGACAGAAGAAAGGATGGATTCCAGACCCTACCAGAACACTTGCCTTGTGTAGGAGGAAGGACCCTTCTTCTGTTATAGGAAAGATGTCCATGTGAGTTTGAATTGATGAGGGACATGATATTGAGAGAATTCACATCCAATAGCCTCTGTTTTCTCTGCAAAACCTAGAATAGGGAGGATTTTTTTTTAAAAGGTGTAGAATAGGTAGAGAGAATGTGTGACCACACAGATGTGTCAGATAACAGGATCATTAAAAAGTTGGTTGGTTGAGTAAATCAAATAGGAATATATTAAGGTAGTATTGCATACAGTACTTTCAGTAACCTAAACCTGATTATATCAGGAAATTGTGGGTCATTGTATGTTTTTTATAAAATGTATGCGTGGCCAGTTCTTCCTCTACTGGCCATCCTCGTGCTTTATTCAGTATTACTATGTGTGAATGCAAGATGCTGATTAACTGAAATGGCATACATTGAAAATAAGCTAGCTGTTAGTTAAGTGCAACGGAATGAAGAGCTCACTACGTGAAATGATGAAGCACCTATAATTTTGCTAAAATATACCAAAATTAAATATATTTTGAAAGAAATGGAAGAAACTGCTTCATATTTTTTATTTAAAATAGACTCAAGTAGTCAGAATTATAGCTGGATCTCTGTGTGCTTTTCCATGAATACACATGGAAGACAGTTCCAAATCCATGAGCCTTTCTCTAAATAAAGCTAACAGAATGCCAGCACTGGCTTTGTGGTTGAAAAGCTGCCAAATCTCAGAACTGCCACATTTCCATTTTATGTGTAAATACGCTCATTCATTTCCCTAAATACTGTATTTCTTTTCTTCCCCTGAGTATTTTAGTCTAAGTTACAGCTGACAGCATCTTTTGTTCCCTTTTCTGGGACACACTAGGAGCCACAACTGACCTTGGCATCTCTTGGTTTGTAAACAAGTTTTTGGGCAGGTCAACTGGATACATTTCCTAAGAAAAAAAAAGTATATTTTTTTCATAATGCTGCTCAATTATTTCGTTTGTAAATCTATTTACTAAAGCTTTACAGATGCAGAAGCAATAAAATGTCTATTTGCTAGGGAACTGCATTAGATTTTAACTAGTTTTAGCTATAACATCTCCAGACTTCTAAATGAGATTGATATAGTCAACCTGCAGATATCTGAAAAACAGAACAGAAGCTTTGGAATAGCAGAGTTTTGTTGTTGTTTTTCAAGGAAAATTCAGAATCCTATGCTTAATGTTCTTCAAAAGAGTGCAAGAGAGAAGAAAAGACCTATTGTGCAGTTGCAACTCAAAATTTTCATTTTCCTTAATATACAGAACATCAGCAGATTTCAGTCCAGCTCTTAGAAGAGACTTATAGAATAAGGGAGTCTTAGTTGGTCACTTAAGCTCAAATGGCTTTGCTATTATGTTAATTGAATTTCTTTTTTCTTTTAGGGTCCCCTGGGGCCTCCAGGACAAAAGGTAGAGTATAAACAACAGTACTGTGAAAGTAATTATACTCCTGTTGCCTAATGTCCAGCAAAAATGGTGAATGGAATTAGCTACTGTAAGCAATCCTGAAGCACTTAGTCTGGTTTGTACATTCGGCTTTCTCAAAATGCAACCATAATGTAAGCTGTTAGATTTCTAATTGACTCCATTATAGAAAATTCAATAAATCCAGAGCAGATTCTTTTCAATCTGTCTGCAGAATTTGTACGTTATTAGAATTTTTCGTCCAAACACCGGTAAAGCATTGAAACCAAACTTAAGTGAAGGGTCATATGACATTGCAAATTGAATGCATAGTCTTGCTCAAAATATATGATTGCCAAATGACTATAAAACTGACCAGAACAGAGACTATAGATCTTGCTTGATTATTATATTCAAATGGCTCAATAGTGTCTTCCTTTGTTGAGGCAACCTGAAAGTCACTTCCTGCTTTTCATTTCAACGTTATCCTCAGTCACCAGACTGATCATTGCATTCAGACGGAGGGGGTCTCGGACTTCTAAAATTACACCAATAATACAGCACTAAATATATCAATAGCCGGTAGATGGCTCTTTGCCAACAAAATATCACTAAGTTACCATTCCCCATTCTATCCCCTTCCCTCTCAAGGGGAATAAAGGATACTTAACCTGCAGAAAACTTTTTTAAAAAAACTATTATAACAGGTGGAAAAGTGATTATTCTTTATCTTTGGAATCCATCAAAGACAGAGACTTTTTATCCCCCAAGCACTGGGCATGTGGCATCTGTTGAAACATAATCCTACAAACCAAGCAAAAGCCAATAAGTTGTGTGACAACTAGTGTGTAGGAACACTTTGTCCTTCGCAATAATGTCTCTATTAAGCATGGTGTGAAATTGTAAAGCTACCCTAATCCACATGCAACCAGGATAAAATTACTGCTTCAGGCTTCGGGAAGTCCTTTAATGACTTACCCAATATAATCACCGAATGCAGTAAGGAACTTGCCATCTCAGTTTGTTTTGCATATGATTATTATTTAATAAAGTTTTAAACTATATATTATGAGAGAAATTTAATATCATACATCGACTAAGGAAAATCTGTTTTCTAGTGCTAGAAAAAGAATAAGAACACTGTATTTTAAAATTGTTCTTCCGGAGTCTAAAAGGGAAGCCTAAAAGAAGGAAATGACATCAGTAGTTGAAAACATTTGTTAATGTCTCTACGTCCAATTAAATGTCATGCATTTTCTCAGGTAATAATTAGCTTTCTTATTCTGAACTCACCCAATCTCTCTGACCATCGATAATCTCTCCACTGTGCTTGCGTGGTCTGAAGGTGCACAGACGCAAACACACACACACAAGCAGGCACATACACACAAACACACAAGGTAAAATTTTTTGTTCGGAAACCATGTTGTTCCTGGACAGTGTTTAACACTTTTACACCTTTCTAGTTTGCTTTGAAAGACAAATTCACACTCATGTGACTTGAATATACTCCCTTAAGATTCCAGGAGGGAAGTACTTCGAATCAACAAATCTGAGTTAAGATTGGTCCTTTATTTGATTAATTGTGTAACAAGTAGCTGTTATTTGAATTACCTTTTGTTTCATGGTATTTCAACTCATGAAATTCAAGAGCTACTTTTAGGGCTAGGCTTTTTCCAGATGGAACTAAGCCTATTTTTTTCTTGAAAGCACCAAAATTTGGAGTCATATGACCTTCAGATAGATAGGAATCTCAATTTCTGTTGTGAATTTTTTTAAAACTGTATTTGGATTAGGTAGAGCTATAGAAACAAGGTTAAATGGAGAAACAACTCATTCAGAAGAAAAAAGTTCCCACTGGCATACATAGAAGTTGTTATATAGATTTGAGAGAGTAGAATAGAGCAGGCTGTTTTAGCAAGATAAAATTATGGCTGGCATAACTAACACAATATAAATTTAGAAGTGATGTATTTTATTATTATGATTTCAACTTAATATAATCATATTTCTCCTTAGGGTTCTGTTGGAGCACCTGGAATTCCAGGGATGAACGGACAAAAGGTGAGCTCTATAGATTATAGTTGTGTTTTTTTTAATAATTTGGAGAACATTAAATCAACAGAATTATTTTAGTCAGTTATATTAGTATTAATTTTATGTGCCCATTAAATACATTATTTATACTTCTGAAACATAGGGAAATTATGGTGCAAATGATCAAAATAGTTTAATTTTTTAAGATGCATAAAATAGAAACTCTTCACATAAATTTCTATTGTAAGTATTTTGGATGTATTATTTTTTATGTTTTATATATGAGATACAACTATATCTTTCTCATAATTATACATGGAGTAGGGAAAATACTATGTTTAACGTTAATTGATTTAAAAAATCACACTCTGCTTCTGTCGTGGTAAAGCAAATATATCTCATTTCTTTGGTTCTCAAAAGTAACTTTTAACAGAGGGAGGTTATCAGGCCTGAATCCAGAAACAAGCTCTTTTTACAGCTAAGTACAGTAAGGAACTATTTAGAGTTACCAAGCTCTGGTACTAAATTTTATTGTAATGTTTTAATAGGGAAACAAAATAAAGTTAAAAAAATAAAAAGAACAAAAACATCCCAACAACTCTATATATACATATCTATTTGTCTGTGTACATTTATACCTGCACTAAGCTTATGAGTTGGGCAAACCATCTATCATCGTCCCACAGATTAGTCTGGCATCCTGTGTTCCCCAACAGTCCTTCAATCTGGAACTCTACCTACAGAGACCACTGAGTTGGCTAACAAAGCTGCTAGCTAAGCCAGACTACTGAGAGCCAGGATGCTGAGCTCGGGACTTTCCAGTCCCCTTCAGTGATCTTGGCCTGGCCCTCGGAACTTCTGTGATTCATCATTTTGTCTTCCCAGAGGTTTTAAATCCATGTGCCCTTGACTGTATTCTAATATCATGAGGTGCATAATCCATACAGGAAAAACTTTGTGGCCTTTTACGTCTTGTCCATCTTTTTCTTCGCTATCAATAAGACATAAACAATCACATTTTTGAAACTTCTGAGTGGTTAAGAGCAAAAGACTGCCATTCGAGGGTGTGTGAAGTTTGGCAAAGTCCTTGAAGCCTTGAAACCTCACTTTTCTCATCTGTAAAAGGAAGACAATAGCGGTTCATACTCAGTAGGATCAGTGTGAGAATGAAATGAGTAAACATTTAAAAAGCACTTGCATCAGTGTTTGGTATAACTGTTAAACATTTTCTTCATTTCATTTTAGTGAAATTCTGGAAGTTTGATTAAACTATTCTTTAAATGGGGCTCTCTATTTCAAGAATTCCTCACTTCCCAGGGGAAATTAAAGTTCTCTATGAAGACTTATGGTATCCTTGAGTCCACAAACCAAACACTGCACACTCACTGTCCATGCCTCAGCTCTATTTTTCTACTTCGTAAAATGCATGTCCATTTGCTTCTCAGTTCCTGGTAAAGACAGAAGACTAAACTTCTTGTTTATTTCGTAGTGCTACCAGAACAAATTACCACACACTTGGTGGCTTAAACACAACATGAATCAATTCTCTTACAGTTCTGGAAGCTCGAAGCCCAAAATCAAAGTGTTGCAGGGCCATCTTATCTCTGAAGGGTCTGGGGAAGAATTCATCCTTGTGTCTTATGGGTCTTGATGGCATTCCTTGGCTTATAGCTGTATCACTCCAACATCTACCTCAGTCTTCACCTGAGCCTCCGTCTTCTGTTGTCTCTTTGTGCCCTCTCCTCTTCTTAAATGGACACCAGTCATTAGATTTAGGGTCCACCCTAATCCATATAACCTCATTTCAACTTAATTACATCTACGAAGACCCCATTTCCAAATAAGGTCACATTATTTGGAAGTATCAGGAATTAGAACTTGAACATATATTTTTGAGAGTCCACAATTCAGCCCACTACAATCATAAGCAAAAAATTGAAAGTGTAGTCATACTGAGATGGACTTTAAATTATAAAACTCAAGATGATGTTTAGAAAATACAAATGATGAGCATAGCCTAAATGTAGTTTTTTACATTGATGAAAACCAAAGCCTGTATGCCCTGAGGGTAATGTTTTGATGCTGCTTCTTCTACTTTTTTCAATTTTGAAACAATCATGAAAGTTTTTAGAAACTTTTAGCCTGAAACAAAACAACTGTAAAACTGTCACATATACTCTTATGAAGACTAAATATTCTTCATTTTTGCAAAGGAAATATGCTATTTCCTTCTCAAGAGAAAAGAATGTGATATTTTCTTGTCCAAGACACCAAGCTTGAATTATATTTCAAGAAAATGGACAGTTAATATTTACAATTTATGTCTTATTATATGTCTTTATGACATTTAAAAAATGTTTTCTGTAAAATGTAGGAAATTAAATTTCACCCTTCTATGAAGGTGTTAACACAATGTAACTTAAATTTGTTTTTCCATTTCATAGAATTTAACCTGAGACTTTGTGCATGGAATTTTTGTTAGCCTGGGCATTATCTAATATTTGTAACATCTGCTATGTCATCTTTAGGAAAATAAAGGACAAAAAAGGAGCCCTCTTCTCTGAAGCAGGTTATTCAGATAGCAAAAACAAAGTTGGGAGTAGAGTAATAATTCTATTCTTTGAACATATGAAATGTGTTTTGATCCTCTAGGATTTGTTTTTCTAAGAAAGAAGCTTTCTATATATATATATTTAAAAACCTCGGTGTCCTTGATGTGTCTTGAGAATGCATTTCTTTTCTATATTACAGCCTCACTTTTGCTGAAGAAATACTTTTAATGCTTAGAAAATAGGTTTCAGATAATAGTGAATGGAGGATATAATTTCTAAACTCTCAGAAATACGGCATATAACGACTGGGAAACAAAAATATTTTTCTCTTATGTCTTGAAAAAAGAAATTAAGCCATTTGTTCATGGGTTCTTCGCTAGAATGCTTACTAGACTTGACAAAATTGGCGATTGGCCTTGACTGATAAACTAGGGGTGACATTTTACATTTATTTTCCTTTAAATTATAGTCACCTAGACTGCTAATCTGAATATTTCTTATTTTTCAGTGCTCTCCCAGGTCTTCAGATTGTATTAGGAAGGAAGACTTAACTAAGCAGTAACATGGTGTTAAACTCCAAGCTAGTCTCTTGTGGCATCACAACCCAAAACACTAGCGTCCTTCTGTAAGAAGTGGGATGCCGTGTAATACAGTGGAAAGGGTGTGGTCTCTGCAGTCAGACAAAGAATGTTTAGTCTCCTTGTCTGGGCAAGTTCCTAACTTCTCTAAGCCATGGGTGTAAAATATAGAGGCAGACCTAACAGAATTGACTAGATATTGAATCTAAAGTGAACACTATATAGTGAGTGCTCAATAAATGTTATCTAGTAAGAGTGTATAAGGATTAAACTATCTTAAGAAGAATTTCTGCAAATGAGCTAGAGCTGTAAGCCTAGACATTTACATTCAAGCAAAAGCTAGTTGAATTCAAGACAGGATAAAATGAATATGCAAAATCACACATGAATATAGTATGAAAATGTTTCTTCTGGGTCTCCCCCTTCCCATTACTGAGTAGATGGGCTGTAAGTACCACAGATATGGGAGGGACAAGATACAGCTCTCATTATTTCAAATGCCTAGTTATCGGTGTGGGGTCATTTGGGAGAACTATCTTGGAGTCTGGGAACTCTGTCACCTCATGTGTAGCCTTTGAAAGACACTTTTTCCTCTCTGGTCTCAAAAAGCTTCATTTCTAAATTGATACAGGGGTCGATGCTAATTTATCTCTAAGTCCCTAAGAGATACTGAGTGCATAAAAAGTTGCCCTTGACTCGTCCAATTCAAGCAGTTTCTAGCTTCCTCTGTTGCAATTCTGAAAACTGTTGTTTCCTTAATTTACAATATTTTACAAAGCCAAAGCAACAAGTACAGATTTAATGATAATTTTTACCTAAAATTTTGAAATGTTTCTCTCTTCTCTGGCAAGTTGTATTGGACTCCAATTCTTTTTGTAATTCTCGTGGAATAGATCTTGTTAGTTTTTAAAAGTAAAATTGGCATTTTATTTATACTTCATGATTCTTTCTCTTTCCCTCTCTCTCTTTCTCACCCACACATACATACACTTGTACACATACACACATGAAAAATGTTTATTTGAATATTTTGTCAATTAAATCTACTTCAGATACACTGGGGGATTGAGCCAATTAAAATAACCTTATGGTAAAACCATTTTCTAAACTGAAGAATCATGTGGCAAAATAAATTGCTGCCTACAATTTTTATTTGTATATTCATACATCTGATCATTAAAAATTTGAACTCTTAGTAGGTGTTTTAACCCTTAGTAGGTGTTTAACTCTTAGTAGGTACTTCTCAACTCTTAAATATTTTCTCATTAATTTGTATCCAAACAATAAATCACAATAATGACGTTGTGTTTGATTAGTAATTGTACCCAGCATTTTGCAAATGCCACATAAGAGAAGAGATGGGATTGGAGAATTGGTTCATCAGAAATCTAATTTGTGCAACCTTTAGTTCACAGCTTTGTCTCTTTTTTGCCATGAAAATAATATTAAAGATTTATTTTCTTGCTTGTTGTCTAAGCAAGCTAGAATTTTTCTGAGGATCTCAAAGTAGTAGAGATTGTTTCCAAGGCAAAAGATAAATATCAAACAATCTTGTTTTATGTATTTTTTTAAATGTTTTCTAGAATTTATTATTATTTTTAAGACTTCAATATAAAATACAAATAAAAAATTAATATTAATTTGTTATCTGTAAATCTATCCCACACAGTTATGTGATTTTTAAGTACCAGTACATTTTAATTAGTTTACAGTTATGGTATTTGGAATTCCTCTTCATCTCTTACACATAAGTCTCATGGTCCTTCACTGACATTAATCCTCACAGCGTACTTCTAATGGCATTTTTATTGGAAGTGTATTGGGAGAGCAGGTAAATTGAAGCTTTCAGATCTCCAAAGATTAAGCCATTTATTTAAACACATTTTCTGGACTACACAGTGAACTCAGTATTTTTTATTCCTGATCCACTTCTCTAACCAATAAACATGTTCCTTTCTTTTTCTGCCTTAACACCACGGTATAAAAATGAATTAAATTCCTAAAAGATTTGAGTGTTGTAAGTACACTTGTTTTCTGGTTAGTTAACTTCAGATTTTCCTCTATCAATAGCAAAATTTATCCAGTTATCTATTCTTCAATATATTTATGATTTTCCCAATTTAGACTTTAAGACACTTAGAGTAAATATAGCATTGATTACTGATTCCAGATTAGATAATAGTTCAAAGAAAGTATTTTACAACAATTCAATCCTTGTGTAGATGAAAGGTAAGAATTAAATAACTGTTATTAATTCTTCTGTTTTTAAACGAGCAATTATGAAGATCAAATAAATTCTAAGAATTTTTTTAGTATTAAGAACATTTTTCTTTAGTACTATAATTATAGAATGTGGTTTTTTCTTCTTAAAGAAGCACAATCATTTTCTTCTTATAGAATATTTCATAAAGTCAAACTATTTTATCCCTGAGTGGGTGTCATACATTCTCAAGCATTTTTATACACAAGCGTGCTCTTGACAAGACCTCTCACTCAATTTTACTTTTTAACAGAACAAAAGATATTTCTATTCTTTATATAATTAATTTTAAGCTCCTTTGAAGGGGAATAAAAAGTTAGTTGAAAAGGGCAATTTAATTCTGGTTTGATAAAAAACAATTACAATATGATTTTTTAAATCCACTTTTCACCCTGACTTTATTCAAGCATGCTATTTTGAAATTTAATGTTAGTTATCATTCTAGTAAATGAAAATATTGTTGGAGGAGGAGAAAAAAAATTGAGGAGAGAGGATTAGTGGGGAAAGGCTGTGAGAGGAAAAGAAGCACCGCACCGGCTGTTGTAAAGCAGTAACCATAAAAAATGAGGGAACATCAAAGCAAATGTGTTTAAAAGAAATATGACATCCTGAAGTCCATTTATTTTTTATTTAAATTTAATACACTGTATTTAGTAGAAGAGATCCATAAAAATACTTGTTCTTCAGAGCAGATTGGATTGTATACGTACTCTGGGAAAGTTTTTGCCAAAGCTTCCCTTAAATGTGTTCATTAATCCATTTACTGATTTCTTCAATCATTCAGTCAACAAATAATTATTCAGCCCTTACTTCTAAGCACTAGGCACCATCCTGAGCATTGAGACCAAAGCGCTCTCTGTCCTTATGGAAGTTCCAGTCTATTGGGTGGTGTGGACACTAAATGAGTAATACCCTGAATGCCATGACGGAGAAGCCCAGGGCCGCATGGGGCCTGGTTTGAAAAAATAAAGGAATGCTTCCTTAATACATGATGTTTAGGAAGGACTAAAAGGATAAATGGGCATTGCAAGGGTAAGAGAAACCATTGCTGTGCTGCAGTACTTACATATTAAATAAGAATTCTATTTCTCAGCACCATATTCATTACTACTGTGGGGTGCTGCATTCATCACGGGCCCTATTTTTCCTTCACGTTTCTGACCGCTAAAATATTAAGTCGATACGAACCACTAAGCCTGTTTTTTCATCATTAGATTTGCTCTCTAAATGACACTCGTGATTTTGAAATATGTATTAAAAGTAGGGCTGCAATGAGACAACTTGCGATAACAATCATAACGGGCTCACATGCACCCATTCCCATCCATTCGGTTCTGAGCCTCAATGCTAAGAGACTGAGAGCCATTGTCCAGTTGTGAAGCAACACTATGAGACTGATTCATGAGAAAGAATTTCTTTCAGGATCCTCTTCTTCAGTTCCTTCGTGCAGAGAGCAGAAGCGGTGTGTGATAATTACTCATATTCAGCTCTTACTAACTGTTGCACTGTTCTAAGTGGTGCATACAAATTAGCTGATTTCATCCTCATAGCAAATGAAGTGGGTACTGCTGTTATCTCCATTTTATGAATGAGGAAATTGAGACCCAAAGAGGGTAAATATTTTGCCCTGTATCATACAGGTAGTAAGTGTCAGAGGAGGGGTTAAAGTGTGGATTTTAAATTCAGGAAAGCCTAGGTTCAAATCCCAGCTTTGTTATTCTGTATTTGTATGACCTTGAACAAATTACTTGCCCTCTCTGAGTCTCAGCTTCCTCATTTGTCAATATGGGGATTATAATATTTACCTGTAAGTTTAATTAAAAAAAAAAATGAACCAAGTAGCATGTTTAACTATCCATTAGAAGATTATTATTCCATGAGAACAGACCACTTCCCTCTCTGAATTGGAGATATTAGTACCTCCGTGACTCAGAAACCTCTTAGCCATATAAGTGAATTTTAATAGGAAATATTATCTCTTCACTGACCTTTGCAGTTTTTCCAGTTGGACATAACCATCTAACATTTCTATTAATAATTAAGCACGTTCTTTTTCCAAGAGAAGAGAAAGTGTTATCCTTCAACCTATGGATTTATTATTAGTAACTATATTTTAAGAAAGAACAAATTAGCTGGATTTTTTTAAACTTAAAAAAATGGATATCTTATCAAGGGCACATTATGTTGCAAGTCATAGAAAACTTACCAGAACCAGTTTAAAAAATAAAGGTATTTATTGGTTCATGTAACTTGAAAGTCCAGCATTAATGCAGGTTTCAGCCTTGCATTGCTCGAGCAACCAAACCACGTCATTAAGAACCCAGTTTCTTTCATCTCTTCGCCATGTCCATGCAGCTGTCCTCATCGAATGGCCCACTCTCCTCTGCATTGCAAACTGACTGCCAGCCACGCCTGGGTCTTCATCTTCCTTATCTACATCCAGAAAGGAAGAGTCTCTTTCCCCAGACAGCCTCCATCTCTCATTCCCTCTGTGAGGACAATGTCAGATGCCGACTTGGCTTAGACCCAGGCTGCTGTGGCTGCTACATCCATCACAGCAGCACAGTGGCGTGGAGAGTTACCAGCCAGCACTAAGTATCCAATTTAGAAGAGAGATTCTTCTTACACCAGGAAGCTAAACAATTGTGTTGCATCGGACTTATCCCAGATCTAGGAAATTCTTCCACCTCATTAATCCTCTTCATCCATTATAGTATTTTGTCTTCCTAAAACATAAGCCTTTATTCTTTATCTTTTAAAATAATCCATTCAAGTACACACAGGCGATTATTTTCTCCAAAGAAGAGAACCTGCTGTGGCCTCATGCTCTCAGGCTGGTTTTTGCTCACCTTTGCATCTTTCATGAGTTGTTGAAAAAGGCAATACTGGACAATGCCTCCCTTAGATCCAGGCCAGCACTGCTCTTCATTTGAGCCTGCTTTGTCCTTCTTCTGTCTGTGACACCCCCGACAGGGGGAGGGGCACAGAGGGCCAAGAAATAATGCCTGCTCGGCGCCCAACCTCCCCTCTTCTAGATGGTGCATCTGGCTCCCAGGTATCAAGACTTCCTGCTTCAGCTGTTCTGAGTCTGCTTCTAGTGGCCATTTGGCTTTTTCCTCAGGTCCATCTTCCAAGGGTGAACCATTTTGCTGGGGTGCACACCCCCAAGTCTACGGATGGCCTCTGGGCAGCTGTTGGTGAGGGGCTGTGAACAGAGCTTGCAGACTGAGGTGTGCCCACGGCTCAGGGAATACCAGAACCGGGGTTGAGAAGAGAATAGGGCTGTGACGAGAAGGAGGCCAAAAGCAGGGTGGGGTGAGGGGCCGTCTCTGTGTATTCCTACCCAGAAGTCCAAATGTTACGTGAGCTCACGGCACATAATTCCTCTCACTTACGTAAATTTTATCCAAATAAACTCAATCTAGCCGTGTTCTGTGATGCTGAACTTTTAGGTATCTCTTTGCACTTCAGTTTTCTGTATTCAAATTCTATTGTGCACATTTCTGTCTACATTAGAGTATAGAAATGTAGAGCAAAAATTTTTAACCAGAAGAATTATTTATGATGTAGTTCATAGTAATATAATTGATATGACAGTCATGGTTTTTATTTTACATTTTTATGCATTTGCAACTACTGAAAAAATCATAATGAAGGTTTGGTTAATAAGTGTAATTTAGTTATTACTTTAATCAATTTAAAACCCATTTCAAAAAATTATCTGAGGGCAGTGCAATGGTGGTTCAGTGGCAAAAGTCTCACCTGCTGTGCTGGAACCTAAAAATAGAGAAAGATTATCTGAAATAGAATATTTTTATTAAGTACCTGATTGTTATACCTGCTACCTTTCTAATAACTAGTATTTATGTTACCAGTGTGGACAAAGAGAATCTATTTTACAGAGTGAGTCTGCTGATGAGATAAACAAGACAAAATTCCCCTGTAGGAATACCTGCTCCCCGATACAGAACCAAACCTAATCCCCAGGCTAAGGTATTCTGGTCTTCCTTTCACCATGTTCTTAAAGTCCTCTCTGCCTCCAAGGAAAAATAAAAGAAAAAATTAGGAATTGGTATGAAGGAGGAGCTGAAAAGATGAAATTGCTCCATATGAGAGAGAGAGAGAGAGAGAGAGATGCAGAATTCCCAGGAGAGTCGAGGGAGGAGGGAAAGAGGAGGAACGATGAGATGGAAGGGGCAGAGAGAAGACATCAGCGAGGTGAAGAAAGGCTGCAGCTCTGGGATGTGACTCCTTCCACGCACCCCAGATGTCCATCACTGAGCTAACAAAATGCCCATGGAAAGTGGGGTTTTTTAGACAACAGACGAAGAACTGACTGATGCATGTGAAATTGGTCTGGAAAAAGATAAAGGTAACACAATTGGACCCAAGCATCTGAGCAAAGGAGTCTGGGAGAGCAGGTCTCAGACTTCCACGACTTGTAAAATTGTGACTTGAGCCAAGTTTAATCAAATCTCTATAAGTAAGGAGCCGCAGGGGACTACTTTATTCCAAAAACAACAAAAGCTAATTTTGATCTTTAGAGCTTAGAAAAAGCAAGACATTAATGTACCACCCCACCCTCCAATACCTTACAGAATAAAAGTTGAACTTTACAGAGGCTTGAACAATTTGCTCTATATCCCAAGACCAACAAGGCAGAAAACTAAGATGCAACTTGGATGCAACTGGAGGGGCTTCTGGGCTTTCCTTGGAAGCCACTGAAGTTCTACCCCCCTTCAAGGGACTCTGTGCCTGCACTCACTCCCACCCTTTGCTCTGAACTTACCCTGTTCCTCTCTGTTCTTCAATCCTAATGTTTCATACTGACCTTGGCATGACCCATCTTCTCCTTGGGTCCCCTTCTCTCTGTAGTCAAAACAAGAGTCCTCTCTTACCACCAGGGTCAAAAACCATTTTCCATTTTCCCATTAGGGCAGCTTTGTTGTCTCAGTGTATGTTGGGCCTAGAGTGCACATGTCTTAATATAATATCTCTCCACTCTTCCAGAGCTCCATTCATCATTCTTACAGCATATGTTGAACAATTATTATGGGTAAAACACAATTTCTAGGCACCGTGGAAAGAGTACTGCACAAAATACACAGTCTTGCCCTCTAACAATTCATGGTTTACTGGAGTGGGGGCGTGGAGGGTTGCCAGGTAAAATACAGGCTGTCCAATTAAATTTGCATTTCAGATGAATAATTTTTAATATAACTATGTCCTATTCAATATTTGGGACATAGAAAACTGAAAAACTACTCATCATCTGAAATTCAAACATAACTGGGCATCCTGTATTTTTATTTGCCAAATCTGGCAGTCCTATTAAGGGAGACAGAAAAGAAACAAAGAATTTTATCTTAGGTGCTAGGTTTGTGCCATAGATAAATGAAGGAAGGTGACAGGCATAAGGAGAGAGAGAGGGTGGTTGTGGACTTGGGAGCAGCCCTTGTAATAATGGAGCATTTGAGTTGAGACTAAAGAAGGTGATGGAGTAAGCCTCTATGGGTGTCTAAAGGAAGAGCCTAAGGTGGTGCATTAGAGAGAACCCCAAGTCTGCTCAGCATGTTGGAACATCACCCTTTACTGCCAGTGTGCTCTGTGTTCCTTGAGCTCATGTTCCTCTTCTTTTGATGAAGTCTTACTAAGGAGGCGTCTCCACTCAGTGATGGGCCCAGTTTACCACTAATAGGCTGCCAAACAGGCCTAGACATGTCTGAATTCTGGGCAAAGATAGCTCCCGTCCAATCATGGGTTTCAAGAGAGAAGCAGAAGTGCCAGAGGCAGCCACATGTGGCAGCAACCATTTAGTTCAGTTTCTGGTTTTGAAGTGAAGGACTACCTGTACTCCCTAATATTTTGTACTCTATCTCTAAATCTTCT
The DNA here is from genome assembly GCF_023851605.1 of Tamandua tetradactyla. Classification (NCBI taxonomy): domain Eukaryota; kingdom Metazoa; phylum Chordata; class Mammalia; order Pilosa; family Myrmecophagidae; genus Tamandua; species Tamandua tetradactyla. The sequence continues at coordinate 14,093,324 of NC_135350.1, forward strand.
TTATAAATGTTAGAATTGTTGCTCTGGTAATATATACACACAGCAATTTTTCCTTTTCTATCTCTTGTTCCCCACAAAGTAAATTATGTATGGTGTGCTGGTTTGAAGCTATTATGTACCCCCAGAAAAGCCATCTCCTTTAATCCTCATTCAATATTGCTGGGAGGAATCTTTTTTATTGTTTCCATGGAGATGTGACCCACACAATTGCGGGTAGTAGCTTTAGATTAGATGGTTTCCATGGAAATGTGTTTCAACCCATGCAGGGTGGGGTTGCTTACGGGAGCCCTTTAAGAGGGAAGCATTTTGGAAAAAGCTGTAAAGCCACCAGAGCCACCAGAATGGACAGAACTTCAGGGAAGCCATTGAAGAGAAAGCTAGCAGATCTTACCATGTGCCTTTCCAGTTGGGAAAGGAACCCTGAGCATCATCAGCCTTCTTGAACCAAGATATCTTTCCCTGGATGCCTCAGATTGGACATTTTGCTTACATTGGACATTTTCACGGCCTTAGAACTGTAAACTTGCAATTTAATAAATTCCCCTTTTAAAAGCTGTCCCGTTTTTGGTATATCACATTCTGGCAGCTTGCAAACTAAAACATATGGCCACAGGTAATAATATGTTTTCCTTTCTAAGATATTTAAACTAGTTGTTAATTAACATTAGTAATATATGCACATGGTTAATGTATTTAACAATGCAAAAGGAAATGAATTGAAAAATTAAAGCTCCCCATCCCAACCTCAAACTCTAAAGACACCACCTAGATGAAAATCACTATTGATGGTTTCTTTTGTAGCCTTCCAGAATTTTTCTGGAGGTCTCTACATTCCTCACCTTGTATTTCTCACTTAATGATTAACCTTGGCAATCTCTAGATATGTGCATTTTATTCCTTTAACTATTGTATAGTGTCCCATTCAATGGATCTGCTATAATGGATTTAACCAGCTCCCTATTCGCAGGGTGAGCAGGTAACGGGTATCATCTAAACTTGGGTACCTTTGAGAGCAGAAGGGCTCTGTTAACAATCAGGTTAGAACTACAGGCAAACCTGGGTTTCCTCATCACAGACCTGCTATCTGTTGTCTAATATCAGAAAATATATTAAATATGTTTATCTATTGATCTCATTTTGAATATTTCTGAACTTTAGTTATTACAAACAGCATTGCAGTAAAATCCTTGCAATAGATTTTGGTATACTTCTGCAAGCACATCTGTCAGGTAAATCCCTAGGCCATCCATGTGCTACTGACTGGGAATTTAAATGTGCAAAAGCCCATAATAGCTGGTTCAATAGTGAGAGGCTTTTATCATTGTTAAAGAAAATGTAGTACTGAAAAGGAACAAATTTACTTTGACAAGGTAAAAATATATAATTTTAGTAAAATTATATCATGCTAAAAATTTAAAGCTATGACTCATTTTAAATTCCTACTGCCAGACTGGAAAACAATTGTGATTAAAGCAGTGGTAAGCAATATCACTGCTCAATGGCGTATTTCCCTAAAGTGCTAAATCTTAATAAGAAAACTGTGTTCCATTGAATCTTTGCATATTCTTTCAACTTGTGCTTTAAAAGCAGTACCTGAAATCATTATAAAAGTCTTGCATGATATTTTACATTACTGATATAAAGAATGTTTCGTTAAAATAAAAAAAAAAAGGAAGCAGCAAACCATTCTCTTTTTTTGCATGGGCAGACACCGGGAATTGAACCCGGGTCTCTGGCCTGCCAGGTGAGAACTCTGCCTGCTGAGCCACTGTGGCCCACCCTAAACTATCCTTTTTAAAAGTCACTCCAATTTATTTTGTGCAAATATACAAATGGTCATTTGGGAACAATGCACTAGGACTAGCCTTAGAATTTAATTTATAGTCTAAGAAACACCTAACAGTCTACCTACAGGTACAATGGTAGCTGTTGTTTTGCTCTGTTGCCATCTGCATGTGTATTAGTCAAGTTTCTCTGGAGAAACAGAACCAACAGGAGAGATATGTAAATATGAGATTTATAAAGGTGTCTCACGCAACCATGGGAATCCAAGAGTCCAAAATCCATAGGGCAGGCTGCGAGGCTGGCAACTCCAATGAAGTGTCTTGACGAACTCCACAGGAGAGGCTCACTGGCCGAAGAAGCAGTGAAGGAGTCTCTCTCTTCTCCCTTAAGAGTCTTCAACTGATTGGATCAAATCCGAATGAATGGATTTTTCTTTAATTCAAGTAAGATTCACATAACATAAAGTTAACGATTTTGAATAAACCACTAATTGGTGTTTAATACATTCACAGTGTTGTGCAATGACCATTTCTCTCTAGTTCCAGAACATTTTCATCATCCCGAAATAAAGCGCCATACCCATTAAGCCGTTACTCTCCATTTCCCTCCCACTAGACCCTGGTTACCACCAATCTTTTCTGTCCCTTTGGGTCACCTATTCTGAATACTTCATACAAATGAAGTCATAGAATGTGTTTTTCTTCATGTAACTTATATGCGGACATATTGAATCTTACAAGTGATAAAAATATATAAAATTGAACAATAGCAAGCTCTCATTTGTACTTATTAAAAATAAGAACAAAATGAATTAAGAAAGTGAAACCCAATCCTAATGAGGTTATGACAATGGTAGCACAGAGTGGATAGCTCTAAAAGCAGATAAAACATTCAGAAACCTTTTGGGAAACAATTTAGAAATATGCAATTGGTGCTATAAAAATACTTCCATTGACTGGTAAAACCAGCATATAGAATTTATCATAATGAAATAATTTGACAGAAAAAATTGTTAAGTTTGCTAACAGGGGTGTTTACTTAATTCATCTTTAAGAACAAAAATTGGGAACCACCTGAGTATTCAGCGTTAGGGGACTGATGAAACAGATGATTATCCATAACTCTGATAGATGATAAACTATTCACAAGACTTTCATGAAGACCATGTGACAGCAGGATATATAATGTAAAGATAATGAAAAAGATAATGAAACATCAAGCTATGTAATATGCTTTCAGTTGTTTACAAATATATAAGCATATGTAAAAAAGATTTAAAGGAAATAGAATGAAATGAAATTATAGAGTGAATGGATTACAAGTCATTTTTTTGTATCCTCTTATGTTATAGCATTATTTTAACAATATATAAACTCAAAGAAAAAAAAGTAATAGTCCCTTGATGTTCATATATTAAGGAGAATGCTGTGCAGATACCTAAGCAACATTTCTCTTCCTTGCTTCAAAATCTCAGCATGTATTTTGTCCAGTGCCAGCAGTTGAACCAATTTTTTTTTATAACTCTGGCTACCATGGTTATTCTTGAAAATCTAAACAAAGTTTGTATTGTTCCCTGACAGCACCTCATATTTGGATTAAACCATGAGTTATGATTTTAGTGCATCCTGTTGAGGATTCTTTGAAGGCAGACTATATACCTCTTTTTTTGGTTACATAGTAAATGATAGTCCTCTTTCAGGGTGTATTCTGTTTCCAAGTTCTTATCCTTTTGCTATATTCAAATAGCATATCAAAAATTTCCCATAATAGCCATTGTTATTCTAAGTCAAAATCATTTTGCCATTTTACCAAGGGAAGTGCAAGAGTTAGAATTATAGTGTGACTTTGTATGGAAAGCAGAAGTTCTTCCAGGAGGTTAAGACTGTAGCAACTATAATAACCTAATGTAATAGTAAAACACTTTGCATATGTAGAAAACACTATGAGTGTCATATTGCTTAGTTTATCTGTGTATAAATCATCTTTTATAGGTTCTATTTCATTTAATTCAGTTCAGATTTTCATACATCCTGAAGACCATTACTAAATAAGAGTATAAACCAAATGATAATGAGGATAGACATGTTCATCATCTACTCTCTCCTAAATTTATATCAACTTCTAGATTCACTCATGCATTCATTTGGCATTGTAGCATAGTGTTAAGAGCACAACCTCTTAAGCCAGAGCATGAGAGCTCAAATTCTGGCTATAGCTGTGTAACACTGGGCAAGTTACTTCAATTCTCTGTGCCTTCATTTATTTACCTGTAAAATGGTGATAGCAAATAATATTACTTCATAGTACTTTGTGGGAACTGAGTTAAGGAATGTGACGTTCCTCGCACATAATAAACACTTAAAAATACTACTATTATTATGAATAGTAATAATATTCATAAATTTGAAGTGTTTTTGAAGCGGATAACACAAATCTAAAAAAGGCTCAAGCCCTGCTCTACAGGTGCTACATTTCAGACTTGGAAAATATGCTCAATTAAAGAAGCAACCTCAGTGCAAAGAAGAATGTAGCCCAGTAATTGGGGTACATCATAAAGAATTTCGGTGAATGTTTTTAAATGGAAATTAAATTCTAGTTGAAGTATATTTGAGCCACATGTAGGATAGAGGGTGACAGTAGCTTTCCTTTGCACTTGAAGATTCTTCCTCTTTACAAAACAGTTGCTGATTCAGAGTCTAGGACAACTGGTGTGTGTGTTCATCTTTCTGAAATGGGAGAATGTTCTAATGCAATAGCCATCATCATTTTCCCCAAAGCCACTAAGACAGTGATGCCCACAAATCTGAATGTTTGATTCTAAATAGTTTTACAGTAAAGCTGGAACAAGAAATTAATGCCATTTTTTTACTCTTGTGTTAAATGCGTCTAAGTGAATTAAGTAGGTGTTCAAAGATGTGTACATTCTTCAAAAATTTCAATTTGGAAACACTCATTTGATTAACTCTGACCAAAAAGAAAGGTAATGATTTAGTCTTTCTTTTCCTGAGCTGATGAATCACTTAAGAGTTTTCCATTGAGAGGCCCATATTTTCTATTGTCTTCTACTCATGCAACAAGTATTTATTTGCTTCCTATAATAAACCCAGCAACAGGCTAGATATTAATTTCTTTTGGTAAGTTGCTTCAGCTTTCTTAATGGGGAACAGACTGAACAAAGGAAATCAATCCTGTGTTGGCTTTGGTACCTTGCATATACGATTGTAGACTATATAAGCTAACTTGTATTTACACTAGTTGGCACTTATTTTCTGGCTACTTCTATAGCATTATTGAATGGTTATCCCCTCTAATGATGTTTATAACCTAATGAGTTTGTCTGTTGTATTTAGTAGTGTTCATTTTTCATTTTGAGGGTGAAGCCGGGTTGCCTGGAGCAGTGGGACAGCATGGAATTCCAGGTCTAAAGGTTAGTTCATATGAAACCAACCATAGTCATCTGAGACCTGAATTTACATGAAATTGTAAGTTATTACAATGTCTTATATTCTGCTGATTATACTTGGATGGAAATTTTTTGTCAATACTGAAATATGCTATAGTATGGAATTTTGTAACTAATGAATAAATTATGTTTGTGATTCTCATTAGCAATAAAAATGCAGGAAAGCAAATAAGATATGATTCTCTATAATCTTTACTCTGAGACAACCTCAACATAAGAAAGCCCATATTTCCTATAGTCATGAGAATATAAAAACATAGACCCTGTCCATATTACCTACAATTAGCATAATATTTACAAGATTTACTGGAGATGATCACCGTGACTCTGTGGCTTTTCCTCAAAATTCGCCCACCTCCAGCACTTATGCAATGTAACCAGTTCATCGTGTAAGAGCAGAATAAAGATGTGGCATGTTTAAAATTTTAAAATGGGTGTAGTCTGAATTACTAAATAGGGAAAAAATGTAATGAGCGTTGTTTTATTTTTTTGGATTGCCAGCTTTTCTTTGTTTCTTGAAGAACAAATGAGCCTGTTAAATATAAAAAGATTGGTAACCATTTAGTTTAGCCATACAGGCAGACAAATCCCAAAGCCTTTGATGCGCAAACATCCCTTACAGTACAAAAACTAATGTCTAATCCTGTCAGCTGTGCTGGTGTGTACCTATAACCACAGATGCCCGTCAGCTGATTTTACAGATCACATTGCCATTGTCAGGAGCCTAGGGCAGACCTAAAATTCCTAGACCTAATCCTTTGTCCTGCAGGAGAGGAGAGAAAATATCTTTGCTGAGGCTACAGCCATTTTCCTGTCTTCTTCGCTCCCTTGCTCCATGCTAAAAAGCCAAGCAATAGGAGTAAAGGCTTAATGCACATTCACGCTGCTATTCTTTCATTGCCTAGTGGCCACCGGGATAAATGTCTAGCGGTGAAGGGGGCCAGCAATTCAGAAAGCCCATTGTCAGGTTGACTTTCAAGGAATGAGTCTTGTCTGCAGACTAATTCCAGAGTGAGTGGGTTGTAGCAATAAAGAACACAGTCATCTCCTTAAACAATTTTTGAAAAGCAGTTTGATTGCTTAGCCATACTAACCCAAGTTTTTCATAAGAGAAGTGTTATCATAATGTATATGATTTATTTTAGATCCCATTCCATCTCCTGTCCCTTGCCTGCTTAAGGTTATAATGAAATTCTCTTCAGAACACAATCTTGTGTTTTAGTTCTCATTCTGTCTGGTCTACATTTTCAGTAGCAAATTATTTCCTAAACTCACTTGGATACTGTTGCTTTCTGGTGTCTTTCCTGAAGGTACCATACCTCTTATAATACACCTGATCTGGAACATTCTAGACACCAGCAGGTTATAGAGAGTCTTTGGCCTCGTTAAGGGGTCCACTCAGCACGGAGTGCTTGTGGTTATGTTAGGGGAAGACAGCCTGGAGAACCGCCCTGGAGAACCGCCCTGGCACTCAGGACCCCTGTAATGATCCAGGAACCAGGGGATGCTTTGAGTGAAATGCTTTGTAGAAGAACAGGCCAGTCTACCTTATAGATGCTGTGTTTGGGCAGAATGAAAAATAGCAAACCATTTGAATGCTCTCAAAACATTGAACCCTCATGCCATTGGTCTCTTTTGTGTGCCAAAAGCCAATTTCTGGATGATAATCTTAAAATATCTTTTGTTGTGCTCTAAAAGCAAAAAAGTAAGCTTATATTTGATATTCATACTCATACCCAGTTCTCCAGGAAACTCCCCTTGTTTGTTTCTATGTGGCAACCATGTATAACCAGAATAGAAAGTATCACACATGGCTTAGCTAGCATGTTCAATATCTTATTTTGTTGGATGTCATTTAATTATGTATTTTAATATATTTTATTTGTATTTTAATATATCCCTCAAACTCTGTTCTTTTGCTCAGGGAGAACCTGGAGAACGAGGAGAAAAGGTGAGTATGATTCTGCTTATATATTTCTTCTTTTTTTCCCCCAAAAGGTATCCGAACTGAATCAAACTGTGTAAATATATTATATATGTATAAAGTGACAAAAGGATTTTTTAGTAGAAGAACATGGTGTAATTCTTATGTGTGGACAAAAGTTTGGGTACAAAGGCTTAAAGAAATGGAGGGAAAGAGAGCAAGTTTAAACATTCTATGTTGAATTTTTAAGTAGCTTTCAAAAATACCTAGGCTTGAAAAATTTCTATTCTAACTACTTAATAACACCACTCCAATCCTTTTCTCAGCACCACAGCTCTCTCTACTGCTTCTTATGTCACTAGGTTAAAAGGATACAGATGTTTACCTGCAGCAAATGTGCTGAATGTTGTCCTACAAAGAATGCTCATAAAAACTAAAAAGAGAAGCGAAAGAAGCAGCAGTAATGGTGCATGTTAAATTTCTCTTGGACTCTCTTCCTTACTACTTTGGGACCTGTCCTGATTATTTTTAGATTCTCAGCGTATATTATGATGCCTATTTTCCTGATTCTCTTGCTATTTACTTTAATAGTGAGTAAGAAATATGCAGTCTGTGTGGGAAACAACCTGTATGCTGTACAATACTCTTCATGCGATCTTTGCTAGTCATGCGATCTTTTTGGCCAATCAGTATTATGACTGTAATTCCCAAAAGACATTCATCTAAAGATCAAACTTCTTGAATATAACTCTATTTTTTTTTTTATTATTATTTTTTATCATGGGCAGGCACTGGGAATCGAGCCCAGGTCTCCAGCACGGCAGGCGAGAACTCTGCCTACTGAGCCACCTTCACACCACCCTATAACTCTATTTTTCAATATTGCAAAGCAAACAGAAAATACATCTATTTAAATGGGATAAAAATAGAGAGCAGAAAAGGCAATTTCTTGCTCTGAGTCCATACTCCTAAGAAGGTTTTTGTTTTTTCAATAAAGAGATATTCAAACAATTTTTTAAAGCATGCTGATGGGCTGCCTACCAAAAGTTCATCCTAACTGATAATCAGTATATTTATTTAGCATGCAGTCGGATCACTGTAAGTTACATGAAAATTAATGAGACAACAGATGAGACATCTACTCTTTTGTGTAGAATTTAAGGAGGAAAGGTTGCGGTGTTAGCACGTTCCCGGGATTCATAAGATAAAGGGTCTCAGGCTCTCCTGGGCGCCGTGGTGCATCATTCTGATAGACAAAAGTCCAAGCAGGTTAAAGTTACGCTTATTTGAAACAATAATAGAAAATGGAAAGAGAAAAGTGAAAGTCTCCCTCTCCTGCCCACTCCCCTCCCCCAAGGAAACTATTATTATCATTAGTTGCTTTCTTAGCTTAAGGAAGTTTTGACATGACAGGAAAGTGACCACAGCCTTTGGAATATACTAAGAATAATACATTGCTGTCACTACTAAGAGCTACCATTTATTAGGGCTTATTATGTGCTTGATACTGTTCGAGTTGCTTTACATGCAAAATATAAGTTATTTCATAAAACTCCATAAAGTATTTTTATCCTCACATTACACACGATAAACTTGATGCTCAGAGAATTTCATTTGCCCAGTACGTGCTGAAACTGAACTCAGAATCCGGATCTCCCTTGCTGCAAACCCATGATATTTCCGCTATAACGTGCTGAAGATTTACATTAAATAATTTGGAGTTTAAGGAAGCAAAGCATAGATAATAAATGAATGCCTTTTTCTAATGCATTGTTCTATGGGTACAAAGGAGACATCAGTGAGGGAATAGGCATAAGATGTCTCAAAAATCAAAAGGAAAAAAGCCTTCAAACTCATTATGCTCTGATTCAGAAAAATAAAACCCCAGCTTTATAATAAACTTTTCATATTATTAAATGCAAAAATATAGGCTCAGATAAATAATCCACACATTTCAAAGGTATTGTCAAACACTTTAAGGCTCTTGAAGAAAGCGTAGGATTTATATAACCAAATGGAAAAGACAGGTTGGGATTCCAGGTGGAAGGAATAACACAAGAAGGGATACAGAGGAGGTGATGGTATGGCGTCTTGAGGGAAGAGGAGAAAGTCTTTTTTAGTGGGAGGTTTAAGCATGGAAGAAAATAGAATGGGTTGAGGAGGCTTTAAGTGCCAGAATAAGGTATTGGGAGACAACATGGAAGTTAATGTTTTCGGTTAATATTGTGGAGTAGTTGAAAACTGTTCAGCCATGTCCATTGTAATAAAATTTCTTTGGATCAGTTGATATCAGGCAGCTGGTCAAGTTAAAGTATATTAGCTCTGTAGATCATCTATAAAAAATCTTAATATATGATGCTTATGAAAGAAAACGTAAAATGATGAAAAATACTCTTTGCTTAATGTTACCAGTATATTTTATATACTTTCCTTTCCTCCCCCCCTCAGGGTGATGCTGGAGAGACTGGCCCTAAAGGTGACGCAGGAGAAAAGGTACAGTTTTGTGAAATATCAAAGTGTTCGGAATGAACAAAAAATATGATTTCACATATATGAAAATGGTTAGATTTTGAGAGGAGAATGAGTGAGTAGCTTCAGAAGACAAGATTAGAGATAGTTCTGCAGGATTAGAAAACATTTAAATATTTGATTTATAAAAGATGACTATTCTTCCAGTTCCTGGCTATATATCTAAACATTTTTTAAGGTGAAATGGTATGGCACAAATTCTAGAATATACGTAGTTAAGTTTCCAGTAAGGTGGCTTTCAAGGAATAAAAACACCTGGTCATGTGCAAATGGGAAACTTCCTTTATACCCAGGATATAAAAATACAGTTCCTAAAGTGATTTAGTTTATCCCAATTTTAGAAGGGAACATGTCAAAAGATAGGGGTGAGATTAAAGAGTTTGAGTCTTAATTAATGTCACTGCCTTTAATTGATGTCACTGCCTTTAATGCAGTCTTGAAATTGTGCCTCAATTTGAAATCCACTAAATCTTGATATTTGTTCAGACTGTTTCTGCCACTTTCTTTTCTAATTTTTAAACCATTATTAGCATTTATATTGCAGTAGTCATGTGGCTGTCTTCCTACATCTCCTTTTTTGCTCCCTAGTCTATTGCTGTGGCTATCTTTTGCTTGGATTCATACTTTATAGACATCTCTGACATAGGAAGAATATTTTACTTCACTTATGCTTTGCATTAGGAAATAAGATCTTTTTAAGACACTGAAAATAGAATAGAGTCACTTGGATTTTAAATTAAATCAAGCCAAGCAATTGAGTGATAAAAAAAGAATCATTCATATAGGCTCACAGTTGGGAATGCAACTATTCTGCATTGGAAATTATTACAGTACAGATGCATAATGATTAGCCATAAAATCCACAAAATAGAAATCAGTTTGGTTGGGCCACAGGGGCTCAGCAGGCAGAGTTCTCGCCTGCCATGTGCAGACACCTGGGTATAATTCCTGGTGCCTGCCCATATCAAAAAAAAAAAAAGAAAGAAATTTATCTTCCTCATTCTTATAAATATTAATATAAATATGGTGTGGGTGGTAGGATTGAAATAATGTCACCAAATAGTGTGTTTGTATTCGAGGGGCTGTATTTCCACAGCCTAGAAATTTATGTGCACACTCGGCTTCTTGTAGAACAGGTTTCTCAGTCTCAATCTCAGCTCTGTTAACATGTTGGTAAGGATTGTGTCTACCTGCTGGTGCGACAGCATCCTCTCTCAATTTGTGACAACCAAACAGGTCTCCAGCTATAGCCAAATGTACCCTGGGGGGGCAAAATCACCCCCAGGGTTGAGAACCACTGCTGCACTCATTTCACTTATCTGTCGAACATAAATATCATACTACAATAAAAAATGGAAGAAAATGTTTAATACTAATGAAAGCAATGATATACTCCAGCTACTCTTGAAGTCAAAATTTGAAACCCCAGATACATAAACCTCGATGTTATATTTAACTTTCTGGGTTTTTTTTTTTTAAGTGAAGTAGTAGATTTACAGAAAGATCATCCATAATAAAATTCCCATATACCCCCTCATTATTAACACCTTGCATTAGTGTGGGACATTTGTTACAATTGATGAAAATATTATTATAATTGTACTATCAACTATAGTTCATGGTTTACGTGAGGGCTCACCATGTTGTACTACCCTATGATGTTAGTTTTTAAATTTTTATTCTAGTAACCTATATATAATCTAAAATTCCTCCATTTAGCCACATTCAAGTATATAATTCAGTGCTGTTAACTACATTCACAATATCTGTGCTACCATCACCACCATCCATTATCAAACCACCTCTATCACCTGAAATAGAAACTCTGGACAATGTAAGCATTCTTGTTCATACTTAGAAGCAGGGTCAAAAAAGCATTTTCTGTAAAGGGCCCCAAAATAACTATTTTAGGTTTTGTTGCCTGTATGGTCTCTCTCACAACTACTTAACTCTTCCAGGGTGAAAGCAACCACAGACTATACATAAGCAAATGAGTATGGCTGTGTTCAATAAAACTTTATTTCTGGGTACTGAAATTTTAATTTTATGTATCTTTAACATGTCATGATATATTCTTGTACTTTTGATTTTTCAAACCACGCTTAGCTCACAGGCCATACAGAAACAGGTGGCAGAATAGGCTTAGTCCACAGCCCAGAGTTGTCAACCTCTGCTTAAAAGAAAGAAAATCTTCTAAACAGAAAGCAATTTCTGAGAGTGAAAATAATGTGTGCCAAGTCTGAATTATGCCTATATGGATTTATACAGAAGATGTGTTTTGAAGCTTCATTCAGAACATTGGCCAATAATTGTTTATCTTATCACACATATTTTAAATTGAATTTTCCAACAGGAAAGCATCATTTTTTTTCTTTTAAAAGATCAAGTACTTCTTAAAGGAATACTGTTCTTATTTTTTATAGTAATGCAAATCATTTACCATACTGACTCACATTGTAAACTCTTATAACTGTTACCTTTTCTTAATATGTAGAAATTGAAATCGACTAGGTTGGTTGTTTTTCTTTTGTAACGAAACATTTTATTAGTCAACTGAAATTAGGCACAAGAATGCTTCAGTTAAAAAGGAAATCATTTCCATAAGCTTTCAATGGGTCTAAGCAGGGAATTGTAAATAGAAATCTGTAACATATAATATGTAATCTGACCTGTAGCATTCATCTCCGAGAATGCTGTAATTGGAAAATAATTTTTGATGTGTTTTTTAAACATTTCCTGCTTCTGTCATATAATTTGTTTCCAGCATGTTGGAAACACTCTTCTTATGGCCTTTGTATTCAGTATGTGAAACTCATTCATCATTTACCAAGTTTGGGATGTAAAATGAAAAAGCACTTCTTTTGTGCCATTGATGTAGTAAATTACGTCATTGACTGATTCACTTTAATAGGATTTTTTTTCCTTTTGATCCAACTCAGCGCCTTTGGATGGTAAAGCAATCTAAGTCTTTCCAGACTAGTCATCTGGAAATGCTGTGGAACTATAAAAACCATTAGGCTGGGTTTTCTCCATGGCCAGCAACCATGCCGCACTCGAGGTTTCAGAATGACCTGCCAAAGACTGATTTCAATGAAATGTACAGTTATTACTGGAAGGTTAAGTTCTAGCCTTTGGAGTATTAATCCCACCACCTAAAAAGTATGTAGAAATGGGTTTCTTAGCCATTTCCCTGCATTTGAAAATAGGTGTTTGTCCAGGACTCTGAATTGTTTGACCATGCCACTCTATTCATGAGTCTATCCATTGATTCAAAAGCTCCCCCTTCTTTTGGTTGGTATTACTTTATTATGTCTTCATTTTGCTCGCTGACCTCCATTCCTACAAATATGCTGCTTTCTCACTTTACATATGACATAGCATCTTTGAGTTGCATCCTTGAGTATTTTCCCAAGCCACAGTCATCTTTGGAGACACCAACCCAATAATTTTCTTTCAATCAAAGCTAAAGTGAGCACTCCTATCCCAGTCTGTGTTGGGCATCCTCTAACTTAGCACGGTATTCTTGTAGCTTAGAACACTTCTACCCTTTGTCTACCTCTCCTAACTCTTTACCTCCACTTCCCCACTTTCCAACCCTCAGTTAGGTCCTATTCCCAAATTCAGTTCCTCGAAACACTGACTTCTAAGTCATTTCCTTGGGGCAGCCTTTCAACCTCCTCTAAATTGGTTAGGTAACCTAATACATGCCCCCATCGAAGTCATCATAATCCCTTTCATAATCCTCTCATGGTTTATTGTAATTCCCAGTTTAAGTGAACATCCAGACCACTGGAAAACTAAAAGCGCACAAATAACCATATGATGCCAGACAGCTGTATTTCCAATACCAAGTCAAGCTCTTGGCATATAGATAGAGCATAATAAATATTTATTGAATGAATAAACTTTTAGAACTGTGTCTGATTTTCACTAAATGGTCAGACTTTTTCTTAATCTATGCATTTGTTTATCATGTCATCTGTGTGACTACAGTGAGTATCAGCAGTCACTGTCATTCCTGAATGCTTGCCTTGTCCCAGCCCCTGTACTGAGTGATTTTCCTCCATTGCCTCTTTAATCTTCACAACAGTTCTAAGAGATGAATGCTAGTGTGGAGAGGCTTGAGTATAGGCCCGGTTGGAACGTGGTGGCTCTATGTCCATAATCTGTGCTTTCATCCACATACTAGGAAGGGGATAGCTATCATGTGGACAGCAACCTTAGGCCAAACCACTGTTTGTAAATAGCATCTTAGTTTTTTGTTTCTGTGGTATGTGAACTGCATGACAGTAATGGCTGAGTTTTAAAGACAAAGGGTATATTTAGGATTTGGGTAATGGGACAGATATGCAAGATCATGCATATGATTATGGTATCTAGCCTTGACCAACTGCACATAAAAAAAAAATTGCAAAACAATTTGGTGGATTGGTCAGAATTCCCCAAAACATGATGGTCTGTTCCTATCCCAAATTTTAAAAGAAAGAAAGAGAAAGAATCTATTACTGCCAAATTGCAGGTTAAAGACAGGGATTGTGACTATGAACTGCTGTCTCCCCAACTCCCTCGTCCAGGATATGCTTGGCACATAATTGGTGCTTAATAAATATTTGTTGATTTAATTAATGAATGATAGAAATAAGTCACCACGTTCACTTCAGATTCCACTCTTTCTTTATTAGCGTATACATTTAATTATCTACCAAATGTGTATTTGAAAATAATCACAAACAAAAACAGAAATTCTGTGGTTGAATGAACAAGAATAAAGTCAAATTTGTTTAACTCTCTTACCTTCTTATGGTATTTCTCAACTAAGACTTATCCTGTGGAAATTTTTATTTCCAAACCAACTGACTCATCAGGCTTAAAGTATACTTAAGGCGCTTCCCCTATCCACCTACTTTAATCCTCCTTAATCCATATTCATTTTCACTTTTGGGGAAAGGAAGATTAAAATTCACTGTTTTATTTCCATTTCTTCCAGCATTAGCCTTGAATATATTTAAGTTGTGAATGTCTTCCAACAGTTGCTTGGCCACTTAAAAATTATAAAATTCTTTGAGATTTCACAGTTTTAAGTTATTAAAAAGAGAATAAAGATACCATTCATAGTTGTACACCAAAATGAAACTGTTCAGATTTCTACAAATAAATCAGTTTTTCAGGAAACTATCCTTATCTTCTATGAGAATTAAATTTAGTCTTTATTTTCATTAGATTATGTAGTCATGTGAGATTAAAAACTGGAAAGAAAAAAAAAACCCAAACTGTTAACTAAATTAACACAAGCAGCTTGCTTTTATTTACAGGTTTATTGCAACTTTTACGCCCCTGTTGTCAAATCGAAATGAACCAATTACTCTTTTCTTTGTTCAATAAAAAAATGAAATTTAGGAAGCCCAAAATTCACTTAACCTCAAATTGCTTCATTTTCCTCATCTATTAAATCTGCCTATTTCATGGAAATTTTGTGAAGTATACAATGAGTTGAAAGAAAGGTCTTTGCAAAATCAGAATCGCTTATATCAATACAAAAGTCTTATTGTGCTAAGTATTACAAACCTGACTCATTGGTGTGGATGGCTCTCAGAATTGATTTGCTAAAAATAGAAATGTTATTTTATTAGCTGTATTTATTTCGCTTCTTATTCGGTACTCAATGAATGTTCATGATTGGGAAGAGAAATCAGTGTCATCCTACTGTAAGACAGTAGGACTTGAGGTCCTCTTCATCATTATGTTTAGTCATGTTCTCATTGTTACTTGAATAATAGCAATTACAGATGTCAAAGAAACTCATATATATATATATATATATATCAGTTTCCTCAATAACCTAATTTATGATTTCCTTCTTGTTCTTAGGCTTTATTTTCCTTAAAGCTTTTTTTCATTTCATCTTTGACTGCTGACCTGCTTAAAAAATTATTTTTGAGGTGCATTCATTCATTCATCATGTATATGTATCAAGCATATACTAGTGCCAGGCACTGGATAAAAATAGAATCTGCTCAAATCCAAACTTTTTAATGGAAGACCAATGAATAAGCAGAAAATCTAAGTCCACAGTTATAAAATGAGTTGCACAGGACATGGACAGGAAGTTACACAGGACATACGCAGGAAGGTGTATGTGTGAGAAGTATGTGTCTGGTTGGTCAGTGAAAGTTTCTCTGAGGTTTTGCCACTTCAGCTGAGACCTGAACAAAGAGTGCCAGAAGACGGAAGAGAAGTTGGGAGATGAGGACAAGTGTTCCATGTACAAAAGCCTGAGGCCTTATCTCCGTCACTAAAAGAGATTTATGAGCTGCTTCCGGAATCTAGAACAAGGAAATAGACACCTGGACCAGCTCCTTGACGACTTGCACAGATGGGGCAGCTGAGGAAACCTGAATATGTGCCTTCCTTTTTGTGGGTGTTTCTGTTTTCCAGATGGTCATAAATGACTAAGTTTCCCCCCACCCCCACTCCTTTTTCCTTTAGTATATTCAGGTGAGAGAGAGGGCTAGAAGATACTTGAAGATAGAAGTACTTTGCTAGCCTCATTTCAGAAATAATCTATATTCCCTGCTATCCTCCATATTTTGTCCTCTACTACTCTCCCCTGTTTATTTGTATCGTATTTACTTTAGAAAACTACTCACCCTCTGAGATCTGAGCCGAATTTTGTGCCTTTTAAAAAACTCGATTCTGTGTCAAGATGTTATCTCGGAACTTACATGCATCCCATCACCCACAAGTCATCCGTCATCCTGTAACTTCACAGTGACTGTGTTACAATGAAATAAGTGTAATGCTTGAACGGTGATGGTTGTAACTGTGACAGTGCTTCATGAGGAAAATAAACCCACCTGGTGCATGGCTTTTTCCAACCCAACATCATTAACCCTTTGACTTCATCTGTTGAACCTTGACTTCCCGAAGACCAAGAGGGTCAGGGAACTCTCAGTAAATGATAGCCAGTGACATTAACGAATTCCGGAAATAGAGAAAACCAAAAGTTTCAGATTCCTGAATTACAAGTTATTGCTGCAGAATGCATTTTTGCAGTGTATCAAAGGAAAAGATCCATATTCATAAATTGATATTTATTTTAAGAAATATAGCCCTTATGTGTTTTGCAATCAAAGTAAGCCCTATTTTTAGGAAGCACACTGCTTATCTTGGAAACTGTTGACATCTTAGAAGCTGACATATTGATACAAATGTTTGTGAAGTATAGTTAGGCCCATTAGCCATGGGACCCCCTTGAGTAACTGTGTCAATAATGATTGGTTGCGTGTTTGTGTTCTTTCCTGTTCTCACCATATTTCTGACATGTGGAATAATCTCTTGTGGATTTCATTTTAGGGTGATCCTGGATCATCTGCTGCAGGAATTAAGGTAATTATAGCCTTCCCAGCATTTGTACCCTAAGGGCCACAGTTCTGAATTAGTAAGTTTTGACCTTGCTTTCTTTCATCAACTTTGATAGTTATAACTCTTTCTATTCTTCTGCATAGTCACCTTCAAACAGAAGAAAATTTCTCTTAGAAATCTGATAAAGGCCTAAATAAGAGATCTTGCCTTATCTTTCCTTTCTGCTTGACTCTTCTGGAAAGAGGGATTTGTATATTCAGAGAAAAAAAAGTTTTCTTATGTCTAGTAAGATACTGAGCAGTAGAATAACATAAATAAAGTGCATGCGAATGAGAAGGAGGCTGTGCTTATGGTGAACATTTCCAGAGGCCTATGCGTTTTTGGAAAATTCTTGTAAGACTGTCCCTTTCATTGTTGGTTTTCTTGACCAGGGAGAACCTGGAGAATCTGGTCGTCCAGGGCAAAAGGTAATATCTCTATCTCTACTGTGTGCTTCGTACTGCCCCATATTCACTATTTTACATCTATTACTTACTAGGTAATATGAAAACAATTATGGAAAAATGATGTGGTTTCTATGCTTTGCATGTAGACTGTTATTGATAACTTTTCATTTTCAAATATCTTGGTGTTGGCTGTAGCAACATCTGAGAATTTTGTGCATGTAAAAGGTTGATACATGAACTAAGGTTGGTATATACTCAGCTGTTTGAAACTAACAAAGATCAATTGCATTGGAATGCCAACAACTTATTTTGCATGTTTAAAGATAACCTGCGTGTTTGCAATCTTTCTTGAGAAGAAATGCATATTGACTAAACTGTCTCAATAGGTAATGATGGACAGCTCTTTAAAAATTTTATTTCTTTTCCTTTCATTTTAAATGCTCCCCTTCTGATAATTTTATTATGCAAATCATATCTATTTGTGCAGTGAATGTTATATTATGCAAACCAGATTTGTTAATAAACTAAATTTTAATTAGAGGTGTGGTCATACGTTTTACTAACCAATCGTTAGATACATGATTTTTTTTATCACTGTGTTTCATTTCAACTGTAAATTAAAAGACATGTATCAAATATGTTTAGATCCACATTCTCATTGGAGTTGGCCGCAGGAAACAACTGTTAGCAGTGCATGGTCTGAGCCTCTGGGTCCCCATATCCAGTGCAGTCAGACTGTCGGAAGATGGACTTTACCTCGTTAACAGAAGGGGGGAGAAAGAATAAATTCCTTTTGCAGTAGTTGGAGCTTTAAGACATACTAAAATAATGTTCCCACATTCTGGAAGTCACTGAGAGGACCATTGTTTTATTTTAAACAGTTGGTATTGAAGTAATCTTTTATACGATCTTTCACATCCTTTTAAAATTTCTCTAATTTAAAAGCAATTTTTTTCACTTGAAATTGAGAAATGGTTCATCAGGCACAGTTTCAGGTAAAGTTGATACTTTTCCAAAGAACCCCGCTGAACTCTGCCACCTTTACTATTGAATTCCTAAGATTTCTTGATTCTTTACGTTGGAACCTTAAAATTAGTAGCGTAGTCAGAGATCCAAGGTCTGCTTTCATTTGAAAAAGCAAATACTCTTATCAGATTATCTAGTTGTAGGTCTCTTAGACTTTAACAAAAGTAAAGGCTAAATTTAAGCTGCCCTCCAAATCTGTGATCTGCTAAGAGATGAGCCTACCAGACTGTTCTGTCTCTTTATAAAGCAGCAAAACTACTCTGCCATAATCTTCGATAGATTCCACTGTTTCCAGAATAGAAAATCCAAATTGATTTCAATTATTTAGTGAAACATTGCCTTATCATGAATATTTAGTAATATAGTTTAGATTCATTTTGGGGAGTTTATAGGTTTGCAAATGAAAACATTGGTTTTCCTTTGCAGTTCATTAGAAAACAGTTGTAAATTATTTTGAGAGAAGGGGATAGCCTTATTAGAAGCTTATAATGCATCTGAATGAACATGTCCACTTAAATAAGTAATATCTTTTCATTACTATGTAGACTAAATTTTACTCCTCACAGTAATTCTTCTTTCCCACAATATTTATGACTTATTTTGTCTAATACCAGAATTTGATAACACTTACCCCAACACTGATTTAAAAATCAAATATTTCCACACATGCTGCTTTCTGAGATTACAAAAATGACAAACTGAAATGAGTACAGGATCAACTCAAGAGCTCTCCCTATCTTCCGTTGCCATTTTCCTCACTGCTGTAGAACTGGCACTTAAATGCCAGTGTTAGGGACACTCCCAGGAAAATGTAGGATATCATAATGGAGCCAAAAAAATTGATTAGCTTTCCACTTTGGTTAATTTCCAGTATGGAAGTTTGCTATTTATAGTAACATTCATCATATAAGAATAGTGTAGTTATAAACTTTCATAGCTTCAACAATGGCGTATGTGATTGATATGTGCCAGTGTGTGTATATGTACAGTGAGTGAATGTGTAGATTTATGAATTAAGGTGTGTTTTATCACATAATTCTGCCCTTCCTCACTTCTCTCACATCTTTTTTAAAGTATTGATTTTAATGTCAAAGGAGTGACATTAGTTGATTCTTCCTAAGAGTGGATATTCACAGTGGAACTATTTCTGGCAGGGAAGGGCAACAGTAATAGAGACACAGGGTGGATACAGAGCCCCAACTTTGAGAGTGTACAGGGTCTGTTATGGTGACCTTCAAATTATGACCCAGATCTGACCTACTAGCTATGCATGCCCAAAAACTCAGCTCAGGGACGCCCCCAAACCAACGAATATGTGACAGTGGTGAAGTTAACTGAAAAATTCTCTCTTAATTGGAAGATAAGCCTTCATATAAAGATGGAGAATTTATATAAAGAGAAATATCTTCCCTAAAATTTTAGATGATCCACAAAGGGGAAAACAGCAAGAGTAACTATTGTATAATCTTCCATTATATCAACTAATGGATTTGAGCTAAATGCTCAAAGTCTTTGTAAGTATTCAATCTGTATTATAAAATGTTCCATAATGTCTTATACATCTTTCTTGTTGTTAAAAGACATGGATTGTGTGTCTGTGTATGGGTGTGTGTAACAAAATCTTCCTTTGAAGTAGTCATACGATCCTTTTAATTTGGTGGGAGGGAAGAGTAGAGGATGAAACAGCATTACCACTTATTTATTTCTACCAGTATTTCAGATAGAATGGCCTGAGCTTGGGGTGGGAATGGTGTTCAAAAAGAATGCAAAACTATAAATTTGTCATCAGTATGTTTACGTGTATTGGTTGCCTATTCATTTTGGTTGCATTAATGTGTTTTCAAGGGCATTAAGCTTTTTTACAGTGAAATGGAGTCTGCAGTAAATATGGATCCAAGCTCTTTCAACTGATCTTCCTCAACTTTTTGAGTGAAGGGGAAAAGGGAAAGAAAATAGAAAATCAAATTACTCTATTCTATTTATGTAAAGTTTAATTTATTTGGACAAATATTCTATGAATGGAATAACAAATCAGTTCTTAATAGTCATTCATTAGCATGAAAACCAGAATGATTGAAAAAGGATCCTTTCTTATTTGGCTTAATCTCATTGTATTGTTCACAATGCAAACTTTCATTTATATAGTTTCAGACAGAATAGTTTTTCTTTTGCATTCCTGAAGTACCTTTGACCGACACTATCAAGAAAATTATTGTTCTTTCTATGTCTAACTACAGAGCTTAATAAACAGTGTCTGAAATAATTTTGTGATAATATCAGAGCAAATTATGGTGCTTCACGATTTGAAAAATACGTATTAAAGATGGCATGTTTGTGCTCGCTTCGGCAGCACATATACTAAAATTGGAACGATACAGAGAAGATTAGCATGGCCCCTGCTCAAGGATGACATGCAAATTCGTGAAGTGTTCCATATTTAAAAAAAAAATGGCATGTTTGATGTTCTTAGTAGATTTTCCTTGGAATAGGGACAGGTTACAGCATTTAGATTAGAAGTGCCTCCCTGTGTTACTTTTGTTGTCAGTTTTGTGTTCCCATCTTTTTAGCATAATTATCCCATTTAGTGACCGTCATGAAATGATATGACTCTTATACCTTCAAATGTCATTTCCATAAAGAATAATCTCATCAGTCCAAAACGGGGTGGGCTTTCATTTTCTCCTGCAATTTTTTTATACTTCTTTCATGGAATTCAGGAGATTTTCTAAGCAATGTAACCTCCTGTCACCATGCTTTGTGTTTAAAGTAATGTAGACAATTCTGTGAAAATGAGAAGGTTTAGTTTGTCTCCAGTGAGCTCACCCAAAATGTACCACTTAATCTCAAACCTGTATTCAGGAACAGCTGCACTGTACCATTAGCTAAACTGCTAAGCAGCATTGCCCAGACTTAAACAAATGTCAAGAACATAGGCTGGAGTTAAGTATGACCTTAACCATTCATTTATCTTCTCATCATTCAGGAATGGAAAAGAAATCTTACTATACTTTTAAGTGAGCGAGACATTTAATGTATACCATTTTGATGTGACCATCTGTTCCTCCAGCCAACTCTTGATAATCTGAGGTGAGGGGGGTACTGGAATCGGATGCATTACTGGAATGCACACATAACCCTCATTTCAGCAAATAGCCTCAACCTCCTCCACAAATCTTTGACCGAAGAAATAATGAAATATACTCACAGACGTTCCTTCTCCTTTCATTCCTCTTTCTCACCTTCTGCTAGAGACGATTAAGAGCATGAACTGGCAGGAAGGGGGAAAATCCTAACTAATCTGCAAAGTGGTCAGCAAATCCCCCGAATCAAGAGTTGACTGAACTGCATAATCTCACCAGACTTCTTGAAACTAGACAGCATTTTTTATGTAGCAGAAAGTATTCACTGGGATCATTTGCCATGTTTTTCTCCCAATATTGTGACTGCATGAATATCCTCCTATAACGCTATGTGATTTTCCCGTGTAGGGTGAACCAGGCCTTCCTGGACTACCTGGACTTCCGGGGATAAAGGTAAATACTGTACTGACAGTGTTGGCTTCATAGAACTGTGCTTACTAGAGTCACCCAAACAAGGCGAGAATAGGAAAGGATGAAAAATAAAAATGCAGCAGTGCTGTTTAAATGCCCTCCAGCCATCTCAATCAATTAAATTTGTAATTAAAAATTAAGCACAGGTACTGCTAAAGTTTGCCATGCTCTATGAATTGTATAATCAGCTGTTTAACCCATGATGCCACTTAAGTTGTAAAAGCCGCGTCATTTGTCGCCTCGGGAGTTCTTTTAAGCCTGGAACTTCCCCTTACCCTTGTATTTTAATTTTATCCTTAAGAACCTGTCAGATTTTGACCAGAATTAGAGTCTTAGAATCCCCATAAATCTGACATTTAGGCAGCTGTTTTTGTGATTCACCCATTATAATAATCCCTCAAAAATGTTTTGTGCTTCCACTTCCTGTCAATAATTGTCACTGTGAAATACAAGTGGTGTTATTAAAATATTTTGACCCAACATGCACTATCCCTATAAATTTTCTGTATATCTTTTGAAATGATTGCTTAAAGCTTAGTTTGAAAGCATTTTCTTTTTAAAGAATAGACAGTGTTCAAAATGTCCCAGGGCAACCGGCAAGCTTAAAGTTGTATTGCCATACCTGTAATTACTCCTTTAAAATCAGCTTCTTGTTCCCAATTTTTTTTATTATAAACTGTTTGATAGGGTAACCTAATGTAAGTAGTTTGTCCTTATCCTGTTCTCATCTCAGAGTTCTGACTCCATTTCTAGTCCATATTTCAGCACTCTAAAATTAATATTCCTGAGTTTCAGTGTGAGAGTTGCGGATGCTGATTTTATGAAGATTATGTTTAGAGTATGAGTTACTTGAAATAATATGATTTTTTTTAAATAAGCATTAAGATATTGCATTCCCTTAACAACAACAAAAAATACTGAATTCCCAGAGATCATATGGTATCATATATAATTTTTTAGTAAGTCTGTTTAGTATAACCATTAGAAATGAAAGCTCTGTCTTCCCGACTGGCACTGCGGAATTTTGGTCCTGGCATTTTGTGTGATGTTTCCAGATGAGTATCATACATATCTAGATATGTCTTTTAAATATATTTTTGTCTTTGGTTTCTTCAGTGAAAAAGTACATTGTGTGACACCAGTTTACTAAATAGTCAAAGTCACTACCTTTTCCCTTGGTATTTTGCAAAACTAACTTCATAAATTAATAGGCGATTTCATTTTGTAGAGTTCATTTACAGCACTTCCTTAACTGCCACACAGAAAAAGAAAAAGCTTATTACAAATGATTGGGGGAGCATAGATTTTATAACACGCTTTAGAAAATTATATTCAGAATTAATTTAAAAGAACCTGGTACCTTTATAAATAAGGAAGGAGAGTGTTTCAAAGGAGAGGCATTGTGGAGGGGCTGGGAAGAGGCCCCTACATTGGGAGCTGTGGCTGCACTAGCCAGCTCATCTGACGGGAATCTCTGTGCTGTGAAATCCACAGTCTGCATGCAGCACTTTCTTAGTGGGAAAGCAGACATGAAGATAAAGGAATTGGGTCTTCCCCTCCAAAACAAAAGGCATATGTATATAATTTCCACTACTACTATTTATCATTATCTTTTATTTATTTTTTGTTCTCCAGCATTGTAAAGATTGTAGATATCCCACTAGGCACTTGCCATTTCCCTAGTCATCAGTAGACAAGTCTGAGTACTGTGATCTTTTCCAAATAGGGAGGGATAATGCTCGTCTGCCTCCTCCAGCAAATGCTTTTCCTCCTAGGCACATAGGAAATTACCAGACTGACTTAGTGAGGTCATGGAACGCTAATATTTTCCTTTGTTTTTCTAACTCTGATGAGTGACTAAGTGAGAAGGAGCTATCAGTTTGCAAGGACCCTTTTTATCCATTCACTACAAATACTTTTCTATGTAACCATCAAGGACTATCGGATAACAGTCCGGCATTAGATCACAGATGCTATTTTTGGTGTGATAAGTTTTGTCTTCTCGCTCTAGTTCAGGATGTGAGAGATTTGATTTCCAACGATGTAGTAGGTAGTATAATTAAATGCATTTTAAAAGGTGACAATTTAAGGACTCATCAAGGTCATTCATAGGCGTTGGAAATTTGT
This sequence comes from Tamandua tetradactyla, assembly GCF_023851605.1. Classification (NCBI taxonomy): domain Eukaryota; kingdom Metazoa; phylum Chordata; class Mammalia; order Pilosa; family Myrmecophagidae; genus Tamandua; species Tamandua tetradactyla. The sequence goes on from NC_135350.1 coordinate 14,117,537, forward strand.
AAATGCAGAATTTAAAGTGTGTAATTTTATGATGTAGTTCATTGACTTGAGGTGTTCTTTATTTGATTAATTTGCCTTACCTTATTAGGTGTCAGCTCCTTATTAAGAATATGTGACTTCATGGTGTGAATGAGGAGGAGCATGTACAAGAGGAAAACACCATATATGGATTTAGAATGGGTGGCAGCAAGAATGTTAGTCATATTCTTCCTAGACTTGTGTGTTTGTTTATGCTTTGGAAATACTTCCTGTTGCTATTCATCCCTTCTTATCTGCTGGTGCTACAGAGAGCACACAAATGCCATCCATTATTGCTAAGACGTTGAGGAAACCAGCCATGACATACCAGGGAAGCTTTGATTCACCACCTGTTGCTCTCGGGGAATGGTTGGAAACTTAATGAGCATCCAAATGCCTTCCACACAGATTTCAGGAAATGAGGAAAGTGCCTAAATCCAGACAGCAGACTCACCTATCTATCATCTTAGAGTACCACTCCGAGAAAAGTGCTAATACCTTAAGCATACATAATAAAAGTCATGAAGAACAGAAATAACCTAATTTCAAACTACTCCTAAGCTTCCTGCACAGCTATTCATGTGGAAGGCATTTGGAATTCCTATTTCATGCATTCATGGTTCATATAGTGTCAAGATATCCAACTGGGAAAATTAAATTATGTACAATCTACCATGCAGGCATTGATCTTCTGGAATAAGATTTTAGCTCAGAATGCCTTTTTTTAATATACAAACCTTCCAATATATTTTTTAATAAGTAAAGTTTATTATAATGAGCTTTTTTGATATTACATTAAAGGCTAAGATTCTAAATTCCTAAGTTTTCTAAATTTTCTCACCACGCTTATTTTGAGAAATGTCAATGCATTTCTTACCCCATTTTATGAGTACCTTGCCCTAGTCATTAGGCAGTATAGAGCACCGATCAAGAACCCTGATTTGAGAACCAGCCCACCTGTTTGCGAATCCTAGTTCTTCTCCTTAGTAGTCATTAGGCCTTGAGAAAAATATGCAATCCCTCTGCCCTTCACTTTTCCTCATAAGATGAGAATCATCATTGCATATAACTCAGAGGATTGCTGCAAGGATTAAATTAATTAAGATATGCACAGCTCTTAAAATATTTATTACCAAGCATACAATAAACTGTTGGTTTACTAGGGCTGCTGTATCAAAGAACCACAAACAACGTGGCTTAAAACAACAGAAATTTATTGTCTCACAGTTCTGGAGGCTGGAAGCCCAAAAGCAATGTATTGGCCAAGCCAAGCTTCCTTTGAAGTCTTTCCGGAAGAGTCTATTCCATGTCTTTTTCCTGGCTTCTGGAGATGGTTTGCCAGCAATGGTGTTTGTTCTCTGCCTCAGTTGTCACATGCCATTCTCCCCTCCTCTGTCTGTGTAACTGGCCTCCCCTTCTTAAAAGGACACTTGTCATATTGGATTAAGAGTCACCTTAATCCGGTTTGGCCTCATTGTAACTAAAAACATCTTTGAAGACCCTATTTCCAAATAAGACTGCACTCACAGGGCATGCCTTTTGTGGGGACACAATTCAACCCATAGAAAATGCTATATAAATTTTAGATATGTTATTTCCTTCTCTTGGGGCAGCTTAGAATGTTGGAATCATTGGTTATACATCTGTTCTACATAGTCTTTCCCCGTGTGAGTAATGTTAACTATAGAACATACAGCAATTTGTACTTTACAGAGTTAATAGATGTAAATTCCAAAAACTGCTCTGCAGTGATGGGTAAATGTCACTTTTAAGAGCAGTAAGAGAACCTGCTTTCTCTTGAAATGTGACAACACACTATTCCCCTTGTCCGAGTACCCAAATATATTCCCAGGAACAAAAGATGAGGGAACACAATGTCCTGGACATAAGACGTAGCACTGTCGCAGTGCTCCTCGGCACTGCTGATGGGAAAAACATGACGTGCAATGATGGAAATCCTCCTAGGCCCTCAGTGAAGACATTTTAACAAATATGGAGGCTCAATGCTTGCTTTTCGCCTTTCAACATATACCACCAGTTTATCACACCATATTCAGAGAGTAAATTAAAAAAAAAAAAAAGTAGGGCAAGGGAGACATAATATGGTAAAAATTGCATTCAATCAAAAAGAGCCTATCAGTTCATGTCATAAAAAAATGTTTATATCTCCCTAAAAGCTCGATGTTTTTGCTCTGTCTCCACATTAGTGAAAATTTATCATTCAGATCAGGACGTAGAGGACTGAGATAGTATGAAACAGTAACTGCCTCTGTCTGGCTCATTATGTTTAATCACCCTTGACATTCAATCATATAAGACTTACTTTTATAGGTGGCAGAAACATTTACTTTGGCATTCTTAAGATTAAGTATATTGCTCAGGAATCTAATGGAAACCTATCCTCTAAATCCACTGGAGATGAGGTTCCTTCCTCTGAAATGTCAAATCACATTTTAAAATTAGCAGAGGAAAACTTTGGGAAGTAACAGCGGATGTGAAATGAATTCCTAAAAGGAAAAGGAAAGAGAAGAAATAATGGTTAAAGGATAACATTCTCTTATTGTTACTTATAATTATTTCCTGCTTGCACAAAGTCTATCTGAGTTGAGTAATTCAAAGGTCCAATTAAGAAACTCCTGCAACCAGAAATCAGAGACTTTTAGCAGCTATAATGAAACCTCCAATAAATACAATGTGTGCTTTCATGATGCAATTCTGTTTTAAAAAATCAGAATGGTGTGTTTTCTGGGTTTTCAATAAACCTGCTATTGTAGTTCACTTTTAACATAGCGACCAGGATGTTTTAATTTATACTCAAATTTGATCCTTAAGGGAAATAAGTGTTTTGGGGCAGATACTACTTTCTCATTCTTTGTTTTTTTTCTCTCCCTCAATAATTTTACAAATCAATCATTACCAAAACTGGCTGGATGGAGGTTGTTATTACAACAAATGTTCTTGCTGTAATCCTCAAAAGCAGGTATCATGCTGACTTGAATTCTAATCAGCCTTCAAGCAAGAAGAATATTATATGGCTAATGCATTCAGTGTCAAGACACATTAATCAAAATTATTGGTGATGTTTTTAGCACCCAAGCAAATCAGCACATATTTTTCAAGGTTCATTGTACTATTTTGGGGGACAATGAAAATTAGATCTTCTTTGTGGCAATCAATGTCTTGGAAGACATGATGTAGTTTAAGCTGGCTTATTAGAGGTTTTTAGACAGGTTTAAAAATAATACTCTTGCTCCTTAAATTGATAATGACTTATAAAAATAAAGCAAATGGTAATAAGTGAAAAACCAGAGATTTTTCTGTGGGTGAGAGCTATGCAATTAGGACTTTCTAGCCTACCATTCCATTTAACCGTTGCTAAATTCTGAAAGTCCATCGGGAAATATCTGGTGAGCCATTTCTGTGTGGATGAAGCTCTCTTTTCCCTCCTTACCTCTATTAATAATTCCATTTGAGTATTTGTTGATTGTCCTTGTCTATATGAAGGACATTCTTTATGTAATTTGAAAAAATAATGTAGAACGAGCTGTCTTACTGGTCATTTTGAAGATAAAGTGAATTCATCTGAAATAATTTCTTGCTATGTATTGAAAGTGGATTTAGAGATGAAACCTAGCCCAGCCTCTCCAGAACATCAGATAGTTTCATCTCCCTACCTCATATTAGTGACAGACCTTTCCAATATGAAAAATCTAGAATTGCCGTAGCCCAAACACCCTTAAAGAGAAGGATGGAAAAACCAAAGGTGATGGTGGAGTTATACAGAGAAGAGTATGAATGCTGAATCATTAAACTGTATTTCTTTTAGTCTCCAGTATTTTAGAACAGCTAGAAGCAGAAACCTAAAATTATTAAATTGTAACCCAAGTCAAACTCTGAACTATGTTCTACAACTAATTGTGGTGCCATGCTTTGAAATTTATAGCTTTTTGTCTATATGCTATTTTTCACAAAAAAACAAAGAAGGAAAAAATGTCGATTGTGATGATAAAAAATATTTAAGCCCTGTAGCCTCTAAAATATGGAGCGGCTAGGAGGAAAAATCAGAGGATCGTATGGCAGCCCATGATAAACTCTGGGATCTGTCCTATAACTACTTGTTGAAGAGTGCTTTGAAAACTATTGCATTTTTATTTCTTTGCTTTGTATATATGTTATGCTATGTAATTTAAAAAGTTAAAAAGAAAATAAAGTGTGTTTAGAGAAAAATCAGTCAAGATTTTATTATGAAATTCTAAAACTCAATGAGATCTTCGGTGGCCATTGTTATATTTCAGAAAGGTCATGTTCTTAAGGAATTTCCTAGCTTCTCCTTGCCTTTTTTGTAATATATTCTGTTGTGGTTGGGAGAGGTGGTCTCCCTCCCCCTCTTTTGTTGTCTTGCTTTTGTTTTTTGAGCCAGAAGACATAGAATTTAAGCTGCAACCTCAATAAGCTACTTAGCAAATGGATTGAAGCAAAATGACTTCAATCGAAAATCATACTTATATAGTATCTTCCTTTTATCTATAACCTTTGGATAATTTCACCCTGAAAGATAAAGAGAAAAGAATTCAACTTCCTATAGCTAGATCTTCTTGTGGGTCACTTCATTCATGCATATTGGCATACATATACAATATAAATTGGCAGTATACATGTTGCCAATTTATGACAGAAAGAGAGGGAGAGAAAGAGAGAATCAACCCTAATGCTGATACCCTAATTAACAATGGAAGTTTTTGGCTGGTGCAAAAAACAGGATAACGTTTCAAATATAGCGCATATGAGTTATCATGGCTTACCTTCATTGATTTTAATAATACTAGGCCTATATTGTGCTTCATCCTGTATTAATAACATATTGAGACCTGGTTTGTGAATTCAGATGATTGTGAGTTTGGCAAATTAATAATGTTAAGGAAATACAGCCAAAGGATAAAACTCCTGAAACAACTCAGGATGAAATCCAATACACTATCCAGAATAAAACCAGAAAATTAGACCAAATTTTTCTTCATTTTGTAATTTGATGCTGTATCAGTCCCAAATTATAATAGCAGCAATAGGGATGAGATTTTTATTGCCCTTACAACCATTGATCACTGGTTAGGTATCAGTTTTTAATTAATTATGTTTTAGCAATTAAAAATTTGATTTGTTTGAAATAATCTTATAAATAGGGTTGTATAGGTTTTATTTCCAGGTGTTGGTTAAATCATACCTCTATACTATTTTAAGAATTAAATAATATATCTTTCATATTTTTCCATATTTGTTACAAGTACTCTTGTATAACTAATTAAAATACAACTACATAAAACAATAACAAAAACAAAAGTAACAAAATAAACTTGGATGTAATTCCTATTGTAATGAGTAGATGAACAGAACATTTTAAAATACCTTTTCCTCTTTATTCTTGCTCTTTCCTTTTCTTTTTCTCTATTTTCTCCCTCTCTTCTCCCTTTCTCCTTCCCTCCCTCCATTCCCTCATCTACTTCCTCTGCTCTTCTTTCTCTTCATTCTTTTAACTTTTCTATCACTAATGTTTTCAGAGACTGATTTTTAGCCAATACAACTTAATTTTATCCTCCAGTAATGCAAACAACTATAAATTGCTTCTAGTTCTTATTTGCAATATTATTAATAATACTTTTTAATAATCTCTGTTAAATAATCTCTGTCTTTTATGCTCTGCTATATCCTTTTTTTAGGATATAAGAAAGCTGAAGCACTTGGACTTTCTTTTATGCAAAGTTACTCAGTGAGTCAGATACAGGGCTGGATATGAAAGCATCTTCTTTTATGAATGTTACCTTCTGTAGTCTAGAACTCAAGGTCATGCTCTAGAAGGTGATGACAATGTGTTGCTTACAGTGATGGTTGGTGTTAAGTAGGTAGTGCTCAGGGTAACTTTTTTGCAAAAACATTTTGGTTCTTTGGAATGCTATTGCTGTAGGTGCCAGGAATTACTAGAGGTAGGAGGTTGCTGTTATCACTTTACTGATGGTCATATTAGGCAAAGTATATTAACTGTTAAAGGAGCCTTGGTGATTACCTAGCTTATCCACTCACTTGATAGATGAAAATCTGGAGACTCAGATTGTCTTTTCAAGAATTCAGAGCTAGACCATGGAGAACACAGATTGAAACCCATCTCCAGGCTCCCATCCATAGCCCTGTAACCTCTCATACCAATCGAATATAAAAAGTTATGATGCCCAGAATACTGCTCGAACAACTATGAAACTAGGTCATATAAAGTCTCAGATCTGTATTCTTTTAGGTCTCCAAAGTAGTGCCACTAAAAGTCTGCAATGCGATCATGTACAGAAATTAAAATAAATACATAGGAAAGTTTATTATAACTTAATATCTGTTTTAATAATAAAAAGTCAGGCTTATATTTTATATGTCCTACTGTCTTAAATTTCATTTTTCCATCAATTAACTTTTTTTTTTTTTTTTTTTTTTTTTTAAACATTTTCTTGTTTTTATTGTATTCTGTTTCTCCGTTTTTGTTACATGGGCTGGGGCCGGGAATCGAACCGAGGTCCTCCGGCATAGCAGGCAAGCACTTTGCCCGCTGAGCCACCGCGGCCCGCCGTAAGAAAGGGAAACATCTTTTAAACATTTTCTGGTTTTATTGTATTCTGTTTCTCCGTTTTTGTTACATGGGCTGGGGCCGGGAATCGAACCGAGGTCCTCCGGCATAGCAGGCAAGCACTTTGCCCGCTGAGCCACCGCGGCCCGCCCCCATCAATTAACTTTTACATATTTTACAAAATATTTTGGTCTGTGATTAGTTGGAAATTAAAAATATAAAAAGTGGTCTGTCTTCCTCCCTTTCTCTCACTTCCTCTCTTTCTTCCTCATCTTTCCATTACGCAGACAAAGTCTTTTCACTAAGCCTTTCTCATTTCTTTCTGCTCCTCCCTTTCTATTATAATAACTTCCTCCACATTCCTTGATTTTCCAACACTGCATCCGATACTAACCATCTGGTCAGGTGAGGACTGTCCTCTGCTAGTGAGAAGAGTGGGGAGGAAAACCATGTGGCCAAGCCTAAATCGTCTTTAGTGGACGCTGGAGAGGACAGGCTAGGACTAGTCATGGTGTACATTTGTTTCCTTTACCCATTTGTGCACATATTTAAAATAAAGCCATTCAGAAAGAAAAATGTATTTCTTCTCGTACAAATCATGAATAGCTATCTTAGAATTACAGAAGCCACATGAGTAATAATTACCTTTTAGCTCACTGATACTTCTGACGCGTTATTAGAGTTGTTGAATCTTCAAACTCAAAGCCTGAGGAAACATTTGAGAAAACAGATCCAAGATGTTAAGTGACTTACCCCAGGTGGCAAAACAAAAAATACCAAGCGTTTGGAAATTCTTGCACTGTACTCTTACCTCGTTTTAAAAATTACAGCTTGGCATTTTATCTATAGGACTTTTACGTCCATGCTCCTCCAAATCCATCAAAATGAATCTTCAGATTGGTTGAAAGTATTTATACACCAAGAATACGTGTAAACATACAAACAATAGTCATCTTGCTCATTCTACCCATATTAGTGATACAAACAACTGATAAGTGTTAGGCACCGTTTTGGGATTTTGGATGTAGAGCTCATCTTATAGAAAATTTTTTCATTCTTAGGTTTTGATTTAGATCATTGCAAATCCCAGAATATGGAAACTAATTCGTATTTTTGCTGCGTTGATGCCTCTATTTTCAAATTATATTGAGAATAAAGTGTTAGGACGACACTGTTTCCATTATGGGAATTTTATTTTTTTTAATTCTATAAATAAAACTTTTCTGGATTGTGGTTTTGTACTAACAACATAGCATAGAATTAAATGTTTTAATACAGAGGTCAAAAAGTGGGCCATTTTGAGCAAATGTATTCCATTTATTCTATAACTTCCCATTAAACAACCTACATAAATAGCCTTTTCCTAAATTTACTCCCCCCCCCCCATTTCATACACTAAAGTAGAAATCCAACTTTGAGATTTTATGCACCTTTTGACCATCATTTCTGTAGTTGCCCTTCCCTGTCGAGCCATAGTACTGGCATTTTAACAATGTCATTTTAAGATCTCTCAGTTTTGGTTGCCTACACTCTTTTCAGTCTTTTCTACATGCTGTTGACAGCACCAGTATGAATGGAAGCAAAATTAGCTTTGTAATCATTTAGCTGATCCAAATGATAACAGAAGTAAAAATCTACAATACTCTCTAAATTGACATGGTGAGTAACTAGAGAGATGGGAGAAATGTACAACATATACTATATAAATGTGTATCCATACACACACACGGGAAACATGAGAGATAAACAGACTAAAATGGCTCTGAAATAATTAGTGCTCTTCTTAACTTATCCTTATGCTATTCTCTGGTGCCATGTTGTACAGGACAAACCAGACATTAGAGACACCACCATTCCCCCATTTATTGTAGATTTAAAAAAAAAATTTTTTTAATCAATAGACCATAAACGTAAAAGATAGTTTCAAAAGATGCCCTATTTTATTGGTTTCACTTCAGGGGCAGAGCTATCTTACTTACTGTTTGCCTGCTTAAATCTGTGTTCCCCTGCTTATAATAGCCAGTAAGCCACATCACTGGCTCTTTTCAAAGATCTCTGCCTTATTTTTCCATTTAGTCCTAAAGTGGCTTATTAAAATTATGATTTGAATTTTTTGTTCAGGCAATTGTCATAGTAAAAAACAAACCCCTGGTTTTATTTTTTTCTTCATTAAAAGCAATTACATTGTAGTTGTACTTTCTTCTATTGCATCTCTCCCCCTCTTTGCCTACTCAGACAAATATGTGTGAATAACCTTTAAATTAGCATTCTCCTATTCCTCATTAATTAAATGAGATTGAATATGTAAGACAGCCCTGAGAATTGTTATATAGTCTTGTAGGAATAGTGATTTCTCCCATTTGTTGCCCTCAAAACCTATGGAACTTTATTTTCATGTGGACTGATTTACTCCAAAGATGATTCCCCAAAAACATCTTCTCTTTGATTCTATTTTGATTATCCATCCCCACCTTTTTTATGACCCAATCTCTTTTCTTTGTCTGGTTAGTAAGAATTGTGACAACAACAGAACAGCCACTTGTTTATTTTCTATCCAATTAAAGAATTTACATAACCTTAGATTGTCATTGTCTTTCTCCTGAGTATTTTAGATTTTAAACCTTTGAAATTTATGTCAGTCTTTGTTAAAGAGGCAAAAAAATTTTTTTTAAAGGATTACATTCATTTAGCTTAAGTCAAGGGATATGGCCATTTTCTCCTTTCCCTTTCTTAGGAAGAAAAATTATTCTTACTAAACCTGTCACTTCTCTACATCACCGAATCCTGATGTGCTTTAAACCCCTTTTAGTTTTACAATTCTAAATGCCCTGGCAGATGGAAATTCTCTCTTAAAATGATGATATAGTTACAAGAGAAAATGTAGGGTTGATTCTTGAAGGAAGTGGAAGAGAGGTTGAGTACAGCACCATGAGCGTGGCAGGGTGACAGGAGGTCACCTCACTACACCCTCAGACTGCAGAGGGCTGATCAGGTCCTGTAACTACTACTAATAACAGTAGCTACCATTTCTTGAGCCTGGAAATTGAGGACAATAATAATAATGACAAGCATTTTCTGAACACTTACTTTACTCTGGGGATAGCGCTATGCGCTTTGCTTGCATTATAATTTATAGGTCTTTACTAAGCTCCCTTTCACTAAGCCAGAATCTTCATTACTTGTCAGATTGAGGCTCCAGCTTGCAAAGTCGGGCTCTAACTCAATTCTGTACATTTGTATACAGCAGCAGTTCTCAAACTTTTTAGTCTCAGAACCCCTCCTCAATCCTTAAAATTATTGAGGCCCAAAAGAGCTTTTATTTTTGTGAGTTATGTTTATTGATATTTACTATGTTGGAAATTAAAGCTGAGAAAGTTTTTAGAACCCATTACATGTAACATACGTAACATGTTTTATGCAAAATAACTGATTTTTCCAAAACAAAGTTTAGCAGGAAGAGTAGCATCACTACACATTTATTTTCATCTTTTTTATGTCCAGCTTAATAGAAGGTGACTGGATTCTTATATCTGCTTTTGCATTCAATTTGTTGGAATATTTTGTTCGGTTCAATGTATATGAAGAAAATCCAGCCTCACACAGAAATGTAATTACATAAGGGAGGATTATTTTAATAGTCTTTTCAGATAACTGTGTATATTCTTTTTTGATCCTACCCGCAAACTCCACAAGTAGTTGTTTCTTAAAGATTAGATGCAATGTGGAATCTGAAACATTAATGAACTTTTCATACTCTTTACACTCATGAGGGAATGAAAGTAAGGCAAATCATGTCTTTGTGTTATTATTAAAATCATTTTACCTTGCAGACTCCCTGAAATGGAGGTTCCCAGGGATTACCAGAGCATACTTTGAGGAACGTTTTTATAAATTTAGGAAGATAAGAAACAGCCCAACCAGCTCAAGTCCATGTATGAACCTACTCATGACTTAGTTTCTTCGATAATTGTCTTGAGAGGCAGAGAGGGCAGAGAGACTGCTGACCAGGATCCTTCAGTATTTTACCACGGGCTCACTGGCTGATCCTGGCAGATGCCATAAATTCAATGGCCTCCTATAATTTTCTCCTCCTTCTCCTGCCAAGATATAGAGATGCTGGAGATAATGGTTCTAAATGATTGAGCACTCCAGAAGTAAGCACAAAACTGTGATCCAATAGTTAAATGTGCTGCTATTCCCCTTGAATAGATTGAAATAAGAGATGTGTCAGTATGTGTGGATATGGTAGATGCCTTACTAGATTGGCTTGGTAAGGTATAACTAATCATACTCAAAGTCTTTAAAAATAGTAAGAATAGTGCTGAAATTGTTGCGACTGTCAAACATATATCTAATTTTATATTTTGGAATATAAATTATTCCTGAGAATATTCTGTTTAAAGTGATGTTCTGTTCACTAATTAAAGGGAATTTATTGTAGGTTTTGTTTTTAAAAAAAAATGGCAGGAAATGAAACACTTTTGTCTAGCCACTGACATCACAAAGGCTTATTTATTTATTTGTGTATTATGAAACTGCATGCTTCATTTTTTAAAAAAATTTTAATAAACTAAACACTAACATGAATATGAAATATGTTTTTGCAAAGTTTAATCTTTTTCTACTCTATTATCAGCTGTGCTTTAATGATGCTTCTATTTGCTTTGCTTAAAAGTCAGTTCATTTTCTTTCTACTTGAAGATATGCAAGAAGTTTTGAATACATATGAAGTTTCTATGTATTAACTTGCATTACATTTTCATGACAGTAAGTCATTACTGATGATACATGTTGACTTCAATACAGCTTTTTTTCTTAAGGGTGGATAGGGAATCTGTAGATTTCATTTTATGGGAAAATATTTTACTTGTAAATAAATGTATTCCTTAATTTTTTTATTTATGAAATAATTAAACACTTTTATTAGAAGCAGAACAGTTATCATTGATTTCTCAGAATACAGTTCAAATTGTTATTTTAGACATTAAGAGAAGTATACAATACTATTTGTCCAGATTTTCCTTTCCATTATGTTTAAGGGTATGGGGAGTGGAAGAGTAGTTACAGAAACCTCACAAGCAATGAATCTAAAGCATTAGTTGCCCCCTTTTTTTCTTAAACCAGTGCCATGAGCATCAGAGTTATAGATAAATCTGAGTTATATATCAATATGATATATAATGTCATGACTTTTTGTAGGGGTGACACCCTGTTGTTTCCCACCCAATACCCAAGGTTTTATAGAGCATTTTTTAAATGTTTGATTTCTGTTCTACTCCGTCATAAAATAAGGGCTGAAAATCACTGCCTTAGAAAAAATTTTAAAATGAAACCAGAAATAATTATTTCTGCTCCAGAAATAATCTTGGGTGAAAACAAAACAAAGCAAAACAGTAAATATGGGAACAGTACCATTATATCCTTTGTTTTAAAATTTTGTTATCGATTTCAGGTAGCTAGATATTTACATTTGAGCTCATGTACTTAAAAACGAAATAAAACTTTGTGATATTCAATAAAATGTGAGCACTGGATTCCTCTAGGTATTTTCACTGTGTGTGATCGAGGGAGGAAAATCCCAGTAGAAGGAAGTCAGTTTGACTTTACTTACTGACAGATGAATAACAATCTTGTATCCCCATCTTTTTAAAGGGAGAACCAGGTTTCATTGGTCCTCAAGGAGAACCGGGCTTACCAGGGTTACCAGGAACAAAAGTAAGTGAGAAAAATAAAATAAAAAAAAAAGTAGATGGAGACTTTCTCCCTTCCTTTCTTTCTGAATTTTCTTCATCTATTTTTAGTCCATTGTTGCTGAAAAAAATGTGGGTAACCTTCTTATCTAGATGATCAGATATTTTTTCCTAATGGAACACTAAGGCAGTCTATTCTTCCCTTACTAACACATCTAATGGAAATATCATTTCAAGTAGAGTAAAGGGAAATTAAGTTCAGAAGTCCTTAGGCAAGATGGTGGTATATATTACTTGTTCCAGGTGTTCCCCAAATCGCTCCTAAACTATATATATGATGCTCTAGGCCTATCGGCCACTGGAAAGATGAGGGAACTCTAAGGAGGAGACATAGTACTCATTAACTCCTACTCCTCATCCGTGATTTTAGGACAAATTGTAGATCAAATATCATTAATAGATTTCAAGGCAAGTAGTGATGTCGTATAGATTCTTCTCATCCCAGAAAGTTCCAACCGGAATCATATCTGCAGAAGGATCCTGTAATGGAAGCCATTGCATGACCCTCTACTTGGCCACCCTAGAAAGAGCCCTAAAAGCAAAGTCTTTATGCTTCCAGGTAAAAAATTATGCTGCCACAGCCGTAGTCAGGGTCATCGTCTGCTTTTCTCTACCCAGTGAGACAGAAAAAGGTATGATACTGCTGATGGAGCTTTACTCATGACAGACTCATGCATCAAAGAAGGGGCAAAATTAGATCAAACTCCATCCTTTTATTTCTAAACCACAGTAGTCTTTGCCTCAATGTGCATTTCATTCACCAAAAGCTAGAGAAATAGGTTCGTGGTCTATTCTGACAAAAGGGTCCTCATTTCTGCCGGTCAAGTGAAAATTAACTCTAATCCTAGTAAATGGAAACTATGTGTGGCCTAAGAGAGAAGGAAACTCAGTCAAATGATGCAAAATTGCTGTTTTCATCAGCGATTTTCCTTTTTTACATAATGAGCTGTCAGGCTTATTAACCAAATATGAGGAATACCTGTTTTAGCCTGAACAGGTTCACACAAGAAATGTGCTTTCTGGAATTTTAAAAATAAGAGGAAAAGCAATTAGCACACCCTGTTACTATAAGGACTGTTGTATGTATTCACGCCCGTAGCTTTAGAGCGGGGCAGAGAAAGACGCTGTCCCCGGTGAGCACAGCACACAGGCAGGGGAAGCTGAGCCGTGTGGGAGGGAACCAGGTGTGAACAAGATTTGCAAATATCGGGGGCTTTTTTTTTTTTTTTTTTTTTTTTTTTTTTTTGCTTAACCAGGGAAGAGAAGAAACACAGGAAGTAGAGGGTCGAGTTCATCCCTGAATGTCTTTTCTCTAATTCACTGATGTTAAACTATTCAGCAATTTCAAAAAAGATCCAGATGCAGATACATAACATCAACATAAATTGCTGCTTATGAAGAACCCAGAATGATGTTACCGACCAGATACTTTCATAAACAGACACCTACTCTGAACCCCCAATAAAAAAGAATGTCCTATATCTGTTTTATATTTCCTTAGGAAAGGAAATGGATGGGAAATTTGTTTTATTAGCAATATTTTGAAGTCAGTTTTCAGCTGAATTGCCTAAGATGAATTCAGTATCATAGAAAAATATGATTATTTAAAAATATCTTTTAGCTAAACACCGGTCTTTACTAGAAGTCTGGGTTTGTATCACTGAATTCAGAGTAAAAAAATAAAATGGGGTTCATTTCCCGGAGCCTGCCCATGCAAAAATAAATAAATAAAATAAACTGACCCTTCTTTACTCCTAACAGAGATTACAGGGGGAAAGATTTGTATTAGCCTCTAAAAATCTGGTCTCTGTACTGCTGAATCATCAGTGTTTATGTCACTGCCCGGGATTAGGCCTCTGTCAGCCTAAATGAATGGGATTTTATTCAGAATGTTTTAAAATACATTGAATGATATTGTTTATTCATCTATTCAACAATTTTTTTGCTAGACGTTTTTCTAGCATTTGAGAATGGGGCATAAATACAACAAATGCCACCTCTGCTCTCCTGAAGTTTACTTTCCAGTATCTGTGAGAGAGGGGTGGAAGGAGAGAGAAAGAAGTAAACAAATAAGATAATTTGAAAGAGTGATGGGGAACTAATTAGAGGCATTGTGATAGAAAATGATTCTATATAAAGATGTATAGACTCCATTCCTGTGGTAAATTAGAGATAAATGATTCTTAAAGAAACATTAAATTATGTCATTTTTAAAACAGAAGTTTCATAAATGGATAGAAGCCCTGTAGTCTCCAATCCCTGGGAAATCCCCCTCTGTACCCTCCTTTCTATCTCCAACATCTGGTCAAGTCTGTTCCTTTCTTCCAACTTCTCCATTTTCACACCCTCCTCGGTTCATGCTTGGAACCCTGCTGAATCCCCTGCCGTCTTGCCTCCTGTCTTTCTTAATTCTTGCCCCGATTTATTCCATCTATCCTACAAAGCAGCAAAGGTTTCCCAATGGGCATGATACAGATAAGGGTCTTGGAATTTAGAGTTCTACATCATCCATCATAGATCCAGTCCTTTCTCCCCTTCCTTTCCAAGATGAATCCCTTCCTTCAGTGAGGAACAGATCATCAAGAGTCTGAATTTCAAACATGTTTGATTATTGAAATTCTAGCTATCATGAAGCCAAACACATGGGGAATGTAGAATGGCACCCTTTTCCTGGAGGGCAATTTGGCAAGCTTTTAAAATGTTCATACTTTTTGACCCAGTCAGCTAGGACTTATCCTAGGAAAATGATAAGAGATACCAAAAGATTTACGTATGAAGACATTTATCCAAAAATTGAAGGTTGAACACAATCAGCTTTAAATGATATCTCTCCTGCCTTAAGAGCTTTGAGACTTTGGGCAAGTTATTTAACCTCTAATATTTTCCCCATTTGCTCTGAGGAGTAAATGGGATAATGCATGTAAAACTTTTTGTGCAGTTCCTAAATTCATCAACAGTACATTAGGAAACAGCAATAATTATAAAGTGAACCCTACCCAGCTTCAAGACATGACTCAAGTCTCACCTCCAGGAGCCACTGTACCAGTCAAGACCCCTTGGGGTCCCTCTACTGTCACACACAGCCTTACATTACTCCTCAATTCTTATCTGTTTTGTTTGTGGAACTCTTGTGGAACTAGATCACTAGTTCCTTGAGGGCAGTAACCAATCTATACTCCAGAGATTAAGATGAAACACCTACGTGCATTGTACCTTTCCGTGCCCTTTTCACCATAGAAGAAACTGAGCCTCAATTTCTTCTAACTGAGCCGCAGTTAGAATCCAGGATGTTGAACCACAAAACCTGTGGTTTAACCACTTTGCTATGCTTCTTCCCAATAGTATTTAAGAGGTGGTTATTAAATAAATGCTCACATACCAAGTCCATTGCTATCTTCAGTTGTAATGATGGTCCATATCAATTCCCATTAAAGGTTCCTCCTATTTATCAATATAGGTATCTGAGAGACATTGACCAAACCATTTCCTCATCTATCAAATGTAAATGATCCTATTTTGTCATACTTGATTTAATTATTAAATGAGATCATTCATGTTAAGAAATTTATATAGTGATGGGTACATGGTAAATAAGTAGAAGCTCTCTGCTCTCTTTGGTTTACTCAACTCACTTATTAATCTCCAGGAACCATCCTGGGAGGGAGTGGGGTTGCCACTGAAGTGTTCTGTGATTTGTAACAGGGTGAGCGTGGGGAGGCAGGGCCTCCTGGAAGAGGGGAGCGAGGGGAGCCTGGAGCCCCGGGACTTAAGGTCAGTTATTCTTATATTGGAAGATAACACTCTTTGGTCTGGAAATATGTGCCACTTGCTTTAGAAATTGAAACTAAAATAAAATTCTACAAGAGGCATTGAAACAGCCCAAATCTCAAAGAACTTATTGAAATGCACACCAGTTGGGTCTTTTCAAAAGGAATGGAATGATTCAGCTTTTCCAGTATATTCTATTTTGTTGGTCAACAAATTTAATAACATATCTGAAAGTAAAGGGGGAAGGTATTGCCCTACCAATACATACCACTCAATGTGTTTTAAAACTTACTGAGAAAAATCTTTGTTGATATGTGCTGTGTTAGTTTCTATAGTAACCTGATGGTAACACCTTGAAGATATTAGAGCAAAGGATTTATTTTATTGTTCAATCTTTACTCATCTAAACTTCCTGCAAGCTAATGTGGAAACACTTTATTTTAATAACCCGTTCTAGAGACCAAGGAAATGATTTGATCTGATGAAAGGGAAATTTATGCAAGCAAACACCGTTGAGACTAATTATTGAGAATTATTCACAGAATGCTTTCCCACCCACTGATGGGAGAGTCGCCTTCAGAATGAAAATGGAATGAAGGCTGGTGGGGGGAACAGAGAATGAACTAAAGATATGGTAATGATGCTTAGTGTCATATATAGGGAGTGTCATGTATATGCATATATATTATATATATATGCATAATGCTATATAAATATATAGTATTAAGGAAAGCCATATATTGAAGCAATTAAAATAAAGTGTTCCATTTTTCTTCATTATTCTGAGTCAATGCTAATTTCTTTTTTCTGTTCTTATCCCCTATGTCATTTTCTCTTTTTCATCTTCATATTCTCCTATAATAGGGGAAACAAGGTGAATCAGGAACTAGAGGCCCAAAGGGGTCAAAGGTCAGTAACAACATTGGGTAATCATTTTAATGGAACATGAGCCCATCAGAAGCTCTTGGCCTTTTTCACAGAGAATCTTCCCACACTGAGATTGTAATAAATTTATTCCATTTGATGAGATCTCAGAATAATTGGTTTGTTTCATCTTGTTTCTTTGTGTATTCTTATACTTCAGACTGTTCTTTAACAACAGTTTGCTTTTTCTGTATCATAAATATAGCTTCTTTGGGAAAAATTAAGTAGTTTAATTTAAATTATGTATTATGTAATATTATTTTCCATCCCCTGACTATCATTATGATAGATGTTCAAATTATATGTTGTTTTTAAGTTAGTTGACTCCGTTCATAGCATTAAAATTTCACCACCAATTGAAATTTTTCCTTTTACTGTGTTCTTTTATAGTATCTGCCACGGTACTATACACTGTTAGTAGAATCATGTTATTTAAAGAGCTTTTAGCTAATAACATGGACAAATGTGTGCAAAAAATTAAGAAAAAGAGCAGAAATTAACAATGCTCCATTTCATGGCAAATATCATACTTATTGCCAGTCATATTAGCCTAATGTAGATCAAAGAACTTCTAATCCTTTTTCCTGCTTATCTTCACTGGTCCCCCCCAAGCACATAGGAATACATGTAAAGACATATAAAAATGCTTTGAATCCCATATAGGTAAGAGGTTCTACAGATTTAAGGCTATTTTAAAGAACCATCAGATTCAAACCTCTTCTCCACTGTTTTGGTTTAGACTACTGAGAATTTTGAGTATTCTTGGGGCCATGCATGTGCCGTTTGGGGCTTGGATTACTCCTGGTGTCTCTCCTGGTAGAGTAATAATACCGTAAACGGAGAGATCTTCATATTGCACTGAAAAAAAAAAGAGCTGATTTTGCCCTGCCCCTGGCCTTCAGCTAGCTGCCCTCCACCCAGCACCTTCTGAGTACTGATGTTTCCTCATCAGTGCATCAAGCATAGATGTTTCCTCATCAGTGGAGGGATCCTCATCAATGGAGGGAGGACTAGCCAGTGACCTTTCCCTCCTAATTCTCTCTAGCAATGAACTTTCCATTCCGTCCCTTCCCCAAATATGT
The DNA here is from genome assembly GCF_023851605.1 of Tamandua tetradactyla. Lineage (NCBI taxonomy): Eukaryota > Metazoa > Chordata > Mammalia > Pilosa > Myrmecophagidae > Tamandua > Tamandua tetradactyla. Next base: position 14,135,683 of record NC_135350.1, read on the forward strand.
ATACTTTTCTTCCAGAATACAGACAACCCAATTGTTTGACTTTTCTTTTTTACCTTTGCCCCAAATCTCTTCATGTAAAGACAAGGACTTGGCTCAATCTGAAAGATAAAAGCTTTGCATGCTATGGAAACCACTCGTTTTGCCTTTGAAGATCACATTCAGGAAGAGAGTTGCCATGTTGTTCCAAGAAACTATTATCTGAAAGGAGAATTTTAATTCCCTTCAAGATGCATCTTAAAGAAGCAGTTGCTGTTATGGTGATATTTGCTACTGCTGCTGCTGCTGTGCTTTTCCACCTCAAAAGTTCATATTAAGGGTGCTGCCGGGTTAGATTTGCAGAGATTTATTTTGACCCCACCACTAATTAGTATCCTTTTTTCTCTTTTCAATGGGGACAGGGTGATCGTGGAGACAAAGGGGATTCTGGAGCTCTGGGACCGAGGGTAAGCGTGCCTATCCACCAAGTTTTTGCCCATCCAAGCCCAGATCTGAGGTTATGTGTCTGTGTGACTTTTCACAAGGAACCAAAAATGAATAATATCCAATATTAGCATTGGAAGCAAACCAGCTGTAATTATTTCTGCTACCCTCCTCCTTTCCTCTTTTTTTTTTTTTTTTTTTTTTTGACATGGGCAGGCACCGGGAATTGAACCCAGGTCCTCTGGCATGGCAGGCAAGCATTCTTGCCTGCTGAGCCACCGTGGCCCGCCCCCTCTTTTTTTTTTTTTCTTAATTTTGTTTACCAGGAGCAATGAGTGTGGGGATTTTAACACATAAAATTAAATTCATGAGAAAAAGGTCTGAGGAATTCTCCCTAGCTACTTTCCCTCTGCTAAATGAGCAATATAGCAAGCTCATAGCTATCCAACCAACGGCATTTTTTTTTCAATTAATCGAACTATAAAAGAAAGCAATAACCCATATGTTCATAGCCTTTTTTATAAACAGGCAGGGTAACAAAACATGACGAATGGCAATTAAGTGACAGACCTAATGACTAAGGTAGAAGTCTTAAAAGAAATATATATTCTTCTTTTTGTTCCCTATTTGGTTTAATTTTGATGTGATTCTATTCCTTTTGGGAAAGCTAAACATTTCCTACAGAACAGTGTTCTATCCTCTTAAAGAATGAGGAAGAAATCTATGGGGTTTAGATAAGCAGAAAGAGGTGAGGAATTGCTTTACTAAATATAGATAAAGCTGATACAATTTTGCAAGTCCCATCAGATTAGTTGAACTTTATAATTTTCAGAAAATAGTTGCAGATATTAATTCATACCTCTTTCTAATCAAATTTCATATATTGAATCTACCAAAGACAAGAAAGTTAGAAGTGGCTTGCCTCTTTTGAAATTAGGACAAGACTTGAATGTCATTATTTGTTTGAAAATGCGGTTGGGCCCTAGTAGGGACATCATGGTCAGAGAGAGCTGCGAATTGCGATTTCTGTTCTGTCATGGTCTCTCTACGTGCTGTCCTAATTCTCATGACTTTCCACTTACTGGTTTTTTCCACAGGGTCCACCTGGGCAAAAAGGAGTTCAAGGAGCCACCGAGATCATAGATTACAATGGCAACCTCCACGAAGCCTTGCAGGCAAGTGCTGCTCCCCTCCTTTACACATGCACACAATGACACTAATGTAATGTTTGTAAATATTAACTCCCACGCCTCTTGATTTTTGGAAGACTGCTGCTCAAAACATACGTTCTCCTGAATCCATCCCTTTCTCCCTACCCCAGTTGGCCTTCTTTATTTTGTAGCATTTTCAGGCTCTCCTTTTTAATTTCTCATTTTCTTTCCCTGCTACCTTCAAATATGCTTCTTTTGGCAGACTCAATCTTTGCGTTAGTTTAGCCAAGATTTACTTTTTGACTGGAGCTGCCTGGGTTCAAATCTCAGCTCTCCCACTTGCTAAATGCTCAGCTGTGAAGATATTTAACCTCTCTACCTCAGATTTCCCATCGGTAAGATAAGGATAATAATCTTTATTTCATTGGAGTGTTGTGAGAAGGAAATGGTTCAATACATATTATGCACTTAGAACTGTGCCTAGGCCATTGTAAACCGCATATAAATAATTCTTACTATTTCATTCAATTCTATTTCTTCCATTAGCTAAAAGTGCGTAGACGATGTGACCTGACTCCACCACTTTTGCTTCCTATCCATCCTTTCCTACTTAGATCCTTGTATTCTAGCCTCTATCATGCTTCTTTTGAAACTGCTCTGACAAAAGTCAGCAGATAACCTCCAGATCAAACCCACTGCCCTCATCACCCTTGGCTTTTCTATGACATTTATACTAAACCATCTTCTTTTTGAAACTCTTTCTTTTTCATCCCTCAGAACTTCTACTGTCATTTCTTTCATGTGTATTCTCTGATGAATCTGCTCTATTTTGGTATTATTAATTTCTCTGTCCATTCCCTAATTTTTGGTATCAAGTCTCTTCTTTTCTTGGTACAATCTCCCCTTTGTTCCTTCACTTTATGGCTCCCAAATCTTTTATCTCCAGCTCTGATCCACATATATCTCCAGCTGCCTAAGGGTCTTCCCGCTGTGGATGCACCGTTGCCTCATCACCTTCCACCAACACATGCGGTTATATTCGTTATCTCTCCCACCTATCAAACTCATTCCCTCTCTTAACTAACCGGTTTCTGGTCATGACATCAGGAGTCCTGAGTACCTTGGGATAGAAACTTTAGAGTCTTAGTCCTCCATCCATTATAAATCACCAGATACTGCTATTTCCCCTTCGACGTGTCTCTTGAGGTTGCCCCATTCTCCCCCTTCCCAGCACTACTGCCATGTCCTAAAACATTTCATGTCAAACACCGCAGCAACCCCAGATCAGTTCTTCTGCCCCGGGTGCCTCCTTGTCCTTCTGATATTGCCTATCACTCCAAGGCTACTTTTCCTGAACTATCACTACCCTGTTGCCTACTCTATCAAGCCCAAATTTCTCCATATGACTTTTAAAGCACTCTAATCCTGTCTTTTCTATGCAGAATTTTGTATTTATCCACTACATACAATTTCCCCTGAAGTGGTCACTTTTATCATAATTCTACTAATTCTCTCCTTTTTCCCTCAGGCTCATTCCAGTCTTCTTTCCTTCAGCCATCTAAATTCTTTCTAGCAATAAACTGCCACCACCCAGAGGAGTTCTTCCTCTTAATCCCTTTAAACATTAGCAGCCCAACTAGAGCCCAATAGTTTAACATTTAATTGTTTGCAAATTGCTTAATTGATTTTACTCTTGCTTCTTACCTGATTATAAATTTCTTGGTGACAGGAAATGTGCCTTATGCTTATTTGTTTCCCCCAAAATGCAAATGTCTAATCCAAGTCTGGGCATGAAAATATTAAATAAGCTGCTATTGGTTAAATAATTGGATATATATAATTCATATAACCAGGTCATTTTTCTGCTTATTAAAGCCCAATTCGACGTGTTAAATCTTTCTCTGCCATTTGGTACCTGTTTGAATTGTTTTTCTGCCCTTATGAGTTAACATCATCTAATTGTGATAGATCTGCATTTCTATAGGTAATTTGCTATCGCTACCATTTTTGACTATAAAGTATTCATTAGTTTTTCAGAATCTATCTTCAGCTAAACCTATTTTTCTGTTGTTTCCATTCTTTTCCTTCTGGTAAAATGTAAAGAGAAGCAGGTTTACTATTTTGAAAAATGCTGCCTGGGCAGTTTATACAATCAGCAGCTGGAATCGGTGTGTGTCAGAGTAACTGGATTATACATAAGCAGTTCCCTCTGGACGATTGTCACTGTTCAGAACCTGTTTTCTGAATTGTTGCCTTCCTCCCACAAGTTGTTATCTTCATGGGGAGAGAAGCAGAGGCAGAGACAGAACACACAGTTTTGGTGTTTCTACTGTATTTACCAAAATTCTTACTTATTAAATATAGGGACAACGTATTTTAAACCTAATTTAATTGCAATATGGTAATTTTTCCTCAAAGTGCTTCCAATGTTCCATTCCTCTTGCTATTACTCTTATCTTCCAAGAAATCTTCCATTATTATTGACAACTTTCTGTGAGATTGTGAGATCCTTTACAGCACTCTTTGCACAAACAGGGCCTGGCATGGGGCAAGCTACCCCTCGCCTAAAACTGGAATCTCTGCTTTGATCACCTTTCTCCTACTAACTAGCTGAGTCATTTGGAGAAATCACCTAATGTATCTATACTTCATCCATCTCATCGGTAAAATGAGGATGTTATCAGGATAGCTTTTTTCCTAGTCCTTCAAATCTGACGTTACTTTTTTTTTAGGAGAGCTTGAACACTTTATGCTGATATGTCAAAAAGCATTGTACTTAAAATTTAAAAATCTGACAATTGCATCTTGATATGAAAGATTGTGTATTTTCTCTTGTTTTTTTTTTTTCTCACTTCAAGTTCTGAATGACTGTCAACCAGTCAATATCCATCGAAATTAACTAATTCATGCTTATGCCTCAGCCTAAAAAGTTATTCTTATTGGATTGTTGGGGCAATTATATGTTGTACTTGTAAATAATTTATATTTATTTACTTTTTCACTTCAAACCTAGTTACTGGTTTTTCTAACACAGTACTTTAATGAACTAAGAGTCCCTAATAAAATCAATTTAAACTAATAGCCATTAGACTGAGAATAGGTAAAAGACATTTACTTTCCAATTCTCTGAACAATAATGGATAGTTACAGTTTTGCAGATTTTATTTCATTATTGCCTCCTCTAAAAGAAATATCTGCAAAACAAATCTAGAATAATTAAATAGTAGTATATTACAGTTATAAAAATACCACATTAGAAATATAAAATTTTACTGTCGCCTCTACTGAAAATTGTTATTTACATGTACCTTCTCCAAACGTCATTTATTTTATTTTTATTTAAAGTGGTTATGTTTCCACAATTAGCAGTAAAATATCTGTTTCCTAATGCAAACTTTTAAAAAGCCTCATCACCATCTAAACTAAACCTGTTCTCTTGCATGAATCATGGGTGATTTTAAGCTTGCATCATTATGAGAAATGAAACAAAATACTCTTTAATTCTAAACAAATTCAATAAGTATCTCAGGAAATAATTAAGAAGCTGCCTGATTGGAAGCCTTCAACCAATTTACAGTTGCTCTACCTCAAGCCTTCCATTTCATTTCCTATCTCACTGGAGAACTGAATGTCCTTCTCCATCCTACCTAAAATTCTGATTTTCAAATCATTACTTGAGTGCAAGAGAAAGTGAGTTTATGTAACTTTAACTTAAAGGATCCTGTTACAAGAAATCCGAGGCGAGCTTACATCTTCAGCATCCTGTGGGTGCCTGAACACTGATGCTTCAGGGTGGTGGTAAAAATGATGTATTTGTGAAGGCAACTTAGTTTGTTGTCATTTGTTCTTCCATTAACTGGATGCAATCTATCCTGTACAATATTCAGGTCTCCCAAATATAGTTATTTAACAAAATTATTTAAACCCCAATAATATTCTTTTATTGTGACAGGTATTATTAAGCTAGTTGTTATCCTTAATCTTTTTTTTAAAAAAAGCAAACAAATTATCTTGTTCAGATGAAAAAATAAATACAATAATGCATGACGCATGGGAAACTTCAGAGTCCCTTTCTATAACTATTTTCTCTTCCTAAAGTTTTATAGTTCTGCTTCTTACTTTAAAATGTAATATGTAATTGGAAAGAATGGTAAAGAAATTATTTCTACCCTATCATTTTCTAATAGCCTGTTTACATGACTCCTCTATACTCTAGTGAAAATATAGCTTTTTTGTAACTCTAAATCCAACTCTTGCTCTAGGTGAATCTCTTAAAAATGAAATATGGTTTCTTATGTTACGCAGATACAATGATTTTTTTTAAGGCTTGATTTTTTTGTAGCCTTGCCCCAGTTTTGTGGCCATTTTTGCCTTTTGAAGCACTGATTTTTTTTCCTACCACGTTTTCTCTGAAGCTATGATGATCATGACTGACATTATCTTAGAATACTAACTTTGACTATTTATACATATGTATAACTCTGCTGGTTTCTAAGGAATATTGACACCATGTCACTAGAGACACAAATGTTTGAAGTGAGATAGATTATTTTAAGATTTTTTTTTTTGCAACAACCATAATAAAAATAGCAGCAACAACCTGAATTAGAGATTAGGAAGGAATCATGGAAAACAAAGGGATGGTGATATCCCCAAGTTTAAATGTAATTGGGTAACATTTCCCTATGACCAGAGTCCCTAATGAAAAATGTTCCCCCTTGGATGACTTCATAAGGTGGATATAGGCTCCATAGAACGTTTAACACAGACATAGACAAGAAAATATTAATGCAAAAGCAAGATTCATGAGTTGAGGTCCAGATTTTAGAGATTCACACTTTGAGAGAGTATATTCTGTAACTGGATTCTAGTACGTTATACTAAGAAACAGTAAATCCATGTCAATTTGTATCTTCAGTCATGGCACCAGGAAAAAAAAAAAAGCTGATTATAATGGAACAAATGAACTACAGGTTAAAAGAGAAGAAAAATACTATTTATGTATTTGGATATTTCCATTTTCTTTAATCAGAGTTCTTTCTGGAATAAATCTCTTACGAATAGCAGTCTCTTTGGTTCATAGTTACACTGACAAAACTCTAGGGTATACCATGCCACTACATAGTGTTAATTTTGAAATTTTTTTTCCTTATCCACCGACTTTTTAAAATAAAATTCTATAAATATATTTTTTTAAATCCTTTACACCCATACTGTACTCATTTGAAGGCAGGATAATATTTTCTCAGTACCTTATTCATTCCTCACAAGACGTCAAACTTGCAGACATACTCAAAAAGTTTCTTATTTCAGAAATGTGTTATTGTACCTTTTCACACAAAATAGGTAACTCTGTCTTTATCAATACATTTTCCCAACAGAGGATTACCACCCTAACTGTCACGGTAACTCAGACTTGCATGGTTTTTGTGGTTTATGGCTGTCTATTGGTGTTCATGCATGCTGGTCATATGGTACTAATAAAGCAATTCCTTTTGTCTGCTACTTAATAGTACATTTCCTTATATTAATAACCTTGTATGACATTTGGCTCCAATTGAATTACCCTGTTTGCTTACTGCAAAAGTCAAGAAAACTAAGCTGTTGCTATTTTTCTTAAAAGTCTTCGGCCCTATCTTAATTATGTAGCTGTGTTCTTTAGTGCTTGGGAAATCAAGGCCTTTTTTCGGTAAGGGATGATGTGTATTATAACTGTGGGTAATCTTAGTAGGCTAATTCATCCCAAGAGGATGAATGTGAGACAGGGCTGCAATTTTACGTTGTCGTATAGAATCAGCCCAAATGCATCTTCCGTATTATTTTCACTTAAATATGTTGATACGTTATTAGCATATAAGTAGGTAGTTTTTATACTTGGGCAACCTGTGAGTTTTTTTCCCCATTGCAAATCAGTTTGGGGGATATTTGATTATGAGAGAAAGAAGAGAGATAAATGAAGCTTTTGTTATTTGAACGTGGATCCTAATACCTACACCTGCTACTTTAAAAACTCTGTGTCTTCTCTTGACTTAGGGCCCCCCGGGACCTCCTGGACCTCAAGGACTGCAGGGGCCAAAGGTTATTCTTTATGTCACTTGTTTCTATTGCGACAGACTCACGGTGCAGATGATTCTGTATTACGTATACGGGCCTTTGAAAATCAGCCTTACAAAACACTGGAGAACTCAGCAATATTGTTTAAGAGGCTTAAGAAAGGAAAGTCTTGGTTGAAGTAAGAGATATCAGAAGAAAAGAAAATTAGGAAAAGTGGGAGAGAAATATGATGGTATTTATCTTAGGGGGAGGACGCTGAAAAGAACAGAGAATATAAAATGAGAAAAATGAATTCTGCAGAAATTGAAATTCTAAAGAAGCACAATGTGCTGTACAAAAAAAAAAGGAAATATTTAAGTAGAGGAGGATTGAAGGGAATTTATTCTGACAGTAAGAAAGATTCTTCCCTCCAATCCTTTTGTAATAAAAAAACAAGGGACGTTTTAGCATGATAGATTCACAAAGGACCATTTTTTAGTTTTTTTTTTAAAAACACTTCTCTATATTATACATATTCGATCAGATATCCTAACCTTCACATCTTATCTAATGAGACATGCCAACTATAAACAGTAGAAACCTAAAATTACTTGATTATATCTAGAATTTGTTAGTAGTGTCAGCTTTATGGCTTCAAACTAATGCTTAGTTATTCAACAGTGTTTGATTAATTAACACAGGGTCGATTCAGAATAAGATTGTCTGAGCTACATGTGTTGAAATATGGCTTTCATCATTGTATTTTGCAGGGGATTAAAGTGGTTTTGAAATTCATCTTCTGTTTCTGCTTCTTCAGGCAGTTTATTTGCTAAGTCTGTTACAGACACACACACATTCATTGGCTTTTGCACTCATTTCTTTTTAGATACTTAAAAACAGAAATTTAGTGTATAACAAAAACATTTTTTCTTTTACATAGAATTATATTATTTTATTATGGATTGTATTACTTAGGTCCTTGCCTATGTCTGTATTATTTAGAACATAAATCCTAATTTCAAACAGATTTCATTTATAACATTAATGTAAGGTTTTGGATTTTTAACTTTCTATTCTTCCACCACATTCTGGCCCCTAAGAGATGTAACACAAAGAAAGTTCCAGTCATACAGACAAGCTTTATTCCTGGTGAGCAAGTCTTCCTGGATCCCTATTCTATAATATTTTGGTGAGCTGGACTAGACAACTTGGAGGAAAATCTGCAGGCTCTTCTTTCCTCTACAACCAAGGTCCAAGTCCTTTGCTTTGTCTCCCCTAGATCACCCAATCGACTAGGTTTCTGAAGCCAAAACTGTCCTCAAAGCCAAATACATACCTCATTCCCTGCAAATCACAGAAGCTTCTAGGACATTGTACCCTTCCTTCAGCCTAAAGGCCTACAGAAGCCAAAAAGGTGCCCCTCCCTTGACCTTAAAAGACAAAAAGGCCCAGATAACCAAAAAGCTGTATCACTAAAACCTACCTCCCCTTTCTTTTATAATCCAATAGCTATTCATTTTCAATTATTCTGTAATTTCTGAGCCAACACTTTGATAGAGAGTGTGGTGTATGGTTTCAACAAGGAGCTTACTGCCCAGAGAGAGAGGAGGCAAGTGGAGGCACAATTATTAATAAATAGAATAAGTGCTTTAAATAAGAGCACATGCTATGGACAGGCAGGGGAGGGCCCCTCTCAGTCTTAGGAGTTAAGGAAGCCTATGAGCCAAAACTGAAAGGGAGAACTTCACCACTGTAGGTCCAAACAAGTGGTGTGGGGCAGGAGTGTGTGTGTGGGGGGGAGGTCAAAGCCCTAAGAAAAAGTCTTATTCCATATCCACTTAAACTTTACCATTTTACACTTTCACTATTGTTTAGCTGATTTGGTCCTTTATGCTTCTGATGATCTCTCCTTGAGAAAGTTGGGATAATTGGGGAAGGATGTGGCTCAGCCAGGAGTCTGGAAAGCGCCTGGTTCACAGTCTTAGACAGAAGAGGCACCAAGTCAGTTAGCATTTCTCCTCCTTCAGTGAAACAAATATTGTTTGATTCCTTAGACATCAAATAAATGTTTACAAAGAACATTTGAGCAGTGAAAGATAAACAGTAACAACCCATGAGTTAGGTTTCTCCTTAAACACACTGGTGAGCTACATTGTAAAGGCAAAGCCTAGCAAAGCAGTCATTGTTGCACCCAGAATGCTGACAAGTTTGCAGATGCTAATGGAAGGAGGGCTTAGCCAGGTGCATCCAACCTCAGCATACTTGTTTGTGGTAAAATAAACTTTGCTGCTACCACAAAAAGAAGGAAATCTGAAATCAGGAAAGGCATCTTTAAATTTCATTTGTTTGGAACCACAATTCATGCCTTCCTTAAATATTGGAAAGCTCAAATTTCATGCTGTGGCTCATAGCTCTTAAAGTTTTTACCAGGGCAAAAACTCTGGCCATTTCAATATTGTGGTTTATAACATCACCAAACAAGGCTTTCTAGAAAATACAGCTTCAAATCAGCTCCATTGGAATTGTGTCTGAGAAGCAGGCCACTTAGACCTCAGAAGGCTGTTTTCACAAAGTTTCCATGGTGTAGGAATCAGAGATGTTTGTAATGAGATCTGCATAAATGCCACATTGATTTAAAATAATACCTAGCCTTTCAAGGAATTTGTTCAGTATCTCTCAAACTGAAAGGTGACTAGACATTTGTTGTTTGAATAAATCTCTAGCACATTATTTTTAATGGAATATCTTCGGTTTCTTTAAAAAAAAGACAGCATAAATCTATTATTTTTAGTTTGTTAAGGGTTCTACTAAATCATAATATGATATTAAATTTTATTTCATTCTTAGCGTGATATAGGAAATTGAATTGATCCAAATGTAATTTTATGTGAATTAAGATATCTGTTTATTACACTCATCAGTGAAGCTTTTCTTAAAAGTAACATATTTACAATGATTATGAATTTGTATCTAGTGTTCAAACCGTATCAGTTAAAATATTGTAAATATATGAGACAGCATTTTATTATTTCTTTAGTTAACTCATATTTCGCTTTTTTTCCAAATTCGAAAATAAGATAAATCAGACAGATTTTTTTAAGGAAAAGAAAAATAACCAACTAGGGCCAAAAAGCTGTTGCCATAGTGGTCTGCCATCAAATGGTTTGTTAGTTGACTTTCACCATTGTTTTTCTTTAGCCTGCATCTCCCATGGGAAAAAAAGTTAAAACACTGGATTAGTTACATATAAGTAGTAGTATACATGATCTTCAAGAAAAATTTACTTCATTTGGTTTAGATATGAACTATGATATAATGAATATTCTTAGATTGACAATGGATTTGTTAAATTGTACGCTTAACAACCAGTATCATTTTTCATTTAGTATAACATGTCACCAATGATAAATAGACACACAGCATGACATTTTTATCTTAACAGGGAGAACCAGGTTCCCCAGGAATCCCAGGAATTGATGGAGAACAGGTAATTTCCAAAGATATATACTGTCATTTAATGCAGCATTATTGATCACTGCTTTCATTATAGTTTAGAGCCAAAAAAAAGTAGGAGTGTTGATTTATGATAACCTTTTTTTTTCACCATCTATTCGAAAAACTACTTTTTTTGTTTTTTTGGCATGGGTACTCTGGGAATCGAACCTGGATCTCTGGCATGGCAGGTGAGAATTCTGCCACTGCGCCACCATAGCACCCCATTATGTTAACTTTTTTTTTTTTGGCGTGGGCAGACATCAGGAATCGAACCCAGGTCTCCAGCCTTGCAGGCGAGAACTCTGCCTGCTGAGCCACCATGGCCCGCCCCTACATTAACTTTTAAAAGCAATTAGTTTTGAAGTAAAATTAGAGTGTTTTTTTTTCCAGAAAGATACAATGTGATATTTTAGTTTTGTCCTTAATACTCCTTATCAATCTACCAGTGACTCCTCTGTGAATTTTTAACAGCCTTGCAAGGTCATTATCAATTTCATAAGACTAGCTTAATTTTTTGTCAGTGAATAAAAATAATTCAGGATTAGAATTAGTGACTGTAGTTTCCACAAAATTTCTATATGTTGTTATTTTGACAATGCTTTTTCTCCACAATTAAAAATTATACCTAATATTCTGGTGCCTTAGAAAAGACAGGAACAAGCAGGGTACTTGCAGCTTTGCAGATGCGGCAGTATTTCAGAAGGTTTCCCCTAAAACATTATGAAAACGGGTCAACTAGTAAATGTCTTAGGCTTTGCAGGCCACTTAAGCTCTCCATCCTGTTTTTTGTTTTTTTTTTTAACACCCTTTAAAAATGAAAAAAATATATTGAAAAATAAATTTTAAAAATCATTCAGGCCATACAGAAACAATTCCAGGGCTGGAGGGCCCTAGTTCGCCAACTCCAGCTCTGAAAGTATCTGATCAGCAGAATGTGGACAATACTCAAAATTCAGAATCAAATCTCAGGGCTTATTTCAAGATCTTTGATGTTTTCTGGGCTGTCTTTATTTCCCAAGAGATGGTTAAAGTCAAGACCATAAGAAATCAATAGGATTCTTGATACAGGTGGTGAATAATTTACTCCTCAGGACAAAATACTATGTAAGAAAATTCAGTTTAGGAGAAGAATTGTTTTTAATAGTAGATTTGTATGTTGAAATCATGTAATGTCACTCTAAGTAAATATGTGATAGTTTAAAAATAATTTTTTAATGGCTTTGATGGCTTGCTATATCAATCAGAGATCACATTAGAAATTTCAAATTTGGTTTTATTACCTCTCCCATTGTCGGTTATTATAAATTATCAATTTGACGTCTGTAGTGACCTTGACATTCGTAGTGACATACTCCCTGGCCCCTATCTATGCAATAGCTGGGGTTTTTTTCTAGAGGCTTTACAGGGTCTTATTCTGCTAAGTACAGTGGTTAGTTGTCCTGCTGATCTCCAACATCGAATTCCTAACACAACCATGGTCTGATTGACCAGTAAGATCCATCTAGCCATTCAGGCACACTTACCACCCACCCAGTGGGAGATTTTGAGCAAGGTTTTATGAAACAGATGTAGTTTACAAGAAAAGACACTTTCCTGTTCTTAATGTAGAAAAGGTAAACAAGTTTGTGCATCCTGCAGGCACGTACAATAATAACTGTGATCATCTCTGCTGAAAAATGGACCATCTGTTCATATTGTAGTGGATGAAAATGCTTAACAATGGAAATTAATTTCAGTATTAGTATCACAAATTTAAAATTTACCAAGATTCAGAATACACTTTAAAGTGAGAATAAAAATAACATCCTGGCTTACCTCAAAGAGATGTCATGAGAACAAAATAAAAACATTGTAAAAAAGTTGAAGTTTCTAAAGGATTAACTGAGCATTAGTTTGCAGTAAATTATTTACCTATCTGTAGATTGGACCAATGAAAATTGATGGTGATTGAAACTTCTTCCTGAATTTAACAGGGTATAGTGGGTGGAGGTGGGAGAAATGTATTGGTATTTTTGTTATAATATTCAAAATTATATTATATTGTTGACAATTAAATCCATTAAATTGTTTTCAGGCTGATGAGATCCCGTATTTTAGCTATGAGTTAAAATTATGGAATCAGGAGAAATGTTGCTGTTCTAGTTTGCAGGCTACCGGAATGCAATGTACCAGAAACTGAACTGTTTTTAAAAGGGGGCATTTATTAAGTTGTAAGTTTATAGTTCTAAGTACATAAAAATGTCCCAATTAAAGCAAGAATATAGAAATGTCCAATCTAAGACTCTAAGGCATCTCGAGGATACCTTGGTTCAAGAAGGCCGATGACATTCAGCGTTTCTCTCTCAACTGGAAGGGCACATGGCGAACACGGCATCATCTGCTAGCTTTCTCTGCAGGATTCCTGTTTCATAAAGCTCCCCCAGGGGTGTTTTCCTTCTTCATCTCCAAAGGTCTCTGGCTGGGTGGTGTCTCATGGTTTTCATGGCTCTCTGCAAAATGTTTCCTCTTTTAAAGGATTCCAGTAAACTAATCAAGACCACCCTGGAATGGGTAGAGTCATGTCTCCCTCTAATCAAAGGTTAATACCCACAATTGGGTATCACATTTCCATAGAGATAATCCAGTCAAGCCTCTAACCTATAGTGATGAACAGGGATTAAAGGAACAGCTGCCTCCACAAGAAGGATCAGAATTAAAATATGGCTTTTCTAGAGTACGTAATCGTTTAAAACCAGCACAGATGCCAAACCTAAGTTCATGTTATTCATATTTAATTGGCACAAGTAATAGAATTTAATCCTTTCTATTGCATGGGAAAGGAGTATTGATTCAATGTAGAGGGTTGCTATGAGATATAACCGTACCTAAAAATGAAAACTAGAACGATCCCAGCAAAATTGAACTGGAATGCCATTTTCCCTAGAATATAATTATCAGGAGTCAGTATGATTCTTACGAGCAAACCATATCATTTGTAGGGACTCACAGGCTCGAAGGGAGAAACGGGGGACCCAGGTATGCCAGGTGAAAAAGGAGGAATTGGACTTCCTGGATTACCGGTATGTTTATACTTTTTATGATATATTCTTATTAAGACAAATTTTTAAATCACAGAATCACATATTACTAGCTGTAGTCTCATATAGTGGGTATATATAATATTTTTATTTTGAAATATTTGAGGCATTATAGTGCTCCAGCTGGGACACTAAAATGAATTTTAAAGCATCTAGCCAAATAAATTATAAAATAGACATAAATCATTTTTATTAGATGATAGTAAAATAAATATATGTGGCCACTTTAATTTGGCATGGATAAGATGACAGTAAGTGATCAATCTAAAATAAGCTGTAATTGAGAAATCACATACCATGTAAAATAAGCTGTAATTGAAAAAAATAAACAAAACAAAAACTACACAACAATTTAAAAATAAGCCACTCTGGAAAGTGTTCTTTGTGAGTGGGACACTGTAGGATGGTGTTTTATGAGGGTTTTCCCCCTAATTTTAAGTGAAAATTTACAGGGAAATTGCAGGAAAAAAAAAGTAGAAAACCTCACTGCCCCAGATTTTTTTTAAAGAAGGATGTGTATAAGTAATGCCAAATAAAAGCTATAAAAGACTTATCTTATTGATTGTACACTTTAGATGGATTGTATGGTATGTGAATTTATGTCAATAAAATTGCTTTAAAAAAAAAGACATCTTTGCTATTTAAAATGGGTATGGCCATAAGAAATACAACATTTATAACCTGATATATTTGACACTGCATATGTTTAACCAATTAGGCCTAACCTACTTTTTATTTACTTAATATTTTCTTTCGCAATCCTAGGGATTTTAAGTAAACTTGCTGTTTTAGGCTAAACTGCAAGGAAATAAAGTCTTCTTTTATATTTACAGTATATTTATATTTATGTATAACAATCTCAAGAGATGATGGGTTTGGGGGAAATTGTCAGGTTTTTTGCACTTTGGAAATAATGTTCACCAGTTACACTCTGCTTATTGGTTATTTGTAGGGGGCCAACGGAATGAAAGGAGAAAAAGGAGACTCCGGATTGCCAGGTCCTCAGGGTCCTTCTGTAAGTCGCTGGGGGTGAACTTTGGTTCCTGAACAACTCTGACACGAGCTGTCGTTTCCCTAGCGCCAGGTGCTTTAGCAACAGTAGAATGACCGCGAACCTCTCATTTGTCAAACTGTCGGCCTTGTTCAAAAAGCAAGTGTCTCAGAGACCTGAGTTAGAAGCAGTTTTTCAGAGAACTGTCTGATCCTGGGGAGAAAATCAGTGGTTTTTCCGCAACGCTTGTGGGTAGAGCTCTGTGAATACAGAACATACGCTCTTTTTTTTCCCCTTCACAGCCCTGTTTTTGCTTAGTGAAGTGTTTAGAGTTTAACAGTGGTTGTGGCGTTATAGCAGTTGCTCGGTAATCAGTTGCTTCCTTTTCTTTTAATGTACTTTGGATTTATTCTGGCTTTGGTAGACTGTTTTCTTTTTTTAAGATTTTGTTGTTGTTGCTGTTTTTTTTTTTTTTTTTATTTTAAACATGGGCAGGCACCGGGAAACGAACCCGGATCCTCTGGCATCGCAGGCAAGCATTCCTGCCTGCTGAGCCACCGTGGCCTGCCCTGTTGCTGTTTTTATAAAGGGATTTCTCGACCTAGAGAATCACATGCCTCACTTCTTCCACTGTCCTTCTTCCTCTGAAACTATTGATAAACTATTAGCAGAACCCCAGTGCCGGATTCCGGCTGAACTGCCTTATCTCAATGAAGTAACCAAACCCATGTCTGTTTTCTGGACATACAGATCATAGGCCCACCAGGCCCGCCGGGTCCCCATGGCCCACCAGGCCCCATGGTAAGTCTCTCTTCTCTCCAGAATGTAACTGTCTATTTATGAGCCTGCTATAGAGACACGAACATGTCCCTCCAACAGCCAGCCTGTAGGTTGTACTATTCTCCATGGCATGTTCAGAAAATATGAGGTGCTTCGAGATATACGGACTTTACAATGTGTCCTTTGCTCCCTCAATCACACATGCCGGAAAGAGATGGAGTAGTTTCAGATAAGATTGTTGAGGAAAGACAGGTCAGGCCAGCTTTCCTCCTACCTTAGTGTGTGAATATTGGCAGGTCGTTTTGACCAATCACTCCTCTAGTTTATTAGTCGTCAGATAATATTAATGATCATTGCCATTAAGCAATATTTCTAATCTACTTTGAGGCTTGAGGTCCTTGAATGAAATGTTCAGTGAGAACATTTATAAAATAAGGTTATAAAAAGTGGAGCTTCCTTCCACAGGCATCATCTGTTGGCAGACCTTTTCCTTTTTGTTTATAGCGCTTTCATTGATTCAGCTTGCAGCCCCAGTATTTCCTGCAGGTGTCTCACAGTGCCCAGCACAGACAGGTGGCCCTACCCTCGTGGAACTTATATGCAGTGAGAAAGGCCCCCATTAAACAAGAGTAATTCCCCAAATGGTGAAGAAGTGATGGTTAAGACTAGAATGTAGAAGGCAGAGTGCCTCAAATGTTTATAACTGGCTGGGGCCAGAGTAAGTCAGGCAGATTAAATAAAGTCACATTAATCTCTAAGGTGGCTCCATGAATCAAATCTCTTCAGTCATACAAGTTAAATAAATTGTGGTCACTCTTTTCTCCTATTGTGCTCTAAGAAAGAATATCATTGGAATGATTTAAGCCATAGACTGTAGCTCCAAATCCAATCATCTACTTCTTACTAACTGTCGTTACTATTAGATAACATGAAACAATTATAATTGAACTCTTTTTCTTAAAATTAAACAGTTTGTTAAGAATTAAACAAATGACATACTTTTGCTTTTTTATACTCCCTCCATTTAAGTTAGAAGGTTAAGTTAGATAATACTACATCCTGCTTATATCATAAAATTAATTAAAGGAATTTTTAACCATTATTAAAATGAGATAAGAATTCTTAATAAAGTAGCTGCCATTTCCTGAAAATGTTTATCCACAACTTATCTAAAGGGAAACTAGTATTCTAGTGTAGACATTGTAACAAATATTTATGCATTGCTTGATAAAGTGCTTTTTCTCTGATGGATATTCAAATATTCCTTTCTTCAGACAGTTAATTAAAATCACTTGGGAACTTTTAAGTAATCCATAGTAGATTTCAATTAATTTAGCATGATTAATTAGTTTCTATATTTAGATTTTCCACAAAATATATTTTTGTTCTATTTTTATGCTGGACTCACACATACATTATGACTCTTACATTGGTAAACAATTGCTACAAAAGCCTTGAATAATTCATCTTTTATGCATTCTGAATAATAACACTTAGACCTGTTATATTAGGATCATTTCCTTAATCGTAAGTAAGTGATGCAAGGAGGCTCCAAACTCAACTGTCATCTTCCATTTCCTTCCTCCTTTAGATTCCCCAACACTTTGGGTCTGAAGGCACTAATAAAGGAAGTCTCCTCTTCCCTGGTACTTAAACTGTGGGACGTCTCTTTGGCAAATTACCATCTTTTAAGTCCTACCTTTAGTGAATTTAAACACGCTAAGCATCTAAATATATTCCACTCAAATTTTTATAAAAAATGAGGATTTGAGAAATAGGAATAATATGGGTTCCACATACTTTTTATTTCTTCCATATAACTCCTACAAGACTCTCTGTCCCTCCCACAGGTCATTTATCTCATAGTGTTGTTATGATGATTTAATGAGGTCTGACTAGCAGACAGAATTGCTATGAATGAATTTCCTATTACAGAGGAATCTGAGCACTGGAAGAAATTTTCCAGTGGGTCATGAAGTCCATTCTCCTGCCTTTAGCTATAGCTCAGACAAGAAGACTCTAGTTTTGCCTCCCTACCTTTTTTACTTTGCAATAATATTCACTCTTGGAAAAACAGTGAATCAATTCTTAATTAAAAGCTATGTTTTCCACTTTCAGGGACCACATGGACTTCCTGGACCAAAGGTAATCCAACAAATCCCTTGATGATTTGATTTCCGTTTCCTTGTGAATCATGGAGGAGCATGATGGAGCATGTCTGTCCTGTCTTATTTATTTGTCAAGTAATGTTGATACTCTTTAAGCCTTTAAGCATCCGGATGTTTAAATCTCACAACATTTAATGGCTCACACCAAATTAAAGCTTTTTCCTCGGCATTATGTAAGTTTCTTAAACTAATATACTCAAATCAGCCAGCTAGAAATGAACCTGATGAGATTATTAGACGAGTCCAAAAGATCTTTTTTATTATGGTATCTTTATGTTATATTTGGATGTTATTAATTGGTGCTACTTATTTGCCATATAGTGGTACTATATTTGAAGATTTTAACTATCTGTTATTTTAATTTTCTATTGCACAAGAGGTCGCTGATCTAGAATCGGGGAGGGTTTGCTGTGGTGGGGGAAGGTCACATCACAGGCATGTGTTGAAGTCTGTACTCTTTGGGTTAGCAAGAGGACAATGGAGAATAGTCTGTTCTTGCCAGAACTAGTGCAACTTGCATGGAGATATTCTCAAACTGATATTTACAGTTGTGTAGACCAGGAGGACACCCGGGAGGATTGAAAGGATCCCTGAAAGACAGGCTCCTTCTTCTAGGGACAGTACGTGGTGAGGCTTTAGTCTCCACTTTGCCACTGACAGACTGTGTCATCTTGGGTCGATTAATGACTCTCTCTGATCCTCAACTTGCACAATTACTTAATTATTGGGTAATTTACCTCATAGTACTGTTGCGGCAATTTAATGAGATATGATTTTAAAACACTTGGGAAAGTATCTGGTACCGTTGTTGCTAAACACCCGATAAAAGGCAGTTGTTGTTACTGTCTTATACTTCGATGCTTTGTTCTGAGCAAAAGAAATTCCACAGCTAGTTCTCAGGGCTGATGAAGAGTAGGTTCAAGGACCCCTGAAAGTTCTCCTGAGTTGGGGCATTTAAAAGGAGGGAGGGGCACGTAAATACAACATTAGCACTAGGCATCAGAGAACAAGAGGCAGCCCGTCCTTTCCTGTGGCACCTTCTGGCCCACCTTGCTTTAGGGTTGGCAGCAGGAATTGGTCTGATTCAGGAAATCTGAGTTTCCTTCTCTGGGTCAAGCATTAATCATAATGACTAAGACTAAAGACACCAAGGCTGCAGTTTTAAATTCCACAAATGGTTCTGATACCCTATCACCATTGGTTTAGGAGATGGTCCAAGGGCTTTTATATATCTAGGATACTTTGATTCCTATGTTACTGAAATCATAGATTTCAATAAAGTTATAAGGTTGCAAAGACATCACAGATTCTCTGTTGTAGTCCTTTGCTTTTGCAGATGGTAAGCTGTAGGCCAAGAAGGCTTGGTTTTTCACCCTAAATTACATTGCTAGTTAATAACAGAGCTGGGACTAGAATGTAAGTCCAGAGGAAGTTTTACCTTTTTGCCACTGGTTTTGATCACTTATAAACTCAATCAATTATTGCCTACTCCTATCAATACATGATTTCTCACCAAAGAATTTTATAGCCTACCATCTGCCTTGGACATCGTCATCTCAAGACCACTTGCCATGTCCACACACATGCAGAGCCATGAATCTCAAGTCTGAAGTTGGCCATTGAGCCTTGGCCTTAGTCTAGCACTCACTCTGACTCTGGCAGTTCCTGGTATCATGCACCATACTTTACCCTACCATAACATATTTGCATTTCCTAAATTGGCAGCACTGAAAGCAATATATTTTCAAAATCCAGAATATTCATTGTCATGCCAATATGTTCATTATTTTGCGACCCCTTTGAAAGCTCAAATATATAACAGTGTTCCAAGGATGAACCTAGTCTATGTTTTCCAGAATTTCCTGATGAAAAGATTTGCCTGGGAGGCTTATTAAAAATATCCATCCCTGTGGGGTGGCGTAATGGTGGCTCAGTGGCAGAATACTCGCCTGATATGCAGGAGACCCAAATTAGGTTTCCAGAGCTTGCCCATGCCAAAAAATAAAAAATAAAAATAAATAAAAATATCCATTCCTGTGCTACTATAGTTGGGTGGGGCCCAGGAGTCTATATTTTCATCATTAGGCAAGTTGGGGAAATATTAGCCAGGTTAATCCCTTCCCCTTTGTGAGCATAAGTCCCCCGTTCTGCCCTCCAGCAACACTCTATAAGGCATTTGAGTCTGCAATCATCATCCTTTCATAAGTCCTTCAAGATTTTCTAGATGAAATTAGTATCTATACTTAAAAGATGAAAAGTGTACCAGTCAGAACTTTTACTAGCTATAACAAACTCCTATACATAGAAAATAGGTATATTATTCATTAAAAAAATAGGTATCCTAGATTCATAAAAAGAAGCCAAGAGAATTTATTACTGATCTTGGCTTTTGTAATGTCACCTTGAGTTAAATTTGTACCTCTTTTATTCTAACATTGGTTGAAGCAGACAGTAAAACTGCATTTAAATTCTTTTATCTTCAGACTCTCTTCTGGGATTGGTGATTTGTTGTCTACTCTATTGATTAATCCATGTAGGGTCCTGACTTGGCAATATCAGTGAATGAGGACTTACTAGATGGCATTACTTCAAACATCAGCTGCTACAGTTTTAGCTTATTCCCCTGAGCAAAATGCTTAAAGGCTTAAAATATCTGTATATAACACTGTCCTGCAGATTCCAGTTTTCCATTCCAGCAGAGTGGGTTTTACCTACTGAACCTCCCTTAGCATACTGCACTTTGATGGGCTTGGTTTGCTTGGTCAGAACAACACAGAATAACACTAATTTCTTGGAATATAACTCAATAATTCAGGAGTTCAACCATATATATCTTGATTGTAATGAACACATTTTCTCAGAAGTTTTATTTCCCAGAATATTATTTCACTAGCAATTTCAGTTTATTAATTTTTTAAAAATTTTTTGCTTAAATTTTTGAACTGATGGAAGAACAAATCCTGGCCTTACTCTGCTGTTGCCTAAAACTGGAATCTGCAGTCATTTTAGAGACTGGCTCTCTTCTCTCCCAATTTAAACACCCATAATAGCAACCAAAATTGGCATTTGCTTTTGCATTTAGGGTGAACCAGGGTTAAATGGTGTTAAAGGATTGAAGGGTGAAGCAGGTCAAAAGGGTGACAGAGGACCCCTTGGCCTTCCAGTAAGTAAAGAAAATTTTCCATTTCAGTGCAAATCTCAGACTTTTCTTTCTACCCTAAGTAACAACTCTGGTTTACTCAGTAACTGTTTTGTTGAGATTTCTGCAGTTAAAAAACATACTCTATTAGAGCAAAGCTGGTCTAGTTGTGTTTATTCTGATGCCTGTTCTTATGTCAGAAGGAAGATCCCATATTAAACAGTGCTATAAATGTTTTGTCATTCTTCAATTACGCACATGCTAGCCCTCTGCTTTCAGGGCTGATTGTTTTCCTCATATCCCCATCTCTCCTTTAAAAAGTGTTGTGCTTATTTTTTTCAGAATTTCTCCCAAACACTTGTATAGTTAATGCACCTTAAATTCCTCCCTTAGTTATTTTTTCTTCTTCAGTAAAAAAAAAAAAAAAAAAAAAAAAAACTGTGGTCCTCTCTTGGTGGCAGGTATGTGATTGGCCATTGTTAATGGCGTGAGGTCAAAGCTGTAGTCCCTTCCTTACATTAATCAATCATATTGTGCTCTCAATGTTTTATGTTGTATGTTTTGGAAATAACCTGTTATGAGGTTCTTGTGGCAATATTGGCTAGTATGGAAGGCGTGTTTTGCAGTTGTTTAGAGATTTTTTTATTTTTAATTAAAAAGGGATTTCCCCCTTTCTATTACAAATAAAAAGATGTTTTAAAATGACTATTGAATATAAGGTTCTAATTTCAAGCTTTTAATTTACTATCTATTCAATGAATATAGATAAAAGTCAATAAAGAACCTTATAGACAATATTATGAAGGTATGACATAAAATCAGTATAAACTCTGTTTTATACATATTTGAGGAAGGGGAGGGAAAAAAAAAGTCAGTGACCATTCATTCCGTTTGTCCCTATGAGTTCTGTACTTTAAGATGCAAAGGTTTTCTACTTGATATCCAGTGCTTTCCACAGACCAGGCACATAGGAGATGTTCAACATTTATGCATTTACTGAATGAATAAGAAATTAGTGAATTATATAAGCCTCATATTAGAGTATAGGTTAAATCATACCAATTACATTAACAGACCACAAGCACAGAAATTTTGTAACAATAAGAGTCATTTATCAAACATTCCAGATAGATACAATATTATCACTGACTGTAAAATTTTACTATTCACCCATTTTTTTTCCAGTGTTAAAATAATGGTGACTCTACAGAGAGTAAACAAAGGCTAAAGAAAGTTTTGATTTTCTACTTTATTTTAACCCTCAATCTGTCTTCTTTGAAGTTTTCAAATTTGGGGCTAGTGATAATTTTTATGCAACATTTAGCCAAATGCTCTACTCTGTGCTAGCATTAAACAAACACATGCATATTTTTAATTTAATCACTGCTAACTGAAGATGTTTTGCAGTTATAGTATGGATAATAATAGGATTGTACTGAAGGAATTTTAAGATTAAAAAGGCAAAAAAAGAAAATATTTATAGTGCAGCATCATTGGTAGAGTTTGCAGCTGGAATAGATTTTTCTTTCCATTTTGTATTATTAACTGTATTTGAAGCATAAAATGGAGAAATAGTTCTGCAACTTTGCCAAGAAAATTTATAGGGCCAGTGCTTCATCTTTCTTGAATACGCCTTGATCTAATCAATATTTAAAAAGGGCTGGAAATAAATATCTGGGCTCTGAGATTCAAAAGCTATATCAAAGAGGTAGTTGTGTTTGTTCTTGATATAAGCATTGGAAATGTCATTTTTTTTAATCCTACACTGTTGATGCATAGTCTAGAGCTCAAGATAAAGAAAAGCATACATTTCCTGAGAACAGAATCAGATTTTTTTTAAATTTTCCATTCAGGCTCTAATGCAAGGATTATTTGAAATGAATTGAGGAAAGATTTAGCTTGGGACAGTTTTATTTTTTGTTTTGCATCAGGACTTTTTTTTTTTTTTCCGGCTTTTTCCTGTTCCTAGAAGTCCCTCTAGTGGTGACTAGTGTAAACGATAAAAATAACCCAGAAAACAGCATGTATTCTTCATATAAAAATCCAAGAATCATCCTGGCATGTGAAAACTGCATTTGTTTTATTAAACACTATTTTAACAAGTGAAACTAGAGCCCTTTCCTTGTCCTCTAAAATGCTAAACTTGATTGATTATTATAGTGAGCTTTTTCTTAGGAGGTTGGTCATTAGTTTTTCTTCAGAACATAAAAAAATATATCATGACTAGTATAGTCTTTAACAGGTAAATTTCATATGGAAATGATATACCAGTCTATGGCTGTTATCGGCAATTACTTTGTAGCTCTCTTTATTTTTTATTTATTTTTTGTAACCCTCTTTATAAACCTCATCAAGTTGGTTTCTAAATAAGAATTTGTCTAAATAAAATGTCATTAAAATGCCATCATCTGTGGGGTGTTTACTGTCATGTGTTGTTTATTTTTCTACTAACAATTTGTAGCAATGTGATATTCACCCAGAGCCCTGTGACTGCATACTATGTTGTTTGAAGTGTTACATTTGTTCATTGGTACCTCATACTAATCTCTGTTCTTGTCATTTGTGTGACACCCACCAACCCTGCCACCAACCAAACACACAGGGAGCATCTGGCTTAGACGGAAAGCCAGGATCCCGGGTGAGTCAGTCCCTCCTCTTGCTCTGACAAGCTTTGCAGCTGTGAATTGTGTGCATTGGGACAGACCCCTTTGCCCAGTGTACTCCGTCCAGTGATGAGGGGTCCATAGGGCTGGAGTGAAAGGCGAAGGTGGACAAAACCGGACGAAAAAGGAAGATGGATAGAGATGAAGCTGCAACTGTTTGAAGCAGTATTGCCTGAACTGCCAGAATGCTTTTCTGAAGCCCAGGTTCAAATCTAGATAATTGGCTAGGAGGGGAGAACTGCCAGTCTAATTGGCTTCATTGTCTTTATATCCCAGACAATCTTTCCTTAACAGATAGACATTCCCTGAAATTCCATAAGAGATGCCCTCAGAAGGGATTAAAATATCAAATCTGGCCCTTTTTGTTTTCAATTTGTGTTTCCTTTTATGTCGATGTCCATCTTAGGAATGTAACTTCTTCCTTGAAACTAACTTTCAAATCTTCCTTCATAGAAATAAGACTTGTCTGTCCACTGTCATTTTGTCTCTTTTCTTTGGTTCTTAGCAGTTCCATCTCTTAAATTTCAGCCACAGATATGCAGTATTTAGAAGTTTTTTAAAAATGAGCTTTGAGTATAGGCATAAGAAAAAGTCAGCTAGGGTGATGAGAATTCATCTACATTAGAATGAATTTAAAACTCTGAATTATTTCATATCACAAGCTTCTAGCAGAATAAATCAGGATAGGAGAGCAGAAATAGGAATAAATACTATAAAAAGTTATGCTGGAATGGTTCCTGCATTTGAAAATGTTATAATAAATTCTTTGCAAATCTAAGCATACTCTTCCTGGAAATGAGCAAATATACTTTAAATCCTTGTTTCATTTTTAAGAATCTGAAAGAAACTCCCAAGCTCTTCAACCATAAAAGCCGGGTTCAGGTAGTCATTTTTAGTGGACCGCAGTGTTCCTATATTCATTCAAGTATTACCTCCTCCGCCACAGACAGCTTAATCCTGAAACAGGCCAGAAGGCAATTATGCCATTAAATCATCCTGGCTGCCTGGTTTCGGTGTTGTAAACCTAGTGACTTCACCAGAACCTTCAAGAAGAATTCCTTCCCTCTAAGCCCCTGCTGCCCCCAGCAGAGCCACAGAAAGTTTGGTTTGAACACTTAAACCTGGTTCTCATTCGTTTAATAATTTTTTCAACACATGGAACTGTTCCAGCCTCTTATAAACAACTAAGCACAAGGCTTCCCAGTATTTCTCACAAGATGTAGGGCATGGGGATGGCACCACGGGGCTGAGGAAGGGGCGATGGGAAGGAAGAATAAGTGCATTACTCTTCTTAGGTTCATGGGGGCAAAGTGACGAAGTTCCATTTAGTAAGGGAAGAAATATAAAACTGAATATGACCTATGGCTTTTTGTGTGTCCCTTCACTGAAATAGATGGTTATATAATTCATCCTTTTTGCATGAATTTCTTGAAATAAATGAAGTGCTTGAGAAGGACATGGGTTGTCTAACTAACATTCCAAGGTATCACTCACCCAGGAAAAATCCAGGATAAATTATAACTACTTTTCTTACAGCCCTTGTGATATCACATGTGATCTTATTTTTTTCTTTTTTTTAGGGTACAGATGGCCCTATGGGACCCCATGGCCCTGCAGGTCCCAAAGGAGAAAGAGTAAGTTGTTTCTGAAGTTATTAAGCTCTGTACTAAAATAGCTTCTCCATTTTAGTTGTGCTGAACTGTTCATTTTTCAGACAAAAAATTGGGAGCTATCTAATATTAAATGAAAATAGATACCATCTTGAGTTCCTTGAGAGTCCATACACTGAGAGATGAGAACCACAAAGTATAAAAGAGAATATGGGCGTCTTAATAAAAACAATGCATACATTTTCCTAGCTAAAATAAATGGCTCATATTATTTTTCCTTAAACCATAAGGATGACGTTTCATTTGGCCTTAATCCAGAAAGTGGAAGTCAATGGAGCTAAAATTTCCAGGACTAAATATTTTGGTTGATAAAGCTACTGTATTCTTTCAGTGTAAGTTATAACTTTTTTAAAAAGGAAATTACAAAACCTGAGTACATTTCTCCTCACCGCTATGCATGCTCCCGCACCTCTTTTTTTTTTTTTACCAAAAGAATAGCCTTTCTTTAAGCATAAGGAAATAATTTCAGTGCATTATAGAACAAAAATCTTTCACTCCTCTCTATTGCTAGGCCATGTTTTCTCATATCCTTTGGAGGAAAAAAAAAGAGACATTCAGAATGGAAGATAAATATCTGACGCAAAATGTACTGTAGCATCAGCAATCATCATCTGTCTGGAACTTCTCTCCCTCTTTCTCCAATTTTCTCCTACTTTTTCTTTTCCTCACCTCAGAAAACTCAGAAGTTTTTTGTGGGTGTCTGAGTGGAATTGTGTCATCAATTTCCCCAGCATCCAGGATGGGATATAAAGAAAGTATCTTGAGAGTGAGGGCTTCGAAATGCTGGAATGAGTCACTGTACATGTTTGTGGTCTTTTAAAACTACATAGATTTTCATCCGTCTGGAGTATTTGCTTTAAAATGGAGAACCAGGTAGTGATTTCTTTGACATGCCTTCAAATACCATAATTCTCTGTTCTATGAAATTAATTTATTCATTCAGTGAGTATTTATCAAATGCTACTATGTGCAAAATACAGTATTATGTCCCGCATGAAGTAGAAACATTGCCTTCACACTTACATAAAGCCTGTTTTGCTTATTTGTTCCAGTGCATTGACTGATAGCACTATACTTGATTCATTGTGCCACAGTGTTTTATTAATGCTTACATACTGAATACTGCAAAGCAAGCAGCTATTTTTTCCAGACCTAGAAGAGTTTACAGTCTAATTGTGGAGGGGAAAAAAAAAGCAAGAAATAAGCAGAGAATGAGGCCAAAGTGTATGCAAATAGTACCGGCTGTACATACAAAGATGAGAAAGTCTGGCTTTATTCAAGAATACTTCCAGAAAGAGCTGAGTCCTAAAAAGATTTAATCTAAAAGAGCATGATTTCTCCCCAAATGTGCAATTTTGTTTCTAAGAACAAGCCAATGACTTCTGAAGATAAACTTAATTAAAGATAATATTTAAAAGCTGAGAGCCTCAACACTGCTGACACAGATGTGCTTTCAAGCATTGTATCAAGAAATCCAGTGCGTGTACTAAAAATGGAGCAGCAAATCTTAAGCAATCTTTTGGCAGAATGCCCTGGGGCTCAAGAGGGCTTACCGTTTGGTAAATCAGCTGCTACTTCCGATGGCTCCACTGTGTCACAAGAGTATCATGTCTCCCTGCTGGGGCACAATGAACCAGGAGAGCAAATGAAATCGCTAAGAATTTGGGGAGGCATAGTTGAAGTCAAATGGTGTGCAGTGTAAAGTGTTACACTTGTATTTACTCAGCATGTTAACTATCTTAACTAGATCAAGTATCAGTTCTGTCCAAGTGCTCCTCAGCCAAAGTGCTAAACTGGAGTGCGATTCTCAAAGTTAATTGACTGAGGTGCCACCTGGACTCTTGACAAAGATTCAAATTTTAAAGAGGTAGAAATTAAGAAAAGGAGGCATTCTAGAATAATTCCTCAGTGTAGACATGCAAATTAAAGAGTCTGAGTGAAATTAGACCAGCCTAAAAGAATCCAGGCTTTTGACAGGCATTGTTACTTTTCAAGTGACAAATAAATGATTGACAGCATTAGTATTCAATTCCTCAAGAACCTGATGCTTCCTGTCTTCGTTGGGCCATGTAACTGCTTCAGAATTCCATAACACGTGTTAAGTTATAGAGGTTCAAAAGTTCCTTTGGAATTACTTAATCTCGGCAAAGAAATTGCACATTCGATCTTTGTGTTAATATTCAAGCTGGAACCATTAGGGTGCCTTTGGCTCTGAGTGACAGAACCCCAACTCGAAATGGCTTTTCCTTGAGATGGCTCTGTTTGCTACCCATGGGCAAGCTGGTTTTAGCGGTTCCAAGTGTCATATCCATTGAGTCAATGGTAGAAAGTATAGAGATGGTCTCCTCCTCTTTTTCTTCCTCAATGGTGAGGAAAGAATTATTCCCCATTGCTTCCCAGCAGACTTCCTGACCTCTCATGGGGCAGAGTTTCATCATATGCACATTTCTGAAGGTGTAACTGACAAGAGAAAATTGTTGTTATTAGCTTTAAGTGAGGAGGGCAATTCTATAAGAGAAGTTCCACAGGAAAAAGGAAATGTTATGGAGGCAATTTTATTCAAACCAGCTAGGTATCCTTGTTCTTAAAATAAAATGATGTTTTGGTTCTCAGTCAGAGGAGGAGGAAGGGACTAGGTATAGCGGAATAACCTGTGGAGTTTTTTCAGAATAGACCTACTTGAGGTTAGGTGAACCCTTCCTTTCAGTCCCTACTTCCCACTACTCACAGTACACATGCACACACACACACACACACACACAGAGTTTAAAAAACTGTAAATAGCACTGCCAGGTCAAACTGAAAGAAAATTATTTTAAATGGCTGCTCTGTGAGTTGCCAAACCCTTTTCATTAAAAACAAGATCTCTAATTCCTTAACACTAATGATATCTACCATTTATGGAACATATGATGTGTCAAAGTATAACTTCCTATATTATAATCATGCTTAACCTTCAGAACAATTCTTACAGAATGCATATTATTATTGTTATTTTACAGCCAGTGAACTAAGGCATAGAAAGTTTAAGCTGTCTGAGGTCACACAGCCAATAAATGACAGAACCGGAATTCAAATTTACATCTGTTTCATTTCAAAGCCCAGACATGTCCCTAAATGTAATTGCTGCTCCTTTAGTAATAAACATAAAGTACTAATGAGTAGAAGTTCAACAAGCTTTTACCGTATTTATTCTGAATAATCTCCTATATCTTAAAGAGCTGTACTATATGCACCTCTAGGTAATGGTGAAAATTAGCTCAACCCACCCCTGAAGTTTAAGTTATAGAAGAGTGTTAATATTCCCCTGAAATGCTAAAATTGACCTGAAGCTGGGATTCAGAGAACACGAGCATAATATATGGCTGTACCTGGACAGTTATGAGCAGAGTTTGACATTTTGCCCGGCAAAGATTTCCTGACTGTTGAACTTCTTCAAGAGTGTGAAAAAGGAAGGTAACATTTTCTATTTGGCTACTCATATAAATATCACAGTTAGTCCTGAAGTAACACTTTCGATCACTTTAGTAATTTTAAACCACTTAAATAGTCACTTTAAAGTAATTGACAAACACTTTAATTTTAGAGATGGCAGCAGAAGAAAACACAATTAAAAATGCAGAATCTCTCTTTCTTTGACTATGATCACAATTAATTCATATTCATAGGAGTGCTTCTAGTAACACATTCTTTAAAAGCATTCATGATTATCATTTAAGCTAGAGCAAGCATGTTTTTAAACAGGCAGAGAGAGAGTAAAATGATATGTACTTACCAGGCATTTGGTGGAAGGAATAAAACTTTTTAAACTCTATCTTTTGCAAGATAAGCAAAACATATACATGACTGTATTGATTTAGATTGAATCGTTAATTCAACAAATAGTTACTGATGCACCAGCTACTATTCTAAGTACTGTGGCTTAGTACTTAGGTAATACTAAGTACTAAGACACATATTCCAACGAGGGCAGCAGAGAATCAACAGGTTAACATTTGGGTGTCTCCCAGTGAGATAAGTGCCCTGAAGTAAAATGCAGCTCCTTAAAGAGAGGGGTCCGTAAAGGAGGGGCTCGCTGGAGGAGACGTTTGATAAGAAAAAACAAAAGCACCTCATTCTTTTTTATTTAACATGTATATATATATATATATCACACACCATGTGATCATCCAAAGTGTACAGCCAATGGTTCACAACATCTTCATATAGCTGGGCATTTATCATTGTGATAGACTTTTTTGTCTTTTTTGTGAAAAATAACATATATACAAAAAAGCAATAAATGTCAAAGCACACTACAACAATTAGTTGTAGAACAGATTTCAGAGTTTGGTGTGGGTTACAATTCCACAATTTTTGGTTTTTTCTTCTAGCTGTTCCAAGACACTGGAGACCAAAAGAAATAACAGTATAAGATTCAGCACTCCTACTCATTTGTTAAACTCTACTTTCTCTGTAGAACTCCACCATCACCTTTGATCTTTCTCCCACTTTTTAGGGTTATTTGGGCTATGGCCATCTAAATTTTTAATGTTGGAAGGGGCTGTTGATAATATGGGATAGGGAGATGGGACTGGATGTTCTAGAGAGGTTGGCCCCTCTGCATTTCCAGACTTATCTGGTCCAGGGACCCATCAGGAGGTTATAGGTTTCTGGAAAGCTACCCTAGTGCGTGGAATCTTTGTAGAATCTTATACATTGCCCTCAGCATTCTTTAGGATTGGCAGGAATGATTTTGGTTCGGGTTTGGCAAGCTATGGTAGGGAGCATTGTCTTACTGAAGCTTGCTTAAGAGTGACCTCCAGAGTAACCTCTCAACTCTATTTGAATTCTTTTCAGCCACTGATAAGCATTTCATTCTTAACAATTTTTTAAAAGAAGTAGATATTTCAAATAGTAGCAAATAAATGCTTCACACTAACGCCAAAGATACCCAGTTGCAGCACTCTTGATATGCAAATCCCTTCACTCACGTGGGCAGCACAGGCTCTATGTTCTCCTGTCACAGGTGACTTTAGTAAAATTGTGGATTACATTCGCTTTATCCTGGATAGCGATTCTGTAAGAATGGTGCTTCAAATAGAAGCTTTACACGCAGGCCGTAACAGAGAGTGTGTGTGACTACAAGTGTGTATTATTTGATCTTTCCACCTTTCATTTTAGGGTGAAAAAGGAGCCCCCGGAGAGCCAGGACCCAGAGGTCCCTACGGTCTGCCTGTGAGTTCACTGTCGCCTTCAGCATGCAAAGATGACCTTTCACGGAGCAGCTAACCCTACCTGTGGGCACACTAATCACACTAGAGGGCAAGGAAAAGTCACTAATTATCTAAAATACCAATATGATCGTGTCCTTCAGAGTTGCGTCACGGGCACCGCGTCCCTCGCCCTCTCGCGTTCTCTCCCACATGCCCCCTGAGATGGCGGGGGGGGGGGTGGGTCACAGACTGTCCCAGGGATAAGCGTTGCCCACCCGAGGGCAGGGGTCGCGCTGTCAGGTGCCGCCCACCCGTGCTATGTGACGCAGACCCGTCCTTGGCACTTCTTGGAAGGGTCACTGTGTCCAGCAAACATGTGAGAAAGTTTGATTTAAAACAACTTCCTTCAGGTTTTTTTTCTTTGCTCGCAGATTATATACTAAAACTACTCTGGCTGATAAGAGCGAATTTTCAAATTAAGTTGATATTGGCAATGATTCTATATTTGGGATCTTCAGAACACAGATTGTTCATAGCACATTACATTCAGGTACATAGAGTTCAGGTGTGGAGGCCTCAGGTTTCCTCATCTCTGGATAATTATAATTGATTCTGCAGTCTAGCCACAGGAGAAACTTATGTTAAGATTTTTTAACCTCTACATACCTTCCGCACACTTTTTATAAACTGCAATAGCAAACATAAACCATAATTAACTTCAGTACCTAAAAGATGCTGGTTTTGAAATAGATTTCCACATCTACTTGATGGAAGCAAAGCAGCCTCTCATTGGCTTCGGGGTGTCAGGAGGGTGACACAGTTGGGGTATCAGGGTGATACTTATCCTGTGGGGTGCAGTTATCATCCTTACACAGCAGTCTTAGACTCCTTTTATATCTGGGGGTCTTCATTTACAAAGCTTACTTAGAAACAGTTTTTTAAGTCGCTACCTTCTCACACTTCATGTTTACACATAAGGTGCACGCCTAGCCAAAGTAAAACTAACATTAACAAATACACTTTTCACATTCTTTACTCATCTTTGAGCTCACAACTAAGTTATTAAATTGAGGTGACACAGAGCATTGATTCACATACTATATTAGTGCTAGTGTGTGTGTTTTTAATTCTACTAAACAGTGTTTTTGCTTTTGACTTACTCCTGGTCTGATAAGTTGAATATCAAACATCATCAAATTTCAGCAAAATCTCAGCATATTTAACCCTGTATATAATCCACATTCTGTGAGACTTAACTGCAACATTAACAGTCACTTCATTCAAATTAACGAAAGAAATTTGTACTGCTAATCAATGGAGACTTTCGCATTTCTGAAGTAGTTCTAATATTGCTGTTGCATGCCCTAGCAGCCTGAAAAAAAAAAAAAACAATAACTGATTCATGAATCTTAGGAACACTAATGTAGCTACTATGGTTCTTTGGCAGGGAAAAGATGGAGAGCCTGGTCTTGATGTAAGTAATACATACGATACACATCTTCCTGCTATGCTAGATGCTGATAATTTCCATCATCAAGAGCATCAGGAATACTTCTTATTTTTTCCATGCATATAGCTGTGCCTACAGCATATTTTGCTGTGCATGTAGACAATGATATGAAAGAGTCCACTGGTATTTGCATGAAATAAACATAAAAGCAAGAATGTAATCTGATATAAAATTAATAACTCACAGGGGATAGTGGCACTTCAGAATACATTCCCCAAATAGACACATTCTTAACATCAGCAATTGAACCACCTATGTAAAAAATATACAAAAAATCAAAATATCTCTCCCATGCTATCCTTAGGGAATGGTATATAGTGTTTATTCTCAAAGCTGTAGTATTTTTCCTTTAAAGACCCTATATATCTCTGCTTACATAATTTTATGAAAATAGAGAATGTCAAAAGCAAATGCCTCTATGAACCATCACTGCTCATCATGTATCATGTGAATAAGAACAGTAGCAAAAGAAATAATAACCACTGTTTACTGAGCACCTATTATGTACAGGCAACGTGCTGGCACTTTATATACATCAGTTCATTTCTGCTCACACCACAGTCAAGGCAATAAAATGCAGAGGTAAGTGATTTGTGAGGATCACACAAATCAGTGAACTTGCCAGGATGCACACTGGTATTCTTGTGTTCTTTCCATTTACGTTTCTTAGGAGAAAAAGCAAGAAACTTGTTTTATATATATATATATATATATATATATATATATAAAACTAACTGAGATATTAGAAAACCATTATTTCTAAGAACTGTTTTACCTATTTCAGTTTTGGGTTTGTTTGACTTGCCGTTATTCTTCATGTTTGAGTTCAGAAACATGAAATCCTAATTTTTTTTCAACTTAATATTGTCACAGATAGATCAATGGATATTTTTGGTTTTGTTTCTGATCCTATAGGGCTTCCCTGGTCCACGAGGCGAGAAGGGTGATCTAGGAGAAAAAGGAGAAAAGGTGACTTCTCCACTCTAGCATGTGCCCTGCTTTGCTGTTTTCATGGTTTCTGCTTTGCTGTCCAACCATGTGATTCCATCACATACCTAATCTTTCTCCATCCTGTGCACCAAAAATACAGTGTTGTCTGATCTAAGGAACCGGGTCTTCCAAGAGGAATAAAGAGGCCTACATTAATAGAAATGAGATCATCGCCAGTTTAGAGCAACTTTTATAATCTCCAGATTTCCAAATTACTGTCTTTCCACCACCTGGCACCAATTCGGCAATAAATTTAATAGCCAGGGATTCTTGAAAATGACCACCTGGCACCAATTCGGCAATAAATTTAATGGCCAGGAATGCTTGAAAATGACGAAAGAAATTAATTGTATTAAAGGAAAATTAAATTGCACAAATCTGCAATGATCTTGTCAGAGCTCACCTAGCCCGGTAAAGTCAGCATCTTCTTTATCTTCTCAGCATTCCCAGTAGAGAGCCAGAAGATTGCCAGGTATCTTCATTTTTGGTTGGCAAAGGGAGGGCAAGTAGTGTGAGTGATAAACCACAGTGAGCCCATGATGTAGGAACTAGGACCTGCCACTTTCAGACTCGGAGCTGACTGCTGTAGCTATTTTTAAAACCTAGATACTAAGAATTTTATGACCTAATGTTCACGTTTTAGCTCAGGAATAGCAGCTCCAGGGTATAGAGGACCCAACATCAGGCAAAGTGGTTTTATGTCGGAAACCAATATTTGGACTATGGATTTTCCCTTTCCTCCCTCTTATTCTTTTCTCTCTCCATCCCTGTCTCAGTTTCTGTCCCTCAGTCTCTCTCTCAATCTCTCTCTTTCTTCCTCTTTATGTCCCTCTGTTTCTCTTTACTTTGCTGGGGTTTTTGCCCTAATAGGACTAAGAAGAATTTTTTACCTAGGCAGAACAAACAAAAGCTTAGCACCTCAGTAGAACAGTGAAAATTGATGGCCGGAACTGAGCTTTCACAGTGCAAATTTAAACTAATTATCTTTCTCAGATGAATTCATGTCCTGCTGTACTTAACAACACAACACACTGCTTTTAAAACCCCATAAAGTCTCTTGAACAGTGAAGTTCATAGCTATTCAAAAGCAAGGCCAAATCAGAATTGTCAAACAAAGAACGTTAAGCCTGCTGTGCATCCTTTAGGCCTTAGACTTGACTTAGCCTTCCATTGGTAAAGGAGAGCAAGTGACTGGTTATCTAAAAGCACCCTTCCATCACATCTATTGTACACTTAGCGTGTGCTTTCCTGAGGTCTTTGCATGTGTCTTTTAATCCTCATAACAATTCCCTGACGGTGGTGGTGTTCATATCCCCACTTCACAAAGTAACTGAGGCATAAAAACTTATTTTAATCTGAATTATAAACTCTAAACTATAAAACACATGTGTTTTGAGATAAAATGGGCGTGCAAACTTTTAGCCCAGGTGTGTTGCTTTAAAGATTACCTATATTTATATTTATATGTACCTAATTGGTCTGGATCTAAAATCTTATTAAAAATATGTCACCGTTGGAAGGATGCTCATTTTTATGCCTTTGAATAAGCAAGGAACTACCAGTATTATAATTTATGAGAATATAAAGCTACAAATTTAATCCTAAGAGTAATATAAATCACCTACACAAAAATACTTCCAAATCTCAGAATCCATGATTAGAAGTTTTCCTTATTTATGAAAATATGATTCTAAATTTGAACACTTTTCTGCACACCATCCTTTGACATGGAGGACATAAACTAGCATGTGTTCACACCCACGACAGATGGTTTTAAGTATTTGGAGAATCACTACCTATCACAAGTGAATATTGATAATCAATAACATTGATACACTATTCTTTGTACAGTAGTGTTTGTTTTCCATAAAACTTGAGATTCACTGAAATGTTACTGAAAAGTGATTCCCATAGCTTGTCACAATCAACATTCATAGGGAACATTTTATCTGCTGAATAGGTTAAGCTGAATTGATTTACCAATCAAACAATCAGTTGAATTCTAAATTAACACCTAACACTCCTGGTCTCAGTCACGCCTAAGTGAAGAAGAGTCCGTGGCCTCCTGGGAGAAAAGAGCTCATCCAAACACGCTTAAGTCAACTTTCTGTCCTGCACTGAAAAGTTATTTGTTAAGGAAGGATGTTGAGTCTTCTTACATGAGTGAGCATTCTACTCCAGGATGCTTCTTTCCTGTTTCACCTGCATTCACTTCACCCTGGCTTCTCCAGTCTTTGTCCACTCAGAATTTTTCTTTCTTTCCCCAGTATTAAGAAAACCCAAATGTTTTTCATTCTGAGACTTCAGATACAATCTTTTTGGCACACAGGAAATAAATGAGGTCCTTTCGTGCACTGTCAGAATGAATGTATTAGTTTGAATGTAAACCACATATATGTTCTGTCACCTTTGAATATTCATGTTGTGTTGCTCCAGAAATTATTTATTTTGGTTTTATTGTAACTGCCTTCCTGACTGCAGAATGAATACACTAAATTTCTATTGTATGGAATTTTGTATTCTGTACAGCACCAACTCCCTGTCTATAAATATGCAGAGAAGTTCATGTTGATGTGAAACAGCTGAGGTGCATCCCTTCCTTCTCCTCCTTTTGCCTCCATTCCTTAATTCTCCATCCCTATGATCCATGCAAAAATCCCACAACCTTTACCTTGATTCCTAAATACTAATTTCCATGGCTATATTCCCACCAATAATTATTCTGCCTCCCTCATTTTTACTGTTAGCTCAACTGAGTCCAAACTGCTTTTCCTATCTTGAACAGACCCCCTTTTTTTTTTTCTGTTGTTATATTGTAAGCTGGAAACTCATTTACCATTGGAAACATCTGGCATGAAATCACGAAGAGGGTGAATTAAAGAGGGTCCCTGGGTTTATAAATAAGCCTCTTTCTCCAATTGGCATTGCAAAGAAGTATTGGCACCTTTAAAATTTGTTTGCCTGACCTAATAAAGGAAATTCTTTGCTTTAAAAACGTTTTGTTTCCTAAAGAGGAATGTTAACAGAAAGAGAAGCACATTTTTAATACATTAAATTTTTTGAGAGCTACAAGAAATATCATAAAACATGATACATCTTGAAAAGATAGAAGTTATTAATATTCCTTCTTTTTCCTCTGGCTCAAAGTAGTTTTCATCTGTCACAGTATTGGGAAAAAAGCAGATTGACAGACATTGAAAACTGAGTGAAGAATCCATTATTCCTATGAACTTCACCTGCCGCTGTCTGACTTCAATGCAGCTGGTACTTGTCCTAGCCAGATGCATGGAGAGACACCTAATTCACGATGACAAAGGCTTTGTGGGCCAAGTCAGCACTGATTTGTCTTTCCTTGGTGCTGGCTCTTTGGGTCTCCTTCTTTCTTCTTATTGAGCATTTTAAATGAAATCCTTCATACAGCTGCCCAGAAGCCATCCAAGCACTAGCACTCTGAAAGTATAATTTATTTTTTAGTAACATCATGCCTTACCCAAACCAGAAAACAGTGGTAAATGCCCTTCCAGACTTTTATTGGCTAAACCATTGTTTGAACCACACTATTTCCTCCCAAATAAAACCTGTCTTTTATCTAAACCCTTGTATCCACAGGGGGAAAAGGGAAAGAAAGGCAAAAAGGGGCCTAAAGGGGAGAAAGGAGAACAGGGTGCCCCTGGATTAGATGCACCTTGCCCGTTGGTATGTCCGACTCGTGGAACTCTGTCTCCAGATGTCATGTGTGGAGAGAAAAGATGGGAGAAGAGCAAGCTGGAGGGACAAGTAACTGTAGGACACTCTTTGGAGTCATTTAGCGTAGACTTTAAGGCTACGAGAACATCTACCTCGAGTTTACCTGATGTACTCCACACCTTACCCATGCCCACTTGCTCTTCCTGGTTTCTCAACATTCAGGTATCAACACACAGCTTGAAACTGAAGATCTGGTCAGAGAGGGAACCAGCACTATTCCGTGTGCCTCAAGAGGTCGCTGTTCCCCACACAAGCCTTTGTTCTAGGAATATGCTGTAGCTAGCTCCATTTTATTTGGTCCACCTTCTCCAGATGTTACTTTTCCCTTCAGAGTCGCTCTTCTCCCAGCCTTTTGTTGTTATAGTTATTTCTGTAGCAGAATGTGCGCTTAAGTGATTTCTTGTGATAGTAACGTTATGAGTTAATCTTTACAAACAGGGATTCCGAGGCGTTAAGGGGGAAAAGGGGGAGCCAGGCCAGCCTGGCCTGGATGGGCTGGATGCCCCTTGCCAATTGGTACAGTATTTCTCTTTCCTACCCTCCTGCATGCGATTCATTTGTTTATTATGTATTCATCTCTATCCGTGTAAAGTGGTGCTTTCTGGAGCAAACTTGACGTGTTAAACACACTGCCCGCATGTGCACGGACAGGCTCCTTCAACGACTCTTAGCCATGGGAAGAGACCAAGCATGGTTGAATGCGCATTAACCTCCTGGCATTGTTCTCACAACTGACGTAGCCATCATACCTGTGTTCTTTGAAGTTTTAATTTATTCAATAACTATAAAGATAACATTAACACTATATCAACATTTTCCATGTAAAGGCACTGCTAGTCCGTAACTTTTATTTTTACCCCATGTGTAACTTTTTTTCTCTTGTTCTTTAAAAGAAATAAGGGCATTTTTTGTTTCTTTCACTAAACCTCTGTCAGGCCATAAATAAGGCCAAACCAACAGAGTTACACTTCTGTTGTCCAAGAGTTAACCAATTCAAGGGAATGCTGTTAAGAGACCATAGGGAAAAAAAAATGAATTTCCCCAAGCTTCTAGAGATGATCATGGTCTGCAGCCCAAACCCTCTTCTTTGTCATGTAACCGT
This sequence comes from Tamandua tetradactyla, assembly GCF_023851605.1. Taxonomy (NCBI): domain Eukaryota; kingdom Metazoa; phylum Chordata; class Mammalia; order Pilosa; family Myrmecophagidae; genus Tamandua; species Tamandua tetradactyla. The sequence continues at coordinate 14,173,814 of NC_135350.1, forward strand.
TTCAATATAATGGTCTCGCCTTCTGAAACTCACTTTCCTGAAGTAGAGAGAACTCCCCTATCTCCATTAGCATGAACTCAAAATCCTCCTCATACTAAAATCTAAAATTCTACTGGTTGATCCTTCTCCTTGTACCAATCTGGCATTACTGAATATTTTCCCAAAAATTTTATAAAGCTATTTCAGTTTTTTTAAGAGGAAAGCATATTCATATTTTCTGAGGTATAAAGAAAAAAAAATGATGGTTAAATTAATGATTATACTTGGTGTGCATGTTCTTATATTATTCTTCATTGCTAAGCATGATTCTTTAAAATAAAGTTGTCATTTTCAAGTCTTTTAAGAATTTTAATCAATCAATAATTATATTTAGAAAAATCTCAATGTGAAGTGCTCAGTCTTTTGTTTTGTTTGCTTGATATTGATAATATATCATATTTTATCATCATTTCATTGAAGGAAAACACAAGCATGCTTTCATATTACACAACTTTTCCTGCCTTATTTGTATCATTTGTATCTGAAGAATTCTTACACTTTAAATTGAAATAAATTGTGCAACATTTAGGAACCTCTTGTTTATTCAGAATTCATTAACTGACTTCTGAATAATCTTAATAGATGGAAAAATTGTTGAATGCTATAGACAAGATTTTATTATAAAAGTATAGATAGGCTGCTTAGCTTTTAAGCCAATTAATTGAACATACTCTACTATACCTACTTTAAATGTAGGAAACTGAAAAATAATAACATGTTAAGATCTTTAAACTTCAGATAGAAATGGCTTATCACTGGTGATTCATCATTATCATGCATTAAGCCATAGACCATAGCGACCAGGAAGAGAAGTCATTTCACGTAATCTAATAAGGATAATTGGAAGGTGTGTTTTAATAAAATTAAGAGTTATAGTGCAGGTTTATTAGCTAAAGGTGTAACTGTGAGAAGACCACTATGCTTTGTAAATTGCTTTTTCAAAACTAGGTGTAGCTTTTTCTATATTTGATTTATTTTCAAAATGTATACTCACTCTGGAAAGCATTTGAATTTTCTTCAGTGTAACTGACGTCTGGTAATACATTGGGAGTTGTAATTAGAAAAAGATGGCTGTGACTGACGCCACCTCACAGGTTGAGATACTGTTTTTTAAGCTTGTGAGCATGCGAATTATGATGTATGGCCACTTTTGTAGAGCCTGAGGAATATTTTTTCTTCTCTTTTAAAAAGGGACCAGATGGATTACCCATGCCTGGCTGCTGGCAAAAGGTAGGCTGTGTTTCAGAATTATTTCTAAAAGGTAGCACTCTTCCTTTCTCTTATCCTGGGCTAGTTTTTCCATTCAGAACAACAGATTTTCTAAATTGCACATTTCTGAAAGTTGTTTGGGTATTGAGCAAAAGAGTCCAACTTCCAGATTATCTCTTGGTGAACATGTTTGCTGTTGATTTCTCACTAATCTGATGAGTAAAAACAACTCTTAGCAAACATAATTTGGAAGCTTCCCTATCTAATTATACGGAATGGAAAGAGGTGGCGCATATTGATAATGGTGTGTTTGTCTCTCAATAAACTCTCTTCTCCTACTGGTTATAGCTATTCTTAATTGTGATTCTTTTTCTATTTATACTCAATTACTTAGATAAATATGCTAATACAAGGTAGAACCCTGTCAATATTACTCACAAAGTTGAGAAAGCAGAAAATAAATGTATTATGACCAAATTTTTTCTTAAATGGCATCTTGGTTAATTTAGAAGGACCTGGATATATTTAAGTGCTTGTGCAAAGGCTATGTGAAAACCCTTTCATATAAAAGATATCATTTGAGGATTGATGTAATCTTCAAATTAACCTTATAAGGTAATATTATCCTCCGTGATACAGATGAGGAAACTGGTTTCCTCAAGTGGCTAACTTCTGGCAAGGCAGAGCTGCATATATAACAGGCCTAGGAGAAGGAGACACTGGAAAGCATTGGCAGAATCTTAAGCAGGCAAGAGACGTGAATGAGGTGTACTCTTCAGAGAATACCAAGCCTTTACGCAGTAATGGTGTGAACATAATTATAAAAGAGTGCACCTATACTACTGAACCAAAAAGGAATACTAATGATAAAAAAAAGTTAAGGAGAAGCATGCAGGCTACTTTGGTAATTTAAGATGGTTTTATCCAAAATCTTGTGGTTTATTCAGCAAAACTACAACAAAGCTATATGGGATTGTCAGAAGGTGAGAAGAAACTGACTCTATTGGTTACCTCTTGCCTCGGCACTCCTGGTAGGGGAGATCTTGTGTAACTCATTCTCTTGCTTAATCTGTTTCATCCACCCAAGCCAGAGAAAGAAAATCCTTCCTCTTAGTAACATCATTTATTCAGCAGCTTCCCAACACTCCACTTTGAGGCTGTGAGATAATTAGCGTGATGACGTCTGAGGTCAAGTGGCTCTCAGGAAGATGAGTTTGTTATCATATTCCTTATCACCTGAGAAAACCATCCTTTCACCGTCAGAACCCCAGTTCACAGAATTTTTAATAACATCCTGAGCTGGAATCACCATTTACTCTCTAGCCCTTGCCCTATAAGTTAATACTAAATTAGCACACTTTACATAGGGGACATTTGAAAGGCTTTGTCCAGCCTTCTGACACCATTCAGAACTTGGGTTCACATTCATTTTTGCCTCTAACCATCTTGCTTTTTGCAAGAGCATAATGGCAAAAGCAAAGGACATGTCTTTTTGGTTCATGAAATAGCCAAATCCAATAGCAATATAATTAGCATTAGGAAATCAGAAATTTCCCTTATAAGTATACATTTTTGCACAGAATAGTTACTTTATTCCACATAAGATTAAGGATTTCATGAAACTAGCATCTTCTTATATGAAAAATATTAATGCTGATAAAACTTCAGTATTGCTTGACACACTCCCCAGCACACACAAATGCAAACCATTCTGACTAACCCCTCATGACCAAAAGAAAAGAGATAGAAAAAGAAAAGGAAGAAAGGAGGGAAAGAAGGAAGGTAGGGAGCAAAAGAGGGAAGAGGTTGGGGAAGGGAGCAGAAATGAGGGAGGAAGGAAGGAAGGAATTAGAAAAATGAAACATTCTAAATTTCTTGTGTGGTTAACTTAACCATTTCAAACATTCTTGTCTATCACATTTAATTATTTTTAAATGATACTTTAAAAATAAAGCCAGTAGATTGCATTCAGAAGCCCTATTTTATGTGAGCCAACCATTTGAAACCCTGTTACGTCAATGAGGTTCTAGAACACAGTGGCAAATGTTTGTTGGACTTTAAATTCCGGTGTGATGATGATGCTCATCATTGTGATTAATTAACAAGTCCCCTGTGTCTTACTACTCTGTAGCACTTTTTCAGACAGAGCTATTTGATCTTTGTTTAAATTATTTTTCCCCCCAAATATAGTTCAATTTCCTAAATTAACCAACACAGGAAGAAGAGTTGCTAAACTAGAACTGAATAATGATGTGCCAGTTCACAGTGTAATTCATACAGTGGGTAAATGGCAGAATTTACTGTTAAGATAATACCTACAGGCTACTAAGGTTATCATCCATCCTCATTCAATGACTAAAAACCATTTATAGGGGAAAAAATGCCTATAGCTTTGTTCCATAATATTAAACTTTCATCTCTTTTAATGTTTTAATAAACTTTATTTTTCCAAGAAGGGTTAACAGGTTTAAAGCAGAACCTTTCCAAAGCAAAGTGACAGTTTTTTTAATGATGTTTTAAAATCTCAGAAAACAAAGTAAGAATCTTTAAAAGTCTATAGATTTTTGACAAAACAAAAATTGCATCAGATTTGAAATGTGAAATAAGTGGGCATTTGGAAAAAGGAATTCTTCCCACAGACACATTTTTTGGCATTGACACAATGTGCAGAAAACATTTTGTGAACTCCAGCTCTGAATACCACAAATTGCCCAGCCTCTCACCCAAACGCACCTAATACAGAGAGGAAAACCAGGGTTGTTGGTTAGTAAACTGATGGCTCTTTGGGGATGTCCAGTTGTGAGTGGTGGACAAAAAGGCCTTTGTCATTCTCCTTCTCTGTTCATTAGTCTCAATTAAGAAATAAAATCGAATTTTCTCACTGCCTTTCTTTGAGTAAAAGTCAAGGAGGAGTCTGGGTGGGCAGTGGTGGCACAGTGGCAGAGTTCTCGCCTGCCATGCTGGAGACCCGGGTTCAATTCCCAGTGCCTGCCCATGCAAAAAAAAAAAAAGAAAATGTCAAGGAGGACTCTAAGATCTGCTCTATAAGTCTGTGCCTCAAAGATCACTGCTTCCAGTCCTCTCAGACTTAACTTCAGTTCTGGGAAACCCGTAATAATCAAAAAAGAAGCAGAGATTTCAGGTACCTTAGATCATGGTGGAACCTTGAAGTCCTGATAGGAGGAACGTCCACCTTGCGTGCCATTCATGGCAGGACAGGGCTTACAGAAGGAAAGAGGCAATGAGGACTGGAGGAGAATAGATGTTATAGTCAGGTGGCAGTGCAGTAAACAACGCTAGCGGGGTCAGAATCCTAGCCTTTTCCACAGTTGTGTTTTAATGCTTGGAGAAGATGTATGTAAATTATAAAGAGGAAATGTATTTTAATCATGATACACACGTGATAAAATCCCAATTTTCTGCTTTCCTAGAATATTTACCGAGACAAACTTCTCAGTGGCAAAAGAAAAATGTGGGTTGAATCTAGGATGGAAATTTTCATGACATCCTAGAGGTTATAATTTTATGGGGCATATGTTAGGTCCTCAATTGGCTCGTTGAAAAAGACTGTTCAGGGTTCTACCTTTTTGCTTAAAGTGTGTTAAGAATTTTTATCCTAGATTACTAATTCTACCTATTTGTCTTTTTTGTTGTTTGTTTTTCTGCAGTGATGAATCTAACCTTCCAAGCATGAAGTTATGTATATTATGGTCCACTTTTTATATTTATAGTTAAAACTGAACTGCAGACTTTACAAATCTGAGATATGTTTACATATAGCTGCTTCTTCTGTTTGCAGTAGTATACATCTTTTCTTCACTTACATCTGATATTGGGCAATATGTGAAACCAGTGGGAAGCCTGCAAAAATATAGCTCAGTAATTCTTTATCTTATGTAAAGATATGTATTTATATGGACATGTCAGTGACAGAAAATTATTGTTCTTGCTATTTTCTTACTTTGGGCTTGTTACTTTGCATGGACAAAAAGTGCCATGGAATAGTTTACATGAAATTGTGACCAAATATGGACTCAAAGTTATAGACTGACTGAGTTTAGAGTTCACCCTAACATTCCTATCACCTTCAGCCTCAGCACTGAGTCATGCCCGCACCATCCACTGAAACCGTCTAAAAAAGCATGACTGTGTGCCAACCCTGCCTGTCGTTGTGCAACTTCAGATGCTAGCATGCCTCTTGATGCCTTCTTTGATCACATCTGAACTTTTATTCCTTTTGTCATCTCAAGGGGGTGACGCCGTGGCTTATTGCCAAAAAGAGATAAAGTGGCAGAGAACACACGCACAAATGGTCTTGTGTTTTGAGGGAGTTGCAGTCATCTACAGCTTCCGGTATTGTGGGCTCACGCGCCTGCCTTGGTTGAAATATCAAGGTTTTGAGCTGGTTGTGGTCGCCAGTTTTCCTTAGGTGCCCTCCGCAGTGAAGACACGGGAAGAGGACTGGTTCAGCATCCTGCACTGTCTCTCGTGTGACCAAATAGGAACGAGGTTTACAAATGCAGACACCCAGAACAGCAACTTTTTTTTTTTTAATAAACTGAGTTCTAGCAAGCGATGATATGGGTGCTTTTGGAAAATGACAGAGGCTTAAAGCATTTCTTTGGGGATAGAGATTCTTGGAATGGCAGCCCCTGTTTCTGGTGTGTACATCGATCCAATGCTCAGGTTGCTGAGAACAACACACGCCCATGAGGGATTAGCCAAGATAACCAACCTCTCCTACAAACGCAGAGAAGCTCCCTGATCCATCTGTACAGAAGTCGATGTGAGAGATTTCGTTCTAAGATTCAACCAGTGTCAAATATTTTCTGCAAGCTCCTAGAAGCAGAAGGATATTTTCCATTCTTTTAAATATTTCTTTCTTTTCTATTTTTTTTCTTTTTGGTTCCAGGAATATTTATAAAATATTTGTTTCAGTTTTTTGTCACATTTTTTGAACAAATTTTTAAAGAAAATTCTGCAAATCATCAAAACTTTGTGCCAACAGTCAAAATAACCTCTTACAAACTTCTCTTTTGTTTTGAATAATTGAAAAGAACACAAAAGAAGCTCCGCTTTCTGTTTAGTTATTGTAAAGAATCAGAATTAAGCATTTTGTTCAGTACTTTTTGATTTTTTAAATATGATGAATACATACATTCATAGTGATTACAATTAAGATAATGCCAAGATTTGATCACATTTATAGTATTAATTCATTTCTATTTCTTATAGTTCTGTTTAGATCTAAATTTTAACTAGTTCGATTTCTTTATACTTTTTTACATTTTAATTATTTGTCTGATCCTTTTATCCACAGACCAAATCTGAGATGTCAGAAAGCTGTGAAATATAGTTGCCAAAAAGAAAGTATTTTTCATCTTCTTAAAGTAGGCTCTAAATTTACCTGATGTATAGGCTGAGCCTTTCATTGCAGAATGAAGAGTTGGTACCATGTTTTAAAATGATTATTCTAGGTTAAAGGTTTACCTAAGGAGAAATGCCGCCAATGAGTAGTTACCCATTCAGCCCCTCAGACAATTTAATTTCCCTCCTGATGCAGTGCTGTTTTGTGGGGAAATTACCTCATAATTGGCATAGAGTGACAACAGTTAATATAAGATCATAAGACAAGGATTCTAAGATCTTTATGATCTCTTTCAAATTATGTAACCAAATGATTAATTATTCAAAATGGCTTTTTTCCCCATTAAGTTTTCCAGGTTGAAAAGCTGTTCAAGATAGATTAATCTAACTGGTGACATTGCTAGTAACATTCCATGCCCAAAATCCAATTTTGCGTTTTAAAAATATTAGAAGGCATTTTCTAACCATCTCTTATGTGACATGGTTAGGATAAGGTATCATTCAATGTCAGAAACAATTTGTCTTCAAATGGTTTGGAAAATGAACTAAAGCAGATGGGACTATAGTCTGTTCAGGAAAAGAAAGTTTAAGTCTTGAGAAAAATTCGGTGGCTATATTTCTTCCTTTCTAGTTTCCTTTCTGCTCCCCTCAGAGAAAGAAGTATTGACATGGATCACTATTTAAAACTTGTATAGCTTCAAAAGCGAATAAATATTCAACATCAAAAGACAAACACTTCATTTACAAAAAAAAATTTTTTTAAACAGAGCCTTTTGAAGGATACTGTTCTGTCCTACACATATATCAGGTTTTTGCTCTATAACCAATTTTGTAACATTAATTTTGACTCCATAATCCAAAAAAAAAAAAATTTGAACCTCCCATTACATTTTTTTCCTGGGATAAATAAAGAAATGGTACTCCTCTTTGTTCAGTGGAATTGCTAGGTCTTAATCATCATGGATAATCTTAACTCTTGGTTACTCAAATATTTTCAAGCATCCAATCTATCATCGAAATAGAAAATCCTCGAATAATCCCCAAATGAACTAATGAATTATATTTAGCGACCGATGTTTTGGATAGATACATATTTTTCTTAGATAGTTTCCCTTTCTTTCATTTTTGTTGCTGGATAGATGATTGAGAAAACATACATGAGGGACACATAGGCAGTAAGTCAAGGTCAGGTTCTATTTCTGATAAAATATCTTTTAAGGATGCCAAGTTGGTATGTGTTTTAGCTTTAAAATTGTTTTCCATTCATGTTGGTGCTGATGTATTTCTTTTCTTTTTCTTTATGGACAATGTATCTACTATGGTTAATTTCATGTCTCTGTTTAATATCATTCCTAAGCTGTGTGTGATTTTTATTTTTAAAATTCATGAATTTGCTATAATTATGGTTCAATGACCAGTCTTTCTTAATGTAAAACCAAACAAAACAGTGTAGCTGTAGCTGACGTGTGCTTACTTGGATTGTGGGTTCCTTTATTTCATGTTCATTTCATTCATTATACACCTTTATCAACTTTCATTCTCACCTCTAGCTTATACACTTTGATTAAGCATGACAGAACCAGAGTTAGACAAGTTTGCACATACTAAACAGAGTACCTGGCACATAAAAATGCCTAATTTTGCTTTCTTTTTTTCTTTTTCATTTTTCACTATCAAAAGCAGTCTTGAAGGATTTTATAGAAAACATGAGCATATCTTTCAATTCTACCATAAAGTCTTGTTCTTGAATTTATTGTCTGTGCATGATGTTCTAGTGGGGCGGCAAGAGCTTATATATCCATTACTTCATATTATATATCTTTTGTCTCTAGTATGTGTATATAACTGCTAGTTTGGAAAATCATCCAATCAGCATGACTGTACCTATTGAAAAATTGTCTTGGGTATCTTATATTTTTATGACTTAGAAGGTTTTCTTTTTTAATGTCACTAATTATAGCATTAAAAAAAGTTAATAATTTTTAATCCTTTTTTTTAACCACTATATCTCATCTTACCCGCAAATGGGTTTTTTAAAAAGGTGTTTTGACATCTTCTAAGTGCTCATAGGGAATATACAGATATTGCTGTTTGAAACCTTATTTTCTTCTACTTCTTGATAATCAAATTATGTTAATATGTAACATTACCAAAATGAACCTTAGTAATTTCTACCAAAAAAAAAAGAAAAACTGCTTTCTCTAGGAAGTCAAGTCCTAATCTTATCTTGCACAAGATATTAAGTAAGAACAATCACATGTAATTATGGCTGTTAAAATCATACATCCCTTTTGGAATTAACATGCTTGACCAATTATGATTCTGCTAAATTGTCTTAGAATATAAAGACCCTCAGCCCCTGCTTTCTCACTTTGAAGGTGAAATATCTTCATATTAGCTAGATTTACTGTGTGCCCAGCAGAGATATCCCTCCAACTTAAATAGTGGATTTTAGTTTTGGTAATACAATATTAATAAAAATTTTAACGAGATACCTGATTTTCTAAAAAGATATTTAAATACATAAAATTGTGCTGCTTATTCACAGAATTATAATTTAGGGAATAGGAAAACTTTTTCAATCAGATTCGTTATGTTTGATTTACTAATAACAAAGTACCAGCATTTCTCAAAATCAGTTAATATTCTCACATCTATCAGAAATACTAATGAATTGGATTCACAAAAGAATGTCTTACATATTGTTGGCATTTATGTGAATATTCTTTATATTGTTGTAAATGTTTCAAACAACTTAACATTGTTAAAAGATGTATGTATCTGATATTTCTTTAGAAAATATTATATTTTATTTGTATTTTTTACACTTTAAAGTTCATCTCTTTGTGCAGCTATTTTTATATTGCAAAAAATAATCACATAAATTCAAAATAAGAGCAAAATGCAAAAAAATATTTTGGCCATCATTGCAGAGTATTTTTTTTAATGTTTTGTGGGCCAGTGTCAAGTAATTGATTATTTTGAGAATATGTTGTGTCTTATCACTGTAAATATGGCACAAATCTTTTATTCCCAGTAGTGTAAATAGTTGAAAGATTGAATTCTCCCTGTTTGCTTTTTTATTTCAGTTTCATTGTAATTTCTCCAGCTGACATTGCTGAATTGAAGACCCCTGTGGTTTTTTATTTGCAGTTTGATGATAATTGCATTGTGTTCAGTTTCTAATTTGCTTTTATTTGATTTTTTAACTTGTTTTCAGGGTTCTTAGTTTGTAAGAAGTTGATCTTCAGAATTATTTTTTACACTATTTATGACTTATTTTCTTAATGTAAAAAGTGTGTAATAATTACAATATTAATCCAAACAATGATAATGAATTGTATTGTTATAAAGCTTTATTGATGTTCATGAAATTGGCTGTGTGCTGTGATTGAACCAGTCTATAAAGAATTTTATTCAACTCTTCTATAATATTGTAACCCACAGTTCCACTCACAGTAGTGATTTGTTAAAACTAGTACTTTCTCATTTTTAAGTGTTGCCTCTAAAATGAACTTTCCCTCCAAATTCACTTTTCTTTCTGAATTTCCATCTTAACGAATTGAACTGCCTTTGCACTTACACCAGTTGACTCATCACCCCAACACAACCATCATATCAGTCATCATTGTGTCTCTAGAATGTAGCACATAATAATCACTTAATAAATATATATTGGATGGTGAATGACTGAATGACTCGACTAAGGGCATCAATTCTTTACATGCCCTAAAACACGTAAAAAGCGCATTTTCAGTCCCCATCATTCTTGCTCTGACCAATAGCACCAGATGCAGTTGGCCACTGCTACTCTTCTAAATACTCTTTTCTTTAGTTCTCATGTATCTGCACTCATATTGTTTCCTACTATTTTTCTTTCTTATTTTCCTTCCTCCTCTACCTGATCATGAATGATGAGCTTCAGAGCTTGGCCCTACATCATCTCTTCTTCTCTTCCTCTTCTCTGCCCACATTCTCTCTAGGACAGCTTGTTTACTCCTACAGAGACCAAGTTTCCATCTCCATCGCAGACTTCCTTCTGGTTTCCAGATCTACCGCTATAGGCACACCCACCTGCCATCCAGACAAACAGATGACAATATTAATCCAAACAATGATGATGAATTGTATCGTTATAAAGCTTTATTGATGTTCATGAAAACCTTGGCTGTATGCTCTGATTCAAACAGTCTATAAAGAATTTATTCTACTCTTCTATAGTATAGACACTGCTAACCTCTCGTCACCACCCTCCATCCTCTCACTCACAAATCCATTTGCTTTTCAATGCTACCTCCTAAATGTCTCTCAGATACACTTGCTTTGCCTTGGTTTGGGCTCTCCTTATTTTCTCTCAGACTTTTAAAAGAGCCTCCTAACTGGCCTCTCTGCCTCTAATAACTACCTCTCCTTTACTTCATCCCTACATCACTGTGAGGGGTGATGATTCAAAGAAGGCAAAGTTGGCTGTGTCTTATTTGTTTACCAATTCATTCTCACATTTCATTTCACATGGGATTTCAGGCAAATTGAAAGAATGCTACAAACAAATTAAAGTTTAAAAATAAAAACCAGGAGAACCATATATATATAAATAGTTTAAGACCATAAAGAGAAGTATAATGAAAAGATATATAAAATTGAACACTGTCATTAAACTTGAGTAATTGATGTGATTGCGAGTTTCCTGGTGTCCATAGCAAAAAGGGAAATAAATCAACAATAGTTTACATCATCCATAAGATAAAAACATCTAGTTCTTCAAAAGAATGAAAGATGATTGTAAGTAAATTTCTCTTGATATTTCTTATTAGAGGACATTGCAATTTAGGACATCCCTACAATAAATACAATGGTATATTTTTATAGTGTTCCTAAATGTTATAAGATAAGCACATATGCCAAAATGACTTTCACTGAAAACAGTGAAAGACGAATGTAATCATTTTATTGTTTTGCTTAAAGTCCTCCAGTAGTCCTCCATTGTGATCCAGCTTTAGCTTTATAGTGTCATTTCTTGCTCATCAGCAACCCTCCCCCAGACACAGATTGCTGGACCCAACCCCCTGAGTTTCTGATTTCATAGGTCTGGGCTGGGACTTGAGAATTTGTATTTCTGACAAGCTCTTAAGGGGTGATAATTCACCCAGTCCAGAGTCCACATTTTGAGAATCACTGTTTAGTCTATTTTAATGGAATGTAAGTGGCATTGATGCAGTGATGACAAACTTCCTCTTATCGTGAAACTCTTAGAGGAATTATCTCTCCCTGATGTCTTAACTAAAACTCTGAGCTCATTCTTGTCCAGCTCTCTCAAGTGGAGACTGCTATTTCTCTCACAGCCTTCTACTTTAAGGGTGAAAAGAAAGGTACCCATGTTGTTCCTCAACCTCCCCCAGTGGTTTTCCCATGTTAAACTACTTGTCAATCCCTTTAGCTGCTCTGAAGGCCCGAAATAGTCTCCATTTCCACCTCCACCATCCATTTGAAGAACTCATTCTCTTCTTTCAAGGCTTAATGCACATTTCATCTTTTTACTAACCTACCCTTCCTGCCAAGCTTCTCTTCTCTGCTCCAATAATTCTTTGTGCTTGTCACTGATAAAACACTTGATAGATGGTTAATAACTGTATGTTCATCTGTGTGTTTACTAAATGGTGACCCACGCATGAACCCAACTCATACTAGATTCTCAATAAATATTTTTAAATTAATAATGAAAGTTGCACCAACAACAGCAAAAATAAAAAAAACTAGAACGTACCAATTTTATTATAGATATATGTAATGAATGTAAAGCAATCCACACAGCTAATTCCTAGCATGCTATGTAGTTCTCAAGCCAAAGGAAGATGTGTTATGCTCTTTTTTGAGTCTAAATTAAGAATATGTTTTGTATGAAATAGGGTGCAATGATATCTAATAGAAAGACAGAGAAGATTAAAAATTTAAAGTCAATGGAGACGATTTGAATGACCTCTTTGGTGAACAGAAGCAGTGAGAAACACATCAAAATTGTTGGGAGATTTTGAGCAGGTCACTGAGAACCATGATTTTGCTGTAGATCTAATCCATATCTTTGTGCAATGTGCTTGGTGTTGTCATCCACCTAAACATCAGTTATTGCCTTGTAAATCTTTCTCTCAATTTGTCTTTATTTTATTATGCTTTCATTGTCCCTTCATGTTGGGAAACTAGATACATGCCAATAGTTTCAAACTTTAACATCCATCAGAATTTGCCAGAGAGCTTGTGAAAACACAGATTGCTGGACCCAACCCCCTGAGTTTCTGATTTCATAGGTCTGGGCTGGGACTTGAGAATTTGTATTTCTGACAAGCTCTTAAGGGTGATAATTCACCGAGTCCAGAGTCCACATTTTGAGAATCACTGTTTAGTCTATTTTAATGGAATGTAAGTGGCATTGATGCAGTGGTGACAAACTTCCTCTTATTGTGAAACTCTTAGAGGAATTATCTCTCCCTGATGTCTTAACTAAAACTCTGAGCTCATTCTTGTGCAGCTCTCTCAAGTGGAGACTGCTATTTCTTTCACAGCCTTCTACTTTAAGGGTGAAAAGCAAGGTACCCATGTTGTTCCTCAATGCCAGTTCCAGACAATTAATTCTCTGTCCATACACACAAAGCTCTACTTTCTTTGAGACTCATGTTACTTGGTTACTAGTACCATCTGCACTTCCTTGTTGCAGTCATCTAGTGACCCACCAGTTATTCCGCTTCATTCATTGAAGGCTTTGGTACCGGTTTATAGTTTCTTCTTTGCCGTAAGTGCTGCCCATCATCAAAAGTGATTTAAATGTCAACATGGACAATGCAGCCACAACTTTCAGTCCATTTTCTTCTCAGACTTCATGTCTAATGACTTTTAACTTTTTATACTTAAAAATTTCCAGGAACATTTTCCAAAAAATAATACAAATCTCATACAGATATCTCTAATATATCCCTAACCCATCTCCCAGATACCCAGATCCACCAATTTTAACATTTTACCACATTCGCCATGTGAGTCTGACTATCTATATCTATCTATTTATCTATCTATCTATCTATCTATCTATCTATCTATCTATCTATCTATCTATCTATCTAATCTATCTACCTACCTACCTACCTACCTATCTATCCATTTTCTGAACACTTGAATATGGGTTATATAGATCATGCTCCTTGAACATTAATACTGCTATTTACATTTCCCAAGAATAAGAATAATCACTTATGTAGCCACCTTAAGTGCAGTTATCAAATCCAAGAAATTTAAAATTGGTATAAGGCTTACAGTCTATATTCTAATTTTTTCATGTGTCCCAATAGTGTTCCTTCTCTCCTCCATTGTTCAGATCCCATCCAGGATCATGTATTGCATTTAATTGTCATGGTATCTTCAGTTGCTCTTTCTTCTTCTTCTTAATTGTGGGAAAATACATATAACATACAGTCATCCATTTCAGCCACTCCTAAGCACACCATTCAGTAGTATTAATCACACTCACAGTATTGCAATACTCTCACCACCTTCCTCTACTAAAAATTTCCCATCTCCCCAAACAGAAATCCTAAACCTATAATGCATTAGTTCCCCCAGTCTCCTTTCCCCCTGCCCCTGGCAACCTTATTCTAGTTTCTGTTCCCATGAGCGTGCATGTTCTCCAACATTTTCTTTATAGTTACCACGAGATGAAATTTAATATCTTAAATCAACTACAATTTCATTTGCTTTGGTACCTACTTAACTTCACAAACTACGTTCCTTTTTCCCTCTATCCCCCTACTTTTATGTAGGCCTTATCACAAATTACATGTTTATACATTATGAGTCAAAAGCCACTGATTTATCATTTGTCTTTTCGATCTGGTAGGAAGTAAAAAGTGGAGTTACAAACCGAAAGTAGAAGGGTACTGTTATTTACATTCACCCATTCACCAGAGGTCTTTCTTTCTGTTTTGATCTATTGTCTATTTTTCTTCCTTTCAACCTGCAGATTATATGTACTGTCATAGGGACAGTCTAATGGTGACAAACTCCCTTAGTTTTTGTTTATTTTAGATTGTCTTAATTTCTCCTTTTTTTCTTTCTTGTGTATGCTGCATGGCGGGCTCACATTTCATTCTTTTTCCATGTGAGTAACCCATTACTGCAGCACCATTTGTTGAATTTTGTTTGTTTGTTTCTTTTTCTATTGGTTGCTTTGTTTGTTTGGGAAGTTCATGGGCCGGGAATTGAATCTGGATCTCTGCCATGGCAGGAGAGAACTCTACCACTGAACTACGCTCACACCCCCTCCCTTATTTTTGAAACACAGTTTTGCCAGACATAGAATTCTTGGTTGGCAATTCTTTACTTTCAGCACTTTAAATATATCATCCCACTGCCTTCTCACCTCCATGGTTTCTTTTTTCTTTTTTTCATAGTTACATTAGGTGTGTTTTTTTCCCCATATACCATCCTATTATTAACACCTTGTATTAGTGTCATACATTTGTTAAAGTTTATGAAAGAATATTCATATACTTGTACCATTAACCCCAGTTCATTGTCCACAATAGAGTCCATTATGTTATGCAGAACCATGTTTTATCTTCTAACTCTCTTTCTAATAACAAACATGATCCTAAACTTCCCCCTTTCAACCACATCCACATATATATTTCATCAATGTTAATTATCCTCACAATAATGTGTTTCCATCACCACCATCCATTTCCAAACATTTTTAATCATCTAAATAGAAATTCTGTATAAATTAAGCATCAGTGTCCCATTGTCTACCCCATCTATCCCTTGGTAACCCATAATCTGGATCCAAACTCTATGAGCTTGCTTATCGTAAGTTTATATCAGTGAGATCAGCTAGTCGTTGTCCTTTTGTGTTTGGTATTTCACTCGCATGATGTCCTCCAGGTTCATCCATGTTGTCGCATGCATCAGGGCTTCATTCCTTTTTACAGTTGAATAGTATTCCATTTTATGTATGTACCACATTTTGCTTAACCATTCATCTGTTGGTGGACACTTGGGCTGCTTCCATCTTTTGACATTTGTGCATAATGCCACTATGAACATCAGTATGAAATCATCTGTTCAGGTTCCTACTTTCTATTCTTTTATACCTACTAGTAGTGTTACCAGGTCATATGGTAATTCTATATTTAACTTTCAGAGGAACTGCCAAATTATCTTCCACCATTGCTACACAGTTTACATTCTCACCAGCGATGAATGAGTGCTCCTATTTCTCCACATCCTCTCCAACACTTCTAGTTTTCTGTTTGTTTAATACTGGTCATTCTAGTGGGTATAAGATGATATCTCATTGTGGTTTTGATTTTCGTTTCCCTGATCGCTAATGATGTTGAGCATCTTTCCATGTGCTTTTTAGCTATTTAGATATTCTCTTTGGAGACATGTCTCTTCAAGTCTTTTGCCAATTTTTAATTGGGTTATTTCTTTTTATTGCTCAGTTGTAGGATTTCTTTATATAGTCTAGATATTAAACCCATCTCAGATATGTGGTTTCCAAGTATTTTCTCCCATTGAGTAGGCTGCTTTTACTCATTTTTTACAAAGTCCTTTGATACACAAAAGAATTCAATTTTGAGGGAGTCCCAGTTATCTATTTTTTCTTTCATTGCTTTGGGTATCAAAGCTAAGAAGCCTGTGCCTACCATAAGATCTTGAAGATGTTTCCCTACATTTTCTTCAAAGAGTTTTATATTCCTCCTCTTATTTTTAGGTCTTTGGTCCATTTTTTGGTCAAATTTGGTATAAGGTGTGAGATAGGGATCCTCTTTCATTCTTTTGGATATGGATATCCAATTCTCCCAGAACCATTTTTAAACAGATTGTTCTGTCCCCATTGAGTGGACTTGGCAGCCTTGTCAGAAATCAGTTCTTTTCTCTAACTGTTCTTCTTTCTGTCTGTAAGATTTCAATTGTCCTGCCTACTACTCCACTGACTCTTTTCTTCTTTCTATTCAAATCTGCGGTCATATGCCTCTAGTGTATTTTTAACCTCTTCTATTGTACTTTCATCCCCATAATGTCTGTTATGTTCCTTTTTATGCTTCCAAATTCTTTATGCTCACACATAGTCTTCTTAATATTCTTTATCTGTTTAGCCCTCTTTTTCTTCATCTCCATGAATTGATTTAGGAGCTATGTCTTAATATCTTTGATTAGTTACTCCAAATTCTGTGTATCCTCTGAAGTTTTTGTTCCCTTGATTGGACCATATCTTCCTAATTCTTAATATGTCTTATAATTTTTTGCTGATATTTAGGCATTTGATTATCTTGAAGGGTTTTCTCTGAAGGTCATATTCTCTCTCTCTTCTCTCTTCCTAGGGTTTTATTGTTAATTGACTTTGTGTTGTGTCTTTTTTGACACTTGGTTCAACTTATTCTAAACTTTTAGCGTAGCCTGTATTTCACTGGTCAGATTTTTTCAGCTCTTCTTTGGTTGATTCCTGCCTTAGATATGCAATTTTTAAGATGGCATTTTTAGTTTTTGTTTTGTTTTGTTTTGTTTCACTTCACTTCCAGGAGAAGGCTTCCTTTCCTCTGTTCCTTATTCAGGAATTTTGACTAGTTCTGTTTTTGTTTTGTTTTGTTTTTAATTTTAACAAACACATTTTTATTATAAGAGTAAATGTAAAAATAATTAAGGCAAACATATGTATGCTTTGCAAAAGAAAGTTAAACATGACATAGAGGCATAAGGTGAAAAAAGTTCCTCTCACATCCTTTTACCTCTACTACTCTACCAGTCTCTCTCTGAGCCAAACCTGGTACATAGCTATTTACCCCATTTTACAGAGACTAAGTCTTAGTATATAGCTATGTCTATCCTTTTTTATGTAAACAGGAACTTACTACATAATTCACTACCACATTATTTTTCCACTTATGTTCTGTTTTCTTTTGCTTTGTCTCTCTAGTTTTTTTCATGTTTAAGTTATTAAAACTGTGATTTCCTTCAGAATTCCAAACTATGCACACTGATGATTTCAAGTATGTGCAACAATATTTTTAATGTTGAAAACATGAAAACCATTGTTACAGTAATTAGAATTTTTGATGGAAAAAACCTTTGAATTTTATAAAATCTTTTAGTTGTTTAATATAAATTGTTAACTAATTTAAACTAATTTCAACAGCAAACATTTTGCAACTGAGAGGGTGGCTGATGGTTTCACATAGGGTCAGGTGACTCTGTTTTGCTTCATTCCAACCTTGATGTGAATCTGTGCCCATTCAGTGCCCACCCAGAAAATTCCAGTCATGCCAAACATAAAATGAATTTTACAGTTTTCCTGAAAATTGTCAGGGTTAAAAAAATTATTTATGCACAATATTTCTGATGGGAAACAAAACAATCCTCCATTGTCTATGTCGTTTCCCAAGTCCTTTCCCTTATCTTTGGCCACCAAGATTCTCTCATTCTGGTACTTTCCTATCGTTTTGAAACTGGGCTCATCAAAAGTATTTTTGAACAAAGCAAGTCTTATTTTACAAAGAAATCTTTCTAATGGCTAGAAAAGTAAAAAAAATTCTCCCTTGATTACAGTCTACAATGACAAATTGGAAACTCAATCTGCCGCTTTTCCTTGGGATCCACAAATTTATCTTGTGCTCAAGACCAAGTACGTTGGACAGGCAGAATAAAATGCACTCTCCTAATAGATGAGCCAACTGCTGGTACATTCCTTCCTCTATCTTCCTGAGCATATATAAATACTCACTGGAGACGGTGACTCAGGTGGGCATGTTTTACGACATCCAGCTCACACTCCAGGGTATATCTGTCTCTACCCAGGAGCAAATGGGATTCTTCCACTATGGCACACAAACACAAAAGAAGAGTGCCGCACAAAGAACACTTCCCTGAGTTGGCTTTGGATTGTGACCTGCTGGCTAGGGGAACTGATGGCCACTAGTGAAGCTGTCCTTCTCTATGTGAGTAAAAGGCCTTTCTATCAGACTCTGAGTGGTGCTTTTGTTAGCAACTCTGACACTGTATTGGAGCAGTTGATAACTCTTTAGGTGTCTTTCTTTTTTTTATTTTTCAACTTTTTTTATTGTATAGTATAATATATATACAAAACAAAGAAATGAAAAAGCAATAATTATCAAAGCACTCTTCAATAAGCAGTTACAGGACATATCCCAGAGTTCGTCATGGGCTACCATACAATCCTCTCATATTTTTCCTTTTAGCTGTTCCAGAATATAAAAGGCTAGAGGGCTTAAATATTTTTTCATCATCACAATTGACTTTTTTCCTTCTTTTTTTTGTGAAAAATAACACATATACAAAAAAGCTATAAATTTACAAGCACAGCACCACAATTAGTTGTAGAACATATTTCAGACTTTGACATAGGTTGCGATTTCATGATTTTAGGTTTTTATTTCTAGCTGCTCTAAAATACTGGTGACTAAAAGATATATCAATTTAATGATTCAGCATTCATATCTTCATTTGTTAAATCCTATCTTCTCTGTGTAACTCCATCAACTCCTTTGATCTTTCCATCCCTCTCTTTAGGGGTGTTTGGGCAATGGCAATTTTAAATTTTTGATATTGGAAGGGTCTGTCATCAATATGGGGTAGGGGGATGGAACTATCTTATGTTCTGGAGAGGCTGGGCTCGGTTTCAGGACTTAGCTGGACCAGGGACCTATCTGGAGTTGTTCTGGAAAGTTACTTTAGTGCATGGAACATTTGTGGAATCTTATATATTGCCTTAAGTGTTCTTTAGGATTGGCTGAAATGGTCCAGGTTGGGGGTTGGCAGGTTAGGACAGATAGCAAGGTCTAACTGAAGCTTGCATAAGAGCAACCTCCAGAGTAGCCTCTCGACTCTATTTGAACTCTCTCTGCCACTGATACTTTATTCATTACACTTCTTTTCCCCCTTTTGATCAGGATGGAATTGTTGATCCCACTCTGCCAAGTCTGGATTCAGTCCTGGGAGTCATTTCCCACATCTCTAGGGAGACTTTCACCCTCTGATGTCATGTCCCACATAGGGGGGAGGGCAATGATTTCACTTGCAGAGTTGGGCTTAGAGAGCCTGAGGCCACATCTGAGCAACAAAAGAGGTCCTCCAGAAGTAATTCTTAGGCATGCCTATAGGTAGTCTAAGCTTCTCCACTACTTACATAAACTTCACAGGAGTAAGCCTCATGTTCGAGGTCATGGCCTATTGATTTGGGTGACCCTAAAGTTTGACACAGTATCAGGGGATTCCCTGATGGTAAGGTTTAATAGTTCCATAGTCTTTCTCCCCTTCCTCAGGGGACTTCGACAATATTTTTTGATTATCTGCTTAATATACTCTAGGATGTTTCCAGGCATTACAATAATCTATACAGGATTAAGGGACCTCTTTCTTATTCTGTGCTCCCTGTGTTTCAATTGTTCAAATAAGCTATACAGTTAGCTTGAATTAGATTATGTACTACAGAAAATTTCAGTTCCAGATCTAATAAATATTTCTTCCACTGGTCTCAAAGAGTATGTTCTGAAATATAGACACTGTCTTCTTTACCCCTATGCTCTGAATTACTTTAACCCCAACGTGTTTGGCTTCATTCTTATCTCTAAATATCAGGTTATATATATATATAACAGCCTCTCAAAATCCAGAAATAATAATCACCACTCCAGACTTAATGTGTCCGCTCTAAAAGCTTACAATCTAGGCCCCTGTTTTCTTTTTCTTTCTTCTTCTATTTTTTTTTGTTATAGTATAACATATATACAAAGCAAAGAAATTTAAAAAACAGCAATAGTTTTCAAATCCAAAAGTGGTTACAGGATAGATCTCAGAGTTTGTCATGGGCCACCATACGATCCTCTCATATTTTTTCTTCTAATTGCTCCAGAATATAGGAGGCTAGTGCCTCTCTAGCTTTTTTTTTTTTTACTCTCCTCTCATTGTCTCTAGCTGCTTTTGCCTGGAGGGAAAATTCTGGGAGGAGAGTCCCCCATGAGAGGACTCTACCAAGTCAGTATTTCCCAGCCAGAACAGGGCCAGGGAATCATGAAAGAGGCACAGACAAGCTCCAAGGTGCCCTGGGTATGGGATCAGGAAGGACACCAAAACCTCTCTGATGGCTCCCCAATGCTGTGTTTCCCTGCCCTGCCCAGCAAATGCAGCCCTTCAGCTATCAGTTCTCCTCTCCCCTGAGGAAGCAATGTGTCTTTACATCTCTACTGCCTCCATTCCTGTTGGGCATGGGGTTGAAACAGTGGCTTATGCTGCCTTTACTGGGGCAGGTTGAAACAGTAGCTTAGAGCTGCAGCCCCAGCAATCCAAATTTGCTAATTGAAAAATGTGATCCTTGATCGACCAGGCCCAGCTGTCTTATTGGGGAAGAGGATTTTTATGTCCCTTGCCAGCCCACCACAAGAGTGGGGGATAGCCTTCAGCTGCCACCAAGTAGAGAAAGCAGCTCACTGTTCTTTACCTTAGTTTATCAGCCTCTCCATCTTGCTCTTCCCTGGATACTGTATACAGTGTTTTTCTGGTCTCTTGAGCACCAGAACAGTTGTTTCACAGTCCCTGCCTTTTAATAGTTGTTTTATTAAAATAAAGACTGAGTCCTGGAGCTCTGACTCTCATGCCTATGGTTTCTGATGATAAATCAGCACTTAATCTTATTGAGGCTCCCTTGTACATGACATGGTGCTTCACTCCTAGAGCTAGAATTCTCTTTATCTTTGACATTTGCCAGTTTGATTATAATATGCTGCAGCATGGGTCTATTTGACTTTATCCTGTTTTAGAGTCCATTGACATTTTTGGACATGTTTATCCATGCCTTTCATTAAATTTGGGGAGTTTTTAGTCATTATTTCTTTGAATATTCTCTCTGCCTCTTTCCCTCTTTTTTCTCCTTGTGGGACTCCCACAGACATTTATTGGTACACTTGAGGTTTCCCATAGGTTCTTTAGGCTTTGTTCAGTTTTCTTCATTCCTTCTTCTTTTTGACCATCAGACTAAGCAGAATTCACTGATTCTTCTGCTGTCTCCAATCTGCTATTAGAACGCCTCTAGAAATTTTCTAAATTCCTGTTATGGTGGTTTTCAACTCTGTTTGATTCCTTTTCATAATTTCCATCTCTTTTTTTAATATTTTTGTGTGTATCTATCATTTTCTTGGTTTTCTTTAGTTCTGTGCTGATGTTTTCTTTAGCTTTTAGAACATATTGAGAACGATTTTTTAAAAATCTTTGATAGGTCCCAGATTTGGGACCTCACTGATGGCTTCTAATTATTTAATCTTCTCCTTTACTTGGGCCATTGCATCTTGTTTCTTTTGTGGTCTTTTGTTGAAACCTAGACACTTTGGTATTTTAATGTGTTATTGCTGGAATTTAGACTCTGAAATGCTTGTCCCTTAAGCTTATATCCAGCTAGTGTTATGATCAAGTTTTCCTTTAACACCAGTACTAACCCCCAAAAAGAAGAAGGAAAAAGAGAAAATACCTTTCCAGGCTTTGCAGATTGACCTGTGCAAGTTCTCTCCTTTAAGGAATGGGTTTAGAGACTAGCTCCAGGCCAAAGTATAGGAGCCTCCTTGTTCTTTTCTGTAATTCATCTCATCTTGGGCATGTGTGCATGGCTCTGGAATTCCTCTGTTTACACAGATGCATATGTCCCCTCTTCCCTAAGAAATCATTTTCTCATGGTCCTAAATACTGTATTATATGTCTTATAGCCAACAATCCCTTGTCTTAGGCAGCACAACTTGACTCCTCTCCCCTGAGGAGAGCTTTGTGAGCTACCTTCCACATGCAGGGCAAGGTCTGGGATGGCGAGTCCCTCTAGTCACCACCATGTAGACTGGGCCAGATATACAAGCTTCCAGTATGTATATGAGAGTTAGACCAGATATCTGCACTAGGAGTCTGGGCCAGCTCCTCAGAGCTAGTGATGGGAGTAGGAGAGGCTAGTCACAGCACCAGGGGATCTATCACTTTTGAATGTAACTTTTTTTGGGGCATGAGCAGGCACTGGGAATTGAACCAGGGTCTCCAGTATGGCAGGTGAAAACTCTACCTGCTGAGCCACTGTGACCTGTATCTATCATTTTTATGTAGACTTTTTATTGATTCGTTGCTCTCCCTGTTACTGGATCCTTTGACTATTTTCTGAAATTTTGGGAAGGATGTTTCTGCCAGTTCATGCTGGTTGTTCAAAGCTTCTGTAAGGAGAATGGAGACTTGAAGTGTTTCATTCTGTCATCCTGATTAGAGCGTAATGACATTTTTAAAAAATTTTACATATATACAACATAACATTTCACATTTTAACCACTTTTAACTATACAATTTAGTGGTATAGATATGAATTGTAATTAACAATTCAATGGTGTTAATTACTTTCACGATGTGCTACCAACACCACCATCCATTACCAAAACTTTCCCATGAAACCAAACAGAAATTCTATACACATTAGGCATTTCTAATGACATCTTTGTACTTGCCAAAAAAAATCACACACTCTGAGCTTTTCAATACTTGGAACAGCTCCAACTATGAAAACATGCATTGAGCATCTCACTCTGAGTTTCAACTCCCTTCCTCCATCGTGTTTCCATTTGCCCACTTGGCGAAAGCCAGTCCTACGATGTCTCATCCATCCATCTTCTCTGCTTCTCTAAGGACTCTGGTCCACTCCATTCCACAGGAGAAAATCACACATCGATAGAGATCAGTCTCACCTTAAATTCAAAATCTTTACACTTCTCTGTGCTTTCAAAACTACCAAAAAACAACAATCTTTCCTTATTTCTTTTTTTTCCACTATCCTGAAATTTCCACCCCATTCACTCTCAGCAGATGATATTGCAGTCACAGAAAAAGAAAAGAAACCTCCAGTGTAAGACTCCCTCAAATCCTCCCATCAGTACTGAGATGTGTGTTCACATCCACACATTTGATTTTCTTCCCTCTTTTCCATTATGAGAGAAAACAGTATCCCTCTTCTGACTAAAAGCTAACCTCTACCCTAAATTTCCATGTCCACCCCAAGCTTCTCAGGAGCCTTACTTTATCAGTTATAAATCTTTCTCTTCAGATTCTTCCAACTTTACAATATTCCAATTTTATAAATCTTTTCCTCAACCACCTGTACTCCTTCAGCTGCTGTCCTTTCTCTTTCCTGCTTCCCCTAAAAGACAACTTTCTAGAAGTTAATTATATACGCACCATGCCCACTTCCTGTCCCCCATACATTCTTCAGTTCACTATTAAGCTCTATCTGTACTATTCCACCAAGCTACTATTTCCCACAGCGAGCGCCTCAAGTCCCATGAATTAGGTTACCATCAATATGCCCAATTCTCTCCCAAACTTCAATTTTGGGTTGCAACCGCTCACTCTGGATTTGCAGCATGGTCCTTAAACTCAGCTTATGCAGAACTGAGCTTTCCCTCTGCCCCATGCCCATGTTCCTCTCCCTGTGTTCCATTTCTCAGAGAATGGTGCTCCACTCACATAGTGATGAAGCCATCATATCTGACTCAACCCTCCCTTTGCAATCCCATCACACTCCAAGACCAGCTGATTCTACTGACGCAATACATATTAGACCTACCCACTTCATTCCATTTCCATGGTCATAGCTCAAGGCCAGGAAACTTGTATCTTTTGCCTGGATTACTGAGTAGTGATGCTGACAGTATTTGGTCCTGCCCCACACCGTATCCAGAAAAATCAGAATGATCTTTCCCTGCTTAACAATCTTTAAAGTGAAGTTCTATGTTTCTCTGAGGATAAATTTCAAATCCCTTATTGTGGTTTGCAAGACACTTCCATACTTAGCTAGTATCTATTTCTTCTCTAGCCTTACTTCTCATCATTCTCTCCCTTGAAT
Organism: Tamandua tetradactyla; assembly: GCF_023851605.1. NCBI lineage: Eukaryota > Metazoa > Chordata > Mammalia > Pilosa > Myrmecophagidae > Tamandua > Tamandua tetradactyla. Next base: position 14,198,343 of record NC_135350.1, read on the forward strand.
TTTGCCTTGACAATGTGCACTTTTTCAGTTCTTCAACCAAGTTCTTCTCTTTCACCTCTAAGTCTTCTCTCTGCCACTTTTTCATCTTTATTTAGCTAAATAGTCACTTTACTTTCTATCAACTCCTACTTATCCTTCAGCCTTCTGCTTAGACTTTGCAATCTCTAGGCAAACTTCTCTAAGTTGTCAAATTTCCTCTTCTCTGGGCTTCCATTATATCCTCTACTTGACTTATAATAGGACTTTTTACGTGGTATTACTCCATAAAGTGAGGGATATTTTTATTGTGGGGATGTTATACATAATGTCCAGCATAATGCCTGGCATTTAGTTGGCACTCAACAAATATTTTTTAAAAATTAGTAAGAGAAATTACTCAGAGGATACAGAACAAGCCATCCAAAGGTAGCATAACCAACTGGATGTGAGAATATGCAATGCAACAGTGAGCATTTAATTTGTGTTAAAAGTTAAAAGAAATTAGGGTGGGCCGCAGTGGCTCAGCAGGCAGAGTTTTCACCTGCCATGCCAGAGACCTGGTTTCAATTCCTGGTGCCTGCTCATGCAAAAAAAAAAAAAGGTTAAAAGAAATTGTAAAGAACCCCTCAATACAAGGGTATTCTATAATTCTTACAAATTGTAGTCCCGTAACAAATAGTGATAGCAAAAAAATATATATTTAGGGGGCCTATTTTCACTGCTTCTGGATCAAGCTGTGTTGTCCAGAAAACAAGTGTCCTATGAATTAGTAACTGGTATTCCATTAATCAGCTAATTTAATATAAAAATATGAACTGATGGCAACCATGAAAGGGATAAAGGATACAATTTCCATGGAACACAGTTTGGAAAATGCCACTCCACAGTATCATTTGATCTAATTCACTTGAAACATGTCATATCTCAGAGATGCAGGCAGTCAATGTACCTTGCTACCCAGTGGCATTCTTATTACAGGACTTCCAAGAAGTGACCCTAGTCAAAGCTGTTTTCACAGTAGGGTGGTAACACCTTACTCTTTGGTGTCCTTTCCACTCTCCATTCCTTCTGCATGAGCATTTTTCTTCTCTCATATCTTCACCCTAAGATGCCTGAAGATTTACTTCTTAGCTTGAATTAAAGCCTCATTTCAGTGTCCACCCAAGTCCATCATTCAAAGGCAATAGTGACACAGCGCCATTTGGGAAATGTTCTTCAATAGAGTGGATAGTAGACAGTCAATTAGATACAAGCTTTTCTTACTAAATTACAAGTCTATACTTACAAATTAAAGGGAAGCTTGCATATGGGAATGAGAAAAGGCAGCAAGCTACATTTATATTGAGCCAGTATATCAAGTCACCAAATGAGAAGCTAAGAATACTGAAATAGTCAGATTGTGGAAGAAACAGTTGTTGACTCCAACTGTAGCTGACATGTTTGATCGATGGGCAAGGTATCAAATATCTTAGTCAATTCAGTACTAATACTGTGGCACTTCCTAGACTGTTCTGTCTACCTTCATGAGACAAAATGAACATAAAACAAAAAAGATAATAGAGAGCTTGAATAAAGATGTTTGACAAGAGAGCTTATCCTTAGATGGTTTTAGCCACATAGTTTGCACAATTTACTGTTTTAAACTTCCTGCCTATAACGTACTATCCATAACTTGCTGCCCATAATTTGCTCTCACTGTCTTCCTTAATTCATCCAACAACCTTTGTGCTAAGAGCTCCACAAAAGTAAAGATAACTTTTCTACTAAAGGCTATTCTTCTACTAAAAACTAAAGGATTTTTTAATCTTGAAAGAGTATATTCTTCAATTTTTCTGTCTTATATTCTTCCAAAAAATAAAAAAATGAAAAAAAATCTGATTATTTTATGTTCTTGACACAAAAAAGGAGAAAATATATAATATAAAAAGGGGAAAATTAAAATATAACATTTAATAAAATTCAGTAGTGATTCCTGATAAAAACTGAAATGGAACAGACTCTCCTTAACCTGACCCAGGAATGACTATACCAAAATCCTGCAGCAAACATCTTTCTTAATAGCAAAAAGTTAGAAACATTCTCTTTAAAATCAAGAAAAAGGAAAGAATATCAACTCCTACTGTTCAATATTATATTGAAAGTCTCAGGCAATGTACTTAGAAAAAGAAACAATAAGATAAAAGCGTTTGGGAGAAAAAAGGAACAAACCTCCTGTAATTAGTTTTATATGGCGGCTGTAACAAATTACCAAAACTCAGTAGTTTAAATCAACACAAATATGTGATCTTACAATTCCACAGAGTTCAAAATGAACATGTTGACAAGGCTAAATGAACATATTGATGAGGTTCCGTTCCTTTCTGGAGGCTCTGGGGGGGACTCAGTAGCCTTGTCCTGGTCAGCTTCTGGTTGCCCCTTGCATTCCTTGGCTTATGCCTCTTTCCTTCTCAGCTCCTTCTGGTGCTGCTGTCTCCTGCTTCTGTCTCCCTCTTCCACTCTGAAAGTCCATGGGGTTAAGTTGGGCCCAAGTGGTTAACCTCCTTCTTTTAAGTCAGATGATTAGCAACCTTAACTTTACTGGCCACTTTAATTACTCTTTGCTATATAATATAAATGGGGTATTGGATCTGTATCATCTTTGTGGTGGTGGTTCCACAACTATATGCATTTTGAAATTCATCAAATTGCTTACATAAAATTGGTGAATTTTATTGTGTGTAAAGTATAGATCCTCATATTTTGTTATGTCTGATTTTGAACTTAATCTAAACAGAATCATCTTTTGAGGAGAAAAGACTAGGAGAGGGCTAAAGAGAAGCTTCTCGAATGCAGATAATTTTCTACATATTGATCCAAGTGGTGGTTACAAGGAAATATTCATTTTGGAAAAAATCAGTGAGTTGTATATGTAAGATCTGTACATTTCTGTGTAGGTGTGTTAAATTTCAATTTACAAGTTTACCAAGAAAAATAATAATAAAACAGGAATCTAGTCACTCTCAAAACAAAGTATCCTAATTTTTTTATATTTTTATTCTCCAGTTTTTTATAGTTGTCTTACCCACATCTAATTCAAATACTATTTTTAATTTTTTTTTCTTTTAGAGTTTGAGAAAATTTGTTTTTTGAGCTTTCTAAAGCATTCAGGAAAGGTTTAAGTTTTTATTTATAGGTTTTCCTATTTGATTTTTTAACTAAAATTGATTATTTGTTAAAAAATAAATATTTTCAACAAAAATACACCACATAAGAAAGTTATCATCACTTTGATTTTGTAGCATTGGACTCTTCTAAAAGTTACAAGTAGTCAATTTATATTCTTTGCTTTTTTGTGTGAAACTAGAAAAATTTCTATTTTTTTATAAAATAAAAATGATATTGACATTTTGTTACCTCCATATCGAAAGTGATTTAGCATTCTTCTTGTTAAATATTGATTGATTTTTAACTGTTCAAAATATTAAGGTGTGTGATTTTTGTTTTTATTGATTTCAACTTGTAGCCTCTTTTTTTGTTTTGCTTTGTTTTGTTTTTAGCCTTTCGAGGATTAACTGAAAGAGCATGTAATAAGATATTACTGTTACATGCTGTCACATTTACTCTTCATAACCCTGAAAAGCAAATATTATTTTCACTTTTTGACCAATAAAGAAGCTGAGACCCAGTAAAGTTGAATAACTGTCCCACGGTTATCCAGCAAATACATGGCCAAGCAAGGATTTAAATGCAGGGTAAATGCACAGCCCTTTCTACTCTACCACTCTGCCCTCCGGGAGGTACACAGTATCTCTACCATTTCTCCCAATTCTGAGATGACATGATTCCATATGTGACTAGCGACAATAAACAATAATACCCCGTTATATTTCCACAGCAGTCTGTATTCCTAAGCCATTTTCACATCAATTTTATCGGATTCACCCAGAAACTATATCAGATGAATGGTCCAGTATTAATGTTTTCATTTGAGAAAAGAATGTTTTCATTTGAGAAAAGAATTCCACAGAGTTCAAAATGAACATGTTAAATTGACTCGGCCTAACGTTAAGAGCAGAACCTGGGACCAGAACCTCCTAACTCTTAGAACAATCAATCCCCTTTCACCAAGACATGGGAAAGTCACCCAAAAGGATACTGTGTTCCAATAACCTTTTATTAACATGCATTTTCAATTTAAGATCTTCTTAGAGCAGAGGAAAATCTATTCCAAATTCTCATCATTTTCTTCAGAGTTAGACTCTGTCCTTTTTCTTCAATATTAAAAGTAAATTAGTTCTAGAATGTGCTCAGTTGCTCTCAAATTGTTTCCAGGTGTCCACAAATGTTTAAGAACTCAGGTGCTGGAGTGAAATGGCCTGTAATTGGATCCTTGTTCAAATAATAAGGTAAATTGCATTAACTTCACTGGGCTTCAGTTTCCTAAATTTGTAAACTGGATAAAAGTACCTACGTCAAGGTGGTGTGTTATATCTATTTAGTGAGCTAATTACATATGCATGCTAAGGATAGAGCCTGCCAGGCCCAGAGTGAGGACTCAATAAACCACCAGCTATTATTCTCTTCAGAGCAAAAGCCCTGCATAGTTATCATCTTAGTAGGAAGTTTTGCAGTGATTAGGAGGTTTATATCTATGTTAAGAAAGTGAAACATTTGTTCTTAAGGACAAATGCTTTTTCTTGCATTTCAGTGACTATTTTACTGTCCCTAAAGCATCTGACATAGTATGTATAAAGGCTTAAACATCAATTTTGATGTAAAAGCCAATGAGAAACTCAGGTAGTTTTCTACTGATAACTTAAGTTCAAAGTTAGTGAATATCATCATCTCCCAAGACACTTGGCAAGTTGCCTTGTGTAAAGATAGCCAACTATTGACAGGGGAAATGTACCGTGCTCTTAGAAATGAACAATTAAAGGAAAAGGCATCAAAAGACAGCTCCATCAAGAACCAATGATATCGAGACATTCTGTTCCATGTTCACCCACGATGTTTACACAGAGTCTGATCAAACTGCTAAAGAAGCTGTTACTCTGACTGTCTTGTTCGAGCAGTCCCACCGGCCAGAACACTTATATAAACCCGGCCTTCTGTGTCCCAAGCTTGGCTCTACACAGCATATCGTAATATCAAAAGAGATTAACAACAGCTAGCTGAGGGTAGTAGGCTTTTCATGAATTAGTCTCTTCCTGTTTAAATTCAATATAGCAAAATGTTATCAACACTATTTACAGGTTAACTCATGACAATGTCACAGATGGCATATAAATTGCCTAGCAATTCAGTGTATGCTAACATTATCCTAAAGATATTTACATTTTGACTTACATATTACTAACATAAAACACAGCTAGAAGTCAATAAGCAACTCTTAGGGATGCTAAGAAAATTCATCCAATGGCATGAATTTTAAGAGACCTACCAACAGGTCCAGTCTAACTGGTTCCTTGGCTCCAAGTGACTTGAGCACTCTGGCCAATCTCTAACTGCTAACTTAAGCTCAAAAAATAGTCATGGAGGCTGCTGCCAAATCGGTGCAAAAAAGATACAAAGGGATACATGGTCTAGACAAGCAAACAGATAATAATAACACTTGTCATTTAATGACTGCTTACCACATACCATTATACTAAACCATCACATTCATTATCTCATTTAATTCTTACACTCTCCCTGTGGGTTAGGTACTTTACAATTCTCATTTTATACATTTATAAAGCTTAGAAAGATTAAGTAATCTACCCGAGCTCACACAGCTAGGAAGCAGCAAAACCAGGCTTTAAAAACTAAGTGATTAAAATTAAGTACTCGTACTCCACAGTCTTTATTACAGTGCTAAAATGAATGGCCGCGTAATCATTGCAAACTTAGAGATATGTTTAGGGTAAATGCAACACAGAGGTGGAACATTGACCAAACTAATTTCATTTCTCATTCTGTAATTCAAGAATGCAAGTAAGGGGTGTAACTGGATTCATGGCAAGAGCCTACAAATTTACCCTGAAGGTCTCCCAAATGTCTGCTCCCAACACCTGGTATAGACGATGAACTGCTCCCTCCTTTCTAAGATTCAAAGCAAAATTTGGAATTATGATATGTGCTAAAAATGTTGTCTGCCCCTCTACCACACATATCAATCACCCAGAGTAAATTGGGTCACTATCTCTTGATGAATTTCCAATTTCCAAAAGTTAACCATAATCCCAGTACACCCCTCTTTGGATAATAATGTATAATATGTAATCTACTTTTTTAGCAGATTAACCCTGACAGCAAGAAGAGACCAATTATTCTGGTTAAACTGACACAAAATTTCCAGTGTAATTCTGGATGCAGACATGACTAGCTATCATCTAGCTATCGATATACTAATAAGTTAATGCTCTCGCTCGCTCTCTTTCCCTCCCTCCCTCATATATATGTATGTATATGAGAGAGAGAGTATTGCAGATATATATGTTACTTAGGATCTAGAGACAGCAGAAAACAGAGAAAGAAGTAATCCAGAATTGTGGAAGTAGCTGATTCATATTCCCAGATATACAAGGATGAGAATAAGGTAGAAAAAAAAAAAGAAGAATAACAACAAGTCTCATTAAATGATTACGGTTCTGTCTCTTGTTATATTGACTATACTCTGAGAATCGTTTGCACTAAAATCACTAGTGAGTGATGTGAATCATATAATGAAAAAGCATGCATAAGGCGGGAAAAAAGAATAAATCCAGTTAATGCTTAAAATCCTCCCAAGTTAGAACATTTAATGGTGGAACGACCTTCAAATGCTCCTCAATTTATGATCCTTTTCACAAGTGAAGGAGGAAATAGGGATCAAAAGATGCATTGGTATCATGTGAAATTAATAATGATAATTAAAGTTTCCATTTAACAGTACTCCACGGCTCAGAGTACTCCACTTTCTTATATAGTATCTCCAAAGGACAATTATACTTTGATTTCATGTTGTACTTGACTTCCCGAAGTACTGAATGTAGCTGCAAGCAAGCAGAACCTCCCCGGGGAAAAGCAACGTAGCTTCAGTGAAATAAAGATAATAGGAATTCTTTGCCTTGTATTCCAGGACACTAGTGGATGTAACCTTCAGAAAACCAAAATCTGATGCATAGAAAAGTGTGGAAAGGCATGGGAGGTAAAATACACGAATGGGTAGAAATACATGTAGAGAACCACAGAAGAACCACAGAGTAAACATACAAATAGCCAAGCAGCATCCAGCATCCCAAAGGTTTTGAAGGGTCGTGGATTCATCTTTGGGTTCATGGCAATAGTAAAAACGTTCTGAGTAAGAAGTCGGGATAATTGTGCTTGAGTCCTTTTTAGACACTAGGAACTATATAAACATAGGCCACTCAAGTACCCTTGTGAGCATCAGGTTCTTCATCTATAAAATGGGAATAATGTTCAGCAACCTGCCTTTCTCTCAGTTGTTCTAAGAATCAATAAAAAGTGCTTCAGTGCAGCTAAATCATTGGAGACAGATGCATCCGTGCCCAGAGCTCGACTCTCGAAGGACCCCGTTTGTGATCACAAATCAGGCTGAGAAGGAAAGAACAGAAAAAACAAGTGGAATACAAGTATGACAGGTATCACCCTGGGAGTTTTGCTTTTCTATCCCAAAAAATCATGGTACCCAGAAAGCTGCTTGAAACAGAATATTCAAGATGTCGATACTCTCTTGTTTCTGCTGAACGCTTAAAAAAAAAAAAAAAAAAGTCAAGCCTTCATACAAAATTAAAAGAACATTTAGTTTGGCATTCTTTTGAGGCTGATTATTAATAACAGATTTTTATGTGTTGAACCAAGGAATTTACTTATATTTCAGACTACATCAAGATCTAGAATCAGACAACTGGGGCACGTAGGTAGATAACGCACGACTTGAGCCCACTCACGTAGCATTGATTCCATAGGGAGTGTTTTCATTTCCTAGGCTGCTTAAGCAAATAACCTGAAATGGTTTCACTGAAACAACGGGAATTGATTCACTCACGCTTCTCAGGCTGGGAAAATGTCCAGACCAAGGCATCATCAAGGTGATATTTTCTTCTCAAAAACCCATTGCCTGCGATCCTGTGTTCCTCTGTCACATGGCAAGGCACATGGTGACATTTGCTGGCCTCTCCCTTCTGTTGATCTCAGCTTCTTGTTTCCTTGGCTGTCTCTCTGTGTGTCTGAATGTCATTCTCTTAAAAAGAAATCCAGTAATAGCATTAAAACCCGTGTGATTAAAGTGTGTTGCACCTTAACTGAAATGGCCTCATCTAAAGGTCAAACTTCAAATGGGTTCCCACCCACAGGAATGGGTTCTGTTTTTCTGGGATACAAACAACGTCAAATCACCGCAGGGGGTAATACAATAAAATGTTTTCTTCTCACAACCTACTCTTAAATGTTTAGAAAATAGATGGCTAAACAGATCAGCTAGATCGATAATAGATTATAGACAATAGATGAGATAGATGTAACATGATAGATTGACGATAGATCATAGATTGAAAGATAGAGAGGCTAGAAAGCTACAGCAAATTTGACAAAAGGTTCAAAGTTGGTAGATCTGGATATTTGAGTTGGGGGTATGTTGCATTCTCTGTTTGGGTTTGTATTATTTTTGCAGCTGCCCTTTAACTTTGAAATTATTTCAAACTAAAAAGTTAAAAAAAGGCATTCTTCAAGACTTCTCACATAAATTTTTAAAATGCAAAATAATATATCAAGCAAGAGATCAAACAATGTGAATAGTGCCTGTTTTACATATTTTTACACAGTTTTGTTTAATGTCCACATTGAACTTTAACAAAATTATATTAGGATTTTAATTGTTCAGTGAAGCTATATTATAACTTCATTGTGAATTAGAAACACTTCAATTGGTGGTATTCTGCAAAGAACTAAAAATTCTCTCAAAATATTTAATCTCACTAATAACTAGAGCACTAGGTTCACTATTAGGAAGTAATTGGTATCAAGACATACTATGTAAAATTAAAGAGTGTTTTTAGGTACGTGGAGAAAATAAACCTTTCCAGCCCCTCATTTAATTCAAGATTATCAAAAGAGATATTCTTCTAAATGTAAAACTAAAAACTGTCTATGATTTGCCCATTTTTCTTTAGCATTCTCCCATCTTTCTTCCTTTATTAAACTCCAAATCCCAGACTAAGAGAAAAATGTTATTTCCTTTTGAATTTTTATGAAGTTTCTACCTTATTCACTTCTGACTTCTTCCCCCTTACCTAATCAATAAAATTGATTTCAATCCTTTTATACCTTAATTTTGAGGTATAAAAATCATACCTCATCTCACCAATAGAGGGCAGACCCTGAGTGCCCAGAGAAGTTATTTAACCTTCTACGCCCTTGGGCCTAGTTTTCTAACAAGTTCGCACATGATGAAGAATTTCAGTGCTCACACCGCCAGTCCTTCCGGACTCCAAATGTAATTCATTTATTTGACTATTCTCTACATATACATCTTACGTCTCAAATAATGTCCTCTTTTCCTTTGAGAAAATGGTATCAAAAAGCAAACAGAAGGTTTCTCTAAGTTCCAGATCCAAATATCACAAGCATAAGAACAAAACCTGAGACATACAACTAGCAGGTTTTTCCAATAAATCCAAGGCAACGTGGCACTTCATAAATGCAGACAGCTGGATGCTAATTTACATAAAGATTTATATTCCAACTAAAATAAACTAAATATTTGCCCCAGAAGTCCCACCTATCTGAAAACTGGCAGAAAGGACTGACCTGTGTGTTAATGAATCTTTGATTTTTAAAAAATTAAATTAATTACGCAACTGATTTTTAAAGGGTAATATTACCTTTAATGAAGTCACCTTTATTGAATCAATAGCAATTTCTAAAAGTTCAATTAATATATAATTATTTCATTTGATTCAAAAAGCAAAACCCTTTTGATATGTTTCCCTTTCTTTCTCCATCTATTTTCCCCACCCCACCCTTCACTCAACTCAAAAACACCTTAGCACCCATCATACACAAAGCACCAGAATAAGATGGATAAAGCGAGGCTCCTGCCCTCAAGGTATCTGCAATCTATATAGACAGAAAAACAACCCTCCAGAATATCCAGGCAGCACAAAATAAGCTCGGTATTAGTAGCACAAAGAAAGCATTGTAGGGGAAGCCAAGAAGAAATCTTAAAGTGTTCTTGGATTCATGCTCCTTAAACTGAAAGAAAAAGTGCTTTCATATTATCTTCATGGTTTGTAAGCCCTACTCAGGTTTCTTTTAGCAAGTGAGTAAATTCTGACTGGAGTTTGGCAGTGGTTCTGGCATCCTTGCAAATGAATTTGTTTCTGCATATGGACCTTTTATAGAAAAATCTTTTTATAATAAAAGGAGAAAAATACTCCAATCACTTATGGACATGGTACAAGTAGAGCAGCAGAGCGGCGACCTGTGGGAGTGAATTAAAATCTTTGGGCTCTTCCTTAAAAATAGGGGTGACTCTGAGCTGTGGTGGACCTTGAGGTCAGAGAGATTCAAAGTGGGGAAATCCCAGCAGGTGGAGAATCTGTTCATCCTATCTGAACTATGAGCACTGCTGGAACAGGTATAGTTAGACCAGGGGGGACAGCCTGTACTTTCTCCCTTGACCTCTACTAATTACTACTGTTCTAGTTTGCTAGCTGCTGGAATGCAATACACCAGAAACGGAATGGCTTTTAAAAGGGGGAATTTAATGAGTTGCTAGTTTACAGTTCTAAGGCCGAGAAAATGTCCCAATTACAACAAGTCTGTAGTAATGTCCAATCAAAGGCATCCAGGGAAAGATACCTTGGTTCAAGAAGGCCAATGAAGTTCAAGGTTTCTCTCTCATCTGGAAAGGCACATGGATAACACAGTCACAGTTTCTCTCTCGGTTGGAAGGGCACATGGCAAGCAAGGTATCGTCTGCTACTTTCTCTCCTGGCTTCCTGTTTCATGAAGCTCCCCGGGAGGCATTTTCCTTCTTCATTTCCAAAGGTCGCTGGCTTGTGGACTCTGCTTCGTAGTGCTACAGCATTCTCTGCTCTCTCTGAATCTCTCATTCTCCAAAATATTTCCTCTTTTATAGGACTCCAATAAACCAATCAAGATCCACCTGAATGGGTGGAGACACATCATCCCCTAATTCAGTTTAACAACCATTCTTGACTAAATCACATCAACCAGGGAAAGGATCTCATTACAGTTTCAAGTATACTGTATGGAATAGGGATTATTCTACCTTTATGAAATGGGATTTATATTAAAACATGGCTTTTCTTAAGGGGCATACTTCCTTCCAAACCAGCACAACTACCTATGTTTATTGAGTCATGAAATACAAAAGTAAGTAAAGGATCCTAAAAGGATTGGGCATTTGGAAATAAAATTCATTTCTGACTTGTCAACGATCCATAATACATAACTTTAAATAAACCCCAAATTTACAGCCCATGGATAGTTTAACTCCATATGATTATTATCCCCAAAACACTCTATTTTCCTTCTCCAAATTTTATACTGTGGCAAATAATTAGCATCATTTGATAAATATTCATTTTACAACCTTCCTTATATAGATCGTCTTGCCCAAATTTTACCACCACTGCAAAATGAAAAGAATCAGACGGTTAGCATGTCTAAGACGGTTAGCATTATGACTAAAAAAAGAAGCAATGGTTCCGTGTAAGCCCCAAGGACTCACCTATAGATAAAATCAGTGGCCTGATTACTACTACATTATCAACATAGTATATGATATCATTTGTCTAACATTTGTTATGTCATCAGAATCTTACACAATCTGCAAAAACTGAGGCTCAGCAAAGTAAAATACCTCGCCACAAGTCCCTCACTAGAAAGTGAGGAATGGAGATAGAATTCAAATCTCCTGGCTCCAGCTCTGGCCAGAATGAATTTCAGATCTCTCAGAAGAGCTGTGACTGCCAAATATTATGGCTTAAGGATGCTATTATCAGGAGATCCAGAACCATTTTAATTCAAGATATTATCAGGAGATCCAGAACCATTTTAACTCAAGATTAAGGGAAAAGGCAGAGTGGTGAGCTTTCAGAGAGAGGGCATACAGCCCTAAACCCTTCCAGGAAATTAAGCGTTAGTAGATTTAGTAACTTTCTGAGCTGGGGGTGGGAGGCAGTTTGGTTGGGGGTCCGCAATAATTCAGTGAAGTATCCAAGCAAATTAACAGTCAGAACCAACACTTAATTCAGCATTTAGCTTATGTTAGGAGTATGTAGATGATCCATTCACCCCTCAAGAACCCTAGGGGCTAGCTACCCTATTTAACCTGAGAAAGCCAGAGTAGAAGAATTAAGTGATTAGACCAAAGTCACAGTAGTAAGGGAGCTCTGAACCAGCACTTAAACCCAGGCCCTGGAATATCAAAGCCCAGATTCACCAGCCTGTGCCACTTCTCAGCAAAGTTCAGTCACAATCAGAGCAGTAAATTGTTCAGCTCCACAGTGACAAGTGCCTGGAACTTTTTCAGTTTTCCAAACCCTGCTTTTAAAACACTCTTTATTTAGTATGGCATTAAAACTTCTGGCAGTTGGATTTATACTACATATACAATGGGAAATTGATAGCTGTCAATCTAGAGCAATAATAAAACTAACTAAAAGGTGAGGAGACTCCGAGGAGCATGACAAAGGAGAGCGTGCTGCCCTCAGAAGGTGCTGGAACACTGGCAATTCAAAGATTCTGCGTTAGACCAAACTTCAAGGAGATTGTCAACGTGCAAGTAGAAACATAGGGCATAAATAAATTTAAAAAAAAACAAAAAAATTAAAAATTAAAAAAGAAACAAACACAGGGCATATTTCTCAGAACTGAGAGCACTTGTTCAAATAAAATATATTCGTGTATCCACAGCATTTTAAGCGACTTTACCCAGAAGTGAAGAATTGTTATACACAATGAAGTGGAGAGAGAGATTTCTTAAAGCTTATATGAACATTCAAAGCTGATGTATGTTATCAATTAATTCTCTTTTAGGTACTTCTTCTGAGAAAAAAAGAGGTGTCAGTAGAACAGGAATCCCCGTGTTGTATTTTTATAAAATGAAAGAGCAAAGTCATTCATTAATATCCTGTTTGACCAGTCATTTTACACATATTGTAGTAATTATAATAATAATAACAACACTAGCTGACACTTAATAGGCCCTTATTGTAACGTTAGGCATTATTCTAAGCGTTTTACTGCATTATCTCATTTAATGCTCCAACAACCCTAGGAGGTAGATCCTCTCCCTCTCCCTGTCTCCATCCCATTTATAAAGGATTCCAGTAAGAGGGTTAGGACCCATCCTGAATTAGGTGGGTCACACCTTCCGGAGTAGCCTCGTCAAAAGGCCCTGTTCACACCCACAGGAATGGATTCGATTTAAGAACATGTTTTTCTGGGGTAACATGAAAGCTTCAAACCACCACAATTCTCAAGGCATGCATGGCATGTATCTGCAATGCCCCCTCCCAAACTTGCTGGGAAAAAGAGGTTTACATGACTACATCAAAGCAAACAACTCAGAATTCAATACTGGACATCCTTGTTCTTCGAAAAAAAGGTTCCTTGACATTTTCTTCCACTCAGGACCCAGCTTCCCCCTATACACCTCACATCTCTCTCCTTATCCGTCTTTTCTTTGAACCTTCCATCTCCGGAGCAAGAATTTTTCCCCTTTCCTGGGCAGAGCAATCCAATCCAATGACCTCTCTTTATTCAAAGCCCTGCTCTGAGGCCTAGCATCTCATATCCAGAAACCTTCTCAAGGCATTTTGGCTTTCCACACTCACTCTCACGGAGGAAGCATGACTCTGGTTTTTAAAAGCGCAATTTTCCCTGCTACAAAATGTACCACAGATCTTGATACTCAGGAAAAGAAATGGACTTTGGGGTGGGGGTGGGGAGTTAGTTATTTCAAGGCTACAAAAGTCAAAATGTCATGAAAACCTCAGTATACTTAATTTTTTGGGGGGTGGGTGGGTGAAATAATTGCAATTTTACAGGACAGTTACAAAAACAATACAAAACCCATTCAGAGCTCCGACATATACTCCAGATACCCAGATCCAGCATCAGGTACACTTAAATTTTAAAATAAATTTATAATGCCAATTTAAACACCCCTTTATTTCCATTTTCTAAAAATTGACTTCGCCTGTCTGGCCTGCCTCCATATTCCTTCTGAGTCTCAATGGAAAGCCAGGAAGAAAAGAGTCTTCTTGGCCAACAAACTTAACAGCCACGTGGCTCCAAAAGTCTGCCAGTTCCCAGGGAGGCTGCTTCCTGACAAAGACTGCCTGGAGGGGCTGCCACTCCCGTGTCCCACGGGTATTCTTGCCATGTCTCCCATCATTTCTATAATTAGTCATCTAAAGAGACTTATTAACATCTCTGGATTTTTTCACATAAAAATGAAGCTAACACATCACCCAAATGCTGCTGCATAGATGACTGGGAAAACATGAAATTGTTCGGTTTGACTGCAACTGTGCAGCATAGAATGTTCTCCAGGAAAAGCAGCTGATGCGTTCAGTCTCAGCCAAACCTGCAAGCAGTTTTGTCTTAACCCTCTAATGGCAAAAGTGTAGCTTGGCAGTGCGAGGAAGAGAATAAACACAAACTTTCTAGGAAAGGGTTTTCGAGACGGTAGGTAACAACTGGCACACCAAGTAGCACTTGAGCAGCCAGTGGGGCACAGGCTTTAGAGGAAAACAGACCTGGGATCTTGTCTAACCCCGAGCAGGAAGCCGTGGGCAAACCATGCAAGCTTCTCATTTTCAGTTTCCTTCTCTGAAAAAGGAGAGAATATCTACCATGCTGGTGCAGATTGGAGATAAAAAATTCGCCCAACATATACCACTCACGTGGGGAGGAAGGCAATATGAGGTAGCTGTGATCGCTATTATACCTATTGCCAGAGTTGAGATTTATTTTTAAAAAATAATTATTGAACATCTACTGCATGCCAGGCCCAGGATTACCACTAGGGGCAGTAGGGAACAGATCAGACCCAGTTCCAACCCTATAAAGCCTTTATTTTAAAGAGGAAAAATTGGCCTTAGACACCACATTTTTATCAATTAATTAATTGCTATTGAGGTTATTGATAATTTAATTGATTTAGTGAAAGTGTTTAAATGTATTCATTAAAAAACATTTCTATTTATTAAATTATAAAATTTTAAATACCAGCTATTAATGAATGATTTTTAACATTGATTTATTACAATCATGACAAATGCTCTGAAGGATCAGTGTGAAAAGATTCAACAGCGCTAGGTCAGCTGGAGTTCATTTCCTAAGCTGATGGGTAGTGGATGCAGGTCAGGCAGCTACCACGAGCAAGCATCATCCGAGCTGGCATGTGGAGGTTGTGAGCGAAGCTGAGACCCGAAGGTTGTGAGTCGAATGGAGAGAGGCAGAAGTGGAGGTGGGTGCCGGGTGAGCCACATGGCTGAGACCTGGGAGCTGCAGTGCAGAAGGCCAGTGAGGCCGGACCACAGCGGGGGGAGGCGGGTGGGGGTGGGGGTCGGGGGCCAGGCTGGTAGACCCGCAGTCTTGCAGGCCTTGTTTAGGATAGTGGACTTTATTCCTAAAATAAATGGGAAGTCATTGAAGACTTATTTAGCAGGGGGGTGGGATTTACCCAGCTTTTGTATTAAATCCATTAGTCTGGCTGCTGCACAGAGGAGGCACTGGAGGGGAACCCACATATAACTGTAGAGCCATCATTAAGAGGCAGTTACTAGAGCCCAGGCAACAGATAGTTTTAGACAATGAATAAAAGAGATATGTTGGAATAGCCCCACGAACCCTGCAGTCTCCTAAACAATTTCTCAAACTTGTCTGATGATGAGACTCTGAGACTTGGTAAAAATGCAGGTTCCCAGGTTCCCCCCTCTGGACATTCTGTTTCTGTTGTGTCTGGGGCAGGGCCTGGGAATCTGTACTTTACACAAGCTTCCCAGATGATTCTTCTCATCATGCAAATACACTGAGAAATGTAGCTTCCTTGCCCTTGTAAAATAAATCTGGATTTCTAGAGATGGTGCTCCTCATCCAGCAGAGGATCCAGGTGTAAATTCTCAATTCACGTAATGTTTTTCCTACCCAGAATTAAAAGGACTTCAGTTATAATATTTCCAATGTTCAAATCATCTAAATCATTTTCCTTGCTTGCTTTAATTTTAAATTGGTCTATGAAACATTTTGTACAAACAGGTTTCACAATGACTACTTAGATATTTTATTTAAATATGACTATGGATTAGCTAAATAAGATATCCATTTTTGCTGGTTAAGATTCTCATACGTTAAATGTAAAAACATTTGTATCTTTATATTTTCCTACAGTCAGGAGATATCTTCACACACCATGCAACCCATCCAAAGTATACTAACAGTGGTTCATAATATCATCACATAGTCATATATTCATCGCCATGATTATTTTTAGACATTGCATTATTCCAGAAACAGAAAAAAAAAGAAAAACCCCTCTATATCCCATATCCCTTACCCTACTTCTTACTGACCACTAGTATTGCACTCTACCCAATTTTAAGACTGGCAATAGAGGTAGGTTAACTAAGACAGTGTAGTATTGACACTGTTTGTTCAGTGGAACAAAACAAGCATCCAGGAGTAGACCTGTACAAACATGGGCAACTGACTTTTTTTTTTTTAAATATAGTTATACAATCATTATTAAAGATGAGGGCTATCAGATTGTAGTTCAAGAACCTTAAGCATTTCCTTCTGGCGACTCTAAAACACTAGACTCTAAAAAGAAATATCTATATAAGTCAGTATTTCTTAGATTCTAATTTCAAGGAGTAATCTTTTTGAAATCTATCTATCCAGTAGCACTTTCTCTCTATTCATCCACGGAGAGGCAGCATGGCATAGTGGTACAGAGAATAAGTATAAGAATCAGTGTCTCAGTGGGCAAACCCAGCTGCTTTACTTATTAATGGGAGAAGTTATTTAACCTTTCTGTTTTTCAACTTTCTCATCTGAAAAGGGGGATAATTATGGTGTCCACCTGTATTAGTTTCTTTAAACTGTGTAGTAAAGTGCCACCAACTGGAGGTCTTAAAACCATAGAAATTTATTCCCCACAGTTCTAGAAGCTAAAAGCCCCAAATCAAGGTGTCAGCAGGGTCATGTACCCTCAAAAACCTGTAGGGGAGAAGCCGTTTTTGCCACTTCTAACTTCTGGTGTTTGCCAGCAATCCTTGGCATTCTTTCGTTTGACATTCTTTTGTGTGTGGGTACGTCAATCTAGTCCCTACCTCCATCTCCTCATGGCTTTCTCCACTGTGTGTCTGTCTTCACCTCGTGTGCTCCTCTCTGTGCCCTCTCCTCTTCTTATAAAGACGCCAGTCGTATTGGATTAGGACACGACCTTCATTCAGTATGACCTCACCTTATCTTGAACACATTCCATCTTGTGTAGTGTGTAGTAACCTGGAGAATATCTTTTGTTGGAAACATACATTTCACTCACCTTTGCATGCTTTTCACAGACCAAATGATTATAATTTGCCATTCATATTCTTCTCGTTGGATTACTGAATGGATTTCTAATTGTCGCAAGCCTGTGTGGGATACATCTCTTCATTTCAGTTAGGCACAAGTATGCTTTGCTTGGCTAAACCTAGGTGATTGAGAAATCTTGATCTTCACGTCAGGACTCACTCTAATGCCAATCAATAGAGTCAGAACCAAAACTGAGGGAACATCAACCTCTGAGGAGGAAAGGTACAACAAATAACCACATACTAGTGAAGTACTTGAGAAAATATAGAAAAAAAAAAACTCAACACTTATTCATTGACAAAGCCTTTATAGAACAAACTGATGGACATTATCTCTCTTCATTTTGGGATTATTAATGTGTCCATTCTTTATTTAAAGACTGTCCTTGGTACTTAGCTAATTACATATTCCACATTGTAAAAGAAGAAACAAAAGGGAAATGATCTTTTATGCAACAGTAACTGGCCCATAAAAGATAATGACTCTAAGTATCTTTCTCTTAAAGAAATGACTGAAATGTAAATTAGCAGTCAACAAACAGTTATACTGTGCAGTTCCAAGGGCCAGTGAATACTTTCACCTTCAAAACAAGGTATTCAGTTTTCAAATGTGTTCCTCTGTCACTCAATCAGTCAACAAATATTATCAAAGCCTATCACATCCTGAGCACTTTGCTAGCACTGGGGAGTGCCACTGATAAGCTAGTCAGATAAGGACCAAAAAGGATATTAAGACGGAGAGGCAGGGTAGGGGGTAACTTGGATGACAAACTGTTTGAGGTAAAGTAGAATGGCCTCTCTGAGGCTGTGACATTGAAACCGAAGCCTGAAGAACGGGTGGAGAGGAGGCACATCAGGCAGAAGAAAAAGCAAATGCCAAGTCCCTGAAGTGATTCAGGGCAAGGAAGACCTGTGTGGAGATGGTTGTGGGCCCTGGGGAGGGTGGCTCGAGATGCCTGTAGAAGTGAGGTTCAGGTGTCAATTTGGGCCAGTTGATGATGTCCACTTGTTCTGCTGCTTTGGACTTAAATCACCAACATGTGACTGTCATCTATGGCCGATTCCATCTGTGGTCGGCTGAGGGGAGTGCCTTCCACAATGAGTGAGACTTAAAAGTAGAAGTCAGTGGTGCAGGGTAGTTCAGTGGTAAATTCTCACCTGCCATGGGGAGACCTGGGTTTGATTCCCCACCCATGCAAGCCCACCCTCCCCCCAAAAAAGAAAGAGTAGATATACAGCTGGCAACCTCCCCCAAATATGGAACTAGGCCAATATTACGTGATTGGAATTTATTACAAGTCTTCAAAGTGTCTTTTGCCCTTCATTTACAACACCTAGATTCTTTTTTTTTTTTAACTTTTTAAAAATTATATACCATAACATATGTTCTAGTTTGCTAGCTGCCGGAATGCAACACACCAGAGATGGATTGGCTTTTAATAAAAGGGGATTTATTTTGTTGGTTCTTCAGAGGAAAGGCAGCTAACTTTCCACTGAGGTTCTTTCTTACGTGGAAGGCACAGGATGGTCTCTGCTGTTCTTCTCTCCAGGCCCCTGGGTTCCAACAACTTTCCCCGGGGTGACTTCTTTCTGCATCTCCAAAGGCCTGGGCTGAGCTGCAAGTGCTGAGATGAGGAATGCCGAGCTGTTTAGGCTGTGCTACATTGAGCTCTCTCATTTAAGCACCAGCCAATTAAGTCAAACGTCACTCATTGCAGCAGACACGCCTCCTAGCCGATTGCAGATATAATTAGCAACAGATGAGGTTCACCTACCATTGGCTTATGTCCGCAGCAACAAGACTAGGTATGCTCACCTGGCCAAGTTGACAACTGAATCTAACTAACACAACATATATACAAAGCAAAGAAATAAAATAGCAATAGCTTTCAAAGTACTCTTCAACAAGTAGTTACAGGACAGATCCCAGAGTTTGTCATGGGCTACCATATGATCCTCTCATATTTTTCCTTCTAGGTGCTCCAGAATATAGGAAGCTAGAGGGCTTAAATATATTTTTTATCATCACAATTGACTTTTTTCCCTTCTTTTTTGTGAAAAATAACATATATACAAAAAAGCTATAAATTTCAAAGCACAGCACCACAATTAGTTGGAGAACATACTTCAAAGTTTGACTTGGATTACAATTTCACAATTTTAGGTTTTTACTTCTACCTTCTCTAAAATACTGGAGACTAAAAGAGGTATCAATTCAGTGATGCAGCATTCATATTCATTTGCTAAATCCTATCTTCTCTGTATAACTCCACCATCACCTTTGATCTTTCCATCCCTCTCTTTAGGGGTGTTTGGGTGATGGTGATTCTAAATTTTTCATATTGGAAGGGTCTGTCACTAATATGGGGTGGGGAGATGGAACTATCTGATTTCTGGAGAGGCTGGGCTAGGTTTCAGGACTTATATGGACCAGGGACCCATCTGGAGGTTGTAGGTTTCTGGAAAGTTCTCTAGTGCATGGAACCCTTGTGGAATCTTATATATTGCCTAGGGCTTCTTTAGGATTGGCTGGAATGGTCCTGGTTGGGGGTTGGCAGGTTATGATAGGTAGCAAGGTCTAACTGTATAAGAGCAACCTCCAGAGTAGCCTCTCGACTTTATTTGAATTCTTTCTACCACTGATACTTTATTAATTACACTTCTTTTCCCCCTTTTGGTCAGGATGGAATTGTTGATCCCACTCTGCCAGGTCTGGATTCATCCCTGGGAGTCATCTCCCACATCGCCAGGGAGACTTTCACCCCTGGATGTCATGTTCCACGTGGGGAGAGAGCAATGATTTCACTTGCAGAATTGGGCTTAGAGAGACTGAGGCCACATCTGAGCAACAAAAGAGGTCCTCCAGAAGTAACCCTTAGCATGCCTATAGGTAGTCTAAGCTTCTCAACTACTTACATAAACTTCACAAGAGTAAGCCTCATAAAGTTTGACACAGTATCAGGGGATTCCCTGATGGTAAGGTTTAATAGTTCCATAGTCTTTCTCCCATCCCTCAGGGGACTTTGTCAATACTTTTTGATTATCTGCTTAATGTACTCAAGGAGGTACCCAGGCATTACAGTAATCTATACAGGATTAAAGGACCTCTTTCTTATTCTGTGTTCCCTGTGTTTCAACTATTCAAATGAACTATACATGTAAGTTGAATTAGAGTATGCACTACAGAAAATTTCAGTTCCAGACCAAATAAAACTTTCTTCCATTGGTCTCAAAGAGTATGTGTGGCTCTAAAATATAGACACTGTCGTCCTTACCTCTATATTCCGAATTACTTTAACCCCTACTTGTTCAGCTTTGTTCTTATCTCTAAATATCAGGTTATATATATATAACAGCCTCTAAAAATCCAGAAATAATAATCACCACTCAGACTTAATCTGGCCCCTGTTTTCTTATAAGCATTTTCTAAAGATAACCATACCATTGTTGTTCATTTGTTTCTGGCTTATTTTGTCTCACCAAATACCCCACATGTTCATTCATATCGTTGTATGCCTCATGACTTTGTTCCTTTTTTGTAGCAGCACAACCTTCGTTCATAAATTTACACCATCATTCACCAATCTACTTCTCTGTCAGTGCATCCTTCAGCCACCTGCATTTATTGGGCATCATGGAGAGGGCCCAAAGTCCACAGTCTAACAACATTCTCAATTTTAGATAATTTTATTGTTCCCAAGAGAAATAAAACCAATAAACACACCCTCACAAAATAGGAACTCTAAACCTCCTCTTAACTCTTGTCCCTTCCCCCATTATTTACCTCTGCTGTTGCCATGGTAGTGCTGATGGTTTCCTTTTGAATATAGCTCATAGCATGCAATAGCAGTTTTCCCCCTGTACCCTGGATTCAAACACTCTTTGTACAAGAACCATATCTTTGAAGTAATTCGTGTGAGAACTAGTTCATGTTTCTAGTGTTAATCAGTGGGACACGTCGGTCTATACAACCCTTTTCAATCTTGCTCATCTAACACCTAGATTCTTAACGTGCTGTACCTCATAGCTCTTCATTTCTCCACCCACTTCTGGTAATGCAACTCTACCACTCCAATAATGTATTAATATGAATATAAATGCAACATTATCAAGAGAAAGAACATAGAGATATTGATCAAATGTATTGTATGCAAATTAGGTGTCCTGTGCTGCCCTTTCTAAACACACAGAGAATGAAATGATCTAGTCTTAACTCCATGGCTAATTAGTTATGCAAACTTGAATAAGGTTTTACTGTTCCTGGACCTCACTGTTCTTATCTACACAACAGAATGGGTAAAGGAAAGTTCTTAAAATAATTTATAATTTAATATTATAGCTAATTGAGATTCCCTTGGTCCTCATATTTAACTTCATATTTGATCCGTGTGAAAAGACCATCCTAAAGAAAGCCAAGATGCCTGGGGGAAATCCCGAATTCTCCACTATACAGATGTGTAATCACAGAACTGGCTTAACCTCACTTTCCCCATTTGTTGAATGGAATAATAATTCTCATCTTCCTCTCTCAGTGGTCTTTTTAAAAATTTTTTATTAATAAAACCAATCAACATACAATATGAATATTCTTTTTTTCATCATATAGTTGTATAATTCATCATGATCATTTCTTTGAACATTTGCTTCAATTCAGAAAAAGAAAGAAAAAGAAAACAGAAAAAAATTTCGTACATACCATACTCCTTACCACTCCCTTTCATTGATCACTAGTATTTCAATCTAAGAAATTTATTTTGACATTTGTTCCCCCTATTATTTATTTTTAATCCACATGTGTTACTTATCTGTCCATAAGGTAGATAAAAGAAGCATCAGACACGGGTTTTCAATCACATAGTCACATTGCAAAAGCTATATCATTATACAATCATCTTCAAGAAACATGGTTACTGGAACACAGCTCTACATTTTCAGGCAGTTCCCTCCAGGCTCTCGGTTGTGCCTTAACTAAAAAGGTGATACCTATTTAATGTGTAAGAATAACCTCCAGGGTAACCTTTCGACTGATTCTGTTTGGAATCTCTGTCACTGACACTTTATTTTGTCTCATTTCTCTCTTCCCCCTTTCGGTTGAAGGTTTTCTCAATTCCTTGGTGCTGAGTTCCAGTTCATTCTAGGATTTCTGTCCCACCTTGCCAGGAAGGTCCACACCCCTCTCAGGGGTGTTTTGAGGACTGGATAAAATAAGTCACGTGAATGCACTTTGTAATCTGCATAGTTGGAGAGAAATTAGAAGAGCAGTTACTGTTAAAAGTAAGCTTTTGAAACACTTTATACATTATCACTTTCAACATATTAAAAGCTGTGTCCCTATAATTTATAGTTCATCACACTTGACTTGCTTGTGCTGAGTAAATAAATGATCGATTGTTGTTGAAACATGCTCAGTGTAAGAATGAAGAAACCTGGAAAACAAGTGGAAAGAGGGAATTCAAAGACAGAGCAGGAAGAAAGGCGAAGGCGAAATAAAGTTAGGAAAATGAAAGGCAAGTTTTAGAAATAACAGGGAGGGGGAGGGAAAGTGGGCATCAGCAGAGCACGGGCAGGAGCCAGTGAGACTGGGGGCGGGGGTGGCTGGCGAATGGGTGGCTAGTGCAGTGACATGACAAGCAGTCATCAGGCCGGGGAGGGGAGGAGAAGGAGGGACTTGGCGGAGGGCAAAGGCAGGGCATGACATAAAAGAGAGAATACCCTAGCTGGCTGATGTCACCAGGAATCTCCAGCGGCCGGGGTAAGGAAACCCAAAAGGGAATAACGTGAGGGAAGGTCAGCTGCCGAGTCCGGACTCGGGCTCGCGAGGGAGGCGCACCCACCGGGCAAGGGGGACTCCCCGCAGCGCCCGGCAGACCCACCACCATGTGCGAGCTGTACAGCAAGCAGGAGACCCTGGCGCTGAGGAGGAAGCATATCGGGTAAGAACTCCCCCACGAGCCGCAAAAAGGGAGAAATCAGTGCCGGGAAACAGGTGCTGGAGCGGAACGCGAGCGAGAGACGAGGTTGACCCAGGTTCCGGAGTGCCACATGCCGCGCGCCGCCCTCCTGCTGCGCCTGCGCACGCGCACAGCCGGCCGCCCTCGGCAGACAGGGGCCGCCGGGCCCGCGCAGGAGCCGCGCGCTGGGTGAGCCGCGGCGCTGGGCCGACACACGCACCTCCAGCCCGCGAGCGCTGGGCTCAGCCGAGCGCGCCGCGGCCGCCACCCCGCCGGCTCCACCGCCGGCCCCGAGAGGAGTTGACCCATGAGGGATAATCGCTCTAAAGGGAGAATACTATCTCCAGCCCCAATCCGAAAAACTTTTGAAAACTGCGGTTGCAGAAATATCCTTGGTGATGACTGTGAAAACTAACTCATTCTGACAAATTTTGTTTAAAGTGAACTTTTCCATCCTTTGCATGCTTGGTTAAGGTAAAGGGTTATTCCGGTAGAAAACCTTAGAAACTTCGGAAACTTCATTCGCAGATGCAGCTCACCCACCCTGGGATCCTCAACTATGTCCTCACGTCGTTTTAAAAATGCACGTTCTAAATCGCTTGTGGTGATGAATGCACAGTTGGTGATGACACTGTGAACCGCTAACTGTGCAATTTAGATGATTGTATGGTCTGCGAATGTATAATATATCTCAATCAAATTGCATTTAAAAAAATGCAACGTTCTCCCTAGTCTGCTTTTATTTTGTCCGTGTTTTAAACAACTTGGTAATACCGTGGTGTGGGACTCAACGTGGAGCCAGACCTGAGCTCTCCTGCTGGTTGTGTGTCATGTTATCTGTGTGACCTCTGCCCAATTACCTTAAGTTCCTCTTGGATGAAAGTAGGAATAACATTCCGCTTCATAGGCACGAACACATGAGATTTGTGTTAGTGCATTAGGGTATATGTAAATATGCTTTTAAAAGGGTATATGTAAATATAAATGATTGTGGCCATTAGACAAACCCCTTGTTACTGTGAAATCAACTATCTACAAATTTACATGTAATTAAGTGTAAATTAATTGTATTAATTAATTAATGCAGCTGGACTGATGGAAAAGCGAGAGGATTGGGTGTCACAAGAAAAAGAAGGACCAGTACAGTCTTCTGAGAAATGTGGGCAGTTTCTCAGACAGGCTCCTGTTTTCAGCCCGGGAGGCTCGGGATGGCATGGGAGACCGGATGTTAGTTGAATCTCCCTCAGGCAATGGGATCAAAATGGTTAAATTCCTCTCACCCGCTATCCAGTCACCAGATCTTTTTCTAATCACCTCTACTTTCTGTTGGTTTTAATCCCATGTAGTTAGATCCCGATGAAAACCTGATCATTTCTGACATGAGCAGAACAAATTCTGTAAGAGGGGAAAGGGAGGAGAATTTTACCTTGAAAGCTGAGGGATATGGTGGAACGTACGTTAAGGCAAGACACAATCTGCAGGTTTCAAGCCAAATCCGTAACAAAGGTGTTCTTTGGATTTTAACTTGTTGATATAATTTGGCAGCTGAGTTTGAACCAATTAGAAATTCTCATTAAACATTATTTTCTTCTTAGCTGTTGATGCTTAATACAGGCACCAAAGATTAACACAATTAATATTGGGCAATTTTAAAATTTAAGATTTTTTTAATTTAATTTCTTTATCACAAGAATCAAAATACTTTCTAAACACTAGCATATCAATTTAATGTGTAAATATGGAATTATCGCAGCACTACTCCAATGTATGTGGTATTTTTTGTGCACACCAAATCACTTTTAGTTAAATGTCCATGGAGCCCAAAGTAGATTCATTGTGATGTCTCTTTGCTGCAGATGGTCATCAAAAAAAAAAAAGAAAGAAAGAAAGAAAGAAAAGAAAAAAAATGGGGTAATTTTTTATTATGCTCAAAAGAGTGGATTAGGGGATTGTCTAATAGCCACAATCATTTATATAAAAAGTTCCATCAGAGTGTTTGACTCAAGTTACTTACTTGCATTTCACATGTAGAGGTATTCATTTCTTCATAAATTAAATTACAGACAGAACCTTGGGCTGATAGATGGGGCTATGGCATAAGACAACCTAGTTTCAAATTCTGTTTTGTTCTGTTTTGTTTTTAACTTACTGGCTGTGTAACCTTGAACAGTTATTTTTCTGTGCCTTGGTTTCCGCATCTATAAAAAGATGAGAATGATAATTCCTGTCTGGAATTATTAAGGAAGTATTAAGGAAGACATTTGTAAACTATATAACACAGTTCCTGTAAACTATATAATACAGTTTGGAGTTTTTCTCCAAAAAAAAAGAGAAAAAGGCTGTTGTTGTTTCTGGTAGAAAAAAGCTTCCCAAAGGAAAATTTTATTATTGATTTATTGATTAGAGCTGTCACAGAAGTTAATCTGTGGTGCTGAAGAGAATTGTTAAATCATGGTAAATTTAATATAAGCATAAGAAATTGGAGCAGTGTTAAGATTAAGGTAAAAGGTAACAGGCTGATATGAAATGAAAAAAAAAAATCCAATACATGTCACCAGGTTGTGTTTTCCCTTTCTTTATGTAATCGTAATTTTCCACTGATAGTGACCTTCATTAAGAAGGAAAAATACTGAGCAGTCCTACCAGACCAAAGTGTTTTCCTTTCATTATTTCTAGGCCCTCGTGTAAGGTTTTCTTTGCTGCGGATCCCATCAAAATAGTGCGAGCCCAGAGGCAGTACATGTTTGATGAGAAAGGCGGACGCTACTTGGATTGCATCAACAACGTTGCCCATGGTAAATGTCCTGCCTGTTGTGCTTGGACGGATACAGTTATGGGGTATGGCAGACCTGGGACTGTTCGTATTTGTGCCAGGAATTGCAGTGGCTGCGGTGCCTTTGTTAAGCAGCCAGCTTAACAGGGAAAAGTTGCAGCAAAATGTGGAAGGAAAAGAAACTCCTTCCGTCCTCCTTCCTTCCCAGCCTCCTTTTTTTTCTTTTCCTTCCTCCCTTCCTCCCTTCCTCCCTCCCTCCCTCCCTCCCTTCCTCCCTCCCTCCCTCCCTCCCTGCCTCCCTTTCTTTTACTTTTCTTCCTTCCTCCCTCCCTCCTTCTCTCTCTTTCTCTCTGCCTCTCTCTCCCTCTCTCCGTCCCTTCCTTCTTTCCTTTCTTCCTTCATGTTTGCTTCAGAATTTCTCTCATTTCCCAGGCACGAAGAATTGTAATTTTTTTTTTGACTTTTGTCTGTTAAATTTCAGTGGGACACTGTCACCCTGAAGTGGTCAAAGCTGCCATGAAACAGATGGAGCTGCTAAATACAAACTCTCGATTTCTCCACGACAGCATTGTTGAGTACGCCAAGCGCCTTTCAGCAACCCTGCCAGAGAAACTCTCTGTTTGCTATTTTACAAATTCAGGGTATGTTTTGGGGTTTCCCACCCAGTCCCACTCCCACCAATCTCTTCATCTCCTCTACTGCCATACCTTTCTTCTTGAAACATGATGTCTAAACAGGTGTCCTAAGATCTTTGCCATTTACTATGTGACCACGCAGAGGGACCTGACCTTGGTTTCTCTGCTTTGCTGCATGAGCCTGCTGTGCACAGGACACTGAACCTATGCACCAAGGCTTTTGAGCACAGCCTATGACAGTTGCGCATGCCGCACAACTTTCTATTATCACAGTTTCCTTGGAGAAAGATGGGAAAAATATACCCTTAAGTCTCCCTGAAGGATAGACACTTGGGTAGTAACCATGGTAAAAAGTATTCAAACCTACTATTACTTTTATTTTTTTTCTCTATATTAACATTCTATATCTTTTTCAGTTGTGTTGCTAGTTCTTCTAAACCGATGCAAATGTACTAAGAAACGATGATCATGCATCTATGTGATGATGTTAAGAATTACTGATTGCATATGTAGAATGGTATGATTTCTAAATGTTGGGTTAATTTCTTTTTTCCGTTAATTAATTAAAAAATAATTATGCAAAAAAAAAAGTATTCAAACCTAATGAGTCAAACGATGCTCACCTGTTTGGGCAGTAGAGTGAGTAGTTAAGATTTGATGGGCCACACAGTATTTTCAAAGCATAAATGAGGAATTTTAGCAAAGTAAAGACTTTTTAAACAAGCTATAACTTTTGTAAGATTTTTTAATTTGTTTATTTTCCTGGGCAGTTGAGCATATTTTCCCCAGCACAAATACAATGAAGGAAGGAGGAAATTCAAGTGACTTGAATATGTTCCAACAACTTAGTTCTGTAAATTCAAATTATTATCCGTCCATTCTATGAAATATGATGCAGATGTTAAAAAGTATGTTTTTGAAAACAGTAACATGAACAAGCTTGCAAAACAATGTTAAGCTATATACACAGCAGAAGTTCATATTTTTAAAATTATATATATGTTACAATTAACTATTAGAAATTCAGTAAATGTTTGATTATATGATTCTATGATTCACTCTTCTCTTTTTAGTGAGATGTTTTAAAGCCAAATTTATAACCAAACGATTATTCTCCTTTTTTCTTATAAAAATATGTTAGGATCTAGCTTGTTATAAAGAATTCTTGTCTTCAATAAAGGAAATATCATATTTGACTTTCACTTCTAAAGAATCTTATGCTATCAAAAAAGGTTAGCCCCAAACATCACAGTCCCGTAGAGAAGAAGTAGCAGAGGCTGGAATAGTACAAAAAGCATTGTTTCAAAGTCAGACAGCCTTTGTTGTGAATCCTGGCTCTACCTCTTTCTAGCTGTGACACCTTATTCTGCTCACTTAACCTCTCTGAAACCGCTTCCCCATCCAGTAAAAGTAGATAGTGATATTTGCCTTACAGAATTGTTCTGAGGGAAAATACAAATAAAACTCTCAGCATGATGTCTGGCATATAGTAAATAGTCCAGAACTGTTTATTTTCTTTCTCTTATCTGGTTGTATATTTAGATGCTGTAAATCAGGTAGAAAAAAATTATGGTCTTCATTTCATAGATAAAAATAATTAGTGTTAAACAGTGGATCAGTACAATGTAGTCTGTTAGCCAAGCTCACGGCCTTAGACTCCCTTTCCTCCTGCTGGGATCAGTCTTCTTGTCCCCAAAGTTAGTCACCTACTGACTCAATTGAACTGGGCTGGAGATTGAAATAGCAGCAGATTCTTCATTTTTGTTGGTTTTCTTCGTGCATTTCTTCTTCATTGAAAACATCTGGGGCACTTGTATGAGAAGAGTGAAATGAGATTCTAGTGTGGGGGAGATCGAAGATGATAGATTTTGGGATAGTTTTAACCTTGCAACTTTTGTCATTAAAATTTTGGTGTTTTTAAAAGAGATTGCATTACATTGACCCCTCTCTCTTATCTGTTATCTTATTAGCTCCGAGGCCAATGATTTAGCCTTACGCCTGGCTCGGCAGTACAGAGGCTACCAAGATGTCATCACTCTCGACCAGTAAGTCTTAATGCAAGATTTAGGAAGTCTTAAGTCTTAGGTCTTAAGACTTAAGAAAAGAAAGAAGAGGAAGAAGCTCCTTCAGAGAAAAAGTTGTATTGATCCTTTCCAAACTAATACTATAAGCAGGTGTAGAGGAGGGTGGGTATATGGTATAGGATATTTATTATTGAATAAGGTATCAAGTGCAGTTTAGGCTCAGAGAATCGTAATTCCCTGTAAGCACTGCCGATGGGGGGGCTCTGTTGGGTGGTATGGGGCCTCTCTATATTTCACACGTTGAATACTTGTTAAGCTACTACTACGTGTAAGTGAGTCAACTAATCTTTTTTTCTAAAAAAAAATGCAATTCAGTTCTCAAAAATCAAAAAATCCCATTCACTCTTGTGACTATCCACTATAATGAATTTAGAAGGTAATTTAGAGCAAATGTTCTTAAGAAGAACAAGCGGCTAAGTAAAATTTAGTACTTTCTCGTTTGTTTCTATTCTTAATAGTTACTACTTAATCTTACCTGTCAAACATGAAGTTACAACATTTTATTTATTGTATTCACTATCTGAAGGTTGGCCTGGGACTCAGATCATTTAGGCCAGTGAACGTAGCTTTCCTCCACTTAAAAAAAAATGCTTTAGAACATGAAATCTGACAATTGCCTTCTTTACTAGGGAATTAGATTTTCTTTTCATTTTCTTTTTCTCCACCCTCCCTCCACTCACCACCTGACTAACCTCAGATGCAGAGGACTAAATCAAACATGTGCCTCATTTCTTGGACTTTTTTATGCTCCTCTCATTTTATGTGGGTGTATAAGTTTTCTATTGCTGCTCTAACAGATCACCACAAAATTTCAGTGGCTTATAAAAAATAGAAATGTATCCTTTTACAGTTCTCTATGTCAAAAATCTGAAATGGGTCTCACTGGGTCAAAATCCAGGGGTTACTAGGGCTGAATTCCTTCAGGAGGCTCTAGGGGAGAATCCATTTCCTTGTCTTTTCCAGCTTCTAGATGCCATCTACGTTCCTTGACTTGTGGGCCCCTTCCATCTTCAAATCCAGTAATCACATCACTCTGACCTCTGCTTCCATCATCACATCTCCTTCTCTAACTTTGCCCCCCTGCCCCCATCTCCTTCTTTCAGTTAGAAGGATCCAGTGATTACATTGGCCCCACCCGATCATCCAGGATAATCTCTTCATATCAAGATCCTTAATTGAATCGCATGCCAAGTCCCTTTTGCCATATAAGGGGATTAGGGCGTGGGTGTCTTTGAGAGCCCATTACTCTGCTTACCACAGTTGATTTGTTCTCTTTTATTCCCATTCTTTATAAACTCTGTCCTCACCATTTATAAGCAACTGTTCTAATGTGTTTCGTGTATACTTTTATTTCTGTATTCTTACAAAATGTGTATTCATTTATGTGCCTCTGTTTTAATTTTGCAGAAATTACTATAGTTCTGTTTCTGTTTCTGACTTAGCACTGTCTCTAGAGCTCTATGTCGTTGGGTGTGTATCTTTTCAATTCTTATAACTCAGCACTGTCCAATAGAAATATAGTGCAAGTCACCTAAGTACTTTTGCATTTTCTATAGCCTCACATTTGTAAAAAGAAAAAAAAATAGAAATTAGTTTTAATAATTTTAATGTTTTCTTTAACCACTGTGTCTGAAATATTATCATTTTAACATGTAATCTATAAAAATATTGAGATATTTTACATTTTTGTATATGCACCAAGTCTTCAAAATCCAATGTCTATGTTACACTTACAGCTCATCTCAGTTCAGACCAGCTACATTTCCAGTGCTTAATAGTCACGTGTGGCAAGTGGCTGTCATATTGGACAGTGAAGGGGTACAGCATAATTCAGTTATGTTTGGTGTTTGGAGTGATAGAAGTTATTAATACTTCAAATTTGCCCAATTCTAATTAATGGAGTAATTATCATAAAAATAACATCTATTTCAGTTAATCACTGAAATAGGTCCAAATATTGGACCCTTTCAACATGTAATTAATATGAAACATTTTTTTTGTATGTCTTTGAAATCAAGCATGTATTTTGCCATTGCAGCTCATCTCAATTCAGATTAGCTGCATTTAAAAAGCTCAATAGCCCTAAGTGGCGAATGGCTACTGCAGTGGGCATTGCAGCCTTAACTACTGCATAATGCTCCCCGGTGATTGTCCTCTACTCCTGGTTACCACAAGCAGGATGCTGTGAGCATCCTCGTACATTCTTCTACGTGTCCTCTTTCAGACCTTTCTGAAAATTTCTTGGGGGTAAATACCCAGAAACAGGATTGCTCAGCCATATGGTGTATAAAACCATAGTTAGTTTCACTAAAAACTGCCAGATTGGTCTCTAGAATAATTGCAACAATCTACACAGTGTATAATAGTTCCTATTTTCCCATATCCTCACCAGCATTTGACATTATCGAGATTTCTAAATTTTGCCAATCTGGTAATTATAAAGTATCTCAATGTTGTTTTTAATTTGCATTTTTCTAATTATGAGTTTGAGTACCTCTTCATTTGCTTATTATGCTTTCTTGAATTCTTTTTCTGAGAATTGCCTGTTCCTATTCTCTGCCCGTCTTTCTTTTGTGATTTTTATACTTTTCTTGTTGACTTCTAAATCAGAAGATCTCAACCATGACTGTGATTAAGACTTACCTGGAGAAAAAAATGTTTTAAGTCCCTACTCCAGATCAATGAAAAAGAATCTCTGGGGGTGGGTCCCAGGAAGAAGTATATATTTTTAAGATTTCCAAGTGATCCTAATATACTGCCAGAATTGAGAATCACCATTTTAGGTATTAATCCCTTTCACTTTTAGACATTTCAAATATCTTTTCCCAACTTATTATCTGTCTTTTAACTTTTTGCATGGTATCCTTCAACAGAAATCTTTAATTGTTATAAAATCAAATAGATACAAATAGCCACCCACTTTGTTACTATTTACGTATGGGTGTACCTCTGAGCTCTTCTTCTGTTACAGTGACTTCTTTGTTGTTAATCCAATACCATATTAATTTTATTACTATGGCTTTGTAAGATGCCTGATATCTGGTAGGACAAGTCTCTCCTGTTTGCTTTATCTACCGTAATACATCTTTCATAATTACCTTTCCAGACCTCCCAATTATATCTATGGGCAAGAAACAGAAAAAAGAATATCAAACCACCAGTAATTCAAGTGAGAGAAAAGAATTCCATAGCCACTTGATAACCTCTCATTCTTACTTCTTGAAGTGGCCTCCTGTTCCTTCCCAATTGGTACTGGCCCAGGTGTTTGCAACTGAAAATCCTTTATACATCATTCCAAACAGAAGCACGTGCCCATTGTATAGGATGTTTTTTAATTTACTGGAATATAACTTTCAAATACACTGAAATGATACATACACATGAACTTTTTCATGAAGATATAGAAAATAATTTTTTTAGATTTATGCAGTCTAACTTAGCAGATATAATCCAAGGAAATTTAATTTTTTTCTACTAAAGAGAAATAGTCTCTGAAGCCACACACTTGGTTTTGCATGTGTTTTATTGCTTGTGTAAGGAGAACTGGACAAATTAAATGGCCAATCTTGACATGAAAAAATTAAATCTAGTGTAATCAAATCTGGCACCAATGCTGAGACTTTTCCTGGATGATATTAATACTATTTTTAGGTTTTTATTTTGAAATGTTTTCAAATTTTCAAGACTGTTACAAAAATAATCAAAACCAATACAGAGAATTCCAACACACCCCTCACCCAGATGTCTAGACCCATCACCCCTTAGCATTTACCACTCCTTCCATGTCACTCTAAATGGACATGTTCATCTACCTACCCATGTATCTATCTGCCTGTCTATCTATTACCTATTTTTGTAAACATTTGAGAGTAGGTTATATACATCGTGCTCCTTGATCACTTAATACTTTCATATGCATTTCCTAAAAACAAGTATGTAGTGCAATGCTATTTTTAATATACTAGAAAAGCATCTTTCTTTGAGTAATTTTGGTTACTTTTCTTTTTCTTTTCAGTGCATACCATGGTCACCTATCATCTTTAATTGAAATCAGTCCTTATAAATTTCGAAAGGACAAAGATGTCAAGAAAGAATTTGTGCATGTGGTAAGTATCTTAAGAATCCCAGAATCCGAATGTTAGACTTGAAGACTGCCTAGTGATAATCTAGTCCAACCCTTTCATTAAAATGAAACCTTGTAAAAAAAAACTAAGATCTAAAGCAGTTATGTGATTTGCTAAAGTTAAAGAGCTAACTAATAACAAGATTGGGCTTAAAATCCACTGATGATTATAAACAATAGGCAAATTAGGATGGTGGTAGAGGATGTTAGAGCTATGACTTCAATTAATTTTTCCATCATTGATGCTAACTTACAACTGAGTTGAATGTGTATAACTCTTAAAATTCAATGGCACAATACTACCTAATTGTAATGTAATTATGTTAAAACACTGAATGAAGCTGCATCTGAGCTATAGTTTTTTGTTTGTTTGTGTTTTTTGTTTTTTCTTTTTCCTTTTTTTATATATTTTTTTATTTTTTATTTTTATTATTTTTTAATTTTTTTCTCTATATTATCATTCTATATCTTTTTCTGTTGTTTTGCTAGTTCTTTTCCTAAATCGATGCAAATGTACTAAGAAATGATGATCATATATCTATGTGATGATATTAAGAATTATTGATTACATATGTAGAATGGAATGATTTCTAAATGTCGTGTTAGTTAATTTTTTTTAATTAATAAAAAAATTCAATGGCTTTCACTAAATTATTATATAGATTTATTAAGTGAAATAAAGAAACCATCCATGTTGTTCAAACAGTGGAACTGATTTGGTATGTTTATATTTATTAAGGACCTGAAGACTTTCTTAAGAAAATCATCAAGTACCTTCTCTTATATGTTAGAGATCTAGAAACATGTTAAGGCATGCTTCAGTTTTGTGAGTGATTGCAATTTGGGATTTGATAAATATTGGTTTATTTCCATATAAATAGTTACTACGGCTTCCATTAGTTCACATTTTCAAATTGTGTAATCACACTTGTTGATTTGAATTTGCTTTTTATGGAATGGGGATGTAGTCTGGATCTGGGAGCAAATCCAAGCTCCTGTTCACAATACAAAGACTTCAGTTCTTCACAGAATTCAGAAATGTTATGGAAAAAGAATGGCAAAGGAACCTAGAGTCCCTGGAATCAACATGATCTCCTTTCTAATATGCCCATGTGGGGAAATACTTCTTTTGTCAAATTATGAGAAACAGCATCATTTGATGTTTTCAGGCACCAAATCCAGACACTTACAGAGGAAAATATAGAGAAGACCATGCAGACCCAGCTACTGCTTATGCAGATGAGGTGAAGAAGATTATTGAAGAAGCTCATAAAAGTGGAAGGAAGGTTTGTATTTACAGCTCTGGAAATATTCTAACATCTTTTGTTAAATAAATTGAAATCATAGTGATAAATTAGGCAGGTGGAAAAGGACTAGATCTAAACTTCCTTCTGCTTTTCTCTGGTTACATTTTTTTTATGATACATATTTTTAAAAAACTGCATTATTATATTCATGTTTCTCAAACTTCCTACTTTTATTTATCCCACAAATGCAATCGCTATGTCCATTCCCTCTGGGGTGAAGGATCTGGTTCATAGGGCTGGAGAAGAGGGAATTAAGAAATGTCAGAGCTGAGGGCTAAAGTCCAACAAGTCCAACTGAGAGCAGCAGCAGCAGAGGTTAAACTATAGTGAAGGGAAAAGAAGAGGCAGGGTGGCCCAGAGCCTCAGGGTCTGTGCAGACTTTGAGGGAGGGGCTACATCTGGCTAGGACAAGGCAGAGAATTTTCTTTCAATCCAGACCTGGACTTCCAAGGCAGAACCAGAATCTTCCAGACTAGGAAAAAAAGGTTTCCATTTTCTCACTCTTCACCCTACTCTCTTCAGCTTAATGTAAAGTACTCATCCTATTTTGGGGTTACTTATGTGTAGTTGTAAAATGACTTGACATATACTTTGTCTTTAGATGGCTTGTGGCACAGATGTGGCAATGAAGAGAACCTTAATTGAGATTAGCGATGAAGCCCTCACTTTTTTTCCAATTAATGGAAATATTTTTGCCTTAATGACTGGACAGTCATTTGCACTTCTTAACTGTTTCATCATTTTTCTTTCGAGTCATTTGTTTTTTCATATCTTCCTGTGTAATATTTATGTGCAGAGAAAAAAATGACCTAAGATGCTAACTGTTGTGGGGTGCTCCATACTCTTTTCCTGTTCAAATGTAGCCTGTACCTCTTTACACAAACAGTAAACACTGTTTCCAGGGAGAAATATTCCATTTACAAGATCATATGGACTTTCTGTGGCTAAGAGAAGGTTTGCGTAATTTTTTGAGAACATTAGACTTCAGTAATTATAGGATTGATGCTCTCCCTTAAGCTCCAACACAATAGTGAACAGTGCTTAAAGCAATGAACAAATATAAGAGAGATGCTTCAGAATATTAAAGGTACTTGTGAATTTATGGAATTTTAGACCAACAGTCTCATTTTACAGATAAATAAGCTAACTAAAAATTTACCCAAGGTAATACAGTTACTATGAAATAGTCAGAACTAGAACCATGGTTTTCTTGACTTCACATCTCATCCACTTCCTGCACTTTCTGTTTTTACATCAGCATTTATCTATTTTCTACTTTTGCTTTCTTAGCTCTAGAATACTTCATCTGCAGTTCCTAGTGTGAATTGCTTAATTCTGTTAAGTCTGGTTCAGGGCAAGAACTAGAAAAATAGCATGGTAACCATAGTGGGTGTTTGCAAACCACCCTCCCATTTCATTAGGGCAGATCCCAGTCTCAGAACTAAGGATAGAGTCCAACAAGTCCAACTTTACCAGGCCGTGGAAGCGGGCACCACAGTGATAACTTTGTGACCTGATACCTTTGTAATCTGGGTAATTAACATTTCAGATCAAAGGCTGACCACAATAAATACTTCATCCTATTGAAACCACGCCATTTAAATTAATTTTAGAGAAATGGAAGGTACCCACTCATCTACATTTCTCATGGTAGTTTTCTTTAATACCCTAGCATTTCAGAAACTAATGCTTCAGAGCAGTTGCTTTACAAACAACTGACTTTTCTTTTCTCTTTTTAAGCCAGATGGCCTTTTGTCACAGGTCTATCTCAAACCATTTTTGAAATAACTAGTTTTATAAGAAATCCTCTTTTTTAAGGGGGAGGAAGGAGGATCTAATGAACTTTGACCCCATCTTCTCTTGTATAGATTGCTGCCTTTATTGCTGAATCCATGCAGAGTTGTGGCGGACAAATAATTCCTCCAACAGGCTACTTCCAGAAAGTGGCAAAGTATGTACTTGACTCGGGCATCCTTGGTAAAGCTGAGGGCACTTTGATAGTTTTTTGCTGAAAACTGCCAACGTTTAGCATGCACAATTTTGTAGGGCCATTATTGAAATACTTCCAGACTAACTGCCACTCCATTACTCCTGGACATTCTCCCACATTCCCAAGATCCAGCAAATGAAGGGTTTACATGTCATCCTAGAGAACCTTCAACCCCCACTCCAGCCCTGGACTGGCATCTTCTCTAATTGGCCTTACCAGTTAGCAAATATTTGAAGATTAATCCTGCTAAAAGCTACTTATTGTTCAATTCTTTCTCTTCTCACTTAAAATACTGCAATATCACTTACTTTAAGTAGCACAAGCCCCAGCAATATAGAATATATCTAATATAGAAACTATGATTCTATTGGGAAGTCAGTGACATCTAGTGAGTTGAATACTGACATTTTGAATACTGAAATGTTTTTAACAAGGATTACAGGCTACAGGTTAACAAAAAATGTTTTTTAGGTCTTCAATAATCCGTATCTTTGTGGGAGAGTTTGGGAACTTTCAGTGACCTGAGGGCATAAGATTGACTCTTTCCTTTTCAGATACATCCACAGAGCAGGAGGTGTGTTTATAGCTGATGAAGTTCAGGTAGGCTTTGGCCGAGTCGGGAAACATTTCTGGAGCTTCCAAATCCATGGTGAAGATTTTGTTCCAGACATTGTCACAATGGGAAAACCAATGGGCAATGGCCACCCAATGGCATGTGTGGTGACAACCAAAGAAATTGCAGAAGCTTTCAGCAGCTCTGGGATGGAGTATTTCAATACGGTAGCTCTTCTTCTCTGATTTTGAGACTAAGAGATAAAAATGATGATTCATTTTACACTTTTTGCCAAAGTGATAAAAAATAAAATTCAGAATTGTCAACTCACCACCTCAGGACCTAGCCAAAGTTTGATCAGATTTTATTCTATCTGGCTCAGTTTTCTATGCATGTTTCCTAATGTATCTTTCCCCTTCCTAAAATGTTCTTATTAGTTGTTCTAATGATAGATGGCTTTCCTGCTAACCTCTGGAAGTTATAATATTTTCATTAACAGATGATATCTCCTTCCTGTGTGTTTTGTATTATATCAAAATTGCCAAAACACT
Source organism: Tamandua tetradactyla (assembly GCF_023851605.1). Lineage (NCBI taxonomy): Eukaryota > Metazoa > Chordata > Mammalia > Pilosa > Myrmecophagidae > Tamandua > Tamandua tetradactyla. The sequence continues at coordinate 14,235,865 of NC_135350.1, forward strand.
TTTAAAGTATTTAGGTGGCTTGGTACTATAAATGCTGTGTGGCTGCCATATAAGGTATTTAGCTTTTGTCTTTGGAAAATTTTACTTCCTTGGTTTTGCCCCCAGAAGTCAGAATCTTTAAGATTGGAAAAATTCTGTAGTTTGTAAAATATGCACAACTGGAGTTGTTATAGCTTAAGGTAAGATTCAAATCTAAGGATATAAATTGCCTGACAGAAATCTCTTTACTTAGCTGTTTTCACTAAGCTCTTGAAGGGCAGAAGCCTATATTGCCCTCACTGAACAACACTCTCAAATCTTTAATTCCCAATGCAAAGTCTGTTTTTGTTCGAATGAACCAGTGAATTCCCTTCATACCAGTTATGCAATATAATTTGGATTATGCAATATAATTATATGGAGAATATAATTTGAAATGAACTTTCACTCAATTCTGAATAAGTGATTATGCCATATTCTAAACCCAAGAAACAAGGGAAAATTTTATTGAAATTATATCCTCACTTGCTTATGTTTGAAACAGATTTCTCATGGATGAAGCAATGCCACTAATTCAACTGTTACACATTTTCTCATTGATCTTTTTTTTTTTCCATATAGTATGGGGGAAATCCAGTATCTTGTGCTGTTGGTCTGGCCGTGCTCGATATAATTGAAAATGAAGACCTTCAAGGAAATGCCACACGAGTAGGGAATTATCTTATTGAGTTATTGAACAAACAGAAGGCTAAACACACTTTGATAGGAGATATCAGGTATGTTTATTATGAAGTCATCATGTAGTGTTTTGTTTTTCCAAATTAAAAACAGATTATATTTTATCTTTATAACCCAAAATAAATGATAGAAAACAGTGAAAGACTAGAAAGAAAAACAATTCTCAATCCATAAATTAACATTTGGATATATCCTTCATTTTTTTAAGTAAAACTGGGATTGTTTAGGCATGCAAAAGATAAAAAATTAAGTAACTCGAAATGATCTATTAAAAATTAGTTAAAATGCTGTCCTGGAAACCTGGACGTTTTCCATAGCTGTGTATAAACACTTGTCATCATTATCATCCTGAGAAACTAAATAGCATGGAAAAAGTTGTTGTTTTTAAACCTTTTTCTTTTATAATTAAGTGGGAGTGAAAAACTGGGTGACAAAAAGCTTCTTCCAAAAATTAGAAGGAGCTGTGAACCCTGGGTTGGTGTCTTAGCTTAGTCAGAATCAATAACAATTGCCCTTAAAGACCATCATGTTTGGCTTCAAGTTCAAATTTAGGGACAGTTGATTAATTATATTTAATTAATTGTATGTTAATATATAATTTATGTATTAATCTATAAACCTATATATATGTATATAATAAAAGTTATATATCTTAATATATAACTATATATCATTAATATATAGTTAATTAATTATATATGTGACTTATATATACATAATTAATTTTTGTGACAATGCAGGGCTTGATAGAGGGTGTGTCAAGTTTTCTTTCTTCACCTTCCACAGAGGTGTTGGCCTTTTTATTGGAATTGACTTAGTGAAGGACCAGCAGAAAAGGACGCCCGCCACAGCCGAAGCTCAACACGTCATCTACAAGTAAATCCACCCCCTGCTCGTTAGATCTCTTGGCGCTAGGATGCCCACCCAATTAAATCTGGTTTTACTTCCTTCCACCTCCCCGAGAAAGGGGAGGTTAAGACCCAGGCCCCTTATACATGTGGGCTCCTTTCATGCGGCCTCAGTTGACATCACTGTTCTGGAATACTCTTCGTTAACATTTGTATGTACTCGATATAGGATGAAAGAAAAGCAAGTGCTTCTCAGTGCTGATGGGCCTCACAGAAATGTGCTTAAAATAAAACCGCCGATGTGCTTCACTGAAGAAGATGCAGAGGCTATGGTGGGCCAACTTGATGAGATTCTATCAGGTGAGTCCACAGACCTTTAGGATGTGCCTTCCTGACCCGATCGCTCAACCTGGTTTGGTAACACACCGCCTGTGTGCATCTTTTACTTATGAAAGAGTGAGGGAGGACAGAAATGAATGTACAACTTTGCATTGAAAACTAGAAAAGAATAGCTGGAAATAACAACTAAATGAACTCAGTTTAATCACAGTTTTCGTTTTGCACTTATACCACTCCAAATCTAAATGTTTACTAAAATATACTGTGGGTTCTTTAAATTATTATCATTTATTTTCATTTCCAATATTTGGGATATATAAAACTGCATGTTGTCATTATACCAAGCACCACAAATGCTGTAGTGTATAGCATTTCAGCCTTTCACTATTAAAATAATTGGAACGTGTTTAGTAAAACTTGCAGGCCACAGGTTAACAAACTTTTGTTATATGCTATATCATTTGACCTTGTGATTATTTCACTTATTAAAATTTAATTTTTGATGACTTTTGTCATTCAAAACTATAGCCTCTTGCAGCAATTTATCTTTTCTTTATGCATATTATGCAATTAGTTAATTGTTCTAGTTTTTCCATCAATATTTCAATGTTATGTGAAACAGGTGAATAGATATGTAATTCTAAAAATTATAATCAATTCCTAATTATCTATGCAAACATATCAAAGGACAGTCGGAAGAATGACAATCATAGAATAAAATTTTTTACACTTAATCTTCCATCACACTTTCCCAGTCCCCACCCCAAACTGAAGAGCACCGAATTAGCAATCAAGAGTTTTAAATTCTGATCCAAATTTCACCATTGATTTGCTCTTAATTGGGGGGGAAAATCACTTAACCTCACTGTTACTTAATTTCCCCACAAAAAAATGGAAATGACAGTAAATCTCAGGAGGACATTTCGAGCATAAAATAAAATTAATTAGCAGTATAAAATCATGTTAAGAACCATAAAGCACTGTTGAACATTAGATCACTGTTGTGGTTGCTATAGTTAGCACTCCTGAGATTCGACTTTCCTGCTCCCTTATCAGCCTTTGGGATTAGGATAAGGGTGAAAAGTCATGAATCAGTATAGCAGAAGAAATAGATAATTAATATTGGGAAACTTGAGGGTCAGCCTAAGTTACTTGTGATATGGTCTCTGTCTGCAGGCGCTGAGAATGCTCATACCCAAAGCTGGCAAGTGTTCCTCTCAATTCTGTGAACTATGATCCCAAGAAGTGCCAGGTGGAAGGGTGCCACCAGGTTGAGGCAAATCTGTCACCTTTACTTAAAAATCAGTACAGAGCTTGAGCATTATTCATTATGGACTCAAAGAAGTTTCTCTAAATGAAGCAGACAAGGCCTAAGGAAAACTCTCTGTAATTAGGCTCAGTGCTACTTGTAAATGTTAATGATGAAATGCTACAATAAAATGTTAATAGCAACAGTCTTAATAGTGACACTTTCATTAACACATTATATTTAGCTCTCTGTTCTTCACTAAGGTACCAAAAAGGGTTTTGACCTTTTAAGCACTTTATATTATTCTGCCTTCATTGTATCTTTCTGGATTTAGTTTTAGAAGCAGCCACGGGAACCAAAGCTGAAAGTGTGGTCTCTGGGAATTATCCATGCAGAACCAAGGTAAGAGTCTATTTTATTCTTAGGGGAGAAGATGAAAACTTTAGGAATTTGGAAAGACCGAAATTAAAAAAAAAGAAGCACAATGACGTTTTTAGAACAAAACTGGCTTATTGTTACAATTTTGAGTGCACAATGAAAATATTTCAAAGAAAATTTTCATACCGTTTGAAAGGAATAAAACCAAGCAACCATTCTTACAGGACCATTCCCTTCTAAGCAACCTCAGTTTGCTCTAAGGGGACACCTCATCCGGCCTCCGATTTCCACACGCAGCTCTTTAAGTCAGCAGAAGCATTAGCTGGGTGACTCCCAGATGCCAGGGTTTGGTTCTGAAGTGACTGAAAGTATAAACTTCGAATGGCAGACCCGGCCCGAGAGCCACCAGGCACGGCTGGCCTAGTTTCTGTATTTGATGTGCTTCCAGCAGGGAGCCTTTCCACTTTCCCCCCACGCTGCCTGGGGTGTGAGAAAGTGCGCCTGAGCCTGGGAAACCAAAAGGCGAGACTTGAGAGGCTCTGTTGCATAATTTGTTGTTTGTTTATGACTAAGATATATAAAGGAACACTGAGTGCCTCGAGTGTGGCTGCTCAGCCAGTGCAGTCAGCAAAGTCCTTTTTGTGATTAAAAACACGATTTGCTAACTGGGCTGTTTCTCTCTCCTAACAACACAAACCAATTACAGAGATCAATTATTATCTGATGTTCAAAAGTTCTCTGTTGAGTCTAGGATAGAATCACTGCTATAAAAACTGACCAAGCATTGCAAAGAAGCTTGCAGAAAAGGGAGTTTGCCTCAGGAAAACTCATTTTGGAGTTAGAAAAGTCAATGCATGTTTTTATGAAATTTTGGCTTGGAGACCCAGATTGAAAAATTGAAGTATTTCAATTGCCTATTGAAGATACTAAAAGGGTTAGGAAGGAAAAACCAGTGTTGTTTCTTTGTTTGTTTCTCGGCTTGTTAAATCAGTCCTGTGGAGGCTCACGGGGTTTAGGGGAGGTTTACCCTCTGGAATTTTGTGTCCTGTGCTGCAGGTACCTAATGAAGCACACTCAGAATTGCTCAGCGATGGCTCCACTGACTCCAAAGAAAATTCCAGCAGAAAGAGAAATGGACTGTGTACAGATAAACATTCGCTGCTCAGTAAGAGGCTCAAGACATGAAAAAATAACAAGATAAATGTCCAGAGTTACTGAGAATGAGTGGGCATGTCTCTTCTGTTAATAGCTCTGCCCCACCCAATAAAGGTGGACTTTTCATTCTGTTTGGGTTGTAAATAAAAAGGTCAATGAGTGATAAAGATAAACCAAATGATAATCAACCATGTCAAGATTATTAGTTCAGCCTCTAGCCTGGTAATTCCTTACTTGAGATTGTTGGACATGCTTAATGTATTCTACTACATCTAAACTTGCAATTCAACAGTAAGTTGGAGTATTACTCCTCATGTTTTAATGCTTGAAATTAGAGAGCAAAGTGCTGTAGATGCCTTAATTTTGGAGACTCGGTTCCTTAAAATTAAATTCTACAACGATTTAATATATGAGTATGTATATAGATTTTAATAAAATAAAAAAATGATATAGACCCAAACATTTTTTATTAGAGAAGCATCTACCCTTCCTTTACAGAGAATATTCAGGGTTAGGGTGCTAAAATCAAAACCATTTGGAAAAATATACATACAACGAACATCAAAAAGTGAATGAATAACTCACACTTCTGGTGGTGAACTAGGTTAATTGTGATCCGAGGAGAATGCAGGAACACTCACATAAAGTGTAGCTGGGATGGCAGCCATAGCCAAGAGTGCTGTGTTCAGTCGGGAGACCTCAGCTCTGTCACCTTGCAGACTGTGTCACCTTGGACAAGTCACTTACCTGTTGGGTAAGAGGTTCATTTTAACCTGGCATCCTTCTCAAGTTTATGATCACCTATACGCATGCCCTCACACATAGGCACACGTTATTAGCCAGAAATTGGCAGAGGGAAGTGAGAAAATCTAAAACATCAAGTGTGTCTTCATTGCACGCTGGAGCCATTAGACAGTCTTTTGGAGGTATTTATGCAGAGGCTAATGTACTGAACTGGGAGAAATTTGATGTTTAGTGTTGACTTTTTCCAATTTCTCTCTATTGCTTTCCCAACAGTTATTAAGCTTTGTGTTTTGTTTTTTTATTTCACAAAGAAGAGATGATAATTCTGCTTTGGCCATCCCATGATAACTGAGAGCAGTGTTAGGAGGAAGGAAATTAATTGTAAAAACTTCCTTTCTGAGTTCAGCATAAGTACAAATGTAAAATTCAAGATCCCCTTATTAAATGTTTTACTTGCAGAAGTATAACTGCAGAACCTGAAGTTGGCTGCTGGGAGCTGTAGAAGAGGAGACAGAGGGAAAAGAAGTCCGAGTTTTGCTCTTACTAAAAAGTCGACACAGTCCAGATGAGCACTCCTGAGAGCATCTCTTGTTATTCGGCTCAGGAAGTGCTTGTCTCTTCTTATTGGAGCCCAGCGTATATGACTAGAAGGGGAAGGAGGAAAAAGAAGATAACTTAGATCTGTGCTATGAGTTTTACAAGTATAAAATAATTAAAATTAAGACTTTATGCTTTGACATTCTCCACTCTTCTCTTTCACTTATACATCAGTTTTATAAATTAGGTTTACATAGAGGGGAGATACAGAAATGTGACCTCTTCCTGAATACAACTGACACTACCTGTGTGTGAAGTTTGAGGTACTTGCCTCATTTCTGTGGTGTCAGAATAGGCTGTCAGTTTGGGTCCCCCCTGGGAAACAAATGCCAAGATAAAGTTAGAAGTACACAGATAGATTCGGGGTAACAGCTGTGAAAGATAAAGCAGCGAGGGACCAAGAATAGTCAGGAAACACCTTCTGACCATGACCCAGACCTGACCCCTGTGAAAGGAGAGGAGATAGAAAGGGAAATTGAGTGGGAACCCCCTGAGACTGAGTTGCAGCTCTAAGAAAGTCTCTGCCGGCATTTTTGGGGTGCTCCAGGGCAAAGCAATGACCAGGCCCTGGCACCCCTACGGACTTCAGTCATCACCTGGGAACTACCAAGGAGAGAAATCCTCAGCTCAATCGCTGCAGTGTGTCTGGAAGATGCTATAACTGGTGGCTGTTAACTGACTGCAATCTCACCATGGGTTGTCTCCTGAAGGGAGAGATGAGCAGCATGCTCCATGGTACCACAGTCCACCCCTTTTGCTGCACAGATCCACCTCCCCATACACTTTGGTGAGCAGCTTCTCAATGATACCCATGAGTCTCCCTTCCTGAGGGGAAGACTTAGCAGAGTGATATTAGTGGGACAATTTACCATTCTGTAACTGCACTCTCAGGGCCACAACTGATACCTATCATCTCCCTCCTCCGTTCTCTAAATTCCACTCACCTTCAGCTGTCACTTCTGCATGTCCTGATAGTGGTGCATCCCCTAAGGAATCAGAGGTCCCCATAATCACGCCACTCTCGACCATGGCTGCTGCATTGGTTCATCCAGTTACAGTTAGGCAGGGGGTACCAAGAGATACCCAAGTATATCATTTGAGATCCATACATTCTTCCCTGTCTTCTCTTCTCCTGCTAATCACCATCAACTACCCCTGCCAGCATGATGATTCTTTACCTGCTGCCCTTGATACACATAAGGAGTCCAAGGCACTCAGGTATCAGCCAGACCTTGAAGTTTAACAGGACCCTCGCTATGTGTTTTAATTCCTAGGCTGCTGAAAGGGATATACCATGAAGCAGTCTGGCTTGAACAATGGGAATTTATTCACTTACAGTTAGAGTCTGGGAAAATGCCCAAATCAAAGCGTCAAGACCACTCTTTCTTCCCAGAGATCAGCTGCTGCTGATTCTTGACTCCCCTGCCCCATGGCAGTGTCTGCTGGTCTCTCCCTTCTTTTCCAGACTTTTTTGGCTTTTGGCTTCTTGCTTCCATTGTTTTTTCTCCCCATATCCATCCTATTTATAAAGGAATCCAGTAAGAGAACTAAGATCCACCCTGGGCCATGCCTTAACGAAGTAACCTCATCTAAAAGTCCTACTTAAAATGAGTTTTAAAATGGTAAAAAGTGCACTGCTGTGGGAAGATGGCAGAGTGGAAAAAATGGGGACAGGGAGACAATGACCAAGACTGCAGTCCCGGGAAGTGATTACAGCAGTGCACTTTTTACCAAGGTGCATAGTGTGGCGGTTTAAAGCTGTATGCACCCCAGAAAATCATATTCTTAAAGCTAATCCACTCCTGTTGGGTGTGAACTCATTTTTTTTTTTTTTGAAGTTTTTTTCTTTTTTTTATTAATTAAAAAAAGAATTAACAAAACAATTAGAAATCATTTCAATGTACATGTACAATCAGTAATTCTTAATAACATCACATAGTTGCATATTCATCATTTCTTAGTACATTTGCATCGATTTAGAAAAAGAAATAAAAAGACAACAGAATAAGAATTAAAACAATAATAGAAAGAAAAAAAAAACAAAAAAAACAAAAACAAAAAACCTATACCTCACATGCAGCTTCATTCAGTGTTTTAACATAATTGCATTACAATTGGGTAGTATTGTGCTGTCCATTTCTGAGTTTTTATATCCAGTCCCGTTGTACAGTCTGTATCCCTTCATCTCCAATTATCCCTTCTCTTTTTTTTTTTTTAATTAACAGAAAAAAAGAAATTAACCCAACATTTAGAGATCATACCATTCTACACATGCAATCATTAATTCTTAACATCATCACATAGCTGCATGATCATCATTTCTTAGTACATTTGCATTAGTTTAGAAGAACTAGCAACATAACCGAAAAAGATATAGAATGTTAATATAGAGAAAAAAATAAAAGTAATAATAGTAAAATCAAAACAAAACAACACAAAACAAAACAAAAACCTATAGCTCAGATGCAGCTTCATTCAGTGTTTTAACATGATTACTTTACAATTGGGTATTATTGTGCTGTCCATTTTTGAGTTTTTGTATCTAGTCCTGTTGCACAGTCTGTATCCCTTCAGCTTCAATTACCCATTGTCTTACCCTGTTTCTAACTCCTGCTGAACTCTGTTACCAATGACATATTTCAAGTTTATTCTCGAATGTCCGTTCACATCAGTGGGACCATACAGTATTTGTCCTTTAGTTTTTGGCTGGATTCACTCAGCATAATATTCTCTAGGTCCATCCATGTTATTACATGGTTCATAAGTTTATCTTGTCTTAAAGCTGCATAATATTCCATCGTATGTATATACCACAGTTTGTTTAGCCACTCTTCTGTTGATGGAGATTTTGGCTGTTTCCATCTCTTTGCAATTGTAAATAATGCTGCTATAAACATTGGTGTGCAAATGTCCGTTTGTGTCTTTGCTCTTAAGTCCTTTGAGTAGATACCTAGCAATGGTATTGCTGGGTCGTATGGCAATTCTATATTCAGCTTTTTGAGGAACCGCCAAACTGCCTTCCACAGTGGTTGCACCCTTTGACATTCCCACCAACAGTGGATAAGTGTGCCTCTTTCTCCGCATCCTCTCCAGCACTTGTCATTTTCTGTTTTGTTGATAATGGCCATTCTGGTGGGTGTGAGATGATATCTCATTGTGGTTTTGATTTGCATTTCTCTAATGGCCAGGGACATTGAGCATCTCTTCATGTGCCTCTTGGCCATCCGTATTTCCTCTTCTGAGAGGTGTCTGTTCAAGTCTTTTTCCCATTTTGTAATTGGGTTGGCTGTCTTTTTGTTGTTGAGATGAACAATCTCTTTATAAATTCTGGATACTAGACCTTTATCTGATATATCATTTCCAAATATTGTCTCCCATTGTGAAGGCTGTCTTTCTACTTTCTTGATGAAGTTCTTTGATGCACAAAAGTGTTTAATTTTGAGGAGTTCCCATTTATTTATTTCCTTCTTCAGTGCTCTTGCTTTAGGTTTAAGGTCCATAAAACCGCCTCCAGTTGTAAGATCCATAAGATATCTCCCTACATTTTCCTCTAACTGTTTTATGGTCTTAGACCTAATGTTTAGATCTTTGATCCATTTTGAGTTAACTTTTGTATAGGGTGTGAGAGATGGGTCTTCTTTCATTCTTTTGCATATGAATATCCAGTTCTCTAGGCACCATTTATTGAAGAGACTGTTCTGTCCCAGGTGAGTTGGCTTGACTGCCTTATCAAAGATCAAATGTCCATAGATGAGAGGGTCTATATCTGAGCACTCTATTCGATTCCATTGGTCGATATATCTATCTTTATGCCAATACCATGCTGTTTTGACCACTGTGGCTTCATAATATGCCTTAAAGTCAGGCAGTGCAAGACCTCCAGCTTCGTTTTTTTTCCTCAGTGAACTCATTTTAAGTTGTCCCTTTAAGATGGTAGATTCAAGAACTGCTTTCACAATAATTATTTTGAAAGTCAGTGGATTAAATTAACCAATTAAAAGAAACAGATTGGCAGAATTGATTTTTAAATGCAATCCATTTATATGATGTTTACAAAAGACACATCTTAGACCCAAGGATACATTTAGGTTGAAAGTGAAAGGGTGGAAAAAGAACTTCTATGCAAGCAGTACCCAAAAGAAAGCAGGAGTAGTTTTACTAATATCAGATAAAATAGACTTTAAATGTAAATACATCATAAGAGACAAAGAAGGACATTATGTATTAATAAAAGGGACAATTCAGTAAGAAGAAATAAGAATTACAAATGTTTATGCTCCTAATCAAGAAGCTCCAAAGTGCATGAGGCAAACACTGGCAAAACTGAAAGGAGTAACAGATGTTTCAAAAACAATAATGGGAGGGGTTGCAAGGGTAGTTCAGTGGTAGAATTCTCGCCTCCCATGTGGGAGACCTGGGTTCAACTCCTGGCCTATGCACTTCCCAAGCAAACAAGCAAGCAAACAAACAAACCAAAACAAACAACCAAAAATTCAACAAATGGTGCTGCAATAAGGGGAAACTTACATGGAAAAAGAATGAAATGTGACCCCTGCCATACAGCATACAAAAATAATGATAATGATAACAACAATAATGGGAGACTTCAATACACCACTCCCCTTTATAGCTAAAACAACCAGACAGAGAAATAACAAAGAAAAGGAGAACCTAAACAATGGAATGAATGACCTAATAGACATATATAGATCTTTACACCCAAACACATGAGGATATACATTCTTCTTTAGCACACATGAAACATTCTCCAGGATAGCTCATATGGTTGAAATTATCCAAAGTACTTTCTGTGACCACAAGGAATGAAGCTAGAAATTAATAATCACCAAAGAACCAGAGCTTTCATAAGTATGTGGAGATTAAACAACACACTTTAAGTAATCAGTGAGTCAAAACAGAAATTGCTAAAGAAATTGGTAAATATTGAGACAAATGATAATGAGAATACAACATATCAAACATACAAAAACTTATGGGATGCAGTAAAGGCAATGCTGAAAGGAAAATTTACTGCACTAAATACCCATATTAAAAAACAAGAATGAGCAAAACCTGAGAATTAACTATTCACCTAAAGAATTTAGAGAAAGAACAGCAAAGTAACCTCAAAGCAAATAAAAGAAGAGAAATAACAAAGATTAAAGCAGAAATAAACAAACTGGAGAACAATAAAACAATAGAGAGAATCAACAAAACCAAAAGTCAGCTCTTTGAGAAAATCAATAAAATAGACACCTAGCTAGACTAACAAAGAAAAAAAGAGGGAGGGTGCAAATAAACAAAATCAGAAACTAGAGGGCGTTGTTACCATGGATCACAAAAAATTAAAAAAATAATACAAGAACAGTGTCAACAATTATATGCCAACAAACTAGACACCTTAATGAAATGGAAAAATTCCTCAAAACTCATGAACTACCTATACTGATTCAAGAATAAATAGAAGATTTCAACAAACCAATCACAAGTAAAGAGATTCAATCAGTCATCAAAAATCTTCCCTAAAGAAAATCCCAGAACTAGACTGCTTCACAAAGGAATTTTATCAAACATCACAAAAAGACCTAACACCAATCCTGCTAAAACTCCTCAAAAAAATTGAGGGAAAAGGAATGATAAAAATCAAACTCATTTTATAAAGCTAACATCACTCTAATACCAAAACCAGATAAAGATGCTGTAAGAAAGGAAAACTACAGGCCAATTTCTCTAATGAACATAAAAGCAAGAATTCTTAACAAATAACTATCAAATCGAATCCAATGACACATTAAAAGAAGTATATATCACAATAAAGTGGGGTTTATATCAGGAATGCAAGGGTGGTTCAACACAAGTCAATCAATGTGATACAGCACATTAACAAATCAAAAGGTAAAAATCACATGATCATATTGATTGATGCTGAAAAGGCATTCGAAAAATGTCAGCATCCTTTCTTGAGGAAAACATTTCAAATGGTAGGAATTGAAATAGCCAGCATCATACTTAATGGTGAGAGACTCAAATACCCCTAAGATTGAGAATGAGACAAGAATGCCCATTGTCATCACTATTACTCAACATCATACTACAAGTCTTAGCTGGAGTGATTAGACAAGAGAAAGAAGTAAAACGCATCCAAATAGGAAAGGAGGAAATAAAAGTTTCATTATTTGCAGATGGCATGATCCTATACTTAGGAAATCCTGAGAAATCTATGACAAAGCTACTTGAACTAATAAACAAATTCAGCAAAAGTGTGTGGAATACAAGATTAATATGTTTCTATTCACAAGTGATGATCTGCTGAAGAGAAAATTAAGGAAAAAATTCCACTCAAAACAGTGACCAAAAGAGGGAGGTGTGATGGTGACTCAGTTTCAGAATTCTCACCTGCCATGCTAGAATCCGGGTTTGATTTCCAGCACCTGCCCATGAGGAAGAAAAAAAAAAAAGGTGAACAAAAGAATCAGGTATCTAGGACTAATCCCAATGAGAGATCTCAAGGACTTGTCAAAGAAAATTACAAAACATTGCTAAAAGAAAAATTTTTTATGACCCAAATAGATAGACATTCCTTGCTCATGGATGGGAAAGTTGAATATCATTAAGATGTCAATTCTACCCAAACTGATCTACAGATTCAATGCAATCCCAATCAAAATCTCAATAACCTACTTTGAAGACTTGGAAAAGCAAGTTATCAAATTTATTTGGAAAGTAAAGAGACTCTGAATAGCTAAAGATACCCTAAAAAAGATGAGCAAAGTTGGAGAACTAACAATTTCTGATCTTAAAGCTTACTATTAAAGCCACAGCAGTCAAAACAGCATGGTACTGGCACAAAGATAGAAGTATCAATCAATGGACTCAAAATGAGAGTGTGGAGATAGACCATTATAGTTATGGACAATTGATCTTCAATAAGGCCTCCAAATCCAATGAACTGGGATAGAATAGTCTTTTCAATAAATGTGCATGGGAGAATTGGATATCTATAGCTAAAAGAATGAAAGAGGATCCCTACCTTACACTCTATACAAAAATTAATTCAAAATGGATCATAGACCTAAATGTAAGAGCCAATACCATCAAAACTCTAGAGAAAGTGCAGGGAAACATCTTCAAGATATAGTAATGGGAGACAGCTTCTTAAACTTTACACCTAAAGCACAAAACAGTGGAAGAAAAAATAGATAAATGGTAACATCTTAAGATCAAGAGCTTCTGTGCCACAAAGTTCTGTTCTGAAAAGATGAAGAGGCACCTTTCTCAATGGAGAAAATATTTCAAAGCCACATATCAGAAAAGGGCTTGATATCCTGTGTACATAAAGAAATTATACAGCTCAACAACAAAAAGACAAACAACCCAATTATAAAAGGGGCAGAGGATATGAATGGACATCTTTTGGAAGGGAGAATACAAATAGCTAAGAAGCACGTGAAGAGATGCTCATTTTTATTACCAATGAGGGAAATACAAATAGAGGCAACAATGAGCTATCACCTCACACCTATAAGGATGGCTGCTATTAAACAAACAGAAAACTGTATGTCGGAGAGGATGTGGAGAAACTGGAACATTTATTCACTGTTTATGGGAATGTATAATGGTGCAGCCACTGTGGAAGACAGTTTGACCATTCCTCAGAAAACTAAATATTGGGAGAAGCAGGGCAAGATTGTGGTGTAGTAAGGTGTGGAGTTTGGTTTGTCTTCCAGAGCAGCTAGTAAATAGATAGGAATGGTACAGAACTGCTGGGGGAACACCAGTGACCAGACACACAGTGTACATCAGTCTGGACCAGATGAAACAGCTGAGATTCCACAGAGAACTGTAAGTGCCCCAAGCCACAGACTCGGGTGCCCCTACCCCATGAGCACGGTAGGCTAGTTCCCTAAGAGGAAAGTAAACAGACTGCTCCTAGTAGCAAGGGCTTAGCTCAATCAAGCTCCAATGATTGAATTAATTAAATTCTGACTACTAAAATCAGGCCCCCAGCATAGAGAAACCTGCAATAAACACGAAAGGAAGTAGGAGTTTTTGCCCCAGCAGAAAGGGGGTGGAGCTGACAGAAAAAAAGAGGCTCTTTGATTTAGGCAGCACAAAATATTGGAAAAGGGCTGGACCCCAAGAAAAGGGGGCACATACAGCATGGAGATACATAAAGCCACATACCTAATCAAACTCTTGATTGGCAAACATGGGAAGCAGGAGTCCAGCTCTGAAAATTCTTTTTTGTGTGTGGTTTTGTTTGTTTGCTTTTTGTTTTTTCACTTCTTAAATAGCTTGTTAGATAGAAATGCATTGCCCCAGGCAAGGGCAAAACTAAAACACATCTGAGAGAGAAAGTAACTAGTCAGGTGAACAGGGTTAATTCCTTAAAGGGTCTATCTTCCCCAGTGAAAGGGGTCGGAGCCCATTTCAAGTGGAATAGCTCCTTCAAGGAATTCAGGTCCCAGGGACTGAAACAATAAAAGAAACAAACAGAAACAATCAAAGCCCACATACTGCCTCACTTCTGTCTCAACCATGCCCCTGACAGGGAATGTCTTTTGAAATTAAAGGGACTTCATCACTTTCATATGATTTGAAACTGCGGGCAGACAAGTGCCATAATCTGGGCAGGACAGGAAAAGCACAGAGTCTAGAGGTTTCATAGGAAAGTCTGACAATTTGCTGGGTCTCACCCTCAGGGAAAACTGATGCTGATTACTCTCTTCTCCAGAGTTCTGGGCTGTCTAGTCTGGGAAAATTTGACTGGGGTCTATAATATCTTAGAACCTCCTCCTCAAAAAAATAAAAGAGTCTCCATATAGGCATGGCAAGAAACAAAAAAACAAGAACTGAAAAATCCTGATCAGTTAAGCAGAATCTGTGCTTGAGGTCTAGAATAAGTTGAACTGAATGTCAAAGAACAGATATAGAACAAAGCCATCCAACTAGAAAACCCTAGATAAAAGAGTGAAAACAACCTTCAGAATAAACTAATTAAGGAAACAAAATGCCTAGATACCAGCAGAAAATAATGAGTCATATTTAAAAAATCTGAAGATATGACCCAGTCAAAGGAACAAACCGAATACTTCAAATGAAAAACAAGAGTTAAAACAACTCATTAAGGGTGTTCAACAGACATGCAAAAATCTCATCAAAAATCAAATAAACAGGTTGAGAGAGGATAGAAAGAAGACATTGAGAGAACATAGAGAAGAACTTGAAAGTTTGAAAAAAATCACAGAATTTATGGGAATGAAAGGCACAATAGAAGAGATTTAAAAAACAATGGAAACTTACAACAATAGATTGGAAGAGGCAGAAGAAAGGATTAGTGAACTAGAGAACTGGACATCCGAAATCTGATGCACAAAAGAAAATATAGGGAAAAGAATGGAAAAATGTAAGCAGAGTCTCAGGGAATTGAATGACAGCATTATGCACATGAAAATAAATGTTTTCAGTATCCCAGAAGGAAAAGAGAAGGGAAAAGGAGCAGGAAGACTAATGGAGGAAATGATCACTGAAAATTTCTCATCTCTTATTAAAGACATAAGATTACAGATCCAAGAAGTGCAGTATACCCAAAACAGAATAGACCCAAATAGATATACTCTGACACTTGCTAGTCAGATTGCCAAATGTCAAAGATAAAAAGAGAATTTTGAAAGCAGCAAGAGAAAGGTAATCCAGAACATGCAAGTGAAGCTCAATGTGATTATATGTGAATTTCTCAGCAGAAATCATAGAGACATGAAGGCAATGGTATGATATGTTTAATATCCTGAAAGAGAAAAAAATGCCCATCAATAATTCTATACCCAGCAAAACCATCCTTCAAAAACAAGTTGGAGATTAAAATAATTTTCAGACAAACAGTCACTGAGAGAATTTGTGACTAAGACACTGGCTCTACACTACAGACAGATAGGAAAAGGCAAGAGAGAGAGGTCTGGAGGACAGCGTAGAAATGCAGAATATCAGTAAAGGCAAAAAGAGAAAAAAATTAGATGTGACATATAAAATCCAAAATACAAAATGGTAGAAGAAAGTACTGCTTTTACAGTAATAACATTAAATGTTAATGGATTAAATTCCATGTTCTAGTTTGCAAGCTGCCAGAATGAGATATACTAGAAATGGACAGTTTTTAAAAAGGGGAATTTATTAAGTTGCAAGTTTACATGTTCTAAAGCCATGAAAATGTCCAAATTAAAGCAAGACTATAGAAATGTCTAATCTAAGGCATCCAGGGAAAGTTAACTTGGTTCATTTAGGATGATGACGTTCAGAGTTTCTCTCTCAACTGGAAAGGCACATGACAAACATGGTAACATCTACTAGCTTTCTCTCCAGGCTTCTTGTTTCATGAAGCTCCCCCAGGGGCGTTTTCTTTCTTCATCTCCAAAGGTGTCTGGCTGTGTGGGCTCTCATGGCTCTTTCCAAAATGTTTCCCTCTTAAAGGCCTCCAGTAAGCAACCCCACCTTGAATGGGTGGAGACAAATCTCCATGGAATCCATCTAATAAAAATTTACCACCCACAATTGGGTCATACCTTCATGGGAACAATCAAAAAGCTCCCAACCAGCAATATTAAATGAGGATTAAAGGACATGGCTTTTCTGGGATACAGAAAAGATTCAGACTGGCATATTTCACCCTATGGACTCCAAAAAGACATGTTCTTCACAAATGTAAAATACATTTATTCCATCACAATATAAGAAAGGCTTAAACTATTTCAGTAACAATACAAATACAATACAAAGTCAGAAATGGTACAAAATCTCATCATCTTCTTCAAGGTCCGAGGCAGTACAACTCTTCCACTGCAGCAAGATGGAAGGCTCACCCTCTGCCTTTGGGCAACCTCACCCTTCCCTAGTACTTGAGTGGGTCTGCTCTCCTAGGCTGAGGTTTCTTGACTTCAGACCTTAGACTACATGGTTCTGGCTCTGAAGATATTTTACCTTCACTTCATCCCTCTTCTGAGACTTTTTAGTCCAGATTGGCAGCAATTCCATTTATACAAAGTCCCACAGCAGTCTTTTGGCTTTCTATGTTGTAAGGAAGAATCATGGCCATAAGACAGAAGGAGTTTCCAGAAATCCTTCCTGGATAACTCCATCTCCAATCCTTGCCTTTTCTGAAATGGCTGACTGGTTCCACAGCTGGTTAAATCCTCATGTGGGGCACTATTCTGGAGTCTTCCTTCCTGGAAGCCCAGAATTTTCCAGAACATCAATTTCTGGTTTCTTTCTACTCAAGAGTTCAGTTCTCAGCTTATCTCTTTCCTGTCACATTTCACTATAAACTATGAGGAGAAACCAGGCTGCACTTTCCACATTTCATTTGGAAATCTCTTCTGCTAAATATCTAAGTTCACAGCTTTTAAAATTTGCCTTCCATTCAAAACTACTCATCAAGTTTGCCAGATTATCTTCCATTTTAAAATAAGGATAGCTTTCCTTCCAGTTGGCAATAACACATACCTCATTTCTGTCTAGAGTCTCATCAGAGGTATCTTTAGAGTCCATATTTCTACCAACAGTCTAGGTCGTCTCTATCAAGCTCATCACATCTCTTCCAGAATCTTCCCTTTATCCATTTAAAAAGCTGTTCCAACATGTTTAGTATTTGCAAACCTCAACAGCACCCCACTTCTTTGGTACCAAAATCTATTCTAGTTTGCCAGCTGCTGGAATACAATATACCTGAAACAGACAGCTTTTTAAAAATTTATTAAGTTGCAAGTTTACATGTTCTAAGGTGATGAAAATGTCCAAATTAAAGCAAGGCTATAGAAATGTCCAATCTTATGCATCCAGGTAAAGATATCTTGGTTCAAGTAGGATGATGACATTCAGGGTTTCTCTCTCAACTGGAAAGGCACATAGCAAACATGGCAATGTCTACTAGCTTTCTCTCTATGGTTTGTGTTTCATGAAGCTCCCCCAGGGACGTTTTACTTCTTCATCTCCAAAGGTCTCTGGCTGTGTGGGCTCTTGTGGCTCTTTCCAAAATGTTTTCCTCTTAAAGGACTTCAGTAAGCAACCCCACCTTGAATGGGTGGAGACACATCTCCATGGAATCTATTTAAACAAAAGTTACAACTCACAATTGGGTGGGTCATTTCTCTTGGGGAACAATCAAAAAGGCCCCACCCAGGAATATTGAATGAGGATTAAAGGACGTGGCTTTTTTAGGGTCCACAAGAAATTCAAATTGGCACACTCCCCAATCAAAAGACATAGACTGGAAGAATGGATTAAAAAGCAGGACACATTTATATGCTGTCTACATAAGACTCACTTTAGACCCAAAGACAAAAATAGGTTGAAAGTGAAAGGTTTGGAAAGATATTTCATTCGAACAAAGATCAGAAAAGACCAGGGGTAGCTATGCTAATATCCAACAAATTAGACTTCAAATGTAAAACAATTAAAAGAGACAAAAAGGATACTATGTATTAAGGAAAGGAATAATTCAACAAGAAAACATAACAATCATAAATATTTATGCACTGATCTAGACTGCTCCAAAATACATGAGAAAAACATTGAGAACACTGAATGGAGAAGTAGACACCTCTACCAAATGAGTTGGAGACTTCAATTCCCTGTTCTCATCAATGGATAGAACATCTAGACAGAGGATCTCTAAGGAAACAGAGATTTTGAATAAGCTAAATGAACTAGACTTAACAGACATTTACAGAACATTACACCCCACAAAGGAGGATACATGTTATTCTCAAGTGCTCATGTATCATTCTCAAGAACAGGCCATATGCTGGGTAATAAAACAAGGCTCAATACATTTAAAAACATTGAAATCATACAAAACACTTTCTAGGATCATAACGGAATAAGGTGGAAATCAACAATAGGCAGAGGGCCAGAAAATTCACAAATATATGGAGGCTAAACAACATACTCTTTTTGTATTATTATTATGAACAACAAACAAACATACAAGCATTCTTGATATACAAACATTCTTGACATGGTTGCAATCAATGGTTCACAATATCATCACATAGCTGTGTATTCATCACCATGATCATTGTTTTTGAACATTTGAGTCTCTCCAGCAAAAGAAAGAAAAAAGAAAAAAACTCATGCATGCCATACCCCTTACCTATCCCTCTCATTGGCCACTATAACTTTTAATCAACACACTCTTAAACAATCAGTTGGTCAAGGAAGAAATTTCAAGAGAAATCAGTAAATATCGCAAGGCGAGTGAAAACGAAAACACACATATCAAAATTTATGGGAGGCAGCAAAGGCAGTGCTGAGAGGGAAATTTATTGCCTTCAATGCCTATATTAAAATGAAGAAAGAGAAAAAGTCAAGGAAATAACTGTTCACTTGGAAGGACTAGAGAAAGAACAGGAAACTAGCCCCAAAGTGAACAAAAGGAAAGAAATAAAGAAAATTAGAGCAGAAATAAATGAAATTGAGAATATGAAAACAATAGAGAGAATCAACAAAACCAAAAGTTGGTTCTTTGAGAAAATCAATGGACCATGGCTAAGCTGACCAAAAGAGAGAGAGAGAGAGAGAGAGAGAGAGAGAGTGAGGATACAAATAAATAAAATCACAAATGAAAGAGGGGACATAATCACTGACCTCATTGAAATAAAGGTAATGAGAGGATACTATGAGCAACTATATGCTAATAAATTAAATACCATAGATAAAATGGACAACTTCATAGAAAGGCATGAACAACCAACCCTGACTCAAGAGAAATAGATGACCTCAACAAAACAATCACAAGTAAAGAGATTGAATCAGTCATCAAGAAGCTCCCAAAAGAGAAAAGTCCAGGACCAGATGGCTTCACATGTGAATTCTCCCAAGCATCCAACAAAGAATTAGTATGAATCCTGCTCAAACTCTTCAAAAAAGAGAAAATTGAAGAGGAAGGAAAACTACCTAACTCATTCTATGAAGCCAACATCACCCTAACATGAAAGCCAGCATAGATACTACAAGAAAAGAAAATTACAAACCAATCTTTTTAATGAATATGGATGCAAAAACTCTCAACAAAATACTTACAAATCGATCCAGCAGTGTATTAAGAGAATAATACACCATGACACAGTGGTATTCCAGGTATGCATGGCTGGTTCAACACAAGAAAATCAATTAATGTAGTACACCATAACAATAAGTCAAAGTGCAAAAACCACATGATCATCTCAATTGATGCAGAAAAGGCATCCGACAAAATTCAACATCCTTCCTTGATGAAGACACTTCAAAGGATAGGAATAGAAGGGAACGTCCTCAACATGATAAAGGGAATATATGGAAAAACCCACAGCTAACATCATCCTCAATGAGAAAAGACTAAAGTCTTTCCCTTTAGGCTCAAGAACAGGACAAGGATGCCCACTGTCACTATTGTTGTTCAACATTGTGCTGGAAGTTCTAGCCAGAGCAATTGTCAAGAAAAAGAAATAAAAAGTATCCAAATTGGAAAGAAAGAAGTAAAACTCTCACTGTTTGCAGATGACATGATTCTATATGTCAAAAATCCAAAAAAAAATCTATAGTAAAGCTGCTAGAGCTAATAAATAAGTAAGCAAAGTGGCGGGGTACAAGATCACATCCAAGCATCAGTGATATGTCTATACACTAGTCATGAGGAAATCAAGGAAAAAATTCCATTTACAATAGCAACCCAAAGAATCAAATATTTAGGAATAAATTTAAGTAAGGATACTTAAGACCTATATACAGAAAACTACAAGAAATTGCTAAAAGAAATCATGGAAAACCTAAATAAATGGAAGGGCATACTGTGTCCATGGATTGGAAGGCTAATATAATTAAGATGTCAATTCAACTCAAATTGATTTCTAGATTCCATGCAATATCAATTAAAATCCAAACAACATTCTTTGCAGCAATAAAAAAACTAATAACCAAATTTATTAGGGGTAGGGTGCCTAATAACTAAAAATATCTTGAGAAAGAAAAATGCAGTAGGAGGTTTCACACTACCTGACTTTAAAGCATATTATGAAGGTACAGTGGTCAAACAGCATGGTATTGGCACAAAGATAGATATACTGGCCAGTGGAATTAAATTGAATGTTCAGAAATAGATCTTCTCATCAATGGACTATTGATCTTTGATAATGTAGTCAAGCCAACCCACCTGGGACAGAGTAGCCTCTTCAATAAATGGTGTTTGGAGAACTGGTTATCTGTATGCATAAGAATGAAAGAGGATCCATATCTCACACCTTATGCAAAAATGAACTCAAAATGGAACAAAGACCTAACTACTAGAGTTAAGACCATAAAACTATTGGAAGAAAATATAGGAAAACACTTTATAAGTCTTGTAATATGAGGCAGTTTCCTAGACCTTATACCCAAAGCATGGGCATTGAAAAAAGAAACAGATAAATGAGATTTTCTCAAAATTAAACACTTTTGTGCATCAAAGAACTTTGTCAGGCAAGTAAAAAGGCAGCCTACACAATGGGAGACAATATTTGGAAGCCACATATCAGATAAGAATTTAGTGCCCAGAATATATAAAGAGATTCTTCAACTCAAGAACAAAAAGACAGACTTCCGGGTCAAGATGGCAGCTTAACAATGTGCACATTTTAGTTTGTCTTCCAGAACAACTACTAAATAACCAGAAACAGTACAGAACAGCTCCAGGAGCCACGATAGTGACCAGACACACAGCGTACCCCAGTCTGGACCAGTTGGACCAGCTGCGAGCACCTCCCAGAACCGTCAGTTCCCAAAGCTGCGGCGGCCAGTGCCCCTCCCCCACAGGCCGCTTCCCAGAGGGGAAAGGAAAGTACTTTACCAGCAGCAGGGACTGGGCACAATCAAATGCCAATTGTGGAACTAATTAACAAATTCTGACCACTAAGAATAGGCCCCCAGCTTAGGTGAACCTGATCAAAGTGGAGGTTGCTCATTTTTGCCCCAGCGCCAAGGGGGCAGCACTGACAGAAAAAGGGGGGGAAAAAAGAAGGAAACAGAGGTTTTTGTGGCTGTGTATCTACAAAGGCTTGACTGCCTCTGGATACAGAGGCAGGACTTTTCAAGCTATAACTGCCCCAGGCATAGGCAGAAGTGAGCTCTTTTGGGGGCTTATCTGGAGCATGTGCCCTCCCCAGGGGAGGGGTGAAACCCCACCCAGGTGGAATCCCTCCATCAAGGAATTCAGACACTAGGGCTTGGTAATTTGAAGCCATTAAAACCAGCCTACAACCTCTCCTCTGTCTCCACCACACCCCCAGCAGGGAGAGTTTGCCAAAGTTAAAGGCACTGCATCATCTTATGCTGGTGGGACGTGCAAGCAGACAAGCACCACATACTGGGCAGAATAAGAAAAACAGAGTCCAGAGACTTCACAGGAAAGTCTTTCAACCTGCTGGGTCTCACCCTCAGGGAAAACCAACGCAGGTGACTCTTTCCTCCTGATAGGAGGCCAGTTTGGTCTGGGAAAATCTGGCTGGGGTCTATAATATCTAAGTAGACCCTCCTAAGTGTGTGTGTTGGGGGGGGGGGAGGCACCACACAAGCAGGGCAAGAAACAAGAAAACAAGAACTGAAAAATTCTCCTCTGTTAAACAAAACTTAAGCTAAAGGTCCAGATAAAGCTGAACGGAATGTCAAAGAACAGATAGACAACAAATTCATCCAGCAAGAAAACCCTAGATAAAAGAAGTGAAAACAATCTCCAGAATAAACTAATTAAGGTAATTAAGTGCCTAGATGCCAGCAAAAAATAACAAATCACACTAGGAAAATTGAAGATATGGCCCAGTCAAAGGAACAAACCAACAATTCAAATGACATACAGGAGCTGAAACAATTAATTCAGAACGTACAAACATACATGGAAAACCTCATCAAAAACCAAATCAATGAATTGAGGGAGGATATAAAGAAGGCAAGGAAAAAACAAAAAGAAGAAACTGAAAGTCTGAAAAAACAAATCACAGAACTTACGGGAATGAAAGACACAGTAGAAGAGATGAAAAAAACAATGGAAACCTACAATGGTAGATTTCAAGAGACAGAACATAGGATTTCTGAACTGGAGGATGGAACATCTGAAATCTGACAAGAAACAGAAAGTATAGGGAAAAAAATGGAAAAATATGAGCAGGGACTCAAGGAATTGAAAGACAATATAAAGCGCATGAATATATGTGTTGTGGGTGTCCCAGAAGGAGAAGAGAAGGGGAAAGGAGGAGAAAAACTAATGGAGGAAATTATCACTGAAAATTTCCCAACTCTTATGAAAGACTTAAAATTACAGATCCAAGAAGTACAGTGTACCCCAAAGAGAACAGATCCAAATAGACATACTCCAAGACATTTAATAATCAGAATGTCAGAGGTCAAAGAGAAAGAGAGGATCTTGAAAGCAGCAAGAGAAAAACAATCCATCACATATAAGGGAAGCCCAATAAGACTATGTGCAGATCTCTCAGCAGAAACCATGGAGGCGAGAAGACAATGGGATAATATATTTAAATTATTAAAAGAGAAAAACTGCCAACCAAGAATTCTATATCCAGCAAAATTGTCCTTCAAAAATGAGGGAGAGGGCGGGCCGCGGTGGCTCAGCGGGCAAAGTGCTTGCCTGCTATGCCGGAGGACCTCGGTTCGATTCCCGGCCCCAGCCCATGTAACAAAAACGGAAAAACAAAATACAATAAAAAACAAGAAAGTGTTTGGAGATGTTTCCCTTTCTTCCTTCCTTCCTTCCTTCTATCCTTCCTTCCTTCTCTCTGTCTTTCCTTTAAAAAAAAAAAAAAATGAGGGAGAAATTAAAACATTTTCAGACAAAAAATCACTGAGAGAATTTGTGACCAAGAGACCAGCTCTGCAAAAAATCCTAAAGGGAATACTAGAGACAGATACAAAGATGAAAGAGAGAGGTGTGGAGAAGAGTGTAGAAAGGAAGACTATGAGTAAAGGTAAAAAGAAGGAAAATTAGATATGACATATAAAATCCAGAAGGCAAAATAGTAGAAGCAAGTACTACCCATGCAGTAATAACACTGAATGTTAATGGATTAAACTCTCCAATCAAAACACATAGTCTGGTAGAATGGATTAAGAAACAGGACCCATCTGTATGCTGTCTCTACTCAAAGGACATGAGGCCAAGGACACAAGTGGACATTTACACACCAATGTTTATAGCAGCATTATTAACAATTACCAAGAGAGGAAACAGCCAAAATGTCCATCAACAGAGAGTTGACTAAACAAACTGTGACATTTACATAAGATGGAATATTATGCAGCTGTAAGACAGAATAAAGCTATGAAGTATGTAACAACATGAATGGACCTTAAGGACATTATGCTGAGTATGATTAGCCAGAAACAAAAGGACAAACACTGTATGGTCTCACTGATATGAACTGACATTAGTGAATAAACTTGCAATATTTCCTTGGTAACAGAGACCATCAGGAGATAGAAATAGGGTAAGATATTGGGTAATTGGAGCTGAAGGGATACAGATTGTGCAACAGGACTGAATATAAAAACTCAGAAATGGACAGCACAATATTACCTAACTGTAATACAATTATGTTAAAACACTGAATGAAGCTGCATATGAGAATGATAGAGGGAGGAGGGCTGGGGCATAAATGAAATCACAAAGAAAGATAGACAATAAAGATTGAGATGGTGTAATCTAGGAATGCCTAGAGTGTATAATGATAGTGACTAAATGTACAAATTTAAAAAATGGTTTTGCATGAGGAAGAACAAAAGAATGTCATTACTGCAGTGTGCTGAAAATAGATGGTACTTAATATTTTAAAATTTCAAAAAAAAAAAAAGAACAGAAAGACAAACAGCCCAAATAAAAAATGGGCAAAACACATGAACAGACACTTCTCAGAAGAGGAAATACAAATGGCTAAATGGCATATGAAAAGATGCTCAACTTCCCTGGCTATTAGGGAAACACAAATCAAAACTACAATGAGATATCATCTGACATCCACTAAAATGGCCATTATCAAAAAAAATGAAAAGCAAATGATGAGTGCTGGAGAGGATGTGGAGAAAGAGGCACACTTATCCATTATTGGTGGGAACGTAAAGAGTACAACAGCTTTGGGAGGCAGTTTGGCAGTTCCTCAAGTATAGACTCGCCATATGATCCAGCAACTGCATTACTAGGCATATATTTGGAGGACCTGAAGACAAGGACACAAATGGACATTTGCACACCAATGTTTGTAGCAGCATTATTTATGATTGCCAAGAGATGGAAACAGCCCAAATGTCCATCATCAACTGTAAAACAGAATAAAATCATGAAGCCTGAAGCAATGTGGATGAAACTGAAGGTCATTATGCTGAGTGAAATTAGCCAGAAACAAAAGGACATATACTGTATGGTCTCACTAATATCAACTAATGTTAATGAGCAAACTTTAAGAGTTAAAGTTAAGATCACATTTTATCAAGAGATAGAAAGAAGGTTGAGATCGGGCATTTGGTGCTGAAGGATTATAGATTGTGCAACAGCATTGACTGTAAAAATTTAGAAATGGATAGCACAATATTACCTAATGGTAGCACAATAATATAAATACACTGAATAAAGCTGAATGTGAGTATGGTTGAGGGAGAAGGGCTGACGGCATGTATGAAACCAGAAAGAAAGATAGAAGATAAAGACTGAGACAGTATAACTTAGGAATGCCTAGAGTGAGCAATGATGGTGATTAAATGTACAAATATAAAAACTATTATAAAAGTCACAATATTTATGAGTTGTAACTGATATTTCTAAATTTTGAGATCCTGAGCTATTTGTATATAACCTGGTTATTCCCTGAAATTTCAGGTATTTATGTGACATCTGAGACTCAGAGTTAGAGCACTGAAGCTATGAAAGTCAGTATTACCCCATTCAGCAAATGTTTAAAAAGCTGCAAAAGTGATTAGACTTTGACTAGAGATATAATGAAGCTGATTTGGAAAGGATTAAGGTAAATTAGAATGCTGGGTAAAGGATGATATGGTCCATATTTTCAAACTTGAAGCTCTGCACAAGACCAAAGGGAGGGATGTTTATTTGGTGCAAAATTTATATTTTGGGTAGTACATTATCTAATTTAACGTGTATGGTCAATTTACTCGAATACCATAATACATAGAATCTTGAATAGGGTGTGAGATCTTGCTGGTTTGTACAGATTAGTATGATGTCTTGATATATCCCAGAGTAATTTGGACAGAGAGTTAAAAAGCATTTGCAAAATGAGGAGAAAGGAGGAAATATTCAACTTCCCTATCTGAGGAATTCCTGATATTCTCACAAGTGGTGGGGACAAACAATTCAATAGACTGAGCCCTCAGTCTTTGGACTCATCCCTATGAAGCTTATTCCTGTAAAGGAGAAGCTAAGCCTACCAATTATTATACCTAAGAATAACTCCCAGAGAACCTCTTTTCTTGCTCAAATGTGGCCTCTCTCTCTAAGCCCACTCAGCAGGTGAACTCACTGCCCTCTCCCCTATGTGGGACACGACTTCCAAGGGTGTAAATCTCCCTGGCAATGTGGGACCTGACTTCCAGGGATGAGCCAGGACCCAGCATCACGGGAATGAAAAAGCCTTCCTACCAAAAGGGGGAAGGAAAAAATGAGGCAAAGCTTCAGTGACTAAGAGATTTCAAACAGAGTCAAGAGATTATCCTGGAGGTTATTCTTACACATTATATAGTTATCCCTTCTTAGTTTATGGTGTGGCTAGGGGGAAATATCTTAAACTGTTCAGCTGTGTTCCAACAGCCTTGGTTCTTGAAGAAGACTCCATAACTATACAGCTTTTACGATGTGACTGTGATCCTGAAAGCCTTGTGTCTGATGCTCCTTTTATCCAGGGTATGAACAGATGAATAAGAAAATAAGGATAAAAAATAGTTAGTAGGGGGAGATTGTTCTAGTTTGCTAGCTGCCGGAATGCAATATACCAGAAAATGGAATGGCTTTTAAGAAGGGGAATTTAATAAGTTGCTAGTTTACTGTTCTAAGGCTGAGAAAATTTCCAATTAAAACAAGTCTATAGAAATGTCCAATCTAAGGCATCCAGGGACAGATACCTTGGTTCAAGAAGGCCGATGAGATTCAGAGTTTCTTTCTCAAGTAAGGAGGCACATGGCGAACATGGTCAGGGTTTCTCTCTCATCTGGAAAGGCACGTGGTGAACATAGCATCATCTGCTAGCTTTTTCTCCTGACTTCTTGTTTCATGAAGCTCCCCAGGAAACATTTTCCTTCTTCATCTTCAAAGGTCGCTGGCTGGTAGACACTCTGCTTCTCGGGGCTATGTCATTCTGCTCTCTCAGAATCTCTTGCTTTCTTCAAAATATTTCCTCTTTATAAGATTCCAGTAAACTAATCAAGACTCATCTAGAATGGGTGGAGACACATTTCCACCTAATCCAGTTTAACAACCAGTCTTGATTGAGCCACATCTCTAGGGAGTTAACTTAAATTTCCAACATACAGTACTGAATAGGGATTAGAAGAAGTGGCTGCCTTTATAAAATGGGATTAGGATTAAAACATGACTTTTCTAGGGTACATAATCCTTTTCAGACCAGCACAGAGATAAAGGATAAAAATTGGGTAGATTGTAATACTGTGGGTCAATGAGAGGAAAGGGGTAAGTGGTAAGAGAGGTATGAGTTGCCCAATAGATGGAGGGAGCCAAAGGGTACAATTACTGAGAAGTAGGATGGTAAACTGTGATACATTTATATGATGGAATTTGTTGTGGCTACACAAAGAAAGGACATCAAGAGACATACAATGAACTGAATAAACCTTGGGGACAATGTGTTGTACAAAATAAGCCAGAAGCAAAAGAGAAAATATACTAAGGTATCTCTCAGAAAATACTTATAAGAGAATTGGACCCTACCTAGATTGTAAACTCTTACAGCAGCCACACTTAGTCTGATGTTCTAAATGTATTTCTAGATTCTGAGACACTGAGCAATATGTGTATCAGCTTGTATTTCCCTGGAACTTTGAGTAACTCTGTGATACCTATGTCACAGAAATGGAGTGTTGCAGCCCCCAAAATTAGCATAGCTATATATAATAACAGTTAAAGTATCCAAAAAAGAGATCAAGCCTCAATTAGAATTTAATATGAAGCCACTCTAGCTGGGCTGTGTCTAAGGTAAATTAGAATACAGGGTAAAAGATGATAATGTCTGTACTCTAGAGCTTCACCTACTGTATGAGGCCAAAGATAGAGAGGTTTATTATGTCTAGAACCTAAATTTTCTGTAATACATAATTTAAATCAACCTCTGTGGATAGCTCATTTAAACAACCCAAATGCCTGGAGTCCAGAACAAGAATGAGGACTTGTAACTCTCTATATCTTCATATAACAACAGAATATAACTCAGACTCTGGTAGGCTGATAATTGAAAGGTATTGGTGAAGTCCCTTGAGGATGTGAAGGGGAAATAAATATATATATTTATAATATAATACATATATTAAACTCTCCCATCTGGGAAGCCCTGGGTACTCTCTCAGCCATTGGGGACTCCCAAGAAAATATGCCAGGCCCTATATTTTGAGGCTTGCCCTTATAAAACATGTTTCCATAAGGGATAAGCTGAGATTACCCATAATGAGGCCAAAGAGTTGCTTCCAGGAAGTCTCTTTGTTGCTCAGATGTGGTCTCTCTCTCCCTAAGTCCAACTCTGCAAGGAAAATCATTACCCTTCCATCTTCAAGGAACTTGACATTGAGGGGTGAAACTTTCCCTGACAATGTGGGGCATGGATCCCATGGATGAGTCTGGCCCTGGCACTGTGGAATTGACAACACCTTCCAGATCAAAAGGGGGGAAAGACATGTAATAAATAAGGTACCAGTGGCCAAATGAGATCAAATGGAATAAAAAGGCTATTCTGGAGGCCACTCTTATGCCAGCTTCAGTTAGATAGCGCTAATTGCCATGGTCTGCTAAATCTCAATATCACTCTTGTTGACTTAAGAGCACCTAGGGCTTGAACTGAGCCCTATAAATGTTTCATATGCTAAATTTGCTTTCCTGGAACTTATAATTCCCAGAGGATTCCTAGGTCAGAAAAATCCTGAAATCCAGAGGGACTAGCCTCTCCAAGATAATCAGTTTATTACATCCCCTTGTCCTTTAGTATTAACACCCCTTCTCAACATGAAAAAGTCAGAAGGGACACTACCCAACCCTATGATTGGGAGAAGGATCAAAGGAGAAGGAGGAGGTATAACGGAGGAAATAGGATTTAACAATGAGCATGGCTGCTGAACCACTATATTAATAACTCTTCTAGCCTCCAATGTTTTGGAGCAGTGCAAGGGAAAGATAAATTTGTGGAGTCTGTTCTGTTCAACTGATGTTGCCACTGCATGCAACTGGTGTTGCTGTTGCTTGACCTTGGTAAGAAATAATTGAAATGTGCACTCTAGCTGGGAGGACTGGCTATCCTCCCAGAAGGAGGTGTACTTTAATAAAGTTTTCTAGGTCCCAGAAAGCTCCTATAAGTCTCTAGTCAGTTCCCAGAGGACCCAACTGGGCCTAGCCATGTAAGCTAATTGGAACTTGGCCACTACTGTGTGAATATCATAAAAACTGCATGCAAGCAGTTAGAGAGAGAAAGAGGAGATCTTAAGAAAAAGAAAAAGAAAGAAAGAAGAGAAACTTAGGAGACATAGAAGAAGGGAGAGAAGAACCTTATGAGAGAGGGAGAGCACCTCATCAGAATCTTATGCTCTGCTATGGATTTTAACTATGGAGACTCTGAATGCTGTTTTCAAGATTGCTGTGGATTTTTACTAACTTGGAATGCTGCTTCTGAAACTCTCCAGCACTTCTCTTCAGGTGTTGGTGCCATCTTATCTGGTGATGTAACTATGCTTTATTTTTAAAGACTCTTTTAATTACTATCTTTTAATTATTTTCCTTAATTACTTTCCTAATAAAATCTATTTTTTAATCATTGAAGTCTAGGTTGTCTGCAAATCCAAACCTATAAATTATGTGGCCACAAATATTATGTTGCATTTCGTGTAGCAAGCAGTTAGGTGGAAAAATCTGGTATGGTGGAATGGTATCCCAAGGCAAATTGTTGGATCTTTTCTGTAACTACTTGTTGAAGGTGCTTTGAAAAGTATTGCTTCTTTTTTCTTTCTTTACTTTGTATATGAGTTATATTTTACTATAAAAAAAGTTTTGTTAAAAAAGTGCATTGCCTTTGGGGACCAGGACTTCCAACCCTGCAGAATACAAAGTTTCAAGGATGAGAAGAACAAAATCCTCCAGTGGTTAACTGATGGCAATTTGGATGGCTCCTACTTCCACACCTTGGATCTAGAAACCTTTTGGAGACACTGTGTCATACAGAAGTCTCTGATTCAGTGAAAATATTATATCCTAAAGGATAGCACTCCATCCTTGCACAATATTACTTCTGAGCTGGTGCTTCACCTGCACCTTCAGCAAGGTATTCCAATACTTTATCTGGCCAATAGCTTCTGGATCTTATGGTGTGTAGCACAACTAGTCAGTCTTCTGGTCATGGGCTCACTCTTGTATCTCTTTACTGTAAAATGGGTCTTTGGTTGATATGTTTTGTGGGATTCCATGCCTGTGAATCAGAAACTCTGTAAGCCCTTAGACTGTAGTGGTCGCTGAGGCTTTGCAAATAGAGAAGGCAAAGAAAAAGCCCTACCCAAAGAGATGTCTCCCCTGTGAGAACAAACCACTAGCCCTCCCAGGATGGAGAGGGTCTGATGTAGCTAGCTTGACACTAAGTAGCTGGTTGGTCTCTTGAAGGAAAAGTGCCATCTAAGGGCTATAGCATTGATCTCTGTCAGATTAGGCTTTCAGAGGTGGTTATAGCTAAACCAGTCTTGGTAAACTAGGACCAATACCCTTGGCCCAGGTGTAGCCTCCACCTTTGCCACTGTGGACACTCTGTTCATGTGCCCATCATGCCTGTTCTGGAGTGGCTGATGACAAAGTCTGTCTAATGTCAACTGGACAAATCATTTTGCCTACAATTAGTTGTAGAACATATTTCAGACTTTGACATGGGTTACAATTTTACAATTTTAGGTTTTTACTTCTAGCTACTCTAAAATATTGGAGACTAAAAGAGATATCAATTTAATGATTCAGCATTCATATTCATTTGTTAAGTCCTATCTTCTATTTATAATTCCACCATCACCTTCGATCTTTCCATACCTGTCATTGGGGTTGTTTGGGTTATGGCATTTATAAATATTTTACATTGGAAGGGTCTATCACTAATATGGGATAGGGAGATGGAAATATCTGATGTTCTGGAGAGGCTGGGCTAGGTTTCAGGACTTATCTGGACCAGGGACCCATGTGGAGGTTGTAGATTTCTGGCAAGTTACTCTAGTGACTGGAATCCTTGTGGAATCTTATAATTGCCCTAGGTGTTCTTTAGGATTGGCTGGAATGGCCCTGGTTGGGGGTTGGCAGGTTATGATAGGTAGCAAGGTCTAACTGAAGCTTGCATAAGAGCAGCCTCCATAGTAGGCTCTTGACTCGATGTGAACTCTCTCTGCCACTGATATTTTATTAATGACATTTCTTTTCCCCCTTTTTGTCTGGATGGAATTGTTTATCCCACAGTGTCAGGTCTGGATTCATCCCTGGGACTCATCTCCCATGTCACCAGGGAGACTTTCACCCCTGGATGTCATGTCCCACATAGGGGAGAGGGCAATGATTTCACTTGCAGAGTTGGGCTAAGAGACTGAGGCCACATCTGAGCAACAACAGAGGTTCTCCAGAAGTAACTCTTAGGCATGCCTGTAGGTAGTCTAAGCTTCTATGCTACCTACATAAACTTCACAAGAGTAAGTCTCATGATCAAGGGCATGGCCTATTGATTTGGGTGACCCTGAAGTTTGACACAGTATCAGGGGATTCCCTGATGGTAAGGTTTAATAGTTCCATAGTCTTTCTCCCCTCCCTCAAGGGACTCTGTCAATACTTTTTGATTATCTGCTTAATATACTCTAGGATGTTTCCAGGCATTACAATAATCTATACAGGGTTAAAGGACTTTTTCTCATTCTGTGATCTCTGTGTTTCAGTTGCTCAAATGAACTATACAGATAGGTTGAATTAGACTATGCACTACAGAAAATTTCAGTTCCAGATCACAGAAATCTTTCTTCTATTGGTCTCAAAGAGTATGTGTGGCTCTAAAATACAGACACTGTCTTCCTTACCCCTATATTCTGAATTACTTTAACCCCAACATGTTTGGCTTCATTCTTATCTCTAAATATCATGTTATATATATATATAACAGCCTCTCAAAATCCAGAAATAATAATCACCACTCCGGACTTAATGTGTCTGCTCTAAAAGCTTACAATCTAGGCCCCTGTTTTCTTATAAGCATTTTCTAAAGGTGACCATACCATTCTTGTTTTTTTTTTTTTTCTGGCTTATTTTGTCTCACCAAATGTTCCACATGCTCATTCACATCGTTGCATGCCTCACGACATTGTTCCTTTTTGTAGCAGCACAGCCTTCATTCATAAGTATACACCATCTTTCACCATTCTTCTCTGTCAGTGCATCCTTCAGCCAACTGCCTTCATTGGGCATCATGTAGAGGGCCCAAAGTCCACAGTCCATCAATAGTCTCAATTTTAAATAATTTCATTGTTACCAAGAGAGAGAAAACCAATAAACACACTCTCACCAAATAGGAAATCTAAACCTCCTTTTAACTCTTGTCCCTCACCCCATTATTTACCTCTGCTGTTGCTGTGGTAGTGCTGATGGTTTCCTTTTGAACATAGCTCATCGCATGCAATATCAGTTTTCCCCCTGTACTCTGGACTTAAACACTCTTTATACAAGAATCAAATCTTTGAAGTAATTCTTACAAGAACTCATCCGTATTTCTAGTGTGAGTTAGTGGACACATAGGTCTATACACTCCCTTTCAATCTTGTTCATCTTCAATATGATAATATTAGTTATAGACCCACTAGAGAATCACCTTCGCTCCTATCTTACATTGGGGTTCAACCTCATTAGTTAACAGTTCACGCATCTCTAGCTTCTATGTATCTCTAAGTCCCCTGTATTCTATATTATAAGTCTCTGATTATACCTTTATGCTGGTCATAAAAGTGGAATCATGCAGTATCTGTCCTTTTGTGTCTGGCAAATTTCACTCAGCATTATGTCCTGAAGCCTCATCCATCTTGTCATGTGCTTCAGGACATAATTTTGTCTAACTGCTGAATAATATTCCATCATATGTATATACCACATTTTGTTGATCCATTTGTCTGTTGATGGGCATTTGGTTTGTTTCCATCTTTTGACGATTGTGAATAATGCTGCTATGAACATTGGTGTGCAAATGTCTGTTTGTGTCACTGCTTTCAGCTCTTCTGGGTATATATGAAGTAGTGCTGTAGCTGGGTGTTCTAGTTTGCTAGTTGCTGGAATGCAATGCACCAGAAATGGAATGACTTTTTAAAAGGGGAATTTAATAATTTAATAAGTTGCAAGTTACAGTTCTAAGGCTCAGAAAATGTCCAATTAAAGCAAGTCTATAGAAATGTCCAATCTAAGGCATCCAGGGAAAGATACCTTGATTCAAGTAGGCTAATGAAGTTCAGGGTTTCTCTCTCAAGTTGGAAGGCACATGGTGAACACAGTCAGTGTTTCTCTCTCATCTGGAAAGGCACATGGTGAACACAGCGTCATCTGTTAGTTTTCTCTCCTGGCTTCCTGCTTCATGGCCTCCCTGGGAGGCATTTTCCTTCTTCATCTCCAAAGGTCGCTGGCTGGTGGACTCTCTGCTTCATGGTGCTGTGGCATTCTCTGCTCTCTCAGAATCTCCAGCTTTCTCCAAAATGTTTCCTCTTTTATAGGATTCCAGTAAACTAAGCTCCACCTAATCCATCTTAAGAACCACTCTTGGTTCTCCAGGGAGATTACCTAATTACATATTCATACATACGTACTGAATAGGGATTAAAAGAAATGGCTGTCTTTACAAAATGGGATTAGGATTAAAACATGGCTTTTCTAGGGTACATACATCCTTTCAAACCAGCACACTGGATCATAAGGCAACTTGATATTTAGTCTCCTAAGGAACTGCCAAACAGTCTTCCATAGTGGCTGCACCTTTGTACATTTCCACCAGCTGTGTATAAGTGCTCCAGTTTCTCCATATTCTCTCTGAGATTTATAGTTTCCTGATTGTTTAATAGCAGCCATTCTTATAGGTGTGAAGGGGTGTCTCATTGTAATCTTGATCTGCAATCCCCTTATAGCCAATGAAAATGAGCATCTCTTCATGTGCTTTTGAGTCACCTGTACTTGCTCTTCAGAAAAATGGCTATTCATATCTTTAGCCCATTTTATAATTGGATTGTTGTTCTTTTGTTCTTTTGTTGTATGATTTGTTCATATACATAGAAAATCAAACCTTTGTCTGATAATGTGATTTCCAAATATTTTCTGCCATTGAGTTGGCTGCCCTTTC
This sequence comes from Tamandua tetradactyla, assembly GCF_023851605.1. Classification (NCBI taxonomy): domain Eukaryota; kingdom Metazoa; phylum Chordata; class Mammalia; order Pilosa; family Myrmecophagidae; genus Tamandua; species Tamandua tetradactyla. The sequence continues at coordinate 14,270,505 of NC_135350.1, forward strand.
ACCTTTTTGACAAAGACTTTTGATGTGAAAAAGCATTTGATTTTGAGGAGTTCCCATTTATCTATTTTTTCTTTTGTTGCTTGTGCTTTAGGTGTAAAGTTTAGGAAGCTACCTACTATTACTAGGTCTTGAAGATGTTTCCCTACATTTTCTTCTAGAAGCTTTATGGTGGTAGTTCTTATATTTGGGTATTTGATCCACTTTGATTTAATTTCTGTATAGAGTGTAAGATAGAGGTCCTCTTTCATTCTCTTGGCTATTGATATCCAGGTCTTCCAAGCCCATGTATTGAAAAGACTATTTTGTCCCAGTTCAGAGGATTTGGGTACCTTGTCAAAAATCATTTGACCATAGATTTGGTGTTCTATTTTGCATTCTCAATTTGATTTCATTGGTTAATACTTCTGTCTTCGTACTAGTACCATGCTGTTTTGACCACTGTGGCTTTATGTAGTTTTCTGTGTACAAATCCTTTACGTGCCTAGTTAAGTTCATTCCTAAGTGCTTGATTCTTTTAGTTGCTATTTTGAATAGAACTTTTTCCTTAACTGACTGTTCAGCTAGCTCATTGCTTGTGTATAGAAATGTTACTGATTTTTCCACATTAATTTTATATCCCACCACCTTGCTGAATTCATTTATTAGCTCAAGAAACTTTGCTGTAGATTTCTCAGGATCTTCCAAGTATAGTATCATATCATCTGCAAATAATGATAGTTTTACTTCTCATTCAAATAATGACAGGGATTATTTCTCATCAATTTGGATGCCTTTTATTTCTTTGTCCTGCCTGATTGCTGTAGCTAGAACTTCTAGCACAATGTTGAATAATAATGGTGACAGTGGGCATCCTTTTCTTGTACCTGATCTTAGGGTGAAGGTTTTCAGTCTCTCTCCATTTAGTACAATGCTGGCTATCATAAGTTTTTCATATATTCCCTTTATCATATTGAGGTAGTTACCTTTGATTCCTATCTTTTGGAGTGTTTTTATCAGAAAAGGATGCTGAATTTTGTTGAAAGCTTTTTCACCATCAATCAAGATGATCATGTAATTTTTCCCTTTTGATTTGTTAATGTGATGCATTACATTAATTGATTTTCTTGTGTTGACCCATCCTTGCATTCCTGGTACAAACCCCACTATGGTCATGGTGTATAATTCTTTTAATGTGTTGTTGGATTCGATTTGCTAGCATTTTGTTGTGAATTTTTGCATCTATATTCATTAGGGAGATTGACCTGTAGTTTTCCTTTCTTGTAGCATCTTTACCTGGCTTTGGTATTAAAATATTAGCTTCATAAAATGAGTTAGGCAGAGTTCCTTTTTCCTCAATTTTTTGGAAAAGGTTGAGCAGAATTGGTGTTAGTTCTTTCTAGAATGTTTGATAAAATTCCCCTGTGAAGTAATCTGGCCCTGGGTTTTTCTTTGTAGGAAGATTTTTGATGACTGATTGTATATCTTTACTTGTGATTGGTTTGTTGAGATCTTCTGTTTCTTCCTGAGTCAGTGTAGCTTGCTCATGTGTCTCCAGGAATTTGTCCATTTCATCTAAGTTGTCTAGTTTGTTGGCATATAGTTGTTCATAGTATCCTCTTATGATTTATTTCTTCAGGATCTGTGGTAATGCACCCCTCCTCATTTCTGATTTTGTTTATTTGCATTCTCTCTCTTTTTTTCTAGCGGTCCATCAATTTTATTGATTTTCTCAAAGAATCAACTTTTGGTTTTATTGATTCTATTGTTCTTTTGTTCTCCCATTCATTTATTTCTGCTTTAATCTTTGTATTTCTCTTCTCCTATTTCCTATGGGGTTAGTTCACTGTTCTTTCCCAAGTTTCTCCAGGTTTTGCTGTTAAGTCCTTGGTTTTTGCTCTTTCTTGTTTTTTTTTAATGGCTTTTTTTTTTTTTTTTTTTTTGCATGGGAACTGAACCTGGTTCTCCAGCACAGCAGGCGAGAATTCTGCTGCTGAGCCACTGTGGCCTGCCCTTGTTTTTTAATATAGGCATTTAAGGCAATAAATTTCCCTCTCAGCACAGCATTTGCCACATTCCCTAAGTTATAAGTTGTATTCTTATTTTCATTCATCTCCAGATAGCTACTGATTTCTCTAACAATTTCTTCTTTGACCCACTGATTGTTTAAGAGTGTGTTATTTAATCTCCATATATTTGTGAATGTTCTCATTCTTTGGTAGTTATTGAGTCCAGCTTCATCTCATTGTAATCAGAGAAAGTGTTGTGAATTATTTCAATATTTTTAAATTTATAAAGCCTGTTATGTGTCCCAGCATAAGGTCTGTCCTAAAGAATGTTCCATGAGCACTAGAGAAGAATATATAAACTTATGCTTTGGGGTGCAATGACCTATATATGTCTGTTAGGTCTAATTCATTTATCAAGTTATTTAACTTCTCTATTTCCTTGTTGATCTTCCATCAGCTTCACAGCCTGCCCTGCGGATTTTGGACTCTGTGTTCCTATGGTTATGTGAGACACTTCAATAAATTTTACATTTGTGAGTGTTTCCTGTTGATTCTGTTTCTCTAGAGAACCCTAACTAATACAACTTGGTACCAGGAGTGGTGTGCTGCTGAAGTTTGCAAATACCAAATATGTTGGAACAGTTTTTTGGATGGCTAAGGGGAAGATTTTGGAGAAACTGTGAAGAGAATGATGGAGAAGTCCTGGAGTGCTTGAAGAGACTGTTGCCGTAAACGGAACCACTGCCAATCTGAACAAAGGGGTCACAAAAGGGACAAATCGGAGTTTGCAGAGTAGGAACCATGGAAGCTGGGGTCTGAAGCCAAGAAACCTCAGCCAGGAGAGGACCCACCCATATACATGGAGAGGGTGAGTTTACCTTAAGGGCAGAGGATAAGTCTCTTATCTCTTTGCAGTGGAAGAGTTGTGCTGCCTCAGGTTTTTGAGAAGATAAAGCATGCTTCTTTGGGACTGGGGAGAGACTGGCTGCCACCACATGGAGGGGTTGAGCATGTGCCCTGGAAATGGCAGAGAGCCCAGGTGTGGCCCTGATGCCTGGAGAGAGTGGAGCCAAGAAAAAATGGTCTCTTCAATGTTCCCCAAGGTTGAATTGGAAAAAGGCGGACCACTGAATAGGCCCTTGGAAAAGGTGGGACTGCCACCTTCTAAAACTGAAGGATAAATGACTTTCATATTTTGAAATCCAATGGTGTTTGCCCTGCAGTTTCTCCTTCTAATTTCTCCCTATGGATCCTGTGACTGTCCTCCTTTGCATATTGGCACCAGATAACTTGTTTTGAGATTCACAGGTCCACAGCTAGAAGAGAACTTTTTGCACCTTAATGTTGTTTAAGGTGATGCGTGTAGTTGCCAAGTTGACAAGGGGTGGACTTGTGCTTCTCTTCAACATTTGACAGACTGATTAGTATGTGTCTTGGGAAAGGCCTATTTGGATTTATTCTGTTTGGAGTTCTTTGGGTTTCTTTGACTTGTATATTTATGTCCTTTATGAGGGTTGGGAAGTTTTCCTCCATTATATCCTCAACCACTCTTCCTAGCCCTTTACTCCTCTCTTCTCCTTCCGGGACACCAATTATTCTTTTATTGGTGTGCTTTGTTTTGTCTATCATTTCCCTGTGTTCCCATTCAATTTTTTCCATCTTTTTTGCCATTTGCAGTTTTGAGTCTTTGAAGTCAATTATCCATCCTCTATATAATTTACTCTTTCTTCTAGTATTTTTTTTTTTTTTTTTTTTGGTCAACAGAGTCTTTAATCTCTGTGATTTCTGCTATTTTTCTATTTATTCTTTCAAATTCCTCTTTGTGCTCTTCTACTGTCTTCTTGATCTCCTTTATGTCATTTGCTATTCCTCTTATTTTATTAAGTAGAGTTATATGAGCATCTTTGATTAGTTGTTCCAACGTCTGTGTCTCCTCAGGTGTTTTAACGTGGTCATTAGGCAGGGCTATATCTGTCTGCATTGTGATATGCTTAGTGATCTTCTTCTGTCTTCGTCACATGTAGATATCTTGATTGATTTACTTTGGGAGTTGATTTCTTTCAGTAGTCTAGGGTTTGTGTTTGCATGATGGTTGTACAGGAGGGAGCAGGGCACAAGGTGGAGCACTCACTATGGTGATTTGTTTCAGGGCAGGTATGGGAGCAGGTTGGGGATGTTACACTGATGCTTGTGAACATGGGTGCCCAGCAGCTAGGGACGATGTAGCTGTGTGGGTGCACCGGTCTGGGGAACGTGACCCTGGTATGTGCTAGTCTAAGGAATGGGGCCCTTTGTGTGTATGTGTACAGCTGTGGCAGCAGGTCAGTGTTATGCCTTCATGGACTAGGGGCAGATGTGACCCGTCTGTGCAGGTCAGCACTTTCTCAGAGCTGGGAAGTGAGGCTGAGTGCTGTGCACATGCGTGGTTCTAGGACTGCTGTAACGTGCAGCTCCCAGAGCTGAATGACGTGATTGGGGGCCGGTGCACATATGTGGGCCTGGGAGTGTGGTAAATGGGTGTACTGAGCTCAGATAGGGCAGAGTGAGGCTGTGCGACACTATGGATGGGGGTAGACTAGGTATGGAGGTTAGTTTCCACAACTTTCATGTGCTGTTAACAGCCTGCAGGGAATAGGGAGGGGAAGGTAGTGCTTGGGAGGGTGCAGGAGAGGTGGGTTGCGCTGCACTTGGGGTAAGGGTGTGGGAGGCAGGTACGTTCACTGGGGGCTGGTGGGTTGAGGGCACCTGGAGCATGGGGAATGGGAGCGGGTGAGATGTGAGGTGAGTCACTGGTCTCAGGGCTATGCTGGTGAGGGTAGCATGCCCAAGGAACGTGGCCTTCCCTGCACGCCTGCGGGTTCTGCTGCTCCGCAACTCCACACCAGGCTTCAGCTTTCTGCCTCTCAGTTCCTAGGTCTCTGTCTATTTCCAACATTTTATTATTAAAATATAATAAAAATTACATTTTAAATGTGCCTATTGAAGTGGCATGTAGTTAGATTTGTATTTTTGATCTAGTCTGACAATCTTTGTCTTTCAATTTGAACATTTCTACTTAACATGGTTCTATTTGAATTTAGACATATCATTTTATTAATGATCATTTGTTCTGCTTATTCCTTGTTTCTTTTCTTTCTTGTCTTCTTTAGAATATATTTGAGTATTTTTAAAATTCCATTTTCCCTGCACCATTAACTTGGAAATTGTGCAGCATTTTAACACTTTTTAGTAGTTAACTTAGAGTCATAGTATATGTCCTTGACTCATCAAAATCTGTTATCAGCTGGGATTTTTGTTCTCTTCCTGCTCAATGCAAAGACTTTAGCATACCTTGACTCCACTTAACACCCTCTGGCAGGTATAGTATTGTTGCAGATTTTAATTCCATAGTTTTAAACCTAACAAAATACTATTAATGTTGGTTTTAAATACTCAATATTAATTTAGATTTACCCACACATACATGCTTTTAATTGATCTTCATTTCTTCCTGTATTCCTGACCTTCCACCTGGGCTTATTTTCCTTTTTCTGAAGAATCTCATCTTAGTACTTTCCTTTAGTTCAGGGCTGCTTTGTGATTAATTCTTCCCTTTTTTTTTATTTGTTTGTTTGTTTGTCTGAAAATATTTTTATTTCATTCTCATTTTTGAAGGATATTTTACTAGGTTTAGAATTTTAAGTTGGCAGTTATTTTCTTTTAGCACTATAAATATATCAATCTAGAGTTTTACTAATATTCTCTGTATTAGACATTCTCTAATGTCTCAGGCTTCCACTGTTTCTACTGAGAACTTACCCATCAAATTAACTGTTCTTTCTTTGAAGGTAATCTATTTTTGTTAGCTGCTCCAAAGTTTCTGTTTCCCTTTTTTTTTTTTTTAACTTTTTATTTATCCTGCTAGAAATTAATCAGGCTTCCTAAATCTGTGGTTTAACGTCTTTCATCAATTTTAAAAAGATCTCAGCTCTATTTAAAAGACTGCGTCTGGTACATTCTCTCTCTCCTTTCCTCCTGAGACTTCAGTTAAACAAATGCTGGATCATATCAATGTGTGTATTGTGCTCTCTTCTATATTTTATTTATTTTTTGTGTGTTTTTATTATTTTCTTCTGCCCTATTTTCCAGTTCTTCATCTGAGGCTAATATGCTGTGAAATCCATCCATTGCATTCTTCTTTTAGTTTTATTTTTCAACTTTAGAATATACATTTTGTTCTCCTTTATAGTTTCTGCTTCTCTGCCTATATTCTCAATCACGTTTTTTTCTCCTCCTTGAATATAATAAGCAAAATTATTTTAAAGACTGCATCTAATATCTTCAGTTTTTAAATTCTCTAGGTCTATTTCTATTGTCTGTTTTTTTTTCTGTTGGCTGTTGTCCATGTTTTTTACTGTGCTTTGTGTTATTTTTTATTTTTGATACCAGAGATATCATATAATATACTATATTTTTTAAATTGTGTTTAGAGATAATTTGAGGCCTAAAATGTTATTTTCCTCCAGAAAGGCTTAATTGTCCTCATTCCAGGTGCCTACGGCACTAGCACCTTGGAATCACCTTAATTCAATCAGGAACCAAGACTGAGATACAAAGCTGAGACACTGTCCCTGGAAGAGCCTGTTGACTTCCATGTCACCTTTGCTCATAAGGCATCATCCTTGGGGTGTGAACCTAGAGTGAAGGGGTTGACCATAGAACCCTGCCTTATTGGGCCATGGAACACAGTGTCTGATCCTAGCCCTGCAAAATCTCAGCTCAGACAAATATCTTGCTCATTAAAATGATTTCCTACTATTCATAGTTAATTCCTCAAGACAGCTACATCAACTTAGGTTAGATTTATGCCCACATTGCCAAAGTTCTTGATCATTTGAATGTTTTTGGCAAGGAGTCAAATACATTACATGTTTTTCTTGTTATTTGGCTGGCAAAGAAGACATACCAATATATATACCAGTTTTGCTATTTCCTTGTTTACCTGTGCTTGCATAAATTTGTATTATCTTTTGCTTTAGTTTGCCAAGTGCTGCTGGAATGCAATATACTAAAAATGGAATGGCTTTTATACAAGAGATTTATTAAGTTACAAGTTCACAGTTCTAAGGCCATAAAAATGTCAAAACTAAGGCATTCAAAAAAAAGATACCTTGACTCAAAGAAAGGCCAATGTCTGTCACATGGGAAGGCATTTGGCTGGTACCTGCATCCTCTCCTGGTTTCAAACAGCTCTCTTAGCCCCTGTAGATCCTTCTGGCTTCTGGCTTGCTTAGCATCTCAGTAGGAGGCACATGGCAACATCCGTCAGACTCTGCATCTCCAAACGTCCATGTTATCTCATTTAATCCTCTCAATTCTATGAGGTGGTTACTATTGTTATATTCTCCTCCTATTACTAATGAGAAAATAGAGGGATATTGGTTCAAAAGAGAAAAATAGGTAATTTTTATTTTCCCTAAGAACACGTAAGAAAAGTGACAGAGTTAGGCTTTTTCCTTATGGCAAATACATTTCCCTCATGTAGCTAAGTCATGTTTGGGTTAATAGTATCAAGAGACATCTTACATAGATTTATGATGCTAGTCAAAAGGAAAAAAGGTAAAGAAATTAGCTATGGCACCTATAGATGGGCTATGATCTGTCACCTTTTCTTTCTTTATTGAATATTTTTATTCCTTCCTCTTTCATAGCTCTCAATATGTTTTAGTATAAGTATTTATCTGTTTGCTGCAAATTATTGTAATTAGTCATTTAATTGACTTTTAAAATCCACAAGGACAGAAATCTGTTTTACATTGCCTAGATCATACTAGGTTCCCAAAATGTTTGTAGCATGAGTGAATGAATTCTGAGAACTCTGCTAAGTGTGGTGGCAGAGAAGGAATAGAGTTACTGCATCTAAGCTCTGCAGTGAGGACAGCAATGTTCTGGCAATATGTATCACCATGTTGGGGTTTGGTGTTTTTTTTTTCATGTTGGTATTTTGACTTGACCTGAAATATAAATCAATATGTAACATTGGGCAGTGCTTTCTTGCATGTTCTTTTAATCAGTCCTTTACCCAATTTGATTTTTCTCCTCTTTTCCATATAGCTTCTCACCCTCAACATTATTCATATATCTATTTTTCTCTTTGAAACCAACCTTCCCAAACCTATTTTTTTCCTATTCTATCCCTCTCCTATATAACCTCTTTCCAAAAACTTTCACAAGAATATAGCTTTAATGCTAGTTTGGTAGCAAAGAATAATCATGACATTTGTGTATGTAGAAGAGCCTTAGAGCTTATCTAATCCATTTTTCAAGCTGTGTCATCCTGGGCCTTAGGGATTCTCTGGAAGTTCAGTAAAAAGGGAAGAAGAACACGAAGCCTCATTAACTCAATTAGAGCAGATCAACTTCCACATAAGAAAAGGTCTGTAAACTGCATTCTGGGTTCAGCCCACTTGTTCCACCGACGGATGAACTAGAGGCTACAAATATTGAGTGACTAGATGAGGTGTCCCATATCATTAAGGGAAAGCTGGGACTGGTGCCCAAATGACTGTGACTCCTGGGCCAGGCTCGTTCCTCTATACCTTTTAAAAATGTTCAGGTCAGAAGCATAAAAGAATAATCAATTAACCGGGTGGATGAACCTACTAATGGAAGGTAAAACCAGTTATTTTGATGAATTGGCTTTTAATTACTAGCAAGCAAAAAGCAAAACACAGTTTGTCAATCAGTGATAGACATGAAAATATTAATTAGGAAAACTCACCCTAGTGACACCGTAACAAATGCACAATAATTCTCCTAGGTAATATTGATCTGAACATAATAAAAGATTGGCTACCAAATGCTGATTTATGCATCCTTGCTACTTTCTATATCAATAGCAATATCACCTGTTGAACTGAAATAGCTACCCCAAGCAGTGGAAATCCGGAGTGCATTTTTCATTCCCTAGAGAGAAAATAACAGCAGTTACATAGGATTTCAAGTAGAAATGGCATTATGGGAGCAGAAAATGCAGATTTGGAAAGCAAGAAAGACATTTACAGAGAGCAATAGTCTCCTAAATTTGCTCTTTCATAGCACCCTAAGGGCTCACCCACACTTACCATGCCTCTATCATGCTTTGCACATAGCTATCCCTCTTGGTGTGATAAGATATCAAAAAGGAAGGGAGGGATTGTGGGATGAAGCTAACTATTAAACTATTCATTCTTTTCATATATTCAATAATATGTTCTTTTATTTTCCACTACCCCTAAAATATTGCTGTATAATATTGTTGAGTCCTAATTTATTTCCTGTCTCCTTGAAATCTCCAAGTTGTTTCTTTTCTTTCTTAAACTGCTTCTTTATTTAATCCTTTTCTAAGGAGTTTCACTTATGCAGATTGCTTTTCTAGAAGCACAGATTTCCCTGTGATGATCTGAATCAATCACCCAGCCATTCCTGTCATTGCACCATGGGCTCATTTAAAAATGGCAATGGAAGCACTGATCTATGTATAGATTTAGCAACATGGATTTCCACTTACCAAGGCTGACCTGGCTACAGCCACAAGTGAGTGCCCAATCCCAATCAGCACAGACCAACTTTGAGCCCCCAGTATGGCACTATTCCCCAAGGGGGGATCAGCCAGCTACGCAGTGGCAAACTGATTGTACTGGACAGCTTCAATCATGGAAGGGGTAATGCTTTGTTCTTACTAGAGGAGATACTCTGAATATGGATCTTCCTTCCCTGACTGCAATGCTTCTGTCAAAACCACCATTCATGGACTTACAGAATAACGTATCCATTATCACGGTATTCCACACAGCATCACTTCTGACCAAGGAATACCTTTCAAATTAAGTGTGGCAATGGCCCATGCTCATGAGATTCACTTATCTTACATGTTTTCCAACATCCTGAAACAGTAAGATCCCACAGGCAGCTTTAGAACATAAATTCACTTTGAGGTATGGTGGCCCGCTCTTTAACATTTCAGTTAGTCATTGTCTGTAGGACAAGGATGGGCTAAGTTTCCAGACACCTCTAGGTTGCCAGCTCCACTTGGAAGAGGGCAGTTCTCCAGAGAAGGGGGACAGCTGTGGGTCATCAGCAGCCAATGCTCCCAGCAGCTGAGGGCTGGGTTCATCAGCCTGATAAAAGGTGGCTGGGCAGGGCATCAACATCATCCATTAAAAGGGACTTTTTCTTTTAAACACAGAAGAGATTTTCAACTTGATGTACTTGTTTTGAGACTTCTAACATGCTTTCTTTTCTCTTGAGATGCAGACTCACATCCTCTGCTGAGTGTCTGGAGAGCATTTCTTAAATGTCATATCCTTGAGTGGTCAGTATAAACAAACTGGAAAATACAAATACTGGAAAATACCACAATGATTAGGCCATTTGATTGGCAAAAATTGAAATACTGGAGAGGATGTGGATCTGCAGGACAACTTTATAAGATGCTGGTAAGAATATAAATTGGCTTAACTGCTTTGATAATAGTTTGTCATTACCTACCAATGTTGAACATTCACAAACCCTAAGATTCTCCAAAGTACACATTCAATAGAAACATGCAATGTGCATGAGGAACCATATATAAGAATATCCAAAGCATTATTGGCAGTAATAAAACCTGGAAACACCCAATTTCCCCTCAGTGTTAGAGTGGATTAATAAACTATGTAATAATCACATAGTGAATATTGCATGGTGATAAAAAATTATGAATTTCAATGCCACATAATACTATTATAAAACTTGGCAATATAATATTGAGTAAAAAATAAGTCCAAAAGATACATAAAGCATGATGCCCCTTTTTATAAAGTTAAAAACTGAAATCACTGGGTTTAGGGCAGTGTGATGGTAGCTCAGTGGCAGAATTCTCTCCTGCCATGCCAGAGACCTGGGTTCAATTCCTGGTCTTTTTTTTTTTTTGGCCCATGCATAATAAATAAATAAATAAATAAATAATTACTGGATTTATATTGGTATTAAAAATGCATTTACTACCAAAAAAAAAGTATAAAGAAAGCAAAACAAAGGAATGATGAACACAGAATGATGGTAAGTACAGGTGACAGAAAGGACAGGATAGGTTGATGAAAAGTACCACCTGGTTAGTTGTTGGTTATTGTCAGGGTATTAGTTTACGATTTAGACATTGGGGTCTCACATATTTGTTGTATTATTTAAAATAATTAAATGACGAAGTCAAATAAAAGCAGACCCTTTATGGGCCTATGTTTAGGATATAATATGATTTGAGGATTTTGATTGATTTAATTATATACATACACAGACATAATTTTTTTAAGTGGAAGAGAAGGAAAAAAAGATGGAAATCGATGAAAGGAAGAAACCACTAACATTAGGGAACTTGAAACAGAAATCATTATCTTCCACATAGTGGTTGTATGACACATTTATTTCTTTAACTCCCATAGTGCTTCATCCTTTCATGCTACTTTTAAAAGATGAGCATCAACCTCCATTAAAAATCAGAAAAATGACCAAATTTCATAGCCCATTCCTGGGACTGCACAATCTCCAAGTTAAGAATGTCACAGGAAGAGTTTGCTCTTGTTTTTTACAGGAAGAAAATCTTTTACTTTGTCATAAGAGCAGTTAAAACAGTGTTATAAAATTTTTATGGTGTAAGACTCACCTGGAGACTTCAAAAGATTAACTGAGATCCATTCTTAGAAATTCATTTCAGTTGCTTTGGAGTAGGATTAGGAATCTGCATTTTTAACAATCATTCCAGATGGTTCTGACACAGGTAGTCTGTGGACCACACTTTGAACAATAGTAGGTTAAGACTTGAAGCAAGAGGGAATTTGTATAGCTAAGGAAGCTACTGGTAAGAAGTAGTAGCTCAGTCATGAAACAACTAAGAACCAATTTTATTGTGAGCAAATTAATCTTATAAATATGAGGCAATCAAGAAAATGATTCTCTTCCTTTTTATGCATTTAGTCTGTGTTAATGCTAAGAATTATATTGGTCCTTGGGAGTTGCATGTGAGTGTGTTTGTTCTTTTTCACATCTGTTTATAATCCAACAGTTACCTCCTGGACATTTAGTAGAATAAACAAGTAAATGTGCAAAACTCACACTGGGAGGAAGACCTTGGAAAGGACTGGACTTGAAAGGACCAACACCCACCCTACCTGGGTCTTCTCAAATAGAATGCTAAAGTTCATTATAGACCATCTTGAAACCAAGTAAACTACTCATCATTGAATCTAATTGTTTTTTCCTTTTTGACGAATATAATGGTGCAAAGTGACCCTTAAGTTTGAGGGGAAACTGCTTTGGATTTCAAACATTATTAAGCTACTTCCAAATTTGTCTTTTCTAAATTAAATAAACCTAAAGCATAAAGCCTCTGTAGTTGACTCCTTTGGGCCTTACATGAAAATTTGGAAAGTTGTTATTGTTACCAAGAACTGCTTTGAGATCCTCAAATAAACAATATATGATATTAATTTGCATATTCAATAGGAAAAACCTCCAGTAAATATTACAAAATTCTAACAGAACCTTCACTCTGGGTCACCTTTTTCTCTACGACTACTACGACTAACAATAATAATATGATATCTACAGCTCTGAAAATGAAACCTGAGTTTCTCTGAAATTTTCTGGCATTACAGGATGGAATCCAGTTATCAAAGGTAATCTGAATAAATAAGCTTTGCTCCAGAAATGCATAAAACTGTTTCACTGTGATTGTTTCCATGTGTTTTTTTGCAAAGCTTCGTAGTGGTCAGACTTCCAAGAGTGATATAAACAGCCTTTTTAAAAAAATGCAATGTTTGCATTAGCTAGTCCTTCATTAGTGTCATATGTAATTGGCTTGATTCTGGTGTTAAAATTTCTGGGTGCAGACTTTCATGAGCCCTGGAGAAGGAGTTGCTGCCAGTGTGTATGTGTGTGTGTGTAGGTCAGGTGGGCGAGGGCAGGGGGAGGGGAGAGTAAAGTATCTGCAAAGTTAACAGTTGATTAGAACATGCAAGGACTTCAAAATGAAGATGTAGTAAAATGTTATCTCAATCTCTGTTCTAGTTTGGTAGCTGTAGGAATGTGATATACCAGAAACAGAATGACTTTTAAAGGGGGAATTTATTAAGTTGCAAGTTTGTAGTTCTAAGGCTATGAAAATGTCCCAATTAAGCAAGCCTATAAAATGTCCAGATTAAGGTACCAACAAGAGGTTACCTTCACTCAAGAAAGGCCAATGAAGTTCAGGATTTCTCTCTTAACCTGAAAGGCACATGGCAAACATGGTGACATCTGCTAGCTTTCTCTCCAGGCTTTTGTTTCATGAAGGTCCTCCGGGGGGGCATTTTCCTTCTTCATTTTTAAAGATGCATGAGCTCTGTGCTTCTCATGATTCTCTCCAAAATGTTTCCTCTTTTAAAGGATCCAATAAACTAATCAAGACCCACCTAGAATGGATGGAGTCACATCTCCCTTTAATCAAAGGTTAATACCCAAAATTGGGTGAATCACATCTCTAAGGTGATAATCTAATGAAGTTTCCAACCTATAGTACTGAATAGGGAATAAAAAAAATGGTTGTCTCCACAAGATGGATCAGATTAAAACATGGCTTTTCTAAGGTACATAATCCTTTCAAACTGGCACAATTCCTATATTGACTAGTGAAAGTCTTGGCTTTCCCTAAAGAGTGGCCACCTGGTTTCAAATAATGCCTCAATTTGGGTTTCCTAAAGGAGACACTGCAACAAGGATTTGGGTGTAGATAATTTTCTTTGGAGATAACCCCAAAAAGCAAAAGTAAGAAATGGGGAAAAGTGAAAGTAGAAAGGGAGAAAAACAACAACGAAGGGATTACACACTAGGCAACCAGGGCCCTAGAACAAGCTGTGCAAAGCACAGTTTACAATTGTCCTAATGAAGAATGGTGTGATGATTAGGTTCAGGTGTCAACTTGGCCAGGTGATGATGCCCAGTTGTACTGTTGCTGTGGACTAAAATCCTCTGCATTTTAGTTGGCTAAAGGGAGTGCCTTCTGCAATGAGTGACATTTAATTTAATTAGCTGGAGGCTTAAAAGACAGAGGTCAGAAGAGAGCTCAGAAGCTCAGTCTCAGACATTTGAAAATACAGAAAGGAATCACCCTGGGGAAAGCTGTTTGAACGCAGAAACTGAGGGGGAAGAGCAGCAGACATCTCCATGTGTCTTCCCATGTGACAGAGGAACCCAGATGAAAGCTAACTAGAACTATAAATTTATAACTTTTATACATTGATAAAAGCCAGTTCATTTCTGGTGCATTGTATTCAGGCAGCGGTTGCAAACTAAAACAAATGGAGAACACAGAGAATCTTACCCTCTTCTTCCTCCATTGGTTGAGGGATACCCCAGGGATATTGCAGCCTCCACATTTCATACTTGCATCTGTTTGCATGGAAGCAAGTTCCCAAAACCCACAGATAACAGTTGCTTGATGTGATGTTAGACAGTTGGGTATTGTTAGGTGAAACATACAACTGTTATTGTGTTCTATTTGGAAATTAAGTGTGTTTCAAGGTGATATGTATAGCTGCCAGGTTGACAAGTAGTAAACTATAATGGTTAGGTTTCGGTGTCAACTTGGCCAAGTGATGATGCCCAGTTGCCTGGTCAGTCAATCACAGGCCTGACAATGTTTCAAGGATATTTCATGGCTGGTTGATACACCAGCCTTCTGGTTTATCAGTTAGTTAATTGCATCTGTGACTGATTACATCCGTGATCAACTAAAACTCGTTTCCCACCAATGAAATAATCCAATCAGCTGAAGACTTTTAAGGAAGAAGGGAGACTTTTTCACTGCTTCTTCAGCCAGCAAGCCTCTCCTGTGGAGTTTTTCCAGAATCTTCATCAGAGCTGCCAGCTTTACAGTCTGCTCTACAGATTTTGGACTCATTCACTCCTACGGTTGCATGAGACACCTTTATAAATCTCATATTTACAGATATCTTCTGTTGGTTTTGTTTCTCTAGAGGACTCGGACTAATATATGTATGTACTCTAGAGTTTCACCTACTGTATAAGATCAGAGGCAGAAAGGTTTATTGTGTCTAGAACCTACGTTTTCTTTAATACACAGTCTAAATCAGCCTGTCCAGATAGTTTATTTAAACAACCCAAACACATGAAAATGAGAATGGGAATGAGGCCTTGTCATTCTATATAGCCTTAATGAAATACCCAGAGACGTCTCAGACTATGGTGGGCTGATAATTAAAAAGTATTGATAGAGTCCCTTGAGGGACTGCAGAAAAAATTAAGTACTGTAGTCCTTTGAGGGACTGGATTAAAAATAAGGAACTATTAAACTTTCCCATCTGGGAAACCCCTGGCACTCTCTCAAATGTTGGGGACTTCAAAAAAAATAGGCAAATCCCTTAATTTAGGCTTCGCTTTATGAAACTTATTTCTGTATTAGAGAAGCTAAGACTACCTATAATTATCCTTAAGAGCTGCTTCCAGAAAACCTCTTCAGTTGCTCTCATGTGGCCCTCTCCCTCTCTAAGCCCAACTCTGCAAGGAAAATCATTACCCTCCCCCCTATGGGAAAATGATACTCAGGGGTGAAAGTCTCCCAGACAATGTGGGACATGACTCCCAGGGATGAGCCTGGCCTTGGCACCATGGGATCAATAATGCCTTCCAGTCCAAAAGTGGGAAAAGAATGGTAAGAAAACAAGATATTAGTGGCTAAGAGAGTTCAAATAGAGGGGTGTGAGTGTAGTTCAATGGTAGAATTCTTGCCTGCCATGCAAGAAACCCAGGTTCGATTTCAGACCCATGCACTTCCCAAACAAGCAAAACAAACAAATGAAAAGTCAAACAAAAACAAAAATTCAACAAATGCTGCTGCCATAAGGGGATACTCACATGGAAAAAGAATGAAATGTGACCCCCCCCCCCCATAGAGCATACAAAGAAAAAAAAAGAGTTTAAATAGAGTCAAGAGGCTATCTGAAGGCTATTGTTATGCAAACTTCAGCTAACTATTGCTAATTGCCACAGTTTGCCAACCCCTAACAACATCATACCTATTAACCCTAAAGAATACCTAGGGTTCCGACTGAGACTCTATATATTTAGTGCACTAATTTTATTTTCCTAAAACCCATTACCTCCAGAGGGTTCCTTAGCTAGATAAGCCCTGAAACCCAGAGGGACCAGCCTCTCCAGGAATATCAATTAATCCCATCCCCCTATCCTATATTATTGACATCCCTTTTAAACATAAAAAGTTAAAAAGGATATATAGCACAAAGTTGCTCACAGAGTGGGAGAAGGATCACAGGAGAAGGAGTTATAACAGAGAAGATAGGATTTAACAAATGAGTATGACTGTTGAGTATGACTGTTGAATCACTATATTGATATTTCAGTGGAGTGATATTATAGTGAGGAAGCTAGAAGGAAAAACCTGAAACTGTGGATTGGTAACAGAAATCTGTTCTGTAACTGCTTTTTGGAATGTACTTTGAAAATAATTGCTTTTGTTCTTTTTTGTGTATATGTTATATTTCACAATTTAAAAAAAAGTTGGGAGGGCAACGGTGGCTCAGTGGCAGAGTTCTCACCTGGCATGCCAGAGACCCAGGTTCAATTCCTGGAACCTGCTCATGCCAAAAAAAAAAAAAGTTAAAAATGGATTAAAATATAATTATAAAAGCTCAGAACTATCAGATTCCTAAAAGAAAACATACGGAAGCATGTTCAGGATCTTGTATTAGGCAATGGTTTCTTAGACTGCACACCCCAGGGTACAAGCAACAAAAGAAAAAAAAACAGGGCATTCTCAAAAGCAAAAACTTTTGGCATCAAATGACTTTATCATGAAAGCAAAATCATAACCTATACAATGGGACAAAATATTTAGAAACCACATATCCAATAAGGGTTTAATATCCAGAATACATAAAGAAATCTTACAAGTCAACAAAACAACAAACAACCCAATTAGAAAATGAGCGAAAGATTTGAATAGACATTTCTCCAAAGAAGAAATAAAATGGGCAAAATATACATGAAAAGATGCTCAACATCATTAGCTATTAGGGAAATACTAATCAAAACCATACTGAGATAACATCTCATACCCACTAGAAGGCTGCAATTTAAAAAATGGAAAATTCTAAGTGCTGGAGAAGATACAGAGAAATACAAACACTCATTCAATGTTGGTGGGAATTTAAAATAGTGCAACTGCTGTGGAAGACAATATGACCTGGCATTCCCACTTATATGTATATACCCAGAAGAATTGAAAGCAGAGACTTAAACAGATATTTGCACACCATTGTTCATAGCAGCATTATTCACAATTGCCAAAACATGAAAGTAACCCATGTGTCCATCAACTGAAGAATGGATAAATAAAATGTAATACATACATAAAATGGATTATTATTCAGCCATAAAAAGAAATGAAGTTTGATACATGGAACAATATGGATGAACACTGAAGACATCATGTTAACCGAAATAAGTCAGACATAGAAGGACAAATGTATAATTTTTATTTATTATAAATAAATAAAATAATTTGAATAAGCAAATTCATATATTTAGAAACTAGAATATAGGTTACCAAGGGCCAAGATGGAGGTATGGAATGGGGAATTAACGCTTAAATTGCACAGAGTTCCATTTGAGTTGATGGAAAGTTTTGATGATGGATGGTAGTGATTGTAATATAACATTGTGACTGTAGTTAACAGCACTGAATTATATATTTGAATGTGGTTAAAAGGAGAAATTTTAGGTTGTAAATATAAATTTTAGTACAATAAAAACAAAAAAAAATAAAATATAGAACTGTTCTATACAAACATTGAACTCTAATATAAATGATAGACTAAGTTAATACAATTATAAAAAAGTTCTCTCATAAAATGCATCAAATGTACCACACTAACGTAAGGAGTTAATAATAGACTGGAGTTTTATTTTCTTAGGCTTCTCAAAACAAATACTATGAAGTGGGTCAGCTTAAACAATGGGAATTTATTTACTCATTGTTTTGGGGCTGGGAAAACATCCAAATTACGGTATTACCAAGGTGATGATTTCTTCCTGAAGACTGGCTGCTGGTGATCCTTGGCTCCTCTGTCACATGGCAAAGCACATGGCCTTAGTTTGCAGGTCTCTCCTTTTTCTCCCAGGTTTCATTTATTTTGGCCTCTTTCTTCCATGACTTTCTCTCTATATATCTGAATTTCATTCTTTTATGAAGGACTCCAAACTGATTGAGATAGGACATGCCTTAACTGAAGGAACCTCATCAGAAGGTCCAACTTACAGTGGGTTTGCAACCACAAGAATGGATTAAGTTTAAGAATATATTTTTCTGGAATACATACAGCTCCAAACCACCACAGATGGTATATGAGAACTCTTTATTTTATACATGACTTTTCTGTAAACCTACAACTTCTCTAATTAAAAAAAATTTTTGATTATACTGGGGTATAAAAATGGGTATCAGGAGCCATGCTGGGAGGAACTGACAGAGGGGTTAACCAAGAAAAAAGTTATTTATTCACTTTCTGCCCGCTCCTATTATTTAGGATGTTTTAGATGGCTAAAACAGGTAGGCCATCTATCTTTTGGCAGGAAGGTGAGACTTGTATTTTGAGAGGGAAGCAAAAGCAAGCTGCACGGGGTAGTCCATCCAATTATTACTCCTCCCTGCCACCTACAGCTGTCTGCAATCTCTCCTCTGTGCAATCTCAAGGACAGAAGGACTCAAACTAGGCTACCTGATCTGCCCTGCCCCCTGAGCCATTTCATTGCACCTACAGTCTATTCCCTATCTCAAGAGGGAAAATAATCCAAGCCAATTTAAAAAGGAAAAGGAGTCTTGACTAAAGCATGACAACAATTCTGTAAAGATGCTCCCCTTGGTAACTACCAGAAAAGGAGGGACACTGAATTTATAGATGCTCAAGTGGAAGATTGAATTGACCAAAAAAATTGTATAGTCCCAATCCCTCTTTATATAAAAAGAGATAGAAATGTCTGATTATTAAATGATGTGCCCAAGGTCATACAGCCCTCCTCTGAACTGGACATCTTTTGGTGAATCTGTCACTTTATAACATAATTTCCTCTCTGGGAATTTTCCTTATACCCAGGTGAATCTCTTATAGCCCTATTTATGCTGCCTATAACTGATAAGACAGGAGACTATATCCAAGCTGTGCCAATCATACGAACCAGTAGTGATTCGTGATTCTTTGTGTGGCTGGAAATATAATATGTAAATTCAGGAAATATAACTTGAGAATATGTTGGAGAGCCACATTCCCCCTGTCATGTACCTCATGCACAATGTAGCTGAGAAACTGGTCAGCAGAGAAGGGTGAGGTAGATGTGCAGAAAATAGTAGAAAAATAAAAGTGAATAAGCCCTGGGGGCCTTCTAGGTCCTCCTTCCAGCCCTCACTGAGCCCAGCTGCATTCCTGCTCTTAGGCTGTATTACATGTCCCTACTTCCCCTCTGCCCCCCACCTTAAGTTCGATCAAGTTACTTGCTTCTCTTAATTGCAACCAAAGAATACTAAATCCCTTTGCATTGAATGTAAGTAGATAATAGTACAGAGATGGCTCTCTCTGCTTGCACTACTAGCTATCAAGCAAGGTGCCTCTCTGATCCTTCCATCTCCCATTGACCACTGAGGAAACGCAGAGACAGGGGCACAATGGGGAAATGCTTTTCTGAGCCCAGAAAGATATGACCTGGAAGGAAAGTTGCTAAGAACAGCAAATGTCCACATTTAAGTATGCACATAAAATGTGGACAACAAGGGTCAGTAACCCTTTTTTCTTCCAAGGATGTAGATTCAGCATCAAGGAATCCCACAGGATAGAGATATTAAAGCTTGTCATAATGGAAAGAGCATGGCCTTTGAAACCAATCAAATCTGGACTTAACTCTATCCCTGCATTTGTATCTTTAAAAAAATCCTTTCCAACTCTGAAGTCATGAAGATATACTCCAATACATTTTCTAAAAGGTTTATAGCTTTTCACATTTAACTATTTAATCCAGCTATAACTGACTTTCATTTATGTGGGGCTTTCCAGATGCATATCCATTGTACCAGTGGCATTTATTGAATATCCCATACTTTCTCCACTGGTCTACTTTATCACCTTTTCATACCAAGTACCCATAAAAGTATGAGTCTGTGTCTCACTTCATTTCTATTCTTCATTTCACTTCATTCTATTTCTAGTCTATTTGTCTACTGCTGGGGCAACACCACACTGTGTTAATCAATACAGCTTATATGTTTTTATATTCAATAGAATAGATTTTCCTACTTTGTTATTTTTCTTCTAGACTGCCTCACCTATTCTTGGCTCTTTGCAATTCTGTATAAATTTTAGAATCAGCTTGTGAAAATTTTGATTGGATTACTGAATCCATAAATCAATTTGGGGGAGAATTGCTATACATACAGCATGTATCCATTTATATAAAGTGAAAAAAAAACAAGAAAAACTAATCTATAATGTTTAAAAATGGATAAACTTTTAGCAAGGAATTGATTACCATAAAAGTCAGTGTTGTGGTCACCTCTGAGGGATAAGGGGTCATGATTGGGAAAGGATACATAAGGCCTTTGTTTTATTTCTTAACCTGAATTGTAATTATGTGGATGCCTGTTTCATGTTTATTTATTAAAATGTGCATTTATAGGTATACTTTTTATAGGTATATTCATGTTAAAATATTTTTAAAATTCTGACTCTGCTCTTGATAACTGTGTGATCTTTGTTATATTCATCTCTCTCCGAGCCGGTTTCCTCAAAATCTGCAAAATAGCGCTAATACCTGCATTCACAGGTTTGTCTCTTCTTACAGCATTGCAAACAACAGAGAACAATGCTTAGCATATGGCAGATATTTTTAAAATACTGATTTCCTTCCCCCTCCTGACAATCCCAAGTAGAATCAGAGCCAGAGATGAAAAGACAGTCTCCATGAGGATCACCTATTCAGGAATGCCCTGGTTACATGCAGCCTTGGGCTTACATTCTGACCTGTACAAAAGGAATGCTGACTGGGCAGTGAGGTTATCACCTACTTTTTCTAAAAGTCATAACATCTATCAGTTTCATCACCTTAAGAGCAGGACAAAGTAAAGCTCGTTCAATAATGCTTATCTCTAAACCAGCCACCAATTGGCAATGGACTTTCTACCCACCCCTTTCACTTTGTCCTCAGGTCTACAGAAAGTGAACCTGTAGCCATTGACCCTTAATGGTAAGCACTGCCAGAGTGTAGCAAATGGCAGTAGAGCCATGTGGGTTTTTGGGTTGTTTTTTGTTTTTTTTTTAACTCATTCTGAATGGAGATTCCTATAAAATAATGCCATTGAGCTCCTGAGTTTTTATGTCCTTTGAACATCTTATGTGTTAAGGGCAAGTATGGTCCCTTAATAATAAAAATTAAATAATAATAGCTAAAATATTTTGAGTGATTACTAAATGTGCCAAGCATTTTACTAAGCACTTCAGGGGTATTCTTTTATTTAATACTCACATGATAATAAATATAATTTTTACTTTCCATTTTACATATAAATAAATTGGATCTCAGAGAAGTTATGATTTGCCCAACCTCCCATGACTAGTAAAGTATGGAGACATTTACCATATATCTAAATTCACTTAGTGACAAATTACATAGTAGATAAACACAAGCATTCATACTCGTACATACAAATGATATGCCATACTTTCTATTTCTGCAATTGGTGACTATCACAAAAATGGTATGTTCTCCAATCCATTTCATTCATCTATGACTGATGACCAAAATCAGGGCAGTAACAAATAACCATGATAATTCCCCTGATTAAACTAGCTCAATGTGAATTAATTTACCACTATAAAAATGAGATGATAGAAGAAAAGGAACACACACCTTATTATCCTCAGTATCAGAAGTGCATTTTATAGCCAAATTGTTCCATATCTAAAGGAAATAAAACTATCAGCTGCACAAAATAGCAGGTGCTTTTTGGGCCCTAGAGGAAATAGTCGTATGATCACAAGAGATTTCCAACCCAAGCTGGGCTGATAGAGATGTTCTGCTGAAAATCTGGAATTGAAAAAAAGAGGAGATTAAGTCTCTTTCTTTAGCCTGATATTTAACTCATGAACTCAGGTTCTATCAGGGAGAAATACATTCTGTGCCCAGAGAAGCTGAGAAAGCTGTTCACTAGAGAAACAAAGTGAAACTCTCAAACAAAAAGAAACAGAAAGGTGGGGCTGGCAGTGCCTCACCAACCACTTTGTCAAGCCCATTTCCTGCTATGAAAATTAATTTGGCTACAGCAAACAAGGACCTTATGGTCCATGTGGCCTCTAAGGGCTAAGTGCCTCCTGGACCACCAGCCCCAGCAATAGCACAAAAGGAAGAGAGGCAGTCAGCTGCTGGGGAGTCCTTTCCACAACTCAATCCTCCAACACCGAGAATCTCCCATCTCTACACAATGTCCATGCCAGACCCCCTGAAAAAGGGGGGTGGGGCTCAGAAGGTCCTACCTTGTCATGTACCATCAATAAAGTATACTGAATCCACCTAAAATGAAGAAGAAGAAGAAAGAAGCAGAAAAACGAGGTTAAGAGAAAGCGCTCTGCAGGGCCCATGGTTCCTCATTCCAAAACCTTTGGGTGTCTAGCCGCACGCCTGCATCAGGTCCCATGACACATCCCCTTACCCTTTTCATTGGTATCCTTTCTTGGATTGGTTTTTGTCTTAACTAGTTGAGTGTGGAAGAAGGTATTAAAAGGAAACTAATCTACACACACACATACTTTCTCGTGGTAAAGCTTAGAGGGTATCTATTTGCCAATGTTTTATTCTCTCTATCCCAAGCTTCCCCTTCAAACTTCACTTGTGCTTTGAGAAGTATTGCTTAATAACTTGTCTCACCAGCACTGTCATGGGACCTTAAACCCAGACTTAGTGCCATATCCCACTCCCTGAGACTGTGATGGAATTCGTCTCGGGTGCACAGCATCAGGTGTTTTAAAATGCCCCAACTTCCCAGGTGGTTCTAATGAGCACCTAACGCTGAAGACCTCTGATGTAGAGCAGCTGTGTGGTTGGTCTCAGCATCACCTGGAGAGCTAATAAAGAAGACAGATACCCAAGGTGCCAAAAGTAGGACAGCACCTCAGCACTGAACGTTTTCCAAGTCATCTCAGATGATTTTGATATGGATTATTTTAGTTTGCTAAAGCTGATAAAATGCAATATAACAGAAATGGGTTGGCTTTTACAATGGAGATTTATTAACTTACAAGCTTACTGCTCTCAGACTATGTAAATGTCCAACTCAAGGCATCATCAGGCAATGCTTTCTCCCTGAAGACCAGCTACCAGTGAGCTTGGGCTCTTCTATTACATAATAAGATATATAAACATGTCTGTTAGTCCTTTTCTCCTGGTTTCACTGCTTTCAGTTTATGGCTTCAGTGGTTTTCTCTCTCAGGTCCTCTGGGGATTTTTTCTGTCCTCTTATACAGGACTCCAGTAGGAGATTAAGACCAACGTTGAATGCGATGGATCACATCTCAATGCAAATAACCTAATCAAAAGGTCCTACTCACAGAAATGGATTAAAAGAACATATTTTCTGGGGTACATACAGCTTCAAATCATCACATGGACCAAAGTTTGAGAACCCTTGATACAGAGGGAAAATGTTGATGGCAAGAAGTTAGGCAAGTTTTAGAAGAACATAAAGGTGGTGAGAATTATATTGACAAACTTTATATCCTCCACAGCATCTCGTTTAAAGTAACTACTATCTAATTGAGCACTTGCCTTCCTGGGGCTTACCCTAGGGGAGACTTGAAGCTCATTAGTTATCTCCAGTTGGAATAAGATAGCAGCTCCTTAGCATCTGAGACCAAAAGACATAAAAAAAAACCAAGTTTATAAAGTTCCTGATCTACCGAGGATGAGGAAGGGGAGAGGATATGCAGAAAGAAAGCTCTCTAAAAAGGGTTAAAATTCAAAGTTTAAGAAAATGTTGGAATTTGTGCCAAAGCCTACTTTCTTATCTTCACAGACACTCTGATGGTGTGGCCTGAGAAGGGAAGCATTCCATGTTTGTTTGGGGTGGCTTCAACGCTAACAACACAACAGGGCCAGGGCTAAAGCTCTTGCCTGACCTGAACAGGAATGGGTCTATCCCCGGAGTCTATAGGACTTGACATAGAACAATTTCTAGAAAATAAACATTATAATTACTTCAACAGATGAGTAAAGATTTCATTGTTTTCTGAAGAACATTTGCTGTGAACATCTATTGTTTTCTGAAAAACATATGCTGTGAATGTCTCATCAGGAAGGTGGCTGGGAGCCTGGGGCCACGAGTGTTTCCATTTCATTTCTTCTAAAAAGTGGGTAGGTTATAGGGCTGAAGAGGAAAGAGGATGGATTTTGAAGTTTGGGAGAATGAACGGGAATCTCAGCTTCTCCACTTATTTATTGTCTTAGTCAAAGTAACTCCTTTAGCTTCAGGTTTTCTTGCTCCTCGGCACAGTTGTGAGGATTAAATGACAAAATACATATAGGATGCTTAGCAAAATGACTCCACCATAGTAAGCAATCAATAAATCATTGATATTATTTTTGTAGATATGCAAAAAGGAGTAAAAATGTTTGTGGCTGGTATCTTGACACATCCCCTACCAATGGAAGCTATAAGTTTCCACACTTACCTTCTAGAATTGCTGCAATTTTTCTATATATGATATATTCATTAAGTGTTTTCTCATTCAAAAGGTGTGTGAGGGCCTAGTAGGTTTAACACTTACAATGGAGAACTGCAGGAAAGACTAGCTGAAGACAAATTTCCAGGAACTCCATTTTTGCCTCTAATCCCTGCCAAATGAGAATTGTTTCTGATATGAAAATTATGACTAGAATGTGTTAAAGATTAAATCATTGATAATACTGATCCTTTGGGTAAAGAGAGAATGGAAAGAAGTTAAGGGTGTTGGTAGATCACAGAACTTAAACTTTTGAGATAGATATAGTGTAAGTGGGTGAGAAAAAAGCACCTAAGAAGTTGAGGCAGGATGAAGGCAATGAGGCAAGGGAAGTTACAAAGAAAGAGAAAGGGATCTAGATGAATGAAAGGCAAAATACCCAGAAAATCTTGGGTACTTTGAGTATTGCCTGGGTCTCATCGTGGCACTGAACCCCACTAGGTCATTTATTCAACAGCACTTTGTCCATTCATTCATTCATTCAACAGATACATATTATGTACCTACTATGTAATTAATCTCCATAGCAGGTACATGATAAATTCCTGATCTGGATGTCAGGCTGCTCCACTTACTAACTGAGTGGTGGCAGGTTACTTTTACCTCTATGCCTTAATTTACTAATCAGTAAAATGGGAATAGTAGTAGTACTTACTTCTTACAGGTACAGTGAGAATTAAATTAATACATATGACGTGCTAAAAAGGAATGTCTGGCAAATGGCAAATTCTCAGTAAATGTCAACTGCTGCTTATTAGTAGTACAAAGCCATTGGGGTACCAAACTAAGAATGCTACTTTTAGGAGATTATCAGTTCTTTCCACCACCCCACCCCCTTGCAGACAAATACCCTCAAATTCAAGATTTATGATTCATAGTCAGACTTCAAAATTTCAGAACTTTTTTCTTTTTCTTTTCATTGTGTACCTCACCTAAAATTCTTCTGTTTCATTTCATTAGCACTCCCTTCTCTCACTTTAGCAACTTTGGAATTCCTGTGTTTGTTCAGAGTACTCATTTTATTCTCATATTTTTTGTCCTTTCTACAGTAGTGACTCCTTGCCTCTCAAGGCCATTGGAAACATTCAGGTCTTTTATAGACCTGAATAAAAAGTACTCACTAAATGTTATTATCTTTTCCCTTTCCTCTCATCATTTCGAGCTCATAGTATCATTTTCTATTTTTGAGATCTATGATACAAGTTAAAAATGGCTGGTTCATCTTTAAAGTGGTTAATAGACTTTCATTTTTATCCCCCCAAAAATTATAAGTCATCCTCTGATGACTCTCAGAGGATGTAATGCAAGACTTACTTATATTTGATCTATGTCTACAATTGTCTTAAATTCTCCATCTCCATTTATCCACCAAAGAGACTGGAAATCTCATCAAATTTCTGGTGAACTTACAAGTATTATAAAGGTTAATGAGGCAATCTTTCAGCGATTCTTTGCATACTGGGAGTGTATAAATATTATTATTGCATACTTTTTGAGGAACTTCAGTGCTTATAAAATAGCAAACATCCCCCTCAGGCTATTAATAAGAATTCTTAATTTTAACTTTTCAGATTGTATTGTGTTCAGTTTCTTTCATCTCTAGAGTTTTGTTAAGCATTTTATTGGTATTTTGATGCAATGAAATTCTGAAAGTCATATAAATTAGAATGTATATGTATAAATCAAAAGTTTGGATGTGTTTTATATATATATGTATATATATATATATATATATACATATATATATAAACTTATCATCCACATTAGGGATTTTATACGTAATACTAAAAAATCTTTCAGAATTAAGCTTGTAAAGGATAAATATTAAAGACTTGAGGGAAGAACAGTTTTCTTCCTGATTTTCTTCCTACCTTTCCAGCTATAGGTTGGTTTTCCCTTCAAAATATATCACTTCTAGCCCCACCCTCACTGCCCCTACCCTGGTCTAAGCTACCTCATCTCTCTCCTATATTATTGCAATTAGCCTTATAACCGCTCTGCTCTTGCAGAATGTTCTCACACCACCGCAGCCAAACTGATTTTATTAAAATATGTTAAGTCAAGACATTCCTCTGCTCAAATTCTTTCAGTGATCTCGCATCATATTCAAAGTAGAAGCCAAAGTCAATACTATATCCGACAGCCCCTATGTGATCTGGCTCTGTTATCTGTCTAACCTGTTCTCTCCTACAACTGTCCTCTTTGTTCACTCAACTCCAGCCACACTGGCCTCTTTACTGATCCTTTAACTAATGAGTTATTTAACTAATAACTCATTAGTTAAAGGATCACTGCCTTTGCACTTTCTCTTCCTTTTACTCTTCCCTTAAATGACCTGTGGCTAGTTCTCCCACTTCATTGATTTCCTTACTCAAAAATTCCCTTCTCTGTGAGAACTTCATTGCTATCCCATTAAAAATTGATGCCCCACCCCCCAAATTCATGTTCCCTTTTTTTCTTCCTGATCATTTCACATATATACCCATATTATCTATTTCCCATATTTGTTTATTATCTGTCTTCCCTACTGGAAGGTAAGCTCCACGAGAACAGGATTTTTTTTCTCTGTTTTGCTCCCTGTTGTATCCAGTGTCTAGAACATTGTCAGGAAAAAAGTAAGTACTCAATATAAATATCTGCTGAATAAATGAATGAATGAAACAAATGGATTAATCATTTCATTGTAATTGATATGTTGCTAAGAAAATAAAATCTGAAACAAATAACTTTAGGCATCAGATCACCTCGCTGCTGTGGGGTTGGCCAGACACTCTTCATCCTATGCGCCCAGTAGGCTTCTGTTGCTAATGAAGCATGTGGGTGGATGACCCTCACCCCAACTCCACAGGCATCTTCTGCTGGCAACCTCCGTCCCTGCATAAGCTTCATACATCTTCAAAAAGGACTGACTCTCCATAGAAAGAGTTTTTCAGACTGCTCACTGGTAGCTAATCAACAGAGACAAATAGAAGTTTGTCCTTTTTCAATGTTCTACTGGGTTATCGGGTCTCCATCTTTATGCCCTTGCCTCTTAGTTTTGTTCTCAAATCCAACGGATGACGATTTCTATTCAGACTTAATTAATCCCTTAAGGAACTGGTTGTATTATGATTTTCTGCTTCAAGAGTTTGGCTCTCAGTGTCAGCCTGAGTATAAACATTTAAGTAAGAGAGCACTCATCAATCGGCAAACATTTGTAGAGCTACAAGTTTCCAGGCACAGTATGATGAATGCAAACATAAATAAGATTTAGTCAGTCCTTGCCTGTGAGGAGATCAAAGTCTGGCAGGGGAGGGAGACATGTAGACTAATTCAACACAAGGTCATAAGCCTGTGATGGACAAAGGGTTGTGGGAATACTGAACAAGGACAGCAACAAAGTCTGCAGCGAGAAATGAGGTTTGAAGGATGAGAAGGAGGTTACTGAAAGGGGAAAGTGCATTATAGTCAGAATAACAACATGAGATTCTCACAGCACACAACATCCCCTGCTTTACCCAATATAACATAAAACAGCAGTCACCTTCTGTGTGTCTTAAAGATGAAAAATACAGCAGAATTCCAGGTAAAATAACCATTATTTACAAAATTTTATGCTTTTCATTGACGTGTGATTTAATTCACTTCCAGAAATTCCCCTCTATGGTGGTCAACAGACTGAATAAAGTAACACAGGATAAAGCAATCTGAGGTACCCATTTGGTGTGTTTTCCACTGCAGCCCTTCAGGCTGTTAGACTTTAGAAATCATTTTTGCCCAAACTTGACCTCCTCCACTGATAAGGAAGCCAAGGGTCCTGGAAGGATAAGAGCACAGCAAGGCTAGGTCACCTTTGTCTCTCAACAGGACCTAATTTAAAAATAAATCAAGTGTATGCATCAATTCTTGCAACTTCCAGCACATTCCAAGCTAGTTTACTGCTCTACAGACCTGCTTGCCCTAGCCCTCTCCCAGATGGCTGTTTTGGTTGCAAAGGGTCTCAGTATCCAGGAGAAGCCAGCGACAGATCTCACCTGATTGCTCTCCCATATCTCAAACAGTCCTTGATTCACCCCAACCTTTGCTTTTTTTTTTTTTTTTTTGCATGGGCAGGTACTGGGAATCGAAACCAGGTCTCTGGCATGGCAGGTGAGAACTCTGCCTGCTGAGCCACTGTGCCCCACCCTCCAAGCTTTGCTTTTAACGAGGCTCCTGTGCAGACCCAAGGGCTGTGAATCTAATTTCAAACCTAGGTCCTTATTGGGCATTAAAACCTATCACATCTCAGCATTGAAGATTTTTTCAGATTCACCACTGGTATTCCTGATTGAACTAGATTTCCCATAACTTGTGCTCAGAATGGACAGGAATGACATGGAAACAAAGGGAATGGAAGGAATGACATGTTCTCTGCCCGGTACTCTGTCTTCCCCACCTCGTTGTAGCTCTAGAGCATAAATGTTCATAACTATGTGTAGACTAGCATCGTCCCGAGTGGACATTAGACTCTTTCAGCATTCATGCTCAAGTTACTTCAGTTAATGAGGGCTTATTTTGAGGTACCAAAGGGAAATGAAGACAGGAAACCATCTTTATAGTCATATAATTGGCCTTGCACAGCTATTCAGGATACCATAGAAAGTTGGTCGTCCAAGAGTTCCTGGTCTGGGTCATCTAGTCATCTCTATTCTATTACCTCCACCGGTGCCCTCCCCTCTGCTTGTCCTACAGCGTTCACTAAGACTCCATCTGCCTCTCCTGCTGCTGCTGCCAACCACCATCTGCAGCCAAGTGACCTGGACTTGCATTCCTCAGCTTTCTACTCTCCCTGCCTTTTCCTTTCGCACAATTAAAAAAAAAAGTATTCAACTGTATCTTTTCTCACAACCTAATGTATTTCATTTCTGCTAGTCTTGATATAGGCCACTAGTCAGTCTCACTATAGGGCCTTTGGCTAGGAGAGCATTTTGCTGAGCAGTTGAGGTCAGAGCAGCCAAACACCTTGATTTGGAACAGATCAAGGGCATTTGGAACAGATTCTGGGCATAAAGAACCTCTGCAGTCAATTTTCTCAGAAGGCGAGCCATGTAAATAGCCAAGGAGCCTATTAAGTACACACTATGTATTTACTTGTTTGGAATATGCCTCCCTCTCTAGAATATAATCACCATGAAGAAAGGAACTATACCTTGTTCACTGTTACATCCCTGGCATCTGGAAGAAAACCTGCTAACTAGTAGCGCTCTTTAAATGCTTTCTGAATAAATAAATGTAATCTCCCAACAACCTATGAGATTGGTACTATTATTACCCCTTATATCAGATAAGGAAACTGAGGCACTGAGGGGTCAAGTACATTACCATAGGTCACACAGAGTAAATGGTGGAGGCCAGATTGAATCCCAGACTGAATCCCATTCTGACACTAGCATCCCCAGGCTTAGTTACTGTGCCCTGTGCCTCTCAGCATACTTCCTACGTTGGTTTGAAGCTGTTGTGTACCCCAGAAAAGGTCAGGGTTCTTTCAGTCCATTCTTATGGGTGCAGACCTACTATGGGCGGGTCCTTTTAACTAGGTTGTTTCAATTGAGATGTGGATCACCCACTTCAAGGTGGATCTTAATCCTTTAGTGGAGTCCTTTAGGAGAGGATAAAAAGCAAAACACAAAAACAACCAGAGAGACTCCAGGGACATCTTGGAGAGGTGTTCCTAGAGAAGCAAGCAAGGACCCACAGAAGCTGAAAGCAATGAAAACTGGGAGAGAAGGATGAGCAGATGTCAGCCACTTGCCTTCCCAGCTGACAGAGAAACTCTGGATGTCAGCAGCTTTTCTTCAGAGAAAGGATCATCCTGTTGTTGCCTTAATTGGACATTTTTATGGCCTTCAAACTGTAAATTTGTAAACTAATAAATCTCCAGTGTAAAAGCCTATCTATTTCAGGTATATTGCATTCCAGCAGCTTCAGTAAACGGGAGCACTTCCTAAATGTTCTAGGAAGAAAATCTTCTTTCCAGTTTCTTCCTATCTGAATCAGACTCAGACCTGATAAAAAATGAAATAATGGTTCCCTTTGGAACTGATGCTATCCACAATCACCAGCAGAACACTTTTTTATCCCCCACTAGAAGGGAGTACGCCATAGCAATCCCTACATCCAAAACCATATTAGGGGCAAATGTCAGGTCCAGGGAAAAACTCAACCTGGCGCCTCAGTTAAACTGATGAAATACCAGTATCTAAGAAAGTTAAGATGGATTAGGCACACAGGTTGCCCAAGAAAGCTGTAATCTGAACTATTATGCAAACTATGTAATTTTGTCAGTTAATTCATGTTCTCCAAATGATGAACAATTAGCTCTTCATTAACAATAAGGAAAAAACCTCATTGACAAGAGCGTCAGGTTCACTTCACTTGCAGTCTGTTAAAACCATCACGCAAAAAATAGTCTCAGAGCAAAGTACTTCAGATATGTCTAAGCCAACATAAAACCTTCAAAAAACAGAAGTGGCTAGAGGCAAAGAATTCTTAAAGTTGAGAAGTAACACTTTTTCTCACAAATAAACACATCAAGAGGAGACAGTGATAGAATTAAATTGAGCCAAAAGTATAGCCCTGGAGCTAGACTTACGTAATACGGCTTCCCTTTGGTAACAATTTGTGAGGTGTAACTGATGCTCACGGATAAATACTGTGGTTCTGACCTATTATCTACATTCTAACAAATTTATTCAAAATGTTTATTTCTTTACAGACAAAAATAGATCTCATCATCTGGGATTTATTTCAAAATATTTGAGGACAGGACTAGTGACTGGGGGCAGTGACACAGAGGAACAACACTGGCCATGAGCGGACAAAAGGGAAGCTAGGGAACGAGTATGTGGAGGTTTATGGTACTAGTCACCCCACTTTTACCTGTGTTTACAATTTTCATAATAGTTGGTTAAAAAATAAACAAGTAATTTAAAAAACCTTTAAAAAAGATGTATTGAACACTTACAATGCACACGACAATATGCTACGTACACCCAGTGTTACAAGATCACATTCTTCTCTCAAGGAGCTTAATGCTCAGGTAGGAAAAATAAAGCATTAAAGGACAGAGTGAATTTGTACTCAGTGAATTAAAATACAAAGAGGGTGTCCGGACCTTAAGAGAGGGAGAGAGAACCTCAAAGAGTTCAATTCTAGTACTGTGCTAACTGCAGCAGCCCCGTTATTAGACCAATCTTACAGGGCCCATTGCCACTAGTCACATAGTATAAACATCTGTTATCTTATGTGTTGTGGGGCACACATTTTCTCCCTGGACAGGACATAGCTGTGCTCAAGCACACTCTAGTAAATATTTAATTAAGAAAGAGAACGGGGGAGGTGGGGAGTAAATGTACATAATAGGTACAGTAGGATAATAACAGGTGAAAGATGGTTTTGCAAGCATTACATAAACTACCTGACATTTTAAAAGAAGACTGAGGGCGGGGCGCGGTGGCTCAGCGGGCAAGAGTGCTTGCCTGCCGTGCCGGAGGACCCCGGTTCGATTCCCGGCCCCAGCCCATGTAAAAAACAAACAAAACAAACAAAAAAATAATAAAATAAAAAAAAATACTAAAAAAAAAAAAAAAAAAAAAGAAGACTGAAATGTTATGACAAAACTGGGTCATTTACAGGAATTGAACATTTTAAAGGCTTTAAAACACGTATTTTATGATTATATATTATTGATTACTACTAAAAACTAATGTTATTAATTCGGTTTTGTAATTAGTTTGCATAGCTGTGGGTACAGCAAAAAAGTAAGAAAAAATAATCGCATAGGTAGGTGCAGTCATTTGATATACATCTGATCTCATTTCAGCAAATGATATGACAAAAGAGATGGCACTATCAGAGGAACTGAACTAATTCATTTCAAATACTGAAAAACAGTATTTCATGATAAGGTAAACTGCATCCTCAATTGTAAAAATGTAAGATATATCATAAGAAGTAATGAACGAATTATGGCAACCTTGAAATACCTTACCAACTACATGTTGGAAAAAGACATTTGCCATAAGCCTTGAGCACGCCTGTGCATTCTTGCTAGACATGCTAAGCACGCAGGGTTCTACTGCTCTCTATCCAGGACATTTCTTAGGACTGTGTTTGCAGAGAGCAACTTTGAGGAACGAGATAATCTCTCTCTCCAGACAAAGAACAGGCATTTCTTATTCCTCACCATAAAAGCAGTGGATTCCCCAAGTTCAGTGTTCCCTGGCTGCCACACACACTGGCAGTGTGAAAAATAACCACATGGACTCTTTCACAGCACCCCTGCGGAATCTAGGGTTGGGAGGCGGGGTGCTTTGGGAATTGACACCAACATGAAGCTCATGCTGCTTCTATGCTATGAGTAATGAAATCCTTCGTCTCTGACCCAGAAGTCTCATGCTAGCGTCCATGAAGCAATAATTGGCTTGCTTATTAGCTTACAAAATAGGGTAAAATTCTACACCCTTTGGAAGAACTTATTCAGATTATAAAATATGCCAAAGCACAAACTTGTTAATTTTTAAATCAAAAGTCAATGAGGGCAAGCCACAGTGCCTCAGCAGGCAGACTTCTGGCCTGTCTTGCTGGAGACCCAGGTTCGATTCCCGGACCATGCACCAACTCCCAGAAAAAGTCAGTGACTCCAGCAAATTACTAAATGTTCATTGTCCAAGGTGACATAGATGGCAGGCAAGTTAGTTAAAATATTTTACTATGCAAAGTAACATCTTAGGTGGGATAAACATTTCAAATGACTAAGCACTTTTATCACAACATATGTGCTATGTGACTGGTTTTATGTAGCTTAAATGTAAGACAATCCTGACTTCTGCTATCATTTACTTCTTAAATATTCTTTAATCAATTAAGTGCTAAATGTGGCATCTCATGTTTGAAAATAATTCAAACTTCATTACTTCTTACTGCACATTCTGACTGAGTGAATAAGCCAAAGATCCACCAAAGATGGTTGAATGGAGACAGCGATGAAATGGAAAGTTTTTCCAGAAAATCACCTGGCAGACCTCAGCTCCAACCTGTGTGGATCTGTCCCTCAGCTTTGCTAGATCAGAAATACAGTTTTGACTGCATTTTGAAAATAGTCTCAAAGATGTGACTAAATTTACAAGTTTAATTTGTAAATCCCAATCCCATTTTACTGAATGAGTATCTAACACAGTGTCTGTCAGTCATGCCCAGAGCCCATCCAGAAATAATTGCTTGGACCATAGGACATCTGATATGAAAGTAGCTAAAACATGGCACCTGGCGTGAAAAAAACTAAGCTGGAGAAATTAGATTTTTTAAAACTAGGACGTATTGATAGAATATGTTTCTAACAAAAGAAGGTATACAAGAAGCTACAATGAGGTTGGGGTGTGTGTGGTAGAGAGATAAATCAGAGATATAAGGAATCATGATAAATTCAAGTTATAAGGAGGCAAAAACTGTGAGTAGGAGTACATAGATAAGGAATACATTACCTAAGAAACAGTAATACCACGTAGCCTAGGAAACTCAGAAAATCAACAAGTTCTTTTATTTGCCTGAGGGGTTACACATGTTCTTTCACTGAATATTTATTTAGTATCTATTATTCAGTATCAGGACGTTCTACATTCTGCCTTCACGTAATCTAGACAAAAGAAATGAATCATGGTATATTAGACAGTGTTAAGTGGAAGGGATCAAAATAAAGTAGGGAAGCTAGGGTTTGTGATTTTTAAATAGGGCAGATGGGGAAGGCCTCCCTGAGAAATGAATTTTTAGTAAAGACTCAAAGAAGGTGACCAAATGAGTTGTCTGGGAGCAGGGAGAGCAAGAGCAAAGGTCCCAAGGCAGGAGTATGATTACTGTGTTTTATGCAGTTTATGTAGAGCACTGTACACATTTCTCAGATGCAAAGGTGAATGGGACTAAACTGATACAATGTAACAAGTGCTACAACAGGTGAGTATGGATGTTCAGCTAGAATTAGGAGCAGAAAATTTTGTAAAGTAAATGAGAAACAGAAGCAGAACTTGAAATCAAGCAGTTTCCAATGTAGCTGACTCCTTTTCATAAACAAAAGATTCCTATTCTCTTAGGGCCAAATAAGGACATATTCTTGGAAGTTCTCTTCTTGCTTAAGAGCTGAGGCTCTGGATCTAGGCCCTTGGGCCACCACTAGTATCTGTGCAACCTTTGGCGCTTGCGTTTACCTCTCTGTGACTGTTTCCTCACCTGCAAAATGGGCATAATAGTACTACCTTAGGAGGTTTTTGTGACAGTGCAGTGAGTTGATATACAAAAAGTACTTAGAACAATGTCTGACACACAGTATGCGCTCAATAATATTAGCTATTTTTACTCCCTATGGTTCCTTGAACAACAAAACTTTTCAACAATGAAAGAAGACGGTTTCAAGGGGAGTTCCCTGGAAGAATGTGGGGTTTAGAAGGTTAAATGCTGTAAAGAATCAAGTGCTGCACTAAGGCCAGTGAATCAGCAGTTTCCCATTCCCTGTTTACTCCCTGTCTGTTAAGAAACACTGATTAACAAACTCAGAGGAAGAGATCCAAACTGAATTTAAATGACAAGGAAAACAACAAGTTTTCCTGATATTCGGGCAATTTTCCTATTAAAGTTTTACTTTAGTAAAAACCTGGTTGCATGACCTTTTCCAGGAGTGGGGGTACAAAGAAATCTGCACACTCCAGATGCAGAAGCTCCAGTGATACTTGGTAGTCAGCCTTTCCTGGTATATCTGTCTGTTCTTCTCAAAGTGCTGACCAGGTGTGGCACAGGGGCAGAGGACACCAAACCATGTGGTTCCAGACATATCACAAGCTTGTGACGATCTGCACAGTTTACTCAACCTCTGGACACCTCAGAGAAGAGGCATTTACACGAAGGGGCATACGACCTTTCGCAAGTGAACACATGTCCAAGCTTAGTAAGCGGAAGGACTGGTAGTATGTCATGGACTACCTTTGAGAGGTTATTTAAATGTTTGACAAATCCTTTACTTGATTGTTACAGCAGTTTTAGTGGTACTGTCAACGTCAGTGCAGCCTCTATCTTCTCAAAATTAGTTAACTGATTGGTTGTTTTTTTAATTGTGGTAACATATATACAACTCAGAATTTCCCATTTTAATCATTTTCATATGTTCAATTCAGTGTTATTAATTCCATTCACAATACTGAGCTTCAATCACCACTGTCCATGACCAAACCTTTGCCACCGCCCCCCATTCTCCAAACAAAATCAGTAACTCCCCACTTACCCTCCCTCCCAGGGGCAGCTTGTCACATGAGACATCTATTACCTACAAATGTCAGAGTAATGTATAATCACCACCATCCTATAATTAATACTGCAGTATTGTGCCTCGGCTCTTTAAAAAATAATGACGGGACGGCCAACAGTGGCTCAGTGGCAGAATTGTCGCCTGCCATGCCGGAGACCCCGGTTCGATTCCCAGTGCTTAAAAAAAAAAAAAGAAAAAAAGATGGCCGGTATTTAAAAACCAATAAGAGAGCTTCAAGAGAGGCAAAGAGAAAGCAAAGTTCCAGAAACATCTGGGTTTTTCTACTCATCGGTTTAGTTGGTACTGGGGGTGGGGAGGCCTGGGGGGGGTGGGGAGGCCTGGGGGGGGTGGGGAGGCCTGGGGGGGGTGGGGAGGCCTGGGGGGGTGGGGAGGCCTGGGGGGGGTGGGGAGGCCTGGGGGGTGGGGAGGCCTGGGGGGGGGGGCGGGATAATGGCGCTGGTACCAATTTCCTTTCCCCTCCAGGTTGGCTGGAGCCGGAGGAACAAGATGGCGTTGCGGGCGGAGTGACGGCCCCGTGGCCCTGCCTGGCGCCGCCCCGATTCCCGCGACCCTTTCCCCAAGCCGCCCAGAACGCAGGAGGCCCGCCGGGTAGCGGCGGAAACGCCCTCCCAAACTGCAGCCTGGCACAAAGCAACGTTCCGGGGGGGCACGTGACCCTCTTCCGTTTCCCGCCGTCCCCCCCCCCCCCCACGGCGCCACGCCGCCGCCCACCCTCCATTTCCTCTCACAAGATGGCGGCGAGCAGCCTCGGCTCTCAGGCCGACTTCGTCGTCGGAGGGAAATACAAACTGTTGCGGAAGATCGGATCTGGCTCCTTCGGGGACATTTACGTGGCGATCAGCATCACCAGCGGTGAGGAAGTGGCCGTGAAGCTAGAATCCCAGAAGGTCAGGCGTCCTCAGTTACTGTACGAGAGCCAGGTCTATCAGAGTCTTCAAGGTGGGGTTGGCATCCCGCACCTGCGGTGGTCTGGCCAGGAAAAAGACTACAATGTGCTCGTCATGGATCTTCTTGGCCCCAGCCTTGAAGACTTCTTCAGTTTCTGTTCGAGAAGGTTCACAATGAAAACCATACTTATGTTAGCCGACCAGATGATCAGTAGAATTGAATATGTGCATACAAAGAATTTTATACACAGAGACATTAAACCAGATAACTTCTTAATGGGTATTGGGCCTAACAGTAATAAGTTATTCCTTATTGATTTTGGTTTGGCCAAAAAGTACAGAGACAGCAGGACAAGGCAACACATACCGTTCAGAGAAGATAAAGATGTCGCTGGCCCTGCTCGATACGCTAGCATCAATACACATCTTGGTATGCCACAGAGTCGCCGAGACGACTTGGAATCATTAGGATATGTTTTGATGTATTTTAATAGAGCCAGCCTGCCATGGCAAGGAATAAAAGCTGCCACAAGGAAACAGAAGTATGAAAAAATTACTGAAAAGAAGATGTCCACTTCTCCTGAAGTTTTATGTAAGGGGTTTCCTGCAGAATTTGCTATGTACTTAAACTACTGCCGTGGGCTGCACTTTGAGGAAACCCCGGATTACACGTATCTGAGGCAGCTGTTCCGCGTTCTTTTCAGAACTCTGAATCACCAATATGACTACACATTTGACTGGTTAATGTTAAAGCAGAAAGCAGCGCAAAAGGCAGCCTCTTCCAGTGGGCAAGGTCAGCAGTCCCAAGCCTCCACGGGCAAGAAAACTGACAAAACCAAGCGTAATGTGAAAGGTTTCTAAGCATGAATCTCTGGACAGAAGCAGCAGAGCACATGATCAGAGCAGCGTTTGTTTCTCCCCCAATCTAGAAATGCTAGTTCATATTTACACTGGCCAGTGGTTACGGACAACCATTTACGTGATGTAAAGAACTTAATTTTAGTATAAACTGGTCCTGGGCAGCGTTGGTGGTGCTGTATCCTGAGTATGCTGTAATTGTGAATGTTAACTGAGATAGTGAAAGATGATGTCCAGTTTTCTAATGCGTTTTTTTTCAATAGAAAAGTTAACTAAATGGTTGATGCACATAAATTGGTGGAGAAATTATGCTTTTTGTTAAAACTTTATTTTGAGCTATACTGCTTTGAGATTACGTTTCAGAAGAACTGCATGAACAGTCTGCAGCCACGGTTATGATGGCTGTAAATGTTCACAATTGTGCATTGTTAAGTTTTTTCCATCCCTCTGGTTTTTGCAAGTTGTTCACTTAAAACATTCTTAAAATGGGTGGCTTCTTGTTCGCAAGCCAGCTGATGTGGTCGTAACTAAATATCTGAGATTCTATCTGCTTACCTGTGCTAGAAAAAAAAACAAAACAGCATCTAAAGTAAAAACTTCTGACTGTTAGGTTATCCTTAGGACTCTGCATAACTCTATAATATGCTTTGTATTAAAAAATGTGTATCTGTCACCGAAATTTAGAAACATCTTACAACTGAACATGTATGTTGCTTACATAAATGTTATCACTAAACATCTATATGATCTGGAATTTTCTTTTATTTTAAAATAGGAGCTTTTTTTATTTTCCAAGTTCATTAAAAACTAAAAACTTTCTGTGAGAAAATGAGATTTTTAAAAAAAAATCGAAAGTTTCTCCCTAACTCATTATGGAATAAAAGTTTCCCCAATTTTTGAATAGACTACTTCAAGCCATTTGTTAAGAAATAATCCCTTGCAAATCATTTTAGATTTAGTGTAACAACTTTTCCTCAATTTTTTAAAAAAAGTTTTTTAATCATCTGAAGGGGAAAGATATTCTTTTTTTTTTTTCTTTTTTAATGGCTTGCAGGTACAATACCTGGTACCGCAGCTGCCAGGAGTTGCTTTTGTAACTCCTACCATCACGGACTTAACAGTTAGACTGATTTTGAATATAAATTAAAGCATTAAACGGTTTGACAACACACACACACACAATTATGTGTAATTTAGCAATACTATTGAACTTTCCTGGGCTTCTGTATCTTCTTTATGATCACAAAAGCCTTGATAAGATGCACGTTCCAGCTTTTGAGTTTCTAGGAGACATTTGACACAAAAGGACACAGAAAATCTGACACATCAGTTCCTTTGCAAAGTAATAATGAATTCCTAAAGTCACTAACTCTGGGGCCTCAACTCAGCACTTTAGAGTTGGGACAAGTCTCATTTTATTCAGTTTTCCACAGGAACAAGTTCCTTTTTGGTAGAGGGGTTTTTTTGAAACCCTTACTACAGGTAAATCATAATTTGAGAGTGCTAAAATCATAATTATGTAAATCTGAAGCAGCTGCAATATTGTGCCTCAGCTAAAGCCCGGCACACAGTAGGCATTCAGTAAATACCTCTTTGAACTCATAGTTGATGAGTGAATGATCTATCAATTAAAGGATTCTATTTTAGGAGTTCTGTCATCCTTCCTGCAAATACTATTCAATTATCAATAGCCCCATCTGCTGGCCAAATGGAATTCATTGGTAGCACCACAGATAGTGAATAAAAAACCTACGTGCCAGAAAATTGAAGATTAAAAAAACAATCAACAGTGAAGGAGGCATTAGAGATCATCTGATATAATCCATTAATTTTACAAATAAAGTAGCTAGTTAATTAATGACACATTCCTAACTAGTCCAGAAGAAATGGAGAAAATAAAATAATTTTTCACAATTATGCTTCAGGTACAGGAAGTCTGAAAAATATAGACTGAGACAGAACAAGTATGAAATTTTTAAGATGAATGTGATCCACATATTAAAGTTACTTCCTGGTTTAAAATTGTTGCCTGCTCTTCTCAGTGGAAAGGATGAAATGGGAGTTTGGACTTTAAGTCAAACTGCTGGTTATTTCTAGGTTGAGATATTTACCTTTTTGGGCTTAATACCCTTTATCCATAAAGTATGAATGATAAAACTCCACTATGAGGATGAGAAAATCCCCCTTTTAAAACACAACTGCTGGCACACAGAAACTCCAAAATTGTAGGAGGAAGAAGAAAAGTTGCTATGGTTGTTGTTATTAAAATTGTGGAATAATAGCTTCCCTATATACCTAACAACAGGATTGTCAGGAAAATTGAAGTAATATATATGAAAGGTCTTTACAAATTAAAAAAGTATAATAGGACTGGAAGTTATTATGAGTTAGAGACATTAAGTGATGTCCCCAAAATTATACTTTTAATCATCAGTTAAGCAACAAAATCTTAGAAAGAAAAGAGAAAGAAAGGGAGGGAGGGAGGGAGGAAGGAAGGAAACATTCACATTTTTTCTTGGATAAGCTGTTTTTGGAAACAGGTTTTCATTTGCTGCCTGGAAAGGCCCTCTAATTTCTCTTAACTCAGCTCAAAAAAAACAACAATTTCTTCTTTAGTTCACCCCACTCTCTCACATTTTACAATAAGCAGCTAGAGAAAGCCAACTCACAATTTCTGTTTTCTGCCTGGAAAGCTCTCCAGCCACATCAATGAGTTCATTAGGTGCCCTTTCTATTTTCCATCTTACCTCAGGCAAAACTTAGCAAACTTTCTTCGTTTACATAAATGTCTCTTTCCTTCAACCTCCAATATCATTTTCCTCACTGTTCTTCAAGACCCCATCAACAGTGTCCTCTGTTGGCTATCACTAATAGTCTTTTGGGGGTCCTTCCAGCTTGCCATGACAGCCTCCTCAGGAACCTTCCAGTTTGCCCCAACTACCAGTCTCAAAGCCAATGATACATTTCCATTCCAGGTATCTATTGCTGCATAAAAAAACACTTTGAAAACTAGTGGCCAAGAACAGCAGTTTGTTAATCTTTCTCAAGTTTTTATAGGTTAACTGAGCTCAACTGGGAAGTTTTCCTTGGGGGTTCTTTTGCAGTTGCAGTCAAAATGGTAGCTGGGGCTGAATGTCCATGATGGCTCATTCACATGAGTAGCAGTTAATAGTGGCTTCCAGCTTGGAGTTCAGCTGGTGTTGGCAGGAGTGGCCACGTGTGGTTTCTCCATATGGCTTGGACTTCTTACAACCAGGCTGCTGGTTTCCAAAAGGGAACATCCCAAGAGCCAGCATTCTAAGACTCAGGCAGCAGTGGCTTCCAACTCATGTAAATAATGGTGTAGTATCACTTCTGTCATCCTTTATGCATAAGGTCCATCTGAGTTTCAAGGGTCTAGAGAAATTATCTCCGCCTTTTCATGCAGAGTGGCCAGTTTCCTCTGTTAAAAAAGAAAAAAGCACATGGGTTAGGAGCTATCATTGTGCCATCTTTGGAAACTACAATCTGCCATACAGATTATTTAAAAATATATGAATCAAAAAAAGACAAAAGAGGAAGAAAAAGAAACATTGAAAAAGTGAGACAAATAGTACAAAGTAAGAAGATAGAAAAAAGACCAGATACATAACAATGACAATACGTGAAAATTGGCTAAATTTACTCATTAAAAGACAAAGATTATTGAATAAAAAGCAAATAAAGCTATATGATATTTACAGGAGACACTACTCAACTCTAAGGTCAAAGAATGGTTGAAAGAAAATGATAATACATATACACAGCAGATTCTAGCCTTCAGAGAGCTGAGTTAGCTAGCTGCACTAACGTGAAACTACGTAGATATTGAGATCAAAAATCATTGTTAGAAATGAAGAGGGTCACTACATAATGATGAAAACTTCAGTGCACAAGAAAGTTATGGCAACCAAATTTTATAAAACTGAAAACATTGGAAAAATGATAATCATGGTGCAATATGAAACTTTAGGTTATTGATGGGTCAAGCAGTAACTCAAAAGCAAGACAAACTAAACAATAGATTGTGTTCATACATATATAGTAACATAATCTTTTGAAAGGTAAAGACACGATAAACACAATGATAAATCCCTCTAGGACTGTGGATATCTCCAGAGGAAAAGCAGGGACAGGTAAGGGTCGAGTATAAAGGTGAGTGGTATTGCTGATATTTTAATTCTTATATTAGGTGAGAGATTCATAGGACTTTATTCCTTGATTGTGCTGCACAACATACATCTATGTTTCATAGACTCTTTTGATTGTATTAAATATTGTGTAATTAAAATGTTAATATGAAAAATGATACAACATCAAGCTTTATAGGGGAAACAAAGGACTGTAAGATACTAAAATTAAAATTTCATTAATTTTTAATTTGCATCCTTTCCATAGTGCAGTGCTTTTAAAAATTTTTCCTCTGTCAATTTTTAAAAATTGGATAAGACTTCTTAAATGGTGTCCAAGAACCTCTGAAACAACAGAGAAAATGTGCATGTGAGAGAGAGAGAGGAGAGATGAGGGAAAGGGAAAAAAAGTACATTCTCCTGACAAGAGTGTCTAAAGATAAGCAGTGTGCAGAAGGGTTAAGGATGAACTTAAGAAGCAGAAACTTCAGGGTTTGAATCCTGAATTAAAGATTTCTTAGTGCTTGATCTTTGTCAAGTTGCTTACCTCTCTGAGACTTGATACACATCTATGAAATGAAAATAGTAATGCATCTCACAGCAGTGTGGCACAGATGAAAGGAAATATTAAATGTAAGGAGTTTGGCATAGTTCCTGGCACAGAATGTATAAATTTTTATTGCTATTCTTTTTATTTTAACTATTATCAAATCCTCAGTTGGTCTATGACCCAAAAGATTAAGCCGCATTGTAAGAACCAACACATCCCCCTCGATTCTGTGTATCTGGCTCTCATTTATCCATTATATTTGGTCTGTAGTATGAGCTCACTTTGTCCACTGCAATGTAAAAGCAGTGTTAGATTCCAGGGATAAGTAAGTAAAGACCTCACACTTTCAAAGGAAAACTGGCTTTCAAAAAACTTTTATTGCAATATAACATTCACACAAAACAAGTAAAATCATAAGTATGCAAGTCAATGCATTTTCCCAAAGTGTTAGCACTTATGTAAGGAGTGTCCAGATGAAGAAATAATATTACCAGCTGCTCATGAAGCTGCCCTCATGCCTCTCTGGTTACTGTTCCCACCTCTCAAAGGGAACGACTATCCCTCTAACTCATGGAAAAGATTGACTTTTAAACAACTAATTAGAATAAAGGATGAGAAATGCATGATGTCCTTGTAGAAAGTACAAGGGTTAGGAGCTAGACAAACTTCAATTCCATCATAGCTGATCCCTGAGAAATGCAGATAAAAATATCCACTAGATTGAATAGCTGTTAAGATTGGAAATAATACGTATAAAGTACCTAGTACATCACCTTTCTTTGTTGGCTCAGCCTTCTATTTCTTTTTATGACTACTAAGAGATCCAGAAGGTAACTGGGGCCCTTGATAGAATTAAATAAGATAGTATATGTGAGGGCATTTTAAAGGTTGAAACATATTATACAAGTGTAAAGTGTTATGTGAGAAGATACAGTACAGTAATTGCTCTGTGGGGTTAAAATTGTTAGATATTTTCCTGTTATCTCTACCGGTTAAAATAGTGCAGACCTCGCTGGAGACTCTGACTTATGACAATTCTAATTGTAAGCTGTGTTGAAGTCCTATTAACCCGGTCAAACCTTGAATGTTAAGCATTTGGACTGGCGCTCTACTCTCTTCTACTGTCAAGAGAAAACTTTTTCTGAAGTGGAGCCACTGTCAACACAAGCGCTTAATGCCATGTGTGAAGGTT
Source organism: Tamandua tetradactyla (assembly GCF_023851605.1). Classification (NCBI taxonomy): domain Eukaryota; kingdom Metazoa; phylum Chordata; class Mammalia; order Pilosa; family Myrmecophagidae; genus Tamandua; species Tamandua tetradactyla. The sequence continues at coordinate 14,314,283 of NC_135350.1, forward strand.
CATCCTCGATAGGAGGCATCTGAAGAAATGGACCTTATGAAGAGGAGATGCCATCCATTAACCACAGGCAGCTTCTTGGCCTTCATTCAAAGGCTGGCGTCATGCTACTAATAGACCATTTCTATGCAGCAATGAATATAACATAAATCCTAAAAACACCTTTTAAATAGACATAAAAATAAAGGCAGGCCGGGCCGTGGTGGCTCAGCTGGCAGAGTTCTTGCCTGCCATGCCGGAGTCCTGGGTTCGATTTCCGGTGCCTGCCCGTACTAAAAATCAATAAGTAAATAAAGGCAGACATTGCATGCTTCAACTGCACTTTCTCACATGCCTGTGTGAGCACATTTCCAACACTTCTATCCCCGGGGAAGAATATATAATCATGCAATCAATAAAACTACAGAATGTGAGGGTGAAGAAGAACTAAAGATAAGTTTAGAGCTAACATTTATGGAGCACCTAAAATGTTCCATTATCTCATCAAATTCTCACAACCCAATAGATAGGTATTGTTATCTTTATTTTATTGAGAGGAAAATGAAGTTCAGAGAATCCAAATAATTTGCTCAAGGTTACACAGCTCCTAATTGGCAGAGCTGGAATTTGAATCCAAATCGGATTGACCCCAAATCCAGAGATCTGTCTGTCATTAGTTTCTAGCTTCATTCCACTGTGGTTGGAGAAAATGCACTGCATGATTCATATTTTTGTATTTTACTGAGACTTTTGTGACTTAATATATGGCCTATCCTCAAGAATGATCCATGTGCACTCAAGAAAAATATACATTCTGTTGCTGTTGGGTGAAGTGTTCTACATATATGTCTGTTAGGTCTAGTTGGTTTAGAGTACCATTCTGTTCAAGTCTTCTGTTTCCTTACTGATCTTCTGTCTAGATGTTCTACCCATTATTGAAAGTGGCATAGTAAAGTCTACTAATATTAATGCAGGACCATCTATTTCTCCTTTTGAAACTGTCAGTATTTTCTCTGTATATTGGGGTCTTGTTGTATATATATTTATAATTGTTACATGTTCTTGTTGACTTGACAAAGACAGTATAATAATAACTGTCTTTCTCCCTCATAACAGTTTTTTACTTGAAGTTTATTTTATCTGATATTAGTAAGATACCCCACCTCTCTTTTGGTTACTGCTTAATTGGTATGGTTTTTTGGTTTTTTTTTTTTTCATCCTTTCACTTTCAACCTTCTTATGCCTTTGAATTTGAAGTGAGTCTCTAGTAGGAAGCATATAGTTGAGTCTTGTTTTTTTGTCTATTCTGCCAGTCTTGACTTTTTGACTGCAGAGTTTAATCCATTTATATTTAAAGTCACTACTGATAATGCAGGATTCTCTTCTGCCATTTGCATTTAGTCTTTGTAAGTCTTACACTTTTTGTTTCCCTCAATTCTTCCATTAATGCCTACTTTGGTATTTATTTTATTTTTTATATTGTATGCCTTCTAATTTCTTTCTGGATATATTTTTTATATATTTTCCTTATGGTTGCCATAGAGTTAAAATTTAAGCTTCTAAACATACAACAATCATATTTGATTTGATACCAACTTGACTTCAATAAAACACACACATATGCTATTCGTATTTCCTTCCATTCCCACACCTTTTTTGTACTCATAGCCAATTATATCTTTGTACACTGTATATCCAAAACAACAGACTTATTATTATTTTTATGCATTTGCATTTTAGCACTTATAGGAAGTAAGAAATGGAGTTACATGCCAAAAAATATAGTACAATAGTACCGGCATTTATATTTTGCACATATGGTTACCTTTACTAGAGTCTTTATTTATTTATAGCACTGAACCACTCCTAGTGTCTTTCCTTTTCAGTCTGAAGAGTTCCCTTTAGCCTTTCCTGTAGCATAAGTCTAGTGGTGATGAAATTTCTCAGCTTATGTTTATCTGGCCCTGGGGAGGAAATGAGGGATTTAGGAGCTTCTTCCATGGCTCCCCCAAGGCTGCACTTTCTTAGACTTGGGTCCTGCCCAGGCTATGCAGTCCTTTAACTGTCTTCTGCAGCTCTGAGGAAGTGAACAGTCTTAAAAGTGTACTGTCTTCAAGTCTCCTTTGCCGCCTTTGTCCAGGGTGAGGTGGAACAATGGCTGCCCTTAAAGCTATGCCCTGGCGATCTGAAGTAGCTAATCTAAAATAGTGGTCAGCAATCGCGCTACAGCCTTCTACCCCAGAGATTGGGGAATTCAGTTTTTATGTCCCTTTTTGCCACCAGCAAACTGTGCAAGGGGCAAGCAAGACCCCACTGCTGCCTTCCCTCACAATTAAGGATGGGTAACGGTAACTGTTGAACAGAGAGAGCAATTCATTGGTATTTACAATTTACTAGCCTCTTCCTTCCACTCTTCCCTATATCTATTCAGAGTTTTACTGGACTCCAGAGTTTCAAAATAATTGATTCGGATAGTGCCTGCCTGCTTAACAGTTGTTCTGGTGGATGGACTAATTCTTGGAGCTTTGTACTTTACCATCTTCCCACAGTTCTATTCAGTCAGCACATCACTCTCAGTTTGGACAGAACATCTAGACAGATGATCAAAAGAAACAGAAGACTTAGACAAGACTATAAACCAACCAGACCTAACACACATACATTGAACACTTTACCCAACAACAGCAGAATACCTATTTTTTTCAAATGCACATGAGTCATTCTCCAGGATAGATCATATGTTAAGTTATAAAACAAGTCTCAGTGCACTTAAAAAGATTGAAATCATACAAAGTATCTTCTTCAGTAACGACAGAATGTAGTGAGAAACCAATAATTGGAGAACCAGAAAACTCACAAATATGTGGAAATTAAACTATACATTCTTAAACAACAAATGTGTCAAAGAAGAAATCCCTTGGAAAAGTAGAATATCTTGAAACTAATGAATATGAAAATGCAACATACCAAAACTTACAGGATACACAAAGGCAGAAAATTTATAAATGTAAATGCTTCCTTTAAAAAGGAAGAATGGTCAGGCGGGCCACAGTGGCTCAGCAGGCAGAGTTTTCCCCTGCCATGCCTGAGACCTGGGTTTGTTTCCTAGTGCCTGCCCATGCAAAAAAAAAAAAAAAAAAAAGGAAGCAAGTTCTCAAATTTGTTGCCTAACCTTACACTCGGAGAAATTAGAAAAAGAAGAGTGTACTAAACCTAAGTGAGGAGAAGGAAAGAAATTAAGATTACAGCAGAAATAAATTCAATAATGAACAGAAAAATAACAGAATCAATAAAACCAAAAGTCAGTTCTTTGAAAAAATTAATAAATTAACAAATAATTAGTTAAATTGAAAAATAAAAAGAGAGAGGACGCAAGTAACTAAACTCCAAAATGAAAAAGGGGCCTTACTACCAATTTCACAGAAATAAAAAGAATTTTTTAAGAGAATAATATGAACAATTGAATGCCGATAAATTCGATAACCTAGATGAAATAGACAAATTCCTAGAAATACACAAACTACTTATACTAACTCAAGAAACAGTAGAAAACCTCAGGAGGCCAATTATAAGTAGCAAAATTGAGTAGTAATCAAAAACTTCACAGCAAAGAAAAATCCAGTATCAGATGGCTTAACTGAAGAATATTAACAAACATTCAAAGAAATAACACCAATCCTGCTCAAACTCTCCCCAAAACATTGAAGAGCAGAGAATACTTCTAACTCACTCTAGGAGGACAGCATAACTTTAATACCAAAGCCAGATAGATAGAAGTACCATAGATAAAACAATTATAGACCAATATCTCTTATCAACATAGAAGTAAAATTCTCAACAAAATACTAGCAAACTGAATTCAAAAGTACATTTAACCCTCATACTCATTTGTACTGATATTTCTTTTAGTCTCTAGTACCTTAGAGCAACTAGAGGTAAAACTTAAAATTGTGGAATTGTAACCCATACAAACTCTAGAATCTGTTCTACAAATAATTGTTGTGATATACTTTAAAATTTATTGCTTTTTAAATATATGTTATTTTTCACAAAAAAAAAGAGAGAAGGAGGAATAAAACAGAGAAGATAGAATTTAACAAATGAGTATGACTACTCTGTCAGACTAATCATTACACTGATATTTCTGTTGGTCTCCAGTGTTTTGGAGCAGCTAGACTTAAAAAACGAAAAATCGTGGAACTCCACCCCCATGCTAAACTTTAAAATCTGTTCTATAACTACTTCTTAAAATGTACTTGCAAAAATTTTTTGTATATATGTTATATTTCACAATAAAATTTTTTTTAAAAAATGTTTAGAAAAGGACAAATACATGCAGAGGATCATATAATCCATTAAACCAATTTGTAAACAGGGAAATAGATTGCTTATTCCATTAAATAATGCTTTATCCTCTTAGAGACTTTTTTTAATGCTTTCTCTCTTTTTTAGATCTTTATTTTCCTGCTTTTTTGCTCTATTTTCTAATAGTATTTCTTAACGCATTTTATTTTATATTTTAAAATCATACTATTATCTTTATATTATTTGTTTGAATGCTTCCCAAATTCTCTAGGCATTGGGGTTTAACTAGTATCAATTACAGGTGTTATAGGAGATAGTTGTTACAAAGCAATTGCTTGTTATGCTAACTTTCTAATGTGACTTTTTGGCAGGGATTTATATGGTATAATAAATAACTATCAGCAAGTTGTTTCTATTCTGTTCTCCTAATTCATTGTCCCTGTGAATGTTTATTTAGAATTCAAAGTAACATTTAAGTATAACTGTGATAACATGCCCATTCTCAGGAAATTTTGTTTCTAATTATTATATTCAAATTTAATAAATTTAAAAATAATTATAAAATCATAGGAAGTAAATTTTTAAGTTTGCTGCAGAAATAGTTTCTGTAAATTATGAATAATAATCCTTTTATATAAATGTAATCATACAATATGTGATATTTTAATATTGGCCCTTGAGATCCATCCAAGTTACGTGCATCAGTAGTTTGTTACTTTCTTTTGCTGAATAATATTTGATGGTTTAATATGCTGAATAGTATTTCATGGTTTAATAGTTTAACAGTTCCTCTATTAAGGGATATTTTGATTGTTTCTAGTTTTTGACTGTTACACATAAAGCTATTACAGATCACCATTATTTTTTTTTAAAAAAAGGACATTTAAAAGGGGAAGTTTAGAGTTATGTATATCACCAGAATGAAAGTTGGAGGTTAACCCATGGGAATGTATAACACTGTGAATCTTGTAGTGGACAACGTTTGTGATTAACTGTACAAATATAAAAAGGTTCTTTCCTGAACTAAAGCAGATATACAACACTATTATAAGGAGTTAGTAAGAGAGGAATATATGGAAAAAATGTACCTATTACAAATGAAGAACTATAGTTAACAGAAGTATTTTAATACTCTTTCACCAACAGTAACAAATGTACCATACTAACACTATGGATCAATAATATGGGAGGATAGAGAGTATGGGAGGATTAAGCTTTTCTTTTTTCGTTTTTATTTCTTTTCTGACGTAATGAAAATGTTCTAGTTTTGACCATGGGGCTGTATGCACAGCCATGTGATGACACTGCAAGCCAATGACTATATACTTTGGATGGTTTCTATGGTGTGTGAATATATCTCAATAAAAAGCATTAAAAAATAAATGCAACTTAAACTACAAAAAAAAGTACATTTAAAGTTTGTATACCACAACCAAAGTGGGATTTATCCCAGGAATTCATGAATGGTTCAACATAAGAAAAGTAATCAATGTAGCGTGCCACATTAATACAAAAAAAGGAAAAGAACAAGTACAACCATTTAAATTGACAGGGTGTGGTAGGTAACAGGGGGTTAATACTTAAAATGTACAGAGTTTCTATTTGGGATGATGGAAGAGAATTGGTAATGGATGGTGCTGATGGTAGCTCAGCGTCGGAAGTGTAATTAGCAACATGGAATTATAAATTTGAATGTGGGTAAAAGAGAAAATTTTAGGTTGCATATATATTACCAGAATAAAATATTTGAAAAAATCCATGGAACTGTACAACACAGAGAATCTTAAATTAAATCATAGACTATATTTAATAGTACAATTATAAATGTGCTTTCATCAATTGTAGCAAATATACTACACCAATGCGAGGTATTAATAATGTGGCAATATGGGACACCTGTATTTTATGCATAATTTTTCTGCAGATCCACAACTTCTCTTTACAAAAAAAAAAGTAGCATATTGAAGTTTCCTACTATTAATGTAAAACCATCTATTTCCCACTTCAAATAAAGAATGTCTTGTTTAATTGTACTTGATTCTATTGCATTTCACAGTTAGTGTTTTTTGTTTGTTTTGTTTTGTCTTACATATCGAAGGTTTGTGCTATCCCTGCATCAACGAAGTCTATCAGAGCCACTTTCCCAATAGCATGTGCTCCTGATGCCCCCTCTTCTCACTATGAAGTAGTCTTTCCTCCCTGTCAGGTCCCATGTGCTCTATTGTATGTCTGAAACCCAGTAATCCCTTGCCTGAGGCTGCTACGATCTGACATTTCTTTCAAAGATTTAGCTGCCTGTGAGCTGCTTCTGTGCACAGGACAAATTCTGGGATGGCTAGCCAGAGATTAGTGTCCTGCTTATCTTTCAGCCTGCCACTAGGTAGACTGATGTGCATATACAAGCTACATGGTATGCACATAAAGGTTGCTCCGCTTCTTTCAGACCTGGGAGCAGGGACCACACTTGAGAGCATGGGCCGGGATGGGATGGGGAAAGGTCCATAAGGTTTTCCTATCATCCCTCCTGCCCCAGGATGTTGGACCAGAGCAAGTACAGGCTGGGTCCTGATCTGAAATGACCGTAAAAAGAGGTCAGCGGAGATGGAAGAGAATTGTCAAATAAACAATAAACACACACGAAAAGGAAAAAAGACAGCCCCCCTCAAGAAAACAAACTCCTACCCATCCCATGATACCCTTTTGTGAAGTGCCTAGTACAAGAGGTTGGGTGAGGGGATCAAAACCATAAAAACTAAATGCCAAACACCTGGAGATGTTGGGTGGCAGGGTTGAGAAGAGGGGGGAGCCATGGACAGGGCAGCAGGTGGATCCCAGGCATGGTTCCTCCCACTAGGGCATCACCCCTCCTCCCCAACACAGGATGAAATGTTTGGGCCAGGGATAGAGGCCCAAGCTGACACACACCACAAACGCACACCCTCCAGAGACCAGACACACTTGTTCTCACACACACACATTCGCATCTGTGTCCCAGACACACAGGGCACCCAGTGACACAGTTCAAGGCATGCACACGTATGTCCACAGCACACACATGTTGCCAACAGCATTACATGCACTCACACTCATACTCACATCAATGTCGCAGAATGAGTGGCTCTGAAGAGTGATGAGGTGTCAAGGAGCCTGGAAGCCTCCCTCCTCAGAGGTCCCCCACCCCAGTACTGTCAGGACCCAGACCCCTAGAACCCTAGATCTAAGTCCAGTAGGGCCCAGTCTCATCTTGGTGCAATTCGTAACAGCTGAGGTGTCACTCCTCCTCCAGGACAGAGAAGGGCCATCCCACCCCGTCACCTCATATGACTCCAGCCCAGGGTCCAACAAGAGGAAAAGTTACCTAGAAGGAAGACTGGTAAGGCATGGGCTGGCAGGGAGAGGGGCCTAATCCCTAAATATTCCTCCTGCCTCATCCACAGGGTCAGGAAAGCAGCTTGGAGGGTACAAGGAAAAGGCAGGGCCAGGAAACAGTGGCCACACTCATGGCCCCTCCTGGTTTCCCACAGGACTGATATGAGGACCTGGCTCTGTCCACATGAAGGAGCCTTAAAACTCCTGACCCCCCAGTTTCCAAAGGTGCCTTGTCTGTCCCTGGACATTATTACTTTTCTGGCCCCGTGGAGGATAACGACATTGATCTTCCCCACACCAGGCCGCTTCAATCTAATATCAGGTCCTGTGCAGTGGGCATCACACCATCACAAGAGAAGCAGCTGCCATCCAGGAGCAGCAGCACACGCAGGCCCCAAGGCTTCGTGTTTCAACCCTCATTGGGGCTTGTGTTAATTAAAAACCTGAATCAGGGTAATGGATTCAGGAGTGAATGAACATATATAGTTTGTTCTACATCATTTCTTCTTGGTAGACCTTCAATAGACGAACTCTTGGTGGATGCCAGTAAAGATGTAGCTTCAAGCAACACTAACATCAACAATAGCCACCAATAGATGATTCAGAAAACAAAGTCCAAGGAGATCAGGATGAGTCCTAATCCTCTAACTGCAGTACTTTTTAATAGAAATGAAAACACAGAGAGAGAAAAAGCCATGGAAGCAAGAAAGCCTTAAAGAGAAGGGAGACAGGAGTGTGGACCTTCCTGGCAACATGGGACAGAAATCCTAGAATGAGCTGGGACTCAGCATCAAGGGATTGAGAAAACCTTCCCAACCAAAAAGGGGAAGATAGAAATGAGGCAAAATAAAGTGTTTGGAATGAGAGATTCCAAACAGAGTTGAGAGGTTATCCTGGAGGTTATTCTTATGCATTAAATAGATATCACCTTTTTAGTTACAGCACAACTGAGAGACTGGAGGGAACTGCCTGAAAATGTAGAGCTGTGTTCCAGTAGCCATGTATCTTAAAGATGACTGTATAATGATATAGCTTTTGCAATATGACTATGTGATTGTGAAAACCTTGTGTCTGATGCTTCTTTTATCCACCTTATGGACAGATGAGTAAAACATATGGATTAAAAATAAATAAGTAATAGGGGGAACAAATGTAAAATAATTTTAGTAGATTGAAATGCTAGTGATCAATGAAAGGTGGGGGTAAGGAGTATGGTATGTATGAATTTTCTTCTGTTTTCTTTTTCTGAATTGATGCAAATGTTCTAAGAAATGATCATGATGATGAACACACAACAGTGTCATGGTCAGGTTCATGTGTCAACTTGGCCAAGTGGTGGTACCTGTTTGTCTGGTTGGGCAAGTATTGGTCTGTCTTTTGCAATGAGGACATTTCATAGAATTAAATCATGATCATGTCAGCTGCATCCACAGCTGATTCCATTTGTAATCAGCCAAGGGGAGTGTCTTCTGCAATAAGTGATGCTTAATCTAATCACTGGAAGCTTTTTAAGGAGGATTCAGAAGAGACAGGTTCTCTTCCTGCTTAGGCCGGCTAGCCTCTCCTGTGGAGTTCATCCAGATCCTCTGTCAGAATCGTCAGCTTCACAGCCTGCCCTGCAGATTTTGGACTCTGCATTCCCATGGTTATGTGAGACACTTTCATATGTTTTATATTTGCGAGTGTTTCCTGTTGATTCTGTTTCTCTAGATAATCTAACTAAAAACATAATTATTGAATTATAGTTATTGAATTCATGAGTTATTGATATATATCAAGAATGGAATTATCAGGGTGGACCATGGTGGCTCAGCAGGCAAGAATACTCGCCTGCCATGCCAGAGGACCTGGGTTGAATTCCCGGTGCCTGCACATGAAAAAAAAAAAAAAGAAGAATGGAATGATCATATGGTAAGAATGTTTGTGTTTGTATACGGTTAAGTTTAATAAATAAATAAATTGAAAAAAAAAAAAGAACAGAGACTAGCAGATGCTGCCATGTGCCTGGCAATGTGGCAGAAGAGCTAAGGATTGAGGTGCCGGTCTTCAGGAAGAAAACATTGCCTTGATGATGCCTTGATTTGAACATTTTCTTGACCTCAAAACCGTAACCTAATAAATTCTCATTGCTTAAGCTGAACCATTTCATGAATTTGCTTTAATCAACCTAGGAAACTAAAACAATGGTGATTTTTAAAAATTATCCTAGATGTGGCCTTCCTTGTGAGGTGTGTCCACCTGTTCATCTCATATACAGATGTTAGAATGATTAATTTATTTTTATGTATTTTATTTAGTTAGAACATGTTATGCTTTTAAGCAATGAAAAGGTATATATATAATATATATATATATATATATATACCTTCCCACTTTTGCCTCTCTCTTCTAGTTGCTAAGGGCTAATGTGATGTGAGTGAATTTCATCAGTTGTGCCCTGGATCTACCTTCTGCTGGATTTGGTGAATGAGCCTTTAACAAATATACAGCAGATATCCACAGCAGTTGTGGAATAAATTTGGCTCTCACATCTACCATTTGCTATTTACCTGCTAAGGTTGTACATAGATCTGTGTGGTCAAATACAGAGGAAAAAAAGGGATTAACAAATTCTATCTCTGTTTTGTACTCAGAAAGTAATGAATCTACTCAGGAAGAACAATAATTGGTTTATAATTCTGGAAGTTGGAAAAGTCAGTTCTCTTAATACATTACTTTTATTTATGTAAAAATCATTTTTATTGGGAATAACCGCTTCCAGGCACACCTAAAATCAGCAAAGCTTTATGTTTATTAGTTGGCAAACTGATAAAGGCCTTAAAGAATCACACACAAAGTGAGAAACTTTTAATTATATGCAATTTAAAAATTTCTTGTAATTACTTAAATATGATAAAGGCCAAGTACCATGAGATTTTAAAATATTATAAAAGAAACTCATGATTATTTGCTATATGTGGATTTTTTTTCATTTTATCTTTATTGTTTTTTTTCTTTTTGTGAAAAATAACTTATATACAAAAAAGCAATGAATTTCAAAACACATCACAATAATTAGTTGTAGAACAGATTTCAGAGTTTGATATGGGTTACAATTCCACAATTTTAGGTTTTTACTTCTAGCTGCTCTAAGATACTGGAGACTAAAAGAAATATCCATATTATGATTCAGCAATCATACTAATTTGTTAAACCCTATCTTCTCTGTATAACTCCACCATCTTTCTCCCACTCTTTGCCCATTCTAACTTTTTCATGTTGGAAGGGGCTGTTGGTAATATGGGAAGGGGCATGGAACTAATTGATGTTTTGGAGAGATTGGCCCCTTTGAATTTCAGGATTTATTTGGTCTAGGGACCCATCTGGAGGTTGTAGGTTTCTGTAAAGTTACCCTAGTGCATGGAAGAATCCTTTGTAAAATCTTATATAACACCCTAGGTGTTCTTTAGGATTGGCAGAAATGATTTTGATTGGGGTTTGGCAAATTATGGTATATAGCAATGTCTAATTGAAGCTTGCATAAGAGTGACCTCCAGAGTAGTCTCTTGAATCTATTTGAACTCTTTCAGTCACTCATACCTTATTTGTTACACTTTGTGCCAGTTTGAAAGGATGTATGCACCCTAAAAAAGCCATATTTTAATCCTAATCCCATTTTGTAAAGGTAGTCTGTTTCTTCTAATCCCTATTTAGTACTGTATTTGGAAACTTTAATTAAATTATCTCCATGGAGATGTGATTCACTCAAGAGTGGGTATTAAATTGGATTAGGTGGAGATATGTCTTCACCCATTCCAGGCAGGTCTTAATTACTTTAATGGACTCCTATAAAGTAGGAAACATTTTGAAGAAAGCTGGAGATTCAGAGAAAGCAGAGAAGAAGGACAGAGCCACAAGAAAGCCACAACAGAACACTGCAGAACCACAAAGCAGAGAGTTCAGCAACTTTTGGAGATGAAGAAGAAAAACACCTCCTGGGGAGCTATAGAGGAAGCTAGCAGATGACACTGTGATTGCCATGTGCCCTTGCAGCCAAAAAGGAAACCCTAACTGTGTTCACCATGTGCCTTTCCACTTGAGAGAGAAACCCTGAACTTCATCAGTCTTCTTGAACCAAGGTACCTTTCCATGGATGCCTTAGATTTGATATTTCTATAGACTTGCTTTAATTGGGACATTTCCTTGGCCTTAGAACTGTAAACTAGAAACTTATTAAATTCCACTTTTCTTAAAGCCATTCTGTTTCTGGTATAATGCATTCTGGCAGCTAACAAACTTGAACAGATTTGGTACCAGGAGTGGGGTGCTGCTGTGGTTTGCAAATACCAAGCATGGTGAATGGCTTTTTAAATGGATAAGGGGAAGATTTTGGAGGAGTTGTGAGGAGCGTGACAGAAAAGGCTTAGAATGCTCTGAAGAGACTCTTGGTAGAAATGTGAACTCTAAAGATATCTGTGATCAGGCCCTAGACAGAAATGAGGCATGTGCTATTGCAGACTGGAAGGAAGGCGATTCTTGTTTTAAAATTGCAAATAATCTGGCAAAGTTGACTAGTGGCTTTAGCTGGAAGGCATATTTTAAAAGCCATGGACTTGAATATTTGGCAGAAGACATTTCCAAATTAAATGTGGAAAGTGCAGCCTTGTTTCTCCTTGAAGCTTACAGTGAAATGTGACAGGAAAGAGATAAACTGAGAATTGAACTCTTGAGTACAAAGAAATCAGAAATTGAAATTCTGGAAAAAGAGATGCCAAAGAATAGTGTTCCATGTGAGGATTTAACCAAATGTAGAACCAGTCAGCCATTTCAGAGAAAGCCAGGCTTGGACTTAGAGTTACCCACGAAGGATTTGTGGAAACTCCTTATATCTGATGGGCATGACCCTAGGCTACTGCATAGAAAGCTAATGAGAGTGTTGCAGGATCTGTATAAAGAGAACCACTGCCAGTCAGGACTGAGAGGGACAGAGAAGGGACATATTGGAGGAAAAATAACTTCAGAGGCAAAACTATGGGGGCTGGGATCTGAAGTCAAGAAGCCTTGGGCAAGGACAGCAGACCCATCCACACATGTGAAGAGGGAGAGTTTGTAGCGAAGACAGAAGATGGGCCTTCCACCTTGTTGCAATGGAAGAGTCCTGTCTCCTCAGGCCTTAGAGAGGGTGAAGCACATTCTTCGGTTCTTGTGGAGAGCCTGGCTGCCACCACATGGAGGGGTTGAGCATGTGCCCCAGAGTTGGCAGACAGCCTGGGTGCAGCCCTGATCCTTGGAAAGGGTGGAGCCAAAAAAAGGCAGTCTCCCCAGTGTCCCCAAGGTTGCATTCAGAGAGAGGAAGGCCTCTGTGTAGTCCCTTGGAAAGGGTGGGACAGCTACTTTCTAAAGCCTTGAAGATAAATAACTCTCAGACTTTGAAATCTAATGGAGTTTGCCCTGCAGGTTTTCAAAACTGCTTGGGTCCCATGACCTCTGTGTTTCTTCCTCCCTATGGAAATGGGTGTATGTATACTCCAACTGTTCCTCCTTTGTACAGTGGCAGCAAATAATTTGTTTTGAGTTTTTACAGGTCTGGAGCCAGAGGAGAACTTTGCTTTAGGGCAGACCATGCCTGAAACTAACTTTGAGATTTTTGTACTGATTTTAACCTTGTTACTAAAATGGTTTAAGTTTCTCTGATATTGTTATGGAATGAATGCATTTTGTATATGGGGAAACATGTCTTTTTAGGGTCCAGAGGGTGGAATGTGGTGGTTTGAAAGGATGTATGCACCCTTAAAAAGCATGTTTTAATCCTAATCTCATTTTATAAAGGAACCTCATTTCTTCTAATCCCTATTTAGTACTGTATTTGGAAACTTTAATTAGATTATCTCCATGGAGATGTGACTCACTCAAGAGTGTGTGTTAAATTGGATTTCGGTGGAGACTCCACCCATTACAGGTGGGTCTTGATTACTTTAATGGAATCCTATAAAAGAAGAAACATTTTGGAGAAAGCTGGAGATTCAGAGAAAGCAGAGAAGAAGGACAGAGCCACAAGAAAGCCACAACAGAATGCCACCGAACCACAAAGCAGAGAGTCCAGCAACTTTGGAGCTGAAGAAGGAAAACACCTCCTGGGGAGCTAAAGAGAAAGCTAGTGATGACACCTTGTTCGCCATGTGCCTTTCCAGCTGAGAGAGAAACCCTGAACTTCATTGGCCTTCTTGAACCAAGGTATCTTTATCTGGATGCCTTAGTTTGGACATTTCTATAGATTTGCTTTAATTGGGACATTTTTTCAGCCTTAGCACTATAAACTAGAAACTTACTAAATTCCACTTTTTAAAAAACCATTCTGTTTCTGGTATATTGCATTCTGGCAGCTAGCAAACTAGAATACACTTCTTTTCCCCCTTTTGGTCAGGATGGCATTGTTGATCACACAGTGCCAGGGCCAGCCTCACCCCTGGGAGTCTTCTTCCACATGTAAGGGGGACTTTCATGCCTGGATGTCATGTCCTGCATAGGGGAGAGGGCAATGATTTCACTTGCAGAGTTGGGTTTAGAGAGAGAAAGTCCACATCTGGGTAACAAAGGGGGTCCTCCAGAAGTAACTCTTAGGCTTCCTACCTTCATAGGTAGACTAAGCTTCTCCCCTATGTACATAAGCTTCACAAGAGCAAGCCTCAAGATCAAGGACTTGGCTTAATGATTTGGGTTTCCCTAATGTTTAACACAGTATCTGAGATTTTCCAGTGGTGAAGTTTAATAGTTCCATATTTTTTCTCCCATTCCTCAAGGGATTTTGCCAATAATTTTTTATTATTTGCTTAATGTACTGTAGGATGTATCCAGGCATTATATTTAGCTTTGCAGGATTAAAGCCCCTCATTCTTTTTCTAGGCTGCCTGTGTTTGAATTGTTTAAATGATCTCTTCAGACAGTTGAGTTGGATTATGTACTACAGAAAATTTAGGTTCAGGACAAAATAAACTTTTCTTCCTTTGATCTCAAAGAGTAGGTGAGGTTTTAAAATATAGACAATGTCTTTCTTACCTCTGTGTTATGAATTACCTTAATCCCAACCTGATCAGCTTCGTTCTTATGTCTAAATACCAGGATATACATATATAAAATATCCTCTCAAAATCCATAAATAACAATTGCCACTCCGGACTAAACGTAACTGCTGTAAGAGTTTACAATCTAGGCCCCTGTCTTTTTACAAGTATTTTCTAAATGAAACCATACAATATTCCCTCTTTTATTTCTGGCTTATTTTGCCTCACCAAATGTCCCACAGGTTCATTCACAATGCTGCATACTTCACAACTTCATTCCCATTTTTTTTTTAATGTTTTAAAAACGGCACTTATTGATTGAAAATAAATGTGTAGATAAGCTCTTGGTAGCATGGAATCCAGTTTTTAATGAACTTGAAGTACATGAATACTCCTTAAATCTCCTCCCATTTATCCACCACATTCAAATAGGAGTGAATTTTTAATATTTTACCAGGAAAAAAATTTTTTTTAATTCTTCCATAGTTTGATACTTTTGGAAAGAGATACATAAAAACACACTGTTGTGATGTACATTTAACATTTATTACAACTAGTTAGTGATGTGATAAGACATTGATCACGTGGGCTGAATATTGGTCATGGTTACAACAAAGCTTAATCCAGCCCGGCATATACAAGTGAAAATGTAAACCACGAAGAGATGTTTAAATATGAGTGAGTATGTATAAAAGTAATATTGAAACAATTATATAACTTTTAAAAGTATAGGACCCACTAATGCCATTTTACCTCATTCAACTCTCACTTTTCTATGAAAGGTGTCTTTTTATTTCTCTAAGACTTCTGATAGCCAGACAGTACCATGGAACGGAAGGAAGACAACCATAAAGTTTGCAGTAGTTCTAAGTAGAGGGAAACAATAAGAAAGCAAAATAAATTTGGCTTTATGAAGCATCTCAGAAGGAATATTTGTGCTTTAAACAATAACTTATGGAATGCTTTGTGAAAAGACCCACACGTTTTCTGCTAAGATACTGTTATAAAGTCCTGCTAAATCAACATTTCCACTTTATTTGGGGCATCAAAACAATGCAATTAAGTAACTAAATGATTACAACCACAAATAATTCATCTAAGCAGTCAAATGTGTCTTGGCCTTAAATGAAATGTGCTAAGATGCAACATTCGGTTCTGTTTCTTATCCCAGGTTCAGAACACCCAGGAAATAATTTTTTGTGTAAAACAACATCATGCTAATTAAGTGATTTAAAATCTGTATTCCTTTTATGTCTTAAGGTATGTAGCTTCCAACAGGGGTCTTTGGTCTAAATTTGTTTTAGAAAGTCTCAACATAGAGTCAGTTAAATTTTCATTCATTATGTAACATGCCAAGTTCCTTTATTCTCATGTATCAAAATACTGCACCAATCTTTGGTTTCATAAAACCAGGTTTCATGTTATAATTTAACAGTTTCCTTTGTCAAATACGGTAACATAGTAAATGGACATTGCCAGGTGGTATCATTTTCATACATACACAGAATCAGATTAAGAGAAACTGATATTCAAACTTTCAACTATCCAGAAAAAGGTATCTTTCTTTCCTGCATCATTCTAATTCATATTTAAGTCCTGTAATTTCTCACTTGAGTAACCAAAGTTCCCTTTAAAAAAACAAGAAGTATTTTTCTGTAGGTCTGAATGAAGCGGCGTAGCACACAGTAATACTGACAAACACCTTACACCGTTAGCTAACACGGACATGGAGGCTGTGAACAGCTACAGTGTGTGAAATGCCACAAGAAGTCGTCAACAAGGGAGAGGAGGTATGTCAGTCCAATGGCTTCAAGAACACAATGTGGGGTTCAGCTTCCTCCTGCAGGAGATCTGCCTGCTCAGTGGCCTTGAGGACATTTTTCTTGGATGTTTCCTGAACTTCCCCTCCCAAGAGAAACTCATCCAAAATAAAGTAAGCCTTCTCAAAATTAAAGATGATATCAAGTTCACACACACACACTGCCAAAATACTTGTCAAGTAATTTTGATGTGGTCAAGAACCCCCACATCGTGTTCTTGAAGCCACTGGACTAGGAGAACTGGGGGAAGTGGGTTCACTGGTCCAGGTCCTTCTTCAACAGTCCAGAAGAAGGAAGTTGGTCTAGCAGCTGAGGACATGGGGAAAGTGAACCTTCCTCCTGAGATGAGCTCAAAGAGGCACTAGTAGTCTTGGTTGTAGAAGGGCAGGTGGCCGCGCACCGTCTTGCACATGACCACTCCCAGCTCACAACAGTCGCGGCCCACCCGCAGTTGTTATGGAACTTGGACGCTAAGTTCCCTGGAGTTCCACAGAAGGTCCGCAAGGTGCCCTCTTTGCACAGCCAAAGTCTCTGGTCTTGATGTGACCATCTTTGTACACAAAAAAGTTTTCCAACTTGATGGTACAGTATACCACATCCTGAGAGTGCAAATACTCAAGGGCTGAGATGATCTCTGCACCATAAAACCAGGCTTGTGCTTCCATGGAGACGTACTTCCCAAACAGGTAGAGGAATGGTTCACCACCTTCGGCGTACTCCATCGGGAAGCAAAGGCGGTCATGGAGCTGGAAGGAGGAATGGGTGCCTGGTGTGCCGGAGGACCCTGCCTCGGTGACTGTGGGTGATGGTGGCCTCCTTCCGTAGATCTTCACCAAGTAGTAGCAGACCACAGCCTTCTCCCGCACCAGGAAGAGTTTACCAGAGATGCCCAAACCGAGGAGTTTGTGATAGTTGAAGGCATTCATAGTCAACTTAGCCCACGCCTTGCTGACCACCACTTCCATCTCCTCTGTCCTGGAAAAGACGCTGGGCAGTCATACTTGTAGACCATGGGGTTGTTGCCAGGCCCCACTGCTTGAGGCTGTTGGCAACAATCTGGGTGGCCAGCATCCACTTCAACCTCTTATCTGGAAAGTCCATGTGTAAGGCCCCTCAGTGATGGTGGTCCACTACAGACAGCCTCTTGGTCTTCATCAGTTGGCATTCTGATGTTTAAGGGGGTGAGTAGGGTCAGGTTGGGTGCCTCAGGCATCTCCTTATACCCAAGGAAAGTCATCAGTCTTCAGCAAGAAGTATGGAGCCTCCAGGTCTTGATGCAGACCTGGAGCCTGCCTTCTTTGATGTCAGACCTTTGTTCATGGTAGCAGTGTGACATGCTGCGACCTCCTTGCAGCAGCTCAGGGCAGCAGGACATGTAGAAAGTGCCATGGATAAAACACAGTCTTTTACAGTAGACATCCAGCCTCTAAGACCAGGCTCTATTCTCTCTGATTACCTCGTTGGCTTGCTTGGACTCCTTGTGTTCCCCTGGCAAGGTGGCAGAGGACAGGACTCTCCATGGCAGGCCGAAAAGCTTACCTGGCAAGGTCCCTCCAGGTTCTTTCTAACTGCAGCTTACCACCTCCTACCATCCACCACCCTCTCTTTCCTGTTGTTTTTTGAGCTGATCTTTTCTTGATGCAGCACTTGTCCAGTTACTACAACCCTTTCTTTGTGTTCTGGTGCTCTGAGGAAGACAGTTCTGCCAGTATTTGCTAACTGTTCAAATATTCAGTAGGGCAGTGGAACCCCAGAGCATCTCACTCCACCATCTTGGTGACCCCTAAGGACTTTATTTTTAAAGGACATAGGCAACCTAGAATGTAGTTAAAGAAGAGTTAGTGTAAAGGAACTGGATCCTGTGTTTCTGTTCCTCAGAGAAACTAGAAATGATGAGCATGGAATAAGGAGGCACAGGAGAAAATTTTAATATTTGAAATGCTGGCTGTCATGCAGTGCAGTTATGTTCTAGATAGACAGAAGCAGTGAAACTGAAACCAAATAACCAAAACAACCATACCACCACCACCAAATAGCTTCCTAAAAGATAAAAGGATACGAAGATGAAATGGGCAACCTTAAGAGGTAAGCAACTTCCCATTATTGGTCAACTGAAGTTAAAGGACACCTAACATGGACAGTGAAATTAGGATTTGAATTTTTTCAAATGACAAATTGTATGAACTAAATTCCTTAAACTTGATAACAATCTTGCAAAGAGGCAGCTAGACAACTGGGTGCAACAGAACTGGGGAAACAAGTGGGGTAGCCAAAGAAAGGAAGACGTAGAAGTTTCCATTCAAGGAAGAGCCCTTTGAAAACTGACTGTTTGACAGCTTATCTGAGGAATACTATGCATATTTAAAATGTGCAATTTATTAGTTTGACATATGTGAAGAGGCCATCACCACAATCAAGATCACAGACATACATCACCTGTAAAGGTTTCCTTGTGCTCCTTTGTGATCTCTCCCTCTAGTTTCTCCCACTCCATCACCTCTCCCCTGCCTCCATCTTTGAGCAACAAGATATAATTAGATACAAGTCCTTTGTCTGATATACCTCTTGCAAGTATTTTCTTCCAGTCTGAAACTTGTTTTTTAATGTTCTTAGCAGGGTCTTTTGAAGAGCAAAATTTTGAATTTTTAAGTCCAAATGATTGATTTTTTTAATTTATAGTTCATCTTTTTTTGCGTATCATATTTAAGAAATCTTTGCCAAACCTAAAGTCACTAAGATTTTCTCCTATGTTTTCTTCTAGAAGTACTATGGTTTTTGGCTCTTACATTCAGTTATGTGATCTACAGGGTTAGCTTTTCTATATTTTGCATATAGATGAGGTAAGGGTCATTGTTCTTTTTTCTTTTCTTTTTTATTAATGTTTTAATTTTTTTAAACATAACAACAAACAAGCACAAGCATTCCTACCATAGGATCATTCCATTCTACATATCAGTAATTCACAATATTATCACATAGTTGTATATTCATCATCATGATAATTTCTTAGAACATTTGTATCAATTCAGAAAAAGAAATAAAAAGAAAACAGAAAAAATTCATATATAACATATCCCATATCCCATACTCCTCCCTTTCATTGATCATTAGGATTTCAATCTACTAAATTTATTTTAACAGTTGTTCCCCCTACTATTTATTTTTAATCCACATGTTTTTACTCATCTGTCAAAAAGGTAGATAAAAGGAGCATTAGACACAAGGTTTTCACAATTACACTGTCACACTGCGAAAGCTATATCATTATACAATCATCTTCAAGATACGTGGCTACTTGGAAAACAGCTCTACATTTTCAGGCAGATCCCTCCAGCCTCTCCATTACACCTTAACTAAAAAGGTGATATCTATTTAATATGTAAGAATAACCTCCATTATAACCTCTTGACTCTGGAGTCTCTCAGCCATCGACACTTTATTTTGTCTCATTTCACTCTTCCCCCTTTTGGTCGAGAGGGTTTCTTAGTCCCTTGATGTTGAGTCCCAGCTCATTCTAGGATTTTGTCCCATGTTTCCAGGAAGGTCCACACCCCCAGGAGTCATGTCCCATGTAGAGAGGGGGAGGGCAGTTAATTTGCTTTTTGTATTGGCTGAGAGAGAGAGGCCACATCTGAGCAACAAAAGAGGTTCTCTTGGGGGTGACTCTTAGGCCTAATTTTAAGTAGGCTTAGCCTATCATTTGCGGGATTAAGGTTCATATGAACAAACCCCAAGATTGGGGGCTCAGCCTATTGCTTTGGTTGTCACCACTGCTTGTGAGAATATCAAGAATACTCCACCTGGGTAAGTTGAGTTTTCCCCCTTTCTCGCCATTCCCCCAAGGGGGCTTTCCAAATACTCTTTTATTTACTGTTCAAATCACTCTGGGATTTATTGGGGCATCTCTTTGGACAAACCTACAAAATCTCATGCCCTATCCAAGATTCCATGTACTTATGGTGTTCAATTAAGCTGTCCACATAAGTTATATTAGGAACTGCACTAGTCAAAATATAAATTTTGCAACAAATAAACATTTTTTGCTTTAGCCTCACATGTAAGTTAAAGTTTTAAAATATTAATGTGCTGGTTTGAAAAGATGTATGTCCCCTAGAAAAGCCATGTTTTAATCTAAATCGCATTTCATAAAGGCAGAATAATCCCTATTCAATACTGCATGTTTGAAACTATAATCAGATCATCTCCCTGGAGCTGTGATTTAATTAAAGTGGTTGTTAAGCTAGATAAGGTGACGACATGTCTCCACCCATTTGGGTGGGTCTTGATAAGTTACTGGAGTCCTATAAAAGAGGAAACATTTTGGAGAAAAAAAGAGATTCAGAGAGCAGAGCAGAACGACATAGCCACGAGAAGCAGAGTCCACCAGCCAGCAACCTTTGGAGATAAAGAAGGAAAATGTCTCCCAGGGAGCTTCACGAAACAGGAAGCCAGGAGAAGAAGCTAGCAGATGATGCCGTGTTTGCCATGTTTCCTTCCAGATGAAAGAGGAAACCTGACCATGTTCACCATGTGCCTTTCCAGATGAGCGAGAAACTCTGACTATCTTCGCCATGTGCCTTCTCACTTGAGAGAGAAACCCTGAACTTCATCAGCCTTCTTGAACCAAGGTATCTTTCCCTGGATGCCTTTGATTGGACATTTCTATAGACTTGTTTTAATTGGGACATTTTCTTGGCCTTAGAACTGTAAACTAGCAATTCATTAAAGTCCCCTTTTTAAAAGCCATTCTATTTCTGGTATATTGCATTCTGGTAACTAGCAAACTAGAACAATTAATTACCATCTACTTTCAATGCCCTGCAGTGTTGACATTCCTTTGTTCTTCCTCATGCAAAAAACATTTTTAAATTTGTACATTTCGTCACTATCATTATACACTCTAGGCATTCCTAGATTATACCATCTCAGTCTTTATTGTCTATCTTTCCTTCTGATTTCCTTTCTGCCCCCAGGTCTCCTCCCTCTATCATTCTCACATTTAGTTTCATTCAGTGTTCTAACATTATTGTATTACAGTTAGGTAG
Organism: Tamandua tetradactyla; assembly: GCF_023851605.1. NCBI lineage: Eukaryota > Metazoa > Chordata > Mammalia > Pilosa > Myrmecophagidae > Tamandua > Tamandua tetradactyla. Next base: position 14,335,838 of record NC_135350.1, read on the forward strand.
TACCGTGCTATCCATTTCTGAGTTTTTACAATCAGTCCCATTGCACAATCTGTATCCCTTCAGTTCCAATTACCCAACATCTACCCTATTTCTATCTCCTGATGACCTCTGTTCTTAACTGAAATTATCCAAGTTCATTCATTAAGGTTAGTTCATATCAGTGAGACTATACAGTATTTGTCCTTTTGTTTCTGGCTAATCTCACTCAGCATAATGTTCTTAAGGTCCATCCATGTTGTTACATATTTCATAACTTTATTCTGTCTTACAGCTGCATAATATTCCATTGTATGTATGTACCACAGCTTATTTAGCCACTCGTCTGTTGATGGACATTTTGGCTGTTTCCATCTTTTCACAATTATAAATAATGCTGCTATAAACATTGGAATGCAAATGTCTGTTAGTGTCCTTGCCTTCATGTCCTCTGAGTAGATACCTAGCAATGGTAATACTGGGTCATATGGCAATTCTATACTTAACTTCTTGAGGACCCACCAAACTGCCTTCCATAGTGGTTGTACCATTTGACATTTCCACCAATAGTGGATAAGTGTGCCTCTTTCTCCACATCTTCTCCAGCACTTGTTGTTTTCTGTTTTATTGATAATGGCCATTCTGGTGAGTGTGAGATGATACCTCATTGTGGTATTGATTTGCATTTCCCTAATAGCCAGGGAAGTTGAGCATCTTTTCACGTGCCTTTTGGCCATTTGTATTTCCTCTTCTGAGAAGTGTCTGTTCAAGTTTTTTGCCTATTTTGTAATTGGGCTGGCTGTATTTTGTTGTTGAGTTGAACAATCTCTTTGTATATCCTGTATACTAGAACTTCATCTGATATATTGTTTCCAAATATTGTCTCCCATTGTGTAGACTGTCTTCTTACTTTCTTGACAAAGTTATTTGATGCACAAAAGTGTTTAATTTTGAGGAGTTCCCATTTGTGTATTCATTTCTTCAATGCTCGTGCTTTGGGTGTAAGGTCTAGGAAACCCGCCTCCTATTATAAGTTTTATAAGATATTTCCCTACATTTTCTTCTAACAGTTTTATGGTCTTAGATCTAATGTTTAGATCTTTGATCCACTTTGAGTTAATTTTTGCGTAGGGTGTGAGATATGGATCCTCTTTCATTCTTTTGCATGTGGATATTCAGTTCTCTAGGCACCATTTATTGAAGAGACTATTCTGCCCCAGTTGAGTTGGCTCGACTGCCTTATCAAAGATCAATTGTCCATAGATGAGAGGGTTTATAACTGAACACTCTATTCAATTCCATTGGTCCCTATATCTTTATGCCAGTACCATGTTGTTTTGACCACTGTAACTTCATAATATGCCTTAAAGTCAGGTAGTATGAGACCTCTGACTTCATTTTTCTTTCTTAGGATACTTTTAGCTATTTGGGGCAAAAATAGTTGCTGTTCTGAACAAATTTGTTTATTGGTTTTTCTATTTCTGAAAAGTTAAGTTTCTGGGATTTTAATTGGTATTGCATTGAATCTGTAAATCAGCTTAGGTAGAATTGACATCTTAACTATATTTGTCTTCCAATCCATGAACACAGTATACCCTTCCATTTATTTGGGTCTTCTGTGGTTTCTTTTAACAACTTCTTATAGTTTTCTTTGTATAGGTCTTTTATCTCTTTAGTTAAATTTATTCCTAAATATTTTATTCTTTTGGTTGCAATTGTAAATGGAATTTTTTTCTTGATTTCCCCCTCAGATTGTTCATTACTAAAGTATAGAAACACTACAGATTTTTGAGTGTTGATCTTGTAATCTGCCACTTTGCTGTACTCATTTATTAGCTCTAGTAGCTTAGCTGTGGATTTTTCGGGGTTTTCGACATATGGTATCATATCATCTGCAAACAGTGAGAGTTTCACTTCTTCCTTTCCAATTTTGATGCCTTGTATTTCTTTTTCTTGTCTAATTGCTCTGGCTAGAACTTCCAACACAATGTTGAATAACAATGGTGATAGTGGACATCATGTCTTGTTCCTGATATTAGAGGAAAGTTTTCAGTTTTTCCCCATTGAGGATGATGTTAGCTGTGAGTTTTTCATATATTCCCTTAATCATGTTAAGGAAGTTCCCTTCTATTATTATCCTTTGAAGTGTTTTCAACAGGAAATGTGTTGAATTTTGTCAAATGCCTTTTCTGCATCAATCAAGATGATCATGTGGTTTTGCTGCTTTGATTTGTTGATATGGTGTATTACATGAATTGATTTTCTTATGTTGAACCAGACTTGCATACCTGGGATGAATCCCACTTGGTCATGGTGTATAATTCTTTTAATGTGCTGCTGGATTCAATCTGTAAGAATTTTGTTGAGGATTTTTGCATCTATATTCCTTAGAGAGATTGGTCTGTAGTTTTCTTTTTTTTGTAATATCTTTGTCTGGCTCTGGTATGAGGGTGATGGCTTCATAGAATGAGTTAGATAGCTTTCCCTCCTCTTCAATTTTTTTTTTTGAAGAGTTTGAGCAGAATTGGTACTAATTCTTTCTTGAATGTTTGGTAGAATTCACATGTGAAGCCATCTGGCCCTGGACTTTTCTTTTGGGGGAGTTTCTTAATGACTGATTCTTTTTCTCTTTTTAAGTTTACTAGGTTTTCTTTAAGTGATACAATTCAACTTCTTTAATTTGAACTTTTCAAATTTGAAATCTTTTATTTTTTAATTTTTTTAATTTATTTTATTTTGGTTCATTATTATTTTTTTCAAATTTGAAATCTAAAACCATGTATCTTTGGAAAAGAAAGTTTAGATAACCCCTCTGAGACTACAAGGAGAATATTGAAGCTACTATAAACAAGAAATTAAGATTTAACAAATGATTATGATTAGTGAATCATTATATAGATGTTTTATTCTTTTTTTATTGTAGAATAGCCAAAAGTTAATGCCTGAAATTCCTGACACTCAACTCATCTTGCCCTTGTCTATACCTACTATTGTAATGGTTATTCTAGCCTGGTATTGGCCGAGTTTATACTTGATATTGTAATGGTAACAACTCTATCTCCCCCTGTTTGAATCCATAAAAACCCTGAGCTCCATAGACTTGGGGAGACAGATTTTGGGGCCAATAGGCCATCTGAGATCCTGCTTCACATGTAGCAATAACTCTGTCTCTCTTTGAAACCCTGGTGTCATGATTGGTTGTTATTGTGCACAGGGCAGAGAACCCCATATTTGTTAAACATCACTACTTCAGAGAACACATTATTTTAAAGCTCTCTCCACAGAGAAGGCACAGAAAAGTTTTTAAACACCTAATGAATATTACAAGATTCAAGTTCTTCCTAATCATGATTTACATATTAATTACTTTAAAAGAATCCTTGGTTGACAAATTGGTCATTTTAACTCAACCAGATTATTTGTATATATGTTCCATCTTTTGCTGATAAAAGGTGAGCAAAATTCCTTCTCTTATTCAGCTCTGTATTCCCCAATAGAATATGTGTCTTATGCCAAGTATCTCATGCTGAATATAAGTTGACAAATATTTATAAAAATGATCACTTGCAAGTTGTCCCCTGAACAACTTGAATTCAGTTGTTCACATTTTTTCATTAATTTATTCTGCTCTTTCTTACAAATAGTCCTAGTTTTACTATACATCTGAAGAGCAAACTGTCCAACCGTTCATTAACTAGTACATATTTACTTTTAGTAAAAATAAGGATACAACTATTTTCCATTTTATTTAGTTGTCTGTGATACTCTAAGCCATTCCCTCATTTCTGGGACTCACGCGTACTGTTATGCAACTTCAGCCTTGTTTAAGAGAATGGTGCCACCTAGAGCTGTGCAATGAGGCAGCCTATTCATTTCCTTTTCTGGTTCAGTACAGAGACAACCAGCTCATAAGATTTCCATTCTGCTACAGAGATTTACACTCTGTGGTATTTTTAAAAGATTACACAGATAGACCATTCTTAGACTAGGAAAGAATAAAGACTACTAGTATTTAGTTTATTTCTCCTGTATTGCCATTACAGAAATAAAACTTTTATAGCTTTAGAATTCCTGTGTTCAGACTTGTCAATGAATCAAATTTTGAAATATTTCCTTATAAGGTTAATAATTGTCTTTGAAATTAGGTTAGTAACTGTCTTTGAAATCGCTCACTGAGCAATTAAATATTTTTTCTCTACACATTCATATTTAATTACTTCTCTCAGTAAGATATTCATATTTTTTTTCCAGTTTCAGTCTGAACATTTAACTTGTAGTAACAAGAAGTGGATTCTATACCAGATCTAATTTAGTTGTATGGCCCTAGACAAAAAGTTTTAGATTCCCACCCTGCCTTCATCCAGATCAAACAGGGTGTTCCAGCACAGCTCTTTAAGAGCTGAGTCAGCACAGCCCCAAGACCAAAGAACATGCTAGGCAGAGAGGCAGGTGCAGATTTAATTAGGATTTACAAACAGGAGAAGATCTTTCCCAGTGGCGGTCATCCAGAAAATGGAAGTCAATGCTCCACAAAAGGGCAAAGAGTGCAAGGGACAGCTTAAAAGGGTTTAAGACAAAGACATTCCATTGAGCGTAAGAACAGAATTTCAGCAGGGCCTCGTGAGACAGAGGTATGGAGGTTTATGATCAGCGGTGATCTACGGTGATCGAGGGGAGTTTAATCTTTGTTTACGATACCATCTGTACGTTCTCCCCCTCTGAGGATGTATGATGATCCTCAACTCTGTCCCAGTCACTGTAGGCAGCTCCATGCAGTAACTTATTCTCAACATGGATAGGGGCCTGGCTTGGGGTCTCCACCCAGGGATAATAGCTTTTTAATCTACTTTATGGTTAAAAAGACGTAAGATTTAAATTGAAACATTTTTCCAAAGTCACTAAACAAATATAAGGTAAACTATGCTAGATTTTATCATATTAACTATTTTCTAATATTTGACTGACATTTTTATAATTTAACTGAAAAAAAGATTGTATATTTTCAGAACTGCAAAATTCAGGCATTATACAAAATGAATTCAAATAGTAAAGTTAGTTAAAATAATAAATCCATTCATGCATGTTCTCATTTAAGTACAGTAAGAAATAATAATTATAAGAATAGGTAAATTTTCAGGTGGTGTGGCAGAGGCTCAGTGGCAGAATGCTTGCCTGCCATGCTGAAGACCTGGGTTCAATTCCCGGAGCCTGCCCATGCCAAGAAAAAAAGTATGTAAAATTTCATGAAAGTATTCTATTTATTGTAGTTTAGGAGATCTAGCCCACATCAATGGATTGTCTGGCATCAGTCACTGAGTCAGGGACTGGAACAGTCAAAGGGTCCATAGATTTTGTCATGCACATTTGGCAGCCCAACTGTGGTGTGTCTGTTAGTCCCCAGGCCGCATCAAGCATGTCATTCTCCTAATCAGTGATTGCTTGCAACTTTCAAGTATGTGCTCTCCAAAGATGAGGTGACGGGTGGCACATCAATGTCAGATTATTTTCAACCACAACTTCTAGCAGAGAATCACCAACTTTTCCTTGGGCTGTTAATGTTTCACAATCACGGTTTATAAAGTGGCCTGTTACTTTATCTTCTGCTCTGTGCCAGTGCTGACACACTCGGCAGCCTTCTCGTTCCTGCTTCTGTCAAGCTGCTGGGTCCCCAGAAGTCCACAGACACCCACACAAGGTCCAGCAAGGAGCAGCCACCCACAGGCGGTGCTGCCAAAAGCCATGGAGGCCACACGTAGAAGCAGGATGCCCCCAGCAGGTCCAATTTTTCCATATCAATTGACCAAATATTTGTAAGTCAATTTCTGGACTCTATTCTGTTTCATTGACATATTGCCTATCTTTATGCCTATAGATTTTTCAGTCTTTTAAAATGTATTGAAACTTATTGTAAGATCCAGCCTATGGACTATCATAGTAAATATACCATGTACACTTAGAAAGAATATGTCTTCCTAGAGGGCCACTGGCAGAAAGAGCACCAGAAACCTTGAGATAAACCTTCAAACTCAGGACTCCGGTGCCGTGCCCCAAGTGCCACCAACCTGGCATGAGGTCCAGGGACTGAACTGTCTCCTAAAGGAGACACTACCTGTGGCAAGTGAAGAAGACTGAGGATGCCTGAGACTGCACAGAATTCTGCTGACTTCACACTGGAAAGTCAACGTAGAGGAGCCTCGGGGGACACTCAACGTGGCAGTTTGTTTATTCCAGGTGAGAGACCTTTCACAACAAATTTCTCCTTGCCAGAGACTACGCTGCTGTTCCCCATGTTCAACTAGGTACCTCAATAACATAGTCAGAGACTTCTATACTCACACCAGTAGGGCCTGCTGCCCACTCACAGCTTGAAGAAATTACAGAAGATGCATCATCAGCTCAAGTTCCCTTAAGATTAAGGCACAGGAACGGGTAAGGGGTATGATATGTGTGAATTTTTTCTTTTTTCTTTCTTTTTCTGTAGAGATCCAAATGTTCAAAAAAAGAGATCACATCACAACTATGTGATGATATTGTAAGCCATTGATTGTACACCAAGTATGGAATTTTATATGTTAAGAATGTTTGCATGGGGCCATGGTGGCTCAGCAGGCAAGAATGCTTGCCTGCCAGGCCAGAGGACCCAGGTTTGGTTCCCGGTGCCTGCCCATGTTAAAAAAACAAACAAACAAAAAAAGAATGTTTACATGTTTGTATGTTAAGTTTTATTAATAAAATTAAAAGAAAAAAGACCAAGGCACATTAAAAGCCTTTGAGGGAGAAATGAAACAGCATTAAATTAGGGTGGTGGCTTGGTTGAGCCCAGGGCAAATTCCATGAAGTGATCAGGTTCAAGGAAAAAGATATCTCTGAGAAAAACAGCAATAAACAGCACCTGGAGCCAAACAACCTGAGTGAGTCATCTATAGAGAAGGGTGGAGCTGATCAACCCACCCAAAAGCACATTATCTACAACCAGGCATCACCCCGGACAAGGAGGGTGAGCAAAGAGCCCCAAACAAGGAAAGGGGAGGAGGAGAAAAATCGAGGTAATCAATAAAACATTGCGGGGCCTCTTGACTCACAACACTCTTTTCTTTGGAAGAGTGCCCCATGCTCCTCTCACATGTGCATCTGATAAATTTTTTGCCTGCTTACTCTAAAAAAGAAAAAAAAAATGAGGGAGCAATTATGACATTCCCAGCTAAATAAAATCTAGGAAGTTCAGCACCACTAGACCAGCTAAAGAGAGTTCTTTGGGTTGAGAGGAAAGGACAATAGATTGAAGCTGCATGAAAAAATAAAGATCTCCAGTTAGGGTAACGCCATGGGTAAATCTAAATGCTGGTATTATTTTATTTTCAGTTCATGACTCCACTTTACTTACTACAAATGCACAAAAGGCAAACGCATAAAAATTAATGATAAATCAGAGGTTTTGCACTCATGTATAAACATGTAATTTTTTACAAGAACTACATACATTTGTGACAAGAACTACATTTTCCTTACTGATAAGGAAAATTCCATCACCAAGCGATTGGGTGGCTAGATTAAACAAACAGGACATGAAGGAGCCCAAATTCGCATCCACAGTCTGGACTCTATACGATTCATCCTTTGAGCAGCAGCTGGGACAGTGAGGCTGTGGTTCAAAACTCTCATTCCACTGCCCTGCTGTGTGCACTCAGATGTACTCGTGCAACACTGACCTCTGCTGACACCCTGCATAAGGCTGGGGGATCAGCACATCCATGCACATCTTCCTGTGCAGGGTCTCTAGGATGCTGCAGACGTTGTTCTGTGGGTTCTGTGCCCCGACACAGTCAGACTAGTTGCTTCTAGCTATTCATTTGTAGGCAGCCCCTCAGGAATACCCTGTGAGGGGTGCAGCCCCTTTCCCTGCCTGACTTGGGAGCTCACAGTGTCCTTGTTTTTCCAGGAGACCCAGGCTTCACCTTTCTCCCAGCAACCATGGGTCTGCTGTGACCTGTCAATCTCAGCAACTTTGTCTTGGGAATTATCCCTGAGTCTTCTCTGCAATCAGGAGGAGATACCACATTTAGGGTAGCCAACTTCTCTTTGTGTCCAAGTAACTGCAAAACTAACTCTATCTAGGGTAATTGGAGGAGATCTTTTTAAGGATTGAAAGTTTTTAATCAGACATTAATGTGGTTTTTCCTATTTATTCTCAAAGTGCCTAGAGCACTTTCTACAGTTTCATTTTCAGTAACTGCAGATTATAGCTAAGAAGCCAATATGAGAAATGAAGTCAAATTTCAAAGTTATTCAAATATCTAAAAAGAGGCAGTAAAGGAGGAACAGAGGAACAAAAAACATAGAAGACATGTAGAAAACAAATAACAAAATGGTCCCAACCCAACCATATAAATAATTACATTAATTGGTAATGGGCTAAACACCTCAATTGAAGAGCAGAGATTATCAGAAGTCCTTTTAGTCCTTTTTTATTTATTAATTAAAAAAATTAACAATAAACAAACAGAACATTAAGATATCATTCCATTCTACGTATATAATCAGTAATTCTTAATATCATCACATAGTTGCATATTCATCATTTCTTAGAACATTTGCATCGATTTAGAAAAAGAAATAAAAAGACAACAGAAAAAGAAATCAAATGATTACAGAGAAAAAAAAGATTATACATACTATACCCCTTACCCCTCACTTTCATTTATCACTAGCATTTCAAACTAAATTTATTTTAACATTTTTCCCCCTATTATTTATTTTTATCCATATGTTCTACTCTTCTGTTGATATGGTAGATAAAAGGAGCATCAGACACAAGGTTTTCACATTCACAGAGTCTCATTGTGAAAGCTATATCATTGTTCAATCATCATCAAGAAACATGGCTACTGGAACACAGCTCTACATTTTCGGGCAGTTCCCTCCAGTCTCTCCACTACATCTTGAACAACAAGGTAATATCTACTTAGTGCGTAAGAATAACCTCCAGGATAACCTCTCAACTCTGTTTGGAATCTCTCAGCCATTGACACTTAGTCTCATTTCACTCTTCCCCCTTTTGGTCGAGAAGGTTCTCTCAATCCCTTGATGTTAATTCTCAGCTCATTCTAGGGTTTTTCTCAATCCCTTGACGCTGAGTCTCAGATCATTCCAGGATCTCTATCCCACATTGCCAGGAAGGTCCACACCCCTGGGAGTCATGTCCCACGCAGAGAGGGGGAGGGTGGTAAGACTGCTTGTCGTGTTGGCTGGAGAGAGAGGCCACATCTAAGCAACAAAAGAGGTGCTCTTGGGGGTGACTCTAAGGCCTAAATTTTAAGTAAACTTGACCTATCCTTTGTGGGGTTAAGTTTCATATGAACAAACCCCAAGACTGGGGGCTCAACCTATATGGTCATTTTTAAATACACGGATTTACTTTTATTTTCTTTGATGAAATTGGGATCTCACTCAATTTTGTTTCCTAAACATCTAACAAATAGTTTCCTGTTTCATTAAATTTTGTTCTACAACATAATTAATGATTTTATAATATTTGATTCAATATACCATAATTTATTTACCCAATTACCCAATAAGTTATTTACCCATATCACTCTTCATTTAGTGTGCTTTCATTTTTGCTGTGATAAAAACCTTTCTGTAGGTGGGGGCCACCTCTCTTGGTGTGGGATGTGCGAGTGGCTGACATGGCACCCTCTGGGAGTCTTATGGTTCCTGTGACAGTCCTAGTGTTGTTACTTTGGGAGACTCCATGGATCCATGGGCAGAGGAGTGACATGGGCATCATCATGAATGTGAACTGGAAAAAGTTGCTGGCAGGAGAGTGGAGGATAAAACTTTATGCTCTATGGTGTCCTGCTTGTCAGAGTCTTCACTCAGAATGGGGAAGTTTTGCTGAATGGGAAGATCTTGAGATTACTGTTGCAAAAGTAGGTGTCACAGAGCAGCCAGGACTGAGTGGACAATTTATCATAACTGCTCTTCCTACCCTTATCCTTGTAAAGACGGTGAATTTAGGCACTATCAGAGCTCAAGAACTAAGGACTTCATAAACTTTATAAGTGAAGAAGAGTGGAAGTATTGAACCTGTTCATAATGGCATGTCTAGGTTCTGTTTGATGAGTAGCATGTCAGTACTCCTTCAGCTGTCCATGTGGATCAGGACTTGCCATAACTATTTTATTGATTTATTCAGGCATCATATGCAATTTTTGCTTTAGAAGTTCTGCTTTCAGGGTTATTAGGACTTTGTATGACATTTGTGGTAGATTGCCCTTCTCCTTCAAAAAGGTGCAGAACACAACCACATACCTCAAAAAATATATTACCCAGATCTTCTTAACCTTTGAAAAAAAGTAGAGGAGATACAAGAGGCTGATGAAAATGTATCAGAAGAAGATGGTGAAAGTAAAGAACAGACAAATAACAAAGACTTTCCACAGAATGCCATGAGACATTTTGTGGGTCCTTCGTTGGCTGCAGATAAATCCCAATTATTTTTGTAAATATTTTAGTATTATGATTTTGGCAAAAATAAAAGATTGATAACTGATTTTGGAACAAACTGTGACTTACTTTTGCACTGCAAGGTTCAGCCTAGATTGCCAATAGATTGAGCAATCTACCTTCAGAAAATAAAAGTAGCACTAGGTATAAAAATTTAAAATAGGTTCCTAGAAGATGGTGGAGTAGGATAGATGAGTTCAACTCTGTTCCAAGGAATAGCTAGAGAAGGGACAGGAGGGTGACTGAGAGGGCAATTCCAGGGTGTAAGTGACCACAGAGAGTCTTCTGCACCACATAGGATGGTCCTGATTGCAAAAGCTGAGAAGCAGAGAACCGAAGACCATTCGGCTGGTGCAAACAGCCTAACACAGAAGCCCAGAGCCCACAGGAATGCACAGATGGGAGTCGGAGACTAGGAAGTCAGCCAAGCCGCATTCCTTGAACACACTACCCTCACTAGTGCAGCCCCATGACCTGTGAATCACTCCACACTCCAAGCACCTGAACCTGTTCACCTGCCCCCAATCCCCATGCTCCAAGTGCCCCCACCTCACCAAACCCTCATGCACACATAATCACCTCACAAACCCACTTCACAAACCCACCACAAGTGCATGTATACCTTCCCCAGCCTAACTCACCTCTCCTGTGCAAGCGCAGTCTTGCCCCACCCCTCCTGAGCCTTACCTCCCTGTCTCTGCCCCCATTAAGCAGTCACCAGCACATAAAGGCTGTGGGCACTTACCTTCATACCCAGGCTACACTCACCCCCAGCCTATGCAGTCCTGCAGCCCCACCTGGACCTCCCTGAGCTCTGTGTATGGATACATCAGTTTACAGTACTCTCAGATCTGCACATGAGCACAGCTCCCAGTCATGCTCCACAGCTCTGGGAAAGCACTGGCCTGTGCAAATGGGCCACATCCATCTCCAGCCCTTGCAGGTACAACACCAACCTACTGACCTAGCTCTGTGAATGCATGCAAAGGGCCATGCATCCTGGATCAGTGCAAACCAGGGCCCCACCCCCAGACCAATGCACCCACACAGCCACATCCTCCCCTGCTGCTGGGCGCCCATGCTCACAGGCACCAGTGTAGCATCCCCAACCTGTGCTGCAACTCATCATCACACTGTTGTGCCCCACCAGTGCCCCACATCCTGCTCCACATCCATCCAGAAAATACAAGGCTTTAGACTACTGGAGAACATCAATTTCCAAAGTAAACTAATCAAGATACTTACATGCCACGAAGACAGTGGAAGATCACTAAACTTATCATGATGCAGACAGATATAGTCCAGCCAAACAACCGAATTAAAACACCAGAAGAGACACAGATGTTGGAACAACTAATCAAAGATGTTCATATAACTCTACTAAATAAAACAAATGGGATGGCTAATGGCACAAAGGAGATCAAGAAGACACTAAAAGAGCATAAAGAGGAATTTGAAAAAATAAATAGAAAAATAGCAGATATCACAGAGATTAAAGATGGTATAGACCAAATAAAAAACATACTAGAGACACACAACAGCAGATTTGAAGAGGTAGAAGAAGGAATAAGCGAAATAAGACAGGACAACTGATTTTGAACACTCAAAAGAGCAAATGGCAAAAAAACAAGAAGAATTTGAATTGGATCTCAGGGAAATTATGGACAAAACAGAGCACACAAATATAAGAATCATTGGTTTGCTAGAAGGAGAAGAAATGAGTAAAGGACTAGGATGATTAGTTGAGAATATAATGGGGGGAAACTTCCCAACCCTTATAAAGGACATAAATAAAGAAGTTAAAGAAGCTCAATGAACTCCAAACAGAATAAATACAAATAGGTCTTTCCAAAGACACATACTTATAAGTGTGTCAAATTTTGAAGAGAGGCAGAAAATCCTGAACGTGGCAAGAGAAAAACAATCTACTACATACAAGGGAAACCACATAAGACTGAGTTCAGACTACTCAACTGGCACCATGGAGGTGAGAAGTCAGTGGGATGATATATTTAAGATACTGAAAGAGAAAGACTTTTACCCAAGAATTCTTTACCTAGACAAATTGTTCCTCAAAACTAAGGGGAGGGGTTAAAATTTTCACAGACAAACAAATACTGAAAGAATTTGTCAACAAGAAACCAGCCCTACAAGAAATACTAAACGGAGTCTGCCAACTGAAATAGAAAAACAGGGAGGGAGGTCTGGAGGAGGACACAGAATTGAAGAGTACCAGTAAGGGTAACTTAAAGGATAAAAAGAGAAAGAGAGAAAAGAATATATAGATCTGACAAATAAAATCCAAGAAAGGTAAGATGGTGGACTCATGAAACCCCTTTTCAGTAATAACTTTTAATGTTAACAGACTAAACTTACCAATTAAAAGATACAGATTGGCAGACTGGATTAAGAAATATAATCCACCTATATGCTGCTTACAAGAGACACAAGGATATAAATAGACTGCAAGTGAAAGGATGGAAAAATATCTTCCACACAAGTTGTAACAAAAAGCAAGCAGGAGTAGCTATACTAATATCAGACAAAATAGATTTTAAATGTAAAGACATCATAAGAGACAAAGAAGGAAACTATATATTAATAAAAGGGACAATTCAGCAAGAAGAACTAACAATCATAAATGTCTATGCTCCCAATTAAGGAGCTCCAAAATACATGAGACAGACATTGGCAAAAGTGAAGGGAGCAATAGATGTTTCAACAATAATAGTAGGAGACTTCAATACACCACTCTACTCTATAGATACAACCAGCTCAACAAGGAAATAGAGAAGTTAAACAACTTGATAAATGAATTATACCTAACAGACATATATTGGTCATTACACCTCAAAACACTAGGATATACATTCTTCTCCAGTGCTCATGGAACATTCTTCAGGATAGATTATGTGCTGGGGCACAAAACATGTCTTTATAAATATAAAAACATTAAGATTATTCAAAGCAGTACCTCTGATCACAATGGAATGAAGCTGAATCTCAATAACCACCAAAGAATGTGAACATTCACAAATAAATGGAGATTAAATAGCACACTCTTAAACAACCAGTGGCACAAAGAAGAAACTGCTAGAGAAATTAGTAGCTATCTGGAGATGAATGAAAATGAAAATGCAACATATCTGAACTTATGGGACGTGACAAAGGCTGTGCTCAGAGAGAAATGTATTGCCCTAAATGCCTATATTAAAAAACAAAAAAGAGGGAAAATCGAGGACTTAACTGCTCACCTGGAGGAACTTGCAAAGGAGCAGCAAACTAACTCCAAAGCAAATAGAAGAAGAGAAATAAAAAGATTAAAGCAGAGTTAAATGAATGGGGGGAACAAAATAACAATAGAAAGAATCAATAAAATCAAAAGTTTGTTCTTTGAGAAAATCAATAAAATTGATGGACCACTAGCAAGGCTGACAAAGAAAAAAAGAGAGAGGATGCCAATAAACAAAATCAGGAGTGAGAGGGGGTTGTTACCACAGACCCTGAAGGAAAAAAAATTGTAAGAGAATACTATGAACAACTACACACTGACAAATCAGACAACTTAGATGAAATGGACAAATTCCTGGAAACACATGAACACATAAAGTTCAGGAAGAAGTAGAAGATCTCAACAAACCAATCATAAGTAAAGAGATTCAATCATCAAAAATCTTCCTACAAAGAAAAACCCAAGGCCAGATGGTTCTGCAGGGGAATTTTATCAAACATTCCAAAAAGAACTAACACCAATCCTGCTCAAACCTAAAAAAAAAACCTGAGGGAAAAGGAATACTACCTAACTCATTTTATGCAGCTAATATCATTTTAATACCAAAACTGGGTAAAGATGCTATAAGAAAGGAAAACCACAGACCAATCTCCCTACTGAACTTAGACGCAAAAATCTCAACAGAATACTAGAAAATTGAATTCAACAACACATTAAAAGAATTATACACTACAACCAAGTGGGGTTTATACCAGGAATGCAAGAATGGTTCAACAAAAGAAAATCAATTAATGTAATACAGCACGTTAACAAACTAAAGGGAAAAATCACACGATCATCTCGATTGATGTTGAAAAAGCATTTGACAAAATCAGCATCCTTTTCTGATTAAAAAAAACTTCAAAAGATAGGAATCAAAGGTAACTTCCTCAATAATAAGAAGGGGATATATGAAAAACTGATAGCCTGTATCATACTCAATGTAGAGAGACTGAAATCTTTCCCCCTAAAATCAGGAAGAAGGCAAGGATGCCCACTATCACCACTATTATTCAACATTGTACTAGAAGTTCTAGCTAGAGCAATCAGGCAGGACAAAGAAATTAAAGGCATCCAAATTGAAAAGGAAGAAGTGAAACTTTCATTATTTGCAGGTGACATGATACTATACTAGGAAGACCCTGAGAAATCTACAACAAAGTTACTTGAGCTAATAAATTCAGCAAGTTGGCAGGACATAAAATTAATATGCAAAAATCAGTAACATTTCTATATAAAAGCAATGACCTGAGGAGTCAGTTAAAGAAAAAATTCCATTCAAAATAGCAACTAAAAGAATCAAGTACTTAGGAGTGAACTTAACTAGTGATGTGTTCTAGTTTGCTAGCTGCCAGAATACAATATAGCAGAAATGGAGTGGCTTTTTTAAAAAGGGAATTTAATAGGGAAATTAATAACTTGTAAAACTGTTACAAGTTAACAGTTTTAAGGCTGAGAAGATGTCCCAATTAAAGCAAGTCTATGAAAATGTCCAAGCTAAGGCATCCAGGGAAAGAAACCTTGGTTCAAGAAGGGTGAAGATGTTCAGGGTTTCTCTCTCAGCTGGAAGGGCACATGGCTAAGTCTGCTAGCTTTCTCTTCCCATTTCTTGTTTCATGAAGCTCCCCGGGGGCATTTCAAAGTCACTGGCTGGTGGACTCTCTGCTTCATGGTTCAGCAGCATTCTGAAGCTTTCTCCAAAATACTTCTTCTTTTATAGGATTCCAGTAAACTAATAGAGACCCATGTAGAATGGATAGAGACATGTCTCCATCTAATCAAGTTTAATACCCACAAATGATTGAGTCATATCTCTGTGGAGATAACCTAATCAAATTTGCAACCTAGAGTACTGAATAGGGGTTAGAAGAAAGTTACTCCCACTAGATTAATTAGGATTAAAACATGGCTTTTCTAGGGTACATAAATTCTTTCAAACCAGCACAGGATGCAAAGGACTTACACACAGAAAACTAGATTACATTGCTAAAAGAAATAAAAGAAGATCTAAATAGTTGGAAAGACATTCCTTGCTCATGAATAGGAAGAGTAAATGTAGTTAAGATATCAGTTCTACCCAAACTGACCTACAGGTTCAATGCAATACCAATCAAAATTCCAACAACCTAATTTGAAGTTTTGGAGCAGCTAGTTACCAAATTATCTGGAAGAGAAAGAAACCCTGAATAGCTAAAAGCATCGTAAAAACAGAAAAGTGAAGTGGAAGCATTAGCACTTCCTGACTTTAAAACTTACTAGAAAGCCTCAGTGGTCAAAACAGCATGATACCGGCAAAAAGATAGAAGTATTGACCAATGGAGTCAAATCAAGAGTGCCAAAATAGACCACCAACTCTATGGTCAACTGACTTTTGACAAGACCCCCAAATCCACTGAACTGGAACAAAATATTTTCAATAAATGGGCATGGGAGAACTGGATATCAATAGCCAAAAGACTGTAAGAGGACCTTTACCTTATACTCTATACAAAAATTAACTCAAAGTGCATAAAAAACTTAAACATAAGAACTAGCACCATAAGGCTTCTAGAAGAAATGTAGGGAAACATCTTCAAGATCTAAACTTTACACCCAAAGCACAAGCAACAAAAGAAAAACAGATAAGTGGGAACTCCTCAAAATCAAATACTTCTGCACCTCAAAAGACTTTGTCAAGAAGATGAAGAGGCAGCCAACTCAATGGGATAAAATATTTGGAAATCACATATTGGACAGAGGTTTGATTTCCTGTGTATAAAAAGAAATCATACAACTCAACAACAAAAGAACAAACAACCCAATTATAAAATGGGCTAAAGAGATGAATAACATTTTTCTGAAGAGCAAATACAGATGACCCAACAGTACCATGAAGAGATGTTCATTTTCATTAGCTATAAAGGAAATGCAGATCAAGACTACAATGAGATACCACCTCACACCTAAAGAATGGCTGCTATTAAACAAACAGGAAACTATAAATGTTGGAGAGGAAACTATTAAAAAGTGGAGAAATCGGGACACTTGTCACTGCTGGTGGGATGTGTAACGGTGCAGCCATTATGAAAGACTGTTTGGAGACTTAGGAAACTAAATATCGAGTTGCTCTATAACCCAGAAATAACACTACTTGGTATATATCCAGAAGACCTGAAAGCAGTGACACAAACAGACATTTGCAGACTAATGTTCATAGCAGCATTATTTACAATTGCTAAAACATGGAAATAATCCAAGTGCCCATCAACAGACCAGTGGATTAACGAAATGTGGTATATACATAGGATGGAATATTTTGCAGTAGTAGGACAAAATGACATCCTGAAGCACGTGACAAGATGGATGAGC
Source organism: Tamandua tetradactyla (assembly GCF_023851605.1). Classification (NCBI taxonomy): domain Eukaryota; kingdom Metazoa; phylum Chordata; class Mammalia; order Pilosa; family Myrmecophagidae; genus Tamandua; species Tamandua tetradactyla. The sequence goes on from NC_135350.1 coordinate 14,352,939, forward strand.
CTTGAGGACATAATGCTGAGTGAAATAAGCCAGGCACAAAAGGATAGATACTATATGATTCCACTTTTATGACCATGGAAAAGGTAAAATCAGAGGCTTATAATACAGAAAATAGTGGATTTAGAGTTACATATCAACTAAGGATGGGTGAATGGTTAGCTAATGAGATTGAACTCAAATGTAAGGGAATAGGTAGAAATGAAGGTGGTTCTCTAGTGGGTCTATAAGTAATATTACCATGTTGAAGGTGAACAAGATTGAAAGGGCTTATATAGACCCATGTGTCCCACTGATTAACACTAGAAATATAAATTAGTTCTTTCAAGAACTACTTCAATGGTATGATTCATATACAAAGAGTGTTTAAGCCCAGAGTACAGGGGGAAAACGGCTATTGCATGTTATGGACTATGTTCAAAAGGAAACCATCAGCACTACCATAGGAACAGCAGGGTTAAAAAATGGGGAGAGAGACAAGAGTTAAGGGGTAGTTTATGTTTCCTATTTAGTGAGGGTGTGTTTACTGATTATCTTTCTCTTGGGAACAACATCTAGAATTGAGAATGTTGATGGACTGTGGACTTGGGGCATTATACTTGATGCCTAATGAAGGCAGGTGGCTGAAGGATGCACTGACTGAGTAGATTGGCAAACGATGGTGTACACATATGACTGAATATTGTGCTGTTACAAAAAGAAGCAAAGTTGTTTGTCATGCAACGATGTGAATGAACCTATGGTACATTTGGTGAGGCAAAATAAGCTAGAAATGAAAGAACAATTATTGTATGGTCTCCTTCAGAAAATTCTTAAAAGAAAATGGGGGCCTAGATTGTAAGCTCTTATAGCAGACACATTTAATTGAGAGTGGTAATTATTATTTCTGGATTTTGAGAGGATGTTTTACATATCTATAACCTGGTATTTAGAGATAAGAATGAAGCCAATCAGGTCGGGATTAAGGTAATTCAGAACAAAGGTGTAAGGAAGACATTGTTTATATTTTAGAATCACACCTACTCTTTGAGACCAAAAGGAATAAAGGTTTATTAACAGAATCTAAATTTTCTGTAGCACATAATCTAACTCAACCTGTCTGGACAGCTCATTTGAACAATTGAAACACAGGGAGCTCAGAATAAGAATGAGAGTCTTTAATCCTGTATACCTTCATGTAATCTCTGGATACATCCTAGCATATATTAAGCAGATAATCAGAATGCATTGGCAAAGTCCCTTGAGATATGGGAGGAAAAATAAGGAACTATTAAACTTTATCATCAGAGAATCCCCTGATTCTGTGTCAAACATCAGGGACACACAAATCAATAGTCCAAGCTCTTGACTTTGAGGCTTATTCTTGTGAAGCTTATGTAGGTAGCAGAGAAGCTTAGCCTGCCTATAGATGTGCTTAAGAGTTACTTGAAGGACCTCTTTTGTTGCTCAGAATTGGCCTCACTTTCTCTAAGCCCAACTCTGCAAGTGAAATCATTGCCCTCCCCCACTACATGGGACATGACATCCAGGGGTGAAAGTCTTCCTGCTGGTGTGGGAGATGACTCTCAGGGATGAGTCTGGCCCTGGCACCATGGGATCAACAATTCTATCCTGATGAAATGGGGGGAAAGAAATGTAACTAATAAAGTATCAATGGCTGAGAGAGTTCAAATGGAGTCGACAGGCTACTCTGGAGGTCACTCTTATGCAAGCTTCAGTTAGATGTCGCTACCTATCATAACTTGCCAAACCCCAACCAAAACCATTCCAGCCAATTCTAAAGGACACCTAGTGCAATATATAGGATTCTACAAAGGTTCCATGCACTAGGGTAACTTTCCAGAAACCTACACCCTCCAGATGGGTCCATGGACCAGATAAGTCTTGAAACCTAGAGGGCCCAGCATCTCCAGAACATCAGATAGTTCCATCTCCCTACCCCCATATTATCAACAACCCCTTTCAACATGAAAAATTTGAATTTGCCATAGCCCAAATACCCCTGAAGAGTGGGACAGAAAGATGAAAGGTGATGGTGGAGGTATACAGAGAAGGTAGAGTTTAACAAACTAATATCATTACTGAATCATTAAATGGATATTTCTTTTAATCTCCAGTATCTTAGAGCAGTTAGAAGTAAAAACCTAAATTTGTGGAATTGTAACCCATATCAAACTCCAAATATGTTCTACAACTTATTGTTGTGCTGTACTTTGAAATTTATGGCTTTTTTGTATACATGTTATTTTTCACAAAAAAGCGAAAAAAAGGCATTTGTGATGATAAAAAAAAATTATTCCTTCTAGCATCCTATATTCTGGAGCAGTTAGAGGAAAAATCTGAGAGGATGGTATGGTAGCCCATGATAAACTCTGGGATCTGACCTGTAACTACTTGTTGAAGAGTGCTTGGGAAACTATTGCTTTTTTCTTTCTTTGCTTTGTATATATATGTTATATCACACAATTAAAAAAAGTTAAAAAAAGTTTGAAGTAAAATTTAAGAACAGTATGGTGCTAAAAATCTGCTGTCAAGCCAAAAAATTTGATTATGTTTTTTTTTTAATAATAACCTGGTTCTAGTCTGAGTTCAGAATTTACATTTTCTAAGTAGTCCATTATTATGCTATTTAAAAAGATATACTAAGGAACTTGTTAGTGAAAAAGATTTCATTTGATAGAAATTTTCCCAGTTTCACTGTGTGAAAAAAAAAAAACATATTTCCCATAAATGGGAATTTTGTCCATTGTCTCAAGAAATGTATATTTCACTGACAATTCTGTGGTGTTTTGGTGATATAGTAAAAAAATTTCCTAACATTCTTAGATTATGCGATTGATAAAACTACCTTAATTTCATTACAATTTTCTACATAAGATAATTAATATAGGATATGCTACTGATTCAGGAAGTTTTTATAAATCCATGGAATTGTTTTAATTCCCATACAGGTTGATAATTGCCTTTTTTGTCTCTCTCAGTTCAGTACATAGTTTTTTATTTTTCAAATTCGGTAACAATTTCCTGGAAATTTCCATGTTTTGGTAAACAGTGCTTTTCTGTTGGTTCAACTTGATAAAGTTTACTGAGAGATCCTTAAAATTGAAGACCGATCTATGGATAACTTTAAAGTTTTGCTACTCATCTCAGATTTTACTTCATTCTTATAGAATTTACTTGTAATGTTTTCTTTTTTAATTTATGATTTGAAGATAAGCATTCCTGATTTTTCTTCTTTTGGTGTTGTGGAAAAGTCTTGATATTTCACATTTAAAAAATTCACAGAAGCTTAAATTGATATAAAATAAAGTTTGCTTTCTACTCAGGAAAAAAAAAAGCATCTTATAGGAAATGTTTTCAATGTATTTTGGTCCCCATATGTGGAAAGTTCTTATTTGATTCTACAAAGTCAGTATATTCTTGATATTTTAAAATTAAAAGAATTTTATGTTTTTAAAAGAAAATATCTACTGTAAACACACTTGACATACATCTTTATGCATATCTTATGCATATGCATATTTAGGGATAACTCTTAGACATGGAAATTGGTAGGACAAAAGGTATAAATATTTTCAAGGTTCTTCATACATTGCCAGATTGCCCTTTAAAGAGATTATACCAATTTGTACTCAGTGTATGAAAACTGTTTTAGTTTTCTAGGCTTCTCAAGCGAATACCATGAAAGGGTTTGGGTTAAACAATGGGAATTTATTTGCTTACATCTCTGAAGTTAAACCAAAGTGCAAATCGAGGCATCATAAAGGTGACGTTTTCTCACCAAAGACTGTGGAGTTCTGGTGTTGGCTGCTGGAAATTCTTGGTACTTAGCTTGTCACACGGCAATGCATATGGCAGCCTCTCCTAGCCTGTTAGTTCTCTTCCAGGTTCCATTGGTGTCATTTGCTTAGTTCTTGTGGCTTTCTCTCTGTCTGTCTGAATTTACTCCATTTATTAAGGATTCCAGTTAGGAATTAAGACCCATCCTGATTGAGATGGGCAACATCTTTTAAAGTGAAGTAACCTCATCAAAAATTCCTACTTACATAGGTTCACACCCGCAGGAATGATTAGATTTCAGAACATGTTTTCCTAGGGTAACATGAAGCTTCAAACCACCACAATTACACATTGGACATTTTTTTTCAATTAATTTTTTTATTCAACTCACAATATCATCACATAGTTGTATATTCATCATCATGATCATTTCTTAGAACATTTGTATCAATTCAGAAAAAGAAATAAAAAGAAAACAGAAAAAAATTCATACATACTATACCTCCTACCTCCTCTTGCATTGATCACTAGCATTTCAATCTACTAAATTTATTTTAACATTTTTCCCATTATTTATTTATTTTTAATCCATACGTTTTACTTGTCTGTTTATAAGGTAGATAAAAGGAGCATCAGACACGAGGTTTTCACAATCACACAGTCACATTGCAAAAGCTATATCATTATACAATCATCTTCAAGATACGTGGCTACTGGAAAACAGCTCTACATTTTCAGGCAGATCCCTCCAGCCTCTCCATTACACCTTCACTAAAAATGTGGTATCTATATAATGCATAAGAATAACCTCCAGGATAACCTCTCGACTCTGTTTGGAATTTCTCAGCTATTGACACTTTATTTTGTCTCATTTCACTCTTCCCCCTTTTGATCGAGAAGGTTTCCTCAATCCCTTGATGCTGAGTCCCAACACATTCTAGGACTTCTGTCCCACATTGCCAGGAAGGTCCACACCCCTGGAAGTCATGTCCCGTGTAGACAGGGCGAGGGCAGTGAGTTTGCTTGTTCTGTTGGCTGGAGAGAGAGGCCACATCTGAGCAACAAAAGAGGTTCTCTTGGGAGTGACTCTTAGGCCTAATTTTAAGTAGGCTTAGCCTATTCTTTGTGGGGTTAAATTTCATATGAACAAACCCCCAAATTGAGGGCTCAGTCTATTGCTTTGGTTGTCCCCATGGCTTGTGAGACGATCAAGAATTCTTCACCTGGGTAAGTTGAGTTTTCCCTCTTTCTTGCCATTCCCCCAAGGGGGCTTTGCAAATACTTTTTTATTCACTGTTCAAATCACTCTGGGATTTATCGGGGCATCACTCTGGACAAACCTACAAAATCTCATACCCTACTCAAGGTTCCATGTACTTATGGTGTTCAATAAAGCTGTCCACAAAAGTTATATTAGGAACTGCACTAGTTAAAATATAAATTTTGTACCAAATAAACATTTTTTCTTTAGCTCACACATAAGTCAAAGTTTTAAAATATTAATTACCATCTATTTTCAACACCCTGCAGTATTGACATTCCTTTGTTCTTCCTCATGCAAAAAACATTTTTAAATTTGTATATTTAGTCATTATCATCATACACTCTACGCATTCCTAAATTATACCATCTCAGTCCTTACCATTTATCTTTCCTTCTGATTTCATTTGTGCCCCCAGGCCTCCTCCCTCTATCATTCTCTCATTCAGCTTCATTCAGTGTTCTAACATTATTGTGTTACATTCAAGTAGTATTGTGCTATCCATTTCTGAATTTTTGCAATCAGTCCCATTGCATAATTTGCATCCCTTCAGCTCCAATTACCCAATATCTACCCTATTTCTATCTCCTGATGACCTCTGTTCTTAATTGAAATTCTCCAAGTTCATTCATTAATGTTAGTTCATATCAGTGAAACCATACAGTATTTGTCCTTTTGTTTCTGGCTAATCTCACTCAGTATAATGTCCTTAAAGTCCATCCATGTTGTTACATACCTCATAACTTTATTCTGTCTTACAGCTGCATAATATTCCATCATATGTATATGCCACAGCTTGTTTAGCCACTCATCCATTGATGGACATTTGGGCTGTTTCCATCTTTTGGCAATTGTAAATAATGCTGCTATAAACCTTGGTGTGCAAATGCACACTGGACATTTTTAATGTGTCATGTGCAACTGTTTTTTCTTTTAGGAATTATTTGGTCATGTCTTTTGTGCATGTGAATAGGTTATTTCATTTTTAGAAAGTGTTAATTGTTTCAAATACTCTCTCTACATTGTGTTTTCCTTAGGTTTTGTTTTATAAAGTGACACAGAATGAAATGTATCACAGCCTTTCTTATTCTTGAAGACAGTTCATTAATACACTGTTTCAGTTCCCTAAAGCCAACAGATTGTAGCATACCAGAAATGGGTTTTTTTACAATGGGGATTTATTAGCCTATAAATTTACAGTTCTCAGTCCATGAAAATGTCTAAATTAAGGCATCAGCAGGACGATACTTTCTGTGAAGAAAGGCTGCTGCCATCTGGGACACCTCTGTCACGTGGGAAGACACACAGCTTGCATCTGCTGTTCCTTCTTCCCAGGTTGCTTTTTCTTCTGGCTTCAGTGTCTTCCTTTCTTAGCTTTGTGGATGTGTCCTGTCTCTCAGCTTCTCTGGGGTTTCTCTGAACTCTCTGGGTTTTTCTCTATGAGCTTCTCTTGGTTTCATTCCTAGCGGCTTCTCTGAGCTTTTTCTGTCTTTTATCCTTTCAAAAAGGACTGCAATAAGAGAATTACGACCCACCCTGAACGGGATGGGTTACATCTCTATTGAAATAACCTAATCAAAATGTCCCACCTACTATAGGCCTGCACCTACTATTTTTTTATTACATCTTCAAAACCCAAGCTTGACTTATAGCTCATCTTAAGTCACATTAGCTGCATTTCAAATACTCAATAGCCACTTGTGACTGGCTACCAAAATGGACAATGTAGGTCTACAATAGAATGCTGTTGTTTAGTCTTTTGACTGGTAAGGATTAATACTTCAAATTTACCTAATTCCAATTATTGGAGTAATGATTTTAAAAATAATATCAATTTCCATTAACCAAACACATGGCATGGTATAAGAAAACATTTCAGCAAATTGAGAGTGTTACAAAAAAATAAAACCAAAAAATAGGGTAAAAAGCCAGTAATATGTTCCCTTGGTACATATTATACCTTCTACCCTTAAGCCCTGCAAAATTAGCAACCTCACCTCACTTTCTAAATGTATTTTCCAAAACAAAAGAAGAAAATGTCCACCAAATATCTGATTGAAACTGATCAAATAGCCATTTCCATTGGGATTATAGACTTGAAATTTGTAATGGTATCAAGAAAATTTCAAAGTGTCTGAAGCAGTTAAGTGTAATGATCAAGACAGGTTGGCAGCTGTGCCAGTTTGAAATGATTATGCACGCCTGGAAAGTCATGTTTTAATTCTAATTCAATCTTTTGAGGAAAGCCATTTCTTTTCTTCCTAATTCAATATTGTGAGGTGGAAACTTTTGATTAGATTATCTCCATGGAGATGTGGGGTGCCCAATTGTGGGTGTGGCTTTTTATTAGATTGAGATGTGACTCCACCCATTCAATAAGGGTCTTGATTCACTTACTAGAGTCCTTTAAAAGGGGAAACATTTTGGAGAAACTTCAGATTCTGATGCTTGAGAACAGTTGCTTCAGAGCAGACAGACACAGATGCTTGGAGATGCTTGGAGTGCTGATAGAGAGCAGATGACTAGACACAGGCAGAGCCCAGCAGACATCACCATGTGTCTTCCCATGAGATGCTATGCAAGCCAGAACCAAAGTTGTGTTCTGGAGGAACTAAGCGAAGACCCACAGAAGCCAAATGAGGAATCTCACAAGAAACTGAGGCTGAAATCAACAGAGTCCAGGAGCAAAGGATGAGCAGATGCCAGCCACATGCCTTCCCAGCTGAAAGAGGTGTTTCAGATGGCACCAGCCTTTCTTAAGTAAAGGTAACCTTTTATTAGTGCCTTAATTTGGACATTTTCCTGGTCTTAGAACTGTAAACTTGTAGCTTAATAAATTCCCCTTTTTAAAAGCCATTCCATTTCCAGATGTTGCATTCTGGCAGCTTTAGCAAACAATACACCTACCTTGCCTTTGGTGATTAAGTGTCGCCATTTGGCTTCTGCCAACTTGGGATCTGATCATCCCCCTTGTGTTCAAGGATTCCACTCAGTGACGGCAGTTTCTACAGTAATATCTGACCTACAGAAAAGGGCAATTACCGAACTCTTCAGGGATGATGGAGTCTGTCTCAAAAATTTATTCCTCAAATTTCTAGTAAAAGGTGTGTCTTCTGGACATTCCTGTGGTGTTTGAGGTCACCCATGATAAATCCACTCTAACATTCCAATCTAAGTTGTTTGATAATCTACATTATACTAGGGCAGTTCTGGCATTTCTACCTCAGGTAATGTCAGCCACCTTTTGATCCATGCTTCAGCTAACCATCCCAACAAACTGTTCATGCCCTTTCTAACCCCTTGAGCTACAACACTGAATGCAGAATTTTTGCTTAGTGGGCCCGTATCAATAAATTCAGTCTTATCCAACTTCATATTCCTTTTACAGTTATCTCACACCCTTAATATCTACACATATTCCCTTGGTTTCTATTTATATAAATTTGAAAACTCATGCAGTTTTTGTGGAGTATAGAGTACTTCCTATGGTTCACACTTTGTACCTCACCTTTCAAGGCCTATTGGGACTTTAGTCTAGTTATAGGTCATGAAGAAAAGACGGGTGGTGGGATTGGGTCATGAAAAGAATCAGAAGTGTCTCTCAAGTCAATTACCTCAGGGCATTCTGTTGCAGTTTCATATGGTGAAACAGGATTAAATTTCAGACAGAGGAGTCAGGACTGTTTCCCCCAGGGAAGGTAGTTACAGATTTAGCAGGCACTTTCTGAGACATTTACCATCGGGGCTTTAGAAAGTGGCAGTTCCACCCTTTCCGAGGGCCTACAAAGCAGCTGCTAATCATAGTGTGAGGGTTGCAATACTGGGGATCAGTGTGTGCGTGTGTGCGTGTGTGTGGTGGGGGTGGGGTGGGAGGGTATCTTGAATCCACCTCTCCAAGCACTGGGGTAACACCCAGGCTCTCTGCCATCTCTAGGGCATATGCTCAACCCCTCAGAACAATGGTACAATTGCCAGGCTCCCACCAATCCCTGGCCTATGTGCTCCACTCTCTGATGCCTGGGCATCAAAACTCTTTCTGAACAACAAAGTAGAAGGGCCACCTTCTGCTTCCGTGGCAAACTCACCTTCACCACATGTATGAGTAAGTCCACTCTCCTGGCCTGAGTAGCCACAGACCTTAGCTTCCATGGTTCTGCTGAAGATATTTTTCCTTCAATTTGTCCCTTTTCTGTTCCATTTAGTCCAAACTAGCAGTTCTGTTTATGTTGCTCCTGCAACACTCGTCTTCTATGCAGTATACAGGGATCATAACCATCAGACAACAGGACTTCCACAAATCCTTTCTGGATAACTCCATCTCCAATCCTCACTTGTCCTATAATGGTTGACTGCTTCTATGTTTCGTTAAATCCTCACATGGGGCCCTATTCACTGGGGTCTCACTTTCTGGAAGACCAGAATTTTCCAGACCATCAATTTCTGTTTGTACCCAAGAGTTCAGTTCTCAACTTACCTCTTTCCTGTCACATTCTACTATAAGCTGCAAGGAGCAGCCAGGCTGTATTTTCCACATTCAATTTGGAGATTTCCTCAGCTAAGTATACCAGGTCATTGCCTCTAAATTCTAGCTTCCATCCAACAGCAATTCTCAATTTGGCCAAATTCTCTGCCACTTGAAAATATGAGTCACCTTTCTTCCAGTTTCCATTAACACGTGCATTTTTCTGTCTAAAGGCTCATGGAAGTATCTTTAGAGATCATATTTCTACCAATAGTCTGTTCAAAGCAATTCAGGCCTTTTCTATCAAGCATATCACAATTCTTCCAGAATCTTTTCCTTATCCATTTAAAGACCATTCCAACAAGTTTGGTATTTACAATATACACCATCCCACTCTCAGTACCAAAATCTGTTTGGTTTGTAATGCTGCCAGATTGCAATATACCAGAAACAGGACGGCTTTTAAAAAGGGAATTTACTAAGTTACAAGTTTACAGTTCTAAGGCCATAAAAATATCAAACTAAGGCATCCAAGGAAAGATACCTTGAGTTAAGAAAGGCCAATGTCTGTCACATGGGAAGGCACATGACTAGCATCTGCTGGTGCTTGTTCCCAGCTCCAATGCTTCCAGCTTCTGATGCCAGTGTTTTCCTCTCTAAGCATCTATGGGCCTTCAATTAGTTCCTCTGGGGCAAAATTCTGGGTTCTGGCTTGCTTAGCACCTCATGGGACGGCACATGGCAACATCTGTCAGGATCTGCATCTCCAAACATCCATGTCTAGGCATCTGCTCTCTCTGTTAGCACTCCAAGTATCTCCAAATGTCTTTGTCTCAGTCAGCACTGAAGCAACTGTTCTCACATGCAACTAAATCTTAATATGCAGAAGTAAAATGAGGAAAACGAGTAAGAGAGATTTTGGCAGAGATGTGTCGGTGCTTGAAACTTTTAAGCAGCTAGTAATCCATGGTTCCAAAAAATTAAAATATTTCCTCATCCCAAGTCTGGGTCTAAGTGTTCCTCCTATGTGCCTCTCCTATACCAAAGAAAATTTGCCTTTTTAACAAAATACTCACTAGATATAACTTTACCTGGATAAGTATATTTTCTTTTGTTCACTGATAAAACCCAGCATCTGACATGTCTTTTTCAAATAAATAAATGTATAATTCTTACTACTATGTTAGCAGATTTCAGCACCAATAAACAGCAGCACATAATGGAAACAACTGGTCCGCTATCTGGAAGATATGGCCTCCAGTTCGAGTTCTATAGCAAATGAACCTGTTACTTACTAGCAAAATGGGAAAAGTCTTGTTCTTCCAGCTTTATACTTCAGGAATGTACCATTTAGTGAGCGTCTAAATTATTTCACATATCCCAATTCAAATAAACAATCTAAGTTCAATCTGCTATGAGCCAGATACATAGGATTTCCTCTTCATTTGAATTTTGTAAATATATTTTCTTCATAAATCTGTGGCAGAGATGTGCTACTTACACCCACTTTTTTCAAGAAAGGACTTGCTTCCCATTGCAAGGTGTGGCAGCTAGCATCATTAGCTTCATAAGGGTTCACCTCAGCTTTCTAGCCAGACTATTCACTTAATTTTTTTGCTTTGCATTTATTAGTACCTGACATTTTACAAACATTTTCTGTTGATTATCTGACTTCCACATAAGAATGTAAACTCCATGAGGAGTCTGTCTCCGTACCACTATATCCTGTTACAAAGTCCCTGGCATTTAACAAGAATCCAATACTTTTTGAATAAGTGAATCTTTCCCTTATGAAAGGCTACATTTAGATCAGCCTTGGAGTTAGGGGGAAAAATCACCTAAGAGGAAATTTTACTGTAAACTTAAGAGATTTTAGGGTAAAAATTGAATCTAAACCTTTAGAGAAGCAAAGTTCATGGCATCAAAGAGAACTGGAAGGCCTACATAGAAAAAATTAGGAAACAAAGATCAGACTGGTCTAGAAATGTTTTTATAAATGCTCAAAGTTGTGTCAACTGAAAATTAATGGCTGATGGGAACTTTCATCTAACACCATCCTATGCTTGAATACTGGAGGGATATGAAGTTGCTCCCTCACAAAGCAATTTTTTTGAGACTCTAGGATACCACTGGCAGCTAAACAAAGTCACAAGATGGAACTGAATGATTACAAACCAAAAGACGAATATTCAATATCAGTCATTTAAAAAATAAACAGAAATGGTGTTAATTAGAAAAATTATTTATTTCTGCTCCTTTCATAAACCTTATTATTCAGGAAACAACCTTACATACACATCTGAAATAATGTTCTATCACACACTCTGTTCAAAGGCAAAGCACCATAGACAAAGCTGCTCAACTGTCCGGAGTTCTCAGGTTACAGGAGCTCGCTTCCTGATTTTACATTAATTTCTGAAAATCAGAAATGCTATCTCCAAAAAACTGTTAAGGGAATTATAAAAAAAAAAAAAATCACTCTCTTCAATATTATACTTGTAGAAATGGAGTATATTTTCTTCTAGAAATAAAAAACTAAGAAGAAAATGCCATTTCACATCGTTGGTATGCTAGCAACAGGAAAAAATACTGTAATAAGATTGTCTTTCCGATATTTCCAAGAAGAAATTCTAGTCCAAGCTTTAATAAGCTTCTTGTTTTCACTAAATGCTTCTTTCTCTGCTGCTTTTCACCTTTTTCCACATTTCATACTAGAGGATTGGTACAGCCTTTAAAACTTCATTAACAGGAGCAAATCCAGTATCCACTGCTTTCTTCTCAAAAGGCACTCTAACCCATCAGATAGCCTCTGTAGAAATAAAATTTATAAAAGGAAGCAACATTTTAAAGTGTCCAAATAATTTCAGAATGAATCAAATAACAAACCAAAAATACTGTGTGATTCCTTATTATGATTCTTATTTCGTATCATAACCCCACCAAAATAAGTAAGTTACTGCACCTTGGTTCTACTACCCTTCTCTCTCAAAGTATAACAAAGTTACAAACCGATATGGTAAGAATATAAGATGAGAAAAAGTTAAAGAAAATGTTTTGTAAAAGTTAGAGTCAAACAATTTCCTTTGGACTCTCAATTGTAGCACAAATAGCAAACCTTTCTATGGAAAGAAGTTGGTTCGGATTTCTAAAAACCATAATATTGACAGAAGAAAAAAGCTGAAAAATTTAGAACTATTCACATTTGGTAGGTGAGCCACTGAGTCAAGAAATACTGACTGTATTCCTTTAGGAAATGTCCATCTGACACTGCACCTCTATTCCTTTAGGAAATAACCACATAACTGTCAGGGGCTCTAGCCTGACAGTGCCTGCCACAAAGTAGAAACTCAAAAATGTCATCTTCTTCCCATCCAGTTTCTGGACTTACTTGACTTCCTATACAGCTTAGCTATGTGTTGGGCCCACGCAATCTGCCTAGAACCCATATGCCCTTTATCTTTTGCTGTATTGGCCCAGCCAATCCACACTCAAGTAAAGAGAACTTTCATCTACCACAATCACATTTACAACACCTCAGATACAGATATTCAGCCTCTGCTTGTATATTTCCTAGGATATGGACTTGCTCTCTCACAAACATCCTGCCAATCACTTTTTGTTTTATTGTTACTTTTTCTGAGATCCTTACAGATTTCTGTGCAGTTGGAAGAAACAGAGATTCCTTGTACAAGACTGCAGGTTACCCCAATGGTAACATTTTGCAAACTAAAATAAAACTTGGATGTTGACATTTACATAATCCATAGATCTAATTTAGTTAGCAGATGACGCCATATTCACGATGTGCCCTTCCAGCTGAGAGAGAAGCCCTGACTGTGTTCGCCATGCGCCTTCTCACTTGAGAGAGAAACCCTGCACTTCATCAGCCTTCTTGAACCAAGGTATCTTTCCCTGGATGCCTTAGATTGGAAATTTCTACAGACTTGCTTTAATTGGGTCATTTTCTCGGCCTTAGAACTGCAAACTAGCAACTCATTAAATTCCCCTTTTTAAAAGCCATTCCATTTCTGGTATATTGCATTCCGGCAGCTAGCAAACTAGAGCAGAGAAATAACAGTCACACAGGAAATAAACTAAAAAACTGAAAAGTAGTACTACACATTAAGTATAAGCATCAAAACATAAAATGACCTTGAATCAAGAGCTATAAAATTATGCTTAATGTTCATAGGTATCCTGCAAACAGTTGGTATTAAATAATATTTGCTAAATACAAATGCAAATGTTAAGGTGAAAAGAAACACTTTTGAAAGAGATTTACCAAAAATGAGTAAAATAAGTTTTTGTACCTGCAAGGTTAAATTTCAGTTAGGTGGAAGAATCACATCTATATATCCTCTTAAACCCTAAATAATGTTAATTTTAAGTATTACTTGATTTTTATTCTTTACTTTTCATTCTGTGCCCTAGCCCTACACCATGCCCAAACATTACTTTTTTTTAATTTGAAGATTTCACACGCACAATTTTACATATATCATCTCATGAAGTATACTAGAAAGTTTTTTTATTTTCAAAATGAAAATTGCTCCTCTGTAACTGTACTAATAAAAATATTTTAACCACTATAATTTAATTGTTCCTTTTAAAGTATATGGCCATGCATGCAAATAATTAATGCCATGCATTTTATTAGTATCCATATTTCTTCAAAAGATAAGACATCAGATTAAATCATGTTCTAATTAGTAAAATTTTATCAGTAAGAGAGACAACATCAGGTCTTTAGGAGAATGTAAATTAAAATATATAGAACCGGTAGTTCTATTTCAGTGCTACTGTTTTCTATTTTAAAGGTAACTCTTGCCAAAAGAGATAAAAGAGTCTGTGAAAAATAATTAGATCCTGAAGCTGTCATAGAACATTTTATAGCATAGCCATCCTTTATTCCTGATGCTAGCAACTTACTTGATTTGGAAACACCAGTGGTCTTTTCTTCCCATTTCGTAAATATCAGTCTATTTTTATACATCACAACATCATAGAAAATGCATGTGAAAGAAGAAAGACACATCCCTTCCTTGCTGATGGTACTAACCACAACTTCCTGTGGGCAATGTATAGCCCTCAGACCTGGATCATCACTTGTTTCAGGACCTGCTAATATTCTAACAAAGGCAATACTGTTGCTTCCTTTCCTACCTAAAACTGAAATTGTTTTTCCCCATTCTATATCCCAAGTAAAGGGCATTACAAGTTGTGGATGAGAAATCATATCAAAAAAGGAATAAAAAATTCTTTCATCTTACAAATTCAAGTTCTAGATTTAGCTGCATGGCAAATTACAGAAAGTAGCAATTCAGAACATTGTTCTGCCTTGATTACATCTAAATATGATCTACAAGCCAACTTTGATTATATCTTATTATATTCCTAAAACCCAGGGAGTTCCTTATTTCCATTCCCCCTAACTTGGACTTTGTCAACAATCCTGGATATTGGCCTATAGGATGGGGATAGAAAGACAGATATTGGTATAAATAATTGGAAAAGATGCAGACAATTAAAGATGTCCCAAAACTTTTTTGCAAGTAGTAGATATCTCCAATCATCTTAAAGCTAAATGCCTGAAGTAAAAGATAAAACACCTCTTTTCTTATTTAACACACATCCTCAGTATAGCATCTAAAAATATAAGGAATCATGGGAAGTTTTTGTAGAAGTAGAACAAATCTAATTATATGGGCAAAGTCCACTAACTTCGGTTTTGATATATGTCTTCAAAGTTTCTTTCTGTGTGGCTGGTAGTTTTTAATAGCCTGTTTATTCTCCCTAGGGGTCTCCTCTTTTCTTATTCTGCTTTAGAACACTTCGGTTTCTTTCGTACAAGAATATCTTACCAGCCTATACTGACTGATTTTTCAAAAGAAGCAAGAAAAAAAGAGTACAAAAAGAGGAGACTGGGGTACCTAAGACTACTTACAATTTGGTCAGTGGTTAGAATTGTTTCCCCCAGACAAAAATAAGAGCCATTGGTAGAGGAATCAGAAGGGGCTATATTGCCACAGAGATAGTCAGCGAAGAATACAGTGCTCTTTTCTCTTTCTGCCAGCTAAGACAGAACATGGTTATAGAATAAGTACTTCTGACTTTCTTGGGGAAGCCTGCCCATTCCATCCAGATATGTTATAGGCAACAGATGGGTTAGGCCAAAGGACAAGTGAACTTGTGAAATTCGAAACATTTCTGTATTCCCTTTTATTGCCTTCTATAAAAAGATAAGGAAATATTAGTTATAAGAAATGAGGTTTAACATATTTTCCAAAAAATGAACTTAACTAAGAACTATTCTTTGTACAGGTAAGCTTGCTCAAAATTCCTAGTTACTAATTGCATCCATGGGTGAAATCAGAGTATATGGAAATGTATAGGCTTGTCCACATTTCAAAACCAATGATCTCAAACTGAATTATAAAAATGGCCATAAAACCTATTTATTTTTCTTCTAAAGATACTGTAAATCTTCTGAATCAAAATGATTTAGAAAAGATATAATACGATCTTTTTCCTGTTTTTCTTTTGGAGGCAATTATTCTCTTCTCCTTCCCCAGACTTAGTGGCTTTTCTTCATGCCAATATTCAAAATGCAGCAGCAACTAATGGCTTGAAAATATTCCCTACATAATTGCTATCCTACATGTCAAAGATTAATCAAAAAATACTTTAAAGAGCTGACTATGGATGTTCATGAAGTAAAAAACTAGAATACAGGTTACCAAGGGCTGAGTAGGGAAGAGGAATGGAAGTTAATGTTTAATTGTTATGGAGTTTCTGTTTGGGGTAATGGAAAAGTTTTGGCAATGAATGATGGGGATGGAGGCTCTGTGTATTTAAGACCAATGAATTATATCAGAAAGGGATAAAAAAAGGAAATTTTAATTTGTATATAATTTACCATAAAAACACAAACCCACAGAACTGTACAATACAGAGTGGACTCTAATGTAAACAGTGGACTAAAGTCAATAGCATAATTATAATAATACTGTTTCACGAATTATAACAAAGATACTATACTAATGCAAAATATTATTAACAGGGGACTATGTGAGATGGGGTATATAGGAATGCTATACTTTCTACAGGATGTTTCTGTAAATCTACACCTCCATTATACTGAAATAAAATGTTAAAAAAAAATTTTTTAAAGCACTTTAAAGAAATAACAATTTTCTCCAGTCTATGATACTGAGGCAAAATAAATGAATTTTCTCATGAATATGCATTGGGATAACAATCAAGAAGAAGAGCTATTGGTCTCAATTTTGTTACTAATTAGTTATAACCTTGAGCAAGTCACAAATTTCTTTGGGGTTATATCACCACAATAGATTTTCCATCTGTTCACATGATGGTTAAGTTAAATCTCCTATGATTTTATGGTGTCCACGCAATTGTTTTACTTATTTGTAACACAAGTTATTAATTATGCAAAGTATAAAATCACTTACGGCAGTTTCATTCTCATGAATACTCTAGCCATGAAAAAACTCAACAGGACACAGACGAATCCAATGAACAAGAGAAGAAATCTATTGAGTTTTGGAATGTTTGGTGCATTGGATCGGTCCAGGATTATGAATCCTAAACCTCCCATTGTGAACAGGAAGCTGGATGCAAGTCCTTCCATAATATATTGTCCATTTACTCTGAAAAAGAAAAGAAAGACCTTAGCAAAAAAATAAATGAGAATTCCCAGAAAAAAATGAAGCTTTTTCTTCAGATTAAAATTCCTATTTTTGCTTTAAGCTAAAAAAATTTTTGTACTAACTTTTTATTCTTACTCCTACAATTATTTTACTACATACCTGAATATGCATTCATTCATTCAGTCAACAAATGATTTACTGAGAGGCTTTTACATATCAAGCACTATCCTAGGTGCTGGAGATACAACAGAGATAAGAGACAAAAATCTTTCTCTTCATGTAGTTTACATTTTAAAAAGTCTTAAAACCCCCAACCTATTGTCTATATAAAATCAACATTTATATTTTAATTATTAGCTAAAAAAATGCCAATTATTTTATGGATATGAACTCTTTACTCAGAACTTTAGCTTAGCTTTTACTACTTTAAATTTCTACTATTAATTTAAAATTATTCTTAAATCAGTTAGAAATGTTTCTTGAGGTTTATAAAACCTCTTGTTTCAAAGGAAAATATTTTCAAATAAGTATTCTTAACTAAGGCTTCATGAACCCCTATAAAGCCCATGGATGGGCTTCCAGCAGTCCTTAAATCTTTACAATTACAGCAAATTTGTATATATGCATGTATCTGATTAATCTAATTCTCATAGTTCATGGACCTTGAAAAGGTAATTTTTCTGTAAAGCAAATGATTTAATCATATGCATATAGACAGAGGATATACGATACACTTTTTTGTTAACTGTTTTAATTGAAAATGTAATATATGTATGTACCGTGTTCAAATTTCAAACAGCACAAAAAAGGACACTGTGAAAACTCTCCCTACCATCAAGATCTCTTGTCATCTAGATCTCCTCCCCAGAGAATCATAATAATCTTTTCAGGAATAGTCTATGCATGCAATGCCCTTAATATAAACATAACGTAAATATAAATATGCTTAGGTAGATATAGATACCAAGTGGGTTTTAGTAAGCAATACAATAAGCACTGCCCAGTTGAACCAAACCACACTGGACTAATGTTTCAGTGCTGAAACTGAACCCCCAAGTCTCAAAAATTATCATTCTTACTGAATGGTATATAGTCAAGGAGTCCATAAAGTTTTTCTTAAATGGCTAGATATTAAACACCTTTGGCTAATAGGCCATATTATTTGTGTTGAAATTATTCAATTCAGCTGCTGTAGCTCAAAAGCATTATAAACATATACAGAATATATAAACAATGGACTGGTTTGTTCTAATAAAAACTTCACAAAAACAGGTAGCGTGGTTTGCTGAACTCTAGAATAGTCTATCAATATATTTCAATTTGATATCCTCCTTTAAATTTGTGATTGCATTAATCATTGTGAAATATTTTCGCTCAAAAAAATTTTTAAATATATTTTTACTCTTGTTCTTGCTATCGCCAAATCCAGCATTTTAAAACAACTATTGCCTAAATACGGATAGACCCCAGAGGTTTCATATATTTTTAAATAAGTCGGCATGCCCTAGTAACCTTTTTTCCCACCAACAACCTTCAAATAAAAAATCTTTACCTGTAGGCCAGGAAAGCTACTGGCCTCTGATGCCCATGCTCATCAGTCATAGAACCAACACTTGGAGGTTCAACAATAACATCATAAATTATTCCTATATCAAAAACAATAGTACAGATTAATTGGATTCCTAATTTAAAGGATAGGATGATAGATAGTTTTCATTTCTCTAAAGGTTCACAGGCACTTAAACAGGACTGCTTTGATTGGATTACTATAATCATATGAGGCCCAACTATCCCCAAAGCTTCATTTTGATAAACCATTCAGAAATTCAACTCAATATTCTAGAATGTCTTGTAAAACAACATTCTCTCTGAGAGGTATGAATTTCATAAATTCAATAATAATAGTGTCTAAAACTCAAAAAATGACTCCAAAATAAAGAATAACACTTAAAGGCTATGTTTTAGCTGAAGAAAATGTTGCCCATATGCTTGGATTTATTTCCATAAATTGAGAGGTAAGTAGAGAAATTTTTAAGTTTAAATGTAAAACAAGGAGACACCTGAAAATCATACTATCAGGTAGATGATTCATGATCAACAACTCAAATTGGTATTTACCACTGATCCATCAATGTTAGGATAACATATTTTTAGTCTCCCACTGTCTGTATCTTTACTTTCTCCACTATTCTCAATTTCCTCACCCTAGCCCATCCCTGACTAACAAAGCAATGTCACATAGGAATTCCCTTATCTTCTCCCCACAAACATTACTTCTACCCTCACCTCAATTATTCCAGCCACAAAAGGGAAAAGTCCCTCCTATCAATGTGGGATCCTTTCTATAGAAATCAGGATCCCATCCCTCCTTGCCTTCTCTTGGATTTTACTTTGAATGTATCTGTATTTTCAACCTCTTCTTTGGTACTAAATCAGCCCTCCGTTGACTCCAAATCCTTCTAGCTAATAACCTATTTTTCGATTCTTTTTCCTAAAGGGAGTCAGGCTTTCTTCTTTGAAAGAATTAGGTAAACTTGCTGTCTCCTCCTCATCACTTCTCCCCCAAATCCTAAAACCACAGTAACACATTCTGGAGTAAATTTTAAACTGTGGTTTAAAAGGGTGGTGGCTCTGAAAAGACTTAGTTGGACTGCCACCTCACCACTGAGCAAAGCAACGCCCCTTTGCAACGTTCTATTTGAAAAGGACAGGTTAAGACGGAAATTCGGAAGCATTTAATAGAAACGCTGTTTTGCTTATTCTTTAAATTCTCAACTCCGCTCTCTGAAACACAGAACCTTCTGCAAATCTCATCTCCAATCTCAAATGTTTGGCCAAACCGAGGTTTCGGGAAATCTCATTCATATTTATTGTCTATCCAAAAAGCAACACAAGATCCTGGAGGGTGAGGTAACAAACCCAATGACTCTCAAGTCTCTTCCAAGGTTCCAGGGACCTCAGACAACCAGAAGTTAAAAAGCTCCACACTCTCTTTACCAGATAAGCAGAATGGGCCAGACCACACTTTCCCAGGACCCTTTTCAAACAACTTATGGTAGGCAATAAAAAAAACCAACAATCATAGGTTTGAAAAATATATTTGACTCGGATCCCCGGGATAAGAGGACAGGAAAGGCAACAAAAGAAGACTTCTCTCGAGATTCAGAACAGAGTCAGGCTGGAGGACAAAGAAACCTGCGGGTCAACACTTGAGACCTCAGAACTTTCCGTCTCCCTCCGAAAACTCGAAAGCACAGCGATGCTTTCCCCGGGGACGAGAGTCAACGGAACAGACGGGCTTTCTGGGGCGGAACAGCTCGCCGCGCTTCAGCGCCTCTCGGCCCCCATCAGCCCGAGTTACCTCCGGTGATGAGGAAGTAAGACACCACCACCAGAGCGTACACCGTCATAGCCGACGGCATGTGCACCCAGGGCGGCTTCTTCAGCTTCAGGTTGGGACATTCGAGCACTAGGAATGGGACTCGATACAAGGTCTCCATGTTGGTGGCAGCAGGGACAGCTCTCTGTCTCCAGCCCCACGCGCCACCCGGAAACAGAGCCGCCGGCCCTCTTGCCCGCGCATGCGCGGGGGAGTGAACGAAGGTCCGCAAAGCTCAGAGGCGGTTTAACACACCCATAGAAAAAAGAAAAGAAGCTACATGGAAAAGATGAATGATATAATTTAATGCTATATACTATTTCATGATTATAAGGTTAATTTGAAATAAGAATCTCAATTTACTGCCCATGGATCAAATAACTATTTATGTACCTTTCAAGACCTGCAGGGCTTCAGACGTGGCCAAGCTGAAGGAGCAGAGGTAGCAGAATCCTTTCTGAGCTCTGCCAGCCTGCTGACCGAGTGATTTAGAAGCTGATTGGACGCCAGACACTCTGGGTTCCCAGAGCTCAAGGATGAATGGGAGGGTTTAGAAATCTCTGCCTTTTCTAGTAGCGGTGCTTTTGAAAAGATTGAAAAAGCCCTGGGTTGTGGAGCTTTTTTTTCTTAACTAGTAATGATGGGGATAATGATGATGATGCCTATGACAATAGTTATAAATATAGTTGCTAAAATAATAGATTGTTATTAAAAAAAAAAAAATTCCAGCCCAGAACTATCACAAATGCCAACAAGACTTTTTAAAAAGGATGCTCAGTGCTGTTGCCTTAACACAACCAATCCTTATCCTCGTAATCCCGTCCTTACCATGTTTGATGGTAAACATCAAAATCATACCCGACAAAAATCATTGTTGTCCTGATTTCTCTCCTTATTAACACTCCACATTCAAAAGTTCAGCAGATCTTTTTGGCTATCTACCAAAAACTATCTTTAATTCATCCACTTCTTGTTGTGGGGCGCACCAAAATAGAGACCACACAAGTCAAAGCTATTTGCAAGCCAATTAGGAGTCTTTATTAGCCGGCCAGCGACTGCCTCAGAAACTCAAGAAGGAGGAATCAGAAAGCAGGCCCGAGGAGTTCTCAAGGGGGGCTTATAAAGGTAAAAACCACAAGCGTATACACAGAAGCAGGAAAAAGGACCTTATCTTTTTGAGCCACATCTTGGTTTGCAGCTGTAAGCAAGCAATCTTATCTACAGAAGCAGAGAAATGCCATTTGCTCTTGCACATTACATCCCATTCTTTTTGTTTCTTAACAATGATTATTGTTCAATTTTTAACTCTTGGGAACTTCCCACCCTGGGTCTTGTGGCTCCGGATACCTTCTTCTAGCTAGGGCCTGATTTATTGCTCCTGACCCCCTACATTCTTTTCATTTTCGTTGCTACCACTCTGCTGCCATTCACCATTATCTCTTTTTTTTTTATTAATTAACGGAAAAAAAGAAATTAACTCAACATTTAGAAATTATACCATTCTACATATGCAATCAGTAATTCTTAACATCATCACATAGATGCATGATCATCGTTTCTTAGTACATTTGCATCGGTTTAGAGGAACTAGCAAGACAACAGAAAAAGATAGAGAATGTTAATATAGAGAAAAGAAATGAAAGTAATAATAATAGTAAAAAACAAACAAACAAACAAAAAAAAAACCTATAGCTCAGATGCAGCTTCATTCAGTGTTTTAACATGATTACTTTACACTTAGGTATTATTCTGCTGTCCATTTTTGAGTTTTTGTATCTAGTCCTGTGGCACAGTCTGTATCCCTTCAGCTCCAATTATCCATTATCTTACCCTGTTTCTAACTCCTGCTGGACTCTGTTACCAATGACCTATTCCAAGTTTATTCTCGAATGTCCGTTCACATCAGTGGGACCATACAGTATTTGTCCTTTAGTTTTTGGCTAGACTCACTCAGTATAATGTTCTCTAGGTCCATCCATGTTATTACATGTTTCATAAGTTTATCTTGTCTTAAAGCTGCATAATATTCCATCGTATGTATATACCACAGTTTGTTTAGCCATTCTTCTGTTGATGGACATTTTGGCTATTTCCATCTCTTTGCAATTGTAAATAACGTTGCTATAAACATTGGTGTGCAAATGTCCGTTTGAGTTTTTGCCCTTAATTCCTTTGAGTAGATTCCCAGCAATGGTATTGCTGGGTCGTATGGCAATTCTATATTCAGATTTTTGAGGAACCGCCAAACTGCCTTCCACAGTGGTTGCACCATTTGACATTCCCACCAACAGTGGATAAGTGTGCCTCTTTCACCGCCTCCTCTCCAGCACTTGTCATTTTCTGTTTTGTTGATAATGGCCATTCTGGTGGGTGTGAGATGATATCTCATTGTGGTTTTGATTTGCATTTCTCTAATGGCCAGGGACATTGAGCATCTCTTCATGTGCCTTTTGGCCATTTGTATTTCCTCCTCTGAGAGGTGTCTATTCAAGTCTTTTTCCCATTTTGTAATTGGGTTGGCTGTCTTTTTGTTGTTGAGTTGAACAATCTCTTTATAAATTCTGGATACTAGACCTTTATTTGATATGTCATTTCCAAATATTGTTTCCCATTGTGTAGGCTGTCTTTCTACTTTCTTGATGAAGTTCTTTGATGCACAAAAGTGTTTAATTTTGAGGAGCTCCCATTTATTTATTTCCTTCTTCAGTGTTCTTGCTTTAGGTTTAAGGTCCATAAAACCGCCTCCAATTGTAAGTTTCATAAGATATCTCCCTACATTTTCCTCTAACTGTTTTATGGTCTTAGACCTAATGTTTAGATCTTTGATCCATTTTGAGTTAACTTTTGTATAGGGTGTGAGATATGGGTCTTCTTTCATTCTTTTACATATGGATATCCAGTTCTCTAGGCACCTTTTATTGAAGAGACTGTTCTGTCCCAGGTGAGTTGGCTTGACTGCCTTATCAAAGATCAAATGTCCATAGATGAGAGGGTCTATATCTGAGCACTCTATTCGATTCCATTGGTCGATATATCTATCTTTATGCCAATACCATGCTGTTTTGACCACTGTGGCTTCATAATATGCCTTAAAGTCCGGCAGCGCGAGACCTCCAGCTTCGTTTTTTTCCCTCAAGATGTTTTTAGCAATTCGGGGCACACTGCCCTTCCAAATAAATTTGCTTATTGGTTTTTCTATTTCTGAAAAGTAAGTTGTTGGGATTTTGATTGGTATTGCATTGAATCTGTAAATCAATTTAGGTAGGATTGACATTTTAACTGTATTTAGTCTTCCAATCCATGAACATGGTATGCCCTTCCATCTATTTAGATCTTCTGTGATTTCTTTTAACAGTTTTTTGTAGTTTTCTTTATATAGGTTTTTTGTCTCTTTAGTTAAATTTATTCCTAGGTATTTTATTCTTTTAGTTGCAATTGTAAATGGGATTCGTTTCTTGATTTCCCCCTCAGCTTGTTCATTACTAGTGTATAGAAATGCTACAGATTTTTGAATGTTGATCTTGTAACCTGCTACTTTGCTGTACTCATTTATTAGCTCTAGTAGTTTTGTTGTGGATTTTTCCAGGTTTTCGACGTATAGTATCATATCGTCTGCAAACAGTGATAGTTTTACTTCTTCCTTTCCAATTTTGATGCCTTGTATTTCTTTTTCTTGTCTAATTGCTTTGGCTAGAACCTCCAGCACAATGTTGAATAATAGTGGTGATAGTGGACATCCTTGTCTTGTTCCTGATCTTAGGGGGAAAGTTTTCAATTTTTCCCCATTGAGGATGATATTAGCTGTGGGTTTTTCATATATTCCCTCTATCATTTTAAGGAAGTTCCCTTGTATTCCTATCTTTTGAAGTGTTTTCAACAGGAAAGGATGTTGAATCTTGTCAAATGCTGTCTCTGCGTCAATTGAGATGATCATGTGATTTTTCTGCTTTGATTTGTTGATATGGTGTATTACATTAATTGATTTTCTTATGTTGAACCATCCTTGCATACCTGGGATGAATCCTACTTGGTCATGATGTATAATTCTTTTAATGTGTTGTTGGATTTGATTTGCTAGAATTTTATTGAGGATTTTTGCATCTATATTCATTAGAGAGATTGGTCTGTAGTTTTCTTTTTTTGTAATATCTTTGCCTGGTTTTGGTATGAGGGTGATGTTGGCTTCGTAAAATGAATTAGGTAGTTTTCCCTCCACTTGGCTTTTTTTGAAGAGTTTGAGGGAGTTGATACTAATTCTTTCTGGAATGTTTGATAGAATTCACATGTGAAGCCGTCTGGTCCTGGACTTTTCTTTTTAGGAAGCTTTTGAATGACTAATTCAATTTCTTTACTTGTGATTGGTTTGTTGAGGCCATCTATTTCTTCTTGAGTCAAAGTTGGTTGTTCATGTCTTTCCAGGAACCCGTCCATTTCATCTAAATTGTTGTATTTATTAGCATAAAGTTGTTCATAATATCCTGTTATTACCTCCTTTATTTATGTGAGGTCAGTGGTTATGTCTCCTCTTCCATTTCTGATCTTATTTATTTGCATCCTCTCTCTTCTTCTTTTTGTCAATCTTGCTAAGGGCCCATCAATCTTATTGATTTTCTCATAGAACCAACTTCTGGTCTTATTGATTTTCTCTATTGTTTTCATGTTTTCAATTTCATTTATTTTGGCTCCAATCTTTGTTATTTCTTTCCTTTTGCTTGCTTTGGGATTAGTTTGCTGTTCTTTCTCCAGTTCTCCAAGTGGATAGTTAATTCCTGCATTTTTGCCTTTTCTTCTTTTCTGATATGGGCATTTAGGGCAATAAATTTCCCTCTTAGCACTGCCTTTGCTGCGTCCCATAAGTTCTGATATGTTGTGTTTTCATTTTCATTCACCTCGAGGTATTTGCTAATTTCTCTTGCAATTTCTTCTTTGACCCACTTGTTGTTTAAGAGTGTGTTGTTGAACCTCCACGTATTTGTGAATTTTCTGGCACTCCGCCTATTATTGATTTCCAACTTCATTCCTTTATGATCTGAGAAAGTGTTGTGTATGATTTCAATCTTTTTAAATTTGTTAAGACTTGCTTTGTGACCCAGCATATGGTCTCTCTTTGAGAATGATCCATGAGTACTTGAGAAAAAGGTGCATCCTGCTGTTGTGGGATGCAATGTCCTATAAATGTCTGTTAAGTCTAGCTCATTTATAGTAATATTCAGATTCTCTATTTCTTTATTGATCTTCTGTCTAGATGTTCTGTCCATTGATGAGAGTGGTGAATTGAAGTCTCCAACTATTATGGTATATGTGTCTATTTCCCTTTTCAGTGTTTGCAGTGTATTCCTCACGTATTTTGGGGCATTCTGGTTCGGTGCATAAATATTTATGATTATTATGTCTTCTTGTTTAACTGCTCCTTTTATTAGTAGATAGTGTCCTTCTTTGTCTCTTTTAACTGTTTTCCATTTGAAGTCTAATTTGTTGGATATTAGTCTAGCCACTCCTGCTCTTTTCTGGCTGTTATTTGCATGAAATATCTTTTCCCAACCTTTCACTTTCAACCTATGTTTATCTTTGGGTCTAAGATGTGTTTCCTGTAGACAGCATATAGAAGGATCCTGTTTTTTAATCCATTCTGCCAGTCTATGTCTTTTGATTGGGGAATTCAGTCCATTAACATCTAGTGTTATTACTGTTTGGATAATATTTTCCTCTACCATTTTGCCTTTTGTATTATATATATCATATCTGACTTTCCTTCTTTCTACATTCTTCTCCATACCTCTCTCTTCTGTCTTTTCATATCTGACTCTAGTGCTCCCTTTAGTATTTCTTGCAGAGCTGGTCTCTTGGTCACAAATTCTCTCAGTGACTTTTTGTCTGAGAATGTTTTAATTTCTCCCTAATTTTTGAAGGACAATTTTGCTGGATATAGGAGTCTTGGTTGGCAGTTTTTCTCTTTTAGTAATTTAAATATATCATCCCACCGCCTTCTAGCTTCCATGGTTTCTGCTGAGAAATCTACACATAGTCTTATTGGGTTTCCCTTGTATGTGATGGATTGTTTTTCTCTTGCTGCTTTCAAGATCCTCTCTTTCTCTTTGACCTCTGACATTCTAACTAGTAAGTGTCTTGGAGAATGCCTATTTGGGTCTATTCTCTTTAGGGTGTGCTGCACTTCTTGGATCTGTAATTTTAGGTCTTTCATAAGAGTTGGGAAATTTTCAGTGATAATTTCTTCCATTAGTTTTTCTCCTCCTTTTCCCTTCTCTTCTCCTTCTGGGACACCCACAACACATATATTTGTGCATTTCATATTATCCTTCAGTTCCCTGATCCCCTGTTCAAATTTTTCCATTCTTTTCCCTATAGTTTCTGTTTCTTTTTGGATTTCAGATGTTCCATCCTCCAGTTCTCTAATTCTAGCTTCTGTCTCTTTAAATCTATCATTGTAGGTATCCATTGTTTTTTCCATCTTTTCTACTTTATCCTTCACTTCCATAAGCTCTGTGATTTGTTTTTTCAGTTTTTCTATTTCTTCTTTTTGTTCAGCCCATGTCTTTTTCATGTCCTCCCTCAATTTACCGATTTCGTTTTTGAAGAGGTTTTCCATTTCTGTTCGTATATTCAGCATTAGTTGTTTCAGCTCCTGTATCTCATTTGAACTATTGGTTTGTTCCTTTGACAGGGCCATATTTTCAATTTTCTGAGCGTGATCCATTATCTTCTGCTGGCGTCTGGTCATTTAGTCAGGTTTCCCTGGGTATTGGACCCAACAGGTTGAAAGATTTTTCTGTGAAATCTCTGGGTTCTGTTTTTCTTATCCTGCCCAGTACGTGGCGCTCGTGGCGCTCGTTTGTCTGTGGGTTCCACCAGTAAAAGGTGTGTGGGTCCTTTAACTTTGGAAAACTCTCGCCGTGGGGGAGGTTCGCCAGCCGAAGCGGCTTGGAATAGTGCCAGCCGGCTCGGGGGTCCGAACGCAGGGAGGGTGGCCAGCCGCCGCAGCCCAGGAGAGCGCCCGACCGAATTTCCTAGTCGGCCCGGGGTGCCAAGCATGGCGGGAGGGCGCCAGCCGCCGCAGCCCGGGAGAGTGCACCGTTCCCAGCCAGACCGGGGAGTCACATGTTTGGAAAGGACCCCCCCCGGTCACTGTTCTCCGCGGTCTGGGGATTTCCGACCCAACTCTCTCAGTTGGTCCGGGGGTCCTCGCGTGGTGGGGGCGCCAGCCGCCGCAGCCCGAGGGAACCGCCTGCCCAATTCTGCCAGCTGGCCTGGGAAGGAGGAAGAGATGGACTCTGGCTGCTTGCCGTCCCGCCCGGGAAAGCCCACGCCCCTTGGCGATCTCACCTGAGCTGGTTCTCCCAGACAGTCAGCCGTTCCAGGAAGGGGTACGCCATCCCTTTGATCTCCGTCATGGCTCCGGGAGCTGCTCTGTATCGTCTCCACTTCCCCAGTAGCTGTTCTCAGTCAGCGCCTTGCGCCGCGCGGGCCGTACTTGCCGTTCCGGTAGCCGCCACCGTGGGTACAGGAAGCTGCTGCCGCGGGCGTCCGGACCCTTTAGCTCCGCGGGTCTCGCTGCCCGCCTGTCGCGGGCCAGTCCCGCTCTTGCCTGGCCCTGCCCTCCCCGAGCGCTGCAGCTGCCACCGTCTCAGCCCCGCCCCTTCCCCCACCCTGGCCCAGCCTCACCATTATCTCTTGCTGGGCTTCTGCAAAAGTTGGGGTCTCCCCACTAATATCCATTCTCCACACAGCAGACAAGATGAGGCTTCAAACATAAATCAGATGATACCACTTCCTTACTGGAATGGAATTCAAATTTCTTATTAGGGTCTACAGGGTAATGGGTAATCTGGACCCTTTTTACCTAAGTGATTTCATCTCCTACAGCTCTTACTGTACCACGTTATTTAAAATAATATGCACCCACCTTGCTTTCACATTATCTTGTTCCGTTCCTCAATTTGTAATCATGTTTTGATTAGTTATTGTTTAGAACAAAGATGCCTTAGAACAGGTATGTTGTCTGTCATTCATTGCTGTATCCCTGTTCCCTAAAATGGTGCCTGGTTTATAATATGTACTTAATAAGTGTTTTTCGATTGCTTAATGTCATTGTTGTAATTTCCAGCATCACCAGGGATGGGAAATGCTGACATCATGGGCCTCTTGGCGTAATGCAGTGGGAAGCAAATCTATGAAGTATTGTTGCCAGGAATATTTGACCTGAAT
The DNA here is from genome assembly GCF_023851605.1 of Tamandua tetradactyla. Lineage (NCBI taxonomy): Eukaryota > Metazoa > Chordata > Mammalia > Pilosa > Myrmecophagidae > Tamandua > Tamandua tetradactyla. The sequence continues at coordinate 14,381,711 of NC_135350.1, forward strand.
CTATCAGAAACAAACAAACAAATCTAGCATGTAGGAAATTCGGTAAGACTCTTCAAAGGATCTAGTATCAGGAAGAACAGCGAGAGTCTTGGAGTAGGTTCCTTTTCTAGATTGAGGAAGATTTTAAAGAGGACAAATAACCAAATGCAATGGATGAACCTAAGATCCTTAATTTAAAATGAAAACAAAACAGAAAAACAACTTCAAAGGGCATTCGGGGACAATTGGGGAAATTTAAAAATAAGTCAACGGATGATGTTATTGAATTAACATTGATTTCCTTACATGTGATACTTGATAGGTTTCTCAACCGGGAGAGAGGAAAAGAGATCAAAACTTGATCAAAAGAGCTTTATCACCAGGCTATGCAGAGGCAGACTGAAGCCTAAGAGGACAACAGCCCTGAGCAGGGAACAGGGTACCAGTTATATAGGATGGTTGGCGGGAAATAGGGAAACGGAGGTGGTGGATTTTCATTGTCTAGTTCAGACACAGAAATTGCCACATTCCCATTGGTTGGTTTAGAAGCCAAGGGCTAAGCGGGGAGTTGGCAGCTTTTCATTGGTGAAGTTTAAAATTTAAACGCCACTTTAGTCATGCAGAGTTGCAACTGCCTTGGCCAGATGTTGGGTAACAGGAGCTTATCACAGATTATAACTGCCAGAAGACAAGAGGGCGTGGGCTGGGGTGGGCTCCGTGGGTTTCCTGGAAATCAGAAGTGGTGGAAGCTTCTTGGAATATTTGCTAGGGGGTTGACACATCATGGAGGAAGGGGTTCTGCCTAACAGTACTGACGTCCTAGTTGTGTAGGAGTCTGTCCTTGTTCTTGGGAGAGAATGTCTTTGTTCCTGAAATATTTAGAGGAAAAATGTCACATTGAACTCACCCAACTTTCCAATGATTAGGCAAAAGGAAAATGTGGGTATGTGTGCGTGTGGAGAGAGATGGAGCAGGTGTGGCAAATGCTAATAGTTGATGACTCTAGGGAAGAGAAATGTGTTCATTGTACTGTTCTTCCGATTTTATATGGCTTGAAATATTCTAAAAATAAATTTTTAAAATGTAAATTGTGAAACTTTGAACTTTTATAGATAAAACTAAGTACAAGGGAGTGCAAGGGTAGTTGAGTAGTAGAACTATTGCCTGCCATGCTGGAGGCTTGGGTTGGATTCCCGCCCTTGAACTTCTCCCCACCCCCCACCCCCCAAAATTCAATGAATGGTGCTGCCATAATGGGATAGTCATATGGAAAAAGAATGAAACGCGATCCCCACCATACAGCATACAGGAAACAAACAAACAAAAACTAAGTACTAGAGTATTTGTGGTTGAACTATTGTAAAGTATTTCCTGAAGGAAATTTGCTTCTAGTAATTTTACTGTTTTCTTCAAAAGAGAGAGAAATCAAAACTTTTCTTTAGAATATAGTGTTAAAAATTGTGAATGAACCTTTAAATTTTATATGTCTTCTTATTTTCTCAACGGTACATGTCTTTAATTGCACCCAAGTTTTTCTGTATGCATTCTGGAGGGGAAGGAACTGGATGGGGAGTGGTGAGCTAAAAGTTAACACAGAAGTCTTGGACTTTCTAGAAACGTCTATTTATTGATCTAAGTGCTGGTTACTCAGGTGTATTCACCTTATGGAAATTCATCTAGCTGTGCTAGATTTGTGCTCTTTTCTGTTTATTTATTATACTTCATTTGGAATTATTTAAAAGAGAAATTCATGTGCATGTTCTATCTTAGAATAAGATAGAATATAATAAAATCTTGTTGTTATTTCTTAAAGGCCATCACATGGAATTTAAAAGTCAAAAAGAAGCAAAAACTATCCAAGATCAGACAGGGATTTAGATCCTTCTGAATTGAAGTGAATGTTCATTTTGAACTTCATTAAAATCTTTCAGGCACTTTTTTTTATAGCAAGCTAGCTTCCAGATGGAAATACCTCTTGTATTACTTCAAGCATTTACAAACCAAATAGTTAAAATGCATGAAAATATAAGATGGAGAATTAGTCTTTGAGAATGAGTTAGATGGCCTAACATTTTATTATTTTCTGTTTTGTTTTGTTTTCTATAACCTTTTAAGAATCTACAAATGTCAGTTGCTTTTTTTGAGTAACAGTTAAAAGTGATTGATGATATACATCCATTACAGAATGGTAGATTTATTATTGAGCCAATCTTGAAATTTTTGTTCTATTTTTTTTTGCTTGTTTGTTTTACTGAGCCCATATTATATTATGAGAAGTCATGAATTGGTTCTGCACTTTTACTTAGTTTATGACCCCATTTTTGAGAAATTGTTTAAAGACATATAACAAAATATATGTGATGTGGTATTATCTAATTCTACAGACAGGTGAAGCTTGTTGCTCTTACTGTTCAATAGGGAGAGTCCTCCCAGAGTCTAAGTCACACTCTAATAACAATCAGAATGTAAAAGGAGGTATATGAATCTTAGGTTATAAAGGTACCACTAACAGTACCAATAATGAAATATTTTCACACCTGGAATGGTTAGGTTCTGGTGTCAACTTGGCCAAGAGATGATGCCCAGTTCAGTGGTCAGGTAAGCACTGGCCCAGCTGTTGCTGCAAGGATATTTCATAGCTGATTGATAAACCAGAAGGCTGATGTATTAAATCATCAGTTGGTTGATTGCACCTGTAGCTGATTGCATCTGTGATCAACTAAAGGCATGTCTTCCGCAAATGAAATAATCCAATCAGTTGAAGACTCTTAAGGAGGAAGAGACTTTTCCACCACTTCTTCACCCAGTGAGCTTCTTCTGAGAAGTTCATCCAGACCCTTCTTTGGAGCTGCCAGCCTTACAGCCTGCCCAACGGATTTTGGGCATTTCTTCCATTTCCACGGTTACATAAGACATTTTTATAAATTTCATATTTTCAGCTAATTCCTCTTGATTCTGTTTCTCTAGAGAACCCTGACCAATACAGCACCAGAACTAGCATTTACATGTAAGAAGAAGTTTTCTTCTTCTCAACAAATATTTATTGAGTGGAAACTCATACTAGGCACTGTTTGAGGCACTGTCTCATGATATAAATACAAACTCCTTACAATGTTAGCTTATGGGGTTTGTAGTGATTATTTTAAATTTTGGAAATTGTTTTAAAAATCACGCAGCAAAACAGATATGTTCTTATTGCAAAATAAATACTAACAATACATATGTGACTGGGAAAGTCTTGCCACTTCAGTTTAGAAGCTAAACCTTCTCTATCTTTCACGTTGGGGGGGCGGGGGGGGGGTGGAGAGAGAGAGAGAGAGGCTTTCCTCTCTTTCCCGGAGGATCTTCTTAACAATTCAGGTCTTGGAATCGGGAGCGAGCCGGATCAGTAGCGCTCGCTGGAGTCTGACTGGAGGCGAGGACTACAGGATCTAGAGGTCTCTGGAAACTTCAGCAGCTCCAAGCTTGTTGGCTACTGCAGTTTCCCGGAGGAGTGACGCTGTGAAAACAAACCCTGATTGGGCGGGCCCGAGCTGAGTTCTCCATTTATGGACAGATCGCCCGGCCCGAGCTGAGACTCAGCCAGAGTAGGGATGCCACCGAACCCGCCTGGATGGAGACCCGCCTGGGTTCCCATTGGCTCCTGTGAGTGCTTGGGTGTCAGGAGACTGTTTTTGGTGAGAGGAGCCAACTTTTGAAGTTCGCCCGAGACTGCGTTCGGGCCCCAGCTCCCGGCAGCCGAACCCGGCAGAGGCATGACTGCCGGCGAATCACCATGGATTTGGTATTTACAGAAGAAATAAGGGGTTAGAGGTTAAATGCCAAAAGTATTAAAAACAGATATCTCGAGGACTTCCGGAGAAGATGGCAGCTTAGTAAGACGTGCGGGTCTTAGTTCCTCCTCCAGAACAGCTACTAGGGAAGTAGAAATGATACAGAACAGCTCCCAGAGCCATGACAAAGACCAAGAAGACAGCGTACCCCATTCTGGAATGGCTGACTGGCTGGGAGAACCCGCTGCAGTGAGATCACCGAGGGGCGCGAGCTTCCCAGGCCGGGGCGGCAGGCGGCCGGAGTCCCTCCCTCCCTCCTTCCCAGGCCGGCTGGGAGAATTGGATTGGAGATCTCCCAAGCCGCGGAGACCGGCGACCGGGGTCTGTTCCAAACACATGGCTTCCCGGTCCGGCTGGAAATGGTGGATAGGCATTCCCCCAAGCCGCGGCAGCCGGCACTCCCCCCTGCCATGCTTGGCGCCCTGGGCCGGCTGGGAAATTTGGACAGGCGCTCCCCCAAGCTGCAGAGGCCAGCGACCCTCCGCACGTGCTGATTCCCAGGCCGGCTGGGAGATTCAGATTGACACTCCCCCAAGCCGCTTCGGCTGGTGACCCTCCCCTACAGCGAGAGTTTTACAAAGTTAAAGGAGCCACAGCAACTTTCATTGGTGGGACCCGCAGACAAATGAGCGCCACGAGCACCACCTACTGGGCAGGATAAGAAAAACAGAGCCCAGAGATTTCACAGAAAAATCTTTCAACCTGCTGGGTCCTACACACAGCGAAATCTGATTAAATGCCCAGATGCCAGCAGAAGATAATGGATCACGCTCGAAAAATTGAAGATATGGCCCAGTCAAGGGAACAAACCAATAGTTCAAATGAGATACAGGAGCTGAGACAACTAATGCTGAATATGCGAACAGAAATGGAAAACCTCTTCAAAAACCAAATCAATAAATTGAGGGAGGACATGAAGAAGACATGGGCTGAACAAAAGGAAGAAAAAGAAAATCTGAAAAAACAAATCACAGAACATATGGGAGTGAAGGACAAAGTAGAAAAGATGGAAAAAACAATGGATACCTACAATGATAGATTTAAAGAGACAGAAGCTAGAATTAGAGAACTGGAGGATGGAACATCTGAAATCCAAAAAGAAACAGAAACTATAGGGAAAAGAATGGAAAAATTTGAACAGGGGATCAGGGAACTGAAGGATAATATGAAATGCACAAATATATGTGTTGTGGGTGTCCCAGAAGGAGAAGAGAAGGGAAAAGGAGGAGAAAAACTAATGAAAGAAATTATCACTGAAAATTTCCCAACTCTTATGAAAGACCTAAAATTACAGATCCAAGAAGTGCAGCACACCCCAAAGAGAATAGACCCAAATAGGCATTCTCCAAGACACTTACTAGTTAGAATGTCAGAGGTCAAAGAGAAAGAGAGGATCTTGAAAGCAGCAAGAGAAAAACAATCCATCACATACAAGGGAAACCCAATAAGACTATGTGTAGATTTCTCAGCAGAAACCATGGAAGCTAGAAGGCGGTGGGATGATATATTTAAATTACTAAAAGAGAAAAACTGCCAACCAAGACTCCTATATCCAGCAAAATTGTCCTTCAAAAATTAGGGAGAAATTAAAACATTCTCAGACAAAAAGTCACTGAGAGAATTTGTGACCAAGAGACCAGCTCTGCAAGAAATACTAAAGGGAGCACTAGAGTCAGATATGAAAAGACAGAAGAGAGAGGTATGGAGAAGAATGTAGAAAGAAGGAAAGTCAGATATGATATATATAATACAAAAGGCAAAATGGTAGAGGAAAATATTATCCAAACAGTAATAACACTAGATGTTAATGGACTGAATTCCCCAATCAAAAGACATAGACTGGCAGAATGGATTAAAAAACAGGATCCTTCTATATGCTGTCTACAGGAAACACATCTTAGACCCAAAGATAAACATAGGTTGAAAGTGAAAGGTTGGGAAAAGATATTTCATGCAAATAACAGCCAGAAAAGAGCAGGAGTGGCTAGACTAATATCCAACAAATTAGACTTCAAATGTAAAACACTTAAAAGAGACAAAGAAGGACACTATATACTAATAAAAGGATCAATTAAACAAGAAGACATAATAATCATAAATATTTATGCACCGAACCAGAATGCCCCAAAATACGTGAGGAATACACTGCAAACACTGAAAAGGGAAATAGACTCATATACCATAATAGTTGGAGACTTCAATTCACCACTCTCATCAATGGACAGAACATCTAGACAGAGGATCAATAAAGAAATAGAGAATCTGAATATTACTATAAATGAGCTAGACTTAACAGACATTTATAGGACATTGCATCCCACAACAGCAGGATGCACCTTTTTCTCAAGTGCTCATGGATCATTATCAAAGATAGATCATATGCTGGGTCACAAAGCAATTCTCAATAAATTTAAAAAGATTAAAATCATACACAACACTTTCTCGGATCGTAAAGGAATGAAGTTGGAAATCAATAATAGGCGGAGTGCCAGAAAATTCACAAATACGTGGAGGCTCAACAACACGCTCTTAAACAACAAGTGGGTCAAAGAAGAAATTGCAAGAGAAATTAGTAAATACCTCGAGGTGAATGAAAACGAAAACACAACATATCAAAACCTATGGGATGCAGCAAAGGCAGTGCTAAGAGGGAAATTTATTGCCCTAAATGCCTATATCAGAAAAGAAGAAAAGGCAAAAATTCAGGAATTAACTGTCCACTTGGAAGAACTGGAGAAAGAACAGCAAACTAACCCCAAAGCAAGCAAAAGGAAAGAAATAACAAAGAAAGTATCTTGAGGAAAAAAAACCAAGCTGGAGGTCGCACGCTACCGGACTTTAAGGCATATTATGAAGCCACAGTGGTCAAAACAGCATGGTATTGGCATAAAGATAGATATATCAGCCAATGAAATCGAATAGAGTGCTCAGATATAGACCCTCTCATCTATGGACATTTGATCTTTGATAAGGCAGTCAAGCCAACTCACCTGGGACAGAACATTCTCTTCAATAAATGGTGCCTAGAGAACTGGACTATTGCTAGGTATCTACTCAAAAGACTTAAGGGCAAAGACACAAACGGACATTTGCACACCAATGTTTATAGCAGCATTAGTTACAATTGCAAAGAGATGGAAACAGCCAAAATGTCCATCAACAGATGAGTGGCTAAACAAACTGTGGTATATACATACAATGGAATATTATGCAGCTTTAAGACAGAATAAACTTATGAAGCATGTAATGACATGGATGGACCTAGAGAACATTATGCTGAGTGAGTCTTGCCAAAAACTAAAGGACAAATGCTGTATGGTCCCACTGATGTGAACTGACATTCGAGAATAAACTTGGAATATGTCATTGGTAACAGAAAAAAAAAAAACAATACATATGTGGAACAAGTTTCTTTTCAGTAGTACTCCCAGTTTAGTTCTCCTTCAGGAAGTATGGATTACTATTCCCCAAATTCTAGAATGCCCAACTGGAATAGAAGAACAACATAGTCATCAAATGGAAGAATCTTTACATTAATGTCCTGACCCATAGACTGAGGGCAATTATGGCAGGAAAGTTTACATGAAACCTGTTGAACTGCCTTCACCTATGAAAATAGTAAATCAGAAGTGACTGCAGAGGTTAATGTTTCCATAAAAGGACTTGAAAGACACACAGTGGTGATACCTAGCACATTTTATTTGACTTTCCAGTTTGGTCCTTGCAAAAGAAAGAGGATTTTGGAGGACAATACTGGATTATTGTGAACTTAATCATGTGGTAACAACAATTGCAGCCGCTTCTCTACACATGGCTTTCTGGCTGGAACACATCAACACATCCCTTGGCACCTCTTAGGTAGCTGTTGATCTATAAAGTGCTTTTATTAAATAAATCTATTAGTGAAGACTTTCAGAATAAATTTGCTTTCAACTGGCAAGGCCAGCAATGTACTTTCACAGTCCCCTCTCATGACTGTATCAATTATCCATTCATTGATGTAATCTGATTTTCCAGGGTACTTGATTGTCTTTTTACTGTACAGAACAACACATTAGACCATTGCATTGAAGATAAATTATTGGTTCTAATCATTTGAGTAACACCTAGATACACTGGTACTAGATACACTGGAGTAAGACACATGCATACTGGGGGACAGGAAATAAATACACAAAATTTTCAGGGACACCTTGATGAAATTTCTAGGAGGCCAGTGATCTGTGGCACATTGAAATATCCCTTCCTAGGTGAAGAACATGTTGCTATATCTTACTGTCTCTTCTACTAAGAAAAAAGCACGATGCCTAATGGACCCTGTTGGATTTTGAAGGGAACATATACCTCACTCAGTAACACTATTCTACCTATATAATGAGTTCTCAAAAAAAAAAAAAAAAAAAAAAAAAAAACCTGTGAATTTTGAATTGAACCCAGAGCAAAATGAAATACCTGCAACAGATCCAGCCTGTTAGGTAAACTGCTCTGCCACATGAGCCAAATCTCTCAGCAGTTCCAATATTGCTTGAAATGTTGTAGCAGATAGGGATATAGAGATATTCTATGAAGCCTTGATAAGGTCCCATAGGTGAATCACAGCAAGGAACTGTATGATTTTGGAGCAAATCTGTGTTATCCTCTGCATTTCTCCTTTTGAGAAATAGCTTCTGGCTTATCACTGAGCCTTAGTAGAGACTAAGCTACTGACCATGGGCAACCAATCCAATCCCCTGAAATCTGAATTACCCTTCACCAAGTTGATGTTGTCAACTATGCCCGTGGATGTGGGTGTCCATAGCAGCATTCCATCCTCAGAAAGTGCTATGTGTGAAAGTAGGTCTTAAAGGCACAATAAATCATATGAAAACTAGTCCAGATAGACAGATATCCTGCCACATTGTCTCTTCTCTCTTGATCTATATGTATGGTATCATGGAGAGTGTCCTATGATCAGGAGAAATTAAAAGTTGGGGTCTCTTTTACAGATAGCATTGCATAACATGCCCGCAGTACCTGAATGTAGATGACTTTGCACTAAAGCCTCACTTGAGGAGAGGGATGGGCATGAAGGAAAGTGATGAGAGGACATATTCCTATGGGCAAAACTTTGGAAGCATACCTGGTTTGCTCATTTTGCCCGGAAGGAGAGATGGCCAGAGGTTCTGGTCTACAGTGATTTGTGGGCAGTGGCTAAGCATTTGCCTCGATGGTCAGAAAATTATAAAGACCACAACTGGAAAACTGGTGACAAGGAGGTCTGGGGAAGAGATAAGTGGATAGATCTCCTATATAGATACAGTAAAAAGTGTGAAGATATTTGTGCCCCACGTGAATGTTCATCAAAGTACAATCTCAGAAAAGGAGGACCTTCATAATCAGATTAATAAAATGTCCCATGCTATGGATTTTAGTCAGCCTCTTTCTCCAGCCATTACTGTCCTTGTCCAATAGCTCCACAAACAAAGTGGTCATGGCAGCAGTGATGTAATTTATGCATGAACTTCAGCTCACTAAGGGTGATCTAGCTAGAATCATGGTTGAGTGCACAACCTGCCAACAATAGAGCCTAAGGATGAGTCCACAATATGGCACACTATTTCCCAGGAGGATAACTCAGCTGGGAGGTTAATCACATAGGAGCATTTCAGTAGGCACTGATTTTTACTGAACTAGACAGTGGATACAAGGTTTCCTTCTCTGCCCACAAAGCTGCTAACAAAATCACTGCTCTGTGGACTTGTGGAATGCTTATTTACCATCAAAGTATACTGTATGGTATCATTCATTTTATAAAATGTTTTTATTGAGAGATCTTCACAGACATATAGTCTATACACGGTGTACTAGCTGTGGCTTACAATATCATCACATAGTTGTGTATTCATCACCATGATCAGTTTTAGAACATTTGCATCACTCCAGAAAAAAAAATAAAAGGAAAAATGAAAAAACTCATACATCCTATACCTCTTATCCCTCCCTCTCATTGACCGCTAGTATTTCAATCTACCCAATTTATTTTACCCCTATCCCCCTATTATTTATTTATTTATTATCCATATTTTTTACTCATCTGTCCATACCCTGGATAAAAGGACCATTAGACACACAGTTTTCACAATCATGCAGTCACATTGTAAAGGTTCTATCATTATATAACAGTCTTCAAGAATCAAGAATACTGCAACACAGTTCAACAATTTCAGGTACTTCCCTCCAGCTGCTCCAATACACCATAAACTAAAAAGGACTATCTATATAATGCATAAGAATAACCTCCAAGATAACCTCTCAACTCTGTTTGAAATCTCTCAACCACTGACACTTTATTTTCTCTCATTTCTCTCTTCCCTCTCTTGGTCAAAAAGCCTTTCTTAATCCCATGATGCAAGGTTCTGGTGAATTCTGGGAGTTCCATCCCATACTGTCAGAGAGATTTACACCCTGGGAGTCATGTCCCATGCAGGGGAGAGGACAATGACAACGAGGTCACCTGTTGAGTTGGCTTAGAGAGAGAGGCCCCATCTGAGCAACAAAAGAGGTTCTCTGGATGTGATTCATAGGCCTAATTTTAAGTAGGCACAGCCTATCCTTTGCAGAAATAAGTTTCATGGGGCAAATCCCAAGATTGAGGGTTCAACTTATTGATTTGGTTGTCCTTATTGTTTGCGAGAATATCAGAAATTCCGTAAATGGGAAAGTTGAATATTTTCTACTTTCTTCTCAGTTCCCCAAGGGGACTTTCCAATACTTCTTTATTCACTGCCCAAATTACTCTGGGATATATAAGAACATCACACTAACCTGGACAAACCAACAAGATCTCACGCCCTATTCAAGATTCCATGCACTTATGGTGTTCAAATAAACTGACCGTACAAGTTTATTTAGGTAAATGCACTACCCAAAATAAAAATTTTGCACCAAATAAACATCTCTCCCTTTAGTCTCACACAGAAGTTGAAGTTTTAAAACATGAACAATATGTTTCTGATACACCTTAGTCCTATCCAGATCAGCTTCATTCATGTCTCCACTCGATATCTGATCACTGTTACAACTTTTTAAACAGTATAAGGAGGTTTTCTGAGACAAGCCCAAAGGTAATGTATATCTCTTCTGCCTGCATTTCATGGGCCAGAACTTGGTTTGTTGCCACAATGTAGCTGTCTTCCCAGGAGGTAAGAAAATGTGTTTTGTTAAACATGTAACAGATTTGCTACAAAAATCTTTAAAGACTCATCCAGGACTTCTGAAATGAATATAATCTCAACATTGCCTTGACATAAGAGAGATGACCATTTGGTCTTTAAGTCTATAGGAATACTAATATGGTAGCTAATGAAAAACTCTGGGATCTATCCTGTAACTACTTGTTGAAGAGTGCTTTGAAAATTATTGCTTTTTTCTTCCTTTGCTTTGTATATATGTTATATTATACAATTGAAAAAAATATTTTAAAGGTTAAAAAATAAGTAAAGTACTATTGTAACTGAAAAGTATTAAGTAACCAGTAACTTCTTCTGTAACATGCTATTTATAGTCATCTGCCTCTTAAGTCCCTCTTCAGGACATAAACATTCCATTTTTCCTAGCTAATTCTCTGAATCTCTTAGTTCTGAAGGTACTTTTCTTTCCCCCTCATCTGGCTGTCTGAAAATGGCAAACACAGTAACTTTAACTTAACTACTTCTGAAAGCTAAAGTGAATCAAATTAGTATAGCCCAAATGTTATTTTTTTGCCTCACCCGTGTGAACAGGTGACCAAGTCAGTGTTTTAAAAAGCACACCTCATGAACCAATTCAAGGCTAAAGTCACGTTTCTTTTTTTTCTTAAGCTATGCATTTTTGAAAGCTTGAACCCAGACAAAACCTCAACAGAACGTCCAAATAGTCTCTGAACTGATATTTCATTTGGTCCAAGTAGCTGGTTCAGGCCTGATTTCATGAATTCCTGTTCATTACTAAGCCTTCTGAACTCTGCAATGACCTTGAGTGACTTAGGCTATTCCACTGCTGATGCAAAAGAAAAAATGCCCATAACCAAGGCTCCAGAGCAAAGATTAGGCAGAAAACTGAGGCAAGTACCCAGAAAATTCTGGTAAAACCTCACAGCCTGACTTGTAACTCCTTTTAATATCACAACCCCAGAACAAGGCAGCACAAAATTGATAGGCAAGGTTAGAGGAGAGTAACTGAGAGGAGGAAACCCTGCTGGGACTAACCTAGAAAGAGATAAAAAGGAACTCAGAGAAACTGGTTGCTCCATCTTATCACAGGACTGGGAGGTAAATATTTCTGAGATCTGGTCCTGGGTAACCCCTCAGTGGCTTCAAACATACTGCTCAGCATTTCTATTTGGGTAACATCCTTTTTCAAATAGAGATTCCTCTCTGGGCTGAAGGTGACATTCAAATGTCATCTATCTATCTTGTCTGTTCCCTTTCCAGGCAACAACCCATCTATGTACTTATGTACATAACCCATAAGTTATCCTTAAATGTTTTTAAATTATGCAATTGTTAAATTACTGGATATAAAAGAGGGTCTATGACTCATTTAGAAGAAGAATGATTATCACCCCCCAAAAAAAGATAAAAGAACTTTGTTTCTTCTTTTGGGGAGAAGGCTTCAAGTTTCAATTTTACCAGGGATAAGTTGCATCATGTGAGGTGGGTGCATGAAGGTTTCATAGCCCTTATTTGAAAATTAAGTGTGGTTTAAAAGATATATGTGGATGCCAAGTTGACAGGGAATGGTATATGGTGAATTTGTATTGTGACAACTTAGCTAAGTGAGAATTACATTTCCCAGAATCCCTTCCCTGGATAGTTCTGAGTTAGTGTGGGCCAGGAGACATTATTAAGAGGCTTTTTTTAAAGTAACAAAATAAAAATTTCTACGTGATCTTCAATTACTCCTGAAACATTCAAAATACATGAAAATGGCGGGTTAATTAAATGAATTATGAATCATCCATATAGTGGAATACTCTGCAACTATTAAAAATTACACCATGCAGAGCAGCTAGTAAATAGCCAGGAACTATATGGAACAACTGCTGGAGAGACATCTGTGACTGAACACACAGCACCCACCAGTCTGGAATAGGTGGAATGGCTGAGATCCCACATAGAACTCTAAGCCTCCCAAGATGAGGAGGCCAATACCCTTTCCTCATGGGCATGGCAAGTTGGTTCTCCAAGGAAAGGGAACAGACTTTAGTAGTAGCAAGGACTTAGTTCAACTAAGCTCCAAATGTAGAGTTAACAAATTCTGACAGGAGGGGCCAAGATGGCGGCTTAGTAATGTGCGCGTTTTAGTTTGTCCTCCAGAACAGCTACTAAATAACCAGAAACAATACAGAACAGTTCCCAGAGCCACAATAGTGACCGGACACACAGCGTACCCCAGTATGGACCAGCTGGACTGGCTGCAAGTCTCCGGAACAGCGAGTTCCCCAAGCCGCGGCAGTTTCCCAAGCCACGGCAGCAGGCGCCTGGTGCCCCTCCCCCACAGGCGGCTTCCCAGAAGGAAAGGAAAGAGACTCTAACAGTAGCAGGGACTGAGTCCAACCAAACACCAATTGTGGCATTAATAAACAAATTCTGACTACTAAAAATAGGCCCCCAGCTCAGGCGAAACTGGTCAAGGCAGAGGTCGCCTATTGGGCTAACCAAAAAAAAGGAAAGGGGATGAAACGGAGGCTTTTGTGGCTGTTTCTATGGAGGCTTGGCTGCCTCTGGATTCAGCGGCGGGATTACACAGGCTGCAACTGCCCCAGACATACGCAGAAACAGGCTGCTTTCAGGGATGTCTCCTGCCTGAGCCTTCCCCAGGAGAGGGGTGAAACGCAACTCAGGTGGAATCCCTCTCTCAAGGAATTCAGACCACAGGGCTTCGCAATTTGAAGCCATTAAAACCAGCCTACAACCTCTCCTCTGTCTCTACCATGCCCCCAGCAGGGAGAGCCTTCCAAAGTTAAAGGAGCAACAACATCTTTTGCTGGTGGGACCCGCAGACAGACAAACAACACATACTGGGAAGGATAAGAAAAACAGAGCCCAGAGACTTCACAGGAAAGTCTTTCAACCTGCTGGGTCTCACCCTCAGGGAAAACTGATGCAGGTGACTCCTTCCCCCTGAAAGGAGGCCAGTTTAGTCCAGGAAAACCCGGCTTGTTTCTTGTAATACCTATGTAGACCCTCCTAAGGGTGAGGAGGGAAAAGGCACCTTACAAGCAGGACAAGAAACAAGAAAACAAGAACTGAAAAATTACCCTCTGTTAAACAAAACTTAAGCTAGAGGCCCGGAAAAAGCTGAACTGAAGGTCAAAGAACAGATAGACAACAAACTCATCTAGCAAGAAAACCCTAGGTAAGATAAGTGAAAGCAATCTCCAGAATAAACTAATTAAGGTAATTAAATGTCCAGACACCAGCAAAAAATAACAAATCACACTAGGAAAACTGAAGATATGGCCCAGTCAAAGGAACAAACCAATAGTTCAAATGAGATACAGGAGCTGAAACAACTAATTCTGAATATACGAACAGAAATGGAAAACCTCATCAAAAACCAAATCAATGAATTGAGGGAAGACATGAAGAAGGCAAGGAATGAACAAAAAGAAGAAATGGAAAGTCTGAAAAAAAAAAATCACAGAACTTATGGGAATGAAAAATACAGTAGAAGAGATGAAAAAAACAATGGAAACCTACAATGGTAGATTTCAACAGACAGAGGTTAGAATTAGTGAACTGGAGGATGGAACATCTTAAATCCAAAAAGAAACAGAAACTATAGGGAAAAGAATGGGAAAATATGAGCAGGGGCTCAGGGAATTGAATGATAATATGAAGCACACAAATATACGTGTTGTGGGTGTCCCAGAAGGAGAAGAGAAGGGAAAAGGAGGAGAAAAACTAATGGAAGAAATTATCACTGAAAATTTCCCAACTCTTATGAAAGACCTAAAATTACAGATCCAAGAAGTGCAACGCATCCCAAAGAGAATAGATTCAAATAGACATTCTCCAAGACACTTAGTAGTCAGAATGTCAGAGGTCAAAGAGAAAGAGAAGATCTTGAAAGCAGCAAGAGAAAAACAATCCATCACATACAAGGGAAACCCAATAAGACTATGTGTAGATTTCTCAGCAGAAACCTTGGAGGCAAGAAGACAGTGGGATGATATATTTAAGTTGCTAAAAGAGAAAAACTGCCAATTGAGAATTCTATATCAAGCAAAATTGTCCTTCAAAAATGAGGGCGAAATTAAAACATTTTCAGACAAAAAGTCACTGAGAGAATTTGTGACCAAGAGACCAGCTCTGCAAGAAATACTAAAGGGAGCACTAGAGACAGATATGAAAAGACAGAAGCGAGAGGTATGGAGAAGAGTGTAGAAAGCAGGAAAATTAGATATTATATATAAAATACAAAAGGCAAAATGGTAGAGGAAAGTACTACCCAAACAGTAATAACACCAAATGTTAATGGACTGAACTCCCCAATCAAAAGACATAGAATGGCAGAATGGATTAAAAAACAGGATCCTTCTATATGCTGTCTACAGGAAACACATCTTAGACCCAAAGATAAACATAGGTTGAAAGTGAAAGGTTGGGAAAAGATATTTCATGCAAATAACAACAAGAAAAGAGCAGGAGTAGCTATACTAATATGCAACAAATTAGACTTAAAATGTAAAACAGTCAAAAGAGACAAAGAAGGATACTATTTACTAATAAAAGGAACAATTCAACAGGAAGACATAACAATCATAAATATTTATGCACTGAACCAGAATACCCCAAAATACGTGAGGCATACACTGAAAATACTGAAATAGGAAATAGACACATCTACCATAATAGTTGGAGACTTCAATTCGCCACTCTCATCAATGGACAGAACATCTAGACAGAGGATCAATAAAGAAACAGAGAATTTGAAAATTACAATAAATGAGCTAGACTTAACAAATTCTGACTACTGAAAACAGACCTGGAACACAGATAAACCTGGAGTAAGCACTTAAGGAACCAGGAGTTTTTGCCTGAGCAAGGAGGGGGTGGGGCTGATGGAAAAAAAAATTTAAAAAGCATTTTAAGTTAGACAGCACAAAATACTGGGAAAGGGCTGGATGCCAAGAAAAGGGGGCACATAGAGCCTGAGGATACATAGAGCTACATAAAAACACAAGCTTTTGATTGGCTAACCTGGGGAGCAGTGGTGTGCTCTGAAAAGGCTCTTTGTAATTCTTTTACTTCTTAACAGCATATTAGATAGAACTGCAAGCACTCTCAGGCTCAAGCACTGCCCCATTCAAGGACAGAATCAAGGCATGTCTGAGAGACAAAGTAACTAGTCAGGTGAAAGGGGTCAATTTCCCAAAGGGCATATCAACTCCAAGAACAGGGGGATAGTGTTCAACTCAAGTGGAGGACCTCTTACAAGGAATTCAGGCCTCAGGGGCTAGAAAAAGGAGGCTGCCTATTACCTCACCTCTGTCTCAACCACACCACTGGCAAGGAGAAACTGCTGAAATTAAAGACACTGCATCACTTTACACTGGTGGGGAGCTGAAGGCTGACAAGTGCCATATGCTGAGCAGGATAGGAAAGCACAGAGTCTAGAGACTTTGTAGGAAAGTCTGGTAACATGCTGGGTCTCACCCTCAGGGAAATCTGATGCTGATTAGTTTCTCCTCCTGAGACATGGGGCTGTCTGGTCTGGAAAAATCTGACTGGAGTCTATAATATCTGAGGAGACCTTCCTCAAACAAAAGCTCCATATACGCATGGAAACAAACAAGCATACAAAACACAAGAACTGAAAAATTCTCATCAGTTAAACAGAACCTATGCTAGAGGTCTAAAATAATATGAATGGGCTGTCAAAGAACAGATAAAGAGCAAAATCATCCAGCAAGAAATTCTTAGGTAAAGAGTGAAAACAACCTCCTGAGTAAGCTAATCAAGGAAATCAGATGCCTAGGCACCAGAAAAAATAATGAGTCATACTGAGAAAATTGAAGATATGGCCCAGACAAAGGAACAAACAACATTTCAAATGAGATACAGAAGTGAAACAACTAATTCAGGATGTTCAGACAGACATGCAAAATCTCATCAAACATCAAATCAATGATATTCTCACAAGCAGTGGGGAAAACCAGAGCAATGGGCTGAGCCCCCAGTCTTGGGTTTTGTTCATATGAAACTCGATTCCATAAAGAATAAGTCAAGCCTACTTAGAATTAGGCCTAATGTCACCCCCAGGAGAATCTGTTTTGTTCCTCAGATGTGGCCTCTTTCTCCAGCCAACACAACAAGCAGCCTCATTGCTCTCCCCCTGTCTGTGTGGGACATGACTCCCAGGGGTGTGGACCTTCCTGGCAAAGTGGGACAGAAATCCTAGAATGAGCTGAGACTCAGCATCAAGGGATTGAGAAAACCTTCTCGACCAAAAGGGGGAAGAGTGAAATGAGACAAAATAAAATGTCAGTGGCTGAGAGATTCCAAACAGAGTTGAGAGGTTATCCTGGAGGTTATTCTTACACATTAAAAAGATATCACCTTGTTAGTCAGGATGTAATGGAGAGGCTGGAGGGAACTACCTGAAAATGTAGAGCTGTGTTCCAGTAGCCATGTTTCTTGAGGATGACTGTATAATGATAAAGCTTTCACAATGTGACTGTGTGATTGTGAAGACCTGGTGTCTGATGCTCCTTTTTTCTACCTTATCAACAAATGAGTAAAACATAAGGAATAAAAATAAATGATAGGGGAAACAAATGTTAAAATAAATTTAGATTGAAATGCTAGTGATCAATGAAAGGGAGGGGTAAGGGGTATGGCATGTATGAATTTTTTTCTGTTGTCTTTTTATTTCTTTTTCTGAATTGATGCAAATGTTCTAAGAAATGATCATGATGATGAATATGCAACTATGTGATGATATTATGAATTACTGATTATATATGTAGAATGGAATGATCGTAATAAAAAAATTTAAAAAAAACAAAAAAAAATCAAATCAATGAGTTGAGGAAGGATATAAAGAAGACATTGGGTGAACATAAAGAACTCAAAAGTTTGAAAAAATCACATAACTTATGGGAATGAAAGTCACAATAGAAGAAATGAAAAGAACAATGGAAACCTACAATAATAGATTTGAAGAGACAGAAGAAAGGATTCATGAACTAGAAGAAAAGACATCTGAAATCCAACAAATAAAAGAAAATATAGGGAAAAGAATGGAAAAATATGAGCAGAGTCTCAGGGAATTGAATGACAACATGAAGCACATGAATATATGTATTATGGATGTCCCAGAAGGAGAAGAGAAAGGAAAAGGAGCAGAAAAAACTAAGGGAAAAAATAATCACTGAAAATTTCCCATCTCTTATGAAAGACATAAAATTACAGATCCAAGAAATGCAGTGTACCTGAAAGAGAACAGATCCAAATAGACCTACTTCAAGACACTTACTAATCAGAATGTCAAATGTCAAAGACAGAGGGAGAGTTTTGAAAACAATGAGAGAAAAGCAGTTTGTCACACACAAGGGAAGCTTGATAAGATTATGTGAATTTCTCAGCAGAAACCATGGAAGTGAGAAGGCAGTGGTATGATATATTTAAGATTCTGAAAGAGAAAAACTGCCTGCCAAGAATTTAACACCCAG
The DNA here is from genome assembly GCF_023851605.1 of Tamandua tetradactyla. Lineage (NCBI taxonomy): Eukaryota > Metazoa > Chordata > Mammalia > Pilosa > Myrmecophagidae > Tamandua > Tamandua tetradactyla. The sequence goes on from NC_135350.1 coordinate 14,400,221, forward strand.
CAAAACTGTCCTTCAAAAAGGAAGGAGAGATTAAAATATTTTCAGGCAATCAATGAAAGAATTTGTGACTGAGAGACCAGCTCAGCTAGAAATACTAAAGGGAGCACTACAGGCAGATAGGAAAAGACAGGAGAGAGAAGTCTGGAGAAGAGGGTAGAAATGAAGACTATCAGCAAAAGTAAAAAGAGAAAAAAATTAGATATGACATATAAAATCCAAAAGACAAAATGGTAAAGAAAGTACTGTCTTCACAGTAATAACATTAAATGTTAATGGATTAAACTTCCCAATCAAATGACATAGACTGGCAGAATGGATTAAAACAGCAGGACCCATCTATGTGTTGTCTACAAGAGACTCACTTTAGACCCAAGGGCAAAAATAGGTTGAAAGTGAAAGGTTGGGGGCAGGCCACGGTGGCTCAGCAGGCAAGAATGCTTGCCTGGAATGCCAGAGGACCCAGGTTCGATTCCCGGTGCCTGCCCATGTATATATAAAAAAAAGAAAGTGAAAGGTTGGAAAAAGATATTTCATGCAAAGAACAATCAGAAAAGAGCAGGGGTAGCTATCCTAATATCTGACAAATTGGACTTCAAATGTAAACCAACTAAAAGAGACAAAGAAGGACACTATTTATAAATAAAACAAACATTTCAACAAGAAGACACAACAATCCCAAATATTTAGGTACCAAGCCAGAATGCTCCAAAATACATGAGGTAAACACTGACAAAAAGTAAGCACTTTTGGGCATCAAAGAACTTTGAAGGAAAGTAAAAACACAGTCTGTGCAATGGGAGACAATATTTGAACACCATGTATCATATAAGGGTTTAGTATCTAGAATATATAAAGAGATTCTTCAACTCAACAACAAAAAGACAAGCAATCCAATTAAAAAATGGGAAGAAGACATGAACACTTTATTGAAGAGGAAATAAAAGTGGCTAAAAGGCACATGAAAAGATGCTCAGTATCACTGGCTCTTAGGGAGATGCAACTCAAAATGATAGTAAGCTATCATCTGACATCATAAAATGGCCATTATCAAAAAAACAGAAAGTGACAAGTGCTGGAGAGGCTTTGGAGAAAGAGGCACACTTATCCACTGTTGATGGCAATGTAAAATGATGCAACTACTCTAGAAGGCAGTTTGACAGTTCCTCAGGAAGCTAAGTATAGAATTGCCATATGATCCAGAAATCCCATTATTTGGTATATATTTGAAGGCAAGGACACAAATGAACATTTGCACACCAAGGTTTATAGCAGCATTATATATGACTGCCAAGATATGGAAACAGCCCCAACGTCCATCAATGGATGGTAGCTAAACAAACTGTGGTATATGCATACAATGGAATATTACACAGCTGTAAGAATACAGCTGTAAGAATTCAGAATAAAGTCTTGAAGCATGTAACAACATGGATGAAACTTGAGGACATTATGCTGAGTAAAATTAGTAAAATTAGAAAAAATATGAACTAACATTAATGAGTGAACCTTGAGAGTTAAAGTTAAGAACACAGGAGATAGAAAGAGGGTAGATATTGGGCATTTGGTGCTGAAGGAATACAGAATGTACAACAGGACTGATTGTAAAAATTCAGAAATGGATAGCACAGTACTATCTGATGGTAGCACAGTAATATAAGTATACTGAATGAAGCTGAATGTAAGTATGGTTGAGGGAGAAGGGCTGGGGGGCACATATGAAACTGGAAGGAAAGATAGAGGATGAAGACTGAGATGGCATAATTTAGGAATGCCTAAAGTGGAAAATGATGATGATTAAATGTACAAACATAAAAAACCTTTTTGTGTGAGGGAAAAAAAATACTGCAAGGTGTTGAAAATGGGGTAGTTTCCTGGTTTGAATCTGTTCTGTACCCCTCATTCAATATTGCTGGGAGGGATCTTATTTATTGTTTCCATGAAGATGTTACACATCCAATTGTGGGTGGTAACCTTTGATGAGATGGTTTCTTTGGAGATATGTCTCCCCCCATTCAAGGTGGGGTTGCTTACTGGAGCTCTTTAAGAGGGAACCATTTTGGAAAACGCTTTGGAGCCACCAGAACCAACAGAACGGACAGACCTCAGGGAAGCCGTTGAAGAAGCCTGGAGAGAAAGGTAGCAGATGTTGCCCTATGCCTTTCCAGCTGAGAGAGAAACCTGGAATATCATCAGCCTTCTTGAACCAAGGTATCTTTCCCTAAATGCCTTAATTTGGACATTTTCAAGGCCTTAGATCTATAAACCTGCAACTTAATAAGTTCCCCTCTGCTAGAAGAAAAGGAAATATCTTCAAATAGAGTATGGTGGTGAAGGCAAGTCTATATACTTAGGGTGGATTGTATGATGTGTGAATAAAACAGTTTAAAAACAAACAGAGAGAAACAAGTCCTAGAGAAAATGTGGAGAAAGAGACTTATCTATTCATTGTCAGTAGGTACACTGATAGGTGCAGCCCCTTGGAGGGCAGTGTGGTGGTTCCACAGGAGCAAAAAATGGGGTTGCCATATGATCCTGTAACCCTGTTGCTCAGTATATACCTGGAGGAACTAAGTGTGGGGGCACAAATGTACATTTGCACACCAATATTTATGGTGGCAGTGTTTTTGCTTTTGCATAAATGGAGATGGCCTAAGTGTACATAAACTGAGGCAGAAGGAGAACTGTGGTGTATACATACAATGGACTACTGAGCAGCTGCAAGAAGGAATTAGGTGAATGAACCTTAAGGACAGTGTGTTGAATGAAATGGCAGAAACAAAAAACAAATATTTTCATGCCTCACTCATATAGACTAACTATAGTATACTAACTCAGAAAATTGAAGTCGAGAGCATAGGTTAACAGGTTGGGGTCTGTGCTTTTTTATTGTTTCCATAGAGATGCGAGCCACTCAATTGTGGGTGGTAACTTTTGATTAGATGGTTTCCATGGAGATGTGTCTCGACCCATTCAAGGTGGGCTTACTTATTGGAGCCTTTTAAGAGGGAATCATTTTGGAGAAAGCTTTAGAGCCCACACAGCCAAAGACCTCTGGAGATGAAGAATGCCCCCGAGGGAGCTTCATGAAACAAGATGCTGGGAGAGAAAGTCAGCAGACTTTGCCATGTGCCCTTTCAGCTAAGAGAAAAACCCTGAATTTCACTGACCTTTTTTTTTGAGTGAAGGTAACCTCTTGTTGGTGCCTTAATTTAGACATTTTCATTGCTTTAGAACTGTAAACTTGCTACTTAATAAATTCCACTTTTTAAAAGCCTTTCTGTTTCTGGTGTATTGCATTCTGGCAGCTTGCAAGCTAGAACAGGGGCCTATTGTAAAGGGTCCTAGATTGTAAGCTTTTACAACAGTCACAAATATTTGGGAACTGTAACTGTTATTTCTAAGTTCTGAGATATAGAGCTGTTTGTATATAATCTCGTTATTTCCTGAACCTCTGTTTATGTATATTACACCTGAGACTCTGAGTTAGAACACTGAAGCTATGAAAGTCAGCATTATCCCATACAGCAACGGCTTAAAAAGTTGAAAAAATGATCAAACTTAGACTAGAGATATGAATGAAGCTGATTTGGATAGGACTAAGATAAATCAGAATACAAGGTAAAGGATCATATGGTCCATATTTTAAAACTTCATAGCTAAATGTGACAGGAAAGAGTTAAGCTGAGAACTGAACTCTTGGGTAAAGAAACCAGAAAATGATCTTCTGGAAAACTACAGGCTTCCAGGAAGGGAGAACCCAGAGAATGTGCCCCATGTGAGGAGTTGGCCAAATGTGGAACCAATCAGCCATTTCAGAGAAAGCCAGGACTGGAGATGGTGTTATCCAGGAAGGGTTGTGGAAACTCCTTATGCCTGATGGGCATAATCTGAGCTTACTACATAGAAAACCAACAGGAGTGATGCAGGATCTGTAGAAACAGAACCACTGTCAGTCTGGACTGAGAGGAACAGAAAAGGGACCCCTTGGAGGAGAAATAACTTCAGAGGCAGAACTGTGGAAGATAAAGTCTAAAGTCAAGAAATCCCAGGCCAGGACAGCGGACCTACGCAAGTACTTGGAGAGGGTGAGTTTGCACCAACGGCAGAGGACAGGATTTCCACCTTATTGCAGTGGAAGAGTCATGCTGCCTTAGGCCTTGGAACAGGTGCAGCACATTCCTTGGGAACTGGGGAGAGCTGCAAGGAGAAACCAGGCTGCACTTTCCACATTTAATTTGGAAATCTCTTCTGCTAAATATCCAAGTTCATGGCTTTTAAAATCTGCCTTCCAGCCAAAGCCACTAGTCAATTTTGCCAGATTATCTGCCATTTTAAAACAAGGATTGCCTTCCTTCCAGTTTGCAATAACACACACCTCATTTCTGTCTAGAGCCTTGTCAGAGGTATCTTTAAAGTCCATGTTTCTACCAACAGTCTCTTCAAAGCATTCTAGGACTTCTCTATCGAGCTCCTCATGACCCCTCCAGAAACTTCCCCTTATCCATTTAAAGAGCTGTTCCAACATGTTTAGTATTTGCAAACTGCAGCAGCACCCCACTTCTCTGGTACCAAAATCTGTTCTAATTTGCTAGCTGTCAGAATGCAATATACCAGAAATGCAACAGCTTTTAAAAGGAAGAATTTAATAAGTTGCTAGTTTTACAGTTCTAAGGCTGTGAGAACGTCTAAATTAAAGCAAATCTATAAAAATATCCAAATTAAGGCACCAACAAGAGGTTACTTTCACTCAAGAAAGGTCGATGAAATTCAGGGTTTCTTTCTTATCTGGAAAGGCACATGGTGAATATGGCAACATCTACTCACTTCCTCTCCAGGCTTCTTGTTTCATGAAGCTCCCCCAGGGATGTTTTTCTTCTTCATCTCCAAAGATCACTGGCTGGTGGACTCTATGGCTCTCTAGTTGTTCTCAAAAAAAGGACTTTCTCCAAAATCCTTCCTCTTTTAAAAGATTCCAGTAAACTAATCAAGACCCATGTGGAATGAGTGGAGTCACATCGCCCTCTATTCAAAATTAATACCCACAATTGGGTGACTCATATCTTGGTGGAGATAATCAAATCAAGTTTCCAAAAAGAAATGGCTGCTCCCACAAGACTGGATTAGGATGAAGACATGGCTTTTCTAAGGCACATAAATCCTTTCAAACCAGCACAAGTGGGTAATACTGCTTCCCAATTTTATTTCCATCCCAAGTAAGAGTATTTGCTTTTTGCTATGTTGTTTACTAAGCACCATCAGGGAACCCACAGGAGTATGAGAAACTCAACACCTTAAATTCAAGAATATCTTTTTCTCCACAGAAAGGTGGCACATAGTAGGAATCCTTAAATATTAGTTTTATAAAACAATGAATGAATCCTTCACTCTTTCATCTTTCTTTTTTTTCTCTGAAGCAAGGTTTACATAAATTTTATTGTTCCAAGTAAAGATCTGCCCATCAGAGACTTCTAAATAGATATATGTGGTCTCAGATGTCACCATGGAGATATAAAAAGGTCCTGATTGCCGAAGAGGTTACTACAGTTAAAGGACACGATCAAGACTGGCCCAGAGTGATTAAGTCACAGCATGAGGATGAGGACTGCCTGCTTTCTCCTGCTTGTAGCTCTACAGGTGACAGGACCCATCCCATAGCACAAGAAAACACAGGAAGCAAGAGGTGAGCCCAACAGTGACATCTGTCGGCTTGAGCTGCTTCTGTGGTGGCTTAGAATAGATCTGGGCGTGGGCACAAGAAGTTGCCTAGCTGGGACTATCCCTCAGGAGTGTCAGTGCAGACAGAAGACACCAGCAGACAGCAAGTGTCGGCCAGCTGGAGCCCAAGTTTGGGAAGTGAAAATGGTGGTGGCAGCTGGAATTTCCCTCTCTCATCTTTCTCGGTCTTTCAAGGTTCCAGCCTACCACTTACACATAATGTTCTTTTGTGTTCCCTCCTCTTTGCCTCCACCACCACTTATTAGTCCAAACCAGATCCCCATCATATCCTGCCTCCAATTCTTTCCATGGTGCAAGTCAGGATGCTCTTTCTAAGAAACTGAAGGAATCTCATTATTGCCAGTCATCCTGACTGCTGGCTAGAGAGAAGTAAGTAACTGGATAAGAAGTAAAATTTGGTTTATTTTTATCCATTACTATCTTTTGTTTGTTTGTTTAACTCATAGCTCTTTTCCGTATCCTAATACCTGTTTTGGGGGGAATTGGGGTTGTGCACTGAAAACATTTGCCTAGTCTCACATACTTCCCTCCCTTCTTCTGGAGAGAATGGGCACCAGTGAGGGTAGGTGAGTGGTTCTGTTTGACTGAAGAGTAAAGTTGGCGAGAAAGAATGGCTGGAGATAGTACTGAAAAAGGAAGGATGAAACCTGATCGAAGAGGGTCTTTCAATGTCCTGATGTATTTGGGTTTTATTTGATAAGCAATGAATAACCATCGGAGTTATTTTTTTAATTGACATAATCAGTTTTGTGCATTTAAAAAACAGATTTATCTTCTAGCCCAACTCTTGGAAAGCATGGGTCAGGGAAGCCTGAAAACCAAAGAACACACTAAGCAGAGAGTTAGACATGAAATTTAATTAAGACTTATGAACAGGAGAAGATATTTTACCGTGGTGGCTGGCATTGGAAAATGAAGGTTGGTGCTCCACAAAGGGGGCATAGAGAGTGCAAGAGCTTATAAGAGGTTAGGACAATGGTATGGGAACAGAGTTTCAGTGGAGTCTCGTGATTAACAATGATCAGGGGAGGGGAGTTTTGTGGCTTGTTTATGAAATCCCCCCCACCCCCACTCCAGGAGGTTGGATGACCTTTAATGTCTCTCCTGGTCATGTAGGTGGCTTTGTGAAAAGACTTGCTCTCAATATGGATGGGAATACTAGCTATATGGAGGGGAGTCTTGTGCCCTGAATCTTCACAATAAGGTAGACAGTTCTTTTAGGAGCTCAACATGGAGTCCACATGAGACAGTGTTGAGGACCTGGAATAGAGGGGAGGAATAAGGAAAGCAGGGAGTCTGATGGTAAGAGAAAGATTTAAAAAGATCTTTCATAGGTAGAATTTTATAAACAAATGGATACAAGGCTTGGATGCTATGGAAAAGAAGGCTGTGATGAAAGAGAATGGTGTAATAATTACCCCTGGCATCTCTGGAGCTGTGACCAAGAGCTGGACCAGAAAGAAGGCTTTTCCTAAAACTGCCGTCTTCCTGGTGAGAACTATTTGATAGAAGGAAATAGTTCTTTCTCCAAGAGAAAGGACCCTGGTGGTGTTGAGAAGTCAGCAGCTGAAGACTGAGAAAGAAGCTGGGGTTATAGATCCAGGAATCGACAGTATCAGGGTGCTAGTGGAAGTCAAACAGTGGATGAATGCGCCTAAACATGAGATATTGCAGGTGGAGTTGCTACACTTTGGAGGGGTCATAGACTTCTTGGCAGAATTGATGAAAGCTATGCGCTCTCTTTCCAGGAAAGTGTCCATACCTACCCACCGAATGGAGCCTGCAATCACAGGAGGTTCACAGACTGAAGCCAAAGGAGTGAAAGGAAAGATAGCTGAAGACAGATGCCCAGAAAATCACCCACATGATTAGGAAGATACTGAAAAGTAGATACGACAAGATCAAAGGAGGAAAAGAGCCAAGGGAGCAGTAGAAGTCTCAGAAGGGTAAATTTGACCAGTGAGTAAATTGCTAAGCACACCATACAATAATGACTTCAGCATGAGTTTGACTTAGATACTAGGTACAGCGCCTGGACATGGTATCCTGATAAATGCTTATAAACGTTTGGTGAGTTAATTCATTAATTTCAGTAGCATGGTGGCAGGAGAAACCAGATTACAGAAAAAAAGTGAAGAAAAGAAACAGCAAATGTAAATATAATGGTAGTGAATTAATATATTTCATCCCACACAGCTGGGTATGAAAGAAAGCCAAGAGCTGGGGAAATGGCAGAGAATATTTTTTTTAATATGATGGTGGGACTTCAGCATGTTTGTAAAAAGAAGGAAGAACATTGTGGAGAAGAAGGGACCAAAAATGCCAGAGGAAAGGGACCAAGGGTCATGTTTCAGTTTGTTAATGCTGCCAGAATGCAATATGCCAGAAATAGAATGGCTTTCATTTTCATTATAGTTTATTTTTTTGGAATAGTTATTTCTTTTTTAATTTGTTTTTATTATCAAACCAAAACAACATACAAACATGAACATTCTTAACATACAAACATTCTGTGTATGGTGTACAATCAGTGGCTTACAATATCATCACATAGTAGTATATTCATCACCATGATCATTTCTCAGAACATTTGCATCACTCCAGAGAAAGAAGTAAAAAGACAAAAGAAAACCTCACACATATGATACTCCTTACACCTCCCTCTCATTGACCACTAGTTTTTCCGTCTACTCAATAGATTTTAACCTTTGTTCCCCCAATTTTTTTTCTATATCCCTTACCACTCTCTTTCATTGTTCACTAGTATTTCAATCTACTCCATTTATTCTAACATTTATTCTCTCTATTATTTATTTTTAATCCATATTTTTACTCATCTGTCAATATCATAGATAAAAGGAGCATCAAACCCAAGGTTTTCACAATCCCATAGTCACATTGCGAAAGCTATATCATTATACATTCATCTTCAAGAAACATGACTACTAGAACACAGTTCTACAGTTTCAGGCACTTCCCTCTAGCCTCTCTAACACCTTAAACTAAAAAGGGGATATCTATAAAATGTGTAAGAATAACCTCCAGGGTTTCATACTCTGTTTGAAATTTCCCAGCCACTGACACTTTATTTTGTCTCATGTCTCTCTACCCCTTTTTGGTTGAGAAGATTACCTCAATCCTTTGATGCTGAGTCCCAGCTCAGAATGGCTTTTGTAAAGGGGATTTATTAAGTTACAAGTTTACAGTTCTAAGGCTACAAAAATGTCCAAGCTAAGGCATCCAGAGAAAGATTCCCTGATTCAAGAAAGACTGGTGTCTGTCACATGGGAAGGCACTTGGCTGGTGTCTATATCTTCTCCTAGCTTTAGTTTCCAATGGCCCTTTCAACCTCTGTGGATCCTCTGGCTTCTGGCTTGCTTAGCATCTCATGGGAAGCACACGGCAACATCTGCTGGGCTCTGCATCTCCAAACGTCCATGTCTAGGCATCTGCTCTGTCGGCCATCAAATCATCTCCAAGTGTCTGTGTCTATGTCAGTTCTGAGATTTCTCCAAAATGTTTCCCCTTTTAAAGGACTTCAGTAAACTAATCAATACACACCTTAAATGGACATAGTCACATCTCCATCTGGTCAAAAGGTCACACCCACAATTGAGTGGATTACATCTCCATGGAAACAATCTAATCAAAGGTCTTGCCCACAAATGGGCATGTCACATCTTCATGGAAAAAATCCAAAGTTTCCACCCTAAATGATAGTCTGGCCCCACAAGATTGGCTCAGGATTGACAGCACATGGCTTTCCTGGGGTACACAACAGATTCAAACCAGTACTGGCTATGGCAAGAGTATGTGGGATCAAGCCTACCAGTGGCAAATTTATCTTGGAAAGGATTTGTTTTAAAAAAAGATTTAACTTTCTTCTAAATAAAGAGCATAAAGTAGATTAAGCAGGTATAAAGCAACCAATACTTAGTGTCTGCTATGTACAATAGTCATATTAGGTGGCCTTACTTTATCCATTCACTCATTCTTTGGAGTAGGTGTCATTGGTTCTGTTTTTCAGATGATGTAGCTGAGATGCAGAGATTGAGCAACATGTTTAAGTTGACACAGCCAGTAAGTGGCAACACCCTGGCCTGCTGACTCCCAAGTCCGTACTTGTTATGTACATTGCATTTTTGAGGTGCCAAAGAAGAAAAACAAGCTACAGAATTTCATCTCTGATAGTTTCTGTATTTTAAGTTACTGGAAGGCTGCTAAGAGAGAGTGTTGGATTAGGGAGAAAGGTAAAGACTTGAGACAGCTATTGTGTAAGCAGATTGCTTTGTAGTACTATGGATCTTCATGAATGAATAAATAAATAATATATACACATACATATAAATATGTATACATATAGATTTTTAAGAAAAATTTCTGCAGATCTGCATAGTTTTGATCTTCACTAAAAACTGTTGCAATTCAATTACGAAACAACTTCTTTTTCTGAAAGCTGCACACTTGTAATTGCTCTCTGTGGCCACAGCAGGGCAGGAGTTCTCTTTTATAAGAATCAGAGTTTTAATCTCACCAAAATGTATTTTCAGTTCCTTGAGATCCGCAAACTATATTCACAAGTATAATGAAAAAGGAAACATATTTAAAAGAAACTCTCGATACTGTGTTCAAAAAAGAGTAATTGAACTTTACATAAAATGGAAAAGACTCCTCCTGGCATGCAAGGATATCTTAAAATGCAAATAGTTTACTTTTTTAATGATGAAAGAAAAATTGTGTGAAAGCAATATTCCAGAACTTTTTAAAATTCTTTTTTTTAATATCTAGTTGTCTTACAAACTATATAGACTTGTAAAAGTAAGAACAACAACAAAAATTGTGTGTGTGTTTGCCTGGAATTTTTGGTGATTAAATCTTTTAAAAGAATAATTTCTGGTTAAGCTTTTTAACAGTGAATGTATTGGATTTTTTTTTCCAGCACAGAGATTTATGAAAATTTAAACAAAAAATGCCCCACAACACCACCATCCAGATGATTCCCCTTTCTTCTTAAATAAGATTACATATTCAGATTTATAAAATTCAGAGTACAAAGCATAAAAAAATGAAAAGCAAATGCCATCTCCACTTATCATCCTATTCCTTCTCCATAAAAGTAACCACAATTAATAAATTTCTGTGATTGAAGAATTTTTTGCAAGGAATGTTTTACCCCAACCTTAGGAAAGGCATTTTTAACAGACTTTCATGTCTTAAAAAAAAATGTGAACCAGAATCCAGGTTGCAATTGAGCTGCAATGTGAAATGTGGCGACTTTGTCAATGGCCAACCTCACCACCACCATGTCCATCGCCACCTTTAAGAGCAAGTAAGAAATGAAAGTGCCGTCTCACCTCCACAAATGGTCCTTGCAGAGGTAAGGTATTTGGGGTTCACTTTAGCAGCAGCTGCTCCTGGTGACTGCCGGGAGCCCAAAGAAAAGACAACTGTCTCCACAGCTGTCAGCATGGCCCTTTCATATACACTGAAGTCAATTGAGCAAAACAAAACAATTCTAGCTTAGAAATGATGAGGGAGTCTTTAAGACATTGATTTATCCATACTTGCACAGATTGAAGAGAAAAGTATGTTTTATATATATATGTATACATACACTGAATAAAATATCTAACTTTTTAAGAATGTTGTAAAATATTTCCATATGTACATTATATCAAAGTACTTCTCCCCAAGCTCAGTTGAAAGGAAATACTCAGAGCATTAAGCCCTACAGAATAGATGTCTCAAGTTGTGGTTTTCAGATGTCCTAACATGCTTCTGCCCAGAACTAATCAAATACAGCTTGGCACATTTAGCTATTGTGTGTGTGTGTGTGTGAGTGTATTTAATTCCTTACAAAGCAAATAAAAGATCATTTGGGGTAAAGCATTATATAGGGGGGTAAGATATCAGTTGACTCTTTGGTTTACCTCCAGCATTATCACTTCTCTTTAATCATTCAAAATGAGAAAAACGCCATCCTGACCATCTTAAGGCATTTTGTTTATCCACAAGTATGTAGAAGGCAGTTCTTGTACTAGAAACAAGAGAGAGAACAAACATGCACAGATCAGCTCTGCAATGTGCCAGGCACTAGTGTACATAACACAAAATATCTAATTGAACCCTCATAATCTCTGAAGTGGTGATTATCATCTTTATTTTACAGGTGAGGAGACTGAGGCTTAAAGAGAATAAGAAAGTTGCGGGGAACTACCTAACTGGTTAATGATGGGCCTAAGATTCAAATCCATATTTGTTCAACACCACATCCTACATACGTTACTATCTCTTCGTGAAAAGGCCATCCAAGATCCATTTCTGTGAGAAAATGCTGGATGTTGGCCCAACTTTCAGAGATTCTTATTGGGGGAGGGGTTTTAATGGGGCTCAGGAATCTACATTTTAATAAGCTTCCCAACAGATTCTTAAGTGAATCTAAAGTGTGATAACCACTGTGTATATTGTAATGCTTGGGTTTTTAAAACACGAAAGGAGATCTCATATGAAAACTTCATTGAGCCTCTGTTCTAGTTTGTTAGCTGCTGGAATGCAGTATATCAGAAACAGAATGGCTTTTAAGAAAGGGAATTTATTAAGTTGCAAGCTTATAGTTCTCAGCCCAAATTAACGAAAGGCTATAGAAATATCTAATCTAAGGCATCCAGGGAAAGATACCTTGGTTCAAGAAAACTGATGATATTCAGGGTTTCTCTTTCAACTGGAAAGGCACATGGCAAACATGGCGACATCTGCTAGCTTTCTCTCTTGGCTTCTCATTTCATTAAGCTCCCCTAGGGGCGTTTTCCTTCTTCATCTCCAAAGGTCCCTGGCTGCGTGGGTTCTAAAGCTTTTTCCAAAATGATTCTCTCTTAAAACGCTCCAGTAAGCAGCCCCACCTTGAATGGATGGAGACACACCTTCATGGAAACCATCTAATCAAAAGTTACCCCCCGTAATTGGGTGGGCCACCCAATTATCTCCATGGATAATCAAAAAGCTCCCACCCACCAATACTGAATGAGGATTAAAGGACATGGCTTTTACACCACAGATTTAAACCAGCACAGCCCCTAATGACAATTTTTCAAGAAGTACCCATCCCAGTGTGTTCTTCACATGTCCTTTGGTTTATCTATTAGCTTTTTATACCAGTTTATTTTTAATAGCTATTTTTATTTCTGAAATATATTTAGTTACTATTCATTAAATATTATATGTATTTTATATTTATTTACTTAGTATGGTTATATTTAACTATTATATAAATAGTATTTATTAAATATTATTTATATTTAATTGTTTGTATTTAATAATGTTTATATTTGGTTATTTATAGATTGCTGGGATCTCTGACTCCCAGCAGATTGAGTTACCAGCCTCACCTGCTCAAAATTCCTTTTGCTAAAGTCAGTCTTTCAACCCACAATCAGGTTTGTGGAAATGTAAATGCTCCTAGAGGGAATATACTGACTCATCTTCATACAATGACTGGTAGCAAATGTTTTTCTGAGATTAGGTTTTGAAGAAAGATAGAAAGGGGACAAGAATTAACGTTCATTAAGTACCTACTAGATAGCAAACACAGTTAATTCTTACAACAACCTTGGAAGATAGGATTTATTATCCCTATTTGAGGAGTTCATAAACAGAGTCTCCAAGAACTTGAGTTCTCAAGGTCACAGACTGACTAGGTAGTGGAGCCCACTCTTTGTCCCCTATGCCAAGTTGCACACCAATGTGTGTAGAAAGAGGGTGCAAGGGCACTGGGGAGATGGGAGGCTTTGTAAACTCCAGAAAATTTCTCCAAGGTTAGTGCTAGCACAGTGCCGGTGCACAATTAATGTCTGTTGAATTAATTGATGTGACTTCTCTTTGTTATCAAAGAGGACTTTCTAAATGCTAATGTGCTCAAAACCCTTTGATGTCTCCCTATTGCCCATTATAGTGGCTCGCAAAGTTGTTCAGAAAGAAAATCACTTAGAAATCATGGTGCTTCCTGAAGAACATGATATATTTATATATAACACTATAAATTAATAATTTTTGTTAAATCAGATTTCATGCAAACAATATCCAGCACCATAAATTTAAGGGAAAGAAACTAGATCAATAAATTTACCCATGCATTTACTTTTTTTTCTAAAAATAGGGAATCTTGCATCACCTTAAAGAAGATCAATGTTTTATGGGAGCTTAGCTTGAAACACACTGGTCTCTATGATAAAGTCCAAACTTTTTAGCAGGGCATAATAATTGGTAATATTTATTGAGCACTTACTACATTCTAGGCACTAGGTAATAGAGAATGAGTATATATTCCTCACAGAAACCCCATATGAGCTATACATTATTATTCTTAACCCAATTTTATATGAGGATACTGATGTTCAGAGAGGTTAAGTAACTTGGCCAAGGTCAGCAGGTGGTAAGTGGTAGAGATGGTGTTAAAACAAAACAGCTTGAGTCCAGAGAGCTCTGAATACTATAGGATACACACTTTTGTGACCTGCCCTGCCTACTCCTTTGGCTTTGTCTCCTGCCTCCTATATCCCCAAAGTATTGATATGCTTATCCTTCCTCAACCAGCAGTGCTCTTTCATGTTTCTGACCTTTGCACATGCCATTTCCTCTTCCTGTAATTCCTTACCTTCCATCTTCCATTCTCACTGCCTACCACATTAGACTTCCTGAAAAAAGTTATACCATTCCTTCTGGATTCAGCTGTGAAATTTCCTTTGACTTTCTCCCCTTGGGCATAGTCAGTAATTCCTTCCTGGGGTCCCGTTGGTACCCAGTACATATTTCCATTGTATTTCATTTATCATATATTACTCTAATTATTTAATTTTCTTAGCTTGTGGCTTAGTGTAATAAAGAACTTGGCTGGTCTTTGTCCATAATTCCTAGGCGGTAACCTCTTCATCCTTGGAATTTCCCCTGATGGGAGCATCTTATGTTATTCACGGTGGGCCTCATATCACACCTGACAGCTTGTGCTAACGAGATGACTCAGGTTAAGCGACTGACCTATTGGAAAGACCATCTATGTAATTAGGAGGTTGGAGCTTTGAACCACATCTTATCAACCCCATCTCTGGAGAAAGGAAATGGGCTAGAGATTTGAGTTCAACAGCATAGGCATTATTCAATCAATCATGCCTTAGGTGATAAAATCCCGTAAAAATTCTAGATATCTGAGGCTCAGAGAACTGCCATGCTTGATAATATACATTGTGGTGCTAGAAGGTAACACATTCTGACTCCATGGCGAATCAACAGGGAAGTTTCATGTGGGGCCATCCAGAGCTTGCCCTAGGCAACTCTTCTTATTTGTATCCTTTTTGCTATAATAAGACTAATCATAAGTGTAACACATCCTGAGTTTGAGATTGTTCTAGCACATTATCAAATTTCCCCAGGGATCAGGACCTCTCCCTTAGGGAAAGGGGGGGCTTTAGGCACGTAACAGCCCACATGACAAGAGAATAGACATTCATTAAAACTCCCCTCCCCTAATCACTATTGTTAGCCAACTCTTGAGGGAGTCTCTGCTTCTGCTGCAACTAAAATATCATGAGATTCTGCTGAACCTTTTAAGACATCCCTCCTTGACATTCTCACTCTCTTGGTTTTGGTGTGGCGTGCTCACTCCCATTTCCCAACTGGCTGCCATTAGGAAGAATTTTCTCCTGCCCATAAGTCCCTAATTAAAGCTCATGTGTACTTTTCTCCCAGGTGTGTTCTTTAAGTCTTGGGATAGTGCTGGGCTGAGACATTTAGCAAGCCAGCCAGGAGTCTAAAGAGCACTGGCCATAGAGAGCAGGAGTTTAGGGAAAGGAGACTCTGCAGAGTAACCCCAGGGTGGCCTGCTTCCTTGATGTGGGGAGGGGTAGCCCACTTGCTTGACTGTGCTGCAGTCAATTAGCTGCAGTTGGTTGGCCTGTTGTGTGCAGTACAGCCAGCTACAGCAGACTGTCTCAGAAAGACAGAGAAATGCGTAAATTTGAAAGATGCATTGAATGAAAGGCTACACCTTGGAGATAGGAGTTTTGAAATATTGGCATAACCGTATGCTAGAGTAGGAGGATGTGGACTGCCCCAGGGACAGTGAGGCATATCTTGACTTACTTTGACTGGGACCCAAAGGCTTGGGATCCCATAGATTCTTTATCTGATGATGAAAAGGAGAAAAAAGTAGTTTGGGAGGAAAAGAGTGGAGTGATTCCCTCTTTGTACGCAGTGGTTCCAAAGGTTCCTCTTTACTATTAACACTCAGTTCTTAAGTATTTCCTTAAATAGGGCCAGTCAGCCTGTTTTTGCCTTCACTAGGGAAGGAGAACAAAATATTTTCATCATGCTCCCATGAGGCTATTTACATATACCAATCATCTGCCACAGTCTCATAGCAAAGGATTTGGTTAAGTGGAAAAATGTAACTCATTATACTGTCATGATAATCAGTAACTCTTTTTTAGAACTAAAAGAAGCCTCAGGCTCATTGTTGTTTTGCCTTGGGAGTTGGATGGGCAATTAATCATGATAAATTGCAATCCTTTGGCTGCCTTGTCAAATTCTTGGGATTGTTGGTGTACTGGAAACATTTCATTCCTCACTTAGCCCAAATGTTAAAACCCGTGAATGTTTTGATTAGGAAAAGCTATCTCTGGGAATAGCATGTCTCCCAGCAGGCTGCTTTTGAAAAAGCTACATGGGCTATCATACTGTCTCAGGCTATATAGGGGGGTGGGGGGGGTGGATTGATCCAGATGTGCCTTGTGAATTAGACACAGCCAGTACTGATATTGGCTTTGGATGGGGCCTGTGGCAAAAGCAGCAGGTAAAGCAAGTTACCATCAGCTTTTGGTCTGAACTACAGCATCGCTCATTAGGTAAACAACAGTGGGCTGCCTATAATGACTTACTGCAGATTGAAGGACTAACTCAGAAATGTCCTGTGAAATTAAGAACAGCCATCTCCATACACAGTGGATATGTGATGCTGCCACTGAGCCTCACTCTGGCAGTGCGCAATTAAGCATATTAATGGAATGGAAAGCTTATCTGTTGCAGCATAGCATTTTCAACAACAGCCCCTTAAGTGATATTCTGAGACCAGTTTCCTATGTGGAAGAACAATGCTTGCCCTTCCCTGCTGATCTTTCTGAGGTGGCTGTCTGTGTGCACACTACTGACAGATGTGGTAGTATATCTGAGTCTACCAGATACACTGATGGATCAGCACACAGGCAGCATGCCATCTGGATGGCAATAGCCACGCAACCTAGTACAGATACTATATGGTGGGAAACTGGAGCTATGCAAAGCAGCCAATGGGCTGAATTAAGGGCTTTATGAATGGTCATTGTTCATGAACCAGGAGATGCATTAACTGTTTGTGCTGACAATTAGGCAGTGTACCAGGGCCTGACAGTATGGATGGCCACATGGAAGCAAAAGTAATGGACTGTTGTCTGCCACCCCTTTTGGGGAAAGGAAATGTGAGAAGGCATCTTAACTACCTGTAATAAGCAGAAGATAACTGTGTTTCATATTTCTGCCCATAACACTCATTCTTTACCTGGCAGTATTGAAGCAGTTGCTTTAGCAACAATTCATCGTCTTTAGCCAGCATCATACAAAGCTGCTGAATTTTGCAATGAAAGACAGGGCACCAAGGGTACCACACTCTGTGGAGACTAGCACAGCAATTCCAGCTGCCCATCATCAAACAACTGAAAGAAGTTGTTGATGTCTGCCCCTCTTGTTCACTGTGTTGCCCTAGCATGTTTCCTCACCAACTCAGTCACACTGGCCACAAGCAGACTCTGATCACATGTCAGGTAAATTATATAGGTCCCTTTCCTTATCTGGAGGTACAGAATATGGTTTTACTGCTGCAGATATGGCCACTGGACTGTTGATGACTTTCCCAGTAGGGAGAGCAAACCAAAGAGCTATAAATACATGGCTTAAAAAAGCTAAGTGCATTCTGTGGGTTCCCCACACTGTGGACAGTGATGGAGGACCCCCTTTACAGGACAACTAACCTACGTCTGGGCTACTGAATATGATATCTTATAGACATTTTATTTGCCTTAGAACTCCAAAGCAGCAGGGCTAATTGAAAGAAAGAATGGGCTTATAAAGGAGCAGCTAAAAGATAAAAAGCAATCTTGGTAGCAGTGGTCATACTGGTTGTATCCAGCCCTCACCACCCTTGATTCTCAGCCCTGAGCAGTTGTTCTTACACCTGTTGAACTGGTAATGGATGGAAACCATGGAGGCATTGTGAATTCAGGTAAAAGGGCCATCAATCAACACTACAGCCACAATGAGGCAATGAAAATAATTTGCTATTGCCTGCACTACAAGCATTAGAGATTGGGGAAAATAAGGTCAACTGGCTGTGGTTTTGGCCAATGCAGCCATACTGGTTGGGAATCCTAAGCTCAAAGAGTTTCTGAGTCATCCAAAATTTGAGTATTAGACCATACTTTATACACAAAATGCCAAAGTTATATATGTAACTGTCCTGATTTGAAACCATTATGTACCCCAGAAAAGCCATGCACTCTTAATCCAATCTTGCATGTTCATACATACTGTGGGTGGGATCTTTTGATTAGATTGTTTCCATGGAGATGCAACTCCTACCCATTCAAGTTGGATCTTAATTTGTTTACTGGAGTCCTTAAAAGAGCTCATGGAGAGAGATTCCAGAGCCAAGAGAGAGAACAGAGAGATGAAACTAAGTGACAGACATTTGGAAATGCTTGGAGACAGACAGATGCTCAGAGAGGAGGCCACTGGAACCAGAAGCTGAAAGAAATGAAATCCAGGAGCAAAAGACCAGCAGACATTGTCATGTGTCTTCCTATGTGACAGAGAAACCCCAGACATGATTGGCCTTTCTTGAGTCAGGGTATCCTCTTGTTGATGTCTTAGTTTGGACATTTTCATGGCCTTAGAACTGTAAATTTATAAACTAATAAATTCCCTCTATAAAAGCCAATCAATTTCTAATATATTGCATTCTGGGTAGCTTTAGCAAATCAAAACAGATTTTGGTACCAAAGAAGTGGGATGCTGTGGTTTGCAAATACCAAACATGTTTGAATACTCTCTAAATGGATAAGAGGAGGATTCTGGGAAAATTATGAGAAGCATAAAGGGAAAGGCTTAGAATGCTTTGAAGGGACTGTTTGTAGAAATATGGAAGCTAAAAGTTCTTCCAATAAGGCCTTAGACAGAAATAATGAATGCGTCATTGCCAACTGGAAGAAAGACAATCTTTGCTTCAAAGTGGCACAGAATTTGGCAAAGTTGAGTCCTGGTGTTGGATGGGAGGTAGAATTTGAAGGTGATGAACTTGGATAAATAGCTGAGGAAATTTCCAAACTAAATGTGGAAGATGCAGACTGATTTCTCCTTGCAGCTTATAGTAGAATGCAAGAGAAAAGGGATAAGCTGAGTACTGAACTCTTGGATACAAAGAAACCAGAAATTGATGGTCTGGAAAATTCTGGGCTACTGGAAAGTGAGACCCCAGAGAATAGTGCCCCATGAGAAGATTTTACCAAACATGAAGCCACTTAACCATTTCAGAAAAAGCCAGTATTGGACACAGAATTATCCAAAAGGATTTGTGGAAAATCCTATTGTCTGTCTGATGGTTTCAACCCCTGTATGCTGCATGCCAGGTCAACAATTTTTTTTTGCAAGATCTGTATGAATGGAACCACTGCCAGTCTGGAGTAGAAGAGAGAAAAGGGGCATTGAAGGAAAAATGACGTCAAAGGCAGAACCATAAAAACTAAGGTCTGGAGCCTGAAAATCTCAGGCCAGGAGAGTGGATCCACTCATGCATGTGGAGAGGGCAAGTTTACACTAGAAGCAGAGAACAGGCCTTCTGCTTTGTTGCTTAGGAAGCGTGTTGGGCCCTCAGGTCTCAGAGAGAGTAGAGCACATTCCTTGAGGATTGGGGAGAGCCTGACTACCACCCCATTGCTCTGGAGGGTTTGAGCATGTGCCCCAGAGATGACAGACAGCTGGGTGCAGCCCTGATGACTGGAGAGGGTGGAGATGAGAAAAAGGTGATCTCCCCAATTTACCTTCAAGATTGCATTCAGAGAGAGGTGGGCTGCTGCATAGGTCCTTGGAAAGGGTGGGACTGATGCTTTCCAAAGCCCCAAGGATAAATGACTCTCAGACTGTGAAATCTAATGGCATTTGCCCTGCAGGTTTCCAGAACTGTTTGGGTCCAGTGACCCCTGTGCTTCTTCCAATTTTTTCCTGTGGAATTGAGACTATGTATCCTATGACTGTCTCTCCTTTGTATGCTGGCAGCAGATAACTCATTCTGAGTTTTACAGGTCAAGAACCAGAGGAGAACCTTTCCTTGGGACAGACCATGCCTGTTGCTGACTTTGTTGAGATTTTGTACTGTTTCTGACTTTGTATTGTATTTGTATTGTTACTGAAATGGTCTAAGTCTTTCTAATATTGTTATGGAATGAATGTATTTTGCATTTGGAATGAACATATATTTGGGGGGGGGGGTCCAAAGGGTGGAATGTGCCAGTTTGAAGCTTTTATGTACCCAGAAAAGCCATGTCCTTTAATCCTCATTCAATATTGCTGAGTGGGAGCTTTCTAATTGTTTGCATGGAGATATGTCTCCACCTATTCAAGGTGGGATTGCTTACTGGAGTCCTTTAAGAGGAAACAATTTTGGAAAAAATCTTTAGAGCCCCAGAACTGACAGAACCAATAGAACAGACAGAGCCCCAGGAAGCCATTGAAGAAGCCTGAAGAGAAAACTCACAGAAGTTACCATGTGCCTTTCCAGCTAAGAGAGTAGCCCTGAACATCATCAGCCTTATTGAAGCAAGATATCTGTTCTGGTTTGCTAGCTGCTGGAATGCAATGTACCAGAAATGGAATGGCTTTTTAAAGGGGGAATTTAGTAAGTTGCTAGTTTATAGTTCTAAGTCAGTGGAAATGTCCCAATTAAAACCAGTCTATAAAAATATCCAAATTAAGGCACCAACAAGAAGTTTCCTTCACTCAAGAAAAGCCAATGAAGTTCAGGGTCTCTCTCAACTGGAAAGGCACATGGTGAACATGGCAGTGTCTGCTAGCTTTATCTCCCAATTGCTTTTTTCATGAAGCTCCCCTAGGGATGTATTCTTTCTTCATCTCCAAAGGTCTTTGGTGATATGGATTCTCTGTTTCATGGCTCTTTCAAAAATGCTTGCTTCTTTTAAAGGATTCCAGAAAACCAATATTGACCCACCTGGAATGGGTAGAGTCACATCTCCCTTTATTCAAAAGTTAATACCCACAATTGGGTGAATAACTTCTCCGTGAAGATAATCTAATCAAGTTCCCAACATACAGTACTGAATAGGGTTCAAAAGAAACAGATGCCTTCACAAGATTGGATTAGAATTAAAGCATGGCTCTTCTAGGGCATATAAATCCTTTCAAACCAGCACAGTATCTCTCTCTGGATGTCTTAATTTGGACCTTTTTATAGCCTTGCTTTAATTTGGACATTTCATGCCTTAGAACTGCAAACTTGCAATTTATTAAATTCCCCCTTTTAAAAGCTGTTCTAGTTCTGATGTATCACATTCCAGTAGCTTGCTAACTAAACATAAGGCCATGAAAATATCCAAATTAAGGCACCAAAACGAGGTTACCTTCACTCAAGCTATCTGGAATACCTCTGTCAGCTGAGAAGGCACATGGTGACATCTGTTAGCTTTCTCTACCAGCTTCTTCAAATGGCTTCCTCAGGGACATTTTCTTTCTGCATCTCCAAAGGTCTCTGGCTATGTGGGCTCTATGACTTTTTCCAAAATGATTCTCTCCCTTAAAGGACTTCAGTAATCAACCCCACCTTGAATGGGTGGAGATCAAGCTACCAAATCAAAAGGTCATACCCACAATTGAGTGGGTCACATCTCCCTGGAAACAATAAAAAAGATCCCATCCAACAATATTGAGTTAAGATTAAAGAACTTGGCTTTTCTGGGGGTATACAACAGCTTCAAACCAGCACACCATATGACGGAGAAACCCCAGACGTGATAGACTTTTCTTGAGTCAAGGTATCCCCTTGTTAATGCCTTAATGTGAACAGTTTCATGGCCTTAGAAATGCAAATTTGTAGCATAATAAATCTCTTCTGTAAAAGCTAATCCATTTCTGTTACATTGCATTTCAGCAGTTTTAGCAAACCGAAACACTAACCAAACGGGGATGCCCTATATCCCAAGGTACAGTATGTATGACTCTGTGGATACTTATTGTGCCCAAGCTAAATGTGAATTTGATTCCAGAAAGCTCCCTGCAATTGCACTGGGAAAAGGTGTAGTATTTGTCTCCTAATGGAAATTTAACTTGTATTCTTTTTGCCATTAGCAATCCGTTCTAGTTAGCTAGCTGCTGGAATGCAATATGCCAGAAATGGAATGGCTTTTAAAAAGGGAGAATTTAATAAGTTGCACATTAACAGTTTTTAGGCCATGGAAATGTTCCAATGAAAGCAAATCTATAGAAATGTTAAATCTAAGGCATCTAAGGAACGATACCTTGATTCAAGAAGGCCGATGAAGTTCAGGATTTCTCTCTCATCTGGAAAGGCACATGGAAAACAGTCAGGGTTTCTCTCTAGGCTGGAAGGGCACATGGTGAACATAGCATCATCTGCTAGCTTCCTCTCCAGCTCCCCGGGAGGCATTTTTCTTCTTCATCTCCAAAAGTCGCTGACTGGTGGACTCTCTGCTTTGTGGTGCTGTGGCGTTCTCTGCTCTCTCAGATTCTCCAGCTTTCTCCAAAATGTTTCCTCTTTTATAGGATTCCAGTAAAGTAATCAAGACCTACCTAGAATGGGTGTAGATATGTCTCCACCTAATCCTGTTTAACAACCACCTTGATTGAGTCACATCTCCAGTGAGATGATGTAATTAAAGTTTCCAACATACAGTACTAAATAAGGATTACAAGATACCATTGTTCCCGCAAGGTTGATTAGGATTAAAACATGGCTTTTCTAGGGTACATAAACCTTTTCAAACCAGCACACATTTGTACTGGTTTGAAAGGGGGCCATGTCTTAACTGTGATCAGTTTTGTGGGAGCAACTGTTTTTTCTAATCCTTATTCAGTATATAGGTTGGAAATGTGATCAGATTATCTCCATAGAGATCGGACTCCACCCATTCCTCATGGGTCTTGATTAGTTTAACTGAAAGTCTTTAAAAGAGGAAGAATTTTGGAGAAAACTTCAGAATGAGGAGATTCAGAGAGGGTAGAGCCATGATAGGGTAATGAGAATGATGAGAGCAAAGAGCCAGGAGAATTGCAGAGCCTATGCCACCAGAGACCTTTGGATATGAAGAAGGAATACATTCCCCAGGCAGCTTCATGAAACAAGAAGCCTGGAGGGAAAGCTAGGAGATGTCATCATGTTTGCCACGTGCATTTCCAATTGAGAGAGTAATGCTGAACTTCTTTGGCCTTCTGAAACTAAGTCATTTTTCCCTGGATGCCTTAGAGTGGACATTTTTATGCCTTGCTTTAATTTGGACATTTCTCGTAGCCTTAGAACTATAAACTAGCAACTTATTAAATTTCCCTTTTAAAAAGCTATTCCGTTTCTGGTATATTGCATTCTGGCAGCTAAGAAACTGGAACAGCATTGTAGGAAATATCTTTCTGCAATAGGCTTCTGCAGGAACCAGCATGCACAATAAATCTCAAGGTTGAGTAAGCACTGAACTGCCACTGATGGGTGCCACCAGCCAGCCTTGGACTGTGACCCCTGTGAATTGGAATACATAGACTACCCCGCTGGCCTGCAAAACTCAGCACATTGGAAAATCTAAAAAAGAATCTTCTGATTTAAGTCTGAAATCACAGGTTTAACTATTTTCCTTTTCTTGGCCATAACGGTATCACAACGTAGAGTTATTATTTCTGTGTGAGGGACTCTTAGTGTTCTGTTCTCTCTTATACTGTTGTTGCGGAATATGGATGCAGTGTCTGTCCTATGGTCAATGCAAACTGCTGTGGGGGGATGGTGTGTTGTGGCAGCCCAGGAATCAGGACTCCTCCCTTAGGGAGAGGGTGGGGCCTTAAACTAATGTACTAAGAGTGGTAAGTGGTTGAGCTAAGACTGTGAGTTCTGGAGGGCACCGGTGGCATCATCCAGAGTAGGAGTTGGCAAACTATGTACATGGGCCAAACTTGACCCAATTTCAGTGTTTGTAAATTAAGTTTTACTGAAACATGGCCACACCCATTTTGAGCATATTGCTTATGGCTGCTTACACACTAAAATGATAGTTGAGTAGTTGCAACAAATGCCATATGGCCTGTAAATTTTCATGCAATTCAAACTAACATCCAATAAACATTTGAATTTCCTCAAGTCCATTTGTTCTTTAGGCATGTCAAGCTATAAGCTTATTTCCATACGGGGGGAGAAAGAGAGAGAGAGGGAGGGAGGGTGGAAGGGAGAGAGAGAGAAAGAAAGAGTTATTCAGAGGGCAGAGCCCCAGGCTATTTGCCTTGGCCAAGGAATATAGAGGCTGAATGAATAACAGGGGAATTGAGTCAATAATTTTAATCCTTTTCCTCTTTGATAGTAGGTTGATGCCTAAATTATCTAGAAGATTGCATAATTTAAATATCTCATTATGCAAAGGAGAATTTCTTTGTTACTAACTATAATCAACACTTCAGGAATGCTTTTCTTTCACTGATCTCTCCTAGGAAGAAAAATGTGGCATAGATTTCTGTGGCACTAGGACCACATAGGTGTGCTAAAAGTGATGTGCTAACAGGGATGTTCCCTCTTATAGGGATTAACAGCTTGTCCACATATTTCAAATTTATTGTGCTCTAGATGTTGAAAGCAGATTGGGTTGCATGAATTAATTTTACTTATACAAGTTAGTTTCTTGACTTAAGGCATTTGAACATATCGGTTCCTCTCTCTGGAATTTTCTCCCTACTTTTTACCCAGCTAACATCTACTTATCCTTGCTGTGAGCTTAAACATCACTTCCTCAGAAAGCCCTACCTTAACTCCACGGTGACCTTCTTGTCTTACGCTATTTCACAACATATGCGTTTTTCCTTTATGATCCCTATCCCAAAGTGTACAGTTAAAAATACTTCTGTATATTCTTCATTTAACATGGTCCCTGCTCTGTTCAGTGAGATCAGGTTGACTTTTGTTGACTGTTGTATTAATATTTATCAGCAGCACAGTTTCTGGCACATAGTAGTTTCTAATAAATACTTGTTGAATGAATGAATGAAAGTTAAAGTAAATTATGACACAATGTGAATACATGGAAAAATATTAACATTGTTCTTCAAGTCAGCCAGAAGCATTTCAGAAGACCTACTAAAAATCGTTGAATAATCAACATTTAGAAACCAAAGAGCATCTTTGATCCAGATGTTTTTTGTGCATGTATTTTATCCTTAGTTTAGAAAGGAAACTCATGAAGATAATCTTAATTTTTCTACACCTGAGTTAGAATACAGTGATTATCACATCTAGTTTTCATCGTTAAGGGAGATGAAATTTATTTTTGCAAGATTTTCAATTCTGTTTCCCCACATTCACACGCATACAACTGGTCATACACACAAAACTGGATAAAAAAAATTTTGTTTTGTATTTTATGAAACATACACCAGAACATTTACAGAATCAAAAAATGATAAGCATTTATAACAAAAACTTTTTAAGTGAAAATCATTGTCATACATGTATCAGAGTCCTGGTACCAACCGCATCATATTTAAGCTGCAATAAAAGACTGAGGCTTGAAAAAGTCTAGTGGCATATTGATAATGTTTAATGATCAAGCTGTCTGGGGGCAATAAAAAAAAAAAAAAGATTTGTAGCATTTCCTGATTTCCAGAGTGTAAACACTCCCACCATGACCAATTCAAAGCTGTCAACCTGGGAGCTGGGTAGAGATGCACACAAACAGCTTGCACAAGTCAGGGAGAGCCGCTTTCAGCACACCACTGGTCCCACTGGGGAGACCTAATCATTATAGAACTACCAGCAATAAGTAATCTAAGACACTGCTTCCCAACCTTATGCCACAAGAATTGTACATGATTTTAGTTGATTTGACAAGATGCACACTTTATAGTCAAAGATGGACATAGTCCTGGGTTTTAAAATCCTGGAAACCCAAGTTCCTAATCATTAGGGCAAAAAATTAAAAGTATGTTGTTAAAGCTGCTGAAAGCAAACTTGATTTACTTATTTAAACATATGGAGTTGTTTTGCTGCTAAGCGTGAAAGACAGCCCACTCTATCCTTCTAATGGAATTTATCAATTCAATGAACAGAGAAATACTAGACTTTAAAAAGAAAACTCCTGACTACATTCACATGTCTTTTTAGGAATCTGTCAAGAATATTTTAAGTCACACACGTGGAACTGGATTCAATAAAAGCTTTTTTCTTCTCTCTCATTTTTTTTTTTTTTTTTCAAAACCAAAATCCAGAGTAGTTACAGAATCCATTTTGGTCACTTGGAACTTGGACGGAGTTGGAAAATTGTTCACACCAGTCAATGTTCTTCTATATTCTAAAAATCACCAGGTGTGGGGGTGAGGGAATTATTGGTGAAAGGGTGAGGGGCGGTGAAGAGGGCAAGCATCAGCAAAGGGAGGCTGAAGTGTGGTCAATAAGTTATTACTTAAAGGAACAAAGATGAAGAAATGATCACCAATCCAGGCACATTTTACATCCTTAGAAAACATTCATTGTTATGCTAATAATTAAACTTGATTATTTAATGTCAGATTATGAATTTTTAAAAAATCAGCACACAAAATAATCAGATGTATAAGACTGCTTATCAGTTTTTTTGTTTTTTTTGTATGTTGTATGGTGGGGCCACATTTCATTATTTTTCCATGTGAGTAACCCGTTGCTGCAGCACCAGTTGTTGAATTTTTTGTTTGTTTGCTTTGCTTGTTTGTTTTTTGGGAAGTGCATGGACCGGAAATTGAATCCGGGTCTCTCACATGGTAGGCGAGATTTCTACCACTGAACAACCCTTGCATCCTGCTTTTAAGTTTTAAATAGAGAAAAATTGGCAATTGTCCAAATGTTCAAAAGAAAGCATATATTTAAATATGGCAGGTGGATATGCAGTCATTAAAATAATTTTTTCAAGAAATATGTCCACAGAGGTTAAACAGTAAGGGTTGAAAAGCTATATATTTATATTACACTTCCGATTTTGACCTCAAATGTCTTAGTGCTGTGTGAAGGGGATGTTTAGTCATGTATGTCACCAGAAGGAAAGTTGGATGTAAAACATGGGAACGTGTAACAGTGAATCTAGTAGTGGAATTATCCATGACTGTTATTACAAGCTATTCCATGAACTAGAGCAAATGTTCAGCATTATTGCAAGGAGTAAAAAATACAGGTGCATATGGGGAAAAAAATGTACCTATTCCAAACTATGGACTATAGCTAACAGTAATATTTTAATACTCTTTCATCAACAGTAATAAATGTAACCACACCCATACTATGGGTCAATAATGGAGGTGGGGTGGGGATAGAGTATGGGAGGTTTAGGGTTTTCTTTTTCATTTTCTTTCTTTTCTGAAGTAATGAAAATATTCTCTATTTCATCATGGGGATGTATGCACAACTATGTGATGATACTCTGAGCAGTGATTGTATACCTCAGATAGTTTCTATGGTGTGTGAATATATCTCAATAAAATTGCACTTAAAAAAAATATCCACCTTATTGCCTAGAAAACAAAATGGGAGGAAAGACATCAAATTAAGAGTAACTGAGAGAAGTGACAGTAAACGGAGTTTTTACATGCTGTTTTTCCAAATTGTCTCCAAAGATGTCTTATAAGTGAAAATATCTTAAATTTAGAAAAGATTGAACCATTTAACATATCAATTCTTTGAAAAGTATGCATACTTTAATACCAGCTTTCTCAAATTTGTTAACCCATTTCTTATTTTGCTGAAATTTGATAGTCTTCATCAGTTATAGCCCACATATTCAATTGTATTATTCTGCCAAATTTTGCATAGTAGGCAAAGAGAAAGGCCTTTATTGGCTAGAACTCATGTTGGGGTGGTACAGGCTTTCCTCTTCACAGCTACTATTGAGTAATTTTATCTCAAACCTTTGAAAAATTAAGCCAGTCTATAGAGTAAATAAAAAAGTAACTGGATTTAAATTTTAAAGCACATTGTTTGGCAGTGTTATAAAAGGACCGACTTTCAGACCAACCACCATTAAAACCCTATACAATCCCAAAACGCCTTGGTGCTTTACACATCAGCCACACTAAAGCAGAGTTAAATAAGAGATATTAAGCTACCTTAACATCCAAACCTTTTCAAGTTTATCTTCCCATTAAGAATGTTTCTATTTTAAATAGTGATCAAATTAAATATTATGCAAGATAATTCTAATATCCTGATTGCTTCTTTACCCTCAGGATTGGCAATGTGATGAATCTCACAGACTCCTAGATGCCTTGAATCTAGGAATGTTGACAATAGGGGACCCAGCTATCATTTCTTAAGATAGTTTTCATCAGTGTCCACAAAACCATTTTAAATTTCCAATCACGAAATACACTATCTGTAAGTCTTAGGGACATGAACAATTGAGCTCTGACACTTAGCAACTGTATGACTATGGGCAACACTGTACAACCTGTATGTCTCAGTTCCCTTATCTGTAAAATGCATTTAATACAGTCATTCTGAGGATTAAATATTTCAAATGTTTGGAACCAGATAAAGAACATGGCAAATATGGTGACAGCCACCACCACAAAGTATTATGGTTAAGAGTAACTTCTTTTTCAAAGTGCTTGGGTTCCAATGCCAATTTAGCTACTTAGCTGTAATCCCGTTCCTCATCTACAGACTGATTAGAATTAGCTATTTAGAAGAAACTTGCTGGCAGCAGGGTAGCAAAAAAGGTTTTTCTGGGCGGGCCACGGTGGCTCAGCGGGCAAAGTGCTTGCCTGCTATGCCGGAGGACCTCGGTTCGATTCCCGGCCCCAGCCCATGTAACAAAAACGGAGAAACAGAATACAATAAAACAAGAAAATGTTTAAAAATGTTTCCCTTTCTTCCTTCCTTCCTTCCTTCTCTCTGTCTTTCCTTTAAAAAAAAAAAAAAAAAAAAAAAGTTTTTCTACTCTAGTTAATTCTAAGGTGTTACCTAAATGAAAGATTAAAATAATACTTGAATTCTGTAGTACTCAGTTTCCATATTCCTCAGCTTGTGCAAATAAGCCTGGGAATCCCTTTTACTCCCTGAATTTGGAAATACACTTAACATAACCTGAATAGTCTTGAAGACAATTCAAGATGCATGGGTTGGTTCAGTGGTAGAATGCTCCCTTGCTATGCAGATCAGGGTTCAATTCCCTACCCATGAACCCAAAAAGAAAAAGATAATTCAAACAATCTTATAACGAGCACTTGGAACGATGAAGTAGTCTAAGTGCTGTTAAGTATTATCTATTAGCTTCATGTAACCTTATAAACATTTGTCAAAATTTATACTGTAGTTCCCAAGGGAAGGGTGGGAATTGATATACTAACATTCTTTTAGTATCCTGACCTTAGAATGTGAATTTCACTAAATATGAAGTTTTGTAAACAGTAGCTCAATTGATGAATAGGTAGATGTTTTGAAATCTTAAAACTGCAGCCTATATTGTTGTACCTCCAACTAAATTAAGTTCTCCAAATTAGTCATTTCTGAACTGAACTAAAACAAGTAATGGTTTAGTGATGATATATAAAGGCCTGGTTCCAAATAACTTGTTGAGCATAAAAGTTTGTCTTTATGAAGGCTCCTGCCACTGAAGGATGAACATAGTCTAAGTGGTATTTTAAAATGAGATAACAAAAGATCTATAAACTGCCCCTAGGTCTTAGGCTATTAAGAGAAATGCATTTATGCTCCAAGGCAAAGTAGTGGCTACAGTTGCCATAAAAAAAATTCCAGCAATCACTCATCTCCCAATTAGTTTCTTTTAGAAAAAGTAATCAATTAAAAATCACGGGTCCCGGGTGGGCTGCGGTGGCTCAGTGGCATAGTCCTTGCCTGCCATGCCAGAGACCTAGGTGTGATTCCTGGTGCCTACCCATGTAAGAAAATTAAATAATAAATGAATAAATAACGGGTCCCAAGATACCACACAAAAAACAAATCTGTATAACAAGTTACAACAAAAATAAACATAGACAAACAAGTCTTTGATTTTTATTATTCAAAAAAGCTTCACATTTTTATTTAGCTTTTTGACTCTGTGCTTGTGCCTTCAACACTTTCACAACGATTTTCTGCTCCTCAATCAGGAAAGCACGTTTGATCCTATAAAGGAAAATACTGTATGAATATAATTTTGAGAACTGTTATCTCACTTATTAACATAGGACAGGAAAATAACTGAACAAATGATTAGAAACAAACAAAACTTCTATTGAATAAAAGCTTATACAGAGAGATCCTTTTAACTTTTCAAACTCCTTCCCAATGTCATGTAAGGAAGGATCAGCATTCTTCAAGTTCCACGCCAGTAGCACCCACCCTTCCCTTCTTCTGGGTTAACATAAACGACTACAAAATCACTCCCACAGGAGACCATTCTCTGCCTTTTATGTTAACTTTCCTTTAATATCATTTATTACTACTCCCTCTGGAGCAAGGTGTAAGAATAATTTAGTGCCTATTTAGAGGGTTGTGATGAAGACTAAATTTGGAAAGACTTCAAATTTTCTGGGTTTTGAATCTCCATTTAGGGAGGGAGTACATTTTATAGATGATAATTATTTACCTAAACTCTATAGTTTTGCCATTGTGTAAAGGAAGTTGCTCTACTTATCCTTTTTTCTTGCCTGCTCAAGGGCATATGGAGTGTTCATACTTGTACTTTATGAAAAATGCTGTTCAGCACAGTGAAAAGCACTGGAAATCAAGAGGACCAGGGGTCAAGTGTCAGACATGCATTTTGTGATAAGCCATTTACAAATTTTTCTCTTTACATTGCAGAACCCTATTCCCAATGACTTCTTGTATATAATTCACACAGCAAAACTCATCTTGCTCTCACTGAAACTTGCGCCACATGTGTTCTCTATGGGTACTACCTAGACTCAAAACCCTGGGATCTCTCTTTCGTCAAATCTCCTTATTATAATCACATTAGAGATACAATTGATGTCTTAATCACAACCCTTAGTTTCCTAAACATACAAATAGCAAAGACTAAACAGACTTGCTCAGCATCAACCCAAAATCCTAATTTCCAGGCCACCCTTATTTGGCCTACTAAATTCATATCCCCAGGACCTAGAGCCTGAAAATTTGTATTTTAATAAATGTGCTCCTGTGAGTCTCACATTCACACAACTTAAGAACCAAAGACTGGTAAAAACCCAAACTCCTCTAGCTTCAAACTGGAGTTTATCTCCAGTTTATTTTTCCAACTTCACTTCTCATTTCTCTTCTTACATCCTCAACTCACCAGATCAAACAATTAGAGTAGATTATTTATCTTGAATTTACATTAATGCAAAGTCTGATCCTCCCCTTGCAAATTAACTCTTGAGAGGTAAAAATGGAGGTAAAAATGGAGGTTTGCACGTTTGGTGTGAAAAATCTGGCTACAATCTTAGCTAGGCAACTTTACAGAAGAACTAATTAAAGTGGAGGAAAACCACTTCTCTGAATCAATTTCAGCTCTTGCCAACTAGTTGTTAGTGGTATTACCTAAAAATGTTAAAAACAAATTCGAGCCATGCATACCTGTCCCTCCCCACTGCTACTTCCTTTGCCTGGATCTTTAGTTATTGCCTAAGTTACTTTAATATCATCTTGACTTGTTTCCACTCACAGGCTTTATATACTAGTCAAGCCAGAAACCAGGAAATCATCCTTGACTCCCCCTACCCCATCAAATCAATCACCTCCCCAAATCCTTCCATTACTGCCTTCTTTGGTGAGGAATTTAACGAAGTCAGTGGGGTTAAAAGCAAGGGTCTCAATAAAACTCAATGAACCCTGGTGCTGCCCCTTATGTGAACTTGAGTAATAAGCCCTAGTTTCTTCACAAAATAGGGATATCAACTCCCTCTTGATAAGACTTGCGAGGATTTTAGAGTTAACCACAATGTTTGTCAATAAATGTTACTATTACCAATTCCACTGCTACCACCCTACGTTATAACCAATACTTTCCTAGACAATACCCCTATAACAGACTCCACCCAAACAGAACCCTCACTCATCCTTCAGGTCTTAATGAAAACATTTCCTCATCCTTGACAAAACAGAGGAGCTATATGTTCCAAATGCACAGCTTTGTTGAATGACTTCACCATCCACTCTGTTGCTGTTACGCTTCTGGCACAACAAAGGGTTCCCTGCGCTGCTCAAAACCCATGTATTACATTTAAAGGATCCAGTTAAAAATCATGCTTTAAACTTGGAAGGTTCTTCATGATATGTGACTTTTCTTCTGCATCACCTCCTATAATTCTTTGCTCCTGCCGCATCAGAAGCACAGTTACTTCGTTCCTATGCTTTTGGTCTTTCATGCCAGGTACTTGACTGGTTCACCCTTCAAGACTCAGATGAAGTGTACCCTTTGAAACTCTTTCTCGGATCCCCAAGAAGTCGACCAACTTTAATTACCACTGATCATATTTTCTTACCTGCCTCCTTCATAAAACTTAATATTTTACCACAAGCATAAAAGTTTTCAAAGATTTTGACTGAATTAATACCACTTATTGGTTTGCATAGCACCCAACTTCTATAGTCAAGGAAGGATTCAAAAGCATGCAACTTTAAGTAGCTAATTCTTCTTGGCAGTCTTCTGATAATGACTGAGATACAATGTAACAAATACACCAATGTTTAAGAAAGTCCATTTAATATTTACCTGTCACGGACACATTTAGCACACATGGAACCACCATAGGCTCTGCTGACGTGCTTTTTGGTCTTAGATAACCGCATAAGAACCTTAGGCCTCACAGCACGAACCTGAATAAAGAGAATGTTGAGATGAGTTTGTGATGCTTTACTAGAAAAATAAAATTCTGATTTTTGCTAAGTCTTATTTTTGAAAGTGCAAAGGGAATTGGTTTCCAATGAAAATTTACTTATTATCTGAAAGGTATTTCATATATAGGGTTTTAAAGGGCTGTATTCTTGACAGATTTGGACCATGATGCTTCATAATTTTCAATCCTCTTAGTGGTGACTTTTCCTTTATTCATCCCCTTACCAAGGGAGTGTTCCTCAAAAATCCAACCCTTGCTATGCTGCTTATCACTTACACCCCGAAGTCGGCCTGGGCACACCCCACACGCAGATTTTGGTGCTTTCCCAACTTTTTTGGTATAAAGGTAAACAATTCTATTCCCAGGGGTCCGGGACCTAGGAGGCAAAGGATAGGAACAGGTTGGAATTTTGTAGAGTAAATGAAAATATGTATTTAAAATTTTAGAACTACTTACAGCCTAGTTTTATTAGAAGCAGTATTGTAGGACAGCCTACGACGGTACGTCAAACGCTGGACCATTTTGAATGCCTAAATTAAAAAGAGTGGGACAAAATCATTTTTCTCCATTATGAAATAAATTCAAACCTCAAAATACAGTAACAAATAACTTTTAGAGTTGCTCTTGTCCAGCCACTTGTTACCGCTCCTGTGCCCTAGTTTTCTCACCAAATATACATTAGTTACCTATACGCTGACATATATCCTAACATATTAAGAAGTCTTATGAAAAGCATTACACATTTTAAAAGAACATAATGAAATATTTTCTTATATTATGTGCTTGTATATGCTACTTGGTTAAAATTCTGGTCACCAGGCCCTTTCCTCAGGGTCTTTGGGGTTGTACCCAGAAGAGCATTAAGACCAGGCAAGTTGGAGAAACACTGGTTTTAAAAAGAAGGTTACATGGGAGATGTGAAGTTGAATCCTAGCTATGCCATTTACTGGGACTGCTGTGCAACAAACGAGCTCCCATCCCCCAAATGGGGTTTTCTACGTACTTTATACAACCCTCATTAGGAGTGAATGAGCAAACTATCCCAGTTAAAACAGGGTTCACCAAAAAGCAGATGCCCAGGGTTGTGTCTTGCCCCAAAGAGTAAGTGCCTTTAGTCCTAGATTAAATAGGTGCCTTTGCATTTTGCACCTAATTTATCTCCATTTATCAAGTTGAAATATTTGTTACTTAGCATGTCGATTTTAGATACGCACATGACAACTAAGGAATTTTTAACTACTCTACTCAAACTAACATAAAACATAAAAACTTGAAACAAGCTAAACCATTTCATTACAGCATGTTATGCCCTCTGGCAGAGTTCTCACCTGCCATGCCGAAGACCCAGGTTTGTTTCCCGGTGCCTGCCCATGTTAAAACAAACAAACAGCAACAACAACAAAAAACCCCAAGAGCCTGAATTTGTTGTTACAAACGCCAACATTTTTCCTCCGTGGACGATCTTATTACTTACTATATGGCGAAGACAGGTGACTTCTAAATTACTAATATTAACTACACTAAAACAACTGTCCAAAACCGACACGAAAGCCCAGTGCGAATGTCCCAGAAAGCCTCTGTCCCGTTTGCATCGCAAAAACTAAAAGGCAAAACCCATACTAAAATACCTTCCCTGTTTGGGAAACAGAAAACACTTTAAAACAACCACCCCAACTTGGCGGCTCCCCGCCCTCCCTTTCACGGAGAACATCTTCAGGCGCAATGTGAAGATATGAGTTAAGAGTCGAAAATGCCCCATAATATTAACCAGCCTGACCACAAGTCTTTTCTATTTTTCAACGCTGGACTGGGAAAGCGGCAAAAGCCCCTAGCAGTGAGCTCTGGCCATTACTGGCTCCGAAGGGACCGTCGGCATCAAGGGGTGACCCAAGTTAAAGGCTAGCGTTTGGTCCCCGCCACCCTCCCTCCTGAGCCCCTTACCCCCACGCAAGTTCAAAGGACCGCGCCTGCGACTGCCCAGCTTCTAGAACCACCCGGATGGCAGACGATTGTAAAGGGAATAAAAGGTACAAAGCAGCCATACCTCAGGGTACCGTCCCCGGAAGAGAAAAAGGAAGCACTCCCCAGTTCAAAGGTCAAATATTAGTGCGCGGGTCAGGAAGTTGTGTCAGCGCTAGGGGCGTGACGGACAGAGCGCAGCCATGTTGTACGGTAGCCGACGCACCGCCCTTCCAGAGGGCGGGGATGCCTTTCAGCGTTCTATAACACAGAATCTTTCCGGAGTCATTGAAGAAACAAAGCTAAGTGACAAATGAGCCGCAAAGGACAGAGGGGGGACAAAGTTTTGTTTTGTTTTATTTTGTTCCGACCGGCTCTTCGACACATCGAAGCTAAACTGCGCTGACTCTGGTGTGAGACCTGGGTTTACATTCCAAATCTGGCACTTATCATTAGGTGACGTTTTGAGGAATTATTCTTTGGCCGTCCCTTCTTTTTCCTTGTCATTCATTCAGAACACAATCTTTATAAGAATATTGGGGTTTTCATTCAGGATCTGCTAATTATTAGCTCTATAACTTTGGGCAAATCCTTAAATTCTCTAAAATGGAGATATCAGTGACCACCCTACAGGTTATGTCATGATGAAGGACATCAGGAAGTTTTAACACAGGGGCTTGTTAAGAGTAAGGGCGCAATAGAAGGGTTGTGAACAAAAAGACACTAGAGGTTTCATGTGGGTGGTAAAGCTTGAGCTGGACCTTACAATGAAACAAAATCACCTTTCTAAAATAATCTGTAGAAATTTACATTAAATGTGTATTTTCCTGAGAAGAGGGTCCTTATCTTTCATCACGTTGCCAAAAGGGGTCAAGACTCCCTGAAAAGTAATGAACGCTTTGCTTGGGCTCTAAGGGAATATGCCAAAAAAAGTGTGTGTGTGTGTGGGCGATCTTTAAGATTTTATCTTAGATTAGGTTCCCTGGCAACAGACTGAGAGGGGGAGTTTTGTGCTGGTTTATTGGGAGCGCTTTTAGGAAATATCCACGTAAGGAAGTGAAGTTGACAGGATCAGGTGATCCACAAAGTGGTTGCCACTGAGGCCACAGCTGTTCCAACAGGAATTCTGGAAGTCGAATGGCTCTTTGGAGTTTTCCCTTTGTGTTTCTGCATTGGTCAGTCCTTAGCGTGTTCCTCCCCGACTGTGAGTGAGGCAGTTCCCTGAGGCTGAGGGCAGTGTCCATTGAGGGAGGCGGCTGTGGGCCAGCAGCAGCCTCTATTCCCAGCCGCTAGGGGGTGATGATGCTTTGACCCGGAAGAGAAGATTTTGGGAGAGCATCGCAGTATCCACTCAAGTTTTCTTCCAAAATAACGTTTCAATTATTTAAATAAAAAGTCGTGTTAATGACTCATTTAGAATTTTTTTTTTTTTTGCGTTGAGAGAAAGGTAAGGATGCAATTTTGCTCTTTCCTGATGGATGACCATTGTTTTCCTCTCCCCTTGCGTAATCTGATGTTACCTTTTGTCATATACCAAAGTTCTGTACATGTAGGGGTCTGTTTCTGGCTTTCTGTTTTATTCTGCAAGTCATTTAGTCTTATTTTATCAGTTCCATACTTTAATAAATCCTAACATTTGGAAGGACAATATTCACATACCCTTCCCCACTTCAGAAGGGAAATTCTTGACCTTTTTCTCTTACAGAAACATTTTTAGCTAATCTGAAATTTAGTAGTACTTGATATTAATCTATGGTAGAATTAGGGGAGAATTAATGTTTTTATGATATGTTTTTCTAAGCATGAATATGGCATATCTCTCCAAATATTTAAATCTACTTTAATGTTCTTTAATAAAGTTTTATAATTTTTCTACAACATTTGCATGCCTTTTTTTAGATTAATTTTTAGGTATTTGACATTATCTGATTCCATTTTGAATGGTGTCTTTTAAAATCTGTATTCTAGCTGTTTGTTGCTGGTATATAGAAATACAATCAGTCATCTTGATAAATTCTCTGATTATTTCTAATAATTTGCATGAAGATTCTTTTGTATTTCCTATAGAAATGATCATATAAC
This sequence comes from Tamandua tetradactyla, assembly GCF_023851605.1. Taxonomy (NCBI): domain Eukaryota; kingdom Metazoa; phylum Chordata; class Mammalia; order Pilosa; family Myrmecophagidae; genus Tamandua; species Tamandua tetradactyla. The sequence continues at coordinate 14,437,130 of NC_135350.1, forward strand.
CATTAAGGAAATTTAAGTGGTAATTAAACATCATCACACAATAAGTTTACTGCGTAATGAATTGTCACAACCACGTACACCTAGATTAAGAAATAATATTATCATCCTTCCAGAACCCCACTTGTTTCCTCTTTCTTTTCCTCCTCCTTTCTTCTAGTGTAATTACTATCTTGACCTTTAACCCCATAAATAATCACTATTCTGACTAACCACATAAATAAGTTTTTCTATTTTTGTAGGAATTATACTCTTTGTATCTGGCTTCTTTCACTCAACCTTATATTTACAAGATTTAGCTATATTATTTTTCATTATTATTACTTCACGGAATTCCACCGAGTAAATATACCACTATTTATTGTTGATGGACATTGAGTAGTTTCCAGTTATGGCTATTATGAAAACTTCTCTGTGAACATTGTTGCATGTATCTTTTGGTAAAGATATGTTACCAAAAACATATCTGTTAGGTATATACCTAGAAATGAAATTTCTGGGTCATACCATATGTGTGGTAGGCAGAATTCTAGGAATTTTAAGATGGCCCCATGACTTCTGTCCCTGTAGTGTTACTCTTGTGATAATATAGTATTACAAGACAAAAGGGATTTTGAAGATGTAATGATGTTTACTAATCAGTTGACCACAGTTGAGGCCAGAATCAGAGATGGACTGAGGAGATGTGATGTAGAACACCAACAGCTTGTCCCAGGCTGAATATAGAATTCTAGTTTGGCAAGGTTTCTTTATTCCCTTTCCTTTTAGTACTTTGAATATATCATTCTTTTATTTTCTTTCTTCTGTGAGCTGTTGAGAAGTCATAAATTATTCTTATTTTTGCTTCATCAAGGCAATTTATAATTTCTCTCTGACTCCTTTTTTAAATGTTTATTATTGTTAAATATAATATATATGCAATATATGTACAAAGAAAAGTAGAAAAAGCAATGATTTTCAAGCAGGTACAGAACAGATTTTAGAGTTTGTTATGGGTTACCATTCCACTATTTCAGATTTTTCCTTTTAGCTGTTCCAAAACACTGGAGGCGAGAAGAAATATCTATTTTTCTTTGTTGGAAAAGAAAGAGATATAGAAAAAAGCAATAAATTTCAAAGCATATCACAACAATTACTTGTAGGATGGATTTCGGAGTTTGGTATGGGTTATAATTCCACCATTTTAGGTTTTTACTTCAAGCTGCTCTAAGATGCTGGAGACTAAAAAAAATAGCAATATAGTGATTCAGCAGTCATACATATTTGTTAAGCCCTAACTTCTCTGCATAACTCCACCATAAACTTTGATCTTTCTCCCAGTCTTTCATGTTGGGAGGGGCTGTCAATAATATAGGATGGGGGATGGAACTATCTGATGTTCTGGAGTGACTGACCCCTCTTCATTTCAGGACTTATCTGGTCCAGGGACCCATCTGGAGGTCGTAGGTTTCTGAAAAGGTACCCTAGTGCATGGAACCTTTGTATAATCTTACATAATGCCCTAGGTGGAATGGTTTTGGTTGGGGTTTGCAAGTTATTGTAGGTAGCCATGTCTAACTGAAGCTTGTGTAAGAGTGACTTCCAGAGTAGCCGCTCAACTCTATCTGAACTCTCTCAGCCACTGGTACCCTATTTGTTACACTTCTCCCCCCCCCCCCCCCCCCCCGCTTTTTTTTTCAGGATGACATTGTTGATCCCACAGTGCCAGGGCCAGACTCATCCCTAGGAGTCATCTCCCGTGCCACCAAGGAGACTTTCACACCTGGAAGTTATGTCCCACGTAGTGGGGAAGGCAATAGTTTCACTTGCAGAGTTGGGCTTAGAGAGAGAGAGAGAGAGAGAGAGAGAGAGAGAGAGAGAGAGAGAGAGAGGGAGAGCGCCCTCTGGAAGTAATTCTTAGGCATACGTATAGGTAGACTAACCTTCTCCACTACATACATAAGCTTCACAAGAGCAAGCCTCAAAGTCAAGGGTTTGGCCTATTAATTTGGGTGTCCCTAATGTTTGATGCAGTATCAGGAGTTTCCCCCGTGGTAAAGTTTAATAGTTTTTTTTCTTCCATCCCTCAAAGGACTTTGCCAATGCTTTTTGATTATCTGCTTAATATACTCTGAGATGAGTCCAGGCATTACATTAAGCTATACAGGATCAAAGATCCTCATTCTTATTCTGGGCTCCTTGTGTTTTATTGTTTAAATAATTTAACAAGACAGGTTAAGTTAGATTATGTGCTACAGAAAATTTATGTTCTGGGCTAAATAAACCTTTCTTGCTTTGGTCTCAAAAATTAGATGAGGTTAAAACATAGATAAAGTCTTCCTTACACCTATATTCTGAATTACCTTAATCCCAGTCTGATCATCTTCATTTTTAACTCTAAATACCAGATTGTATATGTATAGAACAGCCTCTCAAAATCCAGAAATAATAATTACCATTCTGAGCTAAACATGGCTTGTTTAAGAGTTTACAATTTAGTCCCCTATTTTCTTATAAGTATTTTCTAAATGAGTCCATACAATAATTGTTCTTTTGTTTCTGTCTTATTTTGCCTCACCAAATGTCCCATAGATTCATTCACAATGTTGCATGCCTCACAACTTCATTCCTTTTGTAGCAGCACAATATTTGATCATATGTATACACCATCGTTCCTATGTCTCAGTTAGTGCATCCTTCAGCCACATTCATTAGGCACCGTGTATAATGTCCAAAGTAAATAGTCCATCAAAAGTCTTGATTTTAGTTAATTTCATTATTCACAAGAGAAAGATAACCAATAAACACACCCTTACCAAATAGAAAATCTAAACCACCTGTTAACTCTTGTTCCTCCCCCTTTGTGTTGGTACTATTGTTTTCCTGTTTAAACATATCCCATAGCATGCAAAGGCAGTTTCCCCCCATACCCAAACTTGCATACTCTTTTAACAAGAGTCATACCTTTGAAGTAGTTCATGCAAGAATTTATTTCTATTTGTAGTGTTAATCAGTGGGACACATGAGTGTATACAACCCCTTTCAATCATGTTCACCTTCAATATGGTAATATTACTTATAGACCCATTAGTGAACCACCTTCACATCTTTCTACTCCCTTACATTTGAGTTCAACCTCATTAGCTAACCAGCCACCCATCTCTAGCTTCTGTGTATCTCTAGGTCCCCTATATTCTGTATTATAAGTCTCTGATTTTACGTTTACCATATCATAAAAGTGAAATCATACAGTATCTCTCCTTTTGTGCCTGGCTTATTTCATTCAGCATTATGTCCTGAAGGCTCATCTACCTGGAATGAGCTTCAGGACGTCATTTTTTCTTACTGCTGCATAATATTCCATCATATATATGACTTGTTTCCATCTTTTGGCAGTTGTGAATAATGCTGCTGTGAACATTGGTGTGCAAATGTCTGTTTGTGTCACTACTTTCAGCTCTTCTGGGTATATGTTGAGTAGAGGTATTGCTGGGTCATAGGGCAACTTGATATTTAGTTTCTTAAGGAACTACCAAACAGTCTTCCATAGTGGCTGTACCATTATACATCCCCACCAGCAGTGCATAAGTGTCCCAGTTTTTCCACATGCTCTCCAACATTTGTAGTTTCCTGTTTGTTTAATAGCAGCCATTCTTATTATAGGTGTGAGGTGGTATCTTGCAGTCCTGATCTGCATTTCCCTTATAGCTAATGAAAATAAGCATCTCTTCTTGTGCTTTTTAAACCATCTGTATTTGCTCTTCAGAAAAATGCCTATTCATATATTTAGCCCATTTTATAATTGGGTTGTTTGTTCTTTTGTTGTGAGTTTGTATGATTTCTTTATATATACAGGGTATCAAATCTTTATCTGATGTATGATTTCCAAATATTTTCTCCCATTCAGTTGGTGCCTCTTCACTTTTTTGACACAGTCTTTTAACACTCAAAAGCATTTGATTTTGAGGAGTTCCCATTTATTTATTTTTTCTCTTGTTGCTTGTACTTTGGGTATAAAGTTTAGGAAGCTACCTCCTATTACTAGGTCTTGGAAGATGTCTCCATACATTTTCCTCTGGGAGCTTTATTGTACTGGCTCTTATATTTAGGTTTTGATCCACTTTGAGTTAATTTTTGTATAGGATGTAAGATAGTGGTCCTCTTTCATTCTTTTGGCTATTGATTTCCAGTTCTTCCATGGCCATTTATTGAAAAAACTATTGTTCTAGTTTGCTAGCTACCAGAATGCAATATACAAGAAATGGAATGGCTTTTAAAAAGGGGAATTTAATCAGATGCTAGTTTACATCTGTTCCAAGGCTGAGAAAATGTCCCAATTAAAACAAGTCTATAAAAATGTCTAATCTAAGACATCCAGGGAAAGACACCTTGGTTTGAGAAGGCCAATGAAGTTCAGGGTTTCTCTCTCAAGTGAGAAGGCACATGGTGAACACAGTCAGGGTTCCTCTCTCATCTGAAAGGGCACATGGTGAACATGGCATCATCTGCTAGCTTCTTCTCCTGTCTTCCTGTTTCATGAAGTTCCCCGGGAGGCATTTTCCTTCATCATCTCTAAAAGCCGCTGGCTGGTGGACTCTGCTTCTCATGGCTATGTCGTTCTGCTCTGCTCTCTCTGAATCTCTCATTCTCCAAATGTTTCTTCTTTTATAGGACTCCAGTAAACCAATCAAGACCCACCCGAATGGGTGGAGACAAGTCATCACCTAATCCAGTTTAACAACCACTCTTGACTAAATCACATCTCCAGGGAGATCATCTGATTTTAGTTTCAAACATACAGTATTGAATAGGGATTATTCTGCCTTTATGAAATGGGATTTAGATTAAGACATGGCTTTTCTAGGGGACATACATCCTTTCAAACCAGCACAACTATTTTGTTCCAGTTTAGTGGATTTGGAGGCCTTGTCTAAGATCAGTAGACCATAGATTTGGTGGTCTATTTCTTCACTCTAGATTGAATTCCATTGGTCAATAATTCTGTTTTTGTGCCAGCATCATACAGTTTTGACCACTGTGCTTTATAATAAGCTTTAAAATTGGGGCGTGATAATCCTCCCACTTCATTCTTCTTTTTATAGGATGATTTTTTAGCTTTTTGGGGTCTCTTTCCATTCCAGCTGAATTTCCAAGCCTTCAAAATAGGTTATTGGAATTTTGATTGGTACTGCATTGAATCCGTAGATCCACTGGGTAGAATTGACCTCTTAACTACATTTAATCTTACTATCCATGAGCAGGAAATGTCTTTCCACTTATTTAGATCTTTTTTGATTCCGCTTAGCAATGTTAAGTAGTTTTCTGTATACAAGTCCTTTACATCCCTAATTAAGTTCATTCCTGGATACTTGATTCTTTTAGTTGCTATATTGAATGGATTTTTCCTCTTAATTGACTCCTCAATTAGGTCATTGCTTGTGTATAGAAAAATTACTGACTTTTGCACATTAATTTTATATCCCGCCACCTTGCTGAATTTATTAGCTCAAGTAACTTTGTTATAGATTTCTCAGGATTTTCCTAGTATCATGTCATCTGCAAATAATGAAGTTTTACTTCTTCTTTTCCAACTTGGATGCCTTTTATTTCTTTCTCCTTCCTGATTGCTCTAGCTAGAACTTCTAGTACAATGTTGAATAATAGTGGTGACAGGGGGCATCCTTATCTCATTCCTGATCTTAGGGGGAAAGCTTTCAGTTTCTCTTCACTGAGTATGATGCTGGCTACAAGTTTTTCACATATGTCCTTTATCATATTGCAGAAGTTACCTTTGATTCCTACCTTTTGAAGTGTTTTTATCAGAAAAGGATGTTGAATTTTGTCAAATGGTTTTCAGCATCAATCAAGATGATCATATGATTTTCCCTTTTGTTTTGTTAATGTGCTGTATTACATTAATTGATTTTCTTGTGTTGAACTGTCCTTGCATTCCTGGTATAAACCTCACATGGTCAGGGTGTAGAATTCTTTTAGTGTCTTGTTGGATTTAATTTCTAGTATTTTGTTGAAAATTTTTGCATCTATGTTCATTAGGGAGATTGACCTGTAGTTTTCCTTTCTTAGAGCATCTTTACCAGGTTTTCATATTAAAGTGTTGTTAGCGTCATAAAATGAATTAGGTAGTGTTTCTTTTTACTCAATTTTTTTTGAAAATTTTGAGCAGGATTAATGTTAGTTCTTTTTGGAATGTTTGATAATATTCCCCTATGAAGCCATCTGGCCCTGGGCTTTTCTTTGTAGGAAAATTTTTGATGACTCATTAAATCTCTTTACTTGTGACTGGTTTGTTGAGATCTTCTATTTCTTCTTGAATCAGTTCATGTGTTCATGTATTTCCAGGAATTTGTCCATTTCATCTAAGTTGTCTGGTTTGTTAGCATAGAGTTGTTCATAGTATCCTCTTATGATTCCTTTTATTTCTTCGGGGTCTGTGGTAACAACCTCCCTTTCATTCTTGATTTTATTTATTTGCATCTGCTGTTTTTTTTCTTTGTCAGCCTTGCTAGTGGTCCATCAATTTTATTGATTTTCTCAAAGAACCAACTTTTGGTTTTATTGATTGTTTGTATTGTTCTTTTGCTCCCCTATTCATTTAACTCTGCTTTAATCATCGTTATTTCTCTTCTTCTATTTGCTTTGGGGTTAGTTTGCTGCTCTTTTGCAAGGCCCTCCAGGTGAGCAGTACAGTCCTCGATTTTTGCTCTTTCTTCTTTTTTAATATAGGCATTTAGAGCAATAAATTTCCCTCTCAGCATAGCTTTTGCTGCATCCCATAACTTCTAAAATGTTGTATTCTCATTTTCATTCATCTCCAGAGAGCTACTGATTTCTCTAGCAATTTCTTCTTTGAGTTACTGGTTGTTTAAGTGTGTGTCATTTAATCTCTATATATTTGTCAAAGTTCTGGTTCTTTGGTGGTTACTGATTTCCAGCTTTATTCCATTGTGATCAGAGAACGTGCTTTTAATAATTTCAATGTTTTAAAATTTATAAAGACCTGTTTTGTGCCCCATCACATGATCTATCCTGGAAAATGTTCCATGAGCACTAGAGAAGAATGTATATCCTTGTGTTTTGGGGTGCAATGACCTATATAAGTCTATTAGGTCTAAGTCATTTATCAGATTGTTTAACTTCTCTATTTCCTTGCTGATCTTCTATCTGGTTGTTGTATCTATAGAAGAGAGTGGTGTATTGAAGTCTCCTACTATTATTGTCGAAACGTCTATTGCTCTCTTCATTTTTGCCAGTGTTTGTCTCATGTACTTTGGAGCTCCTTGATTGGGAGTATAAATATTTATGACTGTTATTTTTTTCTTGGTGAATTGTCCCTTTTATTAATATAGAGTTTCCATCTCTATCTTTTATGATGTCTTTACATTTAAAGCCTATTTTTGTCTGATCTTAGTATAGCTACTCGTGCTTTCTTTCGGTCACAGCTTGCGTGGAACATCTTTTTCCATCCTTTCACTTTCAATCTATTTGTATCCTTGTGTCAAAGATGAATAAGCAGTAGATAGTTGGGTTATATTTCTTAATCCATTCTGCCAAACTGCATGTTTTAATTGGTAAGTTTAATCTGTTAACATTCAAAGTTATTATTGTAAAGGCGTTTCTTAAATCACCATCTTATCCTTTGGATTTTATTTGTCAGTCTATATATTATTTTCCCTCTTTCTCTTTTAATCCTTTAAGTTGCCCTTACTGGTACTCTTCAATTCTGTGCCCTCCTCCAGACCTCCCTCTCCCATCTTTTCTTTTCAGCCAGCAGAAACTCCCTTTAGTATTTATTCCTTGTAGGGCTGGTCTCTCATTGACAAGTTCTTTCAGCATTTGTTTGTCTGTGAAAATTTTAATCTCTCCCTCAGTTTTGAAGGACAATTTGGCTGGATACAGAATTTTTGGTTGGAAGTCTTTCTCTTTCAGGATCTTAAATTATCATACCACTGCCTTATCACCTCCACAGTGCCAGTTGAGTAGTCCAAACTCAAAATTATGTGGTTTCCCTTGTATGTAGTAAATTGTTTTTCTCTTGCCACTTTCAGGCAATCATACTAACCTGGACAAACCGGCAAAGTCTCATGCCCTATTTAAGATTCTATGTACTTATGGTGTTCAACTAAACTGACTGTACAAGTTAAAGTAGGAAATGCACTACCCAAAGTATAGATTTTGTACCAAATAAACATCTCTCCCTTTGATCTCACACAGTTCGAATTTTAAAATATGAATATGTCATCCTTCTGATTTACCTTAGTCCTATCCAGGCCATCTTTTTTCATATCTCTACTTGAAGTCTGATTCTTTTTCAACTTTTTAAACATTTCTTTATGGGATACTGTTGACTTTCATAGCTTCAGAGCTCTAATTCTGAATCTCAGGTGTCACATAAATACCCAAAGTTTCTGAGAATGACCATGTTCTAAACAAACAGCTGAGTATCTCAGAATTTAGAAGTAACTATTACAACTTGTTATTTGACTGCTGTAAGAGCTTATTATCTAGGACCCTTTATAATAGGGCCCAATCTAATAACCCATGCTCTCGATGTCAGTTCACCAAGTTTTTATATTATAGTTAGTCCACATGAGTGAGGCATAATGACATTTGTCTTTTTGTTTCTGATGTTTCATTCAACATTCAGTCCTTAAGTTTCATTCACCTAGTTGCATGCCTCACACCTTCTATCCTTCTTGTGGCCTCTCAGTAGTCTGTTGTATGTGTACACCATAGTTCCCCCTTCCACTCCCCAGGTATTGTGCCCTTTGGCCACCTCCATCCATTGTGAATCATGAACACTGCCACCATAAACACCAGTGTGCAAATGTCCATTCGTGTCCCCACACTCAGTTCCTCCAGTATGTACTGAGCAACAGGGTTTCAGGATCTTACTGAATGCATTTGTTCTTGGTTTTATTAATTTTGGAGGGGTAGGTCTACATGTATTATCCGGGCATATTATCTCTTCCTTTCTAATATTTATTCTTCTTGTCCAATTCTGTTGGCTGATACCTCCAACACAATATAAAATAAGTAGTGGAGGTAACAGGTACTTTTGCCTTGTTCCTGACTTGAGCAGGAAAGCATTCACGGTGTCATGTATTAAGAAAATAACCATTCATTGTTAATTCTTAAATCATATTAGGAATAGTTGTTGAATTTGTGAATATCCTCCTTAGTATCTGTTGAGACGATAATTTAAATTTTCTTTTTCAATCAGTCAAGTGAGTAATATTTATGGGGAAAGACGGGCGACCTTTTCTAATTTGCACAAAGGTATCCAACAGGTGAGTGGTATTCCTGGTTTACTGACTAGAATGTTCTTCCCCCATACCTGGGCAGCTCACTCTCACTTCCTTCACATCTTTGCTCAAGGTCATTTTTTCAGTGAGGTCTGTTGTACTATCCCAGTTTTTAATTTTACAACCTCCATTGCCATGTACAGTTCTTCCCACCTTGTTCAATTTTTTTCTACAAGCACCGCTTTTTAACATACCTTGCAGTTACTTGTTAGGTTTATTATATATTGTCTGTCTCCCTTTAAAGTATGCTCCATGACACTAGGTAGCTTTGTCTGTTTTTTTTTGTTTGTTTGTTTTGTTTTTACTATTATATCTTTGGTGCCTAGAGTAGTGCCTGCACATAGAAAACACTCAAAAGTATTTTTTTGATGAATGAATAGAGATTAGAGCCTATCAAGGAATGGGACAGTGGGGAGGGAGGTTTAGACTTCAGCCTCCTATTCAAGAAGAGCTTCAAATTAAGAATTTTATTATGTTTTAGGTGAGGTTATATTTACAGTCATTGAGATACAGTAATGAGATTGAAAGATTTTCATTGTAGAACTTTTACATTTTGTCCCAATACTGGACCTCACAAGTTGTAGTGTACCTCAAACAAATGCATTTAATGATTATCTGTGAATAGCTAAAGTCTATTACATTGCATTTTGTGTATTGAAAGCATTACTAATTGGTTCAATGCAAGCATTTAAAATATGCCATGGTTTTGGTAATCTTGCTTTGGCATGTCATCACTTAAAAAATTTATAATGAGGGTGGACCATAGTGGCTCAGGAGGCAGAGTTCTCCCCTGCCATGCCAGAGACTCAGGTTTGATTCCCGGTGCTTGTCCATGCAAAATGCAATAAAATTTATAGTGAGAACCTCAATAGAAGTAGCAAGAGCAGCCCAAGCTTTTCTTAATCTCTGAGAGGCCTTAACAGAGTCTGACTGCCTATTATCTGCAGCCCTGCATCTTCTGAACCACTATTGAGCCCTTTTGTGAAATGTTCCACCTGCACCTTTAATTGCTTAGCCAGGTTGAGGTAGAATTTAGAGATTTTTCTTTTTTTGCTACAAAGAGTTAAAATATCAGAACATTTTAACCATTCTAAATTTTAGAAATAGACATTTCTAACAAATTAGATTTTTCTAATAGAAATGTCCTGAGCCCAAAGCCCTAAAGGGGAGTAAGGAAGACAATTCATTTTAATTTAAATAATCATTTCTTAAGTAGCAAATGAACCTAGTTCTATTGTTAAAGAACATTGTATTAAATCCCTGAATGTTGAGTTTCAAAACAGCATAAATGCAGTGGCTTCAAGTTTTACTAATGAAATAAGTTACTATTGGTTACTGTAACCTCTGTTTATTGTCTTACTGGGTGTTGTTATTGGGAGCAGATGAGAAGAATGATTTAGAGATCGAGGAAAGAATAATTGTGTGAAATCCCCATCGTACGTTTCTATTGTTAATAACTTCTTTAAAGCAGCAAACAAAAAAAGCTAACAATTTCATTCCTGGAGGAAAAAACAGCATAAGAAAATGTGAGAAAGCTTATTTTGTTACCACAAAAGCTACACATACAGTGTCTGATTGTTTTGTTTGTGCTTGATATTTAAAAATAATACATTTTATGATGATTGAGTTCACTATTCTTATTTTAGATACAAACATTTTTTATTTATAGCCAAAATGACTGAATTTCAGCCAATGTCTGAAGCAACATTAAAGCAACCATCAACAATGTATTAATAAGGTCTATATTATCCCTAAATTCTAGCATTGGACTCCTTTCTGGGGATTTATCTTGGGTGAGTTAATGTAATAGAGTAGAAAGAGCAGGAGTATGACAGACAGTATAAGTCAATCATGGAATGCTTTAAATTCTATGCTAACAAGCTTAAACTTTATTATATTTTCTTTTACTATATCTTTCTCATTATGGGCTACCTTTTGACTTTCAGAAAATAAATTACTCTCTGACACTGTCATTTCATCTGTACTATGGGTTAATGATTCTATATTACAATTATCTTGGGAGAATTAAAGGATATGGCATGTAACTGAGGCTGGCCCATAGTAGATACTCATTAAATATGGCTTTAGTATGTTTTGTACAAATGAAACACTGCTTTCTGCTCTTCCTTATTAATCAGTTTTGAACATCAGTGTCATATCTTGTGCTTTACTAATGTTTATTGTGTTCTTGGGGAAATCTTTTTATTCCTAGTCATTTACAAAGAAGCCTAAAGAAACCATTACAGAATTTACCAAAATGGAAAATAGCATGGGTTGACAAAAGAGAGCAAAAGGAGCTAAAAGGTTTGGTGTATCAAAGCCTTGACTTTCTGGAGATAAAGTTTTCTTCAGAACATAGCGACTAGCTTTGCTGACCACATGAACTGTGCATTGAATTGGTTCTGCATGCAAATCAAATCATTGTTTTTTCCTGTTGAGGACTTGGTGAAATGATGCTATAGAGAAACCCAATGCATTTCCATTATTACTTTCTCACAGCAAAACTATTTTGTAGCAAGAAGAAAATAATTGTACAGAGTGCTCACCTAGCCCCACAAAAGAAGTACATAATATTTTGTTTGTGTTGAAAGTTTTTCTTCCAAAATGTCATAACCCCATAAGAAAGAGAATGAAAATCCCGTTATTTTAATTTACATCTAGCCACAAGATAAGTGAAGTCATCATTGAAATTCTAATTAAATGGGATGATTGACTAAGGTAGCACATCAAAGAAGAGAAGCGAATATGATAAGTTGAAGACTTATTAATTAGTCTGCGTGGAAGAAATTCCAGGGATGTCAAGCTGAGCCTGCTGCAAGGAGAAAAAAAGCAGACAAGAAATCGTTCGTTTCTTTGAAGTTAGGAAGTAAGATAGTGATGGAGGTAATTGTGTCTGACTGGATCCAGTAATGAAGAGCTGTAAATCAGACCTCAGAAATGAAGGAAAGATTCAAGTAACGAATGTGGCTACCCCCCCTGCTGCGAAGAAACAGAATGCAGAGCTCACTAATTGACCCAACCTATTTCCCAGTAGTTCTCTGTTATTATTTATTAATTTTTAATTTCTGAATTATTTACGTCCTGGGAAATTATTTTTGACAGCCTGTTAGGCGTGCCAGAGTTAATGGAGGATGAAAGGACTGGTACCAGAATTAGCAGGGATGTAGTCACAAGCTACTGGATTTAATGATTTTGGAAAGAAAAATTGATTTCACATAGCGTGTCACTTTATACTACTTTAGGGATACACCAGCCATTTGATTAATTGAGGAATAACCAATTCAAAGTATATTTGAAGTGTAAATGAGCCACAGTGCTCAGCTGTTTATTTTTTGCCCTTTCTGAGAGATCTGAGTTTTCTTGAAGCTGATAATTAAAAGCTGATGAAGACACACTTGCATACTTTGACTGCACACCTGTTTGATTTGTATTAAACTCAGGAGGGAGGAAAACCCTGAAATACAAGAGAAATGTTCTCACATTTCTTCTTTGTCCCTTCTAATCTCTATTTGATTTCTTTGCTTTAGCGTATGGCACAGCAGAAGTTGCAGTTTGCATCCCATAAGAATGAAGGTAAAGGACATTTGTCATTCACTTTATGGTTTATAAGCATGATCAGAAAAAAAAAGCAGTGCTTTCTAATGCATAGAATGGGAAAATAGAAGAAAATTTATTAAAAGAAAACAATGACTTTAATGAATGCAGTACATTGAATCATGTCCCGCACTAAGACATGTTCAAATCCTAACACGTGCGAACCCATTTGTAAAGGGGATCTTTGAAGATCCTGCTACGATGAGGCCAAATTAATCAGAGTGGGCCTTAATCCAAACGGCTATAGTCCTTCTATACAAAGAATATTTGAACCCAGAAATAGAAGCCACAGAAGGTGACAATGAAAGATCTCCGTGTGGTGGAAGCAGAGATTGATTGCTAGCAAGCCATGATCAGAAAACTACAGACTTTGCAGAAGGCATGGCCTATCCATATCTTGAATTGGTACTTCTAGTCTTAAACTATAAGCCAGTACATTTCTGTAGTTTAAGCCAAACAGTGTGCAGCATTTGTCATTGCAATCCTTGCAAACTAAGACAGTAAGTAAAGGAAGAGAATTAACCTATGAGAAAAACTAGTGGGGCAGAAATATGCTTCACCATCCAGGCTGAAAGCTCTATGCCATTTATGGCTTCTCCCTTTCTGGCCTCCCTTGTTGGCCTTGATGTGTTCATTGCCAGCATTTTTGTTTGTTATCTATCTTTGATCTAATCCCATAACTGATCTCCTTACATCCAATCTTCCCCTTCCACCACATTCTACACAAGTGCTTCTCAAATTTTAACATGCACACAAGTTGCTGGGAACTCTTGCTTCTCTACAAGTTCAAATTCAGTTAGTCTGGGCTGGAGCCTGAGATTCTGCCATTCTAACAGGCTCCCAGATGTCCAGGCTATTGGTCATCAACCCACTCTATGCTGTCTAAGTCTCTCTGTTTTTTCTTTCTTTTTTTAAGCATTGCTTTTAACCATGTAACTCTCTCATTCAGAAACCTTACATAACTTCCAGTGCCTACAATTAAATACAAATTCCTCAGCCTGGCATTCAATATCTTCCTCATATGGTAACAACCTGCCCTCCTGCACATATTGTACACTTTTCCATCTCAAATATTCCATTTGTCTCAAGAATATCTTATGTATATATTTTTTTCAAATTAAGATCAAATCAAGTTGTTCACTCATTGTAATTGGTTGTTATGTTTCTTTTGTTGCTTTCCGTTTAGAATAATATCCTACTCTTTTTTCATGATGTTGACTTTTTAAAATAGACTCTTTATTATGCATGGTTAATGTTAAAAATATGAAATATATGGAAGCCATTGCTTGTGAAGTAATTTGCCTGCTCTAACTGCAGGGATGCAACATCTAGTTCATTGCTGTATATGAGTACAGATTTTCTTCCTGGGCTGTATGATTTGGAGCTTGCTCTTTATTACCAGAGTCGGAATATGGAAATCATATTATATCTTTCCTTTTTTTTTGTCTGACTTATTTCACTCAGCATTAAGTCCTCTAGGTAAATCCATGTTGTCATAAGCTTAAGGACCTCATATCGTCTTACTGCTGTATAACATTCCACTGTGTGTAAATACCGCATTTGCTGATTCACTCATCTGTTGATGGACACTTCAATTGTTTCCATCTTTTGGCAATTATGAATATTGCCACTATAAAAATGTTTGTTCATGTTACTGCTTTCAGCTCTTCTAGGTATATGACTTATATTAGTATTGCTAGGTCATAGGGCGACTTGATATTTAGTTTTCTGAGGAACCACCAAGCTGTCTTTCACAGCAACTATACCATTATACATTCCCACCAGCGGTGAAGAAGTGTTCCAGTTTCTCCACACCCTCTCTAATATTTGTATCTTCCTGTTTGTTTAATAACAGCCATTCTTATAAGGTGTGAGATATCCCACTGTAATTTTGATTTGCAATTCCCTTATAGGTAATGAAGATGAGCATCTTTTCATGTGCTTTTTAGCTATTTGTATTTGCTCTTTAGAAAAATGTCTATTCATATTGTGATGGCTAGTGTTCTAGTTTGCTAGCTGCCGGAATGCAATATACCAGATATGGAATGGTTTTTAAAAAGGGGACTTTAATGAGTTGCTAGTTTACAGTTCTAAGACCGAGAAAATGACCCAATTAAAGCAAGTCTATAGAAATTTCCAATCTAAGGCATCCAGGGAAAGATACCTTGGTTCAAGAAGGCCGATGAAGTTCAGGGTTTCTCTCTCAAGTGAGAAGGCACATGGCGAACACAGTCACAGTTTCTCTCTCATCTGGAAGGGCACATGGCAAACACGGCATCTTCTGCTAGCTTCTTCTCCTGGCTTCCTGTTTCATGAAGCTCCCCAGGAAGCATTTTCCTTCTTCATCTCTAAAGGTCGCTGTCTGGTGGACTCTGCTTCTCATGGCTATGTCGTTCTCCTCTCTCTGAATCTCCCATTCTCCAAAACGTTTCCTCTTTTATAGGACTCCAGTAAACCAATCAAGACCCACCCAAATGGGTGGAGACATGTCATCCCCTAATCCAGTTTAACAACCACTCTTGACTAAATCACATCATCCAGGGAGATGATCTGATTACAGTTTCAAACATACAGTATTGAATAGGGATTATTCTACCTTTATGAAATGGGATTTTGACTAAAACATGGCTTTTCTTGGGGCATACATTCTTTCAAATGAGCACAGCTAGGTTCTGCTATGAACCTAGCCAGGTGATTATGCTCAGTTGTTTGAACAGGCAAGCACTGGCCTGACCATTGTTTCAAGGATAGTTGGTGGCTGGTTGGTAAACTGGAAAGCTGGTGTAGTAAATCATCAGTCAGTTGATTGCATCTGTGGCTGAATATTGCACTCAGCTAAGGCAAGTCTCCCACCAATGAGATAATCCAATCAGTCGAAGACTTTTAAGGAAGAAGAGAGACTTTTACACTGCTTCTTCAGCCAGCAAGCCTCTCCTGTGGAGTTCATCCAGACCCTTCATCTGAGCTGCCAGCTTCACAGTCTGCGCTACAGATTTTGAACTCTTCCACTCGTGTGGTTGTGTGAGACACCTTTATAAATCACATACTTATATATATCTCCTGTTGGTTCTGTTTCGCTCGAGAACTCTAATACAGATTGGTACCTGATATGGTTCTTGAGAAACAGAATCTTAAAAATGTGTTTTACAATTGTTTTTCTGCTCTGATTAGACTCAAAGGCACTAATGACTCTGTTTCCAATAATCAAGATGATACTGACAGTCCATTTGGGGTGAGTTGGCAAGAGAGATATGCAAAACATCACCATTAGATTCTGCTGATTGTAGGCTTATCCGAGGCAAGGCTTTTGGTGAGAATGTTTCTGACGCCTTTACAGAGTTTTGTAGAATTAAGAAGTATAATTTTGTTGGCTGGCTAGATAAGCTAGGTACAGTGATGAGGGAAAGGGATGAGCTGAAGGCTTAAAATTTGCAGCTTAAGTGACATATGAATGATGTAAAAGTTTTCATGTGTTCCCTGAGAGAAATTTGTATTTCCTGTGGGCGCAGACTTGAGATCTCTGAAAACCAGACATAGAACCTCATTGTGCAAGTAGCAGATTTACAACATATACTAAAATTCCCTTGTAGGGGGTCTGCTGTTAAAGTAAGGGCTTTTATTGGGACAAAATGGGATCCTGAAACTTGGTTTGGGGATATATGGCTTGCTAATGATGGGCATAAGGAATCCCTGGAATCTGCTGAGCCTTTGCTAAATAAACCTGCAATAGACTGCCCTGAGGAAAGAGCTTCCTGACCTCCAACCTGCCTTAAGGAAACAGCTTCCAGGCCCCCAGTCTTTCCAGAAGAGTCTGCTATCCAACCTCCCACCTAACAAGATGAACCCTTCAGTGCCTGCTAACCCTCTAACCATCTTCCCTGGGGAAATAGCCCTCACTCCTCTGTCTGGAGTGACTGATCCTGTTTCACCAGATGAAACTGCAACGGAATGCCCTGAGGTAACTGGCTTAAAAGACACTTCTATTTCTTTTCATGACCCACCCCCAGCGCCCCCCTCAGCCCCCACGTGCTTTCTTTAAAACCTATAACCAAAGTCTCAACAGGCCCTGAAAGGTGAGGTACAAAATGTGACCCATGAGCAGGTATGCTGTACTCCAAAAGAACTGCATGTGTTTCCATGTGCAGGGAAATATGTGTGGGAATGGATATTAAGGGTGTGGGATAATGGTGGAAGGAATATAAATTGGATCAAGCTGAATTTATCAATATGGATCCACTAAGAAGAAATTCTGCATTCAGTGTTGTAACTCGAGGAGCTAGAAAGGGCATTAACAGTTTGTTTAGATGGTTGACTGAAACATGGATCAAAGTGGCTGATATTACCTGAGGCTGAAATGCCAGAACTGCCCTGGTATAATGTAAATGAGAGGATCTAGAGGCTTAGAGAGATCGAAATGTTAGAGTGAATTTATCATGGAAGACCTGCTTACATACCCCAGGAATGTCCAGAGAGCAAATCTTCGAAGAGAACCTTGAGAAATAAATATGTGAGACTAGCTCCATCATCCCTGAAGAGCTCTGTGGTTGCCCTTCTCTGTAGGCCAGATATTACTGTGGGAACTTTTGTCACTGAGCTGGAATCCTTAAACAGAATAGAGATGATTTCATCCCGAGTTGGCAGAAGCCATGTGGTGACAGTTAATCACCATAGACAAGGTAGGTGTAGCCACCATAATGGACAGTAGACTAAAAGCAGCAGTCAGAATAATCTGACTTGCAGAGACTTGTGGCATTGACTAGTTTGATCATGGTGTAGCTAGAAGCAAAATAGATGGGCAGTCTACTAAATTCTTGTTTGACCTGTACAAGAAGAATTCTAGAGCTAGTGAATAAAAGTCTAAATTGAATTACAAAACAGAGAGTCATGGCCCCTTAATCAAGTCCCAGACTTGATGGGCAGTCTACTAAATTCTTATTTGAGCTCTATAAGCAGAAGAATTCTAGGTCTAGTGAACAGGAGTCTAACTTGAATTACAAAAGCAGAGTCATAGCCCCTTAATCAAGTCCCAGACTTGACACATTCAAGAGCTTCTTGAATGAGGAGTCCGGGTATCCTTGGGGAAGGGCCCTTTTACACTGCCCAAAATTTACACTGTTAACCTTTTTCCCAGTCATCTCCAAGGAGACCTATGGCCTTTTACCAGAGTGACTGTGTACTGGGAAAAAGGAAATGATCAGATATTTCAGAGATTATTAGACACTGGCTCAGAAGTGACACTAATTCCAGGAGATCCGAAACATCACTCTGGTCCACCTGTAAGTGTAGGGACTTATGGACATCAGGTTATCAATGGAGTTTTTTTTTTAGCTCAGGTCCATCTCACAGTGAGTCCAGTGGGTCCCTGGACCCATTCTATGGTCATTTTCCCAGTTCCATAATGCATTGGAATCAACATACTCAGCAACTGAAAGAACCCCCACATTGGTTCTCTGACTTACGGAGTGAGGGCTATTATGTTAGGAAAGGCCGAGTGGAAGCCACTATAGCTACCCATACTTAGCAAAATTGTGAATCAGCAGTAATAGTGCATTCCTGGAAGGATTGCAGAGATTAGTGCCACTCTTAAGGACATGAAGAATGCGGGGGTGGTGATTCCCACTACATCACCAGTCACCTGTCCTATTTGGCGTGTGCAGAAAACAGATGACACTTGGCGGATGACAGTGGATTACTGTAAACTTAACCAGCTGGTGACTCCAATTGCACCTGCTGTTCCAGACGTGCTATCATTGCTTGAGCAAATCAACACATTGCCTAGTACCTTGTATGCAGCTGTTGATCCAGCAAATTTTTTTTTCTCAATAGCTGTTGATAAATACCACCAGAAATAGTTTGCTTTCAGCTGGCAAGGCCAACAGTATACCTTCATTGTCCTGCCTCAGGAGTATATCAACTCTCCAGCCCTATGTCACAATCTTGCCCACAGGGACCCCGATCATTTCTCCATCCCATCCCCCAAGACATCACACTGGTACATTATATTGATGATATCATGTTGACTGGACCTAGTGAGCAAGAAGTAGCAACTATTCTAGACTTATTTGTAAGGCATTTGTGGGTCAGGGGATGGGAGATAAATCCAACAAATATACAGGGACCTTCCATTCAGTGAAATTTCTAGGTGGCCAACGGTGTGGCATGTTGAGATAACCCTTCTACGGTGAAAGAGAAGCTGTTGCATCTGGCCCCTCCTACAATCCAAAAAGAGTTACAATACCTAGTTGACCTCTTTGAATTTTGGAGACAGCATATTCCTCACTTGCGTGTGCTACTCTGGCCCATTTACTGAGTAAAAAGCTGCTACTTTTGAATGGGGAATAGAAAAAGAGGAGGCTCTGTGACATGTCTAGGCTGCTGTGCAAGGTGCTGTGCCACTTGAGTCATATGATCCAGTAGAATCAATGGTGCTGGAAGTGTCGGTGGCAAATAAGGATGCTATCTGGAGCCTCTGGCAAGCCCCTATAGGAGAATCACAATGCAGACCCTTGGGATTTGGGAGCAAAGCCTTACCATTCACTGCAGATAACTACTCTTATTTTGAGAAACATCTTTTAGTCTGCTACTGGCCCTTAGTAGACACTGAACACTTAACCATGGGCCACTAAGTTACCATGAGAGTTGAGTTGCCTATCATGAGTGAGTGTTTGTCTGACCCACCAAGCCATAAAGTTGGGCATTCATAGCAACACTCCATCATAAAATGGAAATAGTATATATGACATAGGACTCAAGCAATTCCTGAAGGCACAAGTAAGTTACATAAGCAAGTGGCCCAATGCCCATGGACCTCTCTCCTCCATATTACCTTCTCTTTCCCAAACCACAGCTGTGGATTTTTGGGACGTTCTTTACCATCTGTTGATTGAGGAAGAGAAAACCTGGGCTTGGCTTATAGACAGTTCTATATGATATAGAGGGACTATGCAGAAGTGGAAACTGCAGCACTATAACTCCTTTCTGGGATGTCCTTAAAGGTCAGTCATGAGGGGAAATCCTCCCAGTGACTGAAACTCGAGCAGTGCACCTGGTTGTTCATTTTGCTTAGGAGAACTGGCCAGAGCGGCATTTGTATACTGATTCATGGACTGTTGTTAATGGTTTGGCTGGACGGTCAGTGACTTGAAAGGAGCTGATTGGAAAATTGGTGACAAAGAGGTCTGGAGAAGAGGTATGTGGAAAGACCTTTCTGAGTGGGCCAAGAACATGAAGATGTTTGTGTCCCATATGAATGCTTACCAGAGGGTGACTTTAGCAGAGTAAGATTTTAATAATCAAGTGGATAAGATGACCCATCCTGTGGATACAAGTCATCCTCTTTCCTCAGTCACTCCTGCCATTGCCCAATGAACTCATGAACAAAGCAGGCATAGTGGTAGGGATAGAGGTTATGCATGGGCTCATCAACATGGACTTCCACTCATCAAGGCTGACCTGGCTATGGCCACTGCTGAGTACCCACCTGCCAGCAGCAGAGACCCACATTCAGTCCCTGATATGGCATGGCTCCCTGGGGTGATCAGCCTGCTATCTGGTGGCAGGTTGATCACATTGAACCACTTCCAGCATGGAAGGGGCAGTGATTTGTTCTAACTGGAACAGACACATACTCTGGATATGAGTTTGTCTTCCCTGCATGCAATGCTTTTGCAAAAACTTCCATCCATGGACTTACGGAATGCCTTATCCACCATCATGTTATTCTACACAACATTGCTTCAGATCAAGGAATCCATTTCACAGCGGATTAAGTATGGGAATGGGCACATGCTCATGATTGTCTGGTCTTACCATGTTCACCATCGTCCAGAGGCAGCTGGGTTGATAAAATGGTGGAATGGCTTTTTGAAGACTCACTTATGGTGCCACCTAGGTGGCAATACTGTGCAGGGCTGGGGCAGTGTTCTCCAGGAGGCTGTGTAAGCTCTGAATCGGTGTCCACTGTATGGTGGTGTTTCTCCCTTAGCCAGGATTCATGGGTGCAGGAATCAAGGGGTGGAAATGGGAGTGGCATCACTCACTATCACCCCTAGTGATCCACTAGGGAAATTTTTGCTTCCTGTCCCTGAAACCTTAAGCTCTCCTGGTCTACACGTCTTAATTCCAAAAGAAGAAGTGCTCCTTCCAGGGACACAGCAAAGATTCCATTGAACTGAAAATTAAGACTGCCACTTGGCCACTTTGCACTTCTTATGCCACTGAATCAACAGGCAGGAAAGGGGATTATTGTTCTGTCTGGAGTGATTGATCCTGACTATCAAGGGAAAATAGGACTGCAACTATGCAATGGAGGTAAAGAAGAGTTTTCCTAGAATACAGGAGATCCCCTAGGGCATCTCTTAGTACTACCATCCCCCGTTAAAATCAATGGAAAACTGCAACAACCTAATCCAGGCAGGATTACCAATGACCCCAAAACTACAGGAGTGAAGGTTTAGGTCATTATCTGGCAAAGAACCACAGCAAACTGTTGTGCTTGCTGAGGGTAAAGGGAACATGGAATGGGTAGTAGAAAGTAGTGATAAATATGAACTATGATCATGTGGCCAGTTACAGAAACCAGGACTGTGATTGTATGAACATTTCCTCCCTGTTTTTGTTACGAGCATGTTTGCAGTTGTATATAAGCAAATATCTTTCTTTCTCTTATCATCTGACATAAGTTGTATTATTCATGTTATAGTATTTAAGTCATAGGACATGAAGTTTAAGAGTGAATGCCATCTAAAGACTTGAATCCTATTCTGGACAGATGTAGTGTGTTTCAGGTTGTACACAGGGCAGTTGAGTGTTGTTAGGTGAAACATATGTCTGTTATTGTGTTCTATTTGGAAATTAAGTGTGTTTCAAGGTGATGTGTATAGTGGCCAAACTGACAGAGGGTGGACTGTGATGGTTAGGTTCTGGTGTCAGTTTGACCAGTGATGATGTCCAGTTCTCTGGTCAGGCAAGCACTGGCCTGACCATTGCTGCAAGGATATTTCATGGCTGATTGATAAACCAGAAGATTTGAGTATCAGTCAGTTGATTGCATCTGTGGATGATTGCATCTGCCATAAGGCATGCCTCTCACCAATGGGATAATCCAATCAGTTGAAGACTTGAGGGAGAAGAGAGACTTTTTCACTGCTTCTTCAGCCAGCAAGCCTCTCCTGTGGAGTTTGTCCAGACCCTTCATCATAGCTGCCAGCTTCACAGACTGCACTATGGATTTAGGTCTCTTCCATTCCCACAGTCACGTGAGACACCATTGTAAATCTCCTGTTTACATGTATCTACTGTTGTTTCTATTTCTCTAGAGAACCTTGACTAATACACTTGGCTTGGATCCTTGCTCCCATCACATGGCAATGTCCTCTCCTTTCTCACTTCTGTAACTTTTTTGGTCCTCTTTTTAATGTCTCCAGTAATCTGGATTATGACAACTCTCATATAGTTTTGCCATGTCTCAACTAAAAATAGCATTTTTAAAAAGGTCTTTTTTACAATGCGTTCAAACCCACAGGGACATGGATTAAGATCAAGAGCATGTTTTTTGTTGGGGTATGCAATTCAACCTACTACAATGATGGTTTACAAAATTGTAGGGAGTGCACAGGTGGTGCAGTGGTAGAATGCTCGCCTTTCATGCAGGAGACCCGGGTTCGTATTCCCAGACCATGCACCCAAAAAGAAAAAAAAATGTAGGGAGGATTAAAGAAACCAACAAAGGATGGTGCTGTACTCCTGTCTAGCAACAGTCAAAAGCCATTAATATATTTAGATCTGAAAAAGCAAGAGGAAGAAACAGTTATCAGAATCTGGAGAGAGTAGCTGTAGAAGAAGGCTGTAGAACAGGCACTGTCGCCTTGGGGTGAGGGAAACAGCCAACCTGCAGAGACATGGAGAGTGGGACCCAGGAAAGTAAGTATACTAATTTTACTTTCTTCCTAGACTCCGGATTTCTTGCTGGTGTCTCTGTTTGGTTGAACACAACCACAGGGCATTAGAATCTGTGTTGCAGTCAGTAAAGGTCTACTTCCACACCACAGACGAGGCTGAAGAAACAAACTTTTCAGAAATCATGTCTTTCTTTTGCTTGATTTTTTCTCTCATTTTTTGTGGATGTTTACTAGTATACTAGTATACTTACTAGTTTCTTGAGAAAGAGTACATGAGTCTTAAAACTTACTTATCTTCAATGTCTGAAAATGTCTTTATTCTTCCGTCATATGTATTTGAAGGTTTGGCTGAATCTAGAATTTCTGTAGGAACAATTTTCCATGTAGGAATAATGTTTCCTCAGAATTTTTAAGGGTTTTCTCCATTGTCTTCTGCAACTTTGAAGTCTGAAAACATTCTGAGTTTTGATTCTTTGTATTTAACCTGTTTTCTCTTTGGAAGCTTATATGATCTTCTCCTTGTCCCCAGTGTTATGCAATTTCACAATTATGCACTTTGATATCATTCCATTTTAATATCTTTTGTGGGGATGCTTAGTGGGCCTTTTCCACCTGGGAACATGCATCCTCAATTCTGGGAAATTTTATTTATTTCTTAATGATTTTTTTGTTTTTTTGTTTTCTCTGTGCTCTTTTCCTGAAACTTCTGTTACTCAGATTTTAGACCTTCAAGTCTGCTCTTTTTATTTTTCTTTTATTTTCTCTCCTATTTTCCTTCTTTTTTGCTGTACTTTCTCATAGCTTTCTTCAACTTAATCTTTCAACTTTTTTACTGAGTTTTTCATTTCAGCGATTTTTTTTTAACTTTCAAGAGTTCTATTTACTCTCTGAATTTTCCTTTTATAAAAGCCATTCTTTAGTTTCATGGTTATAATGTCTTCTCTGATATATTTGAGGATATTAATAATAGTTTCATTGAATTTTTTTTCTCCCTTAGTAGTCTCTATTTCTTTAAGTTGCTTTCCTCTACTTACTGGTTTTGGTCTCTACTTCCCATGTTAGAGTCCCGCCCAAATATTTAATATTCCTTGGTTGGTCTCTGTTGAAGACTGAGAATGGAGTACTGAAAATATAGTTGGTTACTGAGTACTTTCTTGTTTTTTTAACATGGGCAGGCACTGGGAATCGAACCCGGGTTCTCCGGCACTGCAGGCAAGTGTTCTTGCCTGCTGAGCCACCGTGGCCCATCCAAGTTACTGAGTACTTTTGTGGGGCTTATTTACCCTGGTGTTAGAGTGATCTGATGGGCTGTCTGTTGGTGAATTCCTGATGTATTTTTACGTTTCCTCCTTGGTTGGTTAAGTTCAGCAGTCAAGAATCTTCCAAACTTATGCATAGAGGAAGATGGTCAAGCTACTGACATCTAGGAGTGAAGTTGGGGAAGAGATAGAAATTTTTTAGCATTTAGCTTTCAATATGCATTCAGTAATGCAATTTCTTTGCATTTGGTATGAATTATGCATACACCTTCAATTGTGTCTAATGTCCCCCAGTCCAGAGGTCTTCACTCTGAACCCACTCTTTAGAATAAACTATTATACTCAGGTGGGGAAAGAGTAATTGCCCAGCATATGCCATATGAGTAGAGATATAGGGATCTAACCCAATGACCTTTCCCACGATCTTCCTTAATTAAGCCTTCCTCCCCTTTCCCCTAATTAGAGAGATATATTGTGCTACCAGTTGTCAATCTGCCTCCCAGATTCTGAAATTGTACTGCTTGTATTCTCATGTTCTCCTCTCTCGTGTGGGTTTGCTACCCTAAAAGACAATCTCTGTACCCAAGTGTAGTGTGATTTTGCAGAGGAGCAAAATGAGACCTGTGGGTCAGCCTACCATCTTGACCCAGAAAACCATTTAATCTACTCTTGCTCCTTTTAAAATGGGCAATGAGATGGAAATTTCAGGATACGAGAGACAAGCCAATTAAAGGGTTTTCCTTCTGCCTCCTTTATTCTCTATCCATGACAATGTGAAGCAATATGTAGAACAAACCAGCATTCATTTAAGCCATCTTCTTTTCAGGAAAATGGTTTTGAAAGTTGAGCAGTGTGAGCAACTGTATTTTGGTCTTTGGAACTGACCCAAAAGGGTTTTTCCACAAACCATGACCGAGCTGAAAGAGGGAGGCCTTTTTTATTTTTGTTTCTTTTACTTTCTCTAGGTCAGAAAAGATAGGTTCCTCTGTGCTCTAATAGAAACTATACTAACTCACTTAAAAGAAGTTCAATGTACAGGGCGGGCCATGGTGGCTCAGCAGGTAAGAATGCTTGTCTGCCATGCCCAAGGACCTGGGTTTGATTCCCGGTGCCTGCCCATGTGGAAAAAAAAAAAAAAAAGAAGAAGTTCAATGTGCAGATTTTCTCTGATCAACACGTTAAACAATAAGCAAGTGAAAAAAAAAGAGAAATTTTTCTTATGTTATTTATTATACAATTACATGTGTTACTTATTGAAATATAGATAAATTATCTTCCGGGAAAGGTGCACTTAGGACTTTCCTAAGATGATAATGAAGAATGATAAACAGCAACAAAATACAATCCCTTGTGTTTCCTATACATATATGAGGAAAAGAAATCAATTGTATTATTAGAGTTACGGATACTTCAGACCATAATATGGGGATTTTGCCAAAAGGCGCTGAGATTGACTTTAATGAATGTTTATGGATTCCGTCATCATTCAGTCAGTCATTTACTCAAACATGTTTCTTGATTCCCAATATGTGCAAAGTTCTAGTTCCTGGAGCTCTTGCTATGGACAAGACAGGCACCGACCCTGCCCTCCTGGAACTTATATTCTGGCAGAAAGGATAAGCATGAAAGAAGTAATTACAACAATTAGTGTGATAAGAATATATTAAAAGGGGGAGTTGCTCTAATAGCATAATGTTTGAACTGAGATCTGAGAGAGGAGTAGAAGTCAATTAGGCAAAGAAGGGATTTAGGGGACCCGGGAAAGCATTCCAGTCTTAGGTAACCATGTCTACAAATGTCCAGAGGCATTCCTGGATGGCCAGGACAAAGAGTCAGAGAGAGAGAAAGAGACTGGAGATGAGATAGAGCAGCAGGCAGAGTCCAGTTCTTGCTGGACTATAATATTCCTTCAGAAAGAAAAGAACTCCTAACAGCAGAAATATTTGGCTGAGAAATATACTTGCTCAACAGTTTGAGTGGTCATTCTGCTCCAATAAGACAATGCTTTTTTATTCGCATGGGCAGGCACTGGGAATCGAACCCAGGTCTCCAGCATGGCAGGCCAGAACTCTGCCTGCTGAGCCACCATGGCCCACCTAACAATGCATTTTAATAAAAACATTTTATTTAGGACAAGTTTTCAAAAAGTATAAATATTTTTAATGGCTGGGACTTTTATTGGAATGACAAAATGGTTTTCTAACAGGTGAGCAAAAGAGAATCTATTAAGAATATTCAACACCATCTATTACATTTGTGAATATATTCATCCCCGAAGTTTTTGTTTTGTTTTGTTTTAATCACAATTCAGTGGTCAAAGGGTAAAGTTTTTTGTTTGTTTTGTTTTTTTTACCACTCACTATTGCTCAAATAGCTTCATGTGCTGTCCTAGATCATGAGGTTAGTTGTGTTTATTTCCATATTAAATATAAGGATTCATTCTCATTAAAGCAGCAAGGGAATTAAGCTTACAACTTCAATTACCATTAATTAATTCCCCACACTTCAAGCCATGCAGTTTGCATTTAAACTCCCAATACCCAAAGAATAACAAAAATCTATTTTGGTCACTTTTTATTTTCATCATTTAAAGAGTACATCTTATTTCAATTAGACCCATACAGTTCCAGATTATAAGAGAGAACAAATACTCCCTTCTAAAAAAACTAGAGATGAGGGGAGGAGTCTTTTAAGTCTTTGTCCTCAAAGAAATTCTGGCTTCTTTCCATTTCTCTTGCTTTAATTGAAGGAGCTCCTAACATTGGGTAGAATTAGCCACCTCATATACATGAACTTATTATTTACAAGCAGATGGATAGTTTCCCTAAATTTGTTTTTCCTTACACATTAAGCTATTCCTGGGTGGCTTTTCACTATCTGAGAAAGAGAAAGAAATTGAGCACATGATTTAAAATAAAGCAAAATTAAGTCTTCCTCAAAAGCCAACCCCACCATCTCTGGCAGCAGCAAGAGGATCAGACGAACTCTTCAGAGAGGGAGGCTTGATCTAAAGATGGATAAGAGACTGAGCTCGTCAGGATGTTCCCCATTCTTTCGGCAAGTTCTGAGTAACAAAAAGAAGCTGGCAGGGTGTTACAGAAGCAGACACAATCAGAGCTGGAGTTCTTAGAGATAAAAAGAGGTGCCTGGAATAGGTTTCAATGGAAGCTGGGTGGCATGCTGAAAATAAGTTCTAAGAAGCCTCATCTTTTAAGTTTTAGAGCCATGAGGTTTCTTCCTGCAATGGGTAATTTTGCCTCAAATACATCCATAATTCATAGTAGAATTGACCATGTTACAGTAAAATCTCATTTTAGTGGAACTCAATTAAATGAAACCATAAATTAACTGAAATTTTTGTCTATACTTGGCTTTCAGGAAAAAGATGGAAATCATGAAAGGAAGACTGCACTGTCAGTCATTTGATAAAAAGTAATAACTACAAAGTCAAGTTCTAAGGTCAGTACAAATTAATCCCAATCTTCACTCCACAGCTGTACAAAGTCTGATTATGTCCAGAATTTTGACTCTGGGACTCCACAAGATCTTTGATATAAAAGTAGCACAGTAAAAAACAAAAATGAAAAAAAAAAAGATTAAATTAAATGCAGCGCGTTATATGTTCCATTGGAAGAAAACAGTGTCAACAGTATATTTTACATGAGTCCATTAACAAGGGTTAAGGCTAAAGCTATTTTCTGGTCAAATGACCCTTAATGAATAAAAATCTTAATAACTATTCAGCCTATTTTTCAAGTATTCTGATTAATCAATAACTTTTTCCAAGATTAAGTAAACATTTAAACACATTGAAAGAGATCCAGTTATCAAATAGAAATTCAACCCAAAATTTCCAAATGCAAGGAGAAAAGAAGGGTTTGCCGATATTAGCATATAATTTAATATATTTTATATTAGCATATAAAGGAAACAAACAAAAATCAATTGTATACTCATGGTGGGCAAAAACCACATCTATTAAAATCATTTAAGCACAGAGAACCATCACTGGTTCAGCCAGGTATAGGTATATGCCTGATGCCATTGCTGTTAGCATAGCCAAATATTTCTACCCTGGGAAATTAAATATAAAGGATTTAAAAGTGATCTTTTTTTCACATGACAAATTTTAAAGAATGCTTTTATTCCTTTCCTTTTTTAATGCACGGTTTTTGTTAATGGACCTCTCTGATAAAGAAATGGTGAAGATTGATTTTGTGTGGGAATAAAGAGCAACTATGTGACATTATTTTTAGGCTTCTAGTGTCATGCCTTCAACAATAAAGACAAGTCACTTGTTTTAGACTCTTCATTACCTTCCCGCTCCACATCAGGTCTTAAAAACATTCCCCTCTCTCACTGCTTTGGCTCCTTTTCAATACATCTGCATATTCTACCCAGGAACTTTATTGTGGTACCATACAAATGCCATGTTTCCAAGCACAATGGATTTTATTAGCTCAAAATATCCCTACTGGACCACACAGCTCTGATAGCCAAGGGGAACAAAGAGAAGAAAGAAGACTCAAATTTGCTGAGAAAGATAGATCAACTGTTGGGGGTCTGGGACAAGCTGTTCTCGCGTAGTGACTCCCTGGAAGAGGGTAGGAGAGCACGGCAAACCCACTTCCCAAGATTCTGTAAACGACAGACTCCTGAAGCCAGCAGTGACCCACAGGCTACAAACACTTGTGTAAGTGTGTAAGAACTCAAAACAGACTAGATGGAACAGCCAGTGTGATCTGCTTTGTTTCCCAGTCGGAACTGGAGAGCTGCAGGAAGATTACCAGTCAGTCAAAGGGGAAAAGATATGCTATTTTTCATGAGCAAAAGAGACACAGTTTATGCTTGATGTGTGTTGCTCAAGCATTTTCGAGTTGCTTTTCCATTAGAGACAATGAACTCATCTCCCTCTGCTCTGTGCTTCATATTACCAAATTACTGTTTTTGAGGCAAATACCTAGTTAGGGCACTCGCTTTAGCAGTGGAAGAAGAAATTGGTTCATGAGGAAATGAACCTGTGCTTGGGCCATCAACAATGTCAAGCTCAAAGGAACTAAATGAATATTAATTGTTTCCCTCATTTTGTTAATAGAGAGTTGAAATGATATGTATTTTTTTTTTTTTTTACCTTTTGCCATTTTGGTTTTTTGATTGTTGCTTTTGACTGTTGTTTTATCCTGCCATAAAAGTGAATAGAAAATGAAGGAACATCTCTATCTCTTTCCCTAGGATCTTCAGTACAAGGATAAGTTCCAATAATGTGCTTAGCTTTATAGATAATCGTTTTTCTTGTATTTTTTCTTTCCCTATATACCCACCTTTTTGATTAATAGCATCCTCTCCCAAAGTCTTCAATTTGCAAAACATCTGATTGAAGGATTGAAAAATAAGATTTATCAAAAAGAGGGATGAATTAGTGTCTTCAAAGAGTCTGAAAGTCATGGGAAGAATGATTTCTTGCTCTTCATTTTCAAAAAGAACATTTAAATAAATGGTTTCTCACTGTAGCTATGAGTCAGATGTTTTATTTGAAAGAGTCATTTGCATCCAACTATAGTGATAGAGGAAATCAGGTTTAAGAAGGAACATCACAGAAATTGTTTCCACTAAGTGGGCGTGAAAGTTGGTGTGGGTTGATGAGACGGCCCACATGTCTTGCCTCAGATACTGCACCTCTCCCAACACCCAGCAGTGTGGTGAGGCATGAGCTTTTATACCTCATGAAAGAGGCAATGCTCAGGGCCAAATAGGGCAAGGAAGAGTAGGTTCATTTTAAAACTGTTTGTATGATCCTATACTTTAACTCTTTATTTTTAGAATTAGAATGAGAAAAAATAACACATTCATCACAAATACCACACAATGTAGAAATCAGCAATTAAAAAAAAAAAGTAGACAGTCTGAATACACCTCTTTAAAGTACTTATCTGACATTTTGGGCTGCACACTTTTCATGGGAAAGTCATGCAGAAAATACAGAATTCCCATATACCTCTCTCACACACAATTTTCCCTATCATTAACATGATTAGTGTGCATTAGTGTGGTACCTTTGTTACAATTCATGAAACATTATTATTATATTTGTACTGTTAAGTATAGCCCATAGTTGAAATTAAGGTTCATTCTGTGTTGAACAGTTTTATGGGTTCTTTACTCTGATAACTTATATACAACTTAAAATTTC
This sequence comes from Tamandua tetradactyla, assembly GCF_023851605.1. Taxonomy (NCBI): domain Eukaryota; kingdom Metazoa; phylum Chordata; class Mammalia; order Pilosa; family Myrmecophagidae; genus Tamandua; species Tamandua tetradactyla. The sequence goes on from NC_135350.1 coordinate 14,467,371, forward strand.
CCATTTTATCGACTTTCAAATATACAATTCACTGGTGTTGATTTCATTCACAAAATTGTGAATCCATCATCACCATACATTTCCAACACTTTTTCATCACCCAAAAGAGAAAGTCCATACCAATTAAACATTAATTCTTCTCCCACCCAGCCCACAATAACCTGAATTCTAGTTTCTGACATTGTAATTTGCATATTCTGCTAAGTTCATACAAGTGAGCTCATACTGTATTTGTCCTTTTGTCCCTGTCTTATTTTACCTAACATGATGTCTTCAAAGTTCACCCATGTTGGAACAAGTATCAGAACTTCATTCCTTTTCAGAGATGAATAATATTCTATTGTATGTATATATCACATTTTGTGTATCCATTCGCCTGTTGATGGACTCTCAAGTTGTTTCCATCTTTCAGTTATTGTGGATAATGCGCTATGCACATCAGTGTGAAAATATCTGAGTCTTAACCCTTTTTTTTTTGTATGCTGTATGGTGGGGTTACACTTCATTATTTTTCCATGTGAGTATTCCATTATTGCAGCACCATTTGTGAATTTTTGTTTGTTTGTGTTTTTGTTGCCGTTGTTGTTATGTTTCGTTTTGCTTGTTTGTTTTTTGAGAAGTGCATGGACCAGAAATCAAACCCGGGTCTCCCGCATGGCAGGTGAGAATTTTACCACTGAACTACCTTTGCACCCCCTTTTTACTTTTAGTTACATGGAGACCAAGGTCATAAAATTCCAACTCTTAACGTACAGAGGTCCAGAAGGATCAAGTGACTAAGGTCATAAAATTAGATGATAACCAAACTCAGACTTGAGTTCAGATCTGCTTATTCCAGAACTCTTCTCACTTTACCACCCTGCTTCTGTGGCTATATAAAGCATTTTGCAATGTCTGAGATAGATTGTCTATTTTCCTCTGTTGTAGGCAGGAAAATGCCCCAGCACAACCCACTCCCCAAATGTCCATGCCCTAATCCCTGGAACTTGTGAATATATCTTGCTGCATAGCAAAGGGGAATTAAAGTTGCAGATGAAATTAAGATTGCTAACCAGTTTCCTTAAAATAGAGAGGTTATTTTGGATTATCTGGGTGGGCTCAATGAAATAACAAGGTATGTAAATGTGGAAGAAGAAGGTAGAAGAGCCAGGGTCAGAGTGATTCAATGTTAGAAAGATTTGATTGGCCATTGCTGACTTTGAAGATGGAAGGGGAACACCATCTGAGAGATGTGAGTAGCTTCTAGAAGCTTGAAAAGGCAAGAAAATGGATTTTCCCCTAAGAGCCTCCAGAAAGTAAGTGTCCTGCCAATACCTTGACTTTCCCAGTGAGACCCTTTTCAGGCTTTTGACCTTCAGCATTATAAGATAAATTTGTGTTAAGCCACTAAATTTGTGGAAATTTGTTACAGCAATAATAGAATTATCATCATACTCTGCAAAAAGTTCTTAAAACACTTAATCACTAATGATGGTATATTGCACTATTTTTAAAAAGTATCATCCTTTCAGGTTTGATCTAATAAGTTTTAGCAAATAAAAATAACTGCAAATACTCATGCACTTATTTTGTGTCAAGAACTGTTCTAGACATTGCATATATTAACTCTTTTAAACTTTTTAACAACATCGTGAAGTAGGTTCTATTACCACTCTTACTCTATAGAGAAGAAAACTGGGGCACAGAGAAGCTGTGGAACTATCAGGTTGCAAAGCTGGAAAGTTGCAGAACTGGGATTGAACCCAATCTGGCTGTAAGGGTCTGTATACACTGCCCTGCTCTTCTGCTGCTAGTGTCGGGCAGGGATCTGAACTGAGAGCGTCTCTTCCAAAAGTGGATATAACTAACCTAGTTTTTTACCCAAGAGCTAAACAGAATTGCTTATGGAGGTCCATTTTTTTTTTCTAGTTCTAGATATTCCTTTTCAATATTTTTTAGCTATTTCCTGTACCTCCCCTTATCGGTACTTAAACTTTACCCTCTCCTTAGCCCTGAGAATGTTTCCGTATGTTAATCAGTGGCAATTTCATAGTCTTGCAGATATGGATTATTCAAGATCTGATAAACATGTCTGTGGCTTTCTGGCTTGATTATCTCTCTCCTTTTTTGCCCACTTCAGAACACATTGCCCTTTCTACAGACAGTGAAGGGCAAAAGAGGTGAAAATAAAATCTGCAGACTTAGTTATTGGTTAACAGCTCTGACAGTTTTATGCTACTTTATTGTCAAATGAAGCTGAAGCTTTTTGTGTTCCTATGATGTTTTATATTTGGACATTATTTTCTTTTAAGTCTTTATTTCTAACACAGGATTTTGTTAATCTGATTCATTCATTCATAATGGAGTGTATGCTAAGCTGTATACTCCATTATCACAGGTGATCAAGAATTGGCTTTAAAATCATGTCTTTTTTTTTTCCTGTCTCTAGACACAGAAACCAAAATAAGAAGTCAAAAGCAGTTTATTTTTCTTTGAGGCTTCCTTCCCATTTTAAATATGCACTACTCTGGAGAACTTTTAAGAAGGATTTTGTAGGCAAGTCTGGAAAATAATTCTCAGATATCTAGCAGATGGAGATGCTCATTAGTAGATAGAGATATGTATTTGGAGCATGCTACCCACTTGCCATCCCTGTTCTGGGTTAAAGTACTGAATCACCATAAATTCCTACTGAACTAATATATGGGAGAATGTGAGTGTTGGTGGCACCCTCTTACCATTTTTCTGAGTCCTCAGAGTTTTCAAGAATGTTTAAATGACATAGAAGATGTGTAATCCTCAATAAAATACAACCTAAAATAAACAGAATTAGGATGAAATTAAATATGGGGAGTTTGAGGATTCAATATTTGACCAACTTGAAAGATTGCTAGATAATGTGGACGGTCATTGAGAGTTGGTGCAAACTCTCTCTTTAGAATAACAATTGTGACTTTTCAGGTCTTTTTATTTGTGAGACCCTTTGTTAAGTGACTTTGCCTTTTTAACATGTTTAACCCTCATTCAAACACATAAGACGGTATTTTTTTTAACTTTTATATTGTGAAATATAACACATATACAAAAAAGCAATAGATTTTCAAGTACATTGTTAACAAGTAGTTATAGAACAGATTTTTAAGTTTGGTATGGGTTACAGTCCTACGGTTTTTAGTTTTTTCTTCTAGCTGCTCCAAGACCCTGGAGCCCAACAGGAATATCAAATATCAATGTAATGATTCAGCAATCATACTCACATGTTAAATCCTACACACAAGCTAGGTATTTTTAACTTCTGCTTTACAGAAAAGGAAACAGAGGCCAGCAAAAGTTAAATAACTTTCATTGGGCTTATAAAAGGGAGCAAGGATGTCAATGCAGGACTGCGTGAATCAGGTTCCAGAGGAGTCTCCCCAGGGAGGCTTCTGTGGTGGGTTGTTGCCTGGAAAAGGAACGGACAAGATAGATAAATGACATTTGAATGTGACCTTCAGCCCAGAGAGGAATCTCTATTTGAAAAAGAACGAGTTACCAGAATAGAAACACTGAGCAGTATGTAGTATGTTTGAAGCCATTGAGGGGTTACCCAGGACCAGATCTCAGAAATATCTACCTCCGAGTCCTGTGATAAGATGGAGCAACCAGTTTCTCTGAGTTCCTTTTATCTCTTTCTAGGTTAGTCCCAGCAGGGTTTCCTCCTCTCAGTTACTGTCCTCTAACCTTGCCTATCAATTATGTACTGCCTTGCTCTGGGGTTGTGATATTTGAAAGGAGTTACAAGTCAGGCTGTGAGGTTTTACCAGAATTTTCTGGGTACTTGCCTCAGTTTTCTGCCTAATCTTTGCTCTGGAGCCTTGGTTATGGGCGTTTTTTCTTTTGCATCAGCAGTGGAATAACCTAAGTCACTCAAGGTCATTGCAGAGCTTCAGAAGGCTTAGTAATGAACAGGAATTCATGAAATCAGGCCTGTACCAGTTACTTAGACCAAATGAAATACCGGTTCAGAGACTATTTGGATGTTCTGTTGAGGTTTTGTCTGGGTTCAAGCTTTCAAAAATGCATAGATTAAGACAAAAAAGAAATGTGACTTCAGCCTTGAATTGGCTCATGAGGTGTGCTTTTTAAAACACTGACTTGGTCACCCGTTCACACGGGTGAGGCAAAAAAACAACATTTGGGTTATACTAATTTGATTCGCTTTAGCTTTCAGAAGTAGTTAAGTTAAAGTTACTGTGTTTGCCATTTTCAGACAGCCAGATGAGGGGAAAAGAAAAGTACTTTCAGAACTCAGAGATTCAGAGAATTAGCTAGGAAAAATGGAATTTTTATGTCCTGAAGAGGGGCTTAAGAGGCAGATGACTATAAATAGCATGTTACAGGAGAAGTTACTGGTTACTTAATACTTTTCAGTTACAATAGTACTTTACTTTTTTTAACTTTAAAATAGTTTCTTTTTATTGTCTAATACAACATATATACAAAGCAAAGAAAGAAAGAAGCAATAGTTTTCAAAGCACTCTTCAACAAGTAGTTACAGGATAGATCCCAGAGTTTTTCATGGGCTACCATATTAGTATTCTTACAGACTTAAAGACCAAATGGTAATCTCTCTTATGTCAAGGCAATGGTGAGATTATATTCATTTCAGAAGTCCTGGATGAGGCTATAGAGATTTTTGTAGCAAATCTGTTACATGTTTACCCAAACACATTTTCTTACCTCCTGGGAAGACAGCTAGGTTGTGGCCACAAACCAAGTTCTGGCCCATGAAACGCAGGCAGAAGAGATATACATTACCTTTGGGCCTGTCTCAGAAAACCTCCTTATATTTTTTAAAAAGTTGTAATAGTGATCAGATATCGAGTGGAGACATGAATGTAGCTGATCTGGATAGGACTAAGGTGTATCAGAAACATATCGTTCATGTTTTAAAACTTCAACTTCTGTGGGAGATTAAAGGGAGAGATGTTTATTGGGTGCAAAATTTATATTTTGGGTAGTGCATTTACCTAAATAAACTTGTACGGTCAGTTTATTTAACACCATAAGTGCATGGAATCTTGAATAGGGCGTGAGATCATGTTGGTTTGTCCAGGTTAGTGTGATGCCCTAATATATCCCAAAGTAATTTGGGCAGTGAATAAAGAAGTATTGGAAAGTCCCCTTGGGGAACTGAGAAGAAAGTAGAAAATATTCAACTTTCCCATTTAGGGAATTTCTGATATTCTCGCAAACAATGGGGACAACCAAATCAATAGGCTGAACCCTCAATCTTGGGATTTGCCCCGTGAAACTTATTTCTGCAAAGGATAGGGTAAGCCTACTTAAAATTAGGCATAAGAGTCACCCCCAGAAAACGTCTCTTGTTGTTCAGATGTGGCCTCTCTCTCTAAGCCAACTCGGCAGGTGAATCACTGTCCTCTCCCCTACATGGGACATAACTTCCAGGGTGTAAATCTCCCTGGTAGCATGGGACGGAACTCCCAGAATTCAGCAGGACCAGGTGTCATGGGATTGAGAAAGGCTTTTTGACCAAAAGAGGGAAGAGAGAAATGAGACAAAATAAAGTTTCAGTGGCTGAGAGATTTCAAACAGAATCGAGAGGTTATCCTGGTGGTTAATCTTATGCATTATATAGATATCCCTTTTAAATTTATGGTATATTGGAGTGGCTGGAGAAAAGTACTTGAAACTGTAGAGCTGTGTTCCAGTAGTCATGTTTCTTAAAGATGATTGTATAATAATATAGCTTTTACAATGTGTGATTGTGAAAACCTTGTGTCTGATATGCCTTTTAGCTAGGGTATGGACAAATGAATAAAAAATATGGATAAAAATAAACAATAGAGGTAACAAAAGTTAAAATAAATTGGGTAGATGGAAATACTAGCGGTAAATGAGAAGGAGGAGTGAGGGGTATGGTATATTAAGGGTTTTTCTTTTTTATTTCTTTTTCTGGAATGATGCAAATGTTTGAAAAAATGATCCTGGTGATGAATACACAACTATGTGATGATGTTGTGACCATGTATGGAATATTTGCATGTTAAAAATGTTTGTATGTTTGTATATTGTTTTAATCAATAAAACTATTTTTTAAAAACCCTCATTATTTTCCATATTCTCTCTGACCTCCATCCTCTCACTAGTTACATATGACAAGGGACAACTCGGAGACCCCAGTTATTTTAGAACCACAAGACTGTTAAAACCTAGACCCCTGAATGACACTACAGAAAGTCACTTACCTAAAAGGTATAACCACATAGAGCATTGAGTGAAAGAGAAATAAACTTTTATTGTGTTAAGCTAGTGACATCTTGGGATTTGTTATAGCAGCTAGTTTTACTTAATCTAACTAATTAAGAAATGGTCTTTACAATCAAGGTAAAGGAAAGTAATTTTTATTATTAGGTCTGGATAAATAAAACTGCATCACTTTTCATAAGTTAAAATGGAGCTGAATTGAGATCTCAAAATCTGTACTTTTTCTATTGTTATGGCATGTAATACAAGATCAGTTGAAAATTCAGTCAGTTGATCATTGTATTTGTAATTATATCCAACTAGTTTGTCTGATATTTAAATTAAATTAATTGATGTTTAGATTCAAAAGGCTAGTTGTTTGGTGGCAGAAAAATTTTCAAGGCTTTGTTATGTTAGGCATCTCAAAATTTTATTTTTGGCCTATTTTCAACAACAGAACAACAAACAGAATTCTTTTTCTTTTTAAAACTTCAGTCTGTCTTAGGACATTTTAATATTCAATTTAAAGTAACAATATTTACCATAAAAAGCTCACTGAAACTTTCTCCAATTTAATTTATTCACGTACCCAATCTTTCGTTACCTAGAGAAATGTTCAAGTGAGTCTAGAATCTTTGGGTAAAAATGATAGGGAATATGATGTAAGATAGTGATTTTATAGCATTCATTACAAGATTATTCTGTGAAACAAAAGTAGTAATAGTAATAAGAACAAATGGGCTTTCAAATAATCTTAAGATATGATAGAATGGAATTTTTTCACTAACTCTGAGTGGTAGAACTTGGATGTCTTTTGAAACACAAATTGGAAGGTACTTATCAAACAAGGTTAATTTATTCTGGGTCTACACCACAAAATGGCTTCAAACTTTTTAAAGTAAGTCATTTGAGTACTTTAAAAATGTCTGGTGTATGGTAACCTTCTTTAGCAAGTTTATATGAGAATTAGGTGGCATCCCAACAGCATCTTGGGATTTCTTACCATATCAAAGCGAACCAACTCTGCTTTCAAGCTTTAATGAGATAGTTTATGTAATTGAAGTATTTTAAATTACCATGTAGTACAGCATGAAAAAATCACTGTTTTCATTAGCTGAACTCTTTCTGTTAGCCCAAACTAAAAGTCCTGATACTGAAGCATGGTATAATTAATGCATTGTTAAACATGTTAAACAGCAGGTCACAGAGGAATTTAAATGAAAGAATTCACCTAAAATAGCAAGATTTTGCCATAACCATTATTCTTTGGCATCAATATTGTATCACTGACTCTACCAAGCCAGAGGAAATAGCAATCAGAAATAGGCCTCATCTATACAAATAAAAAACTAATAATTGTGGCATCACAATTCAGTCATTTTCTTTGTCCTTGTAGGTAATGCAGCTCTCCTGTCAATGCACAGGCACAGTGGATTGCCTTAGACATGTTCCACTTAAAAGTGCTTCTTAGAGCTTTTTTGATGAAGAAAATAGACTTATCATGACTTAAGAAGAGCTCATTCATAGTCAACTGGGGAAAATTCATATAACATTTGCCATGATTGTCTTCCATTGAATTAACTGGTCATCTAACAGTAGAATATCAGGCTGAAATTTCCCATCACTTAAAATCTGGTCCATCTCAGTATGAACCACTTCTGTATTTAAGCATGAACAAGTATCCTAAGAATCATGCTCCTTGCTCAATTGATTGATGCGTCATGAGCTAGAATGTATGGCATATTAAAGAAGTTACATAGCAGAGGGGGTGGGAATCCCCTAATTTCACTTAAGGGCACAGTTTCCTTTAATATATTAAATGAATAAATATCTCTATCTTTTTCCCTAAGATATTCAGTACAAAGATAAGTCCCGTTAATGTGCTTAGTTTAATAGATAATCGTTTTTCTTGTCTTTTTTCTTTCCCTTTATACCCACCTTTTTGATTAACAGCATCCTCTCCCAAAGTCTTCAATTTGCAAAACATCTGATTGAAGGATTGAAAAATAAGATTTATCAAGAAGAGGGATGATTTAGTGTCTTCAAAGAGTCTGAAAGTCATGGGAAGAATGATTTCTTGCTCTTCATTTTCAAATAGAAGAACATTTAAATAAATGGTTTCTCACTGTAGCTATGAGTCAGATGTTTTATTTGAAAGAATCATTTGCATCCAACTATAGCCAAAGAGGAATTCAGGTTTAAGAAGGAACATCGGGCGGGCCATGGTGGCTCAGCAGGCAGGAATGCTTGCCTGTGATGCCAGAGGACCCGGGTTCTATTCCCGGTGCCTGTCCATGTTAAAAAAAAAAAAAAAAGAAGGAACATCATAGAAATTGTTTCCACTAAGTGGGAGTGAAAGTTGATGTGGGTTGATGAGACGGCCCACACGTCTTGCCTCAAATACTGCACCTCTTCCAACACCCATCAGTGTGGTGAGGCACGAGTTTTTATACCTCACGAAAGAGGCAATGTTCAGGGCCAAATAGGGCAAGTAAGAGTAGGTTCATTTTAAAACTAAGTTTGTGCTCTCCTCTGCAGAGGAACCTCTCAGATACCTCTTTGTATGATCCTATGACGTTAACTCTGTAGTTTTAGGTATAAAAATGAACATTCACTTAGAATTAATATGAGAAAAAATAACAGATTTATCACAAACATCATGAAATCTAGAAAACAGCAATTTTTTTTTAAAATTAGAGAACAAACCTGAATGCACCTCTTTAAAATACTTTGGACTGCATACTTCTCATAGGAAAATCATGCAGAAAATACAGAATTCCCATACACCTCTCTCACACACAATTTTTCCTATCATTAACATTTTACATTAGTGTGGTACCTTTGTTACAATTGATAAAATATTATTATATTTGTACTATTAACTATAGCCACAGTTTAAAGTTCATTCTGTGTTGGACAGTTCTATGAGTTCTTTTCCTAATAACTTATATACAACCTAGAATTTCCCATTTTATCCACTTTCAAATATACAATTCACTGGTGTTGACTGCATTCCATTTGATATTGGCTTTGCTGTGGGTCAAGAAAAGAATAATACTCAACTCTGTTGATTGAAAAATGGTTTGGGGTGGGTCATGGTGGCTCAGCAGACAGAGTTCTTGCCTGCCATACTGGAGACCCAGGTTTGATTCCCGGTGCCTGCCCATGCAAAAATAATAAATAAATAAAGTGGTTTAAGATGGATTTTTAGAAATTACATACAGAGTATTAGCAATAGAAAAGAGCATTTCTTTGCATTTTTAGTGCTTTGGTTTTACGCAAAGGAATAGTTATAACTTGAGAAAAAAATTGTTTTCATAGGTTAGGTATATAATTTGGCAATAATTTGAGGAATGTTTTTCTTTGCTTCTCTGTAATTTTTGTGGGATATTAATTTTGTTGGTCTGTTTTGTTTCATAATTAAATGTCCTAGATGCTTTTCTGCCAATACTCATTCTAATAGTTAAGTTCCAAAGTCTTTCCAATTTATACAAGGTGTAGCTATGGACAGGCGAGATGGACCCAGTAATCTTCATTTCATTAGTTTCCTTATACTTCTTACATTTTTTGTACAGTATGTATATGATTTTGAGGGTTCTCTTCCTAAAATAGAACCCTCCCACAGAAATTTTTTCCTCCCACAGAAAAAGTATTAGTGCACTATGAAATATGTCAATTCTTTTTTTCTACCATGTTATAAACTACAAAACTGGAAACTTTGATGTTTTGATTGTTAGTCCCTTGAGTACTGTATTCAGTTGGAGTTTTATTTTCCCATCCCTAATCCAGGCTGATGTTCTTTTTTTGCAATTCAATCTCTGTTGCTTTAATCATTTTGGATTGTGCCAATGGCTTCTCAGTAAGAAAAGAAATAGGGAGCCAGGCTTGGCATGGGACAAGTCTCATCAGCAAGAGTAAGACATTACCTATGAGTCTATGCACAAAACAGCCCACTGTCAGATTAATGAGGCACATGTTTTAATCGTTAAGAAACATCACTATGTGGATTCTTTGCCTCTGTTCTAATCATTTCTATGTTTTTACCAGAGAGATCATCAAATGCTTTAATTTCAGAAGTCATCCCATTTCACTGCAAAGAACAGCATCTATGTGGGGCAGAAATAAATATTTCAGGTCCTAAGAAATGCTAAATAGCTTTGTGCATCAAGGCTTATTGAAATTTATAACTATTTCTTTGTCCTTCAATGCATGATTTTGGAGGGACAGGTCTGTGACAAATGGAGCAAATGGAGCCAGCATGGGTTTCAATTTGTAAAGAGTTGAAGTAGAATTGGGGAAACATATGTCCAGGCTGCTGAGGTGGAAATGGATTATTTCATAGACTTTGGGCAGCATTTAAACTGGGCGAGTTGAAAGAGACACTGCTGACTAAGCCAGCAGGTGCTCTGCTCATTTTGCCTCAGCTAGAAATTGCTTTGTGCAAACTTTCAACTCGCAGGTGGTATCTGGTTGGCAAATGTTGGCAAGAAATTGTGGTGTTCTCAGGAGAGTTCATTGTGAGCGGATCAGAACATCGCTCTGAGACCTGATTTTTCTAATGAAGTCATGTTCAGAAAAGACTGTAAGCATTTTAGTACCATTTGAATTTCTCCTCAGATATGTAGGTTATGCCTAAGTGAAATCTAGAGCATAGGTTCAGAAAGACAAAAATCTAACTACTAGTTAAATTGCTCAGGATGTCAAATACATGTCTTAACTGATTTTTCACTGAATTTATTAAATTAAATCATTTTATGAACTCTGTGGAAGTGTCACATTGCCCAATGTGTTACCACAGCGTGCATTCGCAATTCTTCATAGCTTTTCTTATATGGACTAATAATCTTTATTTCATTAGTTTCCTTACACCTCTTTCATTTTGTATACAGTATATATATGATTTTGAGGGTTCTCTTTTAGGAACCCTGAAGAAATTCCTCCCACAGGAAAAGTATTAGTGTATAAGTTGTTCTTATATATATACTATTCAACTGTGAGCTTTTAGAGGGTTGAGCCAGTTACATATTTACCTTTGTGTCCTCAAGCTTTCACATAGTAGATGCTGCCCTAAAGATTACAGAGCAGAATTAATGGTGAAGGGATAAACAGAGAGTTTCTACTTTACTTTCTGGAAATGTAGGGGATAATGGAGAGAGTTCAGAAATACAAAATTGTAAATTTACAAGGAGTCTCCAAGATCACCTAGTTTAATACCCTTATTTTTCAATTGAGGCAGAGAGGTCAAATGACTTGCTCAAGGTCACTTAGTTGGTAGCAGAGCCAGGATAGGGAGGAGATTGAACTAGCATTTACCAAAAGCTGCTGTAGACTAGGCATTGTGCTATCCGATAAGATAGCTACTGTCCTCACATGCCTGCAGGCACTTGAAATATGGTGAAAGACTAAGAATTAAAGTTTTAGTTTTATCTAATTTTAATTTAAAAACTTAAGCACTGTAAAATTTTTATGATTTTTGTTTAGGTAGGACTACATTTCATTTTAATCACTGAAAATGTGTTGTAAGTGTAAAATACGTACTGGCTTTGGGAGACTTCTAAAAGAAAGCAGAGATCTCAATCGTTTTTCTATTGATTGCTTCCTTGGAGATGTGATATGCCCAATTGTGTAACTTTTGATTGGAAGGTTTCCATGGAGGTGTGTCTCACTGGAACCCTTTAAGAGAGGGCCATTTTGGAAAAAGCTTTAGAGCCTATGCAGCCAGAGACCTTTGGAGATGAAGAAGGAACACACCCCTAGGGGAACTTCAGGAAACAAGGAGCCTGGAGAGAAAGCTAGCAGACATCACCATGTTCGCCATGTGCCTTTCCAGTTGAGAGAGAAACCCTGAACGTCATTGGCCTTCTTGAACCAAGGGATCTTTCCCTGGATGCCTTAGATTGGATATTTCTATAGCCTAGCTTTAATTTGGACATTTTCACAGCCTTAGAACATGTGAACTTGCAACTTAATAAATTCTTCTTTTTAAAAGGCTTCCATTTCTGTTATATCTCATTCTGGCAGCTTGCAAAGTAGAGCATGGGTTAAATGAAATGTATAATTACAATTACACCCACGTGTTTCTTTTCATTTTAAATGTGGTTACTAGCAAACTTAAAATGGCATGCTTTATATTTTCATTGGGCCGGGAGCTGTGCTAGAATTTTGACATATATTATTTCATTCATTTCTCACAATGCTCTCTCCATTTTACTCTCTCCAATTTACTGATATGGAAACTGGGGGCTGAGAGGGGTTAAGGGATTTGCACAAATCAAACTGCTAGGAAATGGCAGAATGAAGACTGATATGAAGTCTGGTTGACTTTAAAGCCTGTACTCTTTCTAGCCCTAATTTGACAGATTCTGCTTCAGAATCCAAATGTAATTGAGACATATGAAACTGAATTTTATATTCCAATAGAATGATTCACCATTCTTGCACTTATTTTGGCTGACTACTTCATAGGAAAAAATGGTGAAATTCCTTGACTGATCACTGCAGAATTTAAAGTGGTTTACCTCAAGGTTCTCAGTTCTCTGTTCTACATGTGTCTCTTCCAGAACATTCTGAAAACCAGACACATGTAACTAATTTACTTCAGGGAATTTTCTTATATTTTTGTTTGCCTCATTTTTTATTTTTTTTTAAAAGTAAGTTTCTAACAATGTTTGTGCTTCTGGTTGATTAAAATCATACATGAAGCTGATTTAGCCTTTTTGCTGATTCATCCATTTCTTTCCATGAGATTTAGTTCATGTGTTTTGGAAAAGGGCTATCATTATTTATTTTGAAGCTAAAATTATTTATTTGGGAAATTAAAAAATTTAAATAGATATTATATTGTATTCTAATATTTGCATTGCCTTTGTTTCCAATATAGGTTTGCTTTTTAGCCCAGGGAAGGAAAATGAAAAGATAATCTGGCAGCTGTCTGCAGAGTGTGTTTTCTGTACTGGCGGCCTCAAGGTGATTCTTACTTGTTGCTATCTGAGACTTGAAAATTCCACTACGAATTTGCTCTGAGCTCTAACATTGGGTAGATACAGATGCCTAAACATGTGGCCCCCAAAATTCACATCCACGAACCCCTAAACATAGGTTTTGATGAAAGGATAGTAGGCTCTGTCCAAAGACTGTGAATTCACTGAGTACCTGAATTTGTAGAAAGAACTGTACTCTCCTCGCAGCTCTCCTACTTATAAAGGGACTTGGTATCATTTTAGTGCCACTGCCTTTGTCGTCAATAGAGGGCACCAAAGGACAGAGAAGTATTTATTGATAGATTTTGTTTGTTTGTTTGTTCATTTTTCCTCAGCTCAAATTCGCTACTTTTCTTTTAAAAAATTCTTTGAAAAGTACTGCCATCCATATGTGTAATGTCTCCTTTGCCCGTTCATGGCCAAGCTGAGCAGGGCACAGGCTGAAGCGGAGATACAGGATATGAGCGGCCTCCGAGACTGAGACAGAACTCCCAATTCCCAGGCACTTTCTTTTACCACGTGGCATGGTCCCTGTTTCCCCAGCTAGGACTCTGGTCTGCAGCTTCACTTGCACTGATCCCTTAATTATTTAGCAATTTAATTCCTTTAGTGGAAAGTAAATTGACTTAGTAAATATTTACATTTCTGACATAAGGGAGGCACTTTATTAGTTTCTGGACAAACTATTAAAGTGGGTATTTATTTTACCTACTAGGTGAGATAAATACCTACTTTAAAACTATTAAAGTAGACCGGCCTGCAGGCAACCTGCAGTCTAGCGGGCAATGGAGTGACCCAACAGTCGCGCAGACAGACCCTAAAAAGTGACCTTGACTAAATGGTGCTTGAGCTGAGAGCTGAAGACTGAATCAAAGTTAACTATAAGGAGAGCTAAGGAAGATTCCAAGCAGAGGGAACTGGAGGCTCTTCGTATGTGAGTCAGGAGGCAGCAAGCTTTCCTGGAATGGAAAGAAAGCCAGGTGGCTGGAACCTGGAGGAGGAGAACAGAGGGGCTAGGGCTGGATAGGGAGCAGGCAAGTGTCATGCAAGGACTTCCAGGGCAAAGGAGTTTGGGTTTTGTTGTATGTGCAACATAAAGCCCTTGAAAAGTGCATGAGCGATAGGATCGGATTTGGACTTTAATAAGGATTACTCTAGCTGTTTCAGGGAGACTAGACTAGAAGAGAGCAAGGTCAGAGGAGGTGCCCACCAAGGTTCAGATGAAAGATTAGGATGACTTGCGCCGGGGTTGTGAAGATAGAATTTGCAAGCCTTAGCTGTAAACCGGGTGGGGTGGGGAAGGAGAGGGTATTGATAACGATAATTCTTAGGCTTTCACAGGTTAAGTTTTTCAAACGTAGAAAACACAGAGGGTAGTGACTAGGAAGTGTTATTATTGATGTGATATGGAAACCAGGAATTTAAACATGAGACAGTAATTTGATGGATAATCTTAGTCCAGGTTATTGGTCTTTGTATCAAATCTCCAAACTTCTCTGTCATCATCTGAACACCTCAAGAAGAGCTGGGAGTTAACAACATTGTAACACGGTATCTAAATACATGCCTGATACCAATGTACATGCATAGAAAAACATTCTGGAAGAATATAATTAAACTATTAACTATGGTGATTTTTGAAGGGGTGAGATGAGAAAGATGGCCAATTTCAAGTTAAGACGCTACTTTGTTTGAATATTTAAAAGTAAGCCTTAATTGGTCTTCTCATTAGAAAGACCCATAAAATCACCACCATCACCAGCAGAAAGCTTTTGGCTGGGAAATTTAAAGCCCTTTGTGGAGCCCCCAATAATGTTCCACCTCCATTAAACCTCGCTCCTGAAATCTAGAGAGCTTTTCCGTTTTGGGACCTTCTAGCCCCAGAGAGCATAGATTTCTCTCCCTGCAGCTCATTAGAGATGCTTGGAAAATCATCTCAAGGACTAGCTTTAGAAGCCCTCCCAGCCCCCTTTGATCTTTTCAGTAGCAAATGTTATTATTTGTAGCACAACCATCCAGTTTTTAGGTGAGGCTAAAACAGAGCCATTCCAAGGTGCTTTTGAGACTCCCTGAACTCGAACAAATGACTCATCCTTCTCCCAACTGATGTATCAGCTCAGTTACATCCCCAGGGATGTCATTTCCATTTGCTTGGTAAATAATTAGCCTGGCTGCCTTTGGCTATAGAAAGGATTATAAATATTTTAAGTGCACTGTAAGTGATTGACGGTCTCTATTTGATGTCATCCATGCCTTGCAATGCTCTGGGTGAAAATTTACCTCTAACTACAAAACATCCTTGGGCAGATAAAGATTCTAAGCAGTCAGAAGAAGAAACTGTCATTTAGGTTGCTATGGTCAATGGGAATTCACAAGCAGGCTATGATAAGCCAGGAGTTTCACCCTATCCTATTTTAGCTCACACCTCACACCAGTCACTCTCTCACCATGAGAGAAATACAGGACCCCATTTCCTAAGAAGACCATTTATGTGTTTATAGGAATTTAAAAATAATTCATTGCACAGTAAGTTATGTGGAACATAAAAATTCCCATTATGTAATTGATTACAATCTTGCAGCGAGTTCTTTGTGATTGCTATGAAAACCCAATGTCCACCTAGAGCACATCAGTACCTGAGTAGTGGCACTGAGGACCTGGTAAGAACCACTGCCCTAGCCAGAGAGGGCAGGGAGTCTGGAGGACAGAAGCCAGCGTCAGGGGAGAGGGTGCATCCACATCCTTGCCGAGCATTTTGTTCTCAACTCTTTCAGTGTGACTTCTGATTAAAATGGCAACATATGCTTATTGATTCACAAAGTGCAATGATGGCGTGGTGTTCAATGTGAATGGGGTCTGTACTCCCCCCCCGCCCCAGAGATAATCACCGTTAAGGTTTAATATATATCTTTGCTATAAATAGGTTCCTACTATGCTCATTATTTTGCAGCTTGCTGATTTTATTCAACAGTGTAATGTGTTCCACTTTCCTAGGAGGAAAAATCTGAAAGAATGTATGGTAGCCCATGACAAACTTTGGGATCTGTCCTGTAACTACTTGTTGAAGAGTGCTTTGAAAATGATTGCTTTTTTCTTTTTTCTGCATTGTATATATGTTATATAATAAAAATTTTTAAAAAAAAGATAGCATATTTAAGTTTCTGATACATAATACCAAATTACACTCTCATCAGAAGTATATGAGAGTACTATTTTCTATCTAAGCCAAGAGAAAGCATATGAATCTTTTAACTTTGCCAATTTGTTAGGCAAAAAAAAATGTATTTTTGCTTTAATTTTAATTTTTATTAAAATATTAATGAAATTTTTATTTCTGTGTTGTTTTTTATTTTATTTTTTTGTTTTTTTTTTCAGTTTAGTTTGTGAAAATTCATGTGTCCATTTTCTATTAGCATTATGTACTTACTTGACTTTTTTTCTTCAGAGGATTGCTTTTTTAATCTGTTAGGCTATTTTGAGTTATAAGTAACAGAAAACCCAAATCAAATGGTAGAGTGGTACAAGGTTGATGGATTCATCAGATAAATGCATCATCAGTCACCCTCCATGCTTTCACGTAGCCTTCCTCATGGTTGCAAGATGGCTGCAGCAAATCTAGCCCTCACATGCAAATGCAACAACAGCCAGTGGGAAGGGAGAGGCTGTTTCTTCCTACCTGGTTATCTGTATCGTTGAAAGAAGTCTTTCCTGGATACTCCCCTCTTCCCCCCAAAGCTTACTCTCACTTCTCACTGGACACAGCCCCATCACATGTCCAATCCTAAATAAGTCAGTTGCAAGAGGAATGAGAATTCCATGAGTGATCTAAACTATAACAATTTACTCCTACGGCTAGGGCAGGGGGACACCTCCCCTGATGGCTAGATGAGGAAATCAACAGAATTTGCTGGAGATTGAGGATGTGTAGGGGAACCCTGGGAGATCAGACTGGAAAGACAGGGAGGACTGGAGAGGGAAAGACCAGGGGAGCCAGTTAGGACATTTAAGTAGGAGCTATCATAGACAGAGAGGCTGCTAGAAAGCCACTTCATAATCTAAATTAGAGATGATTAAATTCAATATGCACTGTTGTCGTGTTCTGTGACATATGCGGAAGGTACTTGGCATACAGCAAAGACTAAAGTAGACTTTATAGATATTATTGTCCAGCATTTTGATTTTTCTTGAATCAAAATGACTCCATTGCACTGATAAGCATAAAAATAACATTTTCAATGACTAATAGTTATTGAGAACTCACTATAACTGGACATTTGTTTTAAGCACTTCACATGTATCGACCTGTTTAATCCTCCCCAAAACCTTAGAATTAGGTACTTCTATTATCTCTATTTACAGGTGAGGAGACTGATGCACGGAGAGGCAACGTTACTTTGCTCCAGGTCAAAGAGCCAGTTTAGATGGGCGAGACAGGACTCAAGCCCAGGAGTCCTGAAGGGTAGTAAAACAAACCCTTCAGAAGCGAGAACGTTAGTAATACGAGCAATGGGCGGGAGTGGATGCAGTAGAAAGGGAAAAGCAAGTCACTATTTATATCTGGCAATTACTGAAGGTTTACACTGATGGACTGTGTTAAGTGCTATTTACACTTAAGCTTACTTAACTCTCTCAACTCCATAAAATACATATTTTATTCCATCAGTGAGGACATTGAGGCTTAAAGATGTTGTCACTTGCCAAATGTCAATGTGGTATTTGAACTCAGGTCTTTAAAACTCGAAATCTAGTGAGACTCATCACTCCACTCTATTAATATGAAAATTATTTTTTAAAGAGAAGGCAAGGAATTCATAAAAGATCACTAAAGGATTTAAAGATGTACTAGTGCTCCTTTTTTTCTTTTTTAATTGAAGAACATCAAGAAAGTCAAGTTTTAAGTGTGTTACTGTACTTCGGCCAGTCTGAGTTGACCTTTGCACAGATCATGGTACCAATTAGACATGATTCTCTGAATGTGGTTGATTTTAGGATTTTTTTTCATTTTTTTTTTTTTTTCACATGGGCAGGCACCAGGAAACGAACCTGTGTCTCTGGCATGGCAGGTGAGAACTCTGCCTGCTATGTCACCATGGCCCGTCCTGTACATAGGATATTGAAAATTGTTTTTATTGAAGGGACCTAAAGCCAGGCTAGAGACACCCTCTTTCCAAACACTTTATTCAAGAAAGAAGTCATGCATATTAAGCCTTTACTATGCATTTATAGTCTCTCTCCATGATGCTTTTGTGCATAGAAGAGGCATCTTGCATTTATCAATTTCTTAGATGAATGCAAATTAGTTTTAATTTGTATAAACATCCAGCCAAATCCCTGCCACCCATTCTCACAAGCCAGGAGCTCCACCAGACCCCACAGCACTCCACTGTGGTCCCCGTGGGAGAGAGGCCTGCTGCCCTGCAGAGCTAGGGAGCAACAACTGCCTGGAGGCTTTTTGTTTTTTTTCTTTTCTTTTCTGTTTCCAGGGAGATTCCCTCAAGCCCTTGTCCAGATGTTAATGTGGCACATGTTGCTTTGGAGTCTTGACTTTTCAAATCTTCTTTTCTTTAGCAGAACTGGCTGGAGCAAAGAAAATTGCTATGGGGTATTATGATTTCTTTTTCTTCTAAGCTGAGTTGAATCCAGCCAATATTAGCAGTGACCAAAGTCACTGCCATCTGTCAGTTGTGGGTGGCCCAAACCAGTGGGCTCCTTCTTCTCCCAGTGGACAGGTAGCTTGCAGTGGAAACACCAGCACACCACATCTGGAACTTATTGGCAGACTCAAGAGAGAATTCAGAAGTGGGATCAGTCACAGAGATAGAATGCCCTGCTTTTTCTTGGAGCTGGTATCTCTTGGGCTCAAGCCTGTGGCCAGTGGGTATAACAACTAAAGAAAGTTTTCCAACAATATAGTCCAACTGAACATACTTTTATGAAGCACAACTTCTACCAAAAATGGAGAGAAAGAAAAAAAAGAAAAAAAACCCCCAAACCAAACACACCCAAACCAACTCACTTTATGCATGCCACGGAAAATAAAATTGCCTGCCATGAAGATTTTTGGATTTAAATTGTTGCCAATTCTAAGAGAAGAGGTAGAGTAGCTGCTTTAGAGATAACCAGTATTCTAACAAAATAACAAGGACTAATACTATAATTAGTAAACAGAGGTGGGACAACTCTTGCTTCCTCTTCCTTAGCTATATAGAGATTACCAGGGGAATGAGAATGGCAGGATGGGAAAAAAAATAGAAAACATATAAGGAAATAACTTTATAAATAGTCAGAATTATAGTATTGTTTTGCATTAGAATGGTAAAAATAGCTGCACATAGATTTTGAAAGTATTTTATTTTGTAATATTTTATATACATATAAGTGTCTCAAGTTTAATTCATCAGAATTTAAATTTACATGCATAAACGTTCAATATACACTCAATTTCAAATATAAACTATGGCTATTATTATAGAAATAGTAAAGAATTTGGATGAGTGAAGGGAATGGGAAACCGTTTTTGAAAAATTGCCTGATGAATCCATGGAGAGGCCAAACAGGTTGTTAGAGATACGTGTCATGCAGTCACCCAGGGGCTTACGTTCCTACGTTTTCCCCTGGAGCTCTGCACGCGGGGTGGAGGCAGTATGCAGCACAGGGGAATTCATGGGCTCTGGCATCAGGCATACGAGCAAAGGGCAGGAGTGGGTAACTCCTGACTGTTACTTCGTAGCTATGTAACTTTGGGTAAATTACTTAAACTTGCTGAAGCTTTATTTTCCTCACTTATGGAATGAAAGTTGTTAACTCCTTCGGTGGCGGTCTACTGTGAGGATGAGATAAGATAATGGTATTAAAGCACCTAGTGCCTGGCCAAGGTTATTTTGTTTCCTCTCTGTACTCTGTAGGTGTTAAAAGTCAAGGTCATCATGTTAATACACAGGTTTCTCAGACATAACTTGTCTCTGAAAGGGTGGAATCTGGTCTCTTCTGCCTTGCACTGCTTTTTTTTCCTTCTCCTTTCATTTTTTTTTTCTTTTTCTAATAATAATATAATTGCACAGCCTTCATGGAAGAGCTGATTCACTTTAAGCGTTCCTTTTCCTTAGCCCAACGGTCTAGCCTAATGTGAATTCAATGAAGAAAACTTTTCCTAATTGCTGGAAGAAATTCATAAGCCACACGGCTCGATCCCCACCCTGACCCGCTCCCCTTCCCCTCCCACCCTCGGTGGAGAATGGAGGAGAACCGGACAGTGAGGAGACTGGTCATGAGATGATTTAGAGTCAGTTAGGAATTGTGCTTGTCTGAACCTTAGCCTAGAGGCCACTCTGTCCCAAAGTAATTGGGAGTTAAATGGATATTAATTCTGCCTCCGAATTACCGTTGTGCTTGTGTGGACTGGTCCGATTCACTTCCTCACACACTGTGTAGCACTGTGTCTTCATGGACTCCTGCGTGTCTGTGAGTTTCTCCGGGTATGGACGAGCTGGCTGGTTTTGTACCTTTCATGGTGCCAACATCACATCGGGGCATCTAGCAAGCAGTTGATAAATAATGGATGAACAAGTGAATGAATTAATGAATGACATCTAGAACAGTATTTCTCCACTTTTTAAAACCTATGTCATCTTATCTTTTAATCCACATCACCCTCCCTTCAAATGTGGTATTCTTCTAAAAGAAGCTTACCCTGAAAGCGGTATTTCTCCGTTATCTTGGCACTTACAACTTTGTTGAGCTTCACTTTTTCTACTTTTTTTCCCCCAAAATTATACATTTGAAAAATAGTATGGAGCCTGCTCTTTCAAATGTCCCCTCCTGCCCAAAGATCTGATATGCATCCCCTCCTACCCTTATTTCCCCACCTCCCAACCCCAGCCATAGAAATATCTGTACCATTTTAGTTAAGAGACCTTGGAAAAGCAAGGCCATCTCTAAGCAAAAATCTTTTGACTGATACCTAGTTCTGGGCCAAGTAAAAGCTCTGTTAGTTTCTAAATATGAATACTTTCGATAATGGCGCAAATGACAGTTTTGGGAAAAAAACAGTCATGCCCTACCATCACCGAGGATATTTAGTAGTTCAAAACTGAATTTAAGTTCAAACCTCCTAAGAAGGGACCCTGTAGCCTATGCTGAGATAGAATGCCTGGGATTCTTCAATCATTTTTCCTTAAATATCTGTCCAGTTTATGCCCACGCATGTGCTTTTGAAGTAAAAATGAATCGTATTCTTTTCCTGACTCAGGCATTTAATATTATTAGTGAAGACAGAATAGCCAGAGTTTAATTTTTTTGAATGCTCTCAGCTTGAACTTTCAGAATCTAGGAGCAGAAAGTTTGGCCATGGTAGCTAGAAGCCTGCCTATACTTTTTGTCTGCATGATTTAAAAATGAAAAACAAGGAAAGTGCTGTGTAATTTTATAGCAACCAAACACATGGTTTTACCCTTTCCTTTGGGATGAAAATTCCTTCCTGTAGAAACGAAGGTTATGCCCCTACTTGCGGAGCCCACAGCGAGACACTTTGATGTGAAAGAGGATCCTGGTAAAGTAACGGATACAGAAGCCAGTGTGGGAATAGGAGGAGTCTCCAGAAACAGGAAAAGGCATTGTCCCAAGGAGGGGTTATTTCATTCCTCTCCGTCGTCATTTGGGCTGTCTGGCTTATTTCCTCCCCCAGGTTGGTGAGAGTTGGAAGGAGGGTCCTTTGTTAATGAGGTCAAGAACAAGACTGCCCTTTTTGTGAGGTGGTTAGGATTGAACTTTCAGATTTCATATTTTATGAAAAGTGACCAAGAAAAAAAATTAATTTAGGCTTCATCTAAGCAAGTCCAAAGAAACTGGCTAGGAAGTGAAAACTCTAATCAACTGATGTGGCTAAACAACATCAAACAACTTGGTTAGATTGATTTTCCAAGGAAATGCCTCAATTGGTCAACAGTTGAAGCGCAATATAGATATAAGACTTAAATTTTGCTCACGGCCAAGTTGCCTGCAAACCAGATCATCTGCTAGAAGAAAATGGATTTTATGTTGAAATTTTCATAGAGAAATGAATGGCGGTTGGTTGGAAGCATTTATAAACACAGAGCAATGCTTTGCACCGGGAAAATTCATGGACTTGTTTTCTGGGTTGGCATTGTCTCTGTGTGGGTTCTGTCTTCCTTGGGGGCTTCCTCATCACACACCAGGCTGTACCCCACAGCTCCCTTTGGGGACACAGATGCCTGGGCTCTGGCAGAATATTCAGCCAAACCTCCAGCATCTGGGAGCAGTATGGGAAAGAGTGTCAAGGCGGATTTGGGTTGGCAGAGGCCTGAGGCCTCTGGCCACATTGTTTTCATTCTACTTAAAGCTGAATGTTTTCAGAGTGCTTGGGAGTGATTTGTATTAGTCTTCATACCAGTCCATGGCATGGGACAACTCTGATGTTGAAGTTCCCATTTTAGAGTTGGAGAAACTGATGCTCAAGAGGCTTAAAGGACCAGCCCATCGCCATGCAGAAAATGAATGATAGACCTAGATTAGACTGCATCCGTGGCTCTGAGGCTGTAATGGTTGCACAGTTCACAGAGAGCACTTGCATCTGCTATCAGAAAGAGAATTAATTTCTATCACCAAGACCATGTGGGTTCCCCCTGTCTTCCCAAGGCCAAGTGAAGCTCCAGCCAAACATACCTCAGCACATGAAGTTTGTCTGAACTGCTAGAAATGTTCGTCTGAGTTTGGGCTCAACCTAGCTTCTCATTCTTTATGCCAGCTTTTAGATTACATACAAAGACCCATCAGGAGGGTTTGAGATGAGCAGGAATTTTTTTCTAATTTGGAAAATTAGTGCATAAAAACAAAACCAAAGTACCTTAGGGAGCATAAACTGAACAAGATCTCATAAGGCAATTTAACTTGATATGGCCAACATATGGGGCACCTTTCATGTGCAAGATCCAAAGATGAATAAAAATAGTCCTGCCTCTCCATGAGTTCACAGCCTTCTGAAGCAGGCATACAGACACACACATCTATGTGACAAGGCAGGCTGTATAATCGCTGCAATAGAAGTGGAAACACATTTTTATGGGTGTCCAGAAAAAGAGGAACAGACAATGATTCTGATCAAGAAAATGTGAAGGTTTCTCAGAGGAGATCATAATTGACAATTCAGATCTGTGGGTCAGAAATGGAGGTCAGAGTGGTGAGACTGGCCCAAGGTCGGATCCAGTTCTATTTCTCTCATACCCCAATTTCTTGAGAGCCATCCTCTGAATGTTACCTGGAGACATGGTAGACTGTGAAATTAAGAATTTATCCTTAGCTCTATTTTGCTTAAAAATCCCAGAAATGAGACAGTGTGGAAATGATCCAATTTTTATCATTTTTGAATAATTTTGTTATTTAAATTCTCACTATTGGGAACCTTCATAATAATGAGATTTACCCAGTGGCTTGTATCAGTTTTAATTTTTTGATTTAAAATTTTTTTTAGCATGGGTAAGCTTCAGGAATCGAACCTGGGTCTCCAACTTAGCAGGCGAGATTCTTGCCACTGAACTACCACTGCACCACCCTGTATTGCTTTTAAAGGACTTAAATTCAGAGGAAAATTTTCAAATAGATCAACCATGCATTGAAATCTATTTAAGTTTTCTATGTTTCTAAATGGCATTTTCCTGAAATACTTGTTAATTACTAAATTATTTGAACCATGATTGAATCTGCTGGGTTTTCCTACTTATTTGAATTAGGGCCAAATGAATAGATAAAACCAAATCTATCGCCTCCATAGAAATAGAGTAAGAGGTTATAGACATAGAATTAGAATTAGCTACAGTACTGAGCAGGTGAGCCTGGTCATCAACATATGATGTTTTTTCACATGCAAAAATAGCAGGCTTCTCAAAGTACCTGGATATTACACTGAGAGATGCTTGGTAAATGCTTTCTATTAATATCTCCCCATTAAAAGTGATTTTCTAATAAATGTGTAAAGCAAAAAAAAAAAAATAGCCACTTCTGCTTGGATAGATCTAAATTCCTTTATTTTTAGTCACCCACATGTGTGAAAGTTTTCACTTAAAACAGGTACTAAGAGCTCAAATTTTGGGATAACATCTTGCCTACATGTGAGTCTGACAGTGAGAATATATATACATTTGCTTTTGTCCATAAAACTTGTCACCTGATTATGCAGAGTGTTGTGTACAGTCTGTTTAAACTGATACTCATACAAAACTGTTCTAAGAGGAATTGATTCAGTTACTCACTACTGAGCACACACTGCACCAAGCACTGTGTTACATGCAGATCAGAGGTGGTGCTTGCTCTAAAGGAGCTTATAGTATTATAGGGTAGGCAAATAAGAAACAAACATATTGATACTCAAATATTGCGGTGAATACTATGTTTCCTTGATTAGAGATGCCACTGGTTATAATATGCACCATTATTATTTGAATCACTTAGAAAAACAGTGGCCAATTAAACTATGGCACATTACTGATTTTAAGATTTATCCCAATTTCTGAGGCATTAAAATATATTAAAAAATATGTTTTAGCATCAGTGAAATGCAATTCTCTCAGAAAAAGAGAGGACTGGGATAGATTGTTCTGGGGGATCTTTAAAAATAGGGATGGCTTCTCTGATGAGATGGCGTTTTTGCTCACACCTGAAGAATTAGGAGTCGATCCTACTAAAACCCAAGAAAAACATATACCAGACAGCAGTAACAGATGTCTGGATATGTCTGAAGGAGGACAAGTCGGTAAGGGGCAAGTGGAGGAGGCTGAGAGGTGGGTGGGGCTGCGAAGGGGACTTTCTTGGGAGCCTGGGTTTTATTCTAAGTGCAGGGGAAGTTATCGGAAGGCTTTCAGAGAAATGATCCAATTTCTGTTTTAAAAGAAGGATTACCTGATTACTGCATGGAGAAAGGAGAGCTGCTTCCCTTTGGGATACTTACAGGTTTGGTAGCAATTGTTTTGGAATGTTCTCCAAGCCTCCACTGAATTTTGTTATAGAATTCTAAACCTTGAGGCACCTCCCTTTCCACCAGGTTCTTTAAGGCTATTATAGTTTTCCTGCTGTTGCTGGGCATTTTGCTGGCCGCCCCACCTCCTCCCACAACTGCTGCCTGCTCCAGGGCGGGCTCCCAGCCCTTCCGTACCACCATCCTAATCCGTGGCCTGGACCCTGTCGCAGCAGCCATCTTCTCAATCAAAGCGAATGCCACTTTTTGGAAATCTTGGGTGGTCTGACCCCATAGTTTAGTTCAGTGGCCACAGATATTTCAGGCTTCCAAGAAGTAGTCTTATCCTTTCATGGTACCACCATTTAAGCAACTTGAAACAATTTCCCCAGGGACCAGCCTGGAGGTACAGTTGAATAACACCACAGTGTTTTTCTTCCTCCCCACAAAGGACCAGCTGGTGTCTCAAGACCAGGCATAAACCTTTTGGCGTTCTCCTAACTCAGCGTGAGAGAGCGCTCTGCTTTCCTTCAGCATTCTACCCTCCAAGGTTGGGGAAAAACCCTTTCTTCCTTTGTTGTTTGAGACTTTTAATCTTGATGCGGGACAGGCTCACTTCTGATTTTCATTCTTTCCCTTTCACAGGAGAATTTGTTTGCACTGTGCCTTGGTACATTATAAGACCCCGTGCAGATTTTCAGATTAAGTCTCAATTCTCTATCCACCCCTCCACTAGAAAAAAAGAGAAGTGGGAAAGATAGTGTTTAGAACCGGCAGCACCGCACGCTTACCCCGTTTTAGTTTCCTAGGCTGCTCCAAGCAAATACCATGAAATGGGTTGAATTCAACAATGGGAATTAGCTTACAGTTTTGAGGTTGCAAAAATGTCCAAATCAAGGCATTGAAACAATGTTTTCTTCGGAAAGATCAGCTGCCAGCGGCCCTTGTCTCCTCTCTCACATGGTAAGTAAGGCACATGGCTGCGTCTGCTGGGTTTCTCTTCTGGGTTTTGTTGATCTCAGCTTCTTGCTCCTGGGGCGCTCTCTCTCCCTAACCCATTTGCCAGGTGAGGAGGTAAGGAGATTAGGTTTTATTAATCACCACCAGGCTGGTGGTAGCCAACATCTGGTAGCTGGAATTGTTACAACTCCACAGTTGGTTCTCTTTGCCTATATCTTAACTGTTAATGTCAAGTCCTGGTTGTGACCAGGACTAAGTGGTTGGAGATGAGCCTTTCTCATTCAGAGAAATTTTTCAGTGGAATTTGATTTTTCCTGGGTTATGCAGAGTTATAAGAGCATTTCAGGCCAGAATCAGGTTGATCCCTTAGTGCTACTGTTCTTAGCAGCTGCATCATTGTTTCACACCCATACTGTTTATCAGAGTGAAAAGTAAACCCAGATAGGCTGGGTCAGGACCCATCCAACTTCTTTCAATGCACCCCCAGAAACACCATCACTCACCCCTTTTGTCTTAGTGCTAAGAACTGGACATCTCTTTCCTCCTGGAATAGTTTTTGGATCAAGTCACACCAGCTTTCCTTGACATATTTTCCTAATTCTAAATCTCCAGGTAAAAGAGTGAGAGGTTTTGGATCCTTTTTTTCCCTAAGGAAATCATGGCTTCTTATACTGTCTCCGACCACATCTTCACATCCTATTTTCCCTAACCACCCACATCCCATTCCTCCTTCATCCGCTCTGCTACGGTTTCCATTGTCAGCAAGATTTGTAGTGATTCCAGCTAGCTAAATACAAGTCACTGCTCCCTATAACCTCATTTTCCTGACCAAGCAGCACATAGTTAACAACTTCTCATTTTAAAAACACTCGTGGCTTTCATGTCACTACAGTCCCGTTATACCATTAACTGCTTTTTGTTTTCTCCTTTTTGATGCTCTTTCTTTGTCCCACCCCTACATTTCCAATGACTTGATCCTATTCTCTATTCTTTTCTATCCATAAACTCATTTTGGTTGATCTCACCCATTGCCATGACTTTATAAACCACCTGTGTGATGATGATTTCCAAATGTATTTCATGAGCTTCACCAAGCTCCACACTCACATATCCAACCTCCAACCTCCTTGATATGCAATTTGATAACCAATAATCTGTCTTAGTTTACCAGGGCTGCTGTAACAAAGTGTCACAGACTAAACAACAGAAATATATTATCTCACAATTTTGGAGGATAAAAGCTTGAAGTCGAGGTGTCAGTTGGGCCTTGCTTCCTCTTCAGTCTATAGGACCCTGATGGTAGCCAGCGATCCATGATGCTCCTTGACTTGTGGTATAATTCAATCTCTGCCTCTGTCTTATGGCTACTGTCTGCCTCTTAATGACTGTGTCCAAATTTCCTCTGATTATAAGGTCACCAGTTATATTGGATTAGAGCCTACCTTGATGCAATTTGGCCTCATTTTTTTTTAAATGCAATTTTACTGAGATATATTCACATCCAACATGTACAATCAATGGTTAACAGTATCAAGATACAGTTGTGCATTCATCACCACAATTAATTTTTGAACATTTTCATTACTCTAGAAAATACATATAAGAATGAAAATAAAAATGAAAATGAAAAAGAATACCCAATACATCCTAGATCCCTTATCCCCCACCTATTATTTACTTATTTTCTGTCCTTATTTTTTTACTCATCTGGTCGTACACTGAATGAAGGGAGTGCCTCCCACAAGGTTCTCACATGGTCATACTGTAAAAGCAGTATAGACACAGAATCGTCTTCAAGAATCAAGGCTACTGGATGGAGAGATGAAACCAGACACAGACGTTTGGAGATGCTTGGAGACAGACAGAAGCACAGAGCAGAGCCCCTGGAACTGGGAGCTGAAAGCAGCAAAACCCAAGAGCAAAGGGCCAGCAGATGTCACCATGTGCCCTCTCATGCATGCTGGCTTGACACTGTTATTTACCCCAGAAAAGCCATGGTTTTTATTCTAGTCCAATCTTGTAGGGCCAGGCCTATTGTTTGGGTGGGACCTTTCTGATTAAGTTGTTTCCATGGAGATGTGACCCACCTCATTGTGGCTGGGACCTTTTGATTAGGTGGTTTCCATGGAGCTGTGTCTCTGCCTATTCAAGGTGGGTCCTAATCTGCTTACTGGAGTCCTTTAAGAAGGAACCATTTTTGGAAAAAACCTCAAAGCCAACACAGACAGAGACATTCAGAGATGGAGACAGAGACATTCAGAGATGGAGACAGACACATTCAGAGATGCAGAAAGAAAATGCACCCCCCACCCCCTCCAGGAAGCTATTTGAAACCAGAAGCCAAAGGTCCAACAGATGTCAGTTATATGCCGTCCCAGCTGACAGAGATGTTTCAGATGCCATCAGCCTTTCTTTTTTTTTTTTTGAATATTGTTAAATAATACTTTTTAAAAATTTTATTTATTCATTAAACATAACAACATACAAACACCAACATTCTTACCATATGATCATTCCATTCTTGATATATAATCAATAATGCACACTATCATCACATAATTCTATGTTCATCATCATGATCATTTCTTAGAACATTTGCATCAATTGAGAAAAAGAAATAAAAGGAAAACAGAAAAAAATTCATACATACCATACCCTTACCCTTCCCTTTCATTGATCACTAACATTTCAATCTACTAAATTTATTTTAATATTTGTTCCCCCTATTATTTATTTATTTTTAATCCATATGTTTTACTCATCTGTCAATAAGGTAGATAAAAGGAGCATCAGACATAAGCTTTTCACAATCACACAGTCACATTGCAAATGCTAATCATTATACAATCATCTTCAAGAAACATGGCTACTAGAACACAACTGCACATTTTCAAGCAGTTCCCTCCAGCCTCTCCATTACACCTTAACTAAAAAGATGATATCTATGTAATGCATAAGAATAACCTCCAGGATAACCTATCGACTCTGTTTGGAATCTCTCAGCCATTGACACTTTATTTTGTCTCATTTTGCTCTTTCCCCTTTTGGTCGAGAAGTTTGTTTCAATCCCTTGATGCACCATCAGCCTTTCTGGAATCAAGGTATCTGTCTCTGAATGCCTTTCTTTGGACATTTTTATGGCTTTAGAACTGCAAACCTGTAACTTAATAAATCTGCTTTATAAGAGCCAAACCATTTCTGGTATATTGCATTCCAGCAGCTTTAGCAAACCAAAACAGATTTTAGCAACAGAGAAGTGGAGTGCTATGATTTGCAAATACCAAATTCTGAAACAGCTTTATAAATGGATAAGGGGAAGGTTCTGAAAGAATTCTGATATGCTTGATAGAAAAGGCCTGAATTGTTCTGAACAGACTGTTGGTAGAAATGCGGACTCTAAACATAATTCCAATGAGGCCTTAGACAGAATGTGTCATTGAAAACTGGAAGAAAAGTGATTCTTGTTGTACAGTGGCAGAGAATTTTGGCAAAAGTGAGTCCTGGTATTGAATGGAAGGTAGAATTTGAAGTTGATGAGCTTGGATATCTAGCTGAGGAAATTTCCTAACTAAATGTGAAAAATGCAGCCTGGTTTCTTCTTGCAGCTTATAGTAAAATGTGACAGGAAAGGGATAAGCTGAGAACTGAACTCTTGGGTACAAAGAAGCCAGAAATTGATGGTCTGGAAAATTCTAGGCTTCCAGAAAGTGAGACCCAAGGGGCTAGTGACCCACAGGAGGATTTAACCAAACATGGAACCAGGCAGCCATTTCAGGAAAAGCCAGGATTTGATATGCAGTTATCCAGAAATGATTTGTGGAAAGCCTTGCTGTCTGATGGTTTTGACTTCTGTATGCTGCATGTCAAGTCACCAATTTTTTTGTGAGATCTGTATGAATGGAACCACTGCCAGTCTGGACTAAAAGGGACAGAAAAGGGGCAGATTGAAGGAAAATGACTTCAAAGGCAGCACCATGGAATTAAGGTCTGGAGCCAGGAAATCTCAGTCCAGAAGAGCAGATCCACCCATGCATGTGGAGAGGGTGAGTTTGTCCGAAAAGCAGAAGGTGGACCTTACTCCTTGATACTCAGGAAGTTTTGCTGCCTCAGAAAGAGTGGGGCACATTCCCTGGGGATTGCAGAGAACCTGGCCACCACCCCTTAACACTTGCATATGTCCTTTTGAGAATGCAATCCTATCTATAACACAATAATTTTAAAAAGGAAAATTCTTGATTCCCCTCTTTAATTTGTTCTCATCATCTTAGTAAATGACATTGATATACAACTAGCTGTTTGACCTAAAAACCTAGACACTAGCCTTAATTCCTTTCTTTTTCTTAGCGCTGTGTCCAGTCCATCAGTAGGTCTAGTCAGCTCATCCTCCAAGCTTAAATCTGACACTTTTCTTCACAGCTACCATCTTTGTCTAAGTCACTCACTGATATCACTCACCTAGTTTCCTCCTTCCACACTTGCTCCCTCAAAGCCCATTCTCTACTTAGTAGTAAGAGTGATTTTTATGTAATTCAGGTCATGTCCCTTCTCTCTCATTTCACTAAAGGAAAATCCAAATTTCTTACTTTGCATGATTTGGTCTTGCTATTAAAACTTCAACTTTTTTCTTTCAGAAGAAGAAACATTTTAATGGAAATGGAAACACACAGAAGGCCAAACAGGGAGGCTCAAAAAGGAACAGTATCTAGAGTTGCTCTAGAAATAAACTTAGTAGGAACTCACTGATGATCTCAGTAGAATTCTGGGACAAGAATAAATAAATTCCCACATTTCCCTTCTGGTTCATGTGAAACTGAACTGCAGACTTGAAATACTCGGGGAGAGAATCCTATTACCCAACAATGGGCCTAATGCCTTTGGCTAATGTAAAGGACATTACCACAAGTATGCACACAGCAGAGATGTATTTCTCCAAAGAAAACTAGAGTACATTTACCAATGAAGGGGGAACAAAAATGCATGGAAATAATAACAATTCATTATGATGGGTTCTCTTAAGAGGGAGCCCTTAATGACTGCTAAACCTGCTTGTGTGGGCTACTTAGTATAAAGTAAAAACTTATTTGGAGTGAAACTGAATCCTTTCATTATGAGCTGTTATTTTAGTTATAAATTCTAATGCTGAGAAATGAAAAGATAATATGGGTATTTACCATACAATATGGAGAATGGAGAATGTTACTGCACAAACTATCAAATACATGTATAAAAAGTTATATTTAAAAATACCAAAGTTTTTAAAAGCTAATATTACTCAGAAAAGTCATACTAAATATTCCATAAATTTTAGAATATGTTCCTTTCTGGTTTTTTGACCACTGCTATTTTTTTTTATTGATTAAAGAAAAAAAAAGAAATTAACCCAACATTTAGAAATCATTCCATTCTACATATGCAATCAGTAATTCTTAACATCATCACATAGATGCATGATCATCATTTCTTAGTACATTTGCATCGATTTAGGAAAAGAACTAGCAAAACAACAGAAAAAGATATAGAATGTTAATATAGAGAAAAACATAAAAATAATAATAATAGTAAAAAAAAAGAAAAGGAAAAAGAAAAAAAAAGAAACAGACAGACAGACAAAAACAAACAAACAAACAAAAAAACCTATAGCTCAGATGTAGCTTCATTCAGTGTTTTAACATGATTACTTTACAATTAGGTATTATTGTGCTGTCCATTTTTGAGTTTTTGTATCTAGTCCTGTTGCACAGTCTGTATCCCTTCAGCTCCAATTACCCATTATCTTACCCTGTTTCTAACTCCTGCTGGACTCTGTTACCAATGACATATTCCAAGTTTATTCTCGAATGTCGGTTCACATCAGTGGGACCATACAGTATTTGTCTTTTAGTTTTTGGCTAGACTCACTCAGCATAATGTTCTCTAGGTCCATCCATGTCATTACATGCTTCATAAGTTTATTCTGTCTTAAAGCTGCATAATATTCCATTGTATGTATATACCACAGTTTGTTAGGCCACTCGTCTGTTGATGGACATTTTGGCTGTTTCCATCTCTTTGCAATTGTAAATAATGCTGCTATAAACATTGGTGTGCAAATGTCCGTTTGTGTCTTTGCCCTTAAGTCCTTTGAGTAGATACCTAGCAATGGTATTGCTGGGTCATATGGCAATTCTATATTCAGCTTTTTGAGGAACTGCCAAACTGCCTTCCACAGTGGTTGCACCCTTTGACATTCCCACCAACAGTGGATAAGTGTGCCTCTTTCACCGCATCCTCTCCAGCACTTGTCATTTTCTGTTTTGTTGATAATGGCCATTCTGGTGGGTGTGAGATGATATCTCATTGTGGTTTTGATTTGCATTTCTCTAATGGCCAGGGACATTGAGCATCTCTTCATGTGCCTTTTGGCCATTTGTATTTCCTCTTCTGAGAGGTGTCTGTTCAAGTCTTTTTCCCATTTTGTAATTGGGTTGGCTGTCTTTTTGTTGTTGAGTTGAACAATCTCTTTATAAATTCTGGATACTAGACCTTTATCTGATATGTCGTTTCCAAATATTGTCTCCCATTGTGTAGGCTGTCTTTCTACTTTCTTGATGAAGTTCTTTGATGCACAAAAGTGTTTAATTTTGAGGAGTTCCCATTTATTTATTTCTTTCTTCAGTGCTCTTGCTTTAGGTTTAAGGTCCATAAAACCGCCTCCAGTTGTAAGATTCGTAACATATCTCCCTACATTTTCCTCTAACTGTTTTATGGTCTTAGACCTAATGTTTAGATCTTTGATCCATTTTGAGTTAATTTTTGTATAAGGTGTGAGATACGGGTCTTCTTTCATTCTTTTACTTATGGATATCCAGTTCTCTAGGCACCATTTATTGAAGAGACTGTTCTGTCCCAGGTGAGTTGGCTTGACTGCCTTATCAAAGATCAAATGTCCATAGATGAGAGGGTCTATATCTGAGCACTCTATTCGATTCAATTGGTCGATATATCTATCTTTATGCCAATACCATGCTGTTTTGACCACTGTGGCTTCATAATATGCCTTAAAGTCAGGCAGTGCGAGACCTCCAGCTTCATTTTTTTTCCTCAAGATACTTTTAGCAATTTGGGGCACCCTGCCCTTCCAGATAAATTTGCTTATTGGTTTTTCTGTTTCTGAAAAATAAGTTGTTGGGATTTTGATTGGTATTGCATTGAATCTGTAAATCAATTTAGGTAGGATTGACATCTTAACTATATTTAGTCTTCCAATCCATGAACACTGTATGCCCTTCCATCTATTTAGGTCTTCTGTGATTTCTTTTAACAGTTTTTTGTAGTTTTCTTTATATAGGTTTTTTGTCTCTTTAGTTAACTTTATTCCTAGTGTATTTTATTCTTTTAGTTGCAATTGTAAATGGGATTCATTTCTTGATTTCCCCCTCAACTTGTTCATTACTAGTGTATAGAAATGCTACAGATTTTTGAATGTTGATCTTGTAACCTGCTATTTTGCTGTACTCATTTATTAGCTCTAGTAATTTTGTTGTGGATTTTTCCGGGTTTTCGACGTATAGTATCATATCATCTGCAAACAGTGATAGTTTTACTTCTTCCTTTCCAATTTTGATGCCTTGTATTTCTTTTTCTTGTCTAATTGCTCTGGCTAGAACCTCCAACACAATGTTGAATAATAGTGGTGATAATGGACATCCTTGTCTTGTTCCTGATCTTAGGGGGAAAGTTTTCAATTTTTCCCCATTGAGGATGATATTAGCTGTGGGTTTTTTATATAGTCCCTCTATCATTTTAAGGAAGTTCCCTTGTATTCCTATCCTTTGAAGTGTTTTCAACAGGAAAGGATGTTGAATCTTGTCAAATGCCTTCTCTGCTTCAATTGAGATGATCATGTGATTTTTCTGCTTTGATTTGTTGATGTGGTATTACATTAATTGATTTTCTTATGTTGAACCATCCTTGCATACCTGGGATGAATCCTACTTGGTCATGATGTATAATTCTTTTAATGTGTTGTTGGATTCGATTTGCTAGAATTTTGTTGAGGATTTTTGCATCTATATTCATTAGAGAGATTGGTCTGTAGTTTTCTTTTTTTGTAATATCTTTGCCTGGTTTTGGTATGAGGGTGATGTTGGCTTCATAGAATGAATTAGGTAGTTTTCCCTCCACTTTGATTTTTTTGAAGAGTTTGAGGAGAGTTGGTACTAATTCTTTCTGGAATGTTTGATAGAATTCACATGTGAAGCCATCTGGTCCTGGACTTTTCTTTTTAGAAAGCTTTTGAATGACTGATTCAATTTCTTTACTTGTGATTGGTTTGTTGAGGTCATCTATTTCTTCTTGAGTCAAAGTTGGTTGTTCATGTCTTTCCAGGAACCCGTCCATTTCATCTAAATTGTTGTATTTATTAGTGTAAAGTTGTTCATAGTATCCTGTTATTACCTCCTTTATTTCTGTGAGGTCAGTAGTTATGTCTCCTCTTCCATTTCTGATCTTATTTGTTTGCATCCTCTCTCTTGACCACTGCTATTTTATGCTTAAAGCAAATTTTCATGCTCAATCATGAAAGTCTACCACCTAGAGTGAAGATTTTCTGTACTCTTTATAAAAAAATACTTTCAGTTCTGGGCCAAGATGGCGGCTTAGCAATGTGTGTGTTTTAGTTTGTCCTCCAGAACAACTACTAAATAACCAGAAACAATACAGAACAGCTCCTGGGGCCACATTAGTGACCAGACACACAGCGTATTCCAGTCTGGACCAGCTGGACCAGCTGCGAGCCCCCACAGAACCATGAATTCCTCAAGCTGCAGCAGCAGGCACCCCTCCCCCACAGTCTGCTTCCCAGAGGGAAAAGGAAAGAGACTTTACCAGCAGCAGGGGCTCAGTGCAACTAAGCTTAAGTGTGGAATTAATTCACAAATTTTGACTATAAAAATAGGCCCCCAGCTCAGGTGAACCTGGTCAAAGCAGAAGTCATTGATTTTTGCCCTGGTGCAAAGGGGGCAGGGCTCATGGAAAAAGAAAAAAAAAAGAAACAGAGGTTTTTGTGGCTTCATTTCTACAAAGGCTTGACTGCCTTTGAATACAGCGGCAGGACTTCTCAGGCTGCAACTGCCCCAGGCATAGGCAGAAACAAGCTTGTTTGAGAGCTTGTCTGGAGCCTGTGCCTGCCTCAGGGGAGGGGTGAGGCCCAACTCAGGTGGAATCCCACCCTCAAGGAATTCATACCCTAGGGCTTGGTAATTTGAAGCCATTAAAACCAGCCTACAACCTCTCCTCTGTCTCCACCACATCCCCAGCAGGAAGAGTCTGCCAAAGTTAAAGGTACCACATCATCTTATGGTGGTGGGACCTGCAGGCAGACAAGCACCACATACTGGGCAGAATAAGAAAAACAGAGCCCAGAGACTTCACAGGAAAGTCTTTCAACCTGCTGGGTCTCACCCTCAGGGAACACCGACATAGGTGACTCTTTCCTCCTGATAGGAGGCCAGTTTGGTCTGGGAAAATCAGGCTGGGGTCTATAATACCTACATAGACCCTCCTCGGGGGGGGGGGGGGAGGCACCGTACAAGCAGGGCAAGAAACAAGAAAACAAGAACTGAAAAATTCTCTGTTAAACAAAACCTAAGCTAGAGGTCCAGAGAAAGCTGAACTGAATGTCAAAGAATAGAGAGACAACAAATTCATCCAGCAAGAAAACCCTTGGTAAAAGAAGTGAAATCAATCTCCAGAATAAACTAATTAAGGTAATTAAATGCCTAGACGCCAACAAAAAGTAATAAATCACAGTAGGAAAATTGAAGATATGGCCCAGTCAAAGGAACAAACCAACAATTCAAATGAGATACAGGAGCTGAAATGATTAATTCAGAATGTACAAACAGACATGGAAAACCTCATCAAAAAGCAAATCAATGAATTGAGGGAGGATATAAATAAGGCAAGGAATGAACAAAAAGAAGAAATTGAAAGTCTGAAAAAACAAATCACAGAACTTATGGGAATGAAAGGCATGGTAGAAGAGATGAAGAAAACAATGGAAATCTACAATGGTAGATTTCAAGAGGCAGAAGATAGGATTAGTGAACTGGAGGATGGAACATCTGAAATCCAACAAGAAAAAGAAAATACAGAGGAAAAAATGGAAAAATATGAGCAGGGACTCAGGGAATTGAAGGACAATATGAAGCACATGAATATACATGTTGTGGGTGTCCCTGAAGGAGAAGAGAAGGGAAAAGGAGGAAAAAAACTAATGGAAGAAATTATCACTGAAAATTTCCCAACTCTTATGAAAGACTTAAAATTACAAATCCAAAAAGTGCAGTGTACCCCAAAGAGAATGGATCCAAATAGACGTGCTCCAAGATATTTACTAATCAGAATTTTGGAAGTCAAAGAGAAAGAGAGAATCTTGAAAGCAGCAAGAGAATAGCAATCCATCACATACAAGGGAAGCCCAATAGGACTATGAGTAAATTTCTCAGCAGAAACCATGGAGGCGAGAAGACAGTGGGATGATATATTTAAATTATTAAAAGAGAAAAACTGCCAACCAAGAATTCTATATCCAGCAGAATTGTCCTTCAGAAATGAGGGAGAAATTAAAACATTTTCAGACAAAAAATCATTGAGAGAATTTGTGACCAAGAGACCAGCTGTTCAAGAAATACTAAAGGGAGCACCAGAGACAGACACGAAGGCAGAAGAGAGAGGTGTGGAGAAGAGTGTAGAAAAGAAGATTATGTAAAAAGGTAAAAAGAAGGAAAATTAGAAGGATGTATAAAGGCCAAAAGGCAAAATGGTAGAGGAGCGTACTGCCTGGGCAGTAATAACACTGAATGTTGATGGATTAAGCTTCCCAATCGGGGGACATGGACTGGCAGAATGGATTAGGGAATGGGACCCATCTATATGCTGTCTCTACTCAAAGAACATGAGGGCAAGGACACAAACAGACATTTGCACACCAATGTTTATAGCAGCATTACTTACAACTACCAAGAGATGGAAACAGCCAAAATGTCCATCAACAGACGGGTGGCTAAATAAACTGTGGTATATACATATGATAGAATATTATGCAGCTGTAAGACAGAATAAAGTTATGAAGTATGTAACAACATGGATGGACCTTAAGAACATTATGCTGACTGAGATTAGCCAGAAACAAAAGGACAAATACTGTATGGTCTCACTGATATGAACTGACATTTGTGAATAAACTTGGAGAATTTCGTTGGTAACAGAAACCATCAGGAGATAGAAATAGGGTAAGATATTGGGTAATTGGAGCTGAAGGGATACAGATTGTGCAACAGGACTGAATGTAAAAACTCAGAAATGGACAGCACAATACTACCTAACTGTAATACAATTATGTTAAAACACTGAATGAAGCTGGATGTGAGAATGATAGAGGGAGGAAGGCAGGGGGCACAAATGAAATCAGAAAGAAAGACGATAAAGATTGAGATGGTATAATCTAGGATTGCCTAGAGTGTATAATGACAGTGACTAAATGCACAAATTTAAAAAATGTTTTTGCATGAGGAAGAACAAAGGAAGGTCATTACTGCAGGGTGCTGAAAATAGATGGTTATTAATATTTTAAAATTTCAACTTATATGTGAGACTAAAGCAAAAAATGTTTATTTGGTACAAAATTTATATTTTGACTAGTGCATTTCCAATATAACTTATGTAGATAGCTCGGTTGAACAACCTAAGTACATGGAACCTTGGGTAGGACATGAGATTTTGTTGGTTTGTCCAGAGTGATGCCCCGTTGAATCCCAGAGTAATTTGATCAGTGAGCGGAAAAGTATTTGCAAAGTCCCCTGTGGGGAATGGTGAGAATGGGGGAAAATTCAACCTCCCCAAGTTGAATTCTTGATATTCTCACAAGCAGTGTGGACAACCAAAGTTATAGGCTGAGCCCCCAGTCTTGTGGTTTGTTCATATGAAACAAGGATAGGTCAAACCTACTTAAAATTAGGCCAGAAGTCACCCCCAACAGAACCTCTTTCGTTGCTCAGATGTGGCCTCTCTTTCCAGCCAACACAACAAGCAAACTCACCACTCTCCCCCTGTCTGAGTGGGACATGACTCCCAGGGGTGTGGACCTTCCTGGCAACGTGGGACAGAAATCCTGGAATGATCTGGGAGTCACTATCAAGGGATTGAGAAAAACCCTCTCGACCAAAAGGGGGAAGAGTGAAATGAGACTAAGTGTCAATGACTGAGAGATTCCAAACAGAGTCGTGAGGTCATCCTGGAGGTTATTCTTACGCATTAAGTAGATACCACCTGTTATCCAAGAGGAAATGGAGAGGCTGGAGGGAAGTGCCTGAAAATGTAGAGCTGTGTTACAGTAGCCATGTTTCTTGATGATGATTGTATAATGATATAGCTTTCACAATGTGACTGTGTGATTGTGAAAACCTTGTGTCTGATGCTCCTTTTATCTACCTTGTCAACAGATGAGTAGAACATATGGAATAAAAATAAATAATAGAGGGAACAAATTTTAAAATAAATTTAGTTTGAAATGCTAGTGATCAATGAAAGGGAGGAGTAAGGGGTATGGTATATATTATTTTTTTTCTGTTTTGTTTTATTTTTTCTGTTGTTTTTTTATTTCTTTTTCTGAATTGATGCAAATGTTCTAAGAAATGATCATGATGATGAATATGCAACTATGTGATGATATTGTCAATTACTGATGATATATGTAGAATGGAATGATCACATATTAAGAATGTGTTTCTTTCCTGTAATTTTTTTTTAAAAAATTAAAACAAACAAACAAACAAACAAAAAAACATACCTTCAAATCTGGAACATGATTTTCCATGTAACATAACTGAAGGGAAATTGCTTTTCTGATTCATTCAACTTATAAGGTGCTCATGAATTCCCTGAATTAAATTTTCAAGGTGATCTACATTTGAACATGTACTACTCCTTATTCCTTCAATTATTCTCTTGTCTACAAAGATTTGTATGACTTCTGAAAGCTTCTGTATATCAAAAGTGACTGTTTTCTATGTGATTCATCTGACATAAAGGTATTTTTAGAAACTTCTGCTCATGCATCCTGTCTGTATGATCATCTAAAGTCTCCTGAGGATGGGTTTTTGTAAGAACACTTCTAGCATTCGCTTAATCATTCTGATTCCTCTCTTGTGAGTTTTCTGAAGTATACGAAGCCCTGAATTCCAACAGAAAGATTTCCCACATTCAGAGCACTTCCATGGTTTCTCTCCTGTATGAATTCTCTGGTATTCACTGAGGGATGACTTTCGAGTGAAAGCTTTCCCATATTCACTACATTTAAAAGGTTTCTCTCCTGAATGAGTTTTCTGATGTATCTGGAGTGATGCCTTCCTTGGATAGGCTTTTCACATCCATTGCATTCATAGAGCTTTCTGTTGAATGAATTCTCTGAAGTATAATGAGCCGTGATTTCCCACAAAAAGCTCCTTCACAGAAGCTACATTCATAGGGTCTCTCTCCTGTGTGTGTGTTCTCCTATGTATAATGAGGTAT
The DNA here is from genome assembly GCF_023851605.1 of Tamandua tetradactyla. Lineage (NCBI taxonomy): Eukaryota > Metazoa > Chordata > Mammalia > Pilosa > Myrmecophagidae > Tamandua > Tamandua tetradactyla. The sequence goes on from NC_135350.1 coordinate 14,507,052, forward strand.
GACTTGCTGCTGAAAGCTTTCCCACATTCACTGCATCCATAGGCTTCTCTCTTGCATGAACTCTCAGATGTGCAGTGAGCTGTTCCTTCCTACCGAAGGCTTTCCCACAGTCACTGCATTCAAAAGGATTATTTCCTGTGTGAATTCCCTGATGTTCAACGAGTCGTGTCTTCACATTGAAGGCTTTCCCACAGTCACTGCATTCATAAGGTTGCTCTCCTGTATGCATTCTGATGTACACAAGGAGGTGTGACTTACTCCTAAAGCCTTTCCCACATTCATTGCATTTGTGCAGTTTCACTCCAGTATGAGTTCTCTGGTGTACAACCAATGGTGATTTCAAATTAAAGGCTTTCCCACATTCACCACATTCATGAGGTTTCACTCCTGCATGACTTCTCTTATGTAAAATAAGTGGTGACTTCTAGCTGTAAGCTTTCCCACATTCAGTGCAACCATAGGGCTTCCCTCCTGTGTGAACCTCCTGATGAACAGGAAGCTGTGACCTGAAAGAGGAGACTTTCCCACATTCATCACATGCATAGGGCTTTTCTCCCGTATGAACTCTCTGATGAGCATTAAGGTTTGACTTGGCACTGAAAGCTTTTTCACGCTTAGTGCATTCATAAGGTCTCTCTCCTGTATGAACTCAGATGTACATTGAGCTGTGATTTACAACAAAAAGCTTTCCCACACTCACTACATACACAGTTGTTTTCTACTATATGAACCTTTTGATGCTTAAGAAAATATGAATCCTCATATCCATGAAACTTATTGGGATTCTTTCTTACATAACTTCTGGTAGAGCCTGAGTTTTGTGTCAAACTTTTTTCCATGTCTGTTATATTTGTGGATTCTTTCTCTTGAGGAAAAATGGCTTGTGCTCAGGTGAAGTTTTCCAAAAGTGTTATAAGCAGAGCTTCTCTCAATACTTTCATACTTTTGTTGCTTTTCCTGGTACCATTCTTCCAAGTCTACTAAGACTCAGATTTAGTTTTTCACCTCTGAAGGTAAGCCTAAGTCCATACAGCAACTGAACAGCTCTGACTGGAAATTAGTATTTAGTATCCAAAGCTCTTCTCCTTGCTCCAGCTTGAACACTAAATCAGGTCTGGTACCATGATATCCCACTGATAGTAAGTTGTTATAGTTTTCCAATATCACGTTCTATACAGGTATTTCTGCACAGAATTTAATAGCTGCCATTCTTCCCAAGTGAATTCCCCAGATAAATCCTTGAATGACAATAATTCCGGAGAAATAGATCATTTCTGCAACAAGGATCCCCATTTCCCTCACACTTCAGGATTGGCAGCTGGCAGTAAAGTGTACCTGCTGAACGCGCCCCACACGAAACTGTCCGGAGCCTGGTGGCCACCCTGTGTTCCATTTGGCGAGCTCCGCCTGGGGAGGGTGGGGGGCAGGACCCGAAGGCTGTGCACCTCCACGAAGCCCGCGGCCAAAAAGACTCAGGTGAAAGGCTCCCGGGGCGATGTGGTCCCGGGACAGCAAACCGCACTTCAACTTTTTTAATGGATTAAAGGTGGATTCTTTTACTCTTGAAATGTAGATCCTCTTACCTTTTTATGTAGATCCTTTTACTTTTCAATCTAATCCCAGTCTCACAGGCAATTGAACACCTCCTGATTTTTTAGGAACTGGTTGTGGGCACGTCAAAACGAATTCCAGAATGACTGGACTTGTAGAGACTCTAGGATGACGCTGGTCCAAATAAATAGGGAGGACCCGGGTGTAAATGAGCAAACATCAATGTTCCCTGATAATCTTCAGCTCAGATCTTCAGCTCATGGCTGAACCTAGAAAAATTGTAAAGGAAATAAAAGCTGTCTTCAGTGCACCAGCTTTTTTTTTTTTTTTTTCTTGAGGCAAGACTCCTTTCAGATCACCATTACCTGCTCCTATCTTGGACTTATTTTGCCAAGTTTATAGCAAAATTTGTTCTCATAGTTTGTAAATGTGAAATTGTTTTTGAATGTGGAGAGAACAATAAGACAAACATTTTGTATCAGTTTTTAAAAGAAATGCCATATTTCATTGATTCTAAGCACCTATTTTGTCCTATTTAAATTATTAATAATTCACTACCAAATTCTTTCCCCAATACTAATCTCCTCTCAATGTGTCCTGACACATCATTCAATCAGTTTCATCTTTTTTTAAAAAAATTGCAAACATCTCTCTTAGTGTCTTTGTTTTCTGCTTTTTAGATGCAATTCACAGTTGTCATCCTAATATCTCTTTTCACATTGTGTTTTGGGGATTTACTTTGCCTTTCCAATATTCTTTCCATGTCCTAGGCCCCATGTTCTCCTCTTTCTTGGTCCTCAATTGAGAAGTGCACATGTTCCAGGATCTTCCTGAGAAAGGAATTTTGCTATCGCAGATTGAAGATGCATGCAAATTCTTTGACACACCTTCCATTGCAAGAGGTGTAGTTGGACTGGCTTGCGACTACTTTGACTAATAGAGTGTGACAGAAATGACACCACACCAGTTCTAGTCCTAGCCTTTAAGAGGACTGGCAGCTTCTACATTGGTGTCTGAGACCAGGTAAGAAGTCTGACTAATTTGAAGTTGTTGGGCTATGAGGAAGACCAACTAATCATGCAACAGAGGTTATGAAGAAAGAGAGAGAAATGCCCTGCCAGCTCCCAGCAATTCAAGTCATCCAATCTGAGATCTCAGACACTGAGGAGCAGAGAAGATCTGTCTCATCTCTGCTCTGCCCAAATTCTTGGAGTTATGAGATTATGTTAATAAATAGTTGTCTTAAGCCACTGAGTTTTTAACAGTATTTTAATTGAGATATCTTCACACACATACAGTCCATCCAAACTATTCAATCAATGGCTCACAATATCATCACATAGTTGTGTATTCATCACCGTTATTAGATCATTATTAGAACAAGGAATAAAAAGAAAAAAAACCTCATCATGCATCCCATATAAACTACTGAGTTTCAAGGTAGTTTGTTATGCAATAGTAGAAAGTGGAATGTGTGGAAAATAACTTGAGATGCTGAGTATCTTGAAATGTCTTCATTCTATTTATTACTTATGTAATAGTATGTCTGGGTATAGAATTCTTGGTTGGAAAAAATTTTCCTTCAGTATTTGAAGGTATTGTGCAATTGTTTTCCAGTTTTGAGTGTTGCTGTTGAGAAGTCTGATGTCAACCTGATTTATATTTATGTTTTCTGATGCCATTCTAATTTATATAATTTTATATGTGACTTTTTTTTCCCCTATGGAAGGTTTAGGCTTTCGTTTTTGATCACAGTGTTCTTAAATGTTATGATGATGGGTTTTATTGTAGGTCTTAGGTTTCAGCTTCCACTGATTCACTAAGTTCATCTCATTTGTCTGCCTTCTAATTTATAAACTTTTGTTGTTCCACTCCTCTACACTACCATTCCCTTGTAGATCTATGCTTTTTAAAATCCATTCACTGTAATTTTAATGGAGTTTGGGAAGCAGGGGCTGTAATTGTATGTGAAGGTGGTCATCTGAACTTCTGCAACATATTTTGTAATATTTTAAAATTGCGTGTTCCACATTGTCTCCCATACAAGACTGTAAACTCCTTGAGCGTAGGGAGCATTCCCTGTTAGTCACCACTTTATCCTCATCTCCTAGCACTGTGCCAAGCACAAAGCTGTCAATAGATATCTGTTGAAGGAAGGAAAGAAGGAAGGAAGGGATGGAGGGAGGGAGGGAGGAAGGAAGAAACGCTTAGAGGCAGAAAGCAGGAGAGATGGCAGGGGCAGATGCTTCATAATTAGACATTATCTAACTCCTCATTTTTCTAGATCATTCTTTCTTAACTGGGGTGATTTTGTGTCCCAGATGACATTTGGCAATGCCTGGAGGCATTTTTGAAAACATTTTTTTATTGAAAATTATAACATGTATACAGAAAAGTGATAAACTTCAAAGTTCAGTTTAGCAAGTACTTATAGAGAAAGTTTTAAAGTATAGTGTGGGTTACAGTTTCATAATTTCAGAAATTTACTTCTGGCTGTTCTAGTACACTAGAAACTGAAAAGAAATGTCAGTATAATGATTCAGTAGTGATACTCCTTTGTTAAAATCTAACTTCTCTGTTACAACTCCTCCATCTCATTTGATCATTCCCTCAGTCTTCAGGGATTTTGGGTAATAACCATCCTAACTTCTTCATGCTGAAAAAGGGTGTTGACATTATGAGGTAAGAGGATACAACTGGTTGATGTTATGGGAGAGAGTGGTACCTCTAAGTTTCAGGGCTTCTCTGATGTAGGAAAAATCTGTAGGTTTTACGTTTCTAAAAAATAAGCTCAATAAATAAAACTTAGAGTTTGAGATAGAGCCCCAGATTTTCTTTAGGATTTTCAGGAATACTGTCGGTTGGGGCTTGGCATACTGTGACAGTATGCAATATCTGGCTGAAGCTTGCATAAGAGTAACCTCCAGAATGACTTCTCAACTCTACTTGAAATCTCTTAGCCATTGAAACCTTATTTTGTTATGTTTCTTTTCCCCCTTATGGTCAGGAAGACATTCTCAATCCCATGGTGCCAGAACAGGTCCATCCCTGGGAGTCATGTCCCACATTTCCGGGGAGATTTACAGCCCTGGTATAGAGTAATGAGTTTATTTGCAGTTTGGCTTAGAGAGCAAGGCCACACCTGAGCACCAAAAGAGGTTCCTGGGGGCATTTTTGATGGTCACAACGGTTGGGACTCAGGGTGGGATGTTCCTGGTATCGTGAGTGGTGGTGAGGGATGCAGTTAAACATTCTACTGTGCACAGTGCAGTTCCACAACAAAGCATTATTCGGTTCAAGATGTTATTAGTACCGTATTTGAGAAACCCTGGTATAACTAAGTTCTAATATAGCTAATTTTTAGAGCTTGGTCTCTTTTAAATCTGCAGCCTATTGTCAAAATGCCACACATGCCAAAACTGAATTCCAACTATCTGTTCTCTTTGATGTCTAGGCTCAGTGCAGAAGTACTAAATTTGAATGTCCTACAGCTATTTTAGGATATTTTATTTTATATTTATGATATTTTATTTTATATTTAATATATCCATTATTTTCTTCAAAGCTATGATTAACAGTGGATAAAAAAGGGAGTAGAAAGGAAATATACAGATTTCTTATTTGATTATTTTTCTTTCTCCCATGGAATAAGTGGATTTAATGGTGTTTTATATTTTTTGTCACCTGCTCCCCCACCTTCTCAGAGGCAAGTGTCCATCAGCTCTTCAAAATAACCAAATGAGCTGTCATAGCACCCTAGGGTTAGAAGGGGCCTCCTTTTAAGATAAAGTAGTTGTGCCTTATGGAGATAGCTCAACACAGGGCTAGAATAAGAATCCAGTCTGTCCTAAAAGGTAGCTTTATTTTGATGTGGCATGTTATTTGAATTAACAACAAGAATAATCTCCTTTAACTACATAGATTCACCATCAAAAACAACAACAAATAAAATGCTTACTCCCTTCTGCTTTCATCAGACTTGAAATCAGCTTGGGCAACCCTTCCATGTCATTCAACCATACCAGATACCACACCACGGACCCTGTTGACTATGGCCTTGCAGACAAAGCACAGATTTGTAGTTATATGTCATAACATGCGCTGCATTCAGGAGCCTTGCATAAGCTAAATCTTGATGACAGCTATGTTTGCAGAACAGATTCACTCAGGCTAAACTCAGGGGTTAGTCATGGTTATTTAATGCTTCACCACTCCCCAACGCCACCTCTCTTCCAACTTCGCCATTCAAGCCTAATCTAAAGTTGGCACAGAATGAACTCCGTGCCTTCTCCTTTGCGGTCCTTGTTCCACTAATGGCTTGTGGTAAATTTCAAGAAGTTAACCATTTTGCCTTTGTTACTCTCTCTATAGAAGCAGAATAATAGCTCCCTCCCTCCTTTTCTTCTCCCCCAAACTTCTGAAAGTCAATACCACAACAAAGGTCCTTTGACAGGTTCAGATAAGTGAAAGCCCTGAACCAAATCCATGGAACGTGCCTGCTCCTCCCTTCAGTGCTCTGCAGGATGAGAGTTCAGTCATTCCTCTATCCCACCTGCAAGGTGGGGAAGGAGTCCTCTTGCTCCAGGTCCTGCAGGACCTCTCTAAATTTAACCACACCTCTGGGCAGGAAAAGTCACCCAACCTTCTGAAGAGGCCCACCCACCCGTGAGGATAATCCACATCACTTATGGCCATGGTACAGATTTAAAGAGCTTTTCATCATCAGGAGGGATCCTGGGTGCGAGATACTTCTTTATCAGTTGCCACTAACACTTTCCTGCTACTTATTTTTGTTCACATTCTTGTGTCATTTGTGTACATGACCTTTTCCCTACTAATCTGTAAGTTCCTATGAAGGTAGGGCCCGATCTTTTAAATATTTGAGTAGATAACATATTTATTCATCCATCATAACAGCCTTAATCTATGCTTTGGCCTTAGGGGTTCGATGAATAATTGTGGTGGGGTGTTAGTTGAAGGTAGAACTGGTACCCTTGTTTACCGGTGACCGCCCATATGCCCTTTTCTTCAGGAGTTGTCAGTGATGAAATCAGAAGGAAAAAATGCATGCTTTTACCTTTTAATATCAAAATCTTTGTTTTGAGTATAAGATGGGAAAAAATTGTAAAAGATAAGCAAATAGAATCATTTCTTCTCTTCCTTCCCCAGTCTCCCCACCAAATAACAATTACATGGAGAAGGAGAGAGTGGGAAGAGCAAAAGAGCTTAAGAAATTGGTCTGTCTTTGGACCTTGCCTCCTCCTCAGTCCCCAGAGACCTTTAGAATATCACTGATATGAGTTCACCTGGGCTTGGCTGATCCCCTCTGGAAACTACTCATGTCCTTCTAGAGAAAGGGAGCAGAGATGGTTTTGCAGGCTGGAAGGAGCAGAATGGTTGCCTGAGACAGTTTCAGATCCTTTGGGGTCTCTAGAGGGCTGGAGTTGAGTAACTTCTCAGGCTCCATGAGAAGAGGCCTGGAAATTGGAAGGGAGGAATGACGTAAGGAAAGAGAGAAGGAAATGGACAGGAGGGAGAGTAAGTGAAAGAGAGAGAGAGAAAAAGGGAGGGAGAGGAAAAAGGAGGGAGAGAGGAAAAAGGATTACCTACTCAAGCTGATTCTGCCTGACCCTAATGAAGATTTTCAACTAACTAGCAAAGGACCTTCTGAGAGAGAGGTATTAGGTCAAAACTGATTTAAACAGTCGATCACCAGCAATTTCATGTCATTCAACCTAGTACAATAGGCAAGGCTCTGATGACCTCTGTGGGTCTCAGTTACTTTAACTTTTGTGAGTTTTTTCCTCCGTAAAAATGCTGAAAAATGTATCTTATGACTTCATTGTTATAAAGACAAAAATATTAATAGTATATATCAACCACGTGTTCTTTGCCCCCCAAATCAGTTTTTTTCATCTGATTTATAAAGAAATAAAAAACATTTTGTGGCTCCTAGGGGTCATGTGTCCCCTCAGCACTGGGCCCAGTGGGGAATCAGCCAAAAAAGGACAAAAACGTCCTGCAAGACTTGGGACTCCACCGCTGAGAGATCCTTCTTCTCTCCTGGGTTTTATAGATCCCCTCCTTCTCCCTAGAGTAGGCTTCGCTCACCTTGGCTTTTCCACAGGTGAATTAATCCCCCTAATCTCCAACCCTGGTCAGTAAATCTAGCTCGTAATTAGGGAGGATAATTCTATTTCAAGGGAAAACTAATTGCAATTGCGTTTGTGTTGCAATGTAAATTAGCCTGGCTATCACATGGAGAGCTGCCCATTACATATTGAAAAACAAAACAAAACAACAGAAAACAAAAAAACAAGCTTAAAGCTACAGGCTCGTCAGATGGATACTGAGTTCCTAACCACCATCCATCCACTTTATCCCTACTGACCCTAAGCTAAGAGAGCCCATCTTTGTAGGCAGGCAAATTTACACTTTAGCAAGCGTTGAGACCTCCCGCTCCTTTCCCCCTCCGCCAATTGCCTTTCTAGGATTGTAGCAGAAAACACACTGGATCCTGCTTTGAAAGTCATAGGGGCTTGTGCGAGTGAATGGCATTTTATTACTCCCCCCATTATGAAATAGCCTCCTTACTGTCAGACCTGCCGTGGAACTTTTCTTCACTTTTTCCTCAAATGCCAACCACCCACATTTCAAAAGCTTTGCAGAAGAATGTTGAAGCTTTGCAGAAGAATGATGAGCTTCATCAGACAAACTTTACAATACACAATCCATTAATTGGTTATTTTTGGTAAAACATAGGCACACATGCATGTGTGTGCGCGCACACACACACACACACACACACACAACTCTGATTTTATGAGACTTGTTCTTAATAGATGTCAGTGGGGTTTTATTCCACAGAGTAATTCTCAGTCTTTGGAGTACAACATCCAGTCTTCTACTTCTTACCCTACAGAGTATGCCTATAGTTTTAAATTAGAGAGAATTAGTTTTTTTTTGGTTTCAGTAAGTGCTTTGACAACTTTATGATACCTTTTGGAATTTACTTTTCTAGCTACTTGTGTCATCTTTGTGTTATATAAAGTGATGTTTGCATTTCAAATTAACAGTTGACTTTTGAATACATATGGAGAACTTCAAGTTAATTAAATATTTTAATGAACAAGGTATATATACTATTCACGGCCTATCAGTCTTTAGGAATTATTATAGAATATATTTGACAATGAAACTAGGCTAAACTCATTATTCCCTTGATGATTATGAAGATATTTCCTATCTGTAAGATTAAGAAAATAAATTTTCATTTGATACTGATGTGGGGATTTCCAGTTTAATGGAAAGTTCGGTAGCCAGAATAATAAAGTAGACCTAACTGTGTTTCACTCTTGGATCTGACTGTAACACCTGGAAATTACATATATTTTGTTAAATGAGGCAGTGTATATAAATAAGCCAAGCACTGGGCTTACCACATAGAATCTTTCCAGTCAGTGAAGATAGAATTTGAATATGAAATTATTTGCATCTTGGGGAGTAAATTCCTAGAATTACTTATATATATATATTTCTTTTCTATCAATCTCATTCATTCCACTGTATTTATTCAGCACATATTATATTGTGTCAATTCTAAGTTGGACATCAATTTATATTTTATTAACTCTAAAATTGGGATAAGTTTAACAACGGTGTCCTGCAAATGCTGTCACCCAGAGGCAATCAACATGTAATAGTTGGCTATTAGCCCTGTGGCACAATGAGATAAATGTTTCTGTCAACAGACTTTTTGAAGGCCATTTGAGGAAGGCATATGAATTGTGGTTGTTGTGTGAAACCTAACACTTGGTAAGACCAAAAGCCACCATTCCCCAAACTTGTAAAATGGTGGGTGTCAGTGGCTTGTTAGAAAATCCCAGAGACAATAATGAATCACTCTTTTAAAAATGGTGCATCTCCAAAACTTTATATGGCAGAATTTGACATTGTGGGAAAACTCATGGATACCAACCCCTCTAAAAAAAGTAAGTCAGCAGAGTTAAACTCAGAATATGAAGAAGTTTAGGAAAATTGAACCAGTTTGTTTCTTTCATTTTCTTTTTTATGTATGTGCAAGACAAATATGATAAAAATCTATGACCAAATAAATCTCTTATACTAAACAGAAAAATGTCTAAGTAAGAAGAAAGCATAGTGTCATGGTTTTGAGCATTATGTCACAATACTTTGAAGGCTTTTCTCCCCTTTCTTAATGGTATACAAAATAGTGGTACTTCTTAATATTAATGTGCCATAGAGTCAATGAATTCTGAATATCTGCTAGACACTGTGCTAGACTTTGCAGATACAATTAATCAAGTAAATATTTACTGAAAGCTTACCATATGTTCCCAAATTGTGCTAGGCATAATAAATGGACAAGAACAGCTCTCATGGAGCTTGCCCTGGCTAGGATGACACCAAACAAGATGCTTCCAGAGAAGGATAAATACTATGAAAATAAAAATATGTAATGTATTATGAAGAAAGTATATTGAAATAGTTAAAACACTGGTGTTGAAGACACAAACCCTGTTCTCAAGGAATTTGCAGTCTAGTGTTAAAGAGAGAAGGAATGAAAAAATGGTAGGTTAGATGCCTGAACTCCTGAAAGCATCTGGAGGAAGTAACCATTACAGTATCTTCAGGGGTAAATAAAGATTAGCCACGGGAAGAGGAACTGAAAGGTTTTCCAGCAGAGACTGTCATGTTTGAAAGCCAAGAAGCGATAAGGAGGCTAGTGAATTTCTCTAACTGCAAGTAATTCATGTTGGAGAGCTTGCAGTATGAGGTTTGAAAAGCTTCTATGCAATGGTGAGTCTTTTGATCTTTATCCTGAGAGAATGGAGAGCTACTGCAGGGTTTTAGACAAAATATGATTTGCATTTTAGAAAGATCACTCTCGATGGATTAATTTTCTACTCTTCCCTTCTCCACCAGCCAAGAAATAAATTGTTGCAGAAAATTCAGGAAGGAGAGGATGGTAGGCATGCTAAGTTTCCCAGTTTTTCCAACTTGACTAGATCTTCGCCCTGATTGTATGGTGGCTTTGTTATAACATGTCGACTTCAGGAACCCATCGTTAAAGGCAAGGAGGTCCAGTTTCAGACATTAGAATCATTTTGTAATGAAGGCCTTTCAAGCTATTTGACTAGAAAAGCAGGTTAATAAAATCCACAAATCCACAAATCCAATAAATAAATAAATAATAAATAAATCCAATAAATAAAATCCACAAATCCAATAAAAATGTCACCCAAATTACATGATAAAGTAAAAAAATCAAAGTGCATGGCAAAGTCCTATTTATTAAACTTCTGTGGGACTGGAAGACTTCGACCTGAAATTTATTAAAGGGTCTTGAAAGTCAAAGAATAGTAGCTCAGATGAAACCCAATTGATTATGTGTTTCTGTCAGAACTCAAGAGTTGTCCACAGGTCTCAGCTAGAGCTTCTTTTCATGTTTTAGAAGGGAAAAGATCCTAGCAACTGTTAAACTGGTAAATATGAAGCATGTGTCTGTTTAAACAGGTGTAGATGAAACTGTCAAAAGGCTTGAGCTCAAAGGAAAGACTCAGTACTGAGATGCCCCTTTATGGAATTCCTGCACTTTTTGAAAAGCACTTGGCACAAATTTTCTCAGGCTACTCAAACCCCTTCCTCTGACTCAAATGGTGGAGAAGGTGCAATTTCAGAGCAGTTTATGCCTCTTCCAGTGGACATGGTTATGGCCTTTTCTTCTTGGAGCCCATGAAGGGATACAAGGACCAGAATCTTATTTGGAGAGATGGGCTGCTGAACAAGCTACCCCAGAAGACTCCTGGTCCCAGGGAGAGTGTTAACATTGTTCCTTCGTTGCTTTAGCCTTTTTGAAACTAGCTGCATTTTATAAGCAACCCCTTTTTTAAATATATAATCATTTATTGAGTTGACTTTTTATAAGCAATCTCTTGCAAGGAAATAAGGTTGGGCCAAACAAGTCGCCTCTTTTTGGATATTTTATCCTCATGTGCCTTTATATTTCTGGGTGTGCGTGGCTTACCCCTTCAAACCATTTAAAGAATGTAGATAATACCTATCAGAGTTGAGTCACCCTGTCAAGAGAGTAATGCACAATTGCGCATCCTTGTAAGTTATTTATCATACCCTGGGGCTTGATAGAATACAATTTCCTTGATGAAGAGATAAAAAGGAGTAACATAAAAGCAGGGTAAAAGAAGAACATGTCATTAAAATTGAATCTACCTTCTGGTGTTAACTTTTTCTGAGTTGATTTTTTTATTAGTATTACTGAAATTTATTATCACAAAAATTTACTCTGTAGAGCATCTTTCCAGAAAATGAAGAGAATGGTGGGGTAAGGAATGGGGCAGAATTATGGAGAGATGGAGGATACCACGAACAGAGAATGGTAGGAAGGCAAAGAAAGAAAAGGAAAAGAGAGGAATTAGGGAAACCAGGCCCAATAGAACTGGAATGCTGAAAATGCGATTAAAGGAACTGATCCCCAGAGAATGGAAATAAACACCTCTGAAAAAGCCACAGCTTTTGTCTTTTGAAATTACTGGAAGGAATTCAGCTTGGCTAGTCAGAGAGTACCCTCTGGCCCACGGCCAACCCCCTTAGCTCCCCCAAGGTTAGTAAAATGAGGTTTTAGAGAAAAGGACCAACCTTCAGGAGCAAAGCCATTGTAATTTGAGCCAGCCAGGACTTTTAACACCAGGGTTTTAAAGCAAAGGTTTTTTTTATTTTGTTTTGTTTTTAAATTTTGTACCAAATAAATACTTTTTGCTTTAGTCTCACACATAAATTAAAGTTTTAAAATATTAATTGCCATCTATTTTCAACACCCTGCATTATTGACATTCCTTTGTTCTTCCTCATGCAAAACGTTTTTAAATTTGCACATTTAGTCACTATCATTATACACTCTAGGCATTCATAGTTTATACCATCTCAGTCTTTATCATCTATCTTTTCTTCTAATTTCATTTGTGCCCCCAGGCCTCCTCCCTCTATCATTCTCACATTCAGCTCCATTCAGCGCTCTAACATTATTGTATCACAGTTAGGTAGTATTGTGCTATCCATTTCTGAAGTTTTATAATTAGTCCCGTTGCACAATCTGCACCCTTCAGTTCCAGTTACCCAATATCTACCCTATTTCTATCTCCTGATGACCTCTGTTCTTAACTGAAATTATCCAAGTTCATTCATAAATGTTAGTTCATATCAGTAAGACCATACAGTATTTGTCCTTTTGTTTTTGAGTAATCTCACTCAGCGTAATGTCCCTAAAGTCCATCCATATTGTTACATACTTCATAACTTTATTCTGTCTTACAGTTGCATAATATTCCATTGTATGTATATATCACAGCTTGTTTAGCCACTTATCCATTGATGGACATTTGGGCTGTTTCCATCTCTTGGCAATTGTAAAAAATGCTGCTATAAACATTGGTGTGCAAATGTCCATTTGTGTCTTTGCCCTCATGTCCTCTGAGTAGATACCTAGTAATGGTATTGCCAGGTCATATGGCAATTCCATACTTAACTTCCTGAGGACCCACCAAACTGCCTTCCACAGTGGTTGTACCATTTGCCAGTCCCACCAACAGTGGATAAGTGTGCTTCTTTCTCCACATCCTCTCTAGCACTTGCCGTTTTCTGTCTTATTGATAATGGCCATTCTGATGGGTGTGAGATGATGCCTCATTGTAGCTTTGATTTGCATTTCCTAATAGCCAGGGAAGTTGAGCATCTTTTCTTGTGCCTTTTGGCCATTTGTATTTCCTCTTCTGAGAAGTGTCTGTTCAAGTCTTTTGCCCATTTTGTAACTGGGTTGTCTGTCTTTTTGTTGTTGAGTTGAACAATCTCTTTTTATATTCTGGATACTAGACCTTTATCTGATATATCGTTTCCAAACATTGTCTTCCATTGTGTAGGCTGTCTTTTTACTTTCTTGATGAAGTTCTTTGATGCACAAAAAGCAAAGGTTTTTAAGGTGCCTTATGGTTCTAAAATTCTGTGTCTCTCAGGTTGGGTGGGTGAGAATGGCCAATGAGAAGTTGTAGGTTCAGATCCAAGGAGGGTAGAAAATTGAGATAGATTGTGTCTTATTCCATGTTGAAATTTAGTTCAAATTCTAGTTGTTTACTCTCCCTCTTCGCATTATTCTCATACAACAGAACCTCAGGAGTACAGGCCTCTGCAAGAAGAAAAGCTGAGTTTTAGGACAATATTAGGGTTTAGCTGAACAGAGTAATGCAAGAAAGAAATGCTAATTTTTTTTTTTTTAAAAAGAAGACCCTCCTAATACTGTGCCAGTTCCAAAGACTTACGTTTTAACTTTCTAAATCTACATGGCTACAGTTTCTTTGTGCAAAAGTGAAAATATGACAGCTAAGGCTAAACTCCCCTTTCACCACTATTCCTAATCTCAAACATCCCCCTGCTTCCTCCAAGAGAGCCATTATATCAGTTCACCGTGTTTCTTTTACAGACTTTTTTCCTAGGTAGGAATTATAGAGTATTGTTTTGTGTATGTAAATCTGTGCATGCTTTTAATGTAATAGTATCATGCTTTTTATTCAATCATTATGGCTTAAAGATGGTGTTTTGATTGGTATATAAACTCCACCTTATTCTTTTTCATTGATTAATAGTGTTCTTTAGTAAATATAGGCCAGAGTTTAGCCATTCCCCTATGATCTACAATTAGGTGGTTTCCAGGTTGTTGTTGTTCTTTACTGCTGTAAATAAATGCGGAAACAACCATCTTGTACATGCTTCCTTGTGTACGTATGTGATTGTTTGTTTCTCTAAGGTGGAAGGAATTTGTTTTCTAGCCTCTGAGACTTCGGGTCTTATAAGGGCAGCTTGAGCTCAGCTATATGCCACAGAGGGTCTGAAAAATTACCTCAAAATTGGTGGGAAGGGAAGAGTTACTCTTTAATTTTAGCAAAACATTAGCTCATTTCCCAGCTACATAAAATGGCTATTAATTTTCCTGTCAAAATGAGACTATTGATTAAGAATGTCACACATGGCATCACTTGGAAAAATACGATTTTAATATTCTTTCTCTCTTTTATAGCTTGCATATAAGCATGCATTTCAGTAATAAAAAGGAGTCATTTTGTATGTATATGAAGATGTGAATAAACCAAGACAGTAATCATGATGCAAAGTACCAGTCCTTAAAAATACTGTCTTTTCTTTTTCTAAAAGAACACTTGATAGATACAGGAGCAGGAAAAGAAAACAAAGAGAATGATGTCAAAAAATGAAAAGCAGCTGATAAGCTTCCTTAGTCATTTCTGACATGTAATGTCTATACTGGCAGCTTCAGGATCAATCCAGCTGCAAATCCTTTGAGCTGTGTGCCACCGACTAATGAACTTTTTGAGTGCTCGGTCATTATTGTATGAAGAGGGAGAGGGGATAAAGAAAGACTGGACCAAAGGAGAGCCATTCGTAAGAGAGATGCCCCTTCCCCAGCCACTTGTGGAAATCCATTTCCAGTCAACTGGGACCAATTGTGAGTTCTGGCCTTGGGCAAAATTCCTGTTTGCAGTCAATAAATTAATAGGTGACACCTTGAAATGGGTTGGCTTTAATGGAATCAATGTCTGATGTGGCAATCTATCCTCAGGCCAAATTTCCACTGAAATTCAGAAGCTTGGGGCTGACAGAAGAAATGGACTTCTGTCCTTTTTTGTAAATTAAATTTTTATTTTTTTCCTTCTTTATTCACAGCTGAAAAAGCACACTACAGTACTCAGGCTCTAACATTTTTTTACTTTTTACTTTTTTTAATTGGCATGGGAAAAACCGCCTCCTGATGGGAATCCATTTCATTTGTACAGAATTCTACAACGTATGGAGTCCTTTGTCTTGCTGATTCTAGTTTAGTCTGTTTCCTCTAAGAAAGTTGTGCCTGAGGCCAAAGAGGTAACTGCTCCTTTACAGTAGTTCCTTTTGAAACATTGAGGCAGCAGGCAGCAGAGAAGGGCTACTCTGTTGGTTCAGCTGGCTTTTACAGCTGAAGATAACACACACCACAAATCTGTTGAGACTCATGTTTTCTTGGAGGGGGAGGATAATTCAGGGAGCCAAATAAAGAGAAGTTTGCATTTAATGTTTCATAACTGTGTGCTCTTTTCCAGGTTTTAGTCCTGTAATATTCTCTGTGTGTGGCCAGCCGTTCATAACACAGCACTATTGAAGAAGAGAAAGGAAGGAAAAGGAAAAGGGAGTTAGGGGTAAAAATTTGCCTTTGGGGGGTGAAAAGACCCACTGCTTTTAAGTACCATGGCCTTAACGGGATGTAGTTAAAACCTTGTGGAATTGAGTTGGCCGTTCAAGTCTTAAAATAGGGTAGGGGACAAGTATGGATATGGCATTTGTAATAAAGCCAGAAAAAGAAAGTGACCCACTAAGGATCTTCTTGGAAAAAGTGGGTTCCCAAGGCCCATAAAGTTGATGGGCTTTCCTTTCTCTGAGGTTGTGCATGGATAATGTCTGCTGGGAAAAAAATATTAAATCTGAGGAACAAAGATTGAATGAAATATTGGAGTGTATCCTTTTGTTTTTTTTGCATTTTGAAATATTTGAGTTTAGCTTTTTTTGGATTTTGAAATACGAGAGTTTAATCTTTTTTTTCCTTTTGTATTTTGGAGTCTATTTGTTGGATTAAAAAATAGGAGAAAGGTTTTCTTTTAATTGGTGGAACGAGCATTGGCACGTCCACATTATGTATGCGCCGCTGTTCCTGCCACCAGACTGGAGTCTAACAAGCTGAGCTGCTTAGGAAAAGCGTCTTTTATTTTTGAGCTGGCCAAAGTTATTTCCTATTTCGGAGCAAAAACCAGTGTAGCTACTGTACCTTGACGATATTTTTTTTCTCTCTGAATATCACAACCTTTTTAAAAAACAAGTATGCTGTTCTTTCAAGGACTCTGCAAAGACAGATGGAGAAATACAGCAGCAGTGTTTTATCCCCCTCCTCCAGAACACCCGTTTTTCCAGGACGAAAAACCATTTCTGGGGGTTCTAAGTATACACAGAGAAGACAACAATTGTTTGGATCTCTCAAGAGGGAGAAAATATTCCCCAAAACACACGATAAAAATGTAGTCCTAAAGTTTTGAAGAGGAGATAAAAAAGGGGCTGGTTACAGTTTCTGGTCTGGTGAGGGTCTGCCTCAGTGGAGCCGGGTGTGCTGGGCGGGGCAAGTGGTATAGAGAGGGTCATCATGTCCATGATGAAAAGGCTCAGCGAGGGTGTTTCATAGCCTATGATCATGGACTTGCTAGAGTTAGGGACAGACAGGCTTAAATTCCAGGACTCTTGTCTCCCAGGTTGGTATTTTCCAGTGCTTTGAGTTGGGCATTCTACCAGCCAGGTTAAAACACACGGTCTCTGTCTTCTAGTAGCTTATAATTTAAAGCATCTATTTCCCAGAAAAAGCAGTCATTCAGGGAATGAATTAGCACTGAGGTGACCAAAGGAAGACACTCTCATGGTCACCCTGACTCGCTGGGTGACCATAGGAAAACCGCTGAGCTTGTCTGGGCTTGGGAGGGACCCAGATGGAGAAAGAGACTGGGGCAGCTTCGTTGGCATTTGTAATCATCACTGGTTCTGTATTAAACCAAGGGAGACTCTTTATGGGGCCATGAGAGATAAAAGAGTGGTTAAATGTGAGGTTAAAGCTCTCATTTGAAAGTGTAATGTTGGAATAATAGTCCTACCTGTTTTATGTCAGAGGTCAGTGTGGGTTTTCACAGAAACCCTGGAATAAAGTGCCCTGACCCTGGACTTCTTCCTTTGCAAAACAGGCACATGTCAGCTTCCTGACTGACTTCTGGTAAATTATCCTAAAATGATTCCTGGCATTCACCTCACAGAGGGTTAAAACTTCCTTTTCACAAACCAAAGTCCACACACACACACACAGAGGCGAGAGACTACAAAGGAGAATGTTGTTGGTAGGTTTATGCCAATTGGGAGACTAGAATGCCAAACGGAGAAAAATGTTGTGGTATAAGTTTAAAAATCCAGATTCAGAAGAAAAGCTTTTACAGAAATATTTTTACTCTGATTTTTCTCTTCCCTTTCCACCCCATCTAAGCCGTACCTGGAAATGTCCTTATTGTGTGAGAAAGACTGTTCATGCTATCGCACTGTCTGTGGAAACTCAGAAACAAAAGTCTTGAGCAGAGGCGGAGCAGGTAGGGATTAGTGAAACCTGACTGGATTCCCATCCTCAAACCCAGAAGGCAAAGCTAGTTTCCTGTGAGGCTGATTTCATCCCTCTCTTTCGCAGAACTGAAAGAAGAACTTGGCAGAGGTGGAAGGGAAGCACCACTCTCTCCATTTCCCTGCCCCGGCCACCTTTTTCTGAGAAATAAGTTGAACAGAGTGGTCATATCCATCAATGACGCTAACAATTCCTGAAAAATGGCAGCAGGTTAGATTAAACTAACCTATATTATAGGAGACAGGGGAGAAACAAGACAAAGGTATTCGGTTTAGTTCATATCCATGTGGAAAACGGCAGTATTTTCTTTAACGTAGATTTGGTTCTTAACCACTCAAGAATACTGTGCTGGTCAGTATTATATCTTGCAACTTTTGACTGATATAATTTTTCAAGAGGTGAAATACATGAAATGAAGAATTAATGTCTGGTAAAAGACCACTGACAATGTATTTCCTTCTGCCTGGCTGGAAATGTTCATGCTATTACATTAATATATGCAGACAGGCTGGTAGAGTGTGTGTTTAAACAGTCCAGAATGAGACAATATTAAAAATACTTATTTTGGGACCCAGTGTAGGTGTTGAAATTTATGTGAAAGGCATACAGACCCACCCAACTGTCTTTCTTTCTGTGCATTGCTTTTCTGTTTAAAGGACTACCCACCTCCTGAGAGTTAACATGTAAAAAATCCTTTTGTTCCATTATTCTTTGGAGGTAAAAACAAAAATTGTCAGCAGTCTAGACAGCCAGGCAGAAGGAAATACAGCTTTTATTTTTCCTTCTTAATCTGCTTTGATAATGTATCCAAAATAATCAAGCAGTGCCTATATACTAAAAATATACTGAATCAGAGTCTCTAGGGTGAGGTCAGGTCATCAGAACTTTTTTAAAGCTCCCCAGATGATTCTATTTTGCAGTCAGAGCTGAGAAATCACTTGTCTGAAGATTCATGAGCTTAAACGGGTGTAAGGAGCAAACTTGGTCTGCAAAGAGAGCACTAGATTTAGGAAAGGCAAACATGTAAACGAGCTATGAAATATGAATTAAGCACATGAAAAGAACTGTGAGAGTTCAGTTATTTCATTAGAGTGCATCCAGATATTAATATACCTCAGGAATTGTTATTCTAGCGTTCTGTGCTAGACATCCAAGTACCTTTCTGTAATCCAATCCCAAACATTGCAATAGATGGAAAAGCAATCCATAACTAAAGTAATATACTCAAGTAGATTAATAGTACAAAACATTATAGAAAGACCCTATTTTTACAGAAAATGAAAATGAAAGTAAAAGGTTAATTCAAGATTACTTTCTGACTATGCACAATGGATAAATTTTCATGTATGTGTTTTACAAATGAAACTGATCTCACAAAACCAATTTATGAATGCTCTTAGAACTCCCTACAAAAATTTTCCTTCATAGTCAAGGCCAGAGAGGGCATTTTAGCCAGTACCTTTTGTAAAGGTCCTGGTCTGGCCAGGTTTACAGGTAATTTCCAGAACGTAATAGCAATAGCCTGCAACATACCCATATTTTAAAAACTGTAATTATTACAGGAGAAAATTAAGGGTGAACCTTCCACCTCCATTGAGATACAAGAGTATAGGAAAATTTTAGAGAAAGAAAGACTCCCTCTCCCCTCCAAAATCATATATATGTTGAGGTTGAAAATATAATGTTTACCTTTCTTAATTAAAGAAATTTGGTGATACGTAATTGTGAGGATTCTTTTCTTTTAAAAGCTCAATGTGCAATCAGCTAGGCTGAGCCCTAAGACTTCATGGTCTTACTTCTTTTGTTCCTTTAGCGTAGTTTCCTTTTGTCTTGTTTCACTGCATCAAGGAGGTGCGCAGAAATCCTTAAGGCAGGTGTGGGTGGCATTGTTGAGATCTAGAAGTGGGATTCCATTCAGTTGATAGTTGGCTCTCGTTTGTGTAAAGTGTGGTTCTGAAGTCATTTGGAAAAGTGCTAAGCATAAGCAGGGACGCAACTGCTGAACAATAATGAATGGGATCCAAGGGGCGACTCAAAACCCAAAAGAAGTAAATAATGCCTTAACATTCCCACACCATGAAGAGTCTGAGCAGGATTGGTACTAACTCTTTCTGGAATGTTTGGTATAATTCACATGTGAAGCCGTCTGGTCCTGGACTTTTCTTTTTGGGGAGCTTCTTAATGACTGCTTCAATTTCTTTACTTGTGATTGGTTTGTTGAGGTCATCTATTTCTTCTCAAGTCAAAGTTGGTTGTTCATGCCTTTCTGGAAAGTTGTCCATTTCATCTACATTGTCGTATTTATTAGCATAAAGTTGTTCATAGTATCCTGTCATTACTTCCTTTATTTCTGTGGGGTCAGTGGTTATGTCTCCTCTTCCATTTCTGATCTTATTTATTTGCATCCTCTCTCTTCTTCTTTTTTGTCAGTCTTTCTAAGGGTCCATCAATCTTCCAAGTGGACAGTTAATTTCTCGATTTTTGCCCTTTGTTCTTTTTTGATATAGGCATTTAGGGCAATAAATTTCCCTCTTAGCAAGCACTGCCTTTGCTGCAGCCCGTAAGTTTTGATGTGTTGTGTTTTCATTTTCATTTGCCTCGAGATATTTACTGATTTCTCTTGTAATTTCTTCCTTGACCTATTGGTTGTTCAAGAGTGTGTTGCTGAGCCTCCACATATTTGTGAATTTCCTGGCACTCTGCCTATTATTGATTTACAACTTCATTCCTTTATGATCTGAGAAAGTGTTTTGTATGATTTCAATCTTTTTTAATTTATTGAGACTTGCTTTGTGACCCAGCATATGGTTTATTCTTGAGAATGATCCATGAGCACTTGAGGAAAAGGTGTATCCTGCTGTTGTGGGGTGTAATGTTCTATAAGTGTCTGTTAAGTCTAGCTCATTTATTGTATTATTCAAATTCTCTGTTTCTTTATTGATCCTCTGTCTAGATGTTCTGTCCATTCATGATAGTGTGGAATTGAAGTCTCCAACTATTATGGTAGATGTGTCTGTTTCTCTTTTCAGTGCTTGCTTCATGTATTTTGGAGTATTCTGGCTTGGTGCATAAATATTTGTGATTGTTATGTCTTCTTGTTGAATTGTTCCTTTTATTAATACATAGTGTCCTTCTTTGTCTCTTTTAACTGTTTTACATTTGAAGTCTAACTTATTGGATATTATTATAACTACTCCTGCTCTTTTCTTATTGTCATTTGCATGAAATGTCTTTTTCCAACCTTTCACTTTCAACCTATGCTTATCCTTGGGTCTAAGATGTGTTTCCTGTAGACACCAAATAGATGGGTCCTGTTTTTTAATCCATTCTGCCAGTCTATGTCTTTTGATTGGGGAGTTTAATGCATTAACATTCAGTGTTATTACTGTACTGGTAATACTTTCTTCTACCATTTTGCCTTTTGGATTTTATATGTCATATTTAATTTTTTACCTTTACTGATAGTCTTCCTTTCTACACTCTTCTCCACACCTCTCTTGCTTGTCTTTTCATATCTGTCTCTAATGCTCCCTTTAGTATTTCTTGCAGAACCAGTCTCTTGGTCACAAATTCTCTCAATGATTTTTTTGTCTGAAAATGTTTCAATTTCTCCCTCATTTTTGAAGGACAATTTTGCTGGATATAGAATTCTTGGTTGGCAGTTAGTAATTTAAATATATCATCCCACTGTCTTCTCGCCTCCGTGGATTCTGCTGAGAAATCTACGCATAGTCTTATTGGGCTTCCCTTGTATGTGATGGATCACTTTTTTCTTGCTGCTTTCAAGATTCTTTCTTTCTCTTTGACCTCTGACATTCTGATTAGTAAGTGTCTTGGAGCAATGTCTATTTGGATCTATTCTCTTTGAGGTATGCTGCACTTCTTGGATCTATAATTTTAAATCTTTCATAAGAGTTAGGAAATTTTCAGTGATAATTTCCTCCATTAGCTTTTTCCTCCTTTTCCCTTTTCTTCTCCATCTGGGACACCCACAACATATATATTCATGTGCTTCATATTGTCCTTCAATTCCCTGAGTCCCTGCTCACATTTTTCCATTTTTTTCCCCTATAATTTCTTTTGCTTTTAGGATTTCAGATATTCCATCCTCCAGTTCACTAATCCTATCTTCTGCCTCTCGAAATCTACCATTGTAGGTTTCCATTGTTTTCTTCATCTCTTCTACCATCCTTTCATTCCCATAAGTTCTGTGATTTGTTTTTTCAGACTTCTGATTTCTATTTTTATTCATTCCTTGCCTTCTTTATGTCCTCCCTCAATTCATTGATTTGATTTTTGATGAGGTTTTCCATGTCTGTTTGTACATTCTGAATTAATCATTTCAGCTCCTGTATCTCATTTGAATTGTTGGTTTGTTCCTTTGACTGGGCCATATCTTCAATTTTCCTAGTGTGTTTGTTATTTTTTGCTGGTGTCTAGGCATTAATTACCTTAATTAGTTTATTCTGGAGATTGTTTTCACTTCCTTTACCTAGAGTTTTCTTGCTGGATGAATTTGTTGTCTGTCTGTTCTTTGACATTCAGTTCAGGTTTTTCTGGACCACTAGCTTAGATTTTGTTTAGCAGAGGAGAATTTTTCAGTTTTTTTCTTTCTTCTTGCCCTGCTTGAATGGTACCTTTCCCCCCCCCACCTTTAGGACCATCTACTTAGGTATTATAGACCCAGCCAGATTTTCCCAGACCAACCTGGCCTCCTATCAGGAGGAAAGAGTCACCTGCATCAGTTTTCCCTGAGGTTGAGACCCAGCAGGTTGAAAGACTTTCCTGTGGTCTCTGGACTCTGTTTTTCTTATCCTGCCCAGTATGTGGTGCTTGTCTGCCTGCAGGTCCCACCACCATAAGATGATGTGGTATCTTTAACTTTGGCAGACTCTCCCTGCTGGGGGCATGGTGGATACAGAGGAGAGGTGGTAGGCTGGTTTTAATGGCTTCAAATTACCAAGCCCTGGGGTCTGAATTCCTTGAGGGAGGGATTCCACCTGAGTTGGGCCTCACCCCTCCCCTGAGGCAGGCACAGGCTCCAGACAAGCTCTCAAACAAGCTTGTTCTTGCCTATGCCTGAGGCAGTTGCAGCCTGAGAAGTCCTGCCGCTGTATCCAAAGGCAGTCAATCCTTTGTGGAAACACAGCCACAAAAACCTCTGTTTCTTTCCTTTTCTTTTTCTGTTAGCCTTGCCCCCTTTGCACCAGGGCAAAAATCAATGACTTCTGCTTTGACCAGGTTCACCTGAGCTGGGGGCCTATTTTTATAGTCAGAATTTGTGAACTAATTCCACACTTGAAGCTTAGTTGCACTGAGCCCCTGCTGCTGGTAAAGCCCCTTTCCTTTCCCCTCTGGGAAGCAGCCTGTGGGGGAGGGGTGCCAGCTGCCGCGGCTTGGGAAAGTCATGGTTTGAGGGGGGCTCGCAGCCAGTCCTGCTGGTCCAGACTGGGGTATGCTGTGTGTCCAGTCATGACGGCCCCAGGAGTTGTTTTGTACTGTTTCTGGTTATTTAGTAGCTGCTCTGGAGGATGAACTAAATCCCACACCTCCCTAAGCTGCCATCTTGGCACCATTCCCACCCCATGAAACAGTAAGACTTTCCCAGTTTAACTGGATTGGGCCTGGGCTTCCCCCAAGGCTATAGTAGGACTTTCATGGACCTTAGGCATTGTTGCCTTTATGGGGCTATTTTTCTATTAAAAAAAACCTTTGAAATTAGATATTATGCCTATGCTGATGTAAAGATGAATATATTAATATTATACTTTGAAATTTTTTCTTTGACCTCACTTCTTTTTTTCTTCTGTTTTTAAAGAAATGAAAAACCTTGCAGACTACTAGAGTATGATGGGACTTGGGCTCTGTGTCTCCTGCTAGTGGGAAAGCCTAACTTCACTAGCTGTGTTAGTAATTGCTGCCGTCACCTCTCCTCCTAAAAGTGGCCCTCAAAACATAGTTGTGGGGCAGAGGGTGCTGGGTTTTTGCTGCCCAGCCATTTCATAGGCTGGGTTTGTAAGGATGCACTGGACCCACACTAAGCTCCTAGGTCTTTCAAATTCCTGCTGAGGGAGGCTGAATGTGCCCCATAAGATCACCATGGCCATTTTGGATCTAACTAATAAGTTTATGCACATAAGTCTTGGAAACAGGGCCAAAATCCAAGTGGATAAAGGCTAACCCTGAAAATGGAATCAATCTTTAATTTTCCAGTGGCTGGTGATCCAGCATCTGGGTTACTTAGGTCCACGGTTATTCTTCTTTCTTAGAGAGGCCAGGAAGTTTGGAGTACTACATTTCTGGGAGCAGATTTCAGCTCAACACTTGAAGAACAAAGTGACTTTAGATAAGTTATTTACCACTTCCTCAAATTTCTCATCTCTAAGATGGGGGTAATAACAGTTACCTTGAAGGACTGCCTTGTGCATTATATGAGAGGATAGCTGTATAATTTTCTGGTGGCTGCTATGACAAATTGCTACAGACTTGGTGGCTTAAACCAACACATTTATTCTCTTATAGCTCTAGAGGCAAGAAGTCTTACATAAGTTTCACTGAGACACTGATTTTGTTGGCAAGGCCATGCTTCCTATGCAGACTCTAGGGGAGAATTTTTCCTTGCCTCTTTCATCTTCTGATGGCTGCTGGCATTCCTTGGCTTGTGGCTGTATCACTTCAACCTCCACCTTGGTGGTCACATTGCCTTCTACTTTTCTAGGTGAAAATCAGCCTCTGCCTCTTTCTTAGGAGGCTACGTGATTGCATTTAGGCTCTGACACTTCTGCCCATAATGCGGGATAGTCTTGCCATTTCAAGATCTGTAATTTAATTACATCTGGAGAGTCTTTGCCATATAAGGTATACATTTATAGGTTCCAGGGATTAGATGTGGACATCTTGGGGGATCATTATTAAGGCCATCCTATGGCATACAGGAAATCTTTTCTTTTCCCTTCATTTTCACCATTTTCAAGTGTACACTTCAGTGGTATTAACTGCAGTCATGATGTTGTGCTAAAATCACTACCATCTATTACCAAGACTTTTTCATGATCTCAAGTGGAAACTCTGTACCTATTAAGCTATAATTTCCCATTTCTGTCCCACCTCAAATCTCAGGTTCTGATAACCTTTCCATTCATCTGTTGATGGACATTTGGGTTGTTTCCATGTTTTGACAATTGTCTGTTTGAATCCTTGCCTTCAATACTTTTGGGTATATACCTAGAAGGAGAGTTGCCAGGCCATCTGATAATTATGTTTAACTTTTTGAGAAACTATCAAATTCCAACAATACACAAGGTTCCTGTTTCTCTGTATCCTCATCAACACTTGTTATTTTTTGTTTGTTTTTTCTTTAATAATAGTCATCCTAGTGGATGTGAAGTGGATCTCATTGTAGCTTTGGTTTACATTCCCCTGAAGACAAATGATGCTGAGCATCTTTTCATGTACTTATTGGCATTTGTATATCTTTTCTGAAGACGTGTCAATTCAAGTCCTTTGCTCATTTTATAATTGGGTTATTTATCTTTTCACTGTTTGGCTCTAACAGTTCTTTATATATTCTAAATATTAAACCCTTATTAGATATATGATCTGCAACTTTCATTTTCCATTTTGCAGGTTAGTTTTTCACTTTCTTGATAATGTCATTTGATGCACAAATATTTTTAATTTTGATGAAGTACATTTTATCTATGTTTTCCTTTGTGGCCCTTGCTTTTGGATTTGCTTTGCTAAATCCAAAGTTTTGAAGGTTTTCTCCTATTTTTCTTCTAGTGGTTTTTAGCTCTTTCATTTAGGCCCTTGATCCATTTTGAGTTAATTTTTATATGTGGTTGAGGTCCAACTTCATTCTATTGCATGTGAATATATAGTTTACCCAGCACCATTTGTTGAAGTGACTGTTCATCCCCATTTAATGTACTTGGCAATCTTGTCAAAAATCAGTTGACTATAAATATATGGCTTCATTTCTGGACTGTCAAGTCTAGTCCATTGATGTATGTATCTCTTCCTATGCTTGTATCACACTTTTTAAAATTACTGTGGCTTTGGAGTAGGTATATAGAAAATCTTTAATAAATATTTACTGCTTAGTAAGAAAATGTATGTATAGTGGTTATCACATTAGTATGTATTTCCATGTACTTAATTTTTAAATTTAGATACATTTTGCTACCAAAAGATTTTAAATGAATTGTGAAAGCACATACAGAGCAAAAGTAAAAGAAGAAGTTAGGAAAATTTGGAGAAAGACACTGTGTGTTGGAAAAGAAAATGATGCTCAAGAGAAATTAGCCACAGAATATTCCATGAGGTTCCTGTACATCAACTGAGGGTATGCTACACACTTGGCTCTAAGCCTTCCAACAGCCAAACATGATTAATTGCTTGCTTTATTGTGTTTATTGATTAAGAATATTCAATTATAAGGAACTGAAGTCTTCTTGTTAGTTAGATCTTAAAGGAGTTTCTTTTAGTAAAGTTAACACAGGGTTGTTTCTTTTAATATCCTTTAGTGTGAGTTGAAGTTAGAAGGCCAAATGTAGTTTAATTTAACCAACTATGTTGAACCAGACAAGGCCAATAGATTCTTTCACCTCCCTCAGTGTTCTTTTAGGAGAAAAATATATAAATATTGAGATTTTTATAAGAATTTTCTTATGCGACTATACTGATGGGCAAGTCCAAATTCTGTAGGACAGGCTGCAAGATGGGAATGCCAATGGAGGTTTTGATTAATTTCCTAGTAGAAGCTGGCTGGTTAAGTTGAGATGGAAATTCTCTCTTCTGGCTGCTGAAATCATTACTTGTTTTAAAGCCTTCAACTACTGGATGAGACTTCTTTCATTACTGAAGCAATCTCCTCAGTTGATTGTAGATGCAATCAGTGATAGATGCAATTAACTCACTGATGATTTTAATCCACGAAATATTATCACAATAACAATCAGGCCAGTGCTTACTTGACAAAATAGCTGGATGCCATTTTGACACAAGATTGTCAAGATTGTGTTTTAAACTCTCTGGGAAAATGAATGGAAGCCTGGTATTCACATAATCATCCATAAATGTTATTTTTTAAAGCTTCTAATCAGGCTTAACTAAGTTCTCAATAAATGGCTTCTCTTATAATTATTCATTTTCCCGTTTTGTTGAGGTTGGAAACATTAGGGTAAGAGGTGAAATTTTACAATGTTCTCAGTTATTAGTAGTTGTTTTGAGGATTTTGACAATCCACAAAGTTAAAATGTTAGCCGAAAATCACTACTGAGAAATGTCTAGATTTCATTCATCCCGACTTTCTTTACCTCATCATTCTCCTGAAAAAGACACAAGTTTTCTATAATTTCATAAAATTTTAGGTCCAGATAAATGTTTGCTTGCCCTAGCTTAATATATCTCCCTGTGTAAACAAAGCAACTTGTTGAAATTTATTTTAAAAAAAAATTAAACAGCACTTTGTATTTCCATGTTGACCTAAGGCTACCCATCACTCATTCATTCATTCACTCATTCAATAATTTACTGTGCACTTATTACGTTTCAGGTTCTGAGTGCTGTTCATAGTAGTGAATAAAAGAAAGATCCTATTCTTGAAATGTTACATTCTAGTGGAGGGAACTGTCAGTAAACAAACAATTTGCTAAATGGTGACAAGTGTTATGAAAATAAAATGATAGTGCATTAGTAACACCTCTAACGCGGTGTTACTGAGTGCTGGGGGTGGTATAGGTGGGTTTGCTATTTTAGGTACAGTAATGAGGCAAGTCCTCTTTCTTAAGATGGGATTTGAATGAAGATCTGAAAAGTGAGCATGGCAGAGACATTTATTGCTCACTAATATCTGTTTCCCCTATTCCTTGCAGTGGGGCAGAGCTATCAAACTAGTTTAGCCAATGGGCTGCTAGTGGAAGTAACAAGTGTCACATTCTGGGTCAGAGTAGGTTCCCCATAAGCTCTTTTCTCCTGCTTTGGCAACTGAGGAGTCATGTGTTCTAGAAGGTGCATCTCCATGGTGAGGGAGCAGCTATCAGCCTGGGTACTTCAGTGGATATGTGGGGTGGAATTCCTGCTAACTGCCCTACAGGAGAAAAACCAAACTTTTGTTGTGTTAAGCCATTGAGATTTCAGGGTTAATTTGTTACCTGATGTACTATACTGACAGTGAAAAAGCTATGCATCCATCTAGGGGAAAAACAATCCAGGCAGAGGGGACATATGCAAGGGTTCTGAGACTGGACTATATTTTCCATGTTTGAGGAAAACCAAGGAGGCCACTGTGACTGAAGTGGGGTAAGTGAGGAGGGGGCCAACAAAAGAAATCAGAAAGTAGCAAGGGGACAGATCACATAGGGCCTTTGAATCCATTGTACTATGGTAAGGATTTTGGATTTTTTTTTTTTTTTTTTTTTTTTTTTTTTTTTAAAGAGAGAGGGAGGAAGGGAAGGAAAGACAGAGAGAAGGAAGGAAGGATGGAAGGAAGAAAGGGAAACATCTTTAAACATTTTCTTGTTTTATTATATTTTGTTTGTTTGTTTGTTTGTTTGTTTTTTACATGGGCTGGGGCCGGGAATCGAACCGAGGTCCTCCGGCATGGCAGGCAAGCACTCTTGCCCGCTGAGCCACCGCGGCCCGCCCAGGATTTTGGATTTTATTTTCAAGAATGAGATGGGACAATTTAGAGAGTTGTGAGGAGAGAAGTGCAAGACCTGACTTATATTTTAGAAGGTGCACTTCTCTTGTGGTAAATATGCACTAGGGTTAAGAGAATGACTCAGAGAGACTAGGTAGGGGACTGTTCCAGTAATCCAAAATAGAGATGATGTGGCTTGCCCTAAGGTATTTGATGGAGGTGGTAAGAAGTGTCCAGTTTCTGAGTAGACATTAAGGGTAGAGGCAAAGAGGATGTGTGATGGAGTAGATATTGAGTGAGATAGAGAAGGATCAAGGATGTCTCCAAGGCTTTGGCTGAACAATTGGAAGAATGAAGTTTCTGTTTATTGATATGGGAAAGATCGTAAGGAAAGCATATTTAGGGAGCAAAATACAAGAGTTCAGTAGGGAGCATGTCAAGTTCTGGATGTTGTTAAAATTGTGTCCCCTATAAAAGATTGTTCAAGGCCTAATCCTGGTCCCAAGAATGTGACCTTCAGTGGAAATAGGGTCTTTGAAGATGTGATTAGTTAAGATGAAGTCAAACTGGATTGAAGTGGGCCCTAATGCAACGTGACCGCTGTTCTTATAAGAGGACATAGATGCAGACAGACTACTCTGAAAAGATGCCTGCATGATTGAGGCAGAGACTAAAGTGCTGCAGATTCAAGCCAGGGATGCCAGGGATTGCCAAAAACCACTAGAAGCCAGGGAGAAGCAAGGAACGCTTCTTTTTTATACCCTTCATGGCCCTGCTAACACTTTGATTTCAGACTTGTAGCTATCAGAACAGTGAGATAATGAGTTTCTGTCATTTTAAGCTGCCAAACTTGCAGTACTTTTGTTACAACAGCCCCGAGAAACCGTTAAACATCCAAGTTAGATGTTCATTAGACATCCAAAAGGAGCTGTAGGGAGTTTAGAAAATGTTCCAGGCTAGAGATAGAAATTTGGGAACATTCACTCACAGGTGAGAGTTAAAACTAAGGCAGAGGATGATGTCAGAGAGCGAATGTTATGTAGAGACAGTGAGTAGGAATGAAAGGAATAAAATCTCAGATACTCTGATATTTACAGGTTGGGCCCCTGAGGAGGAACCAATGAACGAGATTTAGTAGGAAGGGCCAGTTGAGTAAAAAGATAACCGGGGGGGTGGGGGGTGGGGAGTGGGGGTGTCTAGGAGACCCTGAAAAGAAACTCCCCAGTCTGCAAGAGTGGTTGCTTTTCAAACTTTTACCATCTTTGGCTGCTTAACACCACATGAAATGATAATAGACCCAAAAGTTTCCTCCCCCTTCTTGGGGAGTTTTGGCAATTCTTACTGTGAAAAATGTGGTAGAAAATTAGCATAACTATTCCTCCTTGACCTATAGGACTCACCAAAAATAAATTTATGTCATCTCTTCCGGTTTGATTGTGGCCCCAATACCCCTGAGAGGGTGGGATAGTCTCAGAAAACAAAATATTTTTCTCATGGTCAGAGAGTCCTGCTTGTAGAAGGATGATCTCTTCTGTTCACATTTGAAGAGACGGTCTCTACCTGCCCCCCGCCCCCCAGAGCTTTGGTGTGATTGTGAGGGCCATGGGAAGAAAGGACGTGCAGCATGTTTAAATGGCAGCAGTAAGGAAGGAATCGCATTCTTGTCGATTCTTGTTAATTCTTGTCATGATGTGACATGATGGATGTGTAGACATGATGAGGGAGGAACTCAGGAAAAGAGAAAGCACAGCTCAGACCTAGAACAGAAGTAAACAAAAGGCAATCAGAAAAAACACCTGTCTTGCTCCAAAGAAAACTGTGCACATCCAACAACAGTTCCATTTCAATATGATACCATGGAGTCTGTCAGACACTGGTTATACGCACCTCACCAGTGCCCAAGACTCTTGTAGGATCTCAGAAGATTTTAAGAAGACAGTAGAAGAAAATCTTGGGTCACATTTTATACAGGGATATAACTTTAATGATAAAAAATGCATAGGAGAAGGAAACAAATTGTCATTAGTAAGAGAGTGGTGAAAGGCATGTCTGAAATTTTCAAGCAATTTAGAATTATAATCTTTTAAAAACTGCTTCATTCTGAGACCACATCCAGACACAAGAGATACAAAAACTGTATTCTGTTCAATGGAGTTAATGTTATAAAAAGGGACAAGGACAGAAAAAATAAGATTATGCTTTTTTTAAAAATTAGAATTTCAGCATAAATTTCACAAATGTGAAAAACAGAGAAGAGAAAAAAATACTGTGAATTATTGCTTTTCAATCATTCTTTCTAGGCAAAATTTCAAACTATATAGTTATAAATGATAAAAGATACAAACTTTCTTTTATTACTTTTCCATAGAGTATTAAGACATGACTTTTTTTATGTGGAGAATTGCCTTTCTATGCTGGAAATTCTTTAAAATAGGAGGAGCTCACCTATCTTTGAACCGCAACTCTTTCATTCTTTGAAAATTATTTTCCACTAGGAAATAACAAAGAATTCTGTAAAAGACCCATTAATTGTTGGCCCTATGGTGAATTCTCCTTTTTCTTATAACCAAAGTCCTACTTTCCTTCAGATGTTCACATGCCCTTTATTGACACCCACTTCCAGCTCCAAAGTGGTTGAGCTTAGCCAACCCTAAGGGTTCTATTCCTCTTGGTTGGGATTGGTTGGGGAAGAACATGTGACTCAATTCTGTCCAATGAGATTTGAGGAGAAATCTGGGAAAAATTTATTATGAAAAAAATCACAAGGAAGACTCATTGCCTCCTGTTGCACTGGACACTTTCATGCTTGTATACTATTCCCCATCTCCTTAATTTCAGGAAAGAAAACTTATGTATCTCTAAGATATGGTTTTACATTTTGGAAATCGTACAGTCATATGAACTCATTAAACAGGTGTTTGAGCACTTTCTTTGGTCTTATAATAGATAAGTACAAAGAATGATGTCATTCCTTAGGCTGGCCGAGCAATAAATATATACTGATTGCCAGTCAGGTGCTAGATGCTGGAGTTATTACAGAGACCAAACTCTAGGGGTAAGACACATGCTGTGCCTTCCCCAGATAACCACCAAAAAATAAAACAAAACACCTAAATTCGATACACTGTATGCTATATTATAACAGTGGTATAAATAAAATATTCTAGGAGTCAAAAATTGGGAGAAGACTCATTTTCAAAATGTCAGGAAAATTTCACAAAAGAAAGAATATTTGATTATGATGTGGCTTGGCATAGAAATATTTCTGTCCTGGATATTGAAGGATGAAGAAATGTAGAAGTGCAGTAGGCAAGTACATTTTTTTTCTGACAAAGAGCACAATATGAACAAATGTGTGGAGTCATATAAAAGCAAGAAACATTTGGAGAATGGTGAAAAGTTCATGGAAGTAGGAGATGTGTGGAAAGGGATTGGGAGCTGAAGCCACAGAGGTTATTGTATGATTGTGATGTCTTGGTGGGTCAAGCTAAGAATTTGGGGTTTTATCTTATAAGCAAGTAAACTTGCATACAGGAGAAACATGCAGGTCATGGCGCCAAATATTTAACTGGAAGCATAAAATTTGTTTGATGCTTTGTGGTTTTTATTTTCTTATATGAAGTTTGCAAACCCCACTACATAATATTTCTATATTTGGTATAATAGACTTAATATCTTTTTCTAAAACTTTAGGTAAAATTAATGGCCAAGGAAGAAGCCTCTAGTTCATTCTGTATTTTAGTGTCCTAGCATATTGCCACAGTCTTTGGGGGTATATACTCCAGTTGAGTAGCACTCTGCAGGCAGGGCAAAGCCAAAAATTGCTTTTAAGGAACAGAAAAAGGAAGAGGAGTAATCCCCTCCCCCTGAAGTTATCTCTGGCTTTAGAGTGGTACAAGAACAAGAAAGAGAGAGAGAGAGATGGCGTCATGTAAATGGCGAGTCCCTGAATGGCCTTGGCGAGAAGTGGGATTTAAGCTAAAATAGACATTAGTTATTTGTGTCCCTAGAATCCATTTCCCCCTCTTCTAGCAATAGCCCTGGCTTTAATGTGTGGATCTACTCTCTGTTCATGGAATCTGTCTAGGACTCTTCATCTAACTCTAGCATGTGACTCTTCCCTGGGCCAATAAGTGCATTGTATTTCCTGACCTCAGATGTTGATTAAGAAAAGGCATGTGGGAGACTTCCGGAGAAGATGGCGGCTTAGTAAGACGCGTGGGTCTTAGTTCCTCCTCCAGAACAGCTACTAGGGGAGTGGAAACGATACAGAACAGCTCCCGGAGCCACGACAGAGATCAAGAAGACAGCCTACCCCATTCTGGAACGACTGACTGGCTGGGAGAACCCGCTCCGGTGAGATCACCGAGGGGTGCGGGCTTCCCCGGGCCAGGGCGGCAGGCGGCCGGAGCCCCTCCCTCCCTCCTTCCCGGGCAGGCTGGGAGAATTGGACAGGTGGTCCCCTCAAGCCGCGGCGGCTGGCACCCCCCCCACGCGTGGCCCCCTGGACCAACTGGGAGAATTGTATCGGAGATCCCCAGGCCGCGGAGAGCGGTGACCGAGGTCCCTTCCAAACACGTAGCTTCCTGGTCCAGGTGGGAATGGTGCACTCCCCCGGGCCGCGGCGACTGGCGCCCTCCCGCCACGCTAGGTGCCCCGGGCCGGCTAGGCGATTCGGACGGGCGCTCTCCCGGGCTGCGGCGGCCGGCGACCCTCCCTGCATTCGGATGCCCAGGCAGGCCGGGAGATTCGGATTGGCACTCTTCCAAGCCGCTTCGGCTAGCGAACCCCCCCCACTCCCACGGCAAGAGATTTCCAAAGTTAAAGGACCCACAGCACGTTTTACTGGTGGGACCTGCAGACAAACGAGTGCCACGAGCGCCACCTACTGGGCAGCATAAGAAAAACAGAACCCAGAGAATTCACAGAAAAATCTTTCAACCTGTTAGGTCCAACACTCAGGGAAATCTGATTAAATGCCCAGATGCCAGCAGAAGATAACGGATCACGGTCAGAAAATTGAAAATATGGCCCAGTCAAAGGAACAGACCAATAGTTCAAATGAGATACAGGAGCTGAGACAACTAATGCTGAATATACGAGCAGAAATGGAAAACCTCTTCAAAAACGAAATCGATAAATTGAGGGAGGACATGAAGAAGACATGGGCTGAACAAAAAGAAGAAATAGAAAATCTGAAAAAACAAATCACAGAACTTATGGAAGTGAAGGACAAACTAGAAAAGATGGAAAAAACAGTGGATACCTACAATGATAGATTTAAAGAGACAGAAGATAGAATTAGTGATTTGGAGGATGGAACATCTGAATTCCAAAAACAAACAGAAACTATCGGGAAAAGAATGGAAAAATTTGAACAGGGTATCAGGGAACTCAAGGACAATATGAACCGCACAAGTATACGTGTTGTGGGTGTCCCAGAAGGAGAAGAGAAGGGAAAAGGAGGAGAAAAACTAATGGAAGAAATTTTCACTGAAAATTTCCCAACTCTTATGAAAGACCTAAAATTACAGATCCAAGAAGTGCAGCGCACCCCAAAGAGAATAGACCCAAATAGGTGTTCTCCAAGACACTTACTAGTTAGAATGTCAGAGGTCAAAGAGAAAGAGAGGATCTTGAAAGCAGCAAGAGAAAAACAATCCATCACATACAAGGGAAACCCTACAAAACTATGTGTAGATTTCTCAGCAGAAACCATGGAAGCTAGAAGACAGTGGGATGATATATTTAAATTACTAAAAGAGAAAAAGTGCCAACCAAGACTTCTATATCCAGCAAAATTGTCCTTCAAAAATGAGGGAGAAATTATAACATTCTCAGACAAAAAGTCACTGAGAGAATTTGTGACCAAGAGACCAGCTCTGCAAGAAATACTAAAGGGAGCACTAGAGTCAGATACAAAAAGACAGAAGAGAGAGGTATGGAGAAGAGTGTAGAAAGAAGGAAAATCAGATATGATGTACATAATACAAAAGGCAAAATGGTAGAGGAAAATATTATCCAAACAGTAATAACACTAAATGTTAATGGACTGAATTCCCCAATCAAAAGACATAGACTGGCAGAATGGATTAAAAAACAGGATCCTTCTATATGCTGTCTACAGGAAACACATCTAAGACCCAAGGATAAACATAGGTTGAAAGTGAAAGGTTGGGAAAAGATATTTCATGCAAATAACAACCAGAAAAGAGCAGGAGTAGCTATACTAATATCCAACAAATTAGACTTCAAATGGAAAACAGTTAAAAGAGACAAAGAAGGACACTATATACTAATAAAAGGAACAATTCAACAAGAAGACATAACAATCATAAATATTTACGCACCGAACCAGAATGCCCCAAAATACGTGAGGAATACACTGCAAACACTGAAAAGGGAAATAGACACATATACCATAATAGTTGGAGACTTCAATTCACCACTCTCATCAATGGACAGAACATCTAGACAGAGGATCAATAAAGAAATAGAGAATCTGAATATTACTATAAATGAGCTAGAATTAACAGACATTTATAGGACATTACATCCCACAACAACAGGATACACCTTTTTCTCAAGTGCTCATGGATCATTCTCAAAGATAGACCATATGCTGGGTCACAAAGCAAGTCTTAACAAATTTAAAAAGATTGAAATCATACGCAACACTTTCTCAGATCATAAAGGAATGAAGTTGGAAATCAATAATAGGTGGAGTGCCAGAAAATTCACAAATATGTGGAGGCTCAACAACACACTCTTAAACAACGAGTGGGTCAAAGAAGAAATTGCAAGAGAAATTAGTAAATACCTTGAGGCGAATGAAAATGAAAACACAACATATCAAAACTTATGGGACGCAGCAAAGGCAGTGCTAAGAGGGAAATTTATTGCCCTAAATGCCTATATCAGAAAAGAAGAAAAGGCAAAAATTCAGGAATTAACTGTCCACTTGGAGGAACTGGAGAAAGGACATCAAACTAATCCCAAAGCAAGCAAAAGGAAAGAAATAACAAAGATCAGAGCAGAAATAAATGAAATTGAAAACATGAAAACAATAGAGAAAATCAATAAGACCAGAAGTTGGTTCTATGAGAAAATCAATAAGATTGATGGACCCTTAGCAAGATTGACAAAAAGAAGAAGAGAGAGGATGCAAATAAATAAGATCAGAAATGGAAGAGGAGACATAACTATTGACCTCACAGAAATAAAGGAGGTAATAACAGGATACTATGAACAACTTTACGCTAATAAATACAACAATTTAGATGAAATGGACGGATTCCTGGAAAGGCATGAACAACCAACTTTGACTCAAGAAGAAATAGATGACCTCAACAAACCAATCACAAGTAAAGAAATTGAATCAGTCATTCAAAAGTTTCCTAAAAAGAAAAGTCCAGGACCAGATGGCTTCACATGTGAATTCTATCAAACATTCCAGAAAGAATTAGTACCAACTCTCCTCAAACTCTTCAAAAAAATCAAAGTGGAGGGAAAACTGCCTAATTCATTCTATGAAGCCAACATCACCCTCATACCAAAACCAGGCAAAGATATTACAAAAAAAGAAAACTACAGGCCAATCTCTCTAATGAATATAGATCCTCAATAAAATCCTCAATAAAATTCTAGCAAATCGTATCCAAAAACACATTAAAAGAATTATACATCATGACCAAGTAGGATTCATCCCAGGTATGCAAGGATGGTTCAACATAAGAAAATCAATTAATGTAATACACCATATCAACGAATCAAAGCAGAAAAATCACATGATCATCTCAATTGATGCAGAGAAGGCATTTGACAAGATTCAACATCCTTTCCTGTTGAAAACACTTCAAAAGATAGGAATACAAGGGAACTTCCTTAAAATGATAGAGGGACTATATAAAAAACCCACAGCTAATATCATCCTCAATGGGGAAAAATTGAAAACTTTCCCCCTAAGATCAGGAACAAGACAAGGATGTCCATTATCACCACTATTATTCAATATTGTGTTGGAGGTTCTAGCCAGAGCAATTAGACAAGAAAAAGAAATACAAGGCATCAAAATTGGAAAGGAAGAAGTAAAACTATCACTGTTTGCAGACGATATGATACTATACGTCGAAAACCCAGAAAAATCCACAACAAAATTACTAGAGCTAATAAATGAGTACAGCAAAGTAGCAGGTTACAAGATCAACATTCAAAAATCTGTAGCATTTCTATACACTAGTAATGAACAAGCTGAGGGGGAATCAAGAAACAAATCCCATTTACAATTGCAACTAAAAGAATAAAATACTTAGGAATAAATTTAACTAAAGAGACAAAAAACATATATAAAGAAAACTACAAAAAACTGCTAAAAGAAATCACAGAAGACCTAAATAGATGGAAGGGCATACCGTGTTCATGGATTGGAAGACTAAATATAGTTAAGATGTCAATCCTTCCTAAATTGATTTACAGATTCAATGCAATACCAATCAAAATCCCAACAACTTATTTTTCAGAAACAGAAAAACCAATAAGCAAATTTATCTGGAAGGGCAGGGTGCCCCGAATTGCTAAAAACATCTTGAGGGAAAAAAAACGAAGCTGGAGGTCTTGCACTGCCTGACTTTAAGGCATATTATGAAGCCACAGTGGTCAAAACAGCATGGTATTGGCATAAAGATAGATATATCGACCAATTGAATCGAATAGAGTGCTCAGATATAGACCCTCTCATCTATGGACATTTGATCTTTGATAAGGCAGTCAAGCCAACTCACCTGGGACACAACAGTCTCTTCAATAAATGGTGCCTAGAGAACTGGATATCCATATGCAAAAGAATGAAAGAAGACCCGTATCTCACACTGTATACAAAAGTTAACTCAAAATGGATCAAAGATCTAAACATTAGGTCTAAGACCATAAAACAGTTAAAGGAAAATGTAGGGAGATATCTTATGAAACTTACAATTGGAGGCAGTTTTATGGACCTTAAACCTAAAGCAAGAGCACTGAAGAAGGAAATAAATAAATGGGAGCTCCTCAAAATTAAACACTTTTGTGCATCAAAGAACTTCATCAAGAAAGTAGAAAGACAGCCTACACAATGGGAGACAATATTTGGAAATGACATATCAGATAAAGGTCTAGTATCCAGAATTTATAAAGAGATTGTCCAACTCAACAACAAAAAGACAGCCAACCCAATTACAAAATGGGAAAAAGACTTGAACAGACACCTCTCAGAAGAGGAAATACAAATGGCCAAAAAGCACATGAAGAGATGCTCAATGTCCCTGGCCATTAGAGAAATGCAAATCAAAACCACAATGAGATATCATCTCACACCCACCAGAATGGCCATTATCAACAAAACAGAAAATGACAAGTGCTGGAGAGGATGTGGAGAAAGAGGCACACTTATCCACTGTTGGTGGGAATGTCAAATGGTGCAACCACTGTGGAAGGCAGTTTGGCGGTTCCTCAAAAAGCTGAATATAGAATTGCCATACAACCCAGCAATACCATTGCTAGGTATCTACTCAAAGGACTTAAGGGCAAAGACACCAACGGACATTTGCACACCAATGTTTATAACAGCGTTATTTACAATTGCAAAGAGATGGAAACAGCCAAAATGTCCATCAACAGACAAGTGGCTAAATAAACTGTGGTATATACATACGATGGAATATTATGCAGCTTTAAGACAGAATAAACTTATGAAGCATGTAATAACATGGATGGACCTAGAGAACATTATGCTGAGTGAGTCTAGCCAAAAACTAAAGGACAAATACTGTATGGTCCCACTGATGTGAACTGACATTCAAGAATAAACTTGGAATATGTCATTGGTAACAGAGTCCAGCAGGAGTTAGAAACAGGGTAAGATAATGGGTAATTGGAGCTGAAGGGATACAGACTGTGCAACAGGACTAGATACAAAAACTAAAAAATGGACAGCACAATAATACCTAATTGTAAAGTAATCATGTTAAAACACTGAATGAATCTGCATCTGAGCTATAGGTTTTTTTTTTTTGTCTGTCTGTTTGTTTGTCTTTTTTTTTTATTTTCCTTTTCTTTTTTTTTTACTATTATTATTATTTTTATTTTTTCTCTATATTAACATTCTATATCTTTTTCTGTTGTTTTGCTAGTTCTTTTCCTTAATCGATGCAAATGTACTAAGAAATGATGATCATGCATCTATGTGATGATGTTAAGAATTACTGATTGCATATGTAGAATGGAATGATTTCTAAATGTTGGGTTAATTTCTTTTTTTTCTTTAATTAATAATAAAAAAAGTTGAAAAAGTGATCAGACATCATGTAGAAATATAAATGAGGCTGATATGGATAGGACTAAGGTAGATCAGAGTACAGGGTAAAGAATTATGTCATCCATATTTTAAAACTTCAACTTCTGTGTGAGGCTAAAGGGAGAGATGTTTATTGGGTGCAAAATTTATATTTTGGGTAACACATTTCCTAATTAGTGCTAGTATTTTGGGTAGTGCATTATCTAAATTAACTTGTATTGTCAGTTTATTTGAACACTATAATTATATGGAATCTTGAATAGGGTGTGAGATCTTGTTAGTTTGTACATATTAGTGTGATACCCCAATACATCCCAGAGTAATTTGAGCAGAGAATAAAAAATATTTGCAAAGTCCACTTGGGGGACTGGGGAGAAAGGAGGAAATATTAAACTTCCCCATCTGGGGAATTCCTGATATTCTTGCAAGCAATGGGGACAAGCAATTCAATAGGCTGAGCCCTCATCTTGGGGCCTGACCCTATGAAACTTATTCCTGCAAAGGAGAAGCTAATCCTACGAATGAAAATGCCTAAGCGTCACCTCCAGAGAACCTCTTTTGTTGCTCAAATGTGGCCTCTCTCTCTAAACCAGCTCGGCGGGTCAACTAACTGCCCTCCCCACTACATGGGACATGCCTCCCAGGGATAAGCCAAGACCAAACATCATGGGATTGAGAAAGCCTTCTTGACTAAAAGGGGGAAGAGAGGAATAAAACAAAATAAAATTTCAGTGGCTGAGAAATTTCAAACAGAATCAAGAGGTTATTCTCATGCACTATATAGATATCCCTTTTTAGTTTATGGTTTATTGGAGTGGTTAGAGGAAAGCACCTGAAACTGCTGAACTGTGTTCCAGTAGCCTTGATTCTTGAAGATGATTGTATGACTATATAGCTTTTACAATATGACTGTGTGATTGTGAAAACCTTGTGTCTGATGCTCTCTTTATCCAGGGTATGGACAGATGAGTAAAAAAAATAAGGACAAAAATAAATAAATAATGGGTGGGGAAGAGAAGGGGTTAAAAAAATTGGGTAGAGTGCAATACTAGTGGTCAGTGAGGTGGGAGGTGGTAAGGGGTATGGGATGTATGGCTTTTTCTTTTGTTCTTTTCATTTGTTTTTCTGGAGTGAAGCAAATATCCTAAAGATGATTATGATGATGAATACACTACTATGTGATGATATTATGAGCCATTGATTGTATACTTTGGATGGACTGTATGGTACATGAAGATATCTCAATAAAAATATTTAAAAAAAAAAAGAAAAGGCATGTGACTTGGCAGGTCTAATCAGAACAAGCTCAGAACTTTTGCTAACAACACTGGGAGAAAGACATTTGCTCTGTCCCACTGGATTAGAAACTAGAAAGAGGTAGCCTAGAAGCTTCTGGAAGTCTTCTTGTGACTACTTGGAACCTGAGAAAGGAGAAAAGAAATGGAGAGAGAAATATAAATTCTGCTTTGATTTGGGCACTTCAGTTATGTGAGCAAATAAATCCTGATTTGTTTTCTGCAACTTGCAACCACTTGAGTACTAACAGAGACAGAAAATGAAAAAAAAAAAACTTGTTGTATTTCTAAATGCTAAATTTATTGATGATATTGAAGGTCAAGTTCCATGGAGAACCTGGAAATTTGGAGCACCCTATCTCTTTATTCTGCTTCATTTCTTTTCCCAAAAGTAATCTAAATTTTTGTTATTGCTATAGTAATATAAGCAAAAAGGAAAGGGCTAGGTTCTTCAAATTAATTAATTAAGTGGATACAATTTTCAAAGGCTACGTTGAGGGTGTTTTTTAAAAAAGAACTTTTTTTGTTGTTAAATATAACATATATACAAAGAAAAGAAAGAAGAAGCAATGATTTTTAAAAGTATGCTTCAACAAGTAGTTACAGAACAGATTTCAGAGTTTATTATGGGTAACCATTCCACTATTTCAAATTTTTTCTTCTAGTTGCTCCAAGACACTGGAAGCTAGATAAAATTTATATTTTTCTTTTTGCAAAATATATATTTACAAAAAACAATAAATTTCAAAGCACATCATAACAATTAGTTGTAGAACAGATTTCAGAGTTTGGTATGGATTACTATTCCATAATTTTAGGTTTTTACTTCTATCTGCTCTAAGATGCTGGAGACTAAAAGAAATATCAATATGACTCAGCAATCATATTCACTTGTTAAACCCTACCTTCTCTGTACAACTCCGCCGTCGTCTTTAATCTTTCTCCCACTCTTTAGGGGTATATGGGCTATGGCCATTATAACTTTTCCATGTTGGAAGGGGATGTCAAAAATATGGGGTAGGGAGACAAACCAGTTGATGTTCTAGAAAGGCTGGGCCCTCTAGGTTTATCTGGTCCAGGGACCCATCTGGAGGTTGTAGGTTTCTGGAAAGATGCCCTAGTGCATGGAACCTTTGTAGAATCTTATATAACACACTAGGTGTTCTTTAGGATTGGCTGGAATGGTTTTGGCTGGAATTTGGCAGGTTATGATAGGTAGCAACGTCTAACTGAAGCTTGTATAAGAGTTACCTCCAGAGTAGCCTCTTGACTCATATCTGAACTCTCTCTGCCACTGATACTTTGTTACACTCCTTTTCCCCTTTGGACAGGATGGCATTGATGATCCCATGGTTCCAGGGCCAAACTCATCCCTGGGAGTCATCTCCTATGCTGCCAGGGATACTCACACCTGGATGTCATGTCCCATTCAGGGGGAATGGTAATGATTTCACTCACTAAGTTGGGCTTAGACAGAGAGAGGCCACATCTGAGCAACAACAGAGGTCCTCCAGAGTTAACTCTTAGGCATATCTATAGATAAGCTAAGCTTCTCTGCCACATACATAAGCTTCACAAGAGCAAGCCTCAAGATCAAGGGCTTGGCCTGTTAATTTGGGTGTCCCTAATGTATGACACAGTATCAGGAGTTTCTCTGGTGGTAAAATTTAATAGTTCCATATTTTTCTCCCATTCCTCAAAGGACTTTGCCAATGCTTTTTGATTATCTGCTTACTATACTCTGGGATGTATCCAGGCATTACATGAAGCTATACAGGATTAAAGGCCCTCATTCTTATTCCCTGTGTTTGGATTGTTTAAATGATCTATCCAGACAGATTAAGTTAGGTTATGTGCTGCAAAAAATTTAGGTTCTGGACATAATAAAACTTTCTCCCTTTGGTCTCAAAGAGTAGATGAGGTTCTAAAATATAGACAATGTCTTCCTACTCAAGTATTTTGAATTACC
This sequence comes from Tamandua tetradactyla, assembly GCF_023851605.1. Classification (NCBI taxonomy): domain Eukaryota; kingdom Metazoa; phylum Chordata; class Mammalia; order Pilosa; family Myrmecophagidae; genus Tamandua; species Tamandua tetradactyla. Next base: position 14,549,112 of record NC_135350.1, read on the forward strand.
TTAATCCTGACCTGATCAGCTTCATTTTTATCTCTAAAAACTAGGTTATATGTATATAAAATAGCTTCTCAAAATCCAGAAATAACAATTACTGCTCTGGACTAAATGTCACTGCTATAAGAGCTTACAATCTAGGCTCCTGTTTTCTTATACGTATTTTCTATGTGATACCATACAAAATTTGCTCCCTTATTTCTGGCTTATTTTGCCTCACCAAATGTCCCACAGGTTCATTCACAATGTTGCATGCCTCACAACTTCGCTCCTTTCTGTAGCATCACAATATTCAGTCATATGCATACACCATCATTCACCACTCTACTTCTCAGTCAGTGCATGAGGATCTCTTTTAAACATCCACCCACCTACCTACACAACTTCAATTGCATGGGGACATTTTGTATGACAGTGATTTAGTGGAAAGTCAAATGAGAAGGAAGACAGAATGCAGGGTGATTCTTCTCTGCCATATCCACTGTAGCCCACTTTTGAAGCAACCTGCTCCACATTTTCCACCAGAAACATGACTGAATCTTGGAAGTAGAAAACAGAATTGTATATCAAGTAATAGTCTCTGGACAATAAAATAGTTCTAAGTTAGGTTGAATCTGATCTAGGTCTTTGAAGATTTAACCTAACACTTTATGGGTTTAGCAAGCTGTAACTGCTGTCAAGCTCACTGCCTCCATTTCTTCAATTGTGTGTGCCACTGACTTGGCCTAACAGTGAGTTACGTGTTGCAGTCATTTGGCAACCTGCATGGAAACCTACTGGCTCCATAGGCAGATATCAGCTCTTCAGTTGAGATATTGCAAGTTGGAAATAGGTTTTCAGCTAACACATCATATTTTGCTTTGACTGCTATAAAACCTACCCCCAAAACTTCAGAAAACATATATCCTTCTCACACTGGTGGTATGACCAAAAATAACCAGCCCACAAAGACACATTTTATTTTTAGGGTGCTGTGGAATAGTTGGTTGAAATTTCCTCTAATAAATGTTTCACAAATAGATGTTGCCATGTAACGAACATCAAAAGATAAGTCTTCTGGTATGATAACTCTGACTGCTGTGTAGCAGATGAAGTCGAGTGGGAAGTGCTGCTGCAAAAACCCAGACAAGATGTGAGGACAGTGGCAGTAATCAGTATGGATACATACGGCCATGGAAGAATTTTAACTACGCACCTATCATGTTCCAAGCATTGTGGTGGATGCCTTCTACATGTTCCAATGTAAGCTCTATGAAGGCAGGGATTTGCCCTTCTTGTTCATTGTTTGTTGGGTAAATATATAAATGAATGAATGACCCAATGTAGCCAATTCTTACCCTCCTCTCCAGCCCTCTTTTCATATTATAACTCTACTGAAAACCCAAAGCCCACCTGTGGCATCTCTCTCTAAGTTTATAGGGAAAGCGAACTCATTGCCCTCCCCCCACCTCTACGTGGGACATGACTCCTGGGGTATAAACCTCCTGTGCAATGTGGGACAGAAAACCTGGCATGAAGGGATTGAGAAAACCTTCTTGATCAAAAGGGGGAAGAGAGAAATGAGGCAAAGTTTCAGCAACTGAGAGATTTCAAACAGAGTAGACAGGTTTCTATGGAGATTATTCTTACGCATTATATAGATATCCCCTTTTTAGTTTATGGTGTATTAGAGTGGCTAGAGGGAAGTACCTGAAATGGTAGAGGTGTGTTCAAGTAGCCTTGTTTCTTGAAGATGATTATATAATGATTTAGCTTTTACAATGTGACTGTGTGATTGCAAAAGCCTTATGTCTGATGTTCCTTTTTTCTAGAGTATGGACAGATGAGTAAAAAATATGGATAAAAAATAAACAAATAATAGGGGGATAAAGGTTAAAATAAATTGAGTAGATTGAAATACTAAGGGTCAATGAGAGGGAGGGGTAAGGGGTATGGAATGTATGAGTTTTTTCTTTTGCTGGAGTGATGCAAATGTTCAAAAAAAATGATCATGGTGATGAATACGCAACTATGTGATAATATTGTGAGCCACTGATTGTAGACCATGTATAGAATGTTTGCATGTCAAGAATGGTTTTATATTTGTATGTTAAGTTTTTACAATAAAAATATTAAAATAAAAAAGCTTGTTCAAGTTAATAATTTGCATATTGGATTATGTTATAGAAAATTCATTGACACCCCCAAAGTAGAGTATTCTGAGAGATGCTCCAAGAGCTTATTTTATTTTTTGTAGGCCACTTATGAAAACAATTTTAAAGCACTTTTATTGTGATATATTCACAAACCATACAGTCGATCCAAAGTGTGCAACCAATGGCTTGTACTATAATCACAGAGTTGTGAATTCAGCACCATAATCAATTTTAGAACATTTTCATTACTCCAAAAGGAAAAACTCCGTACCCCTTAGCAGTCACCTCTCAGTCCTTCTATCCTTCCCCAGCGCTACATAACCACTAATCTAACTCTGTCTCTATAAATGTGTTTGTATGTACATTTTATATAAATGGAGTCATATAATTGCAGTGCATTGTGTCTGGTTATTTTCACTTAGCATAATGTTTTATTAATTATTGTAACTTTTTTTTAATTAGAAAAGTTGTGGGTTTACGGAAAAGTTGTGTGGAAAATACAATGTTCCCATATGCCCCCAATGCAGTTGACACTTTGCTTTATTATGTACCTTTATTACGACTGATAAAAGAATATTAAAATATTAGCTAACTATAGTCCATAGTTTACATTAGGTGTTGTATTTTTTGCTGTATACCACCGTATTATTAACACCTTGTAATAGTGATATACCTTTGTTCTAATTCATGGAGGAACATTCTTATATTTTTTCTATTAACTGCATTCATCTTCCACGAAAGGGTTCACTATGTTATGCAGTCCCATATTTCATCCTCCAGCTTTCCTTCTAATGACATACATGACCCTAAACTTCTCCTTTCACCCACAATCACACGTGCAATTTAGTCCTATTATTTACACTTACAATGATGTTCTACCATCTATAATCTATATTATAGGTTGGTACTCTATATTCTAGATACTAACTCCATGAGTTTGCTCATTATAAAACTCGTATCAGTGAGATCATCAGTATTTGTCCTTTTGTGTCTGCTTTATTTCACATAATGTCAAGGCTCATCCATGCTGTTGCATGCATCAGGACTTCATTTCTTCTTATAGTTGAATACTATTCTGTTGTGTGGATTGACCACATCTGTTCCTCTATTCATCAGTTGATGGACATTTGGGTTGTTTCCATCTTTTGGAATTTCCTTCTGTAGGAATCTCGATCTGTTCTGTTTGTTTTGTTTTGACTTTCTGAATTTATTGTTACTTCTAGCTGCTTTTGTCTGGAGGACCCATTCTGGGAGGAGGGTCACCCCGAAGAGAACTTTCCAAAGTCCTTATATCCCAGCCAAAACCGAGCCAGGGACCTACAGAGGGGGTGCAGTTCAGCTCAATAGAGCCCTGGGGAGAGGGGTGAGAAAGAGCCCAGAAGCCTTTTTGACAACTCCCCAGAGCTGTGCTATCTTGGCCTGCCCAGCAGCTGGCACTTTTCAGCAAACTGTTGCCTGCAGCCCTAAGGAGGCACTGTGCCTTTACACATTGTCTGTGTTCCCCTTGAGAATGGGATGGGCACCAGCAGCTGCCACACAGCCAGTCACTTGTAGTTCTTTACCACAGCTTCACAGCCTCTTCCTTCTGCTCTTTCCAGGATGCTGCACGGTGTTCCTCTGGTGCCCAGAGCCCGAGGACAATTGTCTCAGACAGTTCCTGCCTGTCTACTAGCTATTTTGGAAGATAAGTGAGTCCTGGAGCTCCCTATGTGGCCATCTTCCCCGAAGTTCCCTCTAAAAGTTTATTTTTTACTTCTAGGCCTTTTTTTTACTGCCACTTTCTGGCCACCTACATTTGTAATTCCAACAATATTTTTAAAGGCAGATTGTATGCAAGAAATCATAACATACATCCATCTGCTTGTGTGTCCCACTTATTGTTAACCACACTGTGTACTTAAGTCTCTGTCATTGTGTCAGAGGGTTAGGTTAATAAATGGGAAGTCCCCGACATGATATGAACTTGGTATAGCTCTTAGAGGAAATATAACTACTGGAAAAAAAAACAAAGTCCGTAACAAAACTTCATACTCCCAACCAAAAGAGAATAATAGAAATGATAATGCTAATAATAACTTTTACTAAGTGCTTGGAATGTCAGAACTGTGCTAAAAACATGCCATTTGGTCTCATTCAATCCTCACAGCCCAGGCATGAAGCAGACACTATTAATATTCCTTTTTTAAAGAAAAGGAAACTGAGCCTTAGAGAGGTTAGTAATTTTCCCAAGTTCATACGGAGAATGAGTACAAACCGAGACTGAACCTGAATCAGTCTGACACCCAAGCCTGTTCTACAGAGAGAACAAAATGTTTGAGGGGGTATTACATTGGAGGTTCCCGAAAAGCACATTTTCTGCTTAATTGGTGTAGAGTTACTGTGTGGAGTGACGGAATAGTTTTGGTAATGTCTGGTAGCACAATTGTGAATGCGATTAACACTTCTGAATTATATATTTGAAAGCAGTTAAAATGGAAAATTTTATGTTGCACACAGGTTATCACAACACAAATTTAAAAAAATAGAACTGAACAAACAATTAGTGAAAATTAATGTAACCTATGAGCTATAATTAATAATATAATTCTAGTAATATTGGTTCCTCAATTGTAACAAATGTACCACACTAATGCAAAATGTTAATAATAGGGAAAACAGTGTGTATGAGCATGTGGGAGTAGGGTATATAGGAACTTTCTATTTTTTGCATGATTTTTCTGTAAATCTACAATAGCTCCTAAAAAGGCAAATTAAAAAAGTTAAATAAAGAAATGTACATTTTATAATAGTGAAAAAATTTAACCTCAGGGCACTGGAAATTTGTCAATTTCTAGATACCTTAGACTTTGTTTTAATATTGTTGATGTATTATATATATATATAATACATATATATATATTACCTTTTTCTCTGACATTTGGGAGCATGATTAAACAAGTCTTTCAATCCATCATTTTTGTGGCAGCAAAGCTGGCTTAAAATAAATGTATTTCTTCCTCACTACATAAGGCATGATTTCAGTGTTTCTCTCTCACTTCACCTCCAAGGCATCTCCATCAAAGGAACTTGTCTCTCAGTACAAGTGTGGTCTAGTGGTTCCCAAATCTGACTGTGCATCAGCATCCGTTGGGAATTATTATTTTTTTTAGTATTATTAATATCTAAAGCAAAGCAGTTCAAAAGTAAAGCACAACATCAACCTTCTCATTTAATTCTCCCAGTGATTTTGAGTTAGATGTTACTGAACTGCGGGGTGGAAACTGACTTGTCACAGTGATGCACGTGTAAGTGGCTCAAGTTCCCAAACCCTGGGCTACACGGTCTCCTTTTATTGATTATACCAAAACCATTTCCAGAATACTCCCAGGGAGACAACTAGAGCCTCCCAAATCAGCTGATGCCTACCCTTTTCGTTTTCTTTTTCAGGGGGTGAAGCTCACCATTAAGTGGAGATTAAACATTTTAATTCTTAGGAGGTATCCTTACTCCTATTATTTCTAAAATTTTGTTATGGGGAGGCAGGGGCGAGGCCCTCTCTGCACCTGGAGAACGAGAGAGTCCAGGTGTGTGGGGCAATGGTGAACTGAAGTAGCACCAGGTGCGGCCTTCACGCAATAGAAAGGTTCTCTTTATCTAAATTGATGGTCTCTTTGCAAAACTTTCATTCAAAGCAAAAAAAACAAACAAAAAAACCCATAAATTCCACTTTTAGAAGTTTGTGGAGAGAATATTTTAGGTCAGTAAAAACATTGAAATAGAATGTAGGATTTTAAAAGAAGAAAGCAATGGGCGAGCCACAGTGGCTCAGCAGGCAAGAAGCTTACCTGTCATGCCAGAGGACCCAGGTTCGATTCCCAGTGCCTACCCATGTTAAAAAAAAAAAAAAAAAAAAAAAAAGAAGAAAGCAAAAATCCTCACATCATTTGAAGAGAGGAGTTAAAACAGCCAGGTAGGTGTTTTTTTTTTTTTATGTATTTGAGGTGCAAGGGTGGTTCGGTGGTAGAATGCTTGGCTGCCATGCTGGAGACCCGGGTTCGATCCCCAGCCCATGCACACACACACACACACACACACACACACACACACACACACACATAAAGTGGACATTCATGTTTAGCTGCTTGCTGAACTGCTTAGTAAACTCCAAATAGTAGAATAAATGGAGTTATTGGAGTTATCACTTGAATCATCTTGTTTCCTTGAATTCCTCTAAGAGTTCAAAATGTTTTATAGACAAATGAATAAAAGATACAATATGGAATCAAATGCTATAGAAAAAATAAGCAGAGAAGGAGAATAGGATGTGTGGGTTGGGGGTAGAGTTGCAATTATAAACAGAGTCATCTGGAAAGTCTTCCCTGAAAAATAAAAGCATTTAAGAGAAAGCCTGAAGAAAAGGAGGGTGTGGAGAATAGTGTTCCTGGCAGAGGGAGCAGTCGGCACAAAGGTCCTGAGGCTGGCAGATTCAAGGATCAATAAGTATTGTTTTCTACGGTGCCAAGTAACAGAGTCTGGGTGCATTTCCTTTCTGTCCAACTCCTTCATTGTTCTTGGAGGCAGTCTTTGTCTCAACTCATTGTTTGCCTTGTTGGCTTTCCCTTGAGTAGCCTCTCAGTATAGCTTTCCACATCATCAAATCTCTGCAGGTGATCTATTCATAACTTTTCTCGCCCTGTCTTAGTTTGTCAGGGCTTCCATAACAAATACCATAGACTGGTGGGCTTAAACAACAGGAATTCATTGTCTCTCAGTTTTGGTGGCCACAAGCCCCAAATGAAGGTTCCAGCAGAATCAAGCTTCCTCTGAAGTCTGCAGTGTTCTGGTAGTGACTTGCTGGAAATCTATAACTCAATCTCTACCTCCATTACATAGCTTGCTTTCTCCCTGTCTTCTTCTGTGCCCACATTTCCACTGCTTGTAAGGACTCCAATCATATTGGATTAAGGCCCATCCTGATTTAGTCCGACGTCTTTTTAAAAAATATTTTTATTGACAAATCTTCATGCACATATAGTCCATACATGGTGTGCCATCAGTGGCTCACAATATAATCACATAGTTGTATATTCACCATGATCATTTTTAGAACATTTGCTTCATTCCAGAAAAAGAAAAAGAAAAAACTCATACATACCATACCCATTACCCCTTCTCTCATTTGGCCACTAGCATTTCAGTCTATCCAATTTATTTTACCCCTTGTACCCCTTACTATTTATTTATTTTATCCATATATTTTTTTACTCATCTGTCCATACTGTGGATAAAAGGGGCATCATACACAAAGCTTTCACAATCATAGTCACATTGTAAAAGCTGTATCATTGTACAGTCGTCTGCAAGAATCAAGGCTCCTGGAACACAGCTCAACAGTTTCAGGTCCTTCCCTTTAGCCACTCTAATACACCATAAACTGAAAAAGGAATATCTATATAATGCATAGGAATAACCTCCAAGCTGACCTCTCAACTCTGAAATTTCTCAGCTACTGAAATTTTATTTTGTTGCATTTCTCTCTTCCCCTTTTTGGTCAAGAAGCCTTTCTCAATCCCATGATGCTGGGTCCCAGCTCATCCACAGAGTTCTGTCCCATGTTGCCAGTGAGATTTATACACTGGAAGTCATGTCCCACATAGCAGGGGGTGGCGGGGAGAGGAGCATGGAAGGCAGTGGCTTCCCCTGCCAAAGTGGCTTAGAGAGAGAGGCCACACTGAGCAACAAAGAGGTTCTTTAGGGGTGACTCTTAGGCTTAATTGTAAGTAGGCTTAGCTTATCTTTTTCAGGGGTAAGTTTCATAGGAGTGACCCTCATGATCAAGGGCTCAGCCTATTGATTTGGTTGTCCCCACTGCTTGTGAGAATATCAGGAATTCTCCAAATGAGGAAGCTGAATATTTCCTCCTTTCTCCCCAGTCCCCTAAGAGGACTTTACAAGTACTTCATTATTCTTTGCCCAAATTACTCTGGCATATATCAGGGCATCATGCTAATGTGGACAAGCCAACAAAATCTCATTCCCTATTCAAGATTCCCTGTACTTACAATTTTGAACTAAACTGACCATACAAGTTAAATTAGGTGATACGCTACCCTAAGTATAAATTTTGCGCCAAATAAACATCTCTCCCTTTGGTCTCACACAAGTTGAAATTTTAAAATATGGATGATATCTTCCTTTAGCCTGTATTTCTAATTTACCTTAGTCCTATCCAGATCAGTTTCCTTCGTACCTCTAGTCGAAGTCTGATCCCTGTTTCAACTTTTTAAACAGTTTGGCCTCATCTTAATAGGTTCTTTGAATATTCTATTTACAAAATAGCTCACACTTACAGGACAGCAGGGGAGTTTAGACATGAATAGGCACTTGTGGGGAACCAATTCAATCCAGAACAGCTCCTTTGATATTTCCTTCACAGAGCCCTCTGTCTTCCTATTCTAACCTGGACTAGCTACAATTCATACTGAGTGTTCACCTGCTGTCTGGCACATTCTCTTGCTCCCATCATGGAGATTTCTTTCAGTTCCCTCCTGTGTTACACCCTTGTTTAAGTTTCCATATAATGCGTTGTCTTAACAACAGAAATTTATTAACTCATGGTTTCAGAGGTTAGAAGGCTTGCTTCCTCCAAGGGTCAATATCTTCTGGTTGCCACAAATCTTTGGGGTTCCTTGGCTTTTCCATCACATGGCAATGCACATGGCAGTGTCTTCTCCTTTCTCTTCTGGGTTCCATTGACTTCTAGTAGCTTCTTTTCCTGTCTATCACTCTGTTTATAAAGTAATTATGTTATATTTTTATAATTTTATATTATAATTAATTCTATAATTATAATGATATCTGGATTATCTTTCTCTACTTTGTGTGTTTTTTTAAATGTTAGTTTAGGCTTTTGTCTTTATGTTGAAAGCTTTCATAAACGTCAAAGCTTTGACTTTTAGTTCATAATTAGTTGTGAGGCACTAAGAAAGTATCTGTGGAAGTGGGGGGAAAGGGTTTGTGTTATTCAGTGGGTTTCACTGTAAGACAGGGCCTCTCAAACTCTGACACTATTGACTATTGACAGTTGGGGCTGGATGATTTTTTGCTGTAAGGGATGGTCTGCATACTGCAGGACGTTTAGCAGCATCCTGGCTTCCTTCTAGATGCCAGCAGCATCTCCCTGGGTGACAACCAAAAATACCTCAGATACTGTCAAATGGTTGTGAACCATTACTATAAGGTGATAGGAGAAGAAGCTAGATTTCTATTGCAAACTTTGCAAATATCATTATCTGTAACTTTTTTATACCTGGGGTTATAAACTTAGCTGCAGGCTTTCTGGGAGATGAACTGGGAGCTTCACTGTTTCCCTGCCTAAGGGGAAGTTAAGTGGAGGATATATTGAGTGTTGGTTTAATACATGTTGGACTAAATATCCATGTAGTCCGTAGTCATTTCTGACTGTTAGGGGTAGGAAAGACTTGTAGGAATCCTTCAATCATACACTGTGGCAACCCCCCTAGCTTCATGACATGCAGGGACAAGGGAGAATCTGATTGTCATGCAAACATGCATGATTACCACAGGTCTGAATTGCCAAAAGTCCCTACACTAGAGGAAAAACTAAACTATTCTTCATTGTTGCAAAAGAAAATGATACAACAAAATTGTCACTTAAAGAAAGCAAAAAGTATGCAGCTAAAAAAGCAGAAAAATATTATAGAAGTGTATCAAGCAGTGAATGAATGAAAATATTCTGTCAATCTGCATTTTGTGATATTTGTATTATTTAATCCTTTAAAATTATTCTTAAATATTCACTTTCTTTTTTTTTTTTTTTTTTTTAAAGGAAAGACAGAGAGAAGGAAGGAAGGATAGAAGGAAGGAAGGGAAACATTTTTAAACATTTTCTTGTTTTATTGTATTCTGTTTCTCCGTTTTTGTTACATGGGCTGGGGCCGGGAATCGAACCGAGGTCCTCCGGCATAGCAGGCAAGCACTTTGCCCGCTGAGCCACCGCGGCCCTCACTTTCTTATATAATTGTATTTGTAGTTTTGAATTCTGTTTCTTAGTGGGCTCTAAGATAACAATTTCGGTTTTCTGGAAGACCCCTGAGGGCTCAGGAAAATACAGAAAAAGGCAGTCAAAAGTGTGGTCACTAATTCCATTCATTAAAACAGTTACATTTTACTTGTAGATGAGGCACAGAAGGTCTCGCTCTTAACTTACATGCACGTCTACTAAATTTAGTTACACTATTGCTCAACATTAAATTTAAAGGTAGTAAAAAAAGAGAGAGAGAGAGAGAGAGAGAGAGAGAGAGAGAGAGAGAGAGAGAGAGGTACTGTGAGGTAGGGTACTTCAGGAAGATATAATTACTGTAGATGTAAGAAGGCAGAGAAGCTATGAAAAGAAGAAACCAGAACTTGAAAAGGAATAGGGATTTCATGTGGACAGCAAATAGTTCCACGTAATCACAACTGTTCCTGAGGACTATGCATCTTAAGTGATTTTCATCATAAACAACTCTGAGCCATGAATAAAAGTTTATTTTTCTTCGGCATTCCTCTAAAAATTATAACCTTAAATTTTTAATTAAAAACTCAATTATCTAGAAAATACACTTGCATCTTATCAGTTTGTTCTATAAGCTTGTGGCTTTAAAGAAAACAAGTTCTAATAAGGAGCTGCATGAGAATACCATTCTATTTTATCTATTTTTGGAGTGCTCTTCATGAGTTTTTCTCAGGCACATTTACCTACTTGCTTTTTGCTCTTATTATATTAAAATTATTTGCATTTGCCACCCACACATCCATCGAGAGAGCTAAGGAGTCCACCACCTCAAGGATAGAGATAATGCGAGATTAAATATTTGCTGTGGATAATTCAAATCATGTATGTGTATAATCCACACATAATGAATAGCAAGTGTCTGTGCATCACCTGGGAGAACGGATGCAGGATTCTCTTCCTAGCATTTCGAACCACGCCAAGCTCTCGTGCCGTAAGTGCACTGCTATATCCTCCACTAGATGGCGCTGAACAAGCAGTGAGATCTGGAGCCAGGAGACCTTCCTCTGAGTCCCCTCCCCTCCCCTGGACCCTCACTTCACCCCGCCCTCCACCTTCAGAGGGTGATTGTTCAGGAATGCCTAACGCTAACAAATCCCTTTCGAACATTAGACGAGCACAAGCTGAGGTGGGTAAACATCGTTAGTGGACTTCTTTGTCTGCTACTGAAAGGAGTGAAGCCCAGTAGCCCCAAATGGGAGCTGGTGGGTTTTCAGTTATCATCTGGGTTACAAAGCACCTTTTGAAATATGGTGATCATCTGCTTGGGATTGGAGAAGATCAGGCACAGGGGTGGGGTAGAAGGACATTTCAAAGGTGTGTGTATGTGTGCGTGTGTGCGTGTGTGTGCGCGCGCGCGTGCGTGGTGAAATGTGAATTTCCTTTTGACAGCAGTAGTAGACGGTCTAGACACAGCAGCTTAGAGGCTGTTCAGAGGCTCCGGCGTTGGAACCTGCCTATATGCAGAATCAAAAGAAACAGGAGATGTTATTTGCAAAGTATTTGCCTGCTCCTCCTAACAATAAGTGACATGTATGTGGAGACAAGAAATCAATTTTTCTTTGTGATTAAGACCTTTCAATTTATCGCAGGGAGAATGCTCCTGGCTGTCCCAAATGCATCCTGTTAAAACAGAAGTCTGCCCTTAATCATTTCTTTTTAGAACACATTCTGATTTCAGGTCAGGCAAAAAACATGAAACGGGGGTGGAGGGGACCTTAGGAATAAAGTAATCTTTGTTTCCACTTTTGCACTGGAAAAAAAAAAGTATGACACATTCAATTAGTGTCGATACTTAGGTGTTCATTTTAAAGTAAGTTGGGAGATCCAGTGAGTTGAAATGAACGCCTTACCTTATAAAAATCTTAAAGAGCTGCAAGTCAAAGGAATTTAACTTGACATAATGGTGTGAAATAAAGAAATTTAAATATTATTACTCTACTGCTATTATGATTACCAAACCAACTAAAACAGAATTTCTTGACCAAGACCGTGAATCTGAAGTAGTTCTTTCTATAATATCCTAAGTCTGACATAATGCTGTCCTTGCTTCCTCCAGGGGCAAAAGGCTGTGTTGAGGTGAGCATTGTATTATTCCTTCCAAGGTACTGCCTATGTGCCAGGAAATGTAGGGGAAGTAGAGAGTGGTAATGTGCTTGGAGACAAAGAGGGGTTGAGATATATATAAGACCAGAAGGAAGGTGTAGTGGGTTGAATTATATATTCCAACAAAAACATGTTCTTAATCTTAATCCACGCCACTGTGGGTGTGAACCCATTGTAAATAAGACTTTTTGAAGCTGTTGTTTTAAATTAGGGTGTAGCCCAACTGAACCAGCATGGGTCTTAGTCCAGATTACTAGAGACTTTATAATGAGGACCCAAAAGTGGCAAAAGCTAAAAAAAGGAGAAGACATCATCACATGACCAAAGACAGATATACAACTCAAGGAACCCCCAAGGATTGCTGGCAGACAGCACCAGAACAGTACAGTCTTGGGGAAGAAAGCAAGCCTTATTGACATCTCTTTTTTTGGTGCATGGTCCAGGAATTGAACCCAGGTCTCCCACACGGAAGGCGAGCATTTCACCACCGAACCACCTATGCACCCCTCACTGACATCTTGATTTTGGACTTCTAGCTTCTGAAACTATGAGCCAGTAAAAATCCCACTTGTTTAAGCCAACCCATTGTATGGTATTTGTGATAGCAGCTCTGGCAAACTAAGACAAGGAGGAAAATCAATGCTAGCTGAGTGTAGCTACGGCTCTGCTGATGTATGTGGGGAGCAAGAAATGTCTGAGGAGAGAGATGCTCTGGTCGGGAGCAGGAGAGATGGGCATGGATGTACACATGGTCTCACGCAGGCATGTTCCTAAAACTTCATTTTAGGATGGAGGCTGAGAAAGGTGAAAGCAGATCGGAGAGGAGAGCAGGGACATGCAAAACTCTGAGTCCATAGCAAAGGTCAGAGGACACAGAAAATAGTGCTGGTGCATTTTTTTTTGCCAGATGTTGTACTGTGCAGTCACCAGCATGGCATCAACGCTGCAGCCAGGCGGGCGGCTCCTGGGGACTGGGCTGTTGATCCCTGACTGCCAAAACCAAAATGCCTCTCTCTGGGTGCCCATCTAGTGGAAGGATCATTGCAAACAGCAAAGGTTAACTGTGGTCACTGGCTCGCATCTTGAAATGGAACGCAGGGCAGGATGTCTTTGGCTTCCTGCTGCTGGGGCAGTCCTCCACTGGCAAGTGGCCTTGGCGAGACACAGGAAGGCCCCATGTCACTGTGGCCTTCAGTATTTTAATGCATAAAGAATTACCCTATAGCTTAGCAACTTAAAACAGGAAATATTTATGATCTCACCCAGTTTCTCTGGATCAAGAATCTGGCAGTGATTTGGCTGGGCAGCTCTAGCTCAGATTTTTTCATGAGGTTTCAGTCAAGAATCAGCCAGAACTGCAGTCCTCCGAAGGTGTGATGGGGGTTGGATGATCCCCTTCCAAGGTGGTTCACTCACATGCTTGGCTAATGGCAGGAGGCCTCAGTTCTTCCCCCTGCGGACCTCTCTATGGGGTTGCTGGAGAGCCCTCACGGCATGGGAGCTGACTCCTCACAAGAGCCAGAGATCCAGGAGAGTCTGCAAGGAGGAAGCCACAATGCCTTCCATGACTTACTCTCAGACACCATATACCGTCGCTTCTGCCATGTTCTAGTAGTTAGAAATGAGTCATTAAGTCCTGTCCATGCGAGAAGGGAAGGGAATTAAGCTCCACCTTTTGAAGGGAGGGGTATCAGATGATTTGTGGACTTTTTAAAAAAATAACCACAAACAGGGGAGATGGCCACGAGATGATGGCTAGATGGCTCTCTCTCAGATGGTTGGAGCAGAACCTGAAAAACCCATGGCCCTTGGAACATTGTCACACTTGGAGCTTAAAAAAGAAATGCCGACACCAGAGCCTTCATCCCAAACTAATTGAATAAGAATCCCTGTATTTTTAAGGCTTCCCATATGATTCCAAGAATTGGAGGGTTTGATGACTCCTGGAAATCAGTTTTTCCCCTGGAAATATAATGTAAGCCAAATATGTCATTTGAAATTTCTAGTAGCCACATTAAAAAATTAAAGAGAAACAGGTGGAGTTAATTTTAATAATCTATTTTATTTTACCCAATATATAAAAAAATGATCATTTCAACATGTAATCAGCATAAAAAGTTATTGAGATATTTAAGGTTTTTTTGCACCAAGTGTTTGAAATCAGTGTGCATTTTACACTTTCAACACACTTTAGGTTGGACTAGCCACATTTTAAGTGCTCAGTAGCTGCATGTGCCTAATAGCTATAATGTTGATGAACACAGATCTAAATTACAACTTCCATCAGAACTGGAACTTGGCCATTTTGTTCACTGCTGTATTCTCAATACTGTTCACAGATCCTGGCGTATGGATGTACTCAAGAAATATTTGTGAATAGGTGAATAATATGCTGCTATAAAATTACATGTAAATCATAAAATATATATTGTTTTCATACATAGCAGATTTACAAAAGATTCCCAAAAAAGACTGTGCCATTATGTACAATGCTGAAACTCTTCTCAAGAAACTTTTTTGGAGCTTTGGTCTTTAGGGGTCAAGTTTAGCTCAAGAGAGCTAAACACCGTTATCCTTTTTGTACGTGGATCTTATTATTTCAAGCCTACATATGCTTTCTTTTTTTGGGGGGGGGGGGTTGCATGGTCCAGAATCGAACCCGGGTCTCCCGCATGGAAGGCGAGCATTCTACCACTGAACCACCAAGCCTACATTCACTTTTACGGTCAGCATAGTAGCCTAGTCCCATCATTAGTCCCTGTACTCCTGTATTTTCTCCCGTCCCTCCTCCTACCAGCTCCACTCCATAGCTCCTGATCACTCTGGGTCAGTCAGATTTCTGGGTACCTTCTTCTAAACAGCCATATGGCCATAAGCCAAACCCCTTGCTCACCTTCTTGAGCATCTATCTCTTTCCAGAACAGTTTTCAGCATGCTGAAAGAAGCTTCTGGATTATTCTTTTGGGAATTTTTGCTCCTTAGGATTGAAAGAGTGTCTTAGAATGATCAAAAGACTGAAAACAAAAAACAAAAAAAAAGCTGAAAACGATGATGCCAAAAATAAGACAATAGAACCCAATTTCAACAAATAATAGAAGATTTTATAATGTCCAGAGGTTTGATAATGAGTAGAGGCCTGTTTTTGTTCAATTTGTAAATGAAACATTTAAAATAAATCAATATGAGCACAATACTTTTTGCTGTGTAGAGCAGCATGTAAGAAAAATCTGTATTCCAAATTCTTTTAGTTATTTTCTTCCTATTCATATATATATATGACTAGGAATATGTATATACATATATATATAACACATTTTACAAAGTGGGCACATAATTTACTTGCTGTTCTATATTACTTTTTTTTTCACTTAATTGCACATTGTGATTATATTTTCATGACCCTACACAATAATTTACCTTACCATTTTTGATTGGCTGCATAAAATTTCATGGAAACAGGCCATCTTACTGATAGCCAGTTATCATTATAAATTTTATTAAACATACTTGGACAATAAAAATAATTGGTATCCTCACTTCAAGGGTATGGTTAGTACTCCTGAATATGTGAAGAATAGAGGAGACCTTGAGCAAAGTTCCACAGATGGGGGTGTCTAATATAACATAAGGCACAATCCATTGTGGAGCTTGCACTTTCTGAACATCTGAAATTACTTCTAAGAGCCAGAGCTTCCAAGGGTGGGCAGTTAGAAGACTCTGCCAATTGTTAAATTAGTAAAGGCACTCGAAGTTCTAGGTCAAACTCATCAGCCATGCATACTGACTGATTCCAAACAGAGTGGCAATCAAGACTGCATCTAGGAAACTGGCCAACTTACTCTCCCAGGTGAGACTGACTCCTGAGGCACTAAATATCTGAGCCCATAGATCAGATGGGACCTTCTGTGACACAGATGACAACAATAAGTGGTGGAATGACAGGTGGGGGTCACTTAACACAGCACCCACTCATCCCAGGGGAAAAAAAATCTAATTCCACGTGCTAGGACTAAAATAAAGAAACAGTGATTCTATGCTGGCGGTCTTTTAAAGAAGTATACTATGCTTCCAATTTCGTAGATTTCCATTTACGAAGACCTCAAATATTTCTTAGAGACATGACACCAGAAAAGTCACTTAAACTTTCAAATTTAGTTTCCTATTTGGGGGAAGCTTAGTTTCCTCAACTTGATTCTTAGAACTATGGTAAGAATAAAAGGAGATAGTCCTTGCAAAGAGCTGAGGATGGAATCTGGCACGTGGAAAACATCCAATAACTGGTAGCCGCTGTTCTTATTTGAAGGAGAACTAGGAAGGAAGAAGAATTTGTCAAATGTAAATAGTGTTTCATACAAGACAAATATATTCACTAATATATCAAGGTCAAAGAATGAAACTGTAGGAGGAAAAAAATTGGCTGATGATTTAGTAGGAACAGATTTCCACCAAACCCAGATTAAAACAATGTTCAACTTCAAAAACATGATCCAAAACTGAAGCAGACATCAGATAGGATGCTGAAAGTTGTTGCTCAGAGACACTAGTTTACCTCCCACATGGATTCCATTCACCTTGTTAAGTGTTAAAAGTCAGATCCCAGTCAGTTACTGTACCTTATTTTCGGTCCCCAAGGGCATGGTAACCAACCAGGGCACCTGGCCACAAGTCAATGATCCATGTTGTAATGGCAATTCTGACAATTCACATCCATGGCATCTCTCCAGGGATGAACCAAGCTTTTTCATTTTCTGTTTAGTTTCACATGAGTGGTCATTATTTATGGAGAAGCAAGATGTTAAAAAAAATTTTAAGTTGTCATTTGCTGAGCAACAGATTGTGGGTTTTGCGGTTCATTCTCTAACTAATAATAAAACAAATAGTTTCATTATTATATGTTGCTCCCTCCACATTTGCCGTGGAGCCACTGAGGACAACGTCACGGCAGTTGACATTGGGGGCACGTCATAAATACAACTCTCCACACTATCCTGTAACTTTGAAGAATTTTGTCTGATGTACCCAGTTTTATCATTCATTTGCAACCATTTTCTGTAGTTTCTCTTTCTTCTGCCACAAGTGATTACACTTGGTTTTTGGCTTGTTTCTTGCCTGCCACCCATCCCCATTCCCATCACCCTTTTGAATTTTCCTAGTTCCCTTTTGGCTACAACCACTGGGAACCAAGTTTTTCTCTGCAAGGCCAATACTGCCAGCTTAAAGCTGTACAAAAGAATTCTCAGTTGTTGCTGGATTGATGTGGTGCCTGGGTCAGTCAGCCCCTATCCTGTGTTTATAAAAAAGTGTTCAAGAGGCTTCAGTAGAATCTGCTATGTAGTTTCCAGAGTCAGTTCCCAGTTGAGTGTTTCTATTAAAGAAGGTCTTCCTGCTTTAGTTCAAGGTGGGAAGAGGTGGAGTCTTAAACATCTGCTGCTCTTACATTCATCCAGCAAAGACTCTGGATAATAACCAGGTCACATGGAGCTTATTGCTCCATGATATCCTGGGTTCTGGGCAGGAAGGCACACTCCATGCATATGTTCTTATTCATATATTTATTAAATATTTACATTGCCCATCCCAAGTTACATTTCCATGGGGTTCAAAAGTGAAGGACAAGAACCAAAGAGCAACGTTGATAAATGGTTTGGGAAAATTTAGGAGCAACTAGAAAAAAATTATTTGAAGACAGGAACCATGCAAATCTGATTTATCTCTACATCCTGAATGCAGTGTAGTAGACACTGTATTCCTGGCATCCATTTCCTAATTTTTACTTCTTGATTGCACTCAGCTTCCATTTGCAGATCAGGTGATCCCCGAGAAGCCAACTACACTTCTGGTTCCAGGGGTGATGCCCATTCCTGAACTTAGCCAATGATTGTAGTCTTTCTTCTGGTCACAGTATTGGCTCCAAAGTGGGTATGTTACCAAGATGGGCCAACCATAACGAATCTCAGAATTTTTCAGGGAATTATGGGCCAAAGAAATTCTCTCTAGCAGCTGCTGGCAGTCATCTTGGGACCAGGAAGGAATGAAGTCAAAACCATAGAAAACAGAGCAGAGAGAGAGAGATGGCAAAAAAAAGTTAGGTCCCTTGGTGAAATTGTTGAGTCACTAGATTAAGCCTCACTTGAAGTTAGTTATCACCATCTCTGTACTTTTCATTTACACAAACCAATACATTTCCTTCATTTTCAAGTATTTTGACTCATGTTTTCTTTTATATGTAATGAAAAGCATCCTAACCAATATGTTGCAATGATGACTGCACATAGAAGGTACTCAATAAACATTTGTTAAATGAGTGAATGAAGGAACAACTACATCACATTGAAATTTTACTGAAGACTGATGCCTTCATTTTTTCCATTCTTCAGCTATAAGTAAAACAAGAAAAACTAGACGAAATCACAAATTTATATGTAGAAAGTATTTTAGTAGTATTTGGGGGAAGTTTCATTGAATATGTCTTAGAGGTTTTTTCTGGACACAAGCACTGATAGCCTTTTAACTCAGAAAGATGTTAATTACAAAGTAATGCATGTGGACACTTAGGAAATTGTTTTTAAAAGGGACAACAAAAAATCATTTACATAACTCTGCCATCCACATGCAGTTATACTTACATATTTTCCCTTTCTCTCTCCTTAATTTTTTTTTTTTGGCATAGGCAGGCACTGGGAATCAAACCCGGGTCTCCAGCATGGCAGGTGAGAACTCTGCCTGCTGAGCCACCGTGGCCCGCCCTCTCCTTAAATTTTATGTGCTGCAATTAGAAATTTTCATGCCTTTCCTCTGAACTCTGTAGTAAAACTCCTTTAGCTATTACTTCCTCAGAAGTCCTCAGAGGACACAGACAGATAGGAGGCTGGGAGTCCAAGTCTGTAAATGTTGTGAGAGACACAACATTGCTGGGACAAGCCAGGGCAGGATGAGGCCAGTTAACAAAAGCTCATAATAATGTGTATACATGGAGATAGAGGGCCATCTGGTAATGCAAAGGATGGGGCTGCAAACCTGGGGGCTCTTCTGAGACCTATAGGTGAGAAAAAGTCTGCAGAACTATCTGGGAAGACCCAGGATGTCTAAGATAGAGTTAAGTAGAAATAATTAGGTTATCCTGAACCTCAACAAATGAGAGGCCTGTGGGCAGGTTCAGAGTCCATGAGACCTTCCAGAAGACAGGCTTGCTCTGCAGACCCAGAACATGCCCTTACTCCTCCAGGAAGCCAAAGGTAGCCTTGGATGAAAAGTTAAAAATCTTAGCAAGAATAAAGACAGGACAGTGAGTTGGGGGTGGGGTTTGGAGAGCAGCAATTGAGAGAAAGAAACAGGGAGAGCAAGGAAGGGGCTGTTTTAATGTTTGCTGAGTAGAACCAAAAGCTTTAAACCAGTGCCAAGCTAATTGAGTAATGAGAGGCTTTGTGCTCATAACTCACCTAATCTCAATGTTTCCTGTCCTTTGAGATTCCCTCACGTTGTCACGTGAACAGTTTGGGTACCTGAACCAGTTGTGTATTCTAGTTCAGTGGCTACAGCGTGGAAGGATGTGACTGAAGAGGAGAATGGAGGAGAGGCCAGAAATCCTACTTGAAAGAAACAGTTCATATGCCCCCAATGAAGTCATGAGAAATATTTAGAGATATAATGGGCGGATCCTGCGAGGTGATGTTTTCGGCTTGAGGGTTGTCTCTGAGTTCCGCACCTCACTGTCCTTGCATCGGCTGGGATGGACTTGCCTTCTCAAAGCATTTTGGGGTGAGGCACCTATATTCCCTGTTATTCCAAAGTAGCAGGGAAAAATGTTGTACAGTCCCCACCGCCACCATAAAATTTTGGATGATCTCCAAACACTTTGCACATCCCTAAAGTTATCAAGAGAAAGCAGCCAACTAGAACTTCTTTCAAAGGAATTCCAATCTTCCTCAAAAATCTGGGCAAGATGAGAGATTAAGCAAATTTGTCAGTTCAGGGTTAAGTAAGGCAGGTTGAAGATTCCACAGATACAGAAGGTCGATGGGTGGGGGGATTTATGCCGATGGAAACCAAAGGATACCTGAAGGAAGAAGTTGAGGCAGGATCAGAAACACCAAATACTTAAAAATCAAATACTCTAAATCCACATTGTAACACCATAGAGAAGCATTCCCTAGAAAGTTGAGATGATTAGAGCATCTAATCCAATAATCAAGGAAGCTGAGGCCCAGGAAAGCTGTGATTTGCTCAAGGTCACACTGTATGAAAAAGGAGGCACAAAACTTTAAGATATGCAAATGATCCATCAATATGCTGTCCTTCAAAAAGTCAGGCTGCCTTTTTTCTTTTTGTATACTGAATGTCAGGGGTCACATTTCATTCTTTTTTCCATGTGAGTATCTCCTTATTGCAGCACCATTCGTTGAATTTTTGCTTCTTTGTTATTTTGTTTGTTTGCTTGTTTGGGAAGTGCATGGGCCGGGAATTGAACCTGGGTCTCCCACATGGCAGGCGAGAATTCTACCCCTGAACTACCCTTGCACCACCCCGGGCTGTCTTCTGAACCAAAGCCATCACCTACTGAAAACAAATAGCCCTTTTCCCAAACTAACAACCCCAAATAGAACTCACAACACAAATAAAATAGCAGCCACCAAAAAAAAAAAAAAAAAAAAAATCGACACAAAACAAAACAAAAAACTCCTTTAACCCTAAAAGTTTCATTTGGAAAAAGAGACAATGGCCAAAAACTCCCCTATGACTGGAAAAGGATTTATCTTTCCAGGCTCTGAATCCATCAGAACTCGAGAATTTGAACCTCTCACCCAAGGACACAGCCGCAGATGGAGCCCAGGAAGTGCTGATAAAAGAGGCAGGGGACACCTTGATTCCTCCTCTTATTGTATCTTCCCTTCGCAATAGGTACTTGACATTCATTATCCTACTTAGTCTTTGCAACAGCCTTGTAAGCAACCTCATCTACCCCACAGAGGAGGCAACTGAGGCTCAGAATGTAAGTATCAAATTCACTTGATTAGTGAATGCTCAAGCTGAAATTTGAACCTAGCTGATGTTCTTTTCCTTAAGTGACTCCCTAAGTTTTGGCTTTGCTCACAGCAACACAGATTAGGGAATATCTGGGGTTCAACTTTGCTGTCCCCATGTCAACTAAGTGTGTGAAATCTTAAGGTCCATCTCTGAGAATCATTCCACCATCTCCTCGTGGCTTTTCCTTCTGATAAGAGAAAGGGAGGGTGTTACCAGCTGAGAATCATCCAGCTTGGTAGGAGATCTGCCCAGAGAAAGGGCCTTGCTTATTTGAAAACAACATCTGACCTTGTCATGCCGTTGATTCAGAGCCTTTGGCTGCCATTTGAATAGCCCCAGCACTGACCAGGCTCCCGAAGACTGTCGTGGAGGCTTCTTTGCCTTTTGGACACTGACCCTGTCTCCAAATAGCACCACTGTGCCAGCAGGGTGGGGGTAAAGAAGAGAGACACTGGGGAAAAGATAGGCCAGCCTTGTTGTCAGAGAGTTTCCCTGAGGAGTAGGTCATCTTTTTTTTGTTTTTGTATGCTGTATGGTCACATTTCATTCTTTGTCCATGTGGCCATCCTGTTATTGCAGCACTATTTGTCAATTCTTTTTTTTTGGAAGTGCATGGACCCAGAGTTGAACCCTGGTCTCTCTCTTGGCAGGTGAGAATTCTACCATTGAACCACCCTTGCACCCCCTAGGTTGTCTTTTTTTCTGGCAAACTTTACAGAGACAGTGCATGTGGCGTGTAGTGGATTAAATATGTTCCCTCCTGCACCCCCTCCCCCCACCATAAGATATGTTCAGGTCCTAACAGTTCGTAACTGGGAATGTGACCTCATTTGTAAAAAGATGTAATCAAGTTAAGATAAGGTCATACTGTATTTGGGTGAGCCCTAAGTCCGAAGACAAATAAATTCCGATCAGAGAAAGTATGGGGAGATTTACACACAGAGACCCAGAGAAGATGCACAGGGAAGGGCGCCATGTGAGAACAGAGGCAGGGACTAGAGTAGACTAAAGTCTACAAGCCAAGGAACGCTCAGGGTTGCAGGCAACCACTGGCGCCCTCAGGTGGAGCATGGGCCTGCCCACACCCTAGTTTTCTACCTCCACCTTCCAGAACTTGAGAGAAAAAATTTCTTTTCTTTTTAAGCCACTCAGGTTGTGGTAATCTGTCACAGCAGTTCTGGGAAACTGAAAGGGTTAAGGGCGCAGGGAACAGAGTCACTTGCCCTAAGTCTCAAGTCTCTGCTCTACCATATTCTGGCCATGCGACCTTGGAGAAGTTATCTCCAAGCTTGTTCTCTCCTGAAAAAATACCACAGAGATCCTACGTCATAAGGCTGCTGTGAGAACGAGTGTAAATCACGTAGGGCAGTGCCAGCCCATAGGAAATGGTGAGATGTTAGCTATTGTCATCATCATTACTGGAGATCGAAACAGTAATGGATGGTTTCCTCCAATTTCATTCTTGAGTGAGCAGGTATTTGAGCAAGATCTTGCTTTAGGTTTTGGGTCATGCAGTAGCCTCATCTGTCAGGTGGAAAATGCAAGCATCAGTGTGTTTCACACAGTAGCAAATGCTTCCCAGCATCATGAAGCAGATGCAGAAGGGGTCAGTAAGTAGCTTAAGTGGTTGAAGGGAAAGAAAGAACTCTAGCCAAGGCCTTTCTTTTAAACTGAAGGTTTAGACTACTTATAATTTCTTTCCTTTTATTGTTTAGAGAAAAAGAATCTCTATTTTGATGAGAAATGGAAACAAAGGGATTAAAAGAATCAGGAGCGTGATTTGTAATTGGTCTCCAGACTGCACTCCCGTTTCCATTTGTCAAGAGCAAGCTGGTGAATAAAACAGCACGGAAGGACTTTATTAGCAGTAGCTTCCTCCTGCAGCCTGGGGTTAGAGGAACACTGTAACCTTGACACATTCATTTTATCACCACAAAGCCCTTCGCCTATCGGTCTATTTGCCTCTTTTCATATTTCCCTGATCCTGGCAGGAGCCTTAAAGATGAACAGAAAATGGTTGTTTCTCTCTTTCTCTTGCCCTCCTACCCTCTTTCTCTCTCTCTCTTGTCTTCCCCCAAATATATTCATCCATTTTTGTTGCGACGAAAAGCAAAAAACAAACAAAAACAATTAACCCTTAGGATAAGGGTAAGACAATACTTTCTTTTTACACTTCTAGAAGGCTGCCTAAGGTGACATATGCACTGCCCTCAATGAAGGTCAGTTCATACACTATTGATGCCCAGAAAGAAATTTAGTGAAATGAACAGATTTCTAGGGATTGTAGGAAAAACATAAGGTGCATTTAGCCATCAGCTCATCCCCAAGGAACAAAGGAAACCAGGAAGCTGCATGGGAGAAAACATTTTATCAGAGTGGTGATTATAAAAAGGATGTATAATCTTGTTTATGAGACACCGCTTGAAATTGTGCCTCTGATGTGCATAGATATATGAATGTACAGAATCAAGTGCACAATTGACTTGTGTATTTGTTAATATTGGATCTTTATTCAGAGAGTTAAATGCTAATTGTAAAATACTTAACTATAGGATCTCAAAGACCCAACTATCTTTATTGTTTGATAGGTGGAGAAAGCTATCCACTATACACCAATTTATGGTAATTATGGAGTTTTACTTTACTTTTTTCTTTATCCAGCAACATTTTTGACTTTTTTAGATTAAACTGTATGTCTTAGTAATTATAGCGTTTAGTTCTCAGTTTGTAATTGGTGCCTGGTGCTTCTAACTCCGAGAGCTCTTAGTGCTGCTGGTTCCAGGGGCTGACGGATTTGCCCGAGGTAAACTAAAATGGAAATTACCAACTTACTTAAAAAATTTGAATTATCTTTTGTGGCTTCTGTGATGTTTGATCATTCCGGCATAGGGGGTAGGAACGGTGAAAGGTGGGCAGTACATCCGACTGGAAGAGCAGAGATGGGGGCTCGATGTTACTGGTAGGGCCACGTGCCAAAATGTAATCAAATAAGAAACTGGGTGCCAATGGTAATTTTTTGAAATGTGCTTTTATGACATCCTCCACAAAGATGAAAGCAGTGTGCACTAAAATAAACAAACAGTACTGACTTGGGCTAAAGCTCTGACATGAAATTTATTTATGTTTCACCAAACCTGACTTGAAAGTAATTGCACATGATCTGAAACTTTTAATTGTTCTTATTGTTGCTTTCTGCAAATAAGGAAATCCTGGCTTTCTGCAAAAAAAAAAAAAAAACAACCCTCTAGATCCTGCCTATTGGTTTCTTTTCAAGGTTCTGCCACACTAATTGCTTTGTTTGATTTTGTGCCCTTCTGAAATGGAAGGTTGCCTCGAGGCAGGGAGAGAAGCTGCAGGAGTGACGTGCTGTGGGTTTGGGACTGGGGTAACCCATGGCTGTGGCTGCGGGCCAGTCTCATTATACCCCGCTCTGCTGGGGCAATCTGGGGGGGCCCCTTCACTCCTGAGCTGAGCCTATGACTGGAAGGTTTCGAATCTCAAAGCTTTATCTGCATTATTTATCATTCCTGGCTGATAATAGCACCACTTTCTTCTAAGAACCAAACACTGTTCATTAATGGAGTTTGTTTTAATGTGGTAGTTGCGATTTCTGTTTTTCCACCACAGATTTATAAGTGAAGACAGTATTGAGTGGTACGCATTTCACAAGATACTGGCACTTCACTTCTTTTCAGCAATGCTATGACTTTACTGCTTCTAGACTAACACGGTCCTAATATTACTGTGTGATTGCATCCTTGAAATTTGGTTAAACTGAAGTGGTGAATGCTGAAGTGACTTTATCAGTCAGTATCTAGGAACCTGTATGTGCTTGGTGAAATCAGAGATAATTACATCAGTGGTGTGGCCAAGCAGTTTTGGAAATGAGATTTCAAAATCCTAGATTCAAAATATTAGTGAAATGAATTGCTTGGTTGCCCAGAAAGGTTGTCCTGACTGGAACAACAGTGGTTAAAGGTGTGGGACCTGACCGCCTGGATTTAAATCCCAGCTCTGGACCTCACCAGCGAGGAAGCTCAGTCACCACACTTTCCCGAACTTCAGTTTCTCCTCTTTCACTGGCATATAATTCTAGTGCGTGCCACACAGGACTGTGAACACTCATCTAGTGCTTAGAATAGCACCTGGCACTTGGTAATAAATACCGACTGCCGTTATTTTCCTAGAATGCACTAGGTGCTTCTTGTATTTTGCTCACTGTGTGTTAGTTAACTAGTCTTTTCCCGCGCACGCTGCATCATCATTAGGAACTTTGGTGACTGCACAGTGGCATTGGCCGCGTCGGCCTGCCTGCCCTCAGGGGGTGCTGCTGAGGCCTCAGGCCATTCCGTCATCCACCGTGTCGTTGTGCCGCCCCCGAGAATTCTTCCTGTCCACCTCTTACTGTCTATCTCTGTTTTCTGCCCTCTCTCCAGAGGCAGCTTCCTGGGTTCAAATGGCGGGTTCACAGTTTGCTGGCCTGTGCCATCATGAGGTTACTTACTCAAGCTCTCGTTTTGAGTTTTACTTATCTCATCAATAAAAAAAGATGGCAGTAGTACAGACTTCTCAGTGTTGTGGGGATTTGATGAAGTGAATTAAATAGAACAAGTAGCCTGTAATAAGTTCTCAATAAAAGTTAGCAGTCATGATGGCGGCTACACTGAGGAAGTAATCCATAGCTTGCATCTATGTAACTCCTTTATTCTCTGTTGTAACGGTGGGGGCTAATGTTGAATGGAACTCCAACAAAACAGGAGAAAGGAACTGAACAGAGCAGGAGCTTTCAGTGCAATGCGGTGCCATTACTAACAGGAAGTTGAAATAACTATTCTGTTCATTCAAATCAAAATTGAATATAATCTCTCAGCTCTTAAATAGGAGAAAAAACCATGGTTGGGCTATAATAATGCCTTGTCTCCTAGCGGCATGATTCACTTTCTAAAAGGCATCTGCTATCTCATTTGACCTTCACATTCAGCTTCTTAGGTTTGCCCGGAATTATCTGAACTATTTGTCTGCATGATCCATATTCTTGAGATAATTAGTATAGCCCCAATAGTTCCAAGCACCATTTCAACTGTAAAATTTAATAAAACGATTCCATGAATTCTTTCTATATAGGAGTATGATCTAAGCAAACATTTTTTGCTCTATTGACCATCCCACATTTGTGGATATTATATATGTGGGGTAGGTTGGTAGATTTACAGACCCCCATATCTGGAAGGGACCTCAGGAATCATCCAGTCTAAATCCATCATCCTCACAGGTGAGGATAAGTAGCAGCTAATTTCTGGTTATGGAGCCAAAAGAAGACTTACTATCTGTTGGTTGCTGAGTGAAGATTTGTGAGCTCAGATTCCTCCTTATGCATGTTTTTAACGGAACTTTCCAGTTTGATTACAGATTTTGATTAAAAACATATTTACCAAAAGAGCGCTGGATCAGGAATCAGAGACCTGACTTGCCTGACTATGCATGGCAAGAGTGGGACCTGGAACAACACTTATTGCTCGTCTTCAAATGTAAAAAGGAGGCCACGGTGCCTGCCCTGCCACCTTCACAGGGTTGCCATAGAACCAGACAAGTTAATAAAGGAGAAAGTGCTTTTGAAGAAAGACCAAGTAGACACTTGTCAGCACAGGGCTTTGGTGTCAAAAAATATTGGTTTGGGGTTAAATGTACTGGGGTAAAAATCTACCCTGGCTCTATCCCATATCATTGACCATCTAACCTTGGTTAATGTTGTTCATAAGTGGGAATATAAAACTTATCTTCCTATTATTAAATCTGCCTGAAGATTTAATGAGATAGTATATAAAGTACCTGATACAAAGTGAGCTCTCAGGAAACAGTAGCTCTTATTAAATCATTAAGTAGCTTTACATAAACATTGTGCTGTTATCTGCTTCTTATTACAGGGATGGACACTGCATTCTGTCCATCACGGCCGACATATTTCAGTTTCAATCTCTGTGGTTTGTTTTTTTTTTTGCATGGGCAGGCACTGGGAAATGAACCCTCGTCTCCAGCATGGCAGATGAGAACTCTGCCTGCTGAGCCCCCGTGGCCTGCCCAGTCTCTGAGGTTTTTGTCTTTCCCCAACACCAAGAACAGAATCATAGTCAACACTGGAGATGCCAATGCGCTCATGCTAGACAAAACTTAGCAAACCCATAGTGCGATTATAAAAAAGTGGCTTGTTAAAAACCCTCACTGGGGGTGCAAGGGTAGCTCAGTGGTAGAATTTTTACCGGCCATGCAGGAGACCCGGTTTGATTCCCAGTCCATGTATTTCCCAAACAAATAAACAAACAAACAAAAAACCCAACCAATGGGCAGGCCACGGTGGCTCAGCAGGCAAGAACGCTTGCCTGCCATGCCAGAGGACCCGGGTTCGATTCCTGGTGCCTGCCCATGTAAAAAAAACAAAACCCAACCAAACAAAAATTCAACAAATGGTGCTGCAATAAAGCAATACTCACATGGAAAAAAGAATGAAACATGACCCCCTTCATACAGCATACAAAAAAAAGAAAACACAAACTGTTGGATTTGTGAAGGAAAAACAATGGCTGTTTTGAAAATCAGTTCCTAACTTACTCAGGCTTTTTTTTTTATCTTCTAGATTTCCTTTCCCACTCAGTCCAAATTAAAAATGTAATATACACTGAGTATGGGGAGATGAGGTTCAAATGGCAGATGAGGGGAACTATGAAGCTCTAAATGACCTTGGGCCAGGTCAGATTCTACACACACCATATGCATGTGTAAGCAAAAACTCCACAGAACTATGCGGAAGTTACTAAAAAAGCTTCCAAGACAAGTGAGTGCATGGCTGAGGCTTCCTGGACTATCGATGCTATGTGCAGACTTTTCCCCACACAGAAAAGCATCAGGGGCACCTAATGGCTCTTTCACCTTATTGCAGTTTTACTCTTCCATTTTTGGAGAAGAAGAGGGATGAAAAAATTAAACCAGTGCATAGTAGTACGCAAAAATGTATAAAATCGTTCATTGCAAAGTAAAACCATGGGGTGGGAGCGATCAAAATAAATTGTATTGTCATAAAGCAATTAAGAGAAAATTAGGCAATCATAAGGTGATAAAAGCTTATTAGTTAAAGGGCCTGAAAAACACAGCGGGTTGTAAAAAATTAAATTCTCACACACAGAAAAAATGCAAATACATGCTCTTGTCTCTCCATGGCAAAGAGTCAACTCACTGATGTGTGTGAAGAGTTAAAATAAAAGCCTCAGAAAATGTGCAATTTTATTTCTCATCAGTTTTCAGATTTTAGAAATTCTGTTTCCCAAACGCTTGCCTTCACTTTCCTTCACAATATCTAACAAAACAGTTCTTTGAAAATAAAAAAAAGATGCATCCTTTAATATGAAATGTAATAGCATGAAATGAACCTCACATAAATTCCCACTTTTTAACTCATTAAGACCATTCTGGAATGATAGTCTTTATCAAAAGAACTTTTTTTCTAATGCCATTACTACAGATGAGGAAACTGAGGCCTATAGAGGTTAAAAGCAAGTTTGCACTTGGCCATGGTTTAGTTAACAGGAGCGGTTCTGATTCTAAAGATCAGGTCACCACTTCTCTTTTCCCCAGCCAGAGTTCTTTCCACTAGGCTGTTCAGTGTCTAGGCTACTTAGGTACCTAGGCTACACTGCTTTTCTGCTATGATGATGGCGTTTGAAAGATCTGACATATATCAGAAATCGGAATGTTTTTCTGGGTCAGATAGAAATTATTTTCAGCTTTGTGGGCCATAAGTGCACTAACCACTGTCAGTGCAAAAGCAGCTGTGGACAATCATACATGCATGAGCATGGCCGCATTCCAGTGAAACCTTATTTACAAAACAGGCAGTGGGCCATTTGGCTGGGGGCAGTAGCTTGCCAACTCTCCGGCCTATAACCTTTATTTTAGGAATTGTTAAAGAGATCTTAAATAAGCTAAACCAACACTTCTAGGCATTATAGAGGTATTTTCAATGAGAAAATTGACTAGCTCCCTTGATCACATAAGTATTTTTTCCGAGCCCTAGTTTAGGTTCTCCGGAGCCAGATTCACAGACCCCAGTCTCTGGTACTATAAGCAGCAGAAGCCCTAGTCTTGGATTAATTTTACCATTTTCTTCTTTTTCAACATCAGTTATTTGCACAATGCAGACTGGCGCCAGTACACAGTGACTCTGAATTGCAGCTGTCTCAGGACAGTTCCTCTCCCTATTTGTCCGCAGTAGCTGATCTGAGCTTAAGGTAGGGATCTAACTACTTTTTACGACTGTATGACCAATTGTTCTGACACTTTGAATAATCTGCCTCTTAGCACTAGTTTGAAATGCCACTTTATGGAATATTGAATTTCTTTATGTACATGTCTGTTTTTAGGTTCTCACTTCTGTTCCATTAATATATTTGTTTATTCCTGTACATTATGCCTTCAGAATAGGGAAATCTCTATTCAGCTTTTCTTTTAGATTATTCAGTAAAATGAATGGTTTTTGTAATATGTCTTGCTCATTTTTACATAGACAACATTTCACTGATTTCTAAAGTAGCAAAGAGGAACCCAAGTAACTGAAGCCAGTTTAGTGAAATTGTACAAGAATGAATTTTAAGCACTTGCAAATGGAGAGTACTGGGCATTGCAAGCGACTGATTGGTGTGGATCAAAAATGAATACAGAGTGGACAAGACCTGGATGAAGAAGACAAAATGTTGGCTAGTTTTCAAAAGGACTGAGTACAGAAGCAAGGCAGGGTCTTAGCTACGGGTGAAGTGTCTCATTGGCACTCTCATGAACAGGGGTCAGAAACTGCAGCTGACCCTCAAGGACAAGCACTGCAGAAACAGCTGGTCTTGCAGCATCTCCTGTCAAGTTTCACAAGCTTTTAGTTATTGTTTGCACAAAAGTTGATGCTTCTACCTTTCCCTCATACTTCCTTCATTCCCACCATTTTGGTTAACTAACCTCAACTCTTGCCTGGTACCTGAGTTGATTGACTTCAAGGCAAGTTGGCTCAGCTTGCCTCATTTTCATATTCTGCTTCTCAATCTCTCATTCACTTCTATGCCTGTGTTTATTTGAACTGGTATATGTGCACTTAATACCCAATTCTAGCCCCTTGAAATCTCTTAGACTGCTGTTAGAATGATCTACCTTTGCATCATTTGCCTTCTCGCATCCCATTTTTAGGCAATGCTGCTACTAAGGAATGCCATGTTCTCCAGGGGCACCACTCTCATTACTTACTGACTTTCTGGGGAACGATCCAGACCAATCAACGCCTTTATCCTCCCCATGACTCTTTATTGCTCTAGTTCATACAAAACTTCACCAGGTAGCTAACTTAGCATTTCTATTTTCTTGTTTGTTTCTACCTTAACTGTTTACTAAGAGATATAAAATCCATCTCATACAGTAAGGTTACTCCTCAACGAATCCTAGTGTATATTTTAGGAAGTACTGTGCTAAATGAACTGCTGCAGGTATTTTGGAGAAGGAAATATCTAAGCCAGGTGGATCCAACTAAGATAGGGAGTCACTGTCCTGGTGAGAACTCTGGGCAGATCAAGTGATGCCCACTGGACTAAGGTGCCTAGTACCTGAATGGATTATTATTGTTGACTTTACCACTCCCAGAAGCTGCTAACATATTATTTGAAGTAGATCTTCATGTATCAGCTGAGACATACCTATACTTGGACATGGCCAATATCACCCAAAGAATTTCAACTGGCTTTGCACTAATGCGGTGGCTCTCAACCACGGTCTTAGAATTAGTCTGGAGAGATTTTTTTAAATACAGATGCCCAGGCCCCACTTCAGTCCAATTGAAGCAAAATCTCTAAGGGTGGGACCCAGGCATTGGTGTGTGTGTGTGTGTGTGTGTGTGTGTGTGTGTGTGTGTGTGTGTGTTTTAAATTCCCAGGTGATAAAGTGCAGCCAAGGTTGAAAACCATTGCCTTAGCAGAACTTTCAGAGGCAATGGTTGTTCTGCCCTCTACACCATATTACCAGCAAATCCCCTCTCTCTTAAACTGTGGGAGCCCAGTTAGTGATTTAGGTCTGGCAATCTACCTTAGTATTCAAAACTTGAACTTCTTTCTGTCCTTTCTCTATCACATTAATCTTTTCAACCTCAGGAAGGAATATATCAAAGAGAATTACTTATACTTTTTTAAAGGGAATGTATTAGCCAAGGTTTTCTGGAGAAACAGAACCAACAGTAGATATCTGTAAATATGAGATTTATAAAAGTGTCTCATGCAACCTTGGGGATGCAAGAGTTCAAAATTCTTAGGGCAGGCAACTCCGATGAAGCTGACGAACTCCACTGGAAAGTCTAGCTGGCTGAAGAAGTGAAAAGTCTCTCTTCTCCCTTAAAAGTCTTCAACTTATTGGATTAAATCCAACTGATTAGATTCGAAGATACACCCTTAGTTGATTGTAGATGTAATCAGTCACAGATGCAATCAACTGAATGATTATTTAATAAGCCAGCCTTCTGTTTTATCAACCAGCCATGAAATATCCTTGCAGTAATGGTTAAGCCAGTGCTCTCCTGAACAGACAAGCACCATCACTTGGCCAAGTTGACCTCTGAACTCAACCATCACAGGGATGCATCAATGCCTGGATGCCATGAATTAGAGTCCACAGGAAACAATTGTGATATCTTTGAACAGCTTGGAAGGAATTTCAACAGAAAAAAATGTCCACTGAATATTAGTGGAATCTAAACAAGTCTGTAATCAATACTATTGTTGAAATGACACTGTATCAGCCAATGTCTGGTTGTAAGACTAGCTATAAGACTCACTGAGGCTAATGTAAGCAAAAAATTAAAGGATAGGTTGCTAAGAGCTCAGAGGAGTTCCCAGACCATGTCATGGCATCGCTTCCATGAAGCTCAAGCTGCTGCTTCTGTAGGTCCAGACAGAGCAGTTCATACTGTCAAGTTGTCCTGGACCCCTGGAAACTCATTGCCAACCTTGCGGCAAGATGTCTTTTATCAAGTTACTGTTTTCTGAGTGGAAATCTCAATGGTGTGCATCTGACTGGCATAACCTCCATCAAATACCTGAACCCTCACGGCAAGTATTGTTGAGCAGATGAGTACTGATTTCTACACTTGGGGAAACAGGACATTCACGGGAAAGTCCTCAAACGTATGAAGGATTTCAAAAGATCTAGAGTGGCCTGAGAGAATGACAAATTCCAACTACAAATGCCCTTTTTTTGTGCTCTTTCCTTAGCTTTACCAGGGATACCCTTGTGTGCACTCACTCCTAAGAAAAGGCCTTTCATTGTTGTCTGCAATCCCATGTGGATTTGAAATTGTAGCATTCTCTCTCCCTGGAACATTTGCACTTTGTCTCATCTTTAATAATGGAGTGGAAGAAAGGCATTATTCTCTGCTGAAGAAATGCTTGCTATCAGTGTTTTTGGTGGGATGTGTAAAATAGATGTGTAAAGAAGATAAGAACCTCCGTCTGAACTCTACCCAAAAAATCAAACCAAGAAGAGTTATCCGCTACCCTACCTACTTTCAGTTACATACAAGTTACCCCTGAAGCCTAGATTTGGACTTCACAGTTAATAAAGTTTACAGAGCACTTGAAGCAAATTTTGAAAGTGCTATGTTAAAATACTAACAGAGAATTGGACATATGAGGAAATACTGGTGAGAGAATGCAGAGAAAACATGGAAAAATTTTCAAGAATACAATAGATTTTGTGGAGATGTTACTGTATTAGGGACAGATCAAAAGGAAATTGCTTTATTATGGAATAGAATAAGGGATTTTATTTGGATCAAAGGAACGGTTCCCTGACAGCGTTGCCCTCAGGACATTGTGGGATTCCTTTGGCCCCTCAGTAGAGGCGATGGTCGTCTAAAGCAGATTTCCAAGTGACCTTGCCTAGAGGCAATATAACGACTCAAATAATCCCTTTTAGTCCCTTGCAGGTTTTGATGCTCTGAGAAAGCTTTTTCCTAGACCTCCAGTGGAAACCAAATCATTGTCTTCAAGCACACTGGTTAAGTTTGTAGGGTCAAATGCAGCCTCTGAGTAGTTTGTGGAATAAGTAAGTAGATACACGTTTGAGAACCACCCCACCCCGCAGTGGCTTAGCCTTGCTTTCTCCTTCTAGCAGAGGCACTTTGATTCCATTTTGATCCCCTGTTGTCCTGCCCAGAGTGGGCCCTTTCTTTCTTGAAAAGGAGCAAAATGTCTGAAATACAGAATTCAAAGGTGAAGATATTTCTCGTTTAATATTATGATTTCATTATACTTGGTACCAATCATGAAAGGTCATCAGTAAAGAACAAACAAGATAAGCATGGCCTGGATATCCTCCAAAAAGGCCAAGGAAGAAGTGGCTGCAGAGCAAAGCACAACATAACTAAATGTACACTGGCTGCTGACAATGCATATTCAATTCCGTTTGCACGTGGGAGGGAGCAGTTTTCCTCCACAAGCGTTTGGTTGGAATTTGGTTGGTCCAGTGTTGCTGAGGGTGAAAAGTTGTATGTGAGAACACTTACTGAGTTATCAGGCTGTATAAAGATGTTACCATTTCTTGAACCGCCAAACTACATTCTGTTCTTGTTGCTGCACACTGTTACTGGGAGCCTGACACAGATGCCAAAGAAGTGGCCAAAGCATATGTCAAAGTGAAAAGCAGGAGACCCAATCAAACACTTCAAACATTACGTTTGTTTTCACTCAAACTTTTGAAAAATGAATGAATGGAAGCAAGAATATCTTGCTGTTAACATCTAGCGTTTATTTATCTACAGGGCACTGTAAATGCATTCTCTCTCTCTCTCTCTCTTCTTTTTAATGCAGCATAGATTCCCACATTTAGGGGAAATCCCAGGGGTTCGCATGCCTGGAGTGCAATCAAGGCTTGCCCTGGGAAAATCACTGTTGCAATCATGTATTTCCCCTGCCAGATAAGTATCATTCCCTCATTTTTATCTTCATAAATTACCTGTGAAGTACCTATTATGGAGGAAAATGAGACTCCAAGATGTTAGGGAATTTGATCAAGACTTCATAGCTAAAAACGTGATTTGAAGCTGGTCCTATTTCACACAAAGCCCATGATCTTTCCTTTTGACCACACCATGGCCTCTGACCACACCATGGCCAGATGTTGCTGGAATCAGCAGCTGTTGGGTATTGTAATAGACACTGTCAGTACCCTGGCATATCCCCTTGCCCTTATCACTTCAGTGCATGCTGCCCAGCTTCTAACTGCCAGTACTTGCAGTTTTTTGCCTGAAGACTTTCTCTGGCTGCCCTTGGAGGCTCTCCTGCTCCTGCAGCAGGACAAAAGTATTCAGATGTGAGTGCTCCCTTCCCCCCCAAGCTATCCTCAAACAACTGAGAAGAGCTGGTCTTTGGCTTAAGAGGAACTCTTAAGTTACAATAACTCTGAGGCATGTATTCTATCTGGTCCCCAGTTGCTCAGCAGGAATAAGCTTCCATTATCCACAATGGTATCGTGCTTTATATCAGACCTTCTATTGGCTCTTTCCTTTCCTTTCTCATTTCTCCACTCCCTTAGTAGCATTTCCTAGCATTCCAAATAAACCGCTTGCACTTGAATCCCTATCTCAGGGTCAGCTTCCAGAGGAACTCAAACTAAGATAATTGTGTTTGTGCCTTGCTACTAATAAATGGAAGTGGGGTTAAGTTAGCTGTAATAGCTTGATTGCAAAAATAGTGCTTGTTTTCTATCCACCTCCCCCCACCACCGCCCCATCCCCTGGCCCTTTGTTACTATATCCTTTGTCATGTGAATTTGAAGCTCCTCTCATCAAGAGGTGGTGTCCATTTTCCTACCACTTGCACACCAACTGGCTTTGAACCTTACTTTGGCCAATAGAATGAGATGGAACAGACAGCATGTCAGATTTGTTTGTTTGTTTGTTTTTTTTACATAGGCAAGCACCAGGAATTGAATCCAGGTCTCTGGTGCGCCACCGTGGCGCACCCAGCATGTCAGTTTTGAGCTTAGGGTTTTGTGGCCTTGTAGGCTTTGGCTCTCTTTCTCAGTTGCCTGATACCTCCAAAAAGAATAGGTCCAGGCTACTTTGGTGGAAGATAAGGAAACACATGGAGAAGAGCTCCTCCAAGGCTGAAATTGTCTGAGAACTGCCAGCTCCTAGTTGGCCCACCCGCTGACTTCATATCCATGAGCAAATCCAGACATTCTCAGTCAACTCTGGCCCACATCAGTAAAGCAGCCTAGCTGACCCGTAGATTTTTGGGTAAAAATAAATGCTTATTATTGCATGTCTCTTTTCTTTGTTATGCAGCATTTTTGTGTGTGTGGCAATAGATAATTGTTCTAGTTTGCTAGCTGCCAGAATGCAATATACCAGAAACGGAATGGCTTTTAAAAAGGGGAATTTAATAAGTTGCTAATTTACAGTTCTAAGGCTGAGAAAATGCCCCAATTAAAACAAGTCTATAGAAATGTCCAATGAAAGGCATCTGGGGAAAGATACCTTGGTTCAAGAAGGCCGATGAAGTTCAGGGTCTCTCTCTCAAGTCAGAAGGCACATGGTGAACACAGTTAGGGCTTCTCTCTCGGCTGGAAAGGCACATGGCGAATACAGCATCATTTTCTAGCTTTCTCTCCTGGCTTCCTATTTCATGAAGCTCCCGGGGAGGCGTTTCCCTTCTTCATCTCCAAAGGTTGCTGGCTCATGGACTCTCTGTTTCATGGTGCTGCAGCATTCTCTGCTCTCTCTGAGTCTCTCATTCTCCAAAATATTTCCTCTTTTATAGGACTCCAATAAACCAATCAAGACCCACCCAAATGGGTGGAGACGTGTTGTCCCTTAATCCAGTTTAACAACCACTCTTGACTAAATCACATCATCCAGGGAGATGATCCTATCACAGCTTCAAACATACATATTGAACAGAGACCATTCTACCCTTATGAAATGGGATTTTGACCAAAACATGACTTTTCTAGGGGGCATACTTCCTTTCAACTCAGCACAATAATTGATGCAGTTACTGTGAATTCTATTGATTTCTGCATCTTTCCACTTCTTTCCTTCATTTTAATTCCATCTTTCTATGTACATATTTACTTTCCCTGTTCTCCTTTGCTAGTGTATGCAAATATATTAATATTTCCTTCAGATCACTGATCAAAATGGAATTACCCAGCAATGTGTAGTAAATTGCCATTAATTTTACTCTAGCCTAAAATTCTGGATAATCTTTTTAGACCATGTCTTCAGTTACTCTGCTTGTTGCAAGTTGAGTAGCTACATTATTTTTTAACATGACTGTACTGCAAGGAATCATTTCAAGAGAAGGTAGAAGCGGGCACAATAATGAAAAGGAAGATTCTCTCCAGAAATATTAAGAAAAAAAAAGAAACAAAGAGAAAATGGAAAACAGGACCATGACTTCATTTCTTCATTCAGTAAATGCTTGAGCCCCTACTATCTATCAGGCACTGTGTTAGGTGCTGAGCATACAAGGGTGTGTAAGAACACGGCCTCTGCCCTTGAAGCCCCAAGGTTTTAGCAAAGGTATGTGCTGGAAAAGAAAGTCAAATAAGTCTCATCTCCTGGAGGATAAAGGAATGGTTTGGTAATAGTTTAGTGTTTCCAATGGGGACAAGGTTAGACAAGTGAGAGAGTTCCTGTGTGGTCTGTGGCTTCCCATAAGGCAGGGTCCAAGGAGATCAAAAGCTCAAGCATCCAGAGGATAGGGCAGCTACTAGTGGAGAGGAGGGAGGATTAACTAGTGCACAAAGTGGGAGGGAATTCCAGGCCACTACCAAGATTCATTGTGTGCAGCAGAATCCTGAGAATCTGGACTGAAATGGAGAGGTGCATGCCAAGGGCTCCCGTGTCTGCTCAGGATGAGAAATAGCTTCCATGGTTGCTGAGGGAAATGGGTTTTTACAGTCACTCAGTAGTTCACAGATCTACATGTGGCTACCTACTTCATGTCAATAAATGTGTCATTTGACATTTGTGTTAATTAAACTTCTTAATAAAACTTTGGGTTATGCATGCTTATCTCACATTTCAGATACTCCCAAGAGTGCTAAGAAAGGGGCCTGGGAGAAGAAAATATATGCCATTTGGCAATATTCCATGAAACTAATTACCATGAAGAATCTGAAAATTCACTCAGAAAGGCTTGCTACAAATATTTGAATCAATTCAGATGATAATTTACCTGGGTTTGTCAGATTCTAAATATACCCAATCCCTCATCTCCAACACTGATGCTTGGGGGAAATTAAATCACTCTGACATCCCAAGATTCCAACAATTTGAACTAGTTCTTTAAAAATCTGACTTAATTTTAGGACTCCATGGAGGTGCAGAAGGTAGCACCATGAAATAAGGGGATGTGTTTTTCTTTGCTCTTTAGATCGGAGTCACCAACATGAAATATTCTATTGAAGTTCTGAATTGAGAATGAATTCTACGTGTCATCTTCTGAGACAAAAAAAGTAATCATACCATTTGAACTAGTTGATTGTAAGTTCCTTGTGAGAAAGGACTTCACAGCTTAGATTTGCTTGACTGTCTTCCCAGTGTCCAATATATTAATTAAATAAAAGAATAAAAGGATTGTATACCATTTCCTAACAAAGAAATACAAAGACAAGTAAAAACAAAACCAAAGCAAAAAAGGGCACTTCTTACCCAGGGAAATGAAGAAACAACAACCTTTGCAATATATGAGTTACAGGTACCTATGCAGAAAGAATGTCCATGTGGTGCAGAAGTAAAAGAGTTCTTAGAACTATCCTGGGCAACTGTCTCAGGTCCCATAATTTGAAATCTCTGGGAAGCTCCCCATAACTTTCGTCTCAACCACATTCCACCTCTCTGCCCCCATTTAGAAGAGCCATGTGTGGCCTGTGATGGTGATGAAAGAAGTGGTCCCCTCTCCCTGCTCTGCCAGAGTGACTTTTAAACAACAGAGGACAGGTGCACACTGAGAAAGAAAGCATTCGTCATAGTTCATAAAAATGATGATGGGTCACAGCTTTCTCTTTCTTGTAGTCTTCTGTCCTGGTTGAGTCCCATAAACAGAGCTCTTCTGAAAACAGTTGCATTATTTCTGTGGTTGTTCTTCAGATTTAATTTGATTCTAAGTGTTTTTAAGAGGTTTAAGACTTGCTGCTTTGCAAGTGACCCCTGGTAAAGCAATCATTGAGATCCCCACACAGAAGATAACAAGGATATGCTCCATTCACTTGTAAAGTACTAATCAATATCTATGCATCAACATGCAGAGGAATTTTGGTTAGATGGTTTCCTTTGCTTGCATCCTATGGCTACAATTTTATGAGTTTCTTCTGAGGAAGATAAAGATGTATTTCATAAATATAAAAAGCATTGTCTTAACTTGAACTTTGTTCTTCTGAGTTTCCTTGGAAATCATTAAGAAACGTTCAAATAGAAATATCAAGGGATGGATGAGGTACATGGACAGTACTCTGGGAGTACGACTCAGACTTTGTTGGAGTAAGAAAGAGAATCAGTGGTCAGCGGTAAACGAGACCGCTTGTCTGGGGATTATCCATCCCAGATGCGTGTCTCAGGTTTGGAAAGGATCTTAATCTTCAGGTCCAACTCCTCATTCTGTGTTGCATCCCCATTCAGATGTGTTGCTCATCTTTGCCCATGTTTTTCAAGATGTTCCATTCCATGGAAGAGAGTGCAAACTAGTAGTCCACAAAAGTGCTTTGTATGGCTTGCCTAGTTTCTAAAAATAATATATTTTTTAGACTTATGGGCTAACATTTAAAAATTGGGAGCATCCTTCTGGATTCTTATAAGTCTGGCTTCTCCTGAAAATCAGTTAACAACATTGGTGCCATATTTTGTTCCCACTGGCAACAAAAGCCTAAAACTGAGTCGTGGTTCCCCCTTTACCCAGGCATATGCTTTCTAGCTCACAGTCGCCAGCCAGACTGCTCTTCACTCATTTACCTCGCCTCTGTAGGCCTTTAAATCTTTGACTTCCATTCTGGAACCGCTCTCCAGTGGCTTGACTCCTTGAGTAGCCAACTCTAATCAATATGTGTGTCCATGTTTTTTTATGAAGAATATGCCACTTCTTTAGTTATAGTCTCCCTGCTGTGTTTCATATTTTCTTCACACTCTTAATTTGTGTCTTGACAATCTATTGATTTTCTAGTTCATTTTGGGTCAAATATTTTTGAGGTTCTTACAGGGTCTGCTATTCTTTAATAGGTCTCATGAAGTTGAGTAAAGGAACAAATATGGTCCCTACACTGAAGGTGTTAGTAGCTCTTTAGGCAAAGTAGAAACATGGATAGTTGGTAGGCTTTTTAATGTACAGGTAGTGATAAATAGATCAGGATGAACCCTTACCCCAGGTATGGAAAGTTGCCCACCTGCCTATTTACCATTGACTAGATGGGTCTACCTATGTCAGGAGAACATCTGGAGGCCCTTCAGATGCTCTTTGCCTTAAGACTTGTCTTAAGAAAAGCAGAATATTTAATATCCATATGGGAACTGCATCTGATATGTTTCTCTGATTTTTAATGTCATCAAAG
This sequence comes from Tamandua tetradactyla, assembly GCF_023851605.1. Taxonomy (NCBI): domain Eukaryota; kingdom Metazoa; phylum Chordata; class Mammalia; order Pilosa; family Myrmecophagidae; genus Tamandua; species Tamandua tetradactyla. Next base: position 14,589,042 of record NC_135350.1, read on the forward strand.
CAAATGTCTTAAACTCATATTTTTTCTCTGGACTCACTTGTTGTTTATTGTGCTTAGCTCAAACCATGGGAAAGCTAACATTTACTTTATATTCATATTCAAAATATATTGGCATTATGACTGTTTTTGGGTGGTCTAAATGTCTCCTCAAACTTGGATAGGGCCCACCCAGTATTAGGAGAGATTTTCCACTTACAGACTAATAACAGGACACTCTTCAACAGGATTTTTCAGGAAATTTAGATTTTATTAAATCTCTATCTCCACCTGTATACACATACCTACATATACAGAAGAAGAGAAAGAGAAACATGGGGAAATTATTACTATAGACATGGTTACGTTCTAAAAATTAAAAATGGACATTTGACTATCTCTTGTCATAAGCAAACAGCAATGAGTATACACATACCATGTTACTGAGCTCCCAGCATTTCCATGTGGCCTTTCCTACTGGATCTCACTGGCCCCCAGCTGTTTCACATCAACAGACACTGGCGTGAAGCACCTACATTTACTAGGAAAATTCGTTATTAGTTGGGGATTGGGGAGTCATTTCAAGTAAAATAAAGGATAGCCCAAATCTTTATTCCAATTCAAACTCTACCCCATTTTCTGAAATCCTAATCTATTTAGTTGACATTTTTAATGGTGGCTTTTTCAAACCTTAACCTTATTAGAGGGTGATTTAGGACTGGCAACAACATCATCATATCCCACAAAAGGATTTTTTTTCTGATGCTATTTTTGGCCTACTGGAAACTGGAAGCTCTAAGAATCTACCAAGACTATCTAATCTTGTTAGATTTATAGCTGAATATTGAGGCCTGTGGGTTTGGATAAAGGTCAGAGAAGTCTGTGGTAACATCTCAATACAGATATTCCCATATAAAAATACTAGAAAAAGAGAAAGACAGTGTGGGTGTGAATGTATTAAAGAAAAAAAATGTGAATGCAAACTTTTATAAGTTCAAATGGTTTGGGTTCTTGCCCAAAGTAGCACTGCAATTGAAACGGAAACAATTCAGTGCACCAGAAACATGCTGAGTCTAAGTGGAGTTGCTTACAATCCATGTGATCAAGGGAAAATACTTATGTCCAGTCTGATTGAAGTCATTCAGATAACCCCCAAGAACGGTAAGATTAGGGAGAGTGGATCATGGAAGAGAGGCTCAGATAATTTATCTGGAAATCATTGAACTGATTCAGGCTTCCATGAGAGGGAAGAATTGAGAGGTGAAATAAAAATAAGGAAGAACAGGATCTAGAGGTAAAACTCAAAACTTGTACGCTCAGAGTTTGTGCTGGTACAATAAAAAATCCCTTTTGTTGATATGAGTGCCCCTCACTTTACAGAATGGAGTTACTTCTAAGAGCTTACATGTAAACTGAATCTCAGGGAAGTGATTCCTATTGGAGAACCGAATGGGAGAACATTTTATGGTTCTTTACAGAGATTCCTTTGTAAATCCAGGCATTTTAGAAATAAGGAAGGGATTTGTTAATTCAGTGATGGTGCAACTTTGAGTTTTCCTATGATGCGATTTCTTAAAAAGGGCACAGCTCTTGTTTATATATCCAACTGAGCCACTTGAAGGGCAAAGTTTATTTCTTGGTCAATTTATTATGGTTTATCTGTTTTTGTGAAGATATTATTTCTACTCTATTTATAGAGCCTAGTTAAGGGCTGCTTGCTATTCATTTGGCCTCATGGCTACTATGTAAATAAATTTATCTTTGATTTTTTAAGAATTCCTTTGTGGAGCATGGCCTCAAGATCAGAGGACAAACATTTAAATTAGCACCCCCCCATCACTATGTAATAGGAAGAAATGGTGGTGGGGAGGGGAGCATTCTGCAACTTGAATAGAAGACAACTGAGGGTGGAGGGAATGGAGAAGAGCTGGCAAGGCATTGGCGTGATTCGCAAACATGTTTTAAGAACTTGTTAGAGACAAATCTGTCTTTATGGGGGACATGTGAAACCCACTTCTGTAAGCATTTCCTTTGGAATCCCACCACAAGGCTATCTCTTTATTTGCTCTCAGCCACAGCTGTTGACTCAGTGAGATGGTGTGAACTGTTGTCTTCCCTGTTGCAAAACTCTTTTGGCTGCTGAGCCCTACTTCAGTCCTGGGTACCTGAAGATGGATGTAGGGGAGATTCCTGATGTGGAGTGAGGAAAGAGGAAACAAGAGAGTGGAGACTGGTGGGCTTTTGAGACACTAGCATCCCTGGGGCCAAACACTTTAGAATTAAGGAGCAGGTCTCTACTCGTTTGCCCCAAGAGTGTGCCATGGCTGCCACCCCATCCATCCCACATGGGGTTCAAGAAGGTGCTTCTAGGTCAGTGGTTGAAACTACTTATCTGTTTGGTTCAACCAACCTTCCATTGTCCAAAACCATGGATAGGAGGGGAAATACAGGGGAGAATTTCTCTCAGCCAACACAACAAGCAAACTCACTGCCTTCCCCCTCTCTACATGGGGCATGACTCCCAGGGGTATAAACCTTCCTGGCAACATGGGACAGAAATCCTAGAATGAACTGGGACTCAGAATCAAGGGATTGAGAAAACCTTGACCAAAAGGGGAAAAGAGAAATGAGACAAAGTAAAGTGTCAGTGGCTGAGAGATTTCAAACAGAGTCTAGAGGTTATTCTGGAGGTTATTCTTATGTATTATATAGATATCACCTTTTTAGTTAAGGTGTAACAGAAAGGCTGGAGGGAACTGCCTGAAAATGTAGAGCTGTGTTCCAGTAGCCATGTTTCTTGGAGATGATTGTATAATGACATAGCTTTCGCAATGTGATTGTGTGATTGTGAAAACCTTGTGTCTGATGCTCCATTTATCTACCTTATGGACAGATGAGTAAAACATATGGATTAAAAATACATAAATAATAGGGAGAACAAATGTTTAAATAAATTTAGTAGATTGAAATGCTGGTGATCAGTGAGGGGGAGGGATGGAGGTATGGTATGTACAAATTTTTTTCTTTTTATTTCTTTTTCTGAATTGATGCAAATGTTCTAAGAAATGATCATGATGATGAAATATGCAACTATGTGTTGATATTGTGAGTTATTGATTATATATCAAGAATGAAATGATCCTATGGTAAAAATGTTCGTGTTTGCATGTTCTTATGTTTAAAAAATTAATTAATTAATTTAAAAAAAAAGAAATACAGGGGAGGAGAGATGGAAGGAAACCCTTTGCTGAAAAGTATTCATTTCTCTCACTTAACTTTCCCATTTGTAAAATGAGAGTAATACTATTCACCACAAATGATATTAGAAGGGTAAATAAAAATAATATACGCACATAAAGCCAACAGAGGTTCTGGCCTATAGAAGACACACCATCTACTAACTTGAATTGGGGTCTCACTGTTGGAGTCTGTGCTAACCCAGCTCTGATGGGAAGCAGAAGCAAAGCATGGTGAGAAGTCCATTCCTCTTACAAATGTAGCCACCCCTGTGATCCTACGTGAGTTGCCCAGCCTTATTCTGTGCTGGTTATTAAGCTGTTATCTCTTACCTTCAAATTCTCATACTCTACTCTAAGACCCTGGGAGCTATGTTTTCCCTTTGTCAGCTGGTTCTCTGAGAGATTCTGCCAATAGAGAACACTAGGAGAAGAGTGGAAAGCAAGAGGAGGCCAGCATTGACTTGTCCCCTCCTGTCTATCAACATTGCACTAGCAATGCCATTTGTTCTAGCAGCACAGTTGATTCCCTTCTCCAGAACGGGTCTCAGTGCTCCACCCCAGAGACAATAGCATTGGCAACATTGTAGCTCCCTGGGAGGCCTGAGTCCCAGCTCCAAAGGCTGTCTCCTCAACCTTCTAAGGTTTTGGTAAGCCCGACACCGTCCCTGTGTTTCCCAAACTTTAGAAGTCACGGCTACTTTCTGCAGCAATATCTCTGTGTTATCTCAGTGTGTCTTTTTTTTGTATGCTGTATGGCAGGGTCACGTTTCATTATTTTTCTGTGTGAGCATCCTGTAATTGCAATACCATTTGCTGATATTTGTCTGTTTGTTTTGTTTTTTGCTTGTTTGTTTGTTTTTTGGGAAGTACGTGGATCGGAAATTGAACTAGGTCTCCCACATGGCAGGTGAGAATTCTACCACTGGACTACCCTTGCACCCCTTCAGTGTGTCGTTTTTATTTTTTAGTTCTTGAACATCTGTTCTCTGATTTCCCCACATTTTAGTATAAAGCTTATCTTACTATACACAATTCTTCCCCTTGCTTTTTTGTAGATACTTGTATGTTTGTGCATAGAGATTTTCCCCATTCTTTATATTAGCCACATAGTATTCCTTCAGGTTGATGTGCTATAATTTATTTAACTAGTGTTTTATTGGTGGACATTTGGCTTATTTCAATATTTTGCACATTCAAACAATGCTTTGGTGAATGACAATGTAATATTACACAAATCATACATCGTTTTTGCATATGTGCCAATATATCTATAAGACAAGTGGTATTGCTTGGGTCTAAGGGAATATCATCTAGATGTTGCCAAATTGCCCTCCATAAGGAATTTACGAATTTATGCTTGTACTTCCAGTATACAAAAGTGTCTATTTCTCTCCCCAGCTTCCCCGACAAAGTGTTATAAACCACTTCCTAGAGTTGGGAAAAATGAATCTTTCATTGAGCTTCTGAGGTCAAGATTAAAATAGTTAAAAGACTCTCTCTTTTATAGGCTTTTAAGATCTAGAACATTAGTTTGCTTGCTCATAGACTCTTTCTCCAGGCAGATGGCTCAGGTTTCCTCAGGAAGCCCTGTACTTTTCCTAGGGCCATATTCTTTGCTATCTTAGCACAAAGATGAAGCCTGAGGTGAAGCAGCCAGGGGATGCTGAAATTTTGTTGTTGTTGTTGTTGTTTTTAATTTTTACATTAGCTATTTTTGAAGTTGGAATCCTGAGGATATCTCTTTCTGGCTGTCACTTTGACCTTCCCGTGTCCTTACCTCCAGATTCAATTTCAATGTTATCTTTCAATATTTTTATTTCAGGAAATTTTATCTTAATTTTTAAAGGTAGTGGGAGATTATAGAAAAATGTCCTCAAGGCAGTAGCTAGATTAGCAGCAGGGTGAGTGGGAAGCGCCCAAGAGGTGGAGAAATGACCATCAGCTGATAGGTTGGAGGGAGCAGGAGCACTTGAGGAGGCAGGGAGAAGTTACAGATAGTTCCAAAACTTTTAGCTGGAGCTAATTAGTGAATAGTGAACAGAAAAGGAAGGGTAAGTGGGAAGTAGAAGAGAAGTTTTGCATTTGTGTTTTCAAATTTTTGTTTCTTCCAATTTTTCATTATGAAAATTTCAAAGCATACAGGAAAGGTTGACAGAAAAGTATATTGAATACTCCTATACTTATCACCTAAATTAAAAAATGATTAATACACTGCCATATTTGATTGATACACACACATACACACAGATGCTTGATTCTGCAGAAACATTTGAAAGTGATTTGTGAGCCGCAGGATAATTCATCCCTAAATTCTTTAGCGTGACTGTCCCAAGAATGAAGATATTCTCTTTCATAAACATTATATCATTACCATGTTTCAGGAAATACATGTTGTTTTTCTGATGTTATCTAATTTAAGGCCCATATTCAAATTTCCTATGTTGTACCCCAAATCTGCTTTTTGTTTGTTTATTTTTTTGTATGCAGTGCAGTGGGGGGGTGGGTCACATTTCATTCATTTTCCATGCGAATATCCTATTATCACAACACCATTTGTTGAATGTTTTTTTTGTTTTGGAGTGCATGGGTCAGGAATCAAACCTGGATCTCTGGCCTTGCAGGCGCCAAATCTACTTTTATGGGTGATTGTTTCAAAGCAGGATACAATTAAGTTATACATTGCAATTGGTTAACTCTCTATTCTAGAACACTTTCCTAGAACACTTAGTTCCTTTATTCTAGAACACTTTCCATTTTTAAAACTGATATTGACTTTTTATTATTATCTTTTTGAGGAGACCAAGCAAGTCATTCTTTCGAAGTGCTGTATTCTGGATTTTCCCAATTGTTACCTTGTGGTATCATTTAACTTGTTCCTCTATCCCTTAAATTTTATGTAAATAGAAAATTAGGTCTAAAGGTTTGATTGAGTTCAAAATGTTTTTGCTAAGCATTTTGGCAAAAAATAATTTATAGATGATGCCATGTAATTTCTATTCCTTCCTCTCAGCAGGTATATAATGTCAGGCTACCCCACAGTTAGTGATGCAACATTTGATCACTTTTTGGTGGTGATCCCCAAGTCTCTTCATTGCAAAGATATGTTTTTCACCTTGCAATTAACAAGTGATTTGTGGGATGATATTTTGGCACCTTGTAGACATTCTGTGCTCCATTATAACTTTTATTTTGGAAAGCTGACCTTTGAGACATCAGGTGGGGAGTTCCTGTGGGCAATTGGAGGAGCTTAAAGAGAGTTTAGGTCTAGAGATGGGACTGGAATCAGTAGTATCTGAATAATGATTGAAGCCATTGAAGATGACATCACCCAGAAAGGGTAAGCAGAAAAGAGCCAGCAAAAGTATCCAGGAGAAAAAAAGATCCTGAACAAGAATATTAACATGGAAGCTGAGAGGAGAAAGTCTCAAGTAAGTGTTAGGAAAAGGCAACAACATCAAACCCTGCCCAGGGTCAAATTAGGTGAGTCCTGGAATGATGTCATGGGATGTGGCAAAGCACCAGAAGATTATTACTAGATTGTTGAGAACACCATCTGGGTGACGATGAAGAAAAGTCTGAGTCCTGCAAAGATCACCTTTTTTTTTCAAGAGCTGCCTGTGGGGCTGAGAAAGGAAAAGAGCATTTTCAGAAAGTAGTATGGTTATGGGGAAGATTTTATTTTGCTTTCTTGTTCATTTATGGGATGCAGCGTATTTGAGCCTAGTTGAGGGCCAATGGCCAGAAACCAGTGGAGAGGGAATGGACTAAAGACATGAGGAGATAATTTATGGATCCTGGTGGTGGTGGAGGAGAGGGGAGGAAGTGTGACCAAGGAAACGGGTGTTTCACCTTTGGAAGGGATTATCCCCTTCAGGATAAAAACAGAGTCAATAAAGATGAGTGAAAATGTTTGAATATGTTGAGGAGGGAACTTGGAGGAGTTCTTGCTTGATGACCTCAATTTCCTCAATGGGGTTGGAGATTATTGCATCTTCCAAGACAGCAGGTGTGGGGGATTGGGGCCTTGAAGAGAGTGGAGAGTTTAGAACAGCTGCTGTTGAGAATGGGAAAGGCAGCCAACACATGCCCCTGTGATAGAAGGGAAGAGGATTGTGTAAGGCCTACCTAAAATATGAATGAAAGGTCTGTTTCTTACACATCTGTAGCTCATTAAGAAGTTCATAGCTTCCTAAAGGGTCCTCACTTGATTTATGTCTGCCTCTGCTCTACGTTTAAAAAGTGGTGTCAGTGGGTGCCTGGAAGTCAGCCTTCCCACCCTGCCTTCCCACCCTGCCTCCTCAAATGGACAGTCCTCTTGCCCCTCATCCAGAGCCAAGGAGATGCTTGAGAAGTCAGGCTCACAGAGAGCCATTGTGGCATGTCGGAACCCACAGAAAATGTTCCTCCTGTGCATTATTTATGACTTTCCTGCATTTATATAATATCCAGCTTCCTGAAAGTAATTTGTTTTGGATTGTGTAGTGCTGGGCAGCACATCAAAGGTATGCTAAGCAGTGGTAATAAAACATTGAGGTTTATGGTCACTGAGGTATTAAATATCGCTCATAAATTATGGGGCGAGTATTTAAAATGAGCTATGGCTGAGAGAATAGTAGATGCCCCATCTCTGAGCATATTAATTGCTACTGCCTGGCTTATTAATTATCAATAGTTTCAAAGGCTGTGTTGTTGTCTTCTTAAGGAACCACTCCATGCTGGTTTTGCAAGTATGTGTATGAGTGGATGTGTTATGTGCCTAAGCTGACACTAAGCATAATAAAAATGTGAGGATAGTTTAAAATACCAGAGAGCCCAATAGCCTTTCATGTAAAAATCAACTATCCCTCCATTTTAACCACTGGTGCTCTGGTTGCTGTTTCCCATCAAAGCACTGTTTATTGCTTAGGACTCCAAGCAAGAAAGTTGGGAGGACAGTGCAGATCTGTTTCCTTTCAGGATCTGGTCAGTTTGACTTTATAGTTCTAAGGCTCTATCCCATTGATTCTCACCTTTTCCTGCCAAATCACCCCTCTGGCATCTAACTTATTTTACAGGCTCCCTTTCAGTTAGGTTATTCCAATGTCTGCTCTCCTCTACCCACCTCTTTTCATAGGCTCTGAGCTCCTGCCTTCACTCCTCTGCAAGCCTCTGTGTGTTTCTTCTCCAGTGAGCTCCTTCAGATTCTTACATTTAGCTATTCATTCTCAAAATTTCCAAGGAGTCTTAAATGGCACTTCAGCATGCACTTAGAAAGGGGCTGGTGTCTTAATAGAACCGAAGGGCTCACACTCTACCCCTTGGGACCTTATAATTTAAGACACCCCGGCCACGAAGAATCAACCCAACCAAGGCTATAGAACCTTGGGATACTCTCGTAGGTTTGTCTGTTGTGGAACCTTGAATGGCAGTAGGCAGTGGAGAGGTTAGGAAGTAGGTGACTGAGCATGTCATCAGAAGAGACTGCTGTCATCAAGTGGCCTTGACCCTTGCAAATTGATATACACTTTTTGCTGCAGGTGCTCTTTGTGGCTACCTTTGTCCGACTGCTCAATCTTTTTTTTTTTAGTTTGATTTCCACCATATGAAAATAGGAATCCCAGAGAGGAGAGGTGGTGGATATAGATCATTTCTTTGTACCTATAGGTTAGACCTGCAGTACCCCATATGGAAACCACTAGCCATGTAGGCTGCTATTGGTCACTTGAATTGTGGCTAGTGAGTCTGAGGCACAGCATTTATAATTTTATTTAATTTAAATTTAAAAAGTGATACTTGATTTAGTTTTGTGGAACAAGCTGTGTATGTGAGATCATGCTTTCAACTGTAAATTTTATGAAATCTGAATACCATCAAGTATTTCTGATGAAAATTTAGCTTCCAAGTAATGACGGTGCTCTGAGCATGAATTGTTTTAATTCTTCAATGATTTAAAAATCTTAATATTAAAATAAAACATTGTAAAATATCTTTTCAATGCATTTTTATTGTTTACAAGTTGATATGACAATATTTTGGATATATTGAGTTAAATATAATATACTGCTAAAATGAATTTCACCAGTTCATTTCCATTTTTTCAATATGGCTACTAGGAAATTTAAAATTGCATATGTGGCTTACATTATGTTTTTAGCGGACAGCTCTGAGTTAAAAAAAATACTTCTTGGAGAGGTATGGTGCCCTTGGAACCCAGTCCTACCGAATTCTACAGATTTCTTGATTATAGCAATTACTTGGTAACAGCAAGGCAAAAGTTTCCAGAAAACACTGAGATTAATTTAAGAGAAACTGCCCAGACTGCGAGTTCAGACTCTACATGTAGATTAAGAGTTTGAATTTCTCAGTAATAAGAACTGCCAGTGGTTTTCTTTCGAATATTTGTTTTTAACTTTATATAGCCGATATCATCCTCTATGCTTCTGTACCGTTTTTAAATATTATGAATCTGAGAGTGATCCAGAGTAATCCCTGTAGCTCTAGTTAATTCATTTTCAGTGCTGGATAGTGTATAGTATGCCATCATATGAATAGACCATAGTTTATGTATTGGGGTCTTTTGATGGACGTTTAGATTATTTCCACTATTGAGATTGTTTCTCCCCATTACAAACAAATGGTGTCATGAATATTCTCATACACGTTTCCTTGTACATGTGCCAGAATATAGGCATAGGGTATGAATCTAGAAGTCAAATGTGGGTCTTAGTGTATGCACATCTCCACCTTTACTAGATAAGTATTAAATGATTTTCCAGGGATTGTATTAATTTACACTTTCCACCTGCATTGTCATATGGTCTAAATAAAAATGCTTTGCCAATCTGAAGTGTGAAAGAGTATCTCTTTAGTTTAATTTGCATGTCCCTCAGCAGCTTTTCAAGTTTATGATCAGTCATGTTTCTTTGGTGTCTTGCCTTTTCATGACTATCGCCCATTTTTTCTACTGGGTAATTCATCTTTTTCTGTGATCTGGAAGCTGACATGTAGGTGACATTCTCTGAGCTTTTCAGTATCTCATCATTACTCCTTGTTCTACATTTGTTTTCCCTTCTCTCTAAATAGTTATCTTGTAAGTTTGTCATCTGAGATCAAAGAACCTCCCCTTTTCCCACTCTCCACAACTTCTGCCTTTTCTGATAACTTCGAGAAGGGAGTGAGAAGATTCAGGCAGGATGTTGAAGCAATAGCTATGAGAACCAGAAGAAAAGAAGAAAGCAAGCCCTATTTCTTCACCATGGTAAATGGCCATTCTTATGTGTCCTTTCTATGTTAAGGAGAAAAATTGCTATGTGCAAGAGAAGAAAAAAGATTTTAAAATACCACATTTAGCATATATATAAGTTGTGAGAAAGTTCCACTGAGCATGTGATTAGATAAGAAAAACAATTTGAAGATTCAAAATTTCCACCTTAAAGTTAGTAATGAAAACTAGTTAGAAGACAGCAAAACTGCTTTAAAAGCATCCCTTGAATACACAGCTAAATATCTATTTGAATCCACAGGGCTGCAACTTTTTAAGCTGACAATAAGATACACACTCCCTTGATAATTCTAGCTTGTCTCTTCATAGACACTTGTGAAGCAGCCTTTGAAAGTTTTCTGTGGCCTTTAACAGCTTTTGTTTCTTAGGACATTTGGTATCATAAGTATAGATATGGTCATTAAATGTTAATAATGATACCTAGTATTTATGTAACACCTTTCATCCTAGGACCTCAAAGACCTGGGCAAACATTAACTCATTATTTCCCATAAGAGCCGTGAGGCAAGAGTTATTATATCCATTTTACTGATGAAGGAACTGAGGCAGAGAAAAAATTAAATGTCTTAAGCAACTTACTCAAGGTCACATGGGGTATTACAATTTTAACACAGAATAGTCTAGATTTCCTGCTATCTGTTCAAGTTTATCTAAAAAGTTATCTACTTGTCTTAAAAAATCTATGGGGTTTTCCCCCTCAATTTTCTGCTAGTGAGCTGTGTTAAACAAGCAACTATATAAAAGGTACTTAAAAGTAAATTTCCAGATGACAGTGCAATGTCATAATTTTGAAGCCATGGCTACTGAACAAAAAATAAACGCATGTGGCAGAAGAGGACTAAAAGATGATATAAGATGTACCACAAGTTTCTGATAAAAGGACCCCAAAACTATTCCTTAAAGAAGTTCCCTTTCATTTCCTTAAAATCGACTAACTAAAAAAATTTCTACCATCTCAACTATAAATAAATCCCACTACATATCTTCCTCTCTGCCTGACTATTTCCAAGGACTTTCATTACTTCACCTGCAGTCTTTCTGTTAGGCTCTGATTTCTTTTTATATTGAGCAGACATCTGACCTCAGTGGTTTTAGTTCTGCCCTTTGTCATGACACGGAACAATGCTAATTCCTCTTCAACATGACAGAAGTTCATAGATTTTGACATGGACATTTTGTCTCCCCCAAGTCTTTTTCCTGGAACATCCAGAGTTTCAGCAACTGTAGCCCATATGTTGCCATTTCTTGGTACATCGCATCACATTCCACCCCTTTCTGACACACTCCAGTGATCAAGGTCACTCTTAAAATGCAGTGACCAGAACTGAACATAATATTTCAGATGTTGTTTGAGGTTGGAGAACAGCTGCTCACTGCTAACCACACCATGGCTCCCCCTTTATTTCAAAACTGTGATCGAATCTTCCAGCAGCATTTTTTTCTTCAGGCAAAGAACAGAAGTAAAAATAAAAACAGAAGAAACCCAATTTATGTTGTCATTTCCTAAGATTTTATTTTTCATTATTTCAATAATATCTATGATTATTTCTAACTCTCCTTATCTAATGTATTTCTAAATTTCAGGGAAGTGAACATCTTGATCAACATTATTTTTCAGCTGATTAAAAATGGTGAAGCTCAATTTAAGTATTTTTTTCTTCTTAATCAGCTGTCAGACTGTTACCTTAATGCATGTGCCAGAAAATGTTGCTGTACATCTAATATTTATCATGCATATTAATACTAAATGCAACATTAGGGTTTATTTATTTTTAGCATAAAAATATATGTATCTGTGTTTCTGATTACAAAAGAAATAAAATTTAGTGCAATGGTTAATAAGCCCAGTTCTGGAATCAGACATACATAGCTTTGACTTCTGGTTCCATCATCATGAATCTTTGGGAAAATTTATTTAAACTTTCTAAACTTCAATTTTTTCATATGCAAAGTGAAGATAATAATAGGACCTTTTTAATAGGGTTATTATGAAGATATTATGTACTAATGATCATAAAAGACTTAGCACAGAACCTGACATAGTGAAAGCACTCAACAAATATAATCTACCCTTACTGTGGAAATACTTCAAAAATGCTGAAGAACATAAAAACTTAAAAAAAAAAATCACCCATGATCTGTAGCTCAATCCAAAATTAACTACTGTCAATCTTCAGAATATACTTCTAGCATTTTTTATACTTTAATTCTGAGTAAAAGGATTCCTTACAGAACAAACAAGGTTATGAAAACTAGTACTGAAATCTCTATGTCATAATAAGGATTAAAACAACAATACTGTCAACAACTATGACAGAATAGTCTAGTACATAAGAAATTCACATAATCATATTTTACATCATTGTCATTCGAAGGTGCCTAAGAATAATACATAATGGATCAGACATTCTCCCTTTTATAAAATCCAATAAGTGCGTTTGGTTAAGGACAGCTTCTTGGAAGGCGCACACATGAGTCCTGGACAGGTATATGGATACATCCAAACCAAAGGGCATCAGGTAAAATGTGGTTCTCAGCAACTTTTCTGATTTTCCTTAACCGAGTTAGCGATTTTATCAAGTATTGGCGATAATACCAAAAGTAGTACCTCGAAACTAGTTATCTCACTAAGAGATTTATAATCCAATAGCAGGTAATTAAAACTGGTTTAGCCGACAGGATTTGTGCTATTATAATAGATTTAAACTTGCGTTAAATTGGTTTCTTTATCTCTTTCCCCAGCACCTGCAACATTTCCTTCCCACAATGTGGCCTCTACTCTGAGCGAATGGATCTATGGTTTACCAAAAGCAAGTTTATTTTTGGCTTTCTCTGCTGCGCCCGACGTGTGTGAGAGAGCTGCTACCCACGGGACCACACTTGTTCGTCAGGAGCTGGACGGAGCCTCTAGTTTCATTTATTGCCCCTTCACACGGCCTCCTGCAACCGCTAATAATATCCGGCCATTACCCTGCAGGGCTGGAATGCTGCCAAGGCGGAGAGACGCCCAAGCCCAGCCCCAAGACCCTGAGGCGCCCTTTACCATCCCCTTCCCACCCCCCTGAGCCATACCATTCCCACATAATAAAACTTCTGAGCAGGGCACAGAAGGGGGGGGGGGGGCGGGGGGAGGGGAGCAGCGCTGACTCAGGCTGGGCCCTCGCCCTCTCTGGCTCCTCGGACACAGGTTGGGCCAACGGCGTGAAGACGGAACACCTGCCAGATGGTCCTGGGAGCTGGGAAGGTCTCCAGAGGTTTGACAGGGTGCCAGGCCAGAAGAGGGGGTGCGACCGGGTGAAGGTGGGGAGCAGGGGGGCAGGAGCTGGAGACACTGCAGTGTTTTATGACACAACGATATCAGCACAAAGGCAGATGGCCAGGGAGGCTGTTTGAAGAGCAGCCTGTGACGGACCAGGAGCGTGCATGCTGTGTGAGTCACGCCGACAGGTGTGTTATTATCAGAGTGATGTAGGGGGTCTGGAATGTGTCTTAAAGGGCATATTAACATATTAACTGCTTCAAGTAACTTGCCACTAAAAAGTGAGGATGGATCTATTCTCATGAAATCTCTGCTCATTCATTGGCCACAAATGATGAAACATAAGTGATGGGCAAGCAGAATAAATAAGCGAAAGGGAGGAGCTGTCACTTCTTTCTGGGGGAAGTGACACTACCCTATTTTCTATACTTCTTCCCTGCTCCATTTTCCCAACCTAATTTCCATAATTACTGCAAACTGACTTCCCATATTTCATATCTTGCCAAATTTTAAGGGACTCTTACCCTTTCTTGCCGTTCTGACCCAGGATGTCATGCCTCTCTCTGGAAGTATTGTTTGACTTCAGGCTAGAGGGCAAGGTGTCAACTGCTGCTCCCTATTTTTTCCTGTCCTTCAGGATCTGAAAAGATATGCTTACAATCTACTGTGCAGACACAGAGACCTGCTCCAGCCTGGGGCCCTGGGCAGGAAGCATTTGTCTTCAGTGTTATGGCTGCTGAACTGTAAGCCATGATGCATTTGCAGCAATTGGGCTCAGCAGTGGCTTCCACTGGCCACTGTAGCTGATGATGCCTGAACCTTTGTCTTCAGCCCAGACCTGGCTCTTCTGTACCCTTCAGGGCTGTCTCCATCTGTCAATCCAACAGCCTCAACTGCGAGCCGGTCAGGCACCTCCCAGGATGTTTTATCACCACCGGAATCATTTTGGCAGAGACGGACTCTGGAGGTTAGCCTGAGCAATTATAATAAATAGGGGGGAAAAGCCCATTTCTGTTTTTCACATCATTTATGTTTCTCCTTTCTGTTTCCCTGCCTACGGAACTGGGATAGTTTACAGCTTGAAACCTGCTTCGCCTTGTTTCTACTTGACTGTTTTTCCTTTTAGCAGTATTATCATCACAGTAATATCAATAAACAGCACCTATTTTGCCTATACTTATAATGTTTTCAAAAATTGTAGATATTGTATCTCAGCTCATTATTAATTTTTCCTTGTTAATTTTACAGATTTATTTTGAGCAATTTCGGTGCACTCCTAAAGAGTGTCAGTATACTTCTTAAGACTGTAATTTACTCACTGTTTTCATGAAAAAAAAATGAGATGATGTCCTTGTGCATTAGCTCGAATTTTGGCTAAGTGCTGATGAAAATGAATAGTTTTCCCAAACATAACTTTTTTTTAAAGGTTTTCTTTTACTGATTAAGAGAAAGAAGGGAGAAACTAATTAATTCATTGAGACCTAACATATGCCAGACACCATTCCTGTACTACGCTACTGAGTCCTCTCTGCCTCGAGAGATACTTATTTACATATGATAGATGAGAATTTAGCAATATTGCCCAAGGTCACAGAACTAATAAGTGGTAGAGACATCTTAAAACCCATTTCTCCCTGGCTCTAAATATTCTAATAGTGAGTCTGAATCTTTGATATGAAATGCAAAACTTTTAGAATCACTAACCCAAAATATCCATCATTTTAACTTAATTGACAAAATTGAATAAATCATACAAAACTCACTTGAGAAGATTGAAGTTCATAAGTTAAGAAATAATCTTGTCAAGTAAAAAACTATACAGCAAATGCAACTTGTAAGCATAATTATTTGCTAGAAATATTTGATTTTCAGTTATGCCACACAAAGGATAAGTAAGGAATAAATCTGACAATACTGAAGAAAGACCAGTGTTAGCAAGGGGATTTTTATTATGATGCAATTTTAATACTTCAGTTTACATTTTCTAAATGATTCACTTATATTTCTGTTCTGTTTTGGAACTCAAGACTCTGAGAGTTTTATTAGCTAAACCATTCCCACTGCTAGCCAATAGCCATCTCTCTCCACATAAGGTAAATGTGGACAAATGTCCAATAAATGCCAGCTACCATGTTGGCTCCTTTATACTTTTGCCACAGTGGAAACTAAACATACTGAGTATGCATTTTAGATGTAAAATTTAGCTGGAAATTAAATGCCAGCTACAGAGAAACACTACAGATAGTCCTTTACAGTGGGTATTTGTTATTTGAGGTTGAAGAAGAGTTTCCTCATTCTTTTGATAACAGCATGTGCCCCCACCTTTGCTTTGGCAAGCAGCTTTTCTCTCCTCACTGCTCCAACAACCACAAGACCCCTGTCACGCAATTCTGGTGAGACGGTCAATCATAGCACTCCATCTACATGACTGACCATTGGGAGGAGGCAGTGGCCAGCATGTGACTCAGGTGGGCTAATCCTGGCTTTTCTCTGGGATTTTTTCCACAGAAGCTGGCAGGGATAACAAACAATCTTTCCCCCTAGCCATATGGATGTAGCTCTAGAGCTGCCTGTCCTCGCGGCCCCTTACTATGTGGGAGGGCTGGTGAACAAGATGCCAGGACAGAGGCAGAAGTCAAGATGAGAGAAGGGGAGGAGAAAACGGATTTCTGATGGTTTTCACATCCTTGCTTCTGGTTGGTACTGAGGTCAGCTCCACCGCTGGCTTTCTGTGACTTTGTTGTGGAAAACTATAAAGACAACTTCTTTGTTCAGCCCTTTAGTTTAGACTCTCTGTCACTTGCAATCAAAACAATTACTACCTTCTTCCAACTGCCATTATTCTATATTCCAGTTCAGTTAAATTTAATGAAAATCAATTTTAATGATTTCAACAGTTTGACAACCTTCCCTAATCTCAGGTATTTTCTCTTGAGGTGGTGCAATCAAATGGCAGACTTAGATCAATGCTACAAAACACTGTGATTTCAGTTTTTGAGGGCTGTGTTTTAAGAGATGGATATTTTTAATCATGAACCAAATAAATCTCTTCCTCCACAAGAATTTCTTCCTCCACAAGAATTTCTTCCTCCACAAGAGATCTTCTTCAGTGTCTTGATTTTTCCCAAAAAAGGAGAGCCAGCAAGAAAAAAATGTCAAGCAAATCACTGAGTTACTAGATAGAACTAGCAAAGTGAAACTCAGAAGTTGGGTATGTTGTCTGGCATGTAGAACTTGACACTTGATCAAGAAGTAATAGGGCCTTTTCCTGGTGGTATTGTAGGAGGGAAGCAAGACGAAAGAGGAAGAAGCAGCAAGCAACACTGGGTGATGCTTCTGAAAATTCTGATCTAGCATCATGAAGAATTTTTGATCAACCTTGGAGAGAAGAGTAAGCAGAACATTCTGTATGAAGGCTCAGATACCACCCAGAGCAGCCCCAGCTCTCTACTGCTAGGAAAGTAGGGACACAAATTTGGGGGGAGTAGTCCAGCAACTCCAGAAAGTAGAGAGACTATATAAGGACACTTAGTCTAATGGCGAGGGAGGAAAGACACATGCAAAAACTCCAATCTACAGCTACAAATGTAGGTTGGGAAGAGAGGCCTTTCTGCCTCACTAGAAAGGACAACTCTAGAAAACCCAAAGGAAACCGCCAAGGTCCATGACCCAAGTTGTGGAAGACACAAAATCCAGTGAGTGGCTGGAGCACAGACTGACTCTAAGATCGGGGAAGATGGCTTCTGGGGGAGAAAACCAACTAGAGCTACTCTCCACCACAGACATTGAAAGATAAACAAGGTTGTTTTCAGTTTAAAGTGCAACTTATTTGCTTAAATACAAGTAAACCTGAATCCAAACTGCAAGAGGACGTGTATATCCACAGTAAGAAAAGTGCTGGGATCTCATAGTTGAGGATTGATTTACACCAATATAATGATCACTGCAGCATACTGGTAGTATTTTATGAAGTAAAGCTTTAACACTGAACATATGATTGCAGGGTTGGTTAGGCTAAGCACCATCATTTTGATTATTGTAAATTTAACCCTGAGGGGTTTATAAGATTAAGCTCTCCATATACATTATTTGTGCTTCATCTTTTTCTCTGTTGCCTCAAGCATTCTGACACTTTTCTAAAATTATACTCTAGTGCTGGAAGGTACATTGGAAATGGTCTGACTTAACTTCCCTACTGTTTTATTCTTTCCTTCTTCCCTTCTTCATTCCCTGTCTCCTTCTCTCCCTTTCTCCTTCCCTCTCTCCTTCCCTCCCTTCCCACGCTCCCACCCTCTTTCCTTCCTTCTGATGTGGCTAAAATCCTGCAGGCTGAGACCAAGAGCCTCGAGGCCCAAGCTTGTGGCATTGCCTCCTTGATCAGCCCTATAATTTAACCTCCTTATCTTTTGAAGAACAGGGCACAAAAACTCAAAGAGATGATGTGATGTGCTCGAGATCACATAGTTTGCTAATAAAAGGGTCAAGGCTAGAAGCTGATCTCTGGAATACCTGGTCCTGACCAAAACCACTGCTCCAGAAGCTCCTTCTTAGAAGACAGACATAACAGGGAGAGTTTACGGAGGATGTGGAGGGAACAAGAACACCAGTTCAAACTGATCAAAATGAAGGAGAGTCCAGGTCAAAACCGTAGCAAGATAAAAACAAACAACATTTACTAAATGAAAACTACCAGGGTCTCATTTGCAATCTAAAGTATGATGTTGGGATGTTAACTGGTTGTAATTGCACTTAAAATTTTGATAATAGCTAACATCTGTATAGCACATTTCATCTGTAAATTCTTAAAATATCATTAAAAAAAGAGTAGAATTAACTTAATTTTACAGATGGGGAAACAGAGGCACTGGGTGGAATAAAAACTCGCCCAAAGTTCTACAGAGAAACAAGAATGGAATTTAGCCTATCTCCTTGCTGTGAATCACAGAGATTTAAAATACAAGTGTCCATAGAAATGATCTGGTTTCATGCTCAGAGCAGGAACCAAGTTGCAAAAAGCTGGATAAAGTTGGTTGTAAATGAGCTGCAGTAAAACCCAGGCCCTCCGAATCTCAGTGATGTACTCTTTGCCCTCGTTCACATGACCTAAAACACTTCTGCTCAGGCAGATGTGAAGCAAGCCCCAGAAGCGAGTTCTGCTGTCCAGGGTGCTTTTCAAGGTGGAATCTGAGCTTCTTCCTTCTTTCCCTGAAGAGATGATTGACTCTAGGGGACAAGCTGTTCCTGCTCTGGGCTGTAAAGACTGAGTGAGACCCAGAATGAGGAGAACCCACTGGTTAAGGAATCCCACCCAGCAGCCTCATTTCGGCAGGTGGGTGCCATCTCCCAGACTCCTCAACTGCATTCACTGCCCTTGTCATCGTCAATCATCTGTTGGAGGTCCAGTAGTTGTAATGGTCACGTAGCATTTCCTGGCTACTTACTGGAATCATTGGTTCACTCAGAGACTCTTAATTGGCATGTTCTTCAATATGAAAACACCTAGGATTCTTCCCCTTGCTGGTTACCCCTAAGCAAAAAACACCCTCTTATTTTTTCTTTAAATATTCTTTTGGCAAACACAAGAAATGGCAACCATGCTACAGTTGAAAATCTGCTCTGCATCAAAACCTCCCTTTCCTTTTGCCATGCTTATAGAGTTTTTAATTCCCAGCCCTCCTGAATGCTCCAGATGCCACCAGTGCTCATATTTTGCATTCACAGTTTTTCCTGCTTAAGAACCATATGCCCTATGACTTTAGTCATGTGATTAACACACCCTGCTTCCTTCCTTTTCCTCCACTCTTCTGGCCTCTGACTCAGTTACACCCATCCTGGTTGGTGGTAGTGTAGGAACATTTGAAAGATATTGGTTCTTGTCAATGCCTGCTGACATGGGTCCCTTGTGCAGGAGAGAGAACACTTCTGGCCACTCGGTAGCCAAAGTGCCACCAGTATTCCTCACAACTGATGCCTTCATTTCAACAAATGCTCTCCGATGATGAGTAGTATAGAATTCGTTTGAGCTGAAGTCTACTTTTACTGCTCTTGCCCCTACTGAACAAGAGTCAGAAAGTAAGGCTAAAAAACAGAGTGTTTGTAATCCATGTCTTTCCTCAGAGTGAAAATTAGAAATCCAGTTTTACTCAATGACACTGGATGGAAAAAAAATTACAGTCACTTTGGGAACAGCAGAGCCATTAACAGTCTCCTCTGACCCTGCGAAAGGATGGAGAGTGAATTTTCCACAGAATTCTTAATTCTTTCACAGAGAAAACCTGTAAAATATCAAGTCACACCTTTTTTTTTTTTTTGGTGTGGCTGAATTCATTCAATAAAATATTTATTGACTGTCTACCATAAAGTTCTGGGGATAGAATAATGAGTGAAACACATATGGTTCCTGCCTCTATGGAGTCTGCAATATAGTAGGAGGCTATTTTGCATTGGTTACCCACCTCATCCAACGAGGTCTAGTCAGTCAGCTAACATTTAAAAAAATTAAATATCCATGGAGTACAGAGTATTATATAAGTCTATAGATTGGTATGCTACTGAGACAAGCCCTGCTGAATCTGTCAACTGCCAGAACTGCCTGCCTTTGGGTCAGCTGCCTCGCCAGTAGGGGGAGCCATTGCATACGTGAACAGAGGCAGTAGCGACAGTAGCTTTGTGGGTGCTCTCTAGGAATGGGTGGACTAGAGGAGACTTCTCACCTGCTCATGGGCTATGGACACGCTAGATGGGTCCAGCACCATGTGTAATATTCTCAGTCTCCTTTAATACTGTTGATGGGCCTGTCAAGTAGATGTTGTAGTTTCTGCTTTATGGTGACTCTGAAAGTCAGGGAGGGAAAATAACTAGTTTAAGATCGACAGCTAATGTTTGATCTGAACTCAAACCACCAAAGTTCTTGCTTTTTCTCCATGGCGTGCTGCCTCTTCAATCATAGAAATTAAGATCTGCAATGCAATAACTTAAAACTGAAACTCTGCCAAAGGCTATTACATGTCGTGGAGGAGATGTATTTTCATAAGGAAGCTGTTTGATTGTTAGAAACATGAGGATGGGGTTTGGCAATGTCTTAGTTTTCAAGCTGCTAAAACAAATACCATGAAATGGGTTGACATAAACAACAAGAATTTATTGACTGACGCTTTTGAGGCCAGGAGAAGTGTAAAATGGAGGTTAGCAACGTGATGCTTTCTCCCTGAAGACGGTCACATTCTGAGGCTGGCTGCTGTCGATCCTTGGGATCAAGGCTTGTCTGTCATATGGCGATGCACAGGAAGGCATCTTTTCCTCTCTCTTCTAGGTTCCAATGACTTCAAACGTCTGCTCCTCCACATGGCTTTCTCTCTCTGTCTGAATTCAATTTTGCTTATACAGACTCCAGTAATTTGGATTAACACCCAACGTGATTCACTTGAGGTCCTATTTATAATGGGTTCACACCCACAGGAATGGAATAAGATTAAGAATATGTTTTTTTTCTAGGGTATATAACTCAACACAAGCAGTAAATTACCTATCCTTCCTCTTTTCCTTTTCTTGTCTGGGGTCTTTACAGAAATGTTCAGATTCTAGAGCTTTTTGAATATATATATATGGTGTATTTCACATCTGGATCTACTATTTCATTTTTGGCTTAGTCCAGAAGACAAACAAAAACATTAGTAAAAGAGAAATGCTATAGGAGCATTCACATGGGAATTGTTATTTAGAAATCATGTCCCTAAGTTCTACTTGTTCTGATTTTCTCATACAGTTTATCCCCAATTCTCAAGACAATGGGATATTTTGTCATACCCTTGAGGAGAACACAAAAACCAAAAACAGTACTTCAAAGCCCAGAGACTCCTTACTAACTGAAAAGAAATAATCAAGCAATTTAATATGAATATGAGTCAAATGTTTAAAAAACATAATTTGAGGTCTATTGAATGAAGCCAAAGAGATCATTGGTTGTTTTTTTTTTTTTTAAACAGATTGTTTTGAAAAGAAATCAGGCTTTTCTAAGAAACCCTATGCTTGTTGAATGTGGTCAGCTTGTTAAAACACGGCAAGAAAATGTAGGATTCGTGACTCTGTTGTCCAAATTGTGAATGTCTGATGGTTTCTAATTCCCCAGAAAAATTGTATATTAACTCTTAACTGTTGTCTGCCTGTCTATAACACCAGAATGACTATTATGATAAGACTTTTAAACTACTAATCTTTATATGATTGTAGGAATTTCAGCAAAAATGGAATCATCTTGCAATGATACAGTTGCAGGGTACCTGCAACGAACAAGTGCCCCGGCTGTTGGAAGGGCACTTTGTGATGAAAATAGAGACAGGGGACACCGGCGGAAAGGAGGTAAGTGTTTACAACAGAGCCCATGGGAAGTTCACATAAAGTGAGTCACTAATGGACATACGGCCCAGACAATCATGGTGGCACAAGGTCAATATTTAGAAGGAGCTAAGAGGAGAGGTATGGGGAAGAATTGTGTGTTAAATAGAGTTTGAGCCAGGAGCTGAGCTACAGTCCAAAGCCTGTGTTGGACTATAAAGAGGGAGCTATAAAAAGGGAGCAATGAGGAAGGAAAGAGACCAGGATTCAGAGTAGGAGTGATGGATGAGAAGGGTTGTTAAAAGATTCTTATCTCCACACTAACCAGGATAACTTTGTATTACCATTGATTTTTAGGTCACCACCATATGCGAGGGTCAGTAAGCATGTATACGACATAATCACTTGGAAGCTAAGGGCCTCTAGGTCACGCCTTGTTCATACCAGAGTCTCAGGCAGAAGCCACAGCCCAGAACACAACCAGCATGGAGAGGCTTAGGAGAGCAGCGGGATCAGGTACAATGCAAGGAAATGCTCAGAACATTATGAAGTGCGGAAAGACAACCCAGCAGGAGCTGAGGAAAGACACTCTGGCCAGAGTAGCACTGAATATGTCCCAATTAAGGAGAATTACTCTCCCGGTTAAGCAACTCTCATGACTGTTGAGAAGCTCAAATGAATTTGCTGGGCACTGGTCTGATTAAGCACATTGACTGATTTAGTGCACTGTAGTGGTTATTAATAATCCTTTGCAACTACATACTTCTCTGAGTGCTTTAAGACTTAATTACCACTCTCACAGATCCTTGAATGAAAAGGATCCTGGAAGTGAAAAGGACACTGGCCTCAAAAAGAAACAGTTGGATGGCCAAGATAGGTCCTATTGAAATGCGAATACAGATAGATGCCCAAGCTTTCCATGGAATTCTGGCTTATTCTCTCTCCCTGGATATCTCAAGTCTGTGATCTAACCAACTCTTAGGGGTTCTTTGGTCAGGCACTCTGGCTCTGCTTCCTCCTATCCCTTCGCTGGTAACTCTCACATAGACTTCAATGGCCAAAAGCTGTCAACAGTTCATAAAAGGATCAAACACCTTAAGATGTTGTATACAAGTTCCAGTGATGTTTTCAAATACACTTCCTTTCCTAGTTCCTCACAGATAACCTTTTGGCATCCAGTGAAGTAATGTGGAGGGCGAATAGCCAGTCCTGATTTGGGGGAAATTTTTCCACCTACCAGTTGTCATCGTACATGGTTTGGTTTGAGAGACGTTTCATCAGTGGAACCTTGTAATATTCCTGTTAACAACCTTCCTTTTCCTGGGGACCAGGGGTCAAGGAAAGGCCTTTTAAAGGAGGTCAGTTCTAAAGGTCTGGACTTACTTTCATATCTGCTGTCACAGCTCTTAACCATTCTTCCCCAAGAGAAGCAAAAGAAAACACAGACTTTCCAGAATGCCTGTTCCTTTCAGGCCTGCTTAATCACAAGCAGAAAGAAGTAAAATGAAGTAAAGATTTTGGTGTTTTGATTTCCAAGTCTGAGTCTAAATGTTGTTACAGGGAATGTTTAAAGAGGGCTTAGAAGATAGCAAGAGTATTTTGCTGGCATCTTATCCCTGGCTAATGGGATTTTTTTGCTTTCTGGGGCAGGAGGCAATGAATGGATAAGCTGGCAAGGGAGAAGTTAAAACTCACCCATTTTTAAGGGTGTCACAATTGCTGATTAGCCTATGAGAAACTTTTTTTCTGAAGATCTCTTTTGAGACCCTGAAGCTCTTTCATTCTGGGTTTTCTTTATGTGAACCACAAAACATAGGAAATAATTTGGGTGACAATGTTCAAAATTCTCCCAATAATGGTAGAGAGCTAGTACCACTCTAGGAAATGCACAATAGAGAAGTGAACTCATTGCATATGGTGGATTCCTTATAGCAATTAGGGTTTAATTCCATCCCTGAACTGACTGGGGGAAGGACATTAGAGAAACACCACACCTAAGCCCCAAGACTGGACGCTGTATAGATAAAGTTCGCCTCTTCAAGAAGCACAAATGATCAAAGTGGTTAAAGAAAATAAATGGGTGTACTTAAAATTTGACTTTCATAGAGTCAAAAATTTAGGGAAAATTATTTCAGATGAATCCAATTTTCAAAAAAAAAAAAACTTTAAATGAGAGGGTAGTAACGGAAAGAAACAAAATCACTTTACTTTGGGTCCAAAGAGCTAAATTGAACACATGTTCCATAATGCTAACACAATAGCACTGTTAAGTAATTAATTTTTCCTTTCTTCCAACAAGCAGACAAACATTTTGCAGGGCACTGTCTGGGTGAGGGACATTAGGGGCCCATTTGATTTCAGCTATAAATTAAATACCATCGGGGGGAAGAGGACAGGCGAACAAAATGGTTCTGGGACTGGGAGAAAGAGACGGATGTGAGAGATGTTAAGGAAACAGAACATTTAAAAGTTAGTAGTCAACTGTATGAGTAGAATGAGAGAGGGCTGGTGTGGATTTTCCAGGCTGAAATTCATGAGGCAGACTTCAGTCGTGGTAGTGGTGGCTGTGGTGGTATTTGTCACTTGGAGCGGTAAGGAGGTTGTTCTAATTTGCTAGCTGCCAGAGTGCAATATGCCAGAAACAGAATGGCTTTTAAAAGGGGGAATTTAAGAAGTTGCTAGTTTACAGTTCTAAGGTTGAGAAAAATGTCCCAATTAAAACAAGTCTGTAAAATGTCCAATTTAAGGCATCCGGGGAAAGATACCTTGGTTCAAGGAGGCCGACGATGTTCAACGTTTCTCTCTCAGCTGGAAGGGAACATGGTGAACCTGGCGGCATCACTGGCTTTCTCGTGGCTCTACCAAAAAGGGGACTCTCTCCAAGATGTTTCCTCTTTTAAAGGATTCCAGTAAGCAACTCCACCTTCAGTGGGTGGAGACACATCTCCATGGAAATCATCTAATCAAAAGTTACCACCCACAACTGGGTGGGTCACATCTTCATGGAAACAATCAAAATGCTCCCACCCAGCAATATTTAATGAGGATTAAAGGGCATGGCTTTTCTGGGGTCCACCACAGATTTAGACCAGCACAGAGGTATACCAGACAAGGTTCTCCAGAGAAACAGAAGCAATAGGAGGATAAGATTTATTTATTTATTTTAAGGAATTAACTCAAGTGATTATGGAGACTGCAAGTTCAAAATCTAGAGAGGATGGCAGACTGAAAACTCAGAATTTTTATGCTGTAATCTTGAGGCAGCCTTTCTTCTTCTCCAGGAAACCTCAGTTATTGCTTTGAAGGCCTTCAATTGACTGGATGAGACCCACCCACATTTGTGAAATAATCTCTTTCAAAAAGTCAGCTGATTATAGATGTTAACCACATCCTCAAAATAGCTGTACGGCAACACCTAAATCAGTGTTTGGTCAAATAACCGGAGGCGATAACCTAGCCAAGTTGACACACAAGAATCACCATCACAGGGCATACAATGATGACAAGTTTAGTGTGCAAAGAATCTGAGATTCCGGTGAGGCACCCAAGTGAAGATAAGCAGTGAACGAATGGACACAGATCCTGGGATTCAGGAGAGAGAAGTACCTGGAGATATAAGGTTGAGAATTAGTGAAGTAAGGGGTTGGTTGAAGCCATGGGATATGCTCAGGTGCCTCAAGTAGGATGTGTTTACTTAGGGGAGGAAAAGTCCACATTTTTGATAACTTGAGAAACAAAACTGTATTTTCGGTAGCAGCGTCTGTCCTGTATACTCAAAGGATGACATAAATGAAGACGCCAGCAAAATTTATGGCCTTGACTTTGACCCAAGGAAAACTTTGCAGGCTTCCTGCTTTAAACATCAAATTCAACAGCTTTGATACTGTTTTCTAGGATACAACTCCATTTTCTTCTTTCAAAAGCTGTAATTCTCCAAGTTTTCCCTAAGCGCCTAACTTCCCTGAAAGAAGCTATAAAACTGCTTGTGCTCCAGGAAGCCATCTTTGGAAATCCATGTGATTATTCTGCCTGTTGCAAGAGGAGATAAATAGGAAGACAAGCTAATAGCGTTTAATTTAATTAGTATCCAAAGAGCCAAAGTTTTGCCAGATTCCTCTAAGAACTTAAAAATATCTGTATCTACTCCCGTGGGGAAAGAAAGAATTATGATGCTATGAGATTCTAAACAATGACCCCTGCCTATAAAAAAAATACTAAAATTTGTGCAATGCACAGGTGGTTCAATGGTAGAATGCTCGCCTTCCATGTGGGAGACCCAAGTTCAATTCCGAGACCATGCACCAAAAAAAAACTATTTAAAATGTGTACATGATAAATCAAAATGTTATTTTTTGCAAAACAATCAATAAAATAATGTAATCTGAAAAAATTTAAGGCAGAGTGAAAATATGAGAGAGAACACGCTATATAACTTTCACAAAAGTAAAAGGCGAAAAAGTTATTTTTGATAATATTCAAAATTATATGTAGCAATTTACTCATGCAAAAAAGTCCATGAGTCAGGTAGTTTAAGATAGTAATTATTTCTAAATGCAATAAAAATCAACTCTAATATCTTCATAAACGCAGAGGGTTCAGAAAGGGTCCCTTATTAGTAGTAGTATTGAGTTCTTAGTTATTAGTATTATGTTATTAGTTATTAAGTGTTCCTTAATCCAATATTAAACTGTGCATAGCTGTAGAGAGTTAGTTTGTTCGCATGGGCAGGCACCAGGAATCGAACCCGTCTCCAGCATAGCAGGCGAGAACTCTGCATGCTGAGCCACGTGACCCACCTGCTAGTAGAATTTTTTGAGGAGTTGTACAATATGTTGGTTAAGAGAGTGGGCTGTGGAGTCAGGCTGGTTGGAATCAAATCCCTGCTACACTGCATAATCTTGGGAAAATTAACTTCCCCAAGTCTCATATTTCTCATCTATTCAATTGGTATCACATTAGAACTTCTGGCTAGGCCTTGTATAAGGAATAAATGAGATAACATAGTGTCTCATCCATAGTAAATACTCAATAAATATTATGAGGCCATGATCATGATGACTGAGACTGCTCTGGAGTTTGCAGAGCAGTTGCCAAGAGACTTCCCATGGCTCACCAAAATCTTTTCTCTCCTTCTTCCATTGGAACAGAGCTGTAGCTGGGCTTATGACTGACAGAATATACTACATTGTTAACCTCCTTTGCATCTTTTTGTGATTGTGCAGCTAAGTTCTTACCAACTAATGCAGGCAGAAGTAACATGAGCTACTTCTAAGACTGGACCTTAAAACCCTGATAATGCATCCTTCAAGCTTTCATTCCTTTTCCTACAGGTAGAAACCTTGCTACAGCAGTAACCATGCTAAACCATGGCATCATGATCCACCTCGAGACTGGTGGAACGAGAGAGAGGGCATCTCGATCCCTGAATGATTCTATGGGCCAGAAATCCCCTTGATCTTGACCATTCATGTCAGGACTGCTATAGTAGAGGCAATCTAATGAATTTGTTAGTTAAGTGATTTAATTATTGGATCTCTGTATTAGTCAGGATTCTCTAGGGAAACATAACTAACAGGAGATATCTGTAATATGAGATTTTATAGAAGAGTCTCATGCAACTGTGGGGATGCATGAGTCCAAATTCAATGGGCAGGCTGCAAGCTGGCAACTCTGATGAGGGTTTTCAGTGAATTCCCCAGGAGAGACTGGCTGGCTGAAGTAGAGATGAAAGTTTTTTCTAACTATTGAAGTCATCACTTCTCCTTTTAAAACCTTCAACTGATTGGATTAAACATCTCTCATTGCAGAAGATACTCCCCTTAGTCGATTGTAGATGTAATCAGCCATAGATGCACTCAACTTACTGATGATTTAAGTCCACGAAATGTCCTCATAGTAGCCAGTGCTTGCTTGACCAGACAACTAGGCACCATTACCTGGCCAAGTTGACACATGAAAAACCATCACAATCTCTTTGTTACAACAGTTTAAGCTTCACTTAAACAGATACAATAGTATATTATGAAGACATTGTAGTGTCATAAGGAAGGGTGTTTTCCCCACATTGGCAACCTAGTTTTTCTTTTCTCCCCATGTCATGTCTTTTTTTAAGAAATGTTAATTTGTGGGTTTAGGCAACTTGCCCAATACAGAGCAATATCAAAGTAAGGAAACTAATCTGGCACCGTTAGCAGTGTAACAACTTTACTGCCTTATACTCTTAAAATAAACAATTATTTAAATAGAAATTTGCCTCAGTTTAAGAACACCCAGTTTACATTTATCTGAATCTACTTAACAATTAAAAGTAGTTTTATCACAAAAGAATTGTTTCATGAAGAAATTTAATGCAGACTTTTTCTTTAAATAAATTACTTGATGCCAGTGGTTTCCAAAATTTGGGCCTGTCACCTCCTGCAAGAAATGTGCTTTATATCACATTCAGATATACATACACATGCATATGCAGCTGAAGCAAAAGTTTTAGAAGACAATACCTACATTTATATTTATATATTTATATATTTTCTCTTCTCTCCTCTTTTCATTTCTTTCGATGACAAAAATTTAATTTGTCACACCAAATTTATGTCACAGGTCACTTAATGTGTCATTGTCCGCAGTTTGCAAAAACTGCCCTAACACTGCCTTAGATCAGGGGTCAGCAAACTTTTTCCTAAAGAGCCAGAGAGTAAATATTTTAAGCTTTGTAGTCATAGAGGCAAAATCAAGGATATTATGTGGGTGTGCATACAGCCATGTGAAATGTAATTGGCTACACAAAAACAGACAGCAGGCTGGATTTGGGCTGTGGGTCATAGCTGGCAAGGCCCAGCCAGCCCCTGCCAACCTCTGCCCTACATCTCTGATTTTCAGTGACTCACCTGGAAATGTGTTCTAAGTATACATACACTTGCAATATTATTCCCTTGCCTGGGTTGAAGATCATCACTAACATGAGCCACTGTTACTGACGTGTGTGTGTCCCTCAGCACAGTGGGGGCTTCCAGCCCATTTAAACATTGATCCGGAAGAAATCCTAAAAGCATGAAAATACTAGTTTAAGATTTTAACATCAATATGATCCTACTGATATGAGACAGAGAATGGAATTAAGAGATATACCTAGAGTGATGTAAATGATGGTTATAATTTCCATTTCTCTCTGAGTTAAGGAACTGGGGATATGGTTTGTCTTCCGTAAGAGGGTGTACTGTTGGAGAGGTTTTGACCAACATTCTAAAGATAACTCCTAAAATCTGACTCAAAGCATCAACATTTATTATTGGTAGATTTTGCAAATGTTGGATTCAGCCAGAGAGCTACATTTATTCTCTGTACTATTCCATCTCCTGAATCCCACTCCAGCACCTTATCTTCAGGATGATCCTTATATCTTGTCACTCATACCCCACACGTGCGTACCATGTGTTCAAGACGACATCCTATTCAACACAGCTTCACATGTACTGATTAAGGACCAGTGTGTGCTAGGCACTGTGCTAGGACCTGGGTAGCATTGCTTTACTCTTGATTTTTAAATAGGCACTGCAACAATCCAATGTATATATATTTTTGATGGCTGACACTTCTATCCTGTCTGTAGGGAAAGAGCCTGGGAGATGGGCAAGGAATTGTATGTGCTGTTGCTTGTAGAAAGTCAACTACTGAATGCACTTCATTAGCTTTAATTGTTGGAAAACATACTTCCTAGGTAGTAAAGTTTTGGAAATGGGTAGTCTGTTTACCACATCTTAGGTATAATTGAATGCAATAATGATGAGTATCTTATTTAAGAATTTCCTTAAGTCACTTTTAGAATTAAATTTGCAAGTTAGACATTAATTATTATGGCCATTTATTTGATTGGGAGTTTTTTCAATTTTTTTGAAATGTGGTACATGGGTCATCAGAATCACCTGGGGTACTAAAGAATGCAGATTTCTAGGACCCAGCCCGACCTCATTCAGACTTTCTGGAGTTGAGCCCTGGGAATCTGCATCTTTAGCCAGAGTTGGAGATTCTTCTTTTGAAAAATTGGAAATTGGCCTTTATCATAATTGAAAGCTTTGGCTTTATGAAAGATACTGTTGTGTAAGTGAAAAGACAAGTCATGCACTGGGAGAAAGTATTTGCAAATAACATTTCTGCAAAGGGTTTGTATCTGGAATGTATAAAAAGCTCTTAAAACTCAACAATGAGAAAACAAACAACCCAATTTAAAAGTGGGCAAAAGATCTGAAGAGATGCTTCACCAAAGAAGATAATATATATGGCAAATAAGTATATGAAAAGATGCTCAATATCATTTGTCATTAGGGAAATGCCGATTAAAACAATAAGGAGATATCACAATAAACCTATTAGAATGGCTAAAATCCAAAAATACTGACAATACCAAGTGCTGGTGAGCGATGTAGAGCAACAGGAACTCTCATTCATTAGTAGTAGGAATGCAAAATCATACACCACTTTGGAAGACAATTTGGGAGTTTCCTGAAATGTTAAACAGACTTACCATACAACTCAGCAATTGCATTCCTAGGCAATTATCCAAGTGATCTGAAAACTTTTGTTTACCCAAAAACCTACATGTGAATATTTACAGCAGTTTTTCTTCCAGCCCCAAACTGGAAAATACCAAGATGTCTTAAAATAGGTGAATGGATAAAGAAAATGCAGTACATCCAAACAATTCAATACTACTCAACAATAAAAATAATGAGCTATTGTTTCACTCACCAATGCAGGTGAATTATAAATGCATTTTGCAAGTGAAAGAAGCCAGACTAAAAAGGTTTCACACTATATGATGCATTCTATGATATTCTAGGGAAAAAAAACAAAATATGGGGGCAGAAAACAGATGAGTGATCACCAGAGTTTCAGACAGGAGGGTGTGTTTGACTAAGGGAAGCAATTTTTAGAGTAAAGGAACTAATCTGAGAGGTATTGTGACAGTGGATACATGAATCTTAGGCATTTGTTAAAAACAGAGGACTTTACAGTGCAAGAAGTGAACCTTAATATATGCAATTTTAAAAATTCAACCAGGAATTCAAGAGATCTCAGGACAGTATGTAGACTCTGTGTCACAGATATTTGACATAACCTCACTGATGATGAAGAGGGAGAAAATGGTGTCGATCTAAGTAACTTCGGGACATGGTGTTTTAATCAGGAACTGCTAAGACAAACAAAAAGAACTGTCTATAGGCACTGTGCTCTAGTTGGTACATTTGTTCTTCACAGGGGCATGAGTTAATAATTCTGAATGTGCTGTACATGATTATTGGAACTGAACAAATAAATAAATGGATGCCATCTGGTAAGAACCAGGTTTCTTGTGGTTGGAGAGGGAGGTTACAGGTGCGCAATGAGAGGAAGTAAAGTGAATCACTTGGTAATGGATAGAGTCAGAAACTTCAATACAAATGCATGTTTGGATTAATATCGATACCAATGAATATGTATGGGACTAACTATAGATACGCTTGTATCTATATATATATTTCATAGCTCTGTCTGAAGAAGGGGCCTATCAACAATGACACCCCAGTAACAATGAACACACCTACTACCCACATCATGGTTTCTAATACTTTTCTCCCATGAGAGAAACCAGGGCTCTTTGGAAAAGTGACTGATTCTAGAGTGGAGGAGGGAATGTACAAGATGAGCCTAGAACGTCTTGTAGTGCCAGTAAAGAAGTGCTTTAAAAACATAAGATGGAGGCATGTCAAAGGGACGCAGGCGCCAACTTGAAAGAACTCCTAATGGCCAAAGATGGAATAATTTGAGCAGCAAAATAAATAATATAATATTGTATTATAACAAATCAAGAATTCTTCATGAATCCATACTGTTATAAATGACTGAATAAGTAAATAAATGAGAAAGAAGAGACAAATCTTCTGTACATAGGAATTCCAAATACTTTAAATAGATAGTCTTCCTTCAAAGAGGTAGAGCATTACTCTACAGCTGTGAAAAAGTAGAATATAAAAGGGGTGGGTGAGTAGCATCACAGTGGGGAAACCTGGAAAGCATTGCTTCAACTGGGTGCTCAAGGCCACCATTGTTAGTGATGAGTCACGAAAGAGAGTGTGTGTCTCTCATATGACATGATGAAAATAGGATTTCATCTCTGTGGTCTTCCTCCTCCAAACTCATAACCCCAGTCTACTTAAGGAAAAAAAATCAGACCAATCCAAATCGAAGGACATCCTACAACGTAGCTGACTAGCACTCCTCAAAACTGTCAAGGCCATCAAAAACACGGAAGGTCTAAGAAAATATCACAATGAAGAGGAAGCTAAGGAGACATGAAGGCTAAATGTCAGGTGGTAGCTTGGATAAGATCCCAGGAGAGAAAAAGAAGACATTAGAGAAAAATCAGTGAAATCCAAATAAAAGGTGGAATAATGTATCCTTATTGGCTCTAGTCATGACAAATGTATAATAGTAAGACACAGGGAAAGCTGGGTGCAAGGTATATGGAGACTCTACTATTTTTGCACTTTTTCTGTAAACTTTTAAAATTAAAAGTTTTTATGCAAATTTAAAAAGCATATGAAGTAAAATATCAATTATGGGCATATTATAAAAGAGCATTTACAGAAAG
This sequence comes from Tamandua tetradactyla, assembly GCF_023851605.1. Lineage (NCBI taxonomy): Eukaryota > Metazoa > Chordata > Mammalia > Pilosa > Myrmecophagidae > Tamandua > Tamandua tetradactyla. The sequence goes on from NC_135350.1 coordinate 14,621,735, forward strand.
ATCACAATTTCAGATAACTGATATGTGAAAGTGCCCCCAAGACCAATAAAAAAGTATGTGTGTACCCAGAGATAGGAATATAGGTAAGGTTTATTTCTTCTTTGTGCTTATCTGTGTTTTTCTAATGCTGTATTTTATATCTGACAGGTATGACTTAAACTTGAGAAGTAGTTTAAAAAGTTACTAAAATGAATTAATACAGCAGTGGGAAGAGGAGAGATGGGCTGCTCCTGGGGAACCAAGGCTGTTATTTTCCAGGCTGGATCCTTAGCCTCACTCAGGAAGCAGTAACCCAGGTTAGAAGAGATGACTGAACTAGCATGCTGAATGCCTGGGTCTCCATGATCGTCATTACTGAGTCACAGCGAGAGAATGGCCCCATCATTCTTAGAAGAACTAAGCACGTCGAGATAAAGTGACTCCGTCAAGGCCACAGAGGTGGTGAGCATGCTAAGCCATCTTGTGGAGTGTTTTCTTCTGACCCACTCTCACCTGAATACAGGGAAGCAGATGTGTTTTATTTGAGCTATTCCATGTTCCAAAACCATTTGTATATGAATACCTTCAGGCAGGGCCACTTCTCTCCATTTTGGCTATAGAAAGCCCAGCTCACACGGGATTTTTTTAACTTCCCAGTCCCTGGAGGCATTTGAATTTGGGATACTTGATTTAGGTATAGTAGCAGAGGTGGAATCCCATGTATAGGTTTAGAAGTTCTGAGATTAGACAGGTAGATGTGCTTTTTGTGTTATTGTTAAGAACTCTTTGTCTAATCTACGTCATGCCGATTTTCTCTTATGTTTTCTTCTGGAAGTTTTATACTTTCACATTTTGATCTATAATCCATTTTGAGTTTATTTTAGTATAATGTATGAGTCATAGGTGGAGATTCATTTTGTTGCACGTGAATGTTTCATTGGTCCAGCACCATTTGTTGAAGACACTATCCCTTCTCCATTGAATTGCCTTGGTACCTTTGTCAAAAATCAGTTGACTATCTGTGCATCTGTTTCCAGCCTTTCTATTTTCTTTAACTGACCTGTATGCCTATCATTTTTCTAATTCTACACTACCTTGATTACTGTAGCTTTATAGTAAATCTTGAAGTAAGGGAATGGCTAATCTAAATCCTTTCAATGTAAGTATATGTGTGTGTGTGTGTGTGTAATCAGTTTGGTGGTAACTACAAAAAACTCTACTGGGATTTTTATTTTGAATATATAGAGTAAATTGGGGAGAAATGGCATCTTAAAAGTACTGAGTCTTCCAGTCCTGGAACATGTTATATCACTTCATTTATATAGGTCTGCAATTTTTTTTTCATCAGAGTTTTATAGTATTTGACATACGATCCTGCCCCTATTTTGATGGAATTATAACTATTTCCACTACTAGTATAAATATACATATCTATATATAAATTTTGAAGTTTGACTATTCCTTGCTAGCATGTAGAAAGAAAATTGAATTTTTTGTTTGTTTTTATGCTGACCCTATTTTTGCTAAACTCACTTACATTTTCGAGGAGCTGTTTTGTAGATTCTTTGGTATTTTTTTACATAGACAGCTATAATGAAAGACAATTTTAGTTCTTCCTTTCCTAACTGTGTACCTTTATTTCTTTTTTTTATCACTCTGGCTAGAACTTTCAGCATAATATTGAATAAGAGTGGTGAAGCCATCCTTGCCTTCTTTCTGATCTTGGGTGGTGGGTGCCTCAGTACTCCTGTCCCTTCCCCTGGTTATTGTTCTGGACACAGGAGTAGGTTTTTTTTTTCTGTTTCCTTCTGATAGCTGCCCCAAATTTTCACCAGTGCTGCCAAGGCTAACAGTGCTGGTTGCCTGTTCCCGCATAGATTAAGTGGGAAATAGGGGAGAAGGGTCTGTGGGGCATTAAGCGTCCCTTCAGCAGCAACTGCTTTCTCTTTGCCCAGGTCTGTACTACAAGGGACATTCGTTAAAACTTTCTCCATTCTTTTTCTGTGAGCATCTAGTGAATTTATGGAGATAAACTTGAAAAAAGTGCAAATGGCACCCCCCACCTCCATTTCAACAGCTCCAAGGGGTTTTACATTCTCACATCACTACAACGCTGGCCTCTACCACATCACAAAGCACCCTGTTGAACTCTTAACTGAGTGCACGTGCATGTTCCCCTATGAGCCAGCACCCACATCTCCCCTGCCCCAGCAGGCCTGCCTCTCCTTGAATTTTGGGCCAGTTTGCTGTGCTACACACTCAGGCTTTTGACAGATTCCAGAAAACTCATGAACTTGTCATTTTTCTGGCTATTTTCATTATAAAGATGAGTACAACACTCTTTCTGGGCTTTCACATCCTTCAACAGACATAAAAATAGCTTTTGGGAATAAAAATTAAGACCTTCCCTATAGCGAGGCAGGCATCCACATAGAGATGGCTCTGGTTCCTGGCTTAACTTAAATGGAAATTTTACAATGTCTGCAACCCTGGTTCCTACCAATGAAGAAAGAGAATGTCCTCAAATTCTTTGCTGCAGAAATCCACTTGGGTGGTACCGACCTTGGCTCTCAGATGGAACAATACTTCTACAGAAGGAAAAATGATATCTATCATTGAAATCTAAGAAGAACCTGGAGAAAGTTATTTGAGAACCTCAGGCTATTGTTGTGATTGAAAACCAAAAGCGTGTCCTACAGGGAACCTTGCCAATATGCTGTTCTGACATTTGCTGCTATCCAGGTAGCAAGTTCTTTTGTTGGTGCTTTATTCCTGGAACTTTCTGTAATCAGATTCAGGCTTTTCATATTTTGGTGATTACTCACTCCAGAACTGACCATTAGCTTCTCCCCAAGACATGGGAAGTTAACCTGCACAACCACCACTGCTCTATCACAGACCCCTCTGTTCTCCGTCTACACTGCTATCATATGTAAGATAAGAGAGCATATTCATTGGGTCTGATATGATGGATGCTGGCCTGTGGGGTCTCATACATGAATGGCACTATTTCCTGTGAGCCCCTGTGGGAAGTCATACCTTATCTTTCCCTCTACAGGGATCCCTAAGAGATTGAAAAGGAGGAGCAGACCCCTGCTGAAAAGGCAGAACTAAAAAGGAGTTTCGGAGAAAATGTATTTCTCATGTTTCCAGGTTTACCACAATTCATCCTAAGCCACAGATTAGTCTGAAGTTTCCTGATGAAGAATGGAACGTTCTTCTTGTCCTGAAGACTGGTCTAGAGTACAAAAATAAGGTTGATGGAAAATAAATCTCTCTCTAGAAAATAATAATAACAACAGTAGTAATAACATTTACGAAATGAGCTTAAGAAGACTTTAGAATAGATTTAAGGTGGATTCCATAGAAATAATAAAATGAAAAGAATGAAATGATATTTAATGTTTATTGAGCATTTTCTCTGGGACAAATCCTTTTACATGCATTTTAGCAATGTATCTTCACAAAGTGTCCTGTAAGGTTTCCTTATTTTACAGATTAGGAAACTGAGGCTCAGACATATGAAACAACTTGCCCAAAGCTACAGAGCCAGGAAGTGTCGGAGAAAGGTTTAAACTTCCATTAAATTGTGAGGTAGAAGGCCATTGTAATCCTAATATTCTCAAGGTGAAAAGGACCTTAAAAAACCATCTTGTTCAATTCCCTAATTTGGAGAATAAGGAAATTAAACCCAGTGATCATAGTCACTCAGTCACTTATTGCAGAGCCAGAACCAGAACACATTTATTCACTTTAGTCCAATGCAGTTTCTTCAATCCTATTTAATGAGACTGAACAGAATGACTCAGCATAGAGTGATAATCATTTCCCCATGTGTGTTGATTTGTATCTGTTACGTACCCCAGAAAAGCCATGTTCTTTTAATCCATTCCTGTGGGTGCAGATCTATTGTGGGTGGGACTTTTTGCTTAGGTTGTTTCCATGGAGAAGTGACCCAGCCCATTCAAAGTATGTCTTAATTCCCTTGCTGGAATCTGTTATGAGATGGTAAAAGTCTGAGACATTTTAGAGAGAGATAAGAGCTAAAGAAAAACTCTCCAGGAGGAGCAAGAAGGACCCACAGGAGCTGAGAGAAGAATCCAGGTGAGAAGAACCAGCAAATATTGCCATATGACAGAGGAAACCTGGCTACCAGTAGCCTTTCCTCACAGAAGGTATCTCCCTCTTGATACCTTAATTCAGGCATTTTCATGTGCTCAAAATTGTAAATTTGTAACCTAATAAATCCCTTTGGAAAAGCCTGATATATTGCATTCCAGCAGCTTTAACAAACCAAAATAGATTTTGGCACCAGAGAAGTGGGGTCCTGTGATTCCCAAATACTAAAAATTCCAGAATGGTTTTGTAAATGGATAAAGGAAAGATTCTGGAAGAACTGTGAGGCGTTTGAAAGGAAAGGCTTAGAATGAATGCATTGAAGAGACTCTAGAGATACTTCCAATGGGGATTAGACAGAAATGATGAATGTGTCATTGCAAACTGGAAGGAAGATAAGCCTTCTTTTAAAATGGCAGAGAATTTGGCAAAATTGAGACCTGATGTTGGATGGAAGGTAGAATTTGAAAGTGATGAGCTTGAATATCTAGCTGTGGTGATTTCCACACTAAATGTGGAAAATGCAGCCTGTCTTCTCCTTGAAGCTTAGGGTAAAGTACAAGAGAAAAGGGATAAGCTGAGAACTGAACTCTTGGGTACAAAGAAACCATAAATTTGATGGTATGAAAAATTCTGGGCTTCCAGAAAGTGAGACCCCAGAGGCTAGAACCCTGTGTGAGGATTTAACCCAATATAGGAGAACCAGTCTGCCATGTCAGTAAGAGTCAGGATTGGAAGTGGAGTTATCCAGAAAGGATCTGTGGAAAGTCCTATTGTCTGATGGTTGGGACCTCTGTATGCTGCCTGCCAAACTGACAAATTTTTTTTGTGTGTGAGATCTATATGAACAGAACCATTGCCAGCCTCGACTTAAAGAGACAGATTAAAGGAAAAACAACTTCATAAGCAGAACCATGGAAGCTAAGGTCTGGAGCCAAGAAACTTTAGGCGAGGAGAGCAGATGCACCCATGCACATGGACAGGGTAAGTTTGCCCTGGAATTTGTGGAGGACAGGCCTTCTGCCCCATTGTTCAGGAAGAGTGCTGCCACATCAAGGTTCTCAGATGCCTAGGGAACTGAGGGAGGCTTGACCTCCCCATTGTTCAGGAAGAGTGTTGCTGCCCCAGGTCTCTTTACAGTATATTTACTTACATAGTTGAAGTCTTGTTTTTCTTTGTATGCTGTATGGCGGGGGTCACATTACATTCTTTTTCCATATGAATATCCCCTTATGGCAGCACCATTTGTTGAATATTTTGTTTGTTTGTTTGTTTTTGATGGTTTCTTTGTTCATTTGGGAAGTGCATAGGCCTGGATTGAACCTGGGTCTCCTGCATGGCAAATGACAATTCTACCACTGAACTACCCTCGCACCTCAGTATATTTACTTATATGCTTTAAAGGTATAGGTAACAGTAAGCAACAGTAGGCAGCATATGTGTTCAAGCCAGTCTTCTTCCTGAAATGATCCCCAAAAGACTCATCCTAGCAGTCAATTTCACTCTGGGTGACCGGGTAGAGCCTATTCCCCTGGGATTGGGGATAGCCTGGCCACCACCCCACTACTCAGGAGAGGTGAGAGTGTGCCCCAGAGATGGCAAAGAGTCCAGCTGCCCAAATGCTTGAAGAGAGTGGGGCCGAGAACATGGCAGTCTCCCCAAAGCCTGGAGATATTGGAACCCTCATTCCAGTGTCTGAAGAGAACAGAGCTGCTATGCAAGCCCTAGAAAAGGGTGGGAGTGCCACCCTCTTAAGCCCTGATAATAAGACATCTTTCTGTTGATGACTCTCAGACTTTGAAAATTAATAAAGTATGCCCTGTAGGTTTCTGAAACTGTTTGGAATCTTTGACCCTTATTTTCCTTCCAATTTCTCCCTATGGAAATGGGAATGTTTGTCCTATGACTGTTCCTCCTTTGTATATTGGAAGCAGATAACTTGTTCTAAGTTTCACGTGTCCTCAGCCAGAGGAAAATTTTGCCTTAGGAGAAACCACACCTGTAACTGATTTTGATAGAACTTTGTACTTAATATTGTTTCTGAAATGATTTAAAGCTTTTGTGATATTGTAAAGGATGTATTTTGCATATGGAAAGAACATCTTTTTGGGGTCCAGAAAGTGTGCTGATTTGAATTTGTTATATACCCCATAAAAGGCCATGTTCTCTTAATCCATCCCTGTGGGGGCAGACTCATTGATAGGTGGGAACTTTTGCTTAGGTAGTTTCCATGGGGATGGGACCCAGCTCACTCAAGGTGGGTCTTAATCACCTTGCTGGATATGAGAAGATAAAAGGCAGAGACATTTTGGAGAAAAACTGAGAGAAAGGAAATATCCCCAGAAGAAGTCAGAAGTATCCACAGGAGCTGAGAAAGCCATTTTGAATCCAGAATCCAGGAGAGAAGGACCAGCAAATGTTGCCACGTGCCTTCCCATATGACAGAGGAACCCTGGATGCCAGCAGCCTTTCCTTAGAGAAGGTGCCTCTTAATGCCTTAATTCAGGCACTCTCCTGACCTTAGAACTAGAAGGTTAGTAACCTACTACATCCCCTTTGTAAAAGTCAATCCATTTTCGGTATATTGCATTCCAGCAGCTTAGGAAACCAAAACATCATGATTCCTCTTTACAGTTTATTTACTTATATACATTAAAGGTATATGTTAACAATAAGCAATAGTAAGCAGCATATGTGTTCAAGCCAGTCTTCTTCCTGATATGGCCCCCCAAAGACTTGCCCTGGCAGTCAAATTCAGTCTGATCACATAGACTAATCCTACCTTCCATATATACCCATTTCCCAAGATCTCTCTACCATAACCTCTGTCTCCTTCAGGTCCTCTGAGCAGTGGATCCAAGGAAAAGAAGAGGGTGGAAGGCTCTGGAACAAACTCTTTTGAAGGAGAGAAATGTGAAGTAGATACATTAAAAGCCAAAAATTTACACCAAGAGAGAATGTCCCTCAGAAACCTAAAGACAATGGAAATTAAAAACATGTTCTGAGCAAGGCTAACAATATAAAAGTTAATTTGAAGCTTCTCAAAAGGACCCCTGAGAGGATTGCACTTATTTGTTTATAGTTTGGCATGTTACTCTAACAAACTGATTTGTAGCATTTTGTAGTCATATATCATATTCGATCCATTTAATGTCAAATAAAAGGGAAATAATAACACCTTATATTTGTATACTGCTTTACAGCTCACTAAGCACTTTTATAGCCATGATCTCATTTGATCATTATAGTAATATTACGAAGTAGCCAAAGAAGGTTATTATTAATCCCTTTTTAGAGAGGAAGAAACTGAGGCTAAGAAAGATAAAATGAGTTGCTCAAGATCATACAGCTAATAAGTAGGGGCCAAGACCAGAATCCAGCATGTGGGACAGAGTGGGGGCTAGTAAGGGACAATTGAAGAATTAGGTATGGATAAGGCAAAAAAATTTTTTTCTATTTCATAGATTCAGGTTAAAACCAAGACCTCAAGTTGGGTTACTGAAAGAGAGCTTGAAAGTATATTGGCATTATGGTGCAACAACACGTGAAGGGATCAGAAGGTGAAACTTCTCTGTAAATAGAGACTAGACTGGGCAGCTTCAAGATAGGTATAACTTTCAGAACTTCACTTCACTGGGGAAAGAGATGAGTGCTAATGAATGGTGATTGCTAATGAAATCCAAGAATGCCTTAGAGATGTCACAGAAAGCCAAATAACTTGAACTCTACTTTTGTCTATTAAAGAGGAAGAAAAGGAAGGAAGGAAGGAAGGAAGGAAGGAAGGGAGGGAGGGAGGGAGGGAGGGAGGGTGGGTGGGAGGGAGGGAGGGTGGGTGGGAGGGAGGGAGGGAGGGAAGGAAGGAAGGAAGGAAAGATCTAAAATGTGAATGAGAAAAAATAGCAAAGCAGACATTTCTGGGACTCTGTTTATCAAAAATTAGGAAATATTTCAATCTCCCTAAGTCACACACAAATGATTTCAGATGAGCTAAATGTGTGTGAGTACATACACACATATTTCTAAACTAGACTACTGTTGAATTTTTAACAATCTTGGGGCATAGGAGTTTTGTAAGCATGATACCAAGACAGAAATTTTAAAAGAAAAGATTTATAGATATAATTACACAAAAATTAGGCATTTGTTTTTCTTAAGTCAAAATAAATCTAAATGTCAAAATCAAAATTAAAAGAAAAGGGAAAAGTTGGGAAAATATTTGGAAAATACATGGCTGACAAAGGGTTAATGTCTTTCAAAAAATCTCTAACAAATTAATAATGGTGATAATTACGATGATGATAATAATAAAGATAATAATAATAATAAATGAAATTCCCATTTGAAAAATATGGGATTGGAGCATGAATAGGAAATTCAGATCAGACACAAAAATATATAGCCTATAAGCACATGACATTATGTTCCACCTTATCTGTTATTATATCAATCCACACTAAAATAAATTTATTTTATTGGTGTAGAAAATGTTATAATCAGTACATACAAGTATACTAATGATCAGTATTGTTCTTTTTTATATAGAGATACACATCTAAGTCCTGGAGGAACAAATGTACTGACTCTAAGCAGTTGGATGATGGCTACCTTTTACATTTTCTTTTTTTTTCCTTCTATAAACTTAAAAATAATGAACATGAACTTCTTTTGTAATAAAGAAATAAATTTGGTCATTACACCGGTGAGTAGGGACATACCTTCCTATTAAACAATTGTTTCTATCTAAAAATCACATTTGACTTACAGCGTTTGGATTTTCATTCCTTGTTTTAGAATCACGATCTGCCGTGAAATGGGAAGGCTTTGAACATTCCATTTGAATAAATAAATTGAGTTGGCTTGTTCCCCACCTAGTGTTCCTCCCTTCAGGGTAATGCACACAGTTACCTCCTGGCTGCTTAGAAATAATTACTCTACGAGGAAAAGAGGTACTTAGATTATTATATAAACAAACAGAATAATCATATGTGGTATCTGTTGGAATTTGGGATGTTGTCTGTTTTTTCTTTCATGGCAAAATTAGATTTAAGTATATTTTGTATATGCTATATTCAAAACATAAAACTTTTGAAGAAGTCATCCATTGGAGTTAGGTTTAGACTCCAATGCAACAGATTTCTTCCGCCCCCCCTTGCGGACCTTTCTTTCCTTAGTAATTTTGCCCCAGGTACCCTCTCCTGCCCCCAAACACACACACTCAGGGCATTAACAAGCACAACCTGCAACACACCATTGTTTAATCAGATACAGATAAAAAGGATGAGAAAACATTCCCCCAAACAGCCTAAAGGAATCAAAACAGAACCCAAATAAAAGACAGTTTAACAAAACTCTTCTTTTCTGTCTCTAAATATTCCAACGAGTCTGATCACACTCCTTTGAGAAGAGGGGTGGTTCTAACATCTCCAGGGACTTTTAAACCCTGAGAATGTTCTTCGTTTTCCATGGCCCTCATGGAACTTGGCAGAGGCATTTCCGAGTGCAGGTCAAGGTAGCAGATAGAATTTAAATACCCGACCTGCTTTGTTTCTCCTACTAGAAGAGTAAAGACAAAAATTAGTCATAAGTAGGCATCTGTGCTGTGCAGCACGAGTCCTTGGTTGACGTGGAAATGGCCGGCCATGCTCCTGTTAAATCATTTCTACCATAGATTACTTTACATACTGGGGCTACTGGTCGCTGCCCCTTCTCATAGCCGAGTTCCCTGACTGCCATCGTCTCTATAAATAGGAAGGGTCCTAATCTAGGAGACACCAGTTGGGTGGTTCTCCACCTCCATATATTTCACTGAGGCTGTGTGTGCATGTGTGGGGGCCTGCAAGGGACTCATTTACAGCCCAGATTGAAATGCTTGCCTGAATCTGGCAGCACCTGGCTGGTAACAGTGGAAGATATTTCATAATAGTAATGATGATGCCACCTCACACTTTTCATCTTCAAAGCACTTTGCAAGCACTAATTAATTCCCATAACACTCATGAGGTAAGTAAGTAAACACCATTATCCCCATTTTATAGATAGAGAAACTGAGGTGAAGTAGCAAAGCAAATGGCCCAAGGCCAAAAGAAGAAGACAATCTCAGAGCAGGGCTCAGAGGGGAGGAGCTCCTGGCGTCTGTTTGCTCACCTCCTCTGGGCTCACACCCCGCCAGGCCTGCAGCACAGAAAAGTGGCCAGGGAACCGAAGGCGGCCGGAGGCTGAGGGCAGGATCTCCCGGCAGGCCAGGCTCTGGCCCCGCTGCCCTGTGGAAATGAATGCTTCCATTCATCGTGTGGGCAGTCTTTTGGGTATTCACTTCAAGATCCCTTGCAAAATAACAACAAAAAACCCTTTCAGGCTCCTTTCTCCTCGGACCACGTATTTCCTGAGTTTTTCCTTGAAATTGGGGGGTGCTTGGTACATACACACCCTCAGGAAGCAGCAAAATCCAGCCCACCCCACAATTCTTGGGAGGTTGCGTTCAGAAATGTGACCACAGACCAGCGGCGCTGTAGGAACCTTCTCCTACAGGCTTCCTGGCCAAGCTCCTTCCGCAGACATTTGAAGGCCACCTGCTGGATTCACAGCCGAGCCTCCTCGCTCGGGGCTTGTCTTCAGGCTCCTCGTGCTCAAGCTGGGGGCATCTCAAGTAGCCAGCAGTTCAACTGAAACTCTATATCAAGCTGACAGAGGAGGGCCAGGAGAAAGAAAAAACAAAACATGAATTGATATAAAACGAAAATGACTTAACAGGCAAGGGACCTGGTCTTGGGTGAGGCGAAAGCTACTGGCCAAAGGGCTCTGCACCTCTGAGCTGAATTTTAGCGAGACTACCCTGCTAACCAGCAAGCACATTTGTCCCCCAAGGACCCCAAGGACTTATCAAACACTGGCCCCCAATTGTTTTTCCACCTGCCAGGAAAAGGCTGCTACCTTTCCTCTACCTTGCCCCTCTCCTCCCACAACTTCAAATTTCATTCAAAAACCTAAAGGAAACTATGACCACCTACTTCACTTGTGGCAAAAGTAGAAGCTGCTGCTTTAAGCATCATCTGGATCATAGTGGTGTTAGGACAAATAGCCTTTGAAGTGTTGAACCAAACATAAATTGTCATACCATCTCGCTTCTCCCATTCTGGCTTGTTATCTTGCCTCCCATTTGGCAAAATGTGTCCCACAAACCTACCAAGGAAGGAGAACTTTCTCTCTGCTGCCTGCCCTGATTGGCCAGTGAGATCAGAACTTAGGAAAGTTTGGAAAGTCTCTTGGAAAAGTTTTGGCCCCGAAAGCCTACTATCGGCCCCCAGGGAGAATAGTGGGGGGGGGTGCCCGGCCAGAGTCAGTCAGAGACCCTAGATGTGGTGGCTCCTGCTGCCTCCGACTGGCTGACAAGGAGCACCTCTGCCCCCCATCCCCACCCCCACCCCACCTCATTCACTTCTTATCTGCTGGTGGGAATGCTGGGTTTAGTAGACCACGAGCTTATGGTTTGTACACAATCTTCCAAAGGGCGGAAAGTACCTCTAGGTAGCAGCCTCGATGGAGTAGAAGCCCCACCACCGCCACATTGAAGACCTGTATCATGACTATGTAGATCACGTTGCTGAAACAAGACCACGCTGCGACGCGAGCGCAGCAGCCTTCCCTGTGCCACAAGATTGCAAGAGTCAATCTAGGGATAATCAAGAAAGCCTGAGCAGTGTGGTTACAGCAGTCCCTTAGCCCCTTGGTTCCCGAGCAGGCAACATGCCCCACCAAAGAGCAAGTCCAGCATACTAGAAGACTTTTTCTCTGCCTGCCCGGAGTGGATTCTCTTCCCCCTCCTCACTGAGCTGCCCACCAGCCCCGTGGCTGGTGTAAACCCTCAGGCTTCACACGCATGTCTGTTCCCTGCACAGTGACATGCTCCAGGGGAGCACTGGGGAGAGGAGGGCAGAGCGGAGAAGCGTAACTTCTCACCACATGAAAGAGGCAGAGCACCGGCCGGCTGCCAGAGCCCAGGTTGCTCAGCGCCGGAGCACCTCGCACCTTAGATTTTGAAGTTCACAAATAGATCCACAGTTGATCTTCAGGGGGATGGTGGATGGGAGTTGGATTTCTGTTTCTCCAGCTCTAGTTAAGGTATCTGGCAAGCAGGCTATAAGGATGCCGGGAGCAGGCAAAGAGCCCCTCAGGGGGCCGTCTGAGGCTTCTCCTACGAAAGCCTGGGTTCAATGGGATTGGGGCAGCAGCCGGGCTGTGAACGAACTCAAAACTGTGTTTGTGTGGTGTATGGTGTGTGTATGGCATTTGTGGTATGTGGTGGAGAGGTGTGTGTGGTATCTGTGTGGTGTGTACGTGATGTGGTCTGTGTGGTGTCTGTGTGTGCTGTAAGTGTGCACGTGTGATGAGAGAGCCCGAGGTGTGCTATGTGTTACTATACTATGTGGGGGGGGGGTGTATGATGCATGTATGTATATGAAGCACGTGTGTGATGAGTGAGCGTGTGATGCATGATTGTGAGGTGGTGGGGGGGCGAGTGGTGTAATGCGTAGTGTGCGGTGCACATATGTATGTGGTGTGTGGGCATGCGCGAATCAAAAGTGTGAGGTGGGTGTGGTGTAGGTGGTGTGGTGTGTGCCATCTGTGTGTGTGTGGAGCATCTAGATGCGTGAGCACAAGTGATGGAAGCGTGCGAGGTGTGTGCTGTGGGTGGTGTAGTTTGTGGTGTGTGTGCTATAGGTGGTGTGTATGAACGTGTGTGGTGTGTGTACGTGTGCGTGACGGGTGCGCATGCTCGCCAGGAAGCACTTGCGCCGACAGGCCCGAACCTTAACTCTTTGATGTTAGTGGAGGTCTGCGTGCAGTTGGCTCCGTGTCCCTGCGCCTGCTCTGAGCGCTAAATCCCAGCATTGCAAAAAAAGAAAGCGCTGCTAAAGCACCACACCCTCGAGCCCTCCGGGGAGGGTTTGACATTGAGGACGTATAACTGCGATTCTACCCTGGCGTTCTGCCTGCCAGAACGGGCTGCACTGCGGCTATCAGGGCTCATCGGTGGGGCTCCGAGAGCTGAGGGAAGGGAGTAGGAGACACCCCTGCCGCTGGTCTCATCAGAGCCCAGGGGCGCCTTTCCCCCATCACGGGCTCAGGCCCCAACCCTGGCACTTTGGGTGATGTGGACAAGTTAGTTAACTTCTCTGAGCCCGTTTTAACATCTATAAAACACACATGATAGTGTATTCCTCCTGAGGTGAGAATTCAACAAAATACGTCATTTGGGGTGTAACTGTTTCCCAGCTGTGTCTTTAATGGGAGTGTGTTTGCTGTGAAATTGGGATTCCTTGGTTATCTTTTGGCTTCTGAGGTTTGAGTAACCATCTCATTTTCTAAAAGCATCCATTTCCAAAGTTCAGGACTAATTGGCAAATAATGTGAGTTGATTTTTTTTTTTTTTTAAATGTGGAGAGAGGCATCTTTATTCAATGTTGAGAGGGTAGCAGAAGGGTGGAGTCCCTCTGGAGGGTAATTGTATTTGTTTCTTAAATGCTGCCAGTGTGAGATACCAGAAATGGAATGACTTTTTAAAAGAGAATTTAATAAGTTGCAAATTAACTGTTCTAAACCTATAAAATGTCCACACTAAGTCATCCAGGGAAGATAATCTTAATTCAAGGAAGGCCAATGGATCTGAAACACCTCTGTCAGATGGGAAGTCACTGTGTCTAGGAGAAGTCATGTAGGTGGCATCTGCTGGTCCCTTATTCCTGGGCTCCCATTTTTCAGTCTCTCATCCTGTGGGGGCTCCTCACGTCACTTCTCAGGGTCTGCCTTTCATCTCTTGGCTCCCTGGGGTTCTCTCCAGGTGCTGGTTTGTTTTAATATCTCATGGCCATGTTTGAGGGGCTCCAAGCTTCTCCAAACATCTGTGTCTGTGTTCTCCAAGGGTTGGCATCTGTGTTGGCTCTGCTTTGAAGTTTCTATTGGCTCTCTCTCTGTTGGCTCTGGAGTTTCTCTCCAAAATCTTCCTCTTTTAAAGGATTCGAATAAACTAATCAGGACCCACCTGGAATTGGTGGAGCTGCAGCTCCATAGAGTTTATCTATGTTGATGTTTTTTTGTTTCTCACGCTTGTGGATTGTGCTATCAGGGTTGGAGGCAGTAACTCAGCTTCCTAGTCTTTGGGAGAGGGAAAGGAGGGAATTTGCTATATTCCTTGAGCTTCTCAAATAAACCAGACACAGAGCAGATGTTTTGCCATGCATTCAAGTAAAGGTTAGCGATACGGACTTTCAAGTTTCTGCCCATCAACTGCAGTGTGACCTTGAACAAATTACTTAACTTCTCTGAATTTCAGGTGATTTTAAATGTCACAATTTGAGATAGTAGTAGAACCTCATGCATAGGATTGTTTGAGGAGTAAATGAGATCATGAACAAGAAACCCTAGCTTTACAGGTGCTTGCCCTACCCTCCTGAGTAGGAGTAATATCCATTCGGAAGGAAAGTCAAACAGGTAAAGCAATTTGCAATGGTGGCATGGCTATGAAACCCAAAGCCCTCTGGCCCACCTGCTGCTTGATATGCTTGCTCTTGGCCTCTTCTATTTCCACCACGTCCTGTTGCCTGCCCTTGTAGCCATTAGTGACCTCTCCATGGGAGACCACTGAGTGCCAGGGACACCGTTATCCAATTAAGCTCTCCTTCTAAAAAAACTTTGGGAAGAAAGACGCCTGTAAAGAAAGAGAAAGAGCCATGGACTGGCAAAATGAGATTACTTCCTCCCGTGGGAACTGAAAAATACTCTGGATTGTTTGTAGATTGGTAGACGCCTACTTAATGTTTTGGGGACTGAGAATTTGTTGCTTACTAAAAATAAACCTGACAACTGGATAGCATGACTACTCTTGCTCACAGCAGATCCAGCATGCTCTTCTAGGCCTCTGTACCTCTACACAAGCTGTTCCTTCTAGCAGAAACACCCTTCCATCTCCTTTCTGACCACAACCCTCACCCTCCAGGACTTATTCCAACTCTCTACTCCCATCCCTCTCTTGTAGCATTTAACACAATGATCTAATTATTTGCCACTACGTCTGTCCCCTGCCCCTGAATTGTTCACGTGCAAGGATAGATGCCCTGTTCCACTTGCTGCTGTTTCCCTGACACCTGGGAGAGGCACGTGATGAAAAAGCACTGCCACAGCACAGTGTGGGCCCATCCCTTGCTCATACAGCACATGTGGTATAGGTGCCGGCATTCTCCAGGCACCAGGCTGAAGCCCTGGTAGAGAGGCCCAGACTCAGTGGCATGGAGTGTACATCAGCCAGGGTCTATGCAGAAAAGCAGGAACCCCTGCAATTGTTTATAGCAGATAGAATTTAATGCAGAAAATCAATTTGCAGGTGTTGAAAGACCTTCAAAGCCAAATACAAAAATAAATAAACCAGAAATTAGCAACAGAAAGGAGCTACTAGCACCCCTAGCCCAGAGAGAGGAAGGGAGGTGGTTGGAGTTCCTAGGGCCCATGAGCAAAGGGAAACTGACAGAGGGTGGAACCACAGTGGGTCTTTTCTGTGGTGGCAGGGGCCTCTGAGGAGACAGAGCCACTATCAGAGGCAGAGACTATAGGGAGAGAGAGGCTTCTGCTACCCTCTAGTCTCTGGCTACTGACCCTTATTGGCCCAAATCAGCTAGAAAGCAACCGAAGCAGCAGCCTGGGAAATGCCTTCCACAGGGGTCGGCCTCCCATCAGTATAGAGCAGAGCCCAGGAAAGATGGGAATTAATTGAAGGATAAACACACTCAGGATCATCACACATGTGAAGGAGGAAATCTACTTTGGGGAGGATTCAAGGCCAGGCAAAGAATGGGCTGAAAGGGTAACTGTCAAAGTCATAGAAGTTCACTGGATTCAGGACAGGTAGGTGGATTAGTTATCTATTGCTGTGGAATGTATAAGAACAAATTAAGTGGCTTAAAACAGTACACATTTATTTTCTCAGTGTCTGTGGGTCAGGAGTCTGGAAGTGGCTTAAATGGGTCCGTGTATAGGGTCTCACAAGCCTGCGTTTTCATCTAGTGGCTTGACTGACCTGAAAACTCATCCAGTTGGCTAGCAGAAACCACTTCCTTGATGCCATATGACCGAGAGCCCCAGCTTTTTCCTGGTGGTCAGTTGGAAGCCACCTATAGGTCCAAGAAGCTGCCTACAACTCTTTGCTACTTGGGCTTCTCCAACATGGCCATTTATTTCATTAAGCCACCAAGGAGAGTCCTTAGCCTAGGTCAGCAGAGGGGACATCAAATAACATGTTAACCACATGCATGACATTTCATCACCTTTTCCACATTCTGTTGGTTTGAAGCAAGTCATAGGTCCCTTCAGCACCCAAGGGGCAGAAAATACACAAAGGAGTGAACACTAAGAGGTGAGAATCACTTAGGGGCGGCTTGAGTTTTGCACTGACCCAGTGCAGCTCACGCCGCAGCTCTGGGTACCTCAGTTCTGATGCTCTGTAGATGTGAATTCTTTACAGTGCTTACAAAAGAGTGAAATGATAGGAACAGTCTCGTGTATATTTTATTATCTGGCTCAGAAAGTTAGCATTAAAATCCATAGATATCGCAATTAGTGCAAGCTCAAAAATGCTATAAAAATTTGATAAAGTAAATCCCATGTCACAGGATACCTTAACATTAATTTGGATTATCCAAATGTGTCTTAAAAACTTTACTATTTTGTAAGCCCTTTTGACCAAGAAATTCCAGGTCTAAGAATTTATTTTAAAAAAATGATCAAGGATGGGTGCAAAGATTTAGCTCCTAGAATGTTCGCCACAGCATTGGGTATAATTGCAACAAACTATTGTCTTAAAATAACGTGTTGACTAAATCATTCTGTGGCGCATTCATGCAATAGAGTATGATGCAGCTTTGGAAAATAATATGGTAGAATAATATTGAAGTACTACAGAAAGTTAAGAAGGGGGAAGGGTCTTAAAACAGCACATATAAGTGATCTCATTTGTTTTTACTTTGTTTTAGCATATACAGATATGGATCAAAGATTGGACAGATTTACACAAACTGTAACAGTGATATCGATATCTTAGAGTAATGAGATTAGATCTGATTTTTATTTTGCCTTGTTATAGTTTCTAAATTTTCTACCATAAATATTTATTACTTTTATAATAAGCAATGTGTTCTTTGAAAATATCTGTTTCCATAATCAAATATTTGGAATGAAAGATATATTGAAAGCCACCTCAAAGATTACTACTTTGCAGCATAGTGCTATGGAAAGAGATAAATGTGAATTGTTTCTCCTATTTACTAGCTCTGTTACCTCAAGCTAATCATTTAATCTGACTAACCTCAGTTTCCTCATGTGTAAAAGCAAATACCATTCACTCTGTCCAGCTCATGGCAATGCCTATTATAACAATTAAGTAAGATGATATTCAAGAAAGAGCTTGCTAAATAGTAAAACATGAGTAACAAAATATTTTTCCCTGTGACATTCAAATTAAATGAGATAGATCCTACAGATCCATGAGGGTGGTCCTAGCAGTTAAAGTTGTCATTGAACTTTATTCTGTGGAGGAATTTCTCATCAAAATGGGAAAAAAATAGGAGTTAGGATTTTCCACTGTGAGGAGATTGCTGTCTGGGCTGGGTGGCTACATTGCTAGGTGAAGGATGTCAGTGACGTAACAAAGTTCCCAAAGCCCTGCGGGGTTGGCATAGGTTCTGGCATCAGAGAATGTCAAGGACGTGGGCTCTGGCTTTGGACTGACCTGTCTTCAAATCCTAACTTGGTCTTGCATCTGTGTAATCTTGGGCAAGTTATTTCATCTTTCCAAGCCTCAGTTTCTTCATCTCTACACCAAATATGATCACAGTTTGGGAAGAATTAGCAACTACTACAGTGCCCAACATATAACAGATGGTCAGTAACCAGTAACCTTGATTACGATTGCAGGTTAATTAGAACAAAGTGATCAGATGATATTCTTGATTTAACCCAGTTCTCCTGGGTCAAAAAGATGACATTGCAGGCTAAAATGTTTCTTTGTCATGGTTCAAAATATCCTTTGGTGATATGTAAGTTTTTCCAGGGCCAGATTTTTAGTCACTGGCCACTTTCAGGTGTTCAACCCTCAAATTCCAAATCTTTGGGGAAGGAGCATATTAAAATACCATCTGGCTTCAAGCAATTCCTGCAAGTAAGGGTTTGTTTTCATTCACTCAAAGTCATTTTCTTGAACTTCCCTGAGACTATTTCTACTTGAGCTTTCCTGTAAATATTCAGAAGATGGGGAACTTCAAACCTGTCACCAAGAACAGGTTTGATTCGAATTCTGCCTCATTCCTTGTCCTAAAGCTGTGAGTTGAGTGGAGAACCATGACAGAAAGTTTTACTTTGTAGCATGAGGTAGTTAAGTTCGTGTGTCAAGTTGGCTAGTTAGGACATCCTATTGTTTGGTCAAGCAAGTGCTGGCCTGAGTGTTTACTAAGAAGGTATTTCAGAGATAGTTGATTTTATTGATTTTTTTTCAAAGAACCAATTTTTGGCTTTGTTGATTCTCTCTCTGGTTTTTTAAATTCTCTATTTCATTTATCTTTGTTCTAATCTTTGCAATTTTCTATTTTTATTTTGGTGTCCATGTATTCATATAGAAATACAACTGATTTTTGTGTATTTATCATGCAAACTTGCTGAGCTCTCTTATTAGTTTAGGAATTTTTTTGTAAATTCCTTTAGAGTTTCCACATAGATAATCATTGTTTCTTCCTTTCTGGCCTGCATGCTTTTTATTTCCTTTTCTTGCCTAATTGTACTTGCTAGAATGTCTAGAGTGATGAGAGTAGAAATCCTTGTTCCTGATCTTAGGGGAAAAGCATTCATGCTTTCAGCATTAACTATAATGTTAGCTGTAACTTTTTTGTAGATGATCTTTATTGAGTTGAGGAAAATCCCCTCTATTTTTATTTCTCTGAGCATTTTTATTATGAACAGGTGCTGAATTTTGTCAAATGCCTTTTCATATCAATTGAAATGAGCCTAAGTTTTCTTCTTCAGCCTATTTATATGTTGGATTTTTTATTGATTTTCTAATATAGAGCCGACCTTGCATCCCTGGAATAAATTCCACTTGCCATGGAGTATAATTATTTTTATATATTGATGGATTCTGTTTACTATCATTTTGTTAGGAATTTTTATGTCTATATTTATGAAGGATATTGGCCTGTGTTTTTCACTTTTTTTTGTCCTATCTTTCTATGTTTTTAGTGTCAGGTAAAATGACATTTCATTTAGCTTCAAAAGTGATCGGGGGGTGCTTCTACCTCTTCTGGTTTCTGGAAGAGATTGTATGGAATTCATCTTAAATCTTAGATTTATTTGTTGGAAGTTTTAACATTATGATATCAATTTCCTTAATATTTATAGGGCTATTCAAATTATTTACTTCATATTGGGTAGTTGTAGTAGTTCATGTTTTTTGAGGTATTTGTTCATTTCATCTAAGTTGTCATATTTATGTTTGTAGAGGTGTTCTAATTATTTCTTCATTATCCTTTGATGTCTGCAGGGCTTGTAATGATAACCCTCTTTTCCGTTCCTGTTACTGATGTTTAGTTCTGAAGTGCTGGGATATTTTCCTGTTAACTTTCTGTTATTGATTTCTAGATTAATTCCATTATGATGAGAGATACACTTTATATGATGTATCTGGATTCAGTAAGAGAAGCAGAACTATTAGAATATGTATATATATTTTATATGCTTATGCTTTTATATATATATATATGTATGGTTTTTTTTGTTTGTTTGTTTTTTTGTTTGTTTGTTTTTTTGGTGCATGGTCTGGGAATTGAAGCCGGGTCTCCCACATGAAAGGCGAGCATTCTACCACTGAACTACCCATGCACCCTACTTTTATATTTAATTATAGTTATCTAAAGTGCTTTTGAGTGTATTTTTTATATAGTTTTTTTAGTGGTTATCTTATGTGATATATATAATTTCTCATAGTCTGGTGTCATCATAGCTTTGAGTGAATACAGAAACACTGCCTCCTTTTATGTCCCTTTAACCTCCCCCATTTATAAAATAATTATCTTAAATATTTCCTTTTAAAAAAATCTAGAACCACATCAGACTGTTTTTTTCTTTGCCTTTGGCTGCAACTGTCAAGCTTAATTTAGAAAACTCAAGAGGAGAAGGAATGTCTTATTATATTTTCCCTTACTACATTTTTTTCTTTTAAATTCTTTCTTTTATCATTTTCTTTCTGGTTAGCGAGCTTCCTTTAGCGTAGTTCTGCTGGTAACAAATTCCCTTAGTTTTCCGTCATGTGACAGTGATTCCTTCTGGCTTCCGTGGCTCCTGGTGAGAGATCTGTTGTCATTTGATTGTTTTTCCCCTATAGGTATAGGAGTTGTTTCTTTCTCACTGATTTCAAGATTTTTTTTTACTTTCCTTTGTTTTCAGAAGTTGGACAATGATGTGTCTTGACATGAATTTCTTTGGGAATCCTCTTTGGTGTTCACTCAGCTTCTTGAGTCTATAGATTTATTCTTTTGCCAAATTAGGGAAGTCTTCAGCCATTATTTCTTTAAGTACTTTTTCAGTCCCACCCTCTTTCTCCTGTCCTTCCAGAATACCAATCACAGGAATGTTAGATCTCATTTATAGTTTTACAGGTCCCTGAGGCTCTGTAAATTTTTTTCTGCAGGCTATCTTCCTTCTATTATGCAGACTGAGTATTTTCTACAGTTTGATCTTTAAGTGCACTGATTCTTTTCTCTCTCTCCACCTTTCTGCTAGCAAGTTCACCCATTGAGGGTTTTTCTTGTTGTTAGTAATTTTGATTATTATATTTTCCAGTTCTGAAATTTCCATTGGTTCTTTATATCCTCTATGTGTTTTCTGGAACTTTCTATGTTTAGTTGTTTTTGAGCATGTTCTTAATTGCTCATTTTTATGATGGTGCTTTTAAAAACCTTTAAAAATCAGATAATTCAAACATCTCTGACATCTCAGCAGTGGCACCTATTCATTGTTTTTTATCATTCAGTGTGTGATTAGTCTGGGTCTTGGTATGACAAGTGATTTTCTCTTGAAAGCTGGACATAGGGAGCATTCTATTTGAGAATCTGGATCTTATTTAAACATTCTGTTTTCGCTGGCTGGGACACCACTGCCAGGTGAAGAGAAGGCATCACCTTATCACTGCCAGATGGGGGTGGCCATCCAAAGTTCTCCTCTGTGCCGTCACTCGCATCCAAGATAAGGCGGCTCCCAGTTCTTCACTCCCCACTAGGCCTCCACTGATACCTCCTCGGCAGGGCACAATAGGAGCCCTTTGTTATTGCTCTCTGCCTGGCCTCCTCTGAGATCACTTGGTGGGGTGGCTCACTCCTTGGCCTTCTCTGATGCTGCTTGGCATGAGGGCTGGGGAACCTTGTTGCAGGCTGGCAAGGATAGAAGTTAGGCTTCCCACTCAGCCTCTGCTGTTGGGGGTAGGGTGAGGCCACACTTTTGCGTGTGGTGCTTGGTTATAGTCGGCTGTCAGAGTTTTCTGTCTTGTTAGGCTGCCCTTTACCTGGTGCACTGGCTAAGAGAGCTCACTTCTGTTGGGGCTTCCATTTTTTTGTCTGTGCCCATTGGTGTTACCTTGTTGCTGCCAAGTTCAACTTCATGTCTAATATATGTGAGACAAAAAGAAAACTCACAGAGCTCACCACTGTGTTGTTTCTTAGTTCCCAAGGCCCTTAGCTTACCCTCCCTCTTGTCTCCACTTTCACAGTCTTCTTAAGTTTGCTTTATATATAACGAGGGTTGTTAGTTGTACTTAGTAAGGGGAAAAGGAAAAAGCACATCTACTCTATCTTCCTGGAAGCAATAAATACCCAAGCAACTTGAAAACAGGGACTCAAACAGACATTTGCACACCATTGTTCATAGATGGAAGTAATTCAAGTATCCAGCAACTGATGAATGGATAAATGATTCCATTCATATGATGGAATATTATTCGGCAGTATAAAGGAATGAAGTTTTGATGCATGGATGAAACTTCTTGACATCCTGCAGTGTGAAATAGGCCAGACACAAAGGAAGACTATGGTTTACTTTTAATAGGGACTCAAGTAGTACAAGTTTTCCCTTGAGCAATAAATTATGCAGTTTTAGCAACTACAAAGAATTAATACAAGACTACAATTAAAGAAATCTTTAATCTTGAAATTAACTAAATAAAATCATAGTGTTTGTATGTTTTAATATATAACATGGAAAATTGAATAATGTCTATGTATTATAAGCCTGGAATTATGGAGTCAGAAGAGTTTAATATTTCAAAATCAAGAGTGCAAATTAAAGTGTCTTATTAGGTATTGGAACCATTAAAATAATATAAGACCCAGTGTGCAAGTAGTTCATGAATTATATTTTATTGAATGGAACCCCTTTTTCCTATTCCCTTAAACCTCCTTTTTCCCATCTCCCTGTCCTATCTCCCTCTCGCCTAACCTCCCTTTTACCATCCCTCTCTCCTTCTCTCCTTCTCTCCCTCCCTCCTTTCTTTTCTTCTTCCTTCCATTCTTCCTTCCTTCCTTTCCTTTCTTCCTTCCTTCTTTTTCTCTTATTACTTTTAAGATTTTGACTTTTTTTGTGAGTCCTATACTGTGTTTCCTGCCTTTATTTTTTTGAATCTGCCTTTAGCCCAACTGCATGAAACTACCATTTAGAAAAATGTCCCAAATCTATGGATTATTCTGGATTAATCATGAGAAAAGTTTAGCTAAGGATAATTCTGCAGACTTCCTCTAAATGGTAAGTTGGAGAACCATTTCAAAGCACTTTGCTTTCTGACATTTTCACCAAACCCTGTTTTTAGAACAATGTTTTCCAAATTTCATTTACAACCCATCTTGAGAAATTGTGCCAAATCTTCATTCCATTTGCTCTATATTTTACTTTATAATTTTCTTAAATAGACTCTTTTTTAACCTGACATTTATTTAAAAAGAAAGTTGCATTGGCATTTGTTTTTTCTGAAAGCCAATAAAGTAAAGGAAATTGAAAATCTCCCATAGTTAGCAAGTCCGTATTTTGCACATTTTAAAGAGAGGAAATTTTCCTGAATGTCCAATTTGCCTCCCTATCCTTGACTGTACTTTAAATTCAGTTTTTTCCTTTCTGAAAATAAATCCCACCAATGCGTTGGGTACATGAACTGTGTAGGGTATTGAAACTGAACCTTGGGAATTGCTGGAGACTATCTTTCTAGACAAGGCAGTCGAAGAGGAGGGAGCGAGTGGAGGGGGGCCGGCCTGGCGTGTACTCAGCACCTTGGGAACGTTATTGCACGTGGAACAGCTGCTTTTGGAAAACTATTGCCCAGAAGATGTTTGGTTTTCACAAGCTGAAGATGTACTGAAGTATAGAGGGCTGCTGTATTTGCAGGGCTAAATCTTCCAGTTCTCGATTCACTGACCATAAATGTTAAGAAAAGGACTTCCAGAGCTGTTTCGGGTTGCATGAGACACCTTTAGGAGATATCTGCAATGCCTGGGTTCTGCTTGTGAAAAGATAGAAAAAGCTGTCAGCAGGACAAGAAAGAAAAAAAACTGGAATCATGTGGTAGATGCAAGGGTAAGACCCAGTGTAAAGATTACATTGAAACCAAAGAAAATGAAAACTCTGTCTGGAAACAGGATAAAAAGCAACCAGATCAGTAAACAGCAGAGAGAATTTAAATGTCACAATTCTGATGCTCACAGGACCACCTCAAGTGCCTCTGCAGCCCAGTTTCCCTGTAACTTTGGTCCCTGTAAATTGGTCAGATGGTGGCTCAGATGCTGAGATGGCTTCTGCCTCTAAGAGAGCACCAGTCTTTTCTTTTCTCGATCTCACATATAGAAAAAGACAAAAAACACATGGTGTGATTGTCTATAAAGGCCGTTTTGGGGAAGTCCTCAGGACACACACTTATTCAAGCCTGGCTGCAGCAATAAGAAAACAGCTGCTGGAGGAGCAGGGGCAGAGCTTCTCCCATCTCCACTGAGCAGTGGTGACTGGGGTTTGTGTAGAAAGGGAACAAAAAACAAATTTTTTTTTGAAAGACAACGAAGTGACCCTCCTATTTTTAACCTGGATACTTGCTATTCTGCCAAAAGACAACGTCTAGAATGGTTTTTAAAGGGTTATTCCACCGTCCCACCCCAGTTCCATGAACTCTGAAGCCAGTGTCTAGCTTACTAAAAGAAAAAGAGAAGTGTATGTAATATGCTGAGTATTTCCTAGGAAAGCTGAATGCTGCTGTAAATTGCTTTTTAAATCTTTTTTAAAAGCCCATACTCACGAATGAAATTAGGGGAATTTCATGGTTCAGAGATGGGATTTGCTATATGATAAACCACATGTAGTTTTAGACTTTTCTATATTGAGAAGCAGTGATTGGGGTATTTTTAAAGATGGCTGGCTACACTTGTTTTCTCTCATGATAGTAAATTTGTCATAATTCAATAATATGGACTTTCCCCTAGAGGTATTTGTTAACAATTTTGAAATATTAAAGTCTCACCAAGGTTCTGATTATTCAAACTTGTACTACTGAATATTAAGCAGGACAGACTAAGCTTTCTGATGTAAATACCTTGAAGAAAAAGTAATTACTAAACATACAGAGTGGTAACTTGACTGCATATGTTGCATTCTGTGTCACCTCCATATTAATATCTGATGAAGATTTTAATTTACATGAAACTTCTACAGCAGAATCAAAGCCCCTCTTGAGCAAATCCCATCTCTGACCCCTGAAATTCCCCAAATTTCATTCATGAGAATGGGATTTTAAAAAAAGCCTTCAGAATAAGCAATCCTCCATGAATAGTACCAAAGCATTACCACATGGTAGAGAAAATACACTATTAAAAATGTCTCAAAAATAAAGTGTGCATGTCTTCAAGATAACACAAAACAAAGGTTAGTGTCTCCTGGGGCACATTTCCTAAGGGCTTGCCTAGTGTGTATATAATTGCAAAGAGAATGAGAGAATTTTGAAAGCAGCAAGAGAAAAGCAATCCATCACATACAAGGGAAGCCCAGTAAGACTATGTGTGGATTTCTCAGCAGAAATGATGGAGGTGAGAAGGTAATGGTATGATATTTTTAAGATTCTAAAAGAGAAAAACTGACAACCAAGAATTCTATATCCAGCAAATTGTCCTCTAAAAAATAGGGGGAGATTAAAATATTTTCAGGCAAGCAACCACTGAGATAATTTGTGACCAAGAGACTGGTTCTGAAAGAAATACTTTAGTATTTATTCCAGAGAGAGGTCTGGAGAAGAGCTTAGAAATGAAGACTATCAGTAAAAGTAACAAGAAAAAAAATTAGATATGACATACAAAATCCAAAAGACAAAATGGTAGAAGAAAGTATAACCTTTACAGTAGCAACATTAAATGTTAATAGTTTAAACTCCCCATTCAAAAGACATAGACTGGCAGAATAGATTAAAATACAGGACCCATCTATGTGCTTCTACAGGAGACTCATTTTAGACCCAAGGGCAAAAATAGGTTGAAAGTGAAAGGTTGGGAAAAAATACTTCATGCAAACAACAATCACAAAAGAGCAGGAGTAGCTGTACTAATATCCAACAAATTAGACATCAAATGTAAAACAATTAAAAGAGACAAGGAAGGACACTATGTATTAATAAAAGGTACAATTCAACAAGAAGACATAACAATCATAAATATTTATACACCTAGCCAAAGTGCTTCAAAGTACATGAGGCAATCACTGACAATACTAAAGGCAGAAATAGACACATCTACCATAATAGTTGGAGACTTCAATTCCCTGCTTTCATCAATGGATAGAATATCTAGACAGAGGATCAGTAAAGAAAAAGAGAGTTTGATAATACAATAAATGTACTAGACTTAACAGACGTTTACAGAACATTACACCCCACAAAAGCAGTATACACAGTTTTCTCAAGTGCTCATGGATCATTCTCAAGGATAGATCATATACTGGGTCACAAAGTAAGTCTCAATAAATTTAAAAGGATTGAAATCACACAAAACACTTTCTCAGAGCATAATGGAATGGAGTTGGAAATCAATAACAAGCAGAGGACCAGAAAATTCACAAATATATGGAGTCTAAACAACACACTCTTAGACAACCAGTGGGTCAAGGAAGAAATTACAAGAGAAATCAGTAAATATCTTGAGGCAAATGAAAATGAAAACACAACGTATCAAAATTTATGGGATGCTGCAAAGGCAGTACAAAGAGGGAAATTTATTGCCTTAAATGGCTATATTAAAAAAGAAGAAAGAGTAAAAATTAAGGAATTAACTGTTCACTTGGAAGAACTAGAGAAAGAATAGCAAACTAACCCTAAAGCAAACAAAAGGAAAGAAATAAAGATTAGATCAGAAATAAATGAAATTGAGAACATGAAAATCAACAAAATCGGAAGTTGATTCTCTGAGAAAATCAATACAATTGATGGGGTCCTTAGCTAGGTTGGCAAAAAAAAAAAAAGAGAGAGAAGAAGAAGAAAATAAATAAAATTAGAAGGTGGGCCACGGTGGCTCAATGGCAGAGTTCTTGCCTGCCATGCTGGAGACCCAGGTTCAATTCCTGATGCCTGCCCATGTATAAAAAAAATTAAAAATAAAATGAGAAATGGAAGAGAGACAACCACTGACCCCACAGAAATAAAGGAGGTAATGAGAAGATACTATAAGCAACTGTATGCTAATGAACTAGACAATGTAGATACAATGGACAACTTCCTAGAAAGACATGAACAACTAACATTGACTTGAAAGAAATAGACAACCTTGACAAACCAATCACAAGTAAAGAGATTGAATCAGTCATCAAAAAGCTCCCAAGAAACAAAAGTCCAGGACCAGATGGCTTCACATGTGAATTCTACCAAGCATCCAAGAAAGAATTAGTACCAGTCTTCCTCAAACTCTTCAAAAAAATTGAAGAGGAGGGAAGGCTACCTAACTCATTTGATGAACCCAGTGTCACCCTCATACCAAAGCCAGACAAAGATACTGCAAGAAAAGAAAATTGCAGACCAATCTCTCTAATGAATATAGATACAAAAATCCTTTTAAAAAATACTTGCAAATTGAATCCAGCAGCACATTAAAAGAATTATACACCATGACCAACTGGGATTTATTTCAGGTATGCAAGGATAGTTCAACATAAGAAAATCAATTAATGTAATACGCCATATCAACAAATCAAAGCAGAAAAGCCACAGGATCATCTCGATTGATGCAGAAAAGGCATTTGATGAAATTCAATGTCCTTTCTTGATGAAAACACTTCAAAGGATATGAATAGAAGGGAATTTCCTCAACATGATCAAGAGAATATATGAAAACCCACAGCTAGCATCATTCTCCATGGGGAAAGACTGAAAGCTTTCCCTCTAAGTTCAGAAATAAGACAAGGTTGCCCACTCTCACCATTTTTATTCAACATTATGCTGTAAGTTCTAGCCAGAGCAATTAGACAAGGAAAAAAAATAAAAGGCATCCGAATTGGAAATGAAATGATACTATATGTCAAAAATCCCAGGAAATCTACAGTGAAGCTACTAGAGCTAATAAATGAGTACAACAGAGTAGCGAGGTACAAGCTCAACACCCCAAAATTAGTAGCTTTTCTATACACTAGTAATGAGCAATATGAGGAGGAAATCAAGAAAAAAAATTCCATTTACAATAGCAGCCAAAAGAATAAAATATTTGGGAATAAATTTAACTCAGGATACAAAAGACCTATACACAGAAAACTACAAGAAATTGCTAAAAGAAATCATGGCGCCCTAAATAAGTGGAAGGGGATACCATGTTCATGGATTGGCAGATTAAATATAGTCAAGATCTCAATTCTACCCCAACTTATTTATAGATTCAATGCAATACCAATTAAAACCCCCAAAACTTATTTTGCAGAAATAGAAAAACCAATAACCAAATTTATTTGGAAGGGAAGTTTGCCCTGTATAGCTAAGAATATCTTGAGTAAGAAAAATGAAGTGGAGATCTCACACTACCTGACTTTAAAGCATATTATGATACTACAGTGGTCATAACATCATGGACCTGGCATAAAGATAGATACACTGACCAACAAAATAAAATAGAGTGTTCAGATAATTGTCTATGGATAATTGATCTTTGATAAGGTAGTCAAGCCAACCCACCTCAGACAGAGTATACTCTTCAATAAATGGTGCTTGCAGAACTGGATATCCATTTGCAAAAGAATGAAAGAAACTCCAAATCTCACACTCTATACAAAAATTAACTCAAAATGGATCAAAGACATAACATTAGAGTGAAGACCATAAAATTTTTAGAAGAAACTGTAGGGAATTATCTCATAAACTTTGTAATAGGAGGAAGTTTCCTAGACCTTACACCCAAAGCATGAGCACTGAAGAAAGAAATAGATAAATGGAAAAAAAACTAAACATTTTTGCATATCAAAGAAGCTTGTCAAAAAAGTAAAAAGGCAGCCTACGCAATGGGAGGCAATATTTGGAAAACACATATCAGATAAGAGTTTAGTATCCAGAATATATAAAGAGATTCTTCAACTCAAGAACAAAAAGACAAATAGCCCAATTTAAAAATGGCAAAAGACAGGAACAGACACTTAGAAGAGGAAATACAAATGGCTAAAAGGCACATTAAAAGATGTTCAACTTCATTGGCTATTAGGGAAATGCAAATCAAAACCACAATGAGACATCATCTACTAGAATGGCCATTATCAAAAAAGCAGAAAATGACAAGTGCTGGAGAAGATGTGGAGAAAGAGACACACTTATTCACTGTTGGTGGGAATGTCAAATGGTACAACCACTCTGGAAGGAATTTGTCAGTTCCTGAAGAAGCTAAGTATAGAATTGCAGTATGATCCAGCAATCTCATTACTATGTATGCTTTAAGAGGACCTGAGGGCAAGAACACAAATAGACATTTGCATGCTGAGGTTTATAGCAGCACAATTTATGATTGCTAAGAGATGGAAACAGCCCAAATGTCCACCAATGGATGAGTGGTTAAACAAGCTGTGGTATATATATATATATATATATATATATATATATATATATATATATATATATATATATATACAATGGAATATTACACAGCTGTATAACAGAATAAAGTCGTGAAGCCTGTAACAACATGGATGAACCTTGAGGACATTATACTCAGTGCAATTAGTCAGAAACAAAAGGACAAATGCTATATGGTCTCACTAATATGAACTAACATTGGTGAATGAACCTGGAGAATTGA
The DNA here is from genome assembly GCF_023851605.1 of Tamandua tetradactyla. NCBI lineage: Eukaryota > Metazoa > Chordata > Mammalia > Pilosa > Myrmecophagidae > Tamandua > Tamandua tetradactyla. The sequence continues at coordinate 14,651,188 of NC_135350.1, forward strand.
AGTTAAGAACCCAGATTATCAGGAGATAGAAATAGGGTAGAGATTGGGCAATTAATTGGTTTTGAAGGAATACAGATTGTGCAACAGGACTGACTATAAAAACTCAAAAATGGATAGCACAATACTACCTGACTGTAGCACAATAATATAAGTACTTAATGAAGCTGAATGTGAGTATGATAGAGGGAGAAGGGCTGGGGTACATATGAACCAGAAAGAAAGATAGAGGATAAAGACAGAGATGGTATAATTTAGGAATTGCTAGAGTAGACAATGATGGTGATTAAATGCACAAATTAAAAAAAAATGTTTTTGCATGAGAGAGAACAAATGAATGTCAATAATGCAGGGTGTTGAAAGTAGATGATATATGAGAAAAGGACACTCAATGCAAGCTAGGGTCTATAGTCAACAGTAACATTGTAATATGCTTGCACTGAATGTAACAAAGGCATTATACCAAAACTAAATGTCAAGAGGAAGGGGGCATGGGGAAGGGGTATGGATTATTTGTGGAAGAAAAGGAAATGTAAGAGTATGGTGGTGAAGGCATGTCTATACACTTAGGTTGGATTGTATGATGTGTGAATGAAACTGCTTAAAAATGAACAGTGAGGGCAGTGCGGCAGTGGCTCAGTGGAAAATTCTCACCTGTCATGCCAGAGACCCATGTTCGATTTCTGGAGCCTGCCCATGTCAAAAAAAAAAAAATGAACAGAGAGAAATAAGTGCTAGAGAAAATGTGGAGAAAGAGAGGTACCCATTCGCTGTCGGTAGGGAAGCTGAGAGGTGCAGCCCCTTGGAGGCAGTGTGGTGGTTCCACAGGAGGCTAGGAACCCATTGCTTAGTATATACCTGGAGAAACTGAGTGTAGGGACATGAATGGACATTTGCACACTGGTGTCTATGGTGCAGTGCTCCCAATCCACAATGAATGGAGGTGACCTAAAGGTACAATGACTGAGGAATGGAAGGGGGAACAATACATGCAATGGACTGCTGACCGGCCACAAGAAGGAATGAAGTTGTGAAGCATGCAACTAGGTGAATGAACCTTGGGGACTGTATGTTCAATGAAATGTCAGAAACAAAAAGACAAATATGATCATGCCTCACTTATATGGATTGTCTATGACATAAAAACTCGGCAAACTGAAGTCTAGAGCATGGGTTAGCAGGTTGGGGCCTGTTGTAGAGGATCCTAGAGTGTAGGCTCTTATAGCAGTCACATATATTCATGAGCTGTAACTGCCATTTCTAAATTCTGAGATCTGAGCTGTTTGTTTATAACCTGGTCATTCCCAGAAACCTCAGGTATTTATGTGACATCTGTGACTCAGAATTAGACTCTGAAGCTGTGAAAGTCAGCAGTACCCCATACAGGAACTGCTTAAAAAGTTGAAAAAAGGATCTAACTTCGAGTAGAGATATGAATGAAACTGATCTGGACAGGACTAAGATAAATCAAAATACAGGATAAAAGTTGAAATCTTTCATATTTTAAAACTTCAACTTCTCTGTGAGACGAAAGGGAGAGATGTCTATTTGGTGCAAAATTATATTTTGGGTAGTGCATTTCCTAATTTAATTGTACGGTCAATTTAGTTGAATACCATAAGTACATGGTATCTTCAAGAGGGTGTGAGACTGTGTTGGTTTGTCCAGGTTTGTATGATGACCCCAATATATTCCAGAATAATTTGGGCAGTAAATAAAAAAAGAATTTGCAAGGTTCCCTTGGGGCACTGGGGAGAAAGGAGGAAGTGTTCAACTTCCCCATTTGGAGAATTTCTGATATTCTTGAAAGCAGTGAAGACAACCAAGTCAGTAGGCTGAGCCCTTGATCTGTGGGACTTATTCCTGCAAAGGATAGGCTAGGCCTACTTAAAATTGGACTAACAGTCACTCTCAGAGAACCTCTTTTGTTGCTCAGTGCGGCTTCTCTCTCTAAGCCAACACAGCACGTGAGCTCACTGCCCTCCCTACCCACCACCCCCACGTGGGGCGTGACTCCCCAGGGTGTGAATTTCCCTGGCAATGTGGAACAGAAATCCTGGAGTAAGCTGAGACCTGGCATCAAGGGATTGAGAGAGCCTTCTTGACCAAAAGGAGGAAAAGGGAAATGAGACAAAATAAAGTTTCAGTGGCTGAGAGATTTCAAACAGAGTTGAGAGGTTATTCTGGAGGTTATTCTTATGCATTACACACAGATTGCTTTTTGGATTATGGTGTATTGGAGTGGCTGGAGGGAATTACCTCAAACTGTTGGACTGTGTTCCAGTAGCCTCAATTCTTGAAAATGACTGTATAATGATATGGTTTTGGCAATGTGGCTGTGTGATTGTGAAAACCTTGTGTCTGATGCTCCTTTTATCTAATGTATGGACAGATGAGTAAAAAATATGGATGGAGAATGAACAAATAATGGGGGGGGGGACAAAGATTAAAACAAATAGAATGTTATTAAAACAAAAATAATTCTAAAACAATAGAATTAAAAACAAAGATGGAAATACTTGTCAATGAGAGGAAGGAGTAAGAGGTATGGCATGTATGAGTTTTTTCTTTTTATTTCTTTTTCTGGAGTGATACAAATGCTCTGAAAAATGATCATGGGGATGAATATACAACTATGTGATGATATTGTGAGCCACTGATTGTAAACCATGAATGATATATTTGTATGTTAAGATTGATCAATAAAAATATTTTCTAAAAATTAAACCTTATTCTTGTCTCTCACTATCTCCTTTAAAATTTCTTTGGTGAGGAATGATTCCCCTGTTTCTTGAAGAAACTCAGCAGGTCCCATGGCTTTTTTGCTCACTCAGATTATAAGCCATCCTAAATTCTCCGATCAGCAAAGAGAATGTGTTCAGTTAAAGATAATAATCAACTCTTTGACTTTCGACTAAAAACCAGACTTCTCTTCCTTTTCCTTCTCCCTGAAGGCCTGTGGTTGGAGGTGTTTGCCTCAAGGTAAGAGGAATGTGGTCAGTTCTGCTCCCTGTCCCTGCTCCCCTCCTCCCCAACTCCTAGCCACTCCCGTAGTCTCCAAGCCAGTGATAGAGGTGCTAGAGACAGCATGGCGGTGGAGTGGTTCTTTTTTGGTAGTGGCTTTGGGCTCTCTGGTACAGGCTGTGATTGACACTCATCCTTTCCAGGAGTCCCATCCATGGGGACCTCCCCTCTACAACCACTCTGACAGCCTCTCCCTAGGGGCCCTGCAGCAGGAGTCCCTTCCCTCTGGGATAATCCTCTTGTGCATTATTTGAGATGGTTTCAGTGTACATGTCCTCTCATATGTTGTCCACATCTGGTCCTTGGGAAGCAGTCAGGTGTCTTTTATTCTAAGAAGTCAGATGTGCAACTAATTCCCAACACAGCATCACACTCCAGATCTGGTACCAAAGCCAGCCATCAGCCTTCTCTTGCCCTATATTCTTTCCCAGGGCACAGGCCCACGTCTTCTGGTCTAGAAACTCCAGCAGCTGTTACCAGGCTTGCCAGCTCCTCCTTAAGATCGAGATGATAGAGGGGGCAGGGAGGACAGTGCACCCACAGCGCTCTCAAAGGAAAAGTTCCTTACAAAATCTTCCTTTTCTTTTCCTCCTCACTCTAACCCCTTTTTGGCCCGAATCTGGCCAGAATTTCTTGTCCTAGAATTTAGAGCCATTTCTTAAATTACTTTTTTCTTTTAGTAGTTAGCTGCAAGTGATAATTCACTGCCTCACTTCGGAATTTCATGTCCATATTTTTCTCAGCCAAGACTTTAATGGTGGGCCACCATGAGTGGTGCTGGCCCAACAAGCAAGACTTTCCCTGAGCATGGATAAATGAGAGCTAGTACGAATGTTGTACATGGTCCAATAGTCCATTTTTTAGAAGAGTGAAATACTAAAAATCAAACTTTCATGTTAACTCTCAGCACAGGAAAACAGCTAGCTATTTTGTCCCTCCCAATTTACTTTTGTGGAATTTGAGAGCTGTTATGAAATCTTCCCCTGGCCTATTATTTTAGAAGCTAAATGTTCCCAATTCTTATAAAAGGTGTATATGACAGTTTCTTCTCCATTCCTGTCTCAAAACTAGGCAGAATCATTCTCTTCCCAGCCCCAAGGGTTATAGCTAGCCCCTTAGACCTCCAAGAGAAACTGTACATACAAGGAAATTTGCATTTAGGTTCTACCTCCACTCACCCTCATACTTTCCACCTTTTCTCACAAAGAGTAAGTGCTCCTCTCCTTACATTTTCCCCTAATAAGAATATCTTAGTGCTCTTTCACATCATTTAAGAACTTCCTCATCCTTTTCTATAGCTGCTTTGTAATCCACTGGGCGGATGTACCATTGTTTATTTGACCAGGCTGTTGTGCTTGACTATCCAGGTGTTTTCCAATCTCTAATACATGCAATGCTGCGATGAATACCCTCAGATACACAACATTTAGCACAAGTGAGGAAATATCTGCAGGAAAAAAGTTCTAGAAATGGAATTGCTAGTCAAAGCACATAAGTAACTATAATTTTGAAAGATAGTGTCAAATTGCTTTCTGGAGGAGCCCCCAACTGGGAGATACTGATTTACACTCTTACCAGCAATACAGGGCTGAGTTCCTGTTTCCCCATACTCGCCTCCATTCAGCATTACCCACTGATTATCACTTTTGATAATCTGATTGGTAAAAAATTGTATCTCAGTTGAGTGACAATGAGTAGATAGATGTTCATACATTCCAGGCTCATTTATATGTACTTATTTTGTGAACTGTCTTGCACATGGCACTTGCATGACTACCTGAGCCCTTCTGAAAATGGTAGGAGCATTACTTTGAGGGCTGCATGGGTTACTGGTAGGAGATCCTGTCCCCGAGAAGGGGCAGGCTCTGACACACTGACATTTCAGAAGCCCTTGCAGCAAGCGGCGTGGACCATTCGCCAGAATGTGATGCCAACTTGGACAATGATGAACTTCAGCCAGATGCAAGAAATAGTTCTAAGGTCATGACAACCATGCAGACAAATTCCTGGATGGATAATGATTCCACGGAGAATTATTAGCAGGTATTGGCCCCAGCAATTAAGGAATCACAAGAAGCAAAAGTCTTGAAAATGCCTGATATCTGCACACCCCTACCCCATGGTAAGACTTCATAAATCTATCAGCACTAAAGAAATGTGGTCTTATAGTGTATAAATCAGGGTTCTGTAGAGAAACAGACCCAACAGGAGAGATCTATAAATATGAGACTTATAAAGGTATCTCACGTAACAGTGGGAAATGGGAGTCTCCAAAATCCGTACGGCTGCCTCTGAAGCTGGTGGCTCTGGGTGAACTCTACAGGAGAGGCTCGCTGGCTGAAGAAGCGGTGAAAAAGTCTTCTTCCTTCAAAGCCTTCAACAGATTGGATTATCTCATTGTTGATAATGATAATTATAGGCCTTAGCTGATTGCCAATGTAATCAGCCACAGATGCAAACAACTGACTGATAACTTAATACCCCAGCCTTCCAGTTTATCAACCAGCCACAAATATCCTAGCTGCCATGGTCAGGCCAGTGCTTGTCTGACCAGACAACTGGGCATAATTACTTGGCCAAGCTGACACCAGAACTTGATCATTACATGTAGTTACTGAATCTAGGGAACCTAGGGAAAATATCAAGTATTTTGCACCTTTATAACTGTAAATATAATTTGTCCAAAGAATCAGTTTCAACCATTGGTGGTGGAGCTGTTGCCAACCATTTTAAAAATCACGTACAACAGCCAGCTATAAAACAAAACAAGCATTCCAGAAGGGTTTTGCTGATTGGTGTGGGGGCATGGGGGGTGTGCTATGATGGGAGAGGATTTTACTTTAAGAGGCATTTGCTTACAAATTGAGCCTAGAAAAGTCACTGGCTGGAGAGTTTAAGCAGCTAAGCTATTTATTTAAACTTAAAAAAAAAAGTATTTAAAAGGCGGCTTTTATTTTTGGGGTTTACTCAAGAAGAATACAAAACTGACAGGGCTTTGAAATTTGACATTTAGAAAGATTTCTTTCGAAGTAGTTTTTGGCTCCTTTCACTGATCTTTGGGCAAGCAGACTCTTGAATAACCTAAAGCCCTTCAGTTGATGGGATTTTGAGCGCCAGGCACAGATGGACATTGAAAACTTCAGCCGGCGTCACCCATTGCAGACGTGGCTGCTTCTCCGCTTTGCCAGTCTCGGGCCAGCATGCTTTGATAAGCACTTTGCCATGTACCGTGTGGCTGACAGGAGGGCAGCACCTGAAAATGTTCGGGGTTTGAATCCAGAAGGGAGGGAAGAGTCTGCCAGCCATGTGCATCTAGTTAAGACTAAGCATGAGCACAAAACAATATTAACTTTCGAGATGAGATGAAAGCCCATGTGTGCTAGCTTTCACACACGAGGGGAGACCCCGCCAACCTCCGCCCCCTCAGCACTGCTTTTAGATGGAAATGATTTTGTTGAATACTAACACAAAAGGAAGATGAATGAAGTGCAGAGCCCTAGCGAAGAGCAATTACATTGCAAGTAGGTTGCATGAAAATGTAGTCTCAAGTGTATGATATCTTGCGAATATTAATTAAGGAAATTATTCTCAGAGCAGCTAGTATTTAAAACAAGATCTAATCTTCTCCGCTGAGTGGGCCTGCCATCCTCTCTCGACATGTTGCACTTCAAAGGGCTTCCGAGTTGGGGCAAATGAGATTATTATTACTTCAATCTAGAGAGGAAACCTATTCTAATCGATCTGAGGGTAAATTCTGGAATTACGCATCGCAGTTGATACATAAAAGAAAAACTATTCCACACCCATACACGTCTGCTTGCTAAAATAATGTTTCTTACCCTTTCTTATCTATTCTGCTCCATCCCCAGAAAAAAAAATTACACACTTCAAATGCAGAACTGGAGAAGGTTAGGGGAGAGCTGAAGGTTTAATTTTATTGAATTGTTCTCTATGGACTTGGGGTCATTAGAAATAATAGTATTACTATCAATAGTATTCTAATAGCTAACACTCATATAGGTTTATGTGTCAGGTACCAAGCGTTTTTCTTATGTTAGTTCATTTAACCCTGATGAGAACCCTGCGAGGTTTTGCATGGATAAACAGACATGGAGGGGTGAAGTCACCAGCCTATGCTCTCACAAGAACTCAGATGTGGGGTCGGAACCCCAGTACCAGTGTCAGATGCTCAGCTGCCATGTTGTATAGCCCCTATGGTTAGATCTGGCACACGAAAAAGGCAATATATGTCTATTCCCATCGGTATAATGGTTTGACAACGTGAACAACTCAGGGTAGGTGGCTAAAGGCAAGATATTAAAACAAACACATAACGAACCAACAGCAAACCTTATGAGACTGGACCAGTAAAATCTAACCATATTCTCAGATTCTTAAGGATGTCCATACGATTTAGCAGATGTGCATTGAAAAAAAAAAAGTGTGGGAGAAGATAACCAATTACCTAATGTTAAAAATCTAGCTGTTGGTGAAATCAAGTGCTGATGCCCTCAGCTCTTTTATTCAACTGTAAACAGATGCTGGGTATGGATGCGCATTGAAGGTTCCAGATGCCGAATGGATACCGTTACAGTCGTAGGGGAAATGCAGATGGTGAATCGAGACAGAAAGCCTGCAGATGTGGGCTGGGCATGGATAAAGGAGCGCATAGCCAGGCGGGGCTGCCCAGAAGGTCTTTAGGCTGCCTGGATCCTTGGCTCCCACATGTCATGGTGAATGTCAGAGGTGAGTATATTCTAACCACTCTTGGATCCACCTGTGGTCCAGAAAAGTCAAGACTGCACCAGGAAGAGAAAGGTGGATGCCGTCTGCCAGCAACAAGCTTGGGCACCTGCCACTTGCCCCTGCACGCAAGCCCAAGAGATTGTTCCCAGTTTCCCCCGTGTCCTGTGCAGGATCTCACCTCCATGCCTTTGTTCATATGCTGTTCCCTCTGTGTTGAATGCCCTTCCCCCCAGTCCTCCCGCCGGTAACCCCCTACACATGAAACTGGGATAGCTCCTTCCTTTTCTGTTCCACTAGTCTTTACCACTTAGCATTTATTATTTATTACTTCTATTTCTATGTCTCTCTCCTCTACTTAACGAGATAATTTGAAAATAAGAAACGTGCCCTTTGCATTTTCATGTTTGCTGGCTCCTGACACAGAGTCAGGTACATTGCATGTACTCAGCCAATAATTGTAGGATGAATGTTTGTCTCAGAGGAATCTGGCAGCCCAAAGATATGCTTTGCTTCGTCTGCGTGCCATTTAAAATATAATAATAAACGTGTTGCCAAGATTTGCGATTTCGGAGATTTCACAGAAAAAAAGTTGGATTTTTGGCTCCTCTTAGAGAGTCAGAAGATCTGGCCCTCACTGGCCTTGAATTCCCACATACAACAATCAGTTGGATTTCCCCATCCCATTGGGCAAAATATTCACTTTTCAGTTTCTTTCAGTATTTTACTCTTCCCTTGGAATTTTTGTCTTATACCATTCTCTCTTTACTCAATTATGAAACCCACTTCACCCTTGTTAACCATATGATTTTGCAGCCCCTGGTCCCCTTAGACCCAGTCAAGAGGTCCCACCTCCACCTTTGATTTTGATTGTGATTCCCAGGATATGAATGAGACGCTGATTTCCCATCATCTTGTTTTGGTCACACCCATGTGTCACTCCCCACAGCCTACTCCTAAAGGGCCAAAGAATTAGGAGAAGGATGCTTCATTTAGTTCATGGGATCGGAGCTGAAGGAAAGATCTGCCTTCTTCTGGCATATCAGCCCTTGGCACTGGTGAAAGGCAGGATACCGGCTTGGGTGGACAAACAAGCCAGCTGGGAATGGCAGTTCCTCTATTTCAGCCAGCAAAAAGCCTTTTCAAAGCCTACTTTGCATAAGACAGTTCCGCTGACCACATTAGAGTCACAGGGGGAGAGTTACCTCTGGAACTTCCTTTCAGCAACAGTAGCACCCTGTTCAAGGGAACCAGAAATGGAATATGATCATTTCAATATATGCTGCCATGAGGCTTCAGACGACCGTACTGGCATGTGCTTTCAACATTGAAAAAATAAATGAAAGCTCTCTGTAAATAATAGGAGCACTGTGTCCTGGAACCCAAAGAATAATAATCCCAGGCCATCACTCATCCAAGCTGAAAACAGTTCCTTCCTTTCTCTTTACTGTGCCTGGGATGACGTGACGCAGACCATCAGCCCAGCAGTGACATGAAACCCAGTACAAAGAAGTGACTGCTCCTATCACTGCAGACATACTGAATAAGACAGGGGACTTTTCCTTCACTAAGGGTAAGAATCCCTTCCGGAGTGTTAGTGTGAAGCACAGATCTGGAAGAAAGGTTATGCTTCATGAGTCCCTGATACCTGGACTCAAGTGGTCCTTCAAATCCTGATCTAGCGGATTCACATGTAAAAGACTATGAACCATTTATTGAGACCTTAGGAATCCAAAAGCCTGCTAAGTCTTCTCCACACCTGGACTCACAACAAACCAAAAAGGTAGGCACCATCCTTATGCCCATTTACAGATGGGGATGCTGCCACTAAGCAGGTTGGACAAGGTCACCAAGCTCATGAGTAGCAGGTAACAAACTGAACCCATGTCTGTCTGTCTGTCTGACTCCAAAGCCCTAACTCTTAACTCTAACTCTGTGTTGCTTCTCCATTCATCATTTATTTCACAAGTATTTATTGAGCACCTACTATGAGCCACAGGCCCTGTTCTAGGTGCTCGGGTTGGGATACAACATTGAAGAAAGAATTCCTGCCTTCAAAGACATTACGCTCTACTGAGTGCAGCTTTGAGGAGTCTGCATCCCATGGTTACGAAGCGTGCTCCTAGGTGGGCCTTATTTCAAAAGTTCCCAGAGCAAATATGTGAATTCTAGGAGAGGTTTGAGCTTAGTTACTGAATGTGTATTTTTAAACTAAATTCAAGGGGCTACACAAGTTCCTGCTGAACTTGAAAACGAGGATGGTTATGTTCTACCAGTTTCCCCTGGAGGGCAAAAAATCCCCCAATTTTAATTCTCTTCTGAACTCAGCCACATGTTGAGATAAGGAGGGTGGGGTTATAAATCAACTCAGCTCCCTTGGGAGAAAAAATTACAGTAATAAGCTTTTAAAATGATGATAATAATAAGCTATATGATTTCAAAGTGGCTTGCCCCCTCCCTCTTTTTTTTTTTGACAACTGAAATTGATTTTGAAAGGAAAGGCTGTGGAGATTTTAGTAGAATACAATCCAGACGTTCTAAATCTAAACCCTCACCAAAGCGACTACAGATCTGGAGTCGCCTGGGCTCCTGTTGGTAATGCCTTACGCTGTGCTCAGCCGCCATGCTGTCCACCACATGTCACTCAACAGGCCGCAGTGCTCAGAGATGAAGGAAATAAAGATGGAACAATATTAAGACTGAAATCAATACAGCTTTCTTTTATATTGCCCAATAGTCTCAATAACTTCAAAGAAGCAGATATGAATATAATGAATAAGCAGAACAAGCACCAAGTGGAAAATAAATCTGGACCTGGTTTTATGAGCACTGCTGGAATGATGGATTTAGAATCGCAGACGTTTGTGGACATATCCAACTGCTTGCTTATTTCCAAATGGGATAGGATTTTGGAGCAATTGGAGTTGCATCAAGCTGGGTGCCCTTTAGGAAAAATATGTTTGCGGAACTACTTGGTACACAATTTAAGAGAGCCCCTTGTATTTTGACGCACTGAGCCGAGTCAGAGTTTCTGTTTGAATGGGTATTAGAAGGAATCCTCCAACCAGCTCTCTGTTTGGGTGCTTTAAAATATGTATATTCTTAGAAAACTGACCAAACTGAATAATAACAATGCTCAGAGGAAAGTCATCCTTCTATTTGGAAAAGAAATAAGAGCTCTCACTAGGAAACGGACTCAAAAGCTATGAGAAAACATGGCCTTGGCTGTGGTCCTAACTCTGGTTCTAACTGTGTGGTCTTCCTTATGGAATTCCCTCAAACACTCTGAACCTTGGTTTCCTCATCAATAATAGTAGTAGCAAGAATACTTCAACTCTATTTATTGAGTGTCCACTATATATTAGACCCTGTGCTAAGGGTGTTCATACACTTAACTCCCTTAACTCTCACAGCAGCCTTATGAGGTAATTCTATAATTCCTTCTGTTTGCAGATGAAGAAACTGATGGTCAGAGAGGAATAATGACTTTTAACTCTATGAAGGCTGGTATTTTAAGTGCATCAGCTGGACTTGATGCTTAATCATATTTTCTTGGGGCTGGCAGTCAGGAGGCCTGGTGTCTAGTTCAGCTCAGAAATGAGTTCATCTATACAACCCTGGCCAAATTGTTTCACTCCGTGTTTCAGTTTCCTTGTCTCTAAAATGATAATACTAATATCTACCCACCTTATCTCCTGGAGTTAGTATATGTGGCATGCAAAAGTCAAAAGAAGAAGGGAAATAGATGGAAAACTGCGGTCATCTATTTAAATGTGGGGAAACCAGAAGCAACTGGGGAAAAAAATGATCCTTACCTATTTCTTATAGCACCAGGAGTAACAAGGACCTGGGTGTGTGGTTCCAATGCTCTGAAATGCTTATTAGCACACTGCGGCCCGTTCAAATGATTCAACAATGAGGATATAGTATACCATGTCTATGTAGCAAAATTAGAAGAGTTCTGGTAATTTCTCATGAATGTAAACTGGGTGGACCCAAAGCAAAGCACCAGGCCTTGAAGTGGCTGATAAAAAGGGAGTAATCAACATTGGCTTTCTACTGGGGTCAAGTTCACTAATTTGGGCCCTATGGTACTGAGCTAATACCTGGTTCCAGTGTCAGCCCTATTTCTAAGGCATCTACCTTCCAAAAACTTCAGCAACATGAAACTAACCAGAAAAGTTTCCAGCTAGCAGTTTCATTACACAACCTACATAGAGAGAAAAAAAAGTTTGTTAGCGTGATCGTCAGAGAATGATACACAGATGTCCTGTCATTTACTTGTTCGGGCCATTCGCGGAAAGAGAACTTGCACCCTTAACTTGTAGTAAGACAAAGGGGCGTACATCTTGATCCAACTGACTATTTCAGTCTTCACATGTCAGGAAGTGAGGGGGGACCTTCAACAAGGGCCATCGAAGGCAGATTGACTGTAATTACCTTGAAACAACCAAGAGGAGAAGGAAAGCAATTTGATTCTAGCGCAGAAACAAGTCGAACGTGCTGACATCATGCTATTTCTCAGGCCTGACCATTGGAAAGGGCCCCCTGGTTTAAGGAGCAGCCTTGTTGGGCTGCGCTTGCTCCTGCGGCATCAGGATAGCGAAATTAAAAACATCAGGTTGGGCCAAATGAAAAACAAACCGCCCAGTCTTTTTTATGTGGTCACAAAATCTGAGGTCTAATCAGTAGCTTTAATTGAAAGGCTCAGCGCGGGGGATCTCGAAGATCTTCTTCCTGCCATTAATTTTAATTTTGCCCTCTCGAGGCTGCATTGACACAGTGAAGGTGATGTGACGGGAAAACATTCATTGTGAATGGTGTGGCCTCGTGGAAGGGGAGTGAAGCTCCTCCCCACTGAATTGCAAAGTCACCGTGGAGCCATGTGCACGGAAGGGGTACAGCAAATGTGTACGGAGGCTCAACCCCAACCTGTTTTTCTCAAGGTCCGCAGACCTTCTACCTCAGCTCGCTGGCCCCGGCACCACCACTCCTTCTGCTGTAAAAGGAAGACTCTGCTTTCTGGTTCCATTCCTTGGACACACTTCAGGAACACCACGTTCATAAACGTCCACATGTGGGGATCGGGGGATGGAAGCTGTGGTTAGGGTAGGGGAAGGAATTGGGAAAGCTTGGGAAGATTGGAAAGTGGGAAGAAAATGAACCAATAGAGCTTAGTGCATCCATGGAGCACTAGCAAGGAATGCCTTTAAAGGGACATGACTTATTCATTTTTCCTCTTTATTTTTGCAATGCCACTGAATGTGCCTACTAAGTGCTAAATTAAACATTTGCAGCCGTGCTAATTGAGGTGTCGCTTTGGTGCACACTCCTTGCTGTTATACAGGATGAGCTTTCTTTTGTGGGGATTAAGACTTTAATGGTGTCTCCTTTATGCTTTCACCAGTTTAAGCCAGAGCAAAACATAATTATAGCAAAGGCTGTTAAGGGATTAGGTGGTTGCTTTCGCTGCCTTACTGTGTGCCTGTCTTTCTCCCATGTAGCTTTGTGCTGGCTCCTATCATCTTCTAATTATCTGTTCCTCTTTTGCTTGACTGCTTTAGAAGTTATAAGGGTATTATCTGAATCCAAATTAAATTTCTTTTTTTTTTTTTAAGAAATGGTAAAAAAAAAAAAAAAGAGAGAGAGAGAGAAAACAGTGTGTGTTAGGAGTGGCACACTTCCCTACTCCAGATTGATCAAACAAAACATATAAAAACATCTATGGTTCTCCGTATCTATGAAGTCAAATAAATCCCAAATCAGACCTCACTCTGCCTTGGATGTGGTGGACATACTCTCCCTCTTCTCTATCTCAACATTTCCACCTGGAAAAATGAAATAATCATACTTACTAATCTCAGCGTGGCAATTGGTGGATTTAACAGTGCCCTGAAAATGAGACTCCTTTGTTTAATGAAGCATTTCATTCAAAGATTCATCTGGCTAATAAACACCCCGTTTTTCACTTGTGTTTGAAGCTCGCCCTTTATTCTTTCGCGTGTGGTTTGAACCAGTTTTCCGCGAGCTGCGGCCGCTCCTGAGGACGGCTGTGAATGGTGCGTATTCGGAAGGGAAGAGCTCATGAATTCAGATCATCCTTAATGCTGAAATGAGCTGTAATGAAGCCCCAAGATCAAAGTGCTTGAGCAGCAACCGCACATGAATGGGCCGCAGCGCTTGGGTCTGGGCTGCTGGAGAAAAGGATTAGGACACTTCGCTTAAGTAAGCCAGAAAGGTTTCGACAGGCTCGTCAACTCTGCATTTATTGTTTATGGGATTCGTGGGCGAAGGACACTTGTGACAGATACCTAAATGGTCTCCATCAGAGAAAATGGTGTTAAACATTTTCCACAAGGGGAAGAAAAGGCTTTCAATTACTAGCAGGAAGAACAGAGGCGAGACGCTTCTTATAAGATTCACAGGAGGAGGCAGAAGGGGGCCAAGGAAAGAGCACAGGCTCGGAAAGAGGGGAAGAAAGAGGAAGGAGGGAGGAGGGAGGAGGGGCAAGCACCCCCAAATACCACTTTCCCTGTACCCTCGAGAATAAGCATACATCCTCCTTCCAGTGCCAAGCAAATCCCTCCTTTCTTAAATACTGAACATGAAGCAAGACAGAACCCCTGAATTGCAGCCAGGGACCCTCCCTGCCATGCTTTATAGCAGTCAGATGCGGGGGCAATGGAAAGCAGATGCAGTGGCATAAGTGCTCCAACATTTCACTCTCCTCCTTGAAAAGATGTCAAGGATTATTTGTGTTACGTCTCTGGAAGAAGCAGAGACACTCTCTTGAAGGATGAATGAAAGACGAGTACAAAGAGTTAATTTGAAAGCAATCAGGCCCTATGTTCGTCTACTGCTTCAGAAATCCTTCTGTTTTAATGATGAATTTATTTTCAAAGCAGCGCCGATCCTTCTGAGGGGAATTCCACCTCTCACAGCTGCACAATCTGCCCTGCAGTGTTGAGCTTCCTCGCCCACCTGCTCTTTGTAAAATAGCGTGGACTTCCCAGAGCTGAGAATGTGCCAGGCTGCTAGAGCTCGCTGAAGAGCCGTCTCCAGCCTCCAGCCACCTAAGTGGCAGTGAATTCACACACCACAACCCCCTACAAAACGGGCAAAGCAGCTCAGCGGAGCCACAAGGACCACACGGCAAACCTCATGCTCCCTCTCGCCTTGCAAAGGAACCTATTGAATTTTCTATGGGTTGATCTGTTAACCCAACTTGGCTTCCCCCGTGGCCCCTGTTCAAAAGCAATAGTCATTGAAAATATTATTTGCAAATATTTTTTAAGACACCACACTTGAAAAATCCTAAACAAGATACCTATTTCATGTTCCAAGTATAGCTCCCGAGGAAAAAAAAAAAATAGAGGATTTGTTCTCTGTTAACTCGGATTGCTTTGAGGTGTTTGCTTTGAAATAGCACCTCGCCATGACTTTAAAAGCTCCAGCCATCTAATAGTTTTTCTCTCCCTTTTTGAGCTTTTTTTTTTCATAGTTATTCAAAGACATGGTATTGTAATGTTCTGAAATTTAAATATGGTTGCTATGCATTTGTTTATCAACAAAGAATTTCTAGATCAATGCGAAAGTACATTTAATAGGGCAAAATGCTGTCCTTTGTGCCTTTGAGGGCAACCATGGTTCTATTAAGTAGGATTATGAGATTTGACCCTGGGCATTCTAAATGCACCCTGTTCACCTCAGTGAAAAGATTTCTCCTTCTAGCTCATTGAGTCATCTGAGGTTCACTATTACTTGTCCACTCCCAGGGTTATGGCAAACATAGTAAAAGGGAAGCAATGTACCAAATTACCTATTTTATAATGGTGATTCATTGGGAAAATGCACAATTTATTCTAAACTAACCTTAACGAAATATATATGGCATAACCTTTATTCTCTTTTTTCTTCCAAGCAATGCCTAATTTTTTCACATCTTCATACTTTCCTCAAAGTGTACCAAGAATCTCAAAATAAAATGATGAATAACTTGTATGTATAAGTGTCACGTGGTGATGGAAATAGTCATTGTAATGCTGCACTAAAGAAAAGACGATGGAATTTTATTGAGCCTCAATGCATAAGGTTTGACATTATCATGCATCACACTTCAAGTGCTTTCTTTCTGCAAGTCTTTGTCAAGACTGTGAATAAGCCAAAGATCACAGTTTACACCATGGCATCATATAATTTAGAAATCTATAAAATGCAGTTCATGAGTGTTACTCGACAAGCATTTTAAAGGTTGTCAGGGATCCAGCATGCCTCGGTGACGCACACAACTTATACCTGTTGAATAGAAAGAACTGGCATACCCCCACATACTTCTGAGGAACTGAATTTTCAAGACGCTGACCTTAGCTCTTATCCCAACTTCCAGTCTTAGCATCATGGTGGATTCACCAGTGGCCGTCCTTAACAGGTGCAGGCTGCAGGACCAGCAAACTCTCTGCAGATCACAACTTGTTGCAGAGAAAATGATCCCATAAGAGGGGATTTTCAGTGTACCCCTGTTGGCAGCAGTAGCACATGGCAGCGGAGCTCTTCCCACACTCCTCGTCTCCCTTTCACCATGCCCGGGGAGAACCAGCCTGTTTGAAACTTGAATTTAATGCACAATACCATCACCTTGATCAATTATTTTAGCTGGATTTATCTAAGTTTTAAAATATTCTCTTTCCGATAAAGGAAATTTAATTGTTCCCTACAGAAAACCTAAAGCAGAAACAAAGAAACTTATAAATTCTCATAGTAATCCTGCAGGCTTCACCTAATTTTCTGTCTCATACTCAAAATACATTTGTCGGTGGGATAATAAACAAACCGTTTCTCTGACCCTGATGCAATTTCTTCCCCGTGAACCTTAGGCTAGGAAATGGTTCTGGAAAGATCAGAACAACAATTTGGAGTTTTGCCCCACCTCATATTTTAAGAATCTCAAAGTTATGCTATGAATGTTTTTAAAGCCCTGCTTATGAGAGTTTGACTAGACTGGGTTATTCACTGTGGTAACCTCAAAGCTGAGCCCAGTGTATGGCACATGGTGGGTCAAAATGGTTTTGTAATACTTCCCAATAGCCATTGCACCTCTCCTCCATTGGGCAGCACTGTGCAGTTTGCTTGTCTGCCCCTCCTCCATCTGCACGGGTGGATCTCAAATAGCCTGGGCCAATCACTATAATCTCAATTTCTTATCCATGGTGATAGGTTTAGGGAAAGCAAATGACTTAAGTTGTTCCAACGAAGTGAAGCTCAAGAATTTTGTTGAACAGGGGGAGCTCTTTCTCACTCTGGGCAGATTGATGTACAGATATGAACCTCAAAGTAAGACTGTCATTTTGCTCCTAAGGGAAAAAAAAATCAGCCTTAGAATAAATATAGTACCCACAGGAGAGCCAAACCTGAGGGGAATGTAAAGGGACAGAGCCCTGACCAGACCATTCCTGAAGACTAAGAACCCTGGACTTTTTTAAGTTATGTAATACAACAAACTATGTTCACTGTTTAAGCCACCTTGAGCTCAGTTTTCAGTTACTTGGATTGCTTTCTTTCAAATTAACACAGAATTCTTCAATAAATGTTCACCGATTGATTGCATGGTTGTATATGCTGTAATTTAGTCCATATGATAATATAGCGTTATGTACAACATTTCTATTACTAAGGTTTCTGCAGCATGGTCTGGAAGTGAATTTGAAAATTGTGAAGTATTGACTCTTTCATCCATGGTGACAGGTCATTGCCTAGTAAGGAAATGGACAGAAAGATATTATGCTTCTAAAAGATTTCTTGACACTTCCACGTACATGAACAATGATACATGTAATTGTTACGTAGATGTAAAGTGAGGTACCCAGTTTAAAATTGTTAAGGCAAAATATTTTAAAGAAATCATCCAATGGTTCTCCATGAGGAAGACAAAAACATCTGAAAAATAGATTTGATCTGGACCATCCTTCTTCTCAATCAGCCTTCCAGTGACTGATGGCTCACAGCGGTGAGGCAGCTGGCCAGGTACAGACTGGGTCTGCACCTTCTAATAGCCACCTGGATCGATGCAAAGCTGACTGGTCCTCCAGCAGATCCTGGAATGTGAGCTCCAGGAGAGCAGGAACTTGACTTACTTCACTGTGTCCCCAGTGCCTAGTCTGGAAAACATGGTACTTACCTGTTTACGTCCTGTTCATGACACATGATAGGCTCTCAATAATATTTCTTGAATAAATAAATGATAACAATTTATGACTTGGAACTCATATGCTTAGTCATATTCTGAGATTCATATAAGAGATTGGAGGAAGCAAAAGGCATAATTTAGCTAATTTGGGTTTTCCCCCCAAGCTGCTCTTGGACCAGTTAGACACCCATCAGATTCCTACATCCATCTAAGCTCTCTTTTGGATAAGCCCACAGTCCCTGAAGGCATTTTCTCAAGAGAAACCTGCAGAATCTGCCTTTCAGGGGAGGAGAATCAGGTAAGTCTCCAGCCTAAGGAAGAACATATGAACGATCTTTGCTTGTTGTGAGATCTTGGGAAAGTCTCTTTACCTCTCTGGGTGATTTCCTCATCTTTAAAATGAGAGCGTTGGACTAGATGAGTAGCTTTTTGAGCTGGGTTTTATAGAGCCCAGGGTATTTTATAGAGCAAAAGAAGAAAGAGACAAAGCCAAACAGCTGAGGCTGGAAGTCCTCGGCTCACGCATAAACAAACGAGAGTTTGGAAGCTGATTGTCTAGAACTAAATCACAGTCCTGCCATTTACCAGCTGTGGGATCTTGGGCAAGTTATCCAACTTTCTGTTCTTCAGTTTCTTCACCTGAAAGAGAGATGGCAATAACACCTGCTTTATAGGGTGCTGTGAGGATTAAATCAATTCGTACATATAAAGCCTGCTATAATATAAGTGCTATACAAATGTTAGCTATTGTGATGTTTTATATATTGGAGTTTCCCATAATATTTGCATTCGGAAGGTACAAAGGACTTGTACTGCCAACAAAACAAACAGATTTCCATTTTTGGGGTCTTTAATTAGGATGTAATAGGTAACAATAATTACAAAAGGTCTGCTAGAGTGATATTAACCTCTCTAACCACTGTCCATTAGCACCACAGCTCCCCGCCGCCAGCCAGCCAGACCCTCTCCAGTGTGTTTAACTCGGCACAATGGGCTGCTGCCACTCTTGTGAGTTCGCTTTATCTTCTGAAGATTATGCTGCAGTTCTATTCAAATGGCCTCTGCATGGCTGGGTGTCTGATGCCTGGCGCGAGACAGAGAAGGGCTCCGTGCCTAATCACCTACATTCCTGTGACCACTGAAGGAAAAGATAAATTTCCTTAACCGTCAACATGTCAGGGAAGGCATTTTCTTAACAGAAAATGGTGAATATATGAAAAGATAGAAACCTCAGGCAGTTAAAAATTTGCAAGGAAGGAGTGTCTGGCAGTTCCAGGGCTTTAAAATTCCTTTTCCGAAGATACTGTATGAATCTAAATAAAACCTGAATGATTATGCTAATTATTCACACTAATAACCTTGCTTGGAAACTTCTTTATCAGTGGTTTCACTTTCAGAATGTCGTAATGACTGCAAGGCATCTCCTTCCTTCCCTTACCTGGAGATGAGGTTTTAAAGCCATTTCCCCAATCTCCAGAATTGAGATTGAGGTACAATCTAACACTGGACCCACCCAATCCAAACCCACCTTGGCCTGAATTTTCTAGTCCTGATTTTCTAGTTTGCTTCCCAAATACCGAGCTATCGCCTTTAACATTTGACCTGTATTTTACATTTCTGTTAACGTTTGCTCTGCTTCTCCCTTTTTTCCCCTCTCTCATTTTGTTCCTTTCTCCCTCCTTTTCACCCTTCTTCTCTTGTTCACTCTCCGGGAGTTCATTCAGCTTAAAGAAAAAAAAAATGCTTCTGCCTATTCCTCACGACTGAGGTTGGACAGGGGCATCTCTGTTCTAGAAATATGCTAAGATTAATCCAATTTGCGAGGACATGAAGAAGCTGTAAATATTTATGAGCAACAGGGAAGAAACTGACCCAAGCACACAAAGTACAAGAACTAGGTGGAGGAATGGTCAAGCATCAGTGGCCCCAGGTATCACTCCCTGGGTGCCAGGTGCAATTAGCCACTGGTACCTCCTTTTAGGGGTGAGTGGTGGGGAAGAAAAGGAGGTGGAAAGTCTGCCCTGGGCATTACGAGTAGTAGAAGTATTCTCTCTCCCTTTCCTCTACCCCCAGCCTATTTCTAACTACTCAGTTGGCAATCTCAGGGACCAAGTGAGTAATCAGAAACTTCCCACACCTCCAATTGCCTATGCCTACTTCAGATGGTTGTATACACAAACTTCAGATGGTTGTATACACAAACTATACACAAGCTTCTGCTGGGAAAGGAGAAACAGACTCAAAGATGCTCACTCCTGTCTTCCCCACACCTTTCTTTAAATCTGTTAAAAAATACCAGGGGATCCACAGCTTTTTCCACATTTGTATTCAAACACATTGAATAGCTATTTTGAGGTTCGTGTTCAACAGTGGAAATGTCAAAATCCAAAGGAGAGTTCCTGGAATGATCATCTTGTTTGTTCCAATATAGACAATAATTTAGAAACAAATGCATTTGTTTGTTACTGGATAATTTATTACTAGAAACTTATTATTGCAGAGTTTATTCAACCAATAACCCCCAGCCCCTTCTTGCATTCTGCCAGGAATGAGGAGCTCATTACCACCAAAGGCAGCTCAATCATCTTTGGCCATTTTGGTTCATTTAGAAACATTTAAAAAAACAAATGAATACCCGCTTCCCAGTGCTTGTCTGTTGGTCTTTTTTTTTTTCCTTAGGGTCTGGCACAAGTCACTACATATTACTACTCTGTAGTCTACATTTTCTCTTTTTGCTTTTTTTGTTTTGTTTCTGTGGGTCTGATCAGGGTCCTAAGTCTCTTCTTCTTTGGAATAATTCTCCAGTGTGGAAGTTGTAGAGGGAGGCAGGGCATGCGTCTCACTGGGGCAGCCAAAGAGGGCTTGGCAGTCTATGCAGCCGAACGGAAGCTCCGAGTCGGACACTGCATATAGTGGGGAGTGACGCAGAGGAACAGAAACAGCCCAAGATTATTTATGGCGGTAGAGAAGAGCCCAGCGGCAGTGACCACAACTGAACAGCAGAGATGGTGCCAGAGGTGGCCCCCTGGCTGGATGGTTCCTGTGGTACAGCCACAGTTCTAGCTTCTGTTGCTTGCCTCCCATGGCTCTGGTGTATTTTCCCTGCCAGTTTTCCCAGGCTTCTGAAGAGCTTGCAAATCACCCAATAACCTTCCAACAAATTCCTTTTTTTTGTTATTGGCTAAGTTTGCCAGAGTCAGTTTCTGCTGTTTGCAACTATAAGCCCTGACTCATACTCTTTCTTTCAAATATCTATAGATAGTTAATATGCACTCTTGCCTTTTTTTTTTTATATTTTTAGGATAAACCTTATCAGTTCCTCCAATACTTTTCCAGATGGTTCCATTTCCCATCTTCTCACCATCTCATTGCTCATGTATCGAGATGCACAGTTGCTTCTGCACATTTGAACAGGGCAGGACTGTATGTTCTCTCTTTCGAGATCTTGATATACTAATGTTACCTGGGATTTATAGTCACATCACACCGTTGATTTATACTGAACCAAAAAATCCACAATTCTTTTTCCACATCTTATAATAAAACCGTATTTCCCTCATCCCATATTTATATGAGTGTGCATGTTTTCATTTGGAAGTCCTAGGTCATTTTTAGGCCCAGAATTGCTTTGTCTTGGGGAACCCAAATTCCCAAGTAATTAGGGAATTTTATGCCATTTTTCTCCTATGATGAGTCTGACTTCACACCACATTTTCTCAGGGATGAATTTCTGGCCAGCCTTGGGCCTCCAGCCAATCCTTCAGAGGCCTGACCATCTTGCCCTGAACCTCCCACTCTCCAGCACTGACTCTCCAAATGACTTAGCCAACCATCCCTAGCGAAAACCACTTGCCTTCAGGGGCCCGCAATGATTCACTTATTCAGTCCCTGCTTAAAATACACACACTGGATGTCAGAGTTATAAGATGATTGGGTGGCTTTGGGACCGTATTACCCATTTTTTTCTCTTAGACTGATCTTCTAGTTCAGTCTGACCTTCAGATTTGTGTCTCAAATAACTAAGCCCACATTTCAGTGCCTTTTCTTAACTGGGTTTTGGACACAGGACAGGGATAGGGGAAGAGAGGGTTTAAGATGTGCCAGGCAGGGTGCTGACACCTTCTAAGTTTTATCTAATTTAATTCACTATGAGAGATATGATTATCTCAATTTTAAAGTTAAGCAGCTATGTCTCAGAAAGGATAAGCAACGTCTATTAAGTGGTGAATTTAGAATTCAAATCCAGATTTCTCCCCGTCTAAACTCTCATGTCCCATTTCTGACATAACCCATGGAACTGAAGTGCATGAGCAGAGAGATTTAGAGTGGAGAGCAACTGAAGCAAGACATGTTCCCTTCACGCATTCACTTCACCATGTAAATAAAGAGTATGAGGGGCTCCAAGGAAAAAATCTTATGGTTTCCTCCATCCCTTATTCTGAAAATGGGGTCAAGATGTTCAGACAATAATCCATCATGGGTTACCCTAATCCTCAAGGTGCTTTTTAAATATGAAGGGTAGTTTCATCGAAACTGTGATGCACTTTGTGGAGCGAGAGCCCCTGCCAGTCCCCATACGGCCCAGAACTTTGTGAGAGGACAGGATCCCTCTGATGACTAAAAAATGCTAAACTAGGAACTGACCCGACTCTGTTCTTGGCCTTCTATAGTGGCTTAAGCTAAAAAGCAGAGAAACCTGGGACCCACTTAGCTGAGCCAGAGACTCCCCTCCAAGAGCACAGAGTCACTCATAAACACCCAGAGTCTGAAAACTTAATTTGGGTCAGTAGCCTGAATCATTTCTCCAACCAACCCTTTTCTATAGGTGCTTACAAATAGAAAAATTGTCCAGCTTGAATTTCATTTCCTTTTATCGATTCTGCAGGGGCTGGGGGTGGGGGCAAAGAATAAAGGTCTGGGTCATTTACGAACTGTAAAAGTGGTCTCTAATGAAAGCTGATGGTATCGTGTTGGAGGCGAGGCAATGCCAACAGCGCTGGCTTATATCTGTTTTTAAGCCTCCGATCCTGCAACCACAATTGCTACCACTTTGGTGGCAGAAGGAAGATGTTTATCCTTCACAAAGGCTGTGAGCTTTCCAACACTTTGTGTAATCTCCCAGGCCACCAAGGGGCCAGCCACATGGTGTCTGCAGATGCTGAGAGAGGCGGACAATTCTCCTACTGGGAATTTCTCTACTGTCCCTCCAGTGTGAATAACAGGACTTTTCCCTTCCTTCCAGCGGCAGAGAACCTGAGGCTCCATTACTGACTGCCAACTTACCACCCAGGCCTGACAGCAATTTGTAACTCAGTTTATACAAGCTCGCTTACTGTCTACATTTTTGTTTGTAAAATGAGCAATTTGCTCTTGGTTCCTTAGCTCCTCTGTGAAGGCAGCCGCAAGGGTGGCTCACTAAGCGGGGGACAGCTGGTCAGTGAAAGCAAAATTCGGATCATCAAGCACATCGCCAGCGCTTTGCCCCAGCCTGGATCCTGTAAATAGTTTTGTTACACAGAGTTGCTCTCCAGAAGGCAAGCGCCAGTTCTCCCTGTGTGGTATTTGCAGCAACAGACAAATCAAGCCAAAGGAAGAAGCTTTTGATGAGATGTTTGGGAGGTCTGGGCAAATGCACTGTCCTTCTGGGCAGCCACTTTCTTTTGAAAGAATGTCTTTCCATTTGAGATAGGAGGCGTGGGAGCGAGGAAAAAGAGGTGGCAAAAATTTGTCCAAGCTTGCACTCCAGGGGTGAAACAAACCAAAGCGGTTGTGAGGTGATAAAGGCGTGGTGAGGAAATAAAAAACCACAGCCAATGCTTATTGCCTCAACGGCTGCAACATTATCTCACCACTGCCTCAGAGCATATGTTCAACAGTAGTGTGAAGATCTGGGGTCTCAACTGGGCTCTGAATACAGAGGGGAAAAGGTGAGAAACAGTGCAAGAGCAGGAGCCCATGCTGACAAACCAGCCAGAAATTCTGAGAACTATCTTATCCTCCCACCTCCCACCCACCACCATCACCACCCTTTCTACCATATGCAAAATATTTTGTCATCAAGAACCAGAAAGCGTGGCAGTCCCAGCTACCTGTGCTCCATATTTGCAAAGAGAAGGGAGGAGATAATAATTAGCTGATCTTTCTCCTTTCCCACTACGTCCCCACCCCACCCCCATCAAGGGGAGAAGGTGCAGATTCAGACTCTTATCAAGCAGTCAAAAGATTTCATGGGAACACCACACTTTGTTCCATTCTGGCTTCTCTCACAAGGGGTGGGGTAGGGGGCGGCACATCTTCAAACGCCTGCTGGCTTAATGGTGACAGCTGCATGCAACAGGCTTGCTTATGGATTGCCTGGTGCAGTGAGAGATAACTGCAGGGTAGGACTTCAAAGGCAGATCCACTGCAGCCATTCCTGGGGCTGCTCCTTACAGTTGGCGGCTCCTGGCATGCAACAAGTGAGCCAAGAGAAATGAAGATATTAGAACTTTCCCATATGCAATATAAATTATGAGGCAAGGAGGCAAGAATTAACCTGGAGAGGTGTTTTTGGGGCTTTTTGTGTAGTTTGGAATGATATTTGTCTTAGGTAGGTAGTGAAGAGAATCAGCTCATTGTAGCATGTTAGTAAACCAAGACTCTTATTTATATAACAGTTTATACATTGCATTTTAAGACCGGGAAATAGCTAAGACTGTTTTTGGTTTTACGTTTTTTGTGTGTGTGTTTCTCTGTTGTCACCTAAATTATCTGCCTTTGCCATCTTTGCAGAAATCATGTATTAAAAGTTGGCTCCATGTTAAAATGTCTGGTGGCCTTTGATCTAAGACTAAGGAGCCGTTATGGGAGAAACTGTCACACAGAAGATTCAAGAGAAGACTTGAAATCGTCAGTTCCTTGCAATGGGTAGAACAGATGGCTGTTTAAGGAACCACATTAAAGAGTCACCATGAAAGGTAGTTATTTCCTGTCTTCTCCATCTGGCTGGTCCTAACGAAATGCACCTCAAAGAACAGACTCACTGTGACATAGTGTGGACATATGTAACTACGGATGCGTTTGGTGAGGCTATTCATTTTGGTAAATTGCCTCCTTCTGCCACCCACCACCCAATTCAGCCCCCATTCCTTCTCTCTGCCTGTCAAAATCCCACTTGAACAGGGACACATTAACATAACTTCTCAAACCTTGATTTTCTCATCTGTGAAATGGCAATGAAAATGCATTAAACTAAAGGTAATATCTTGCTTTGCTTCATTAGATAGAATTGATTCTTCAACTTGAGAAGGAGCTTAATGAATAAATAAGTTAAGGTATATTTATGTGGTAAGATGAAATATAATCAAAAATGTCCTCAGACCTTGGGAAAATATTACAGTGTAATTGTTAAGTGAAAAAAAAGCAACTGTTTTGAGGGACAAATGAGATAATTCATGAAAAATTATTAATATGGTGCCTGGCATATGTTCCAGCACTTAAAATATACGTCATTTTTATCGTTACCTCTCCTTCGGGTCCCAGATAGTTGGGTATCGTGCCCCGCAAAAAGAATGTTCAGGTCCCAACCGCTGGTCCTGTGGCTGTGAGCCCATTTGTGCATAGGACCTTTGAAGATGTTGTTAGCTAAGGTGCACCCAAGTTGAATGAGGGTGGGTCTTAATCCAATATGACTGAAGGCCTTACAAGTAAAGGAAATTGGACAAGGATGCAGAAGCCAAGGTGAGCAACCAGAAGCTGGAAGTCAATGGAACCCAGAAGAGAAAGGAGAAGATGCTGCCATGTGCATTGTCACATGTCAGATAAGCCAAGGAACCCCAAAATTGCCATCCAGCCAGAGGATACTGAGCCTGGGAGGAAGCCTTTGAAATCATGAGCTAAAAAATTCCTGTGGTCATGCCAACCCATTGTATGAGATTTGTTTTAGTAGTTGGAAAACTACTAAACTCATCAAATATCATCTCCTTTACGAAGTCTTCTCTGGTCATCCAGCCCAGAGGTAATCTCTCTCCTTAGCTGCCCAGCATTCCATATAGTCACCCTGCTTTTGGCACTTATTACTCTATAACTTGCATTGTGCTAATTTACACCATGTTTCATCACTCCTTATAATAAATATCCCCGCTTCTTGTTTTGCTTCAGTTGGAATGTGTTGGTTCTGCAACCAGAAAAGGAGCAAACTAATAAATTAGTTATGATGTATTCATATGATGGGTTATAACATAACCAAAAATGTCTTAAGTCATGAGGAAAATGTTAAATTGAAATTGCTAAGTGGAAAAAGCAACATAGAATACTGCTAATAAAAAACATTTACACACTGTGAAACAGGACCAAAATAGATGCCTGTATATAATACACACAATTATATAGAAAAAACGCTGCCAGGAAATATGCCAAAATGATAGCGATGGTTAGTAACTTGGGCAGGGGGTTATAGCTGTTTTATTATTGCTTTGCTTTACAAATTGTTTAATTTTTCACATTTTCTACTAATCAGAAAAACAAAAAGTAGTTTTGTTTTGTTTCTTTTCGTATTAAAAAGCAAATTGTGAGCTATGAATAGGGGGTGGGAAAAAAAAAAAAAAGCAAGGACAGGGAGAACTTTGTGAATTACCAAAGACGTCTGTTCTTTCTACAAGCATTTTTAGAACAACTGCTGTGAGTATAAGGTTTTTTAAAATATTGGAAGGGGCGGGCCATGGTGGCTCAGCAGGCAAGAATGCTCGCCTGCCATGCCAGAGGACCCAGGTTCGATTCCCGGTGCCTGTCCATGTAAAATAAAATAAAATAAAATAAAAAATAAAAAAAAATATTGGAAGAAACAAATAAATTTGAGATTAGTCCTGACCTCAAGTAAACTGATATTTAGTTGGAGAGAAGAGATGTACAAATGGGGATAATAACACAGATTAGTAGAATAAAAAGAGACACAATGAGAGGCTTAGACAGCAAGGGCTACCTGTGGGGGTTCTGATGTGTCCACTTTACCAAGGAATGACTTCCCAAAGAGACAGTCCCAAGGGAGGACAAGCTCTGTGGCTAGACAAATTGTGTCGCAAGATTGATCCTTATATAATTTAAAATGCCAGAATGGAATGAATAAATTAAATTCATAAATTTAAATTTGTATTTAAACTTTTTTATTTCACATCTTTTTCTGACTCATTTTTTTCTACAGAGTTGTTGGCAAATAGCAAAATAGCTTAAGTTTGAACTCCATCCGGTTTTGGTTAATCTACTGATACTCAGTGGAATGACCAGGCAAGAAGCAGAAGGAGAAAAGAGCAGGCCTGGGGCAAAAAGGAGACCCTGCTCCACCAGAAGGGTAAGACAATTCAAGCTCCCTCCTCAAAAGCTCTGACCAGCCAGTAAGAACTGGCAAAAATGTCCCTCTCAAAGTTCAAGAAAATAGTTAAATGACTACAGTAAGAGTGCCAAATGAAGAAAAAGGCTATGTAAAAATTGGTGCCGTGGCTGACTCCTCTCCCATCTCCTCACTGGTGGGGAGCCAGCACATGTCCCAGTGTGGATCCCTGGTCCCAGTTCCAGAGGGAACAAAGCCAACCTCAGGCATATACAGGGAGCATGTATGTCTGGCCCGATCTGGCTAGTGGTGTCCTGAAAGACTTGCCATCTCAGAACTTGTCCTGCAAGGAGAAGGCAGTTCTCAGAGCTCTCCAACAGAATGCTGTGGGAGAGTAGTTAAGCCATGCTGCCAGGAGCAAGGGATTGTACTTTTGGTTTATAACTGTACTTTTTACTTCCTACAGGAACTTTCCTATTTCCTAAGGAAAGGGGTGCATTCTTATCTGTGTAAATGGGGGAATTCTTAGGACCATCCTCACATGCCCAAGACAAGACACGTGCACAGAAAGGATCAGAAAGGCCCATAAACTTTTGCCTGGAGTTATTCACTAAGACCACTTGCACAAGTCAATCTTCAAAGATTGGGAAAGGAGTCTTCTTTTTTCACTTCTTTTTTGTTGTTGTTGTTGTTAGTTCGTGGCATTCAAGGAAAGCTCTGCTATAACACTAGCTAGATAAAAGCTCAAGGAATAGACACTTCTGAGTCTAAATACCAGCAATAACACATTAAAATATCAAAATGTTTAAGTGTCAATAGAAGGCTTTGAAACATACAAAGAAACAGGAACCAATTGTCCAGGCAAGGAGAAGATCAAATCATTAGAAACCATCAATGAGGAGGACCAGACCTGGGACATACAAGACAAATACTTTTTTTTTAAATGTTCTGAAATATGTTCAAAGAGCTAAAGGAAAACATGGATAGAGAATTAATGAAAATTAGGGGTGGGCCACGGTGGCTCAGCAGGCAAGAATGCTTGCCTGCCATGCCAGAGGACCCGGGTTCGATTCCCGGTGCCTACCCATGTAAAAAAAAAAAGAAAAAAAAATTTTAAAAAAAAGGAAGTTAGGAAAACAGTAAATGAACACAAAGATAATATTAATATCAAGACAGAAATTCTGAAAAAGAACCAAATGGATCTGAAGATCATAATAACAAAACTTTTTACTTTCCTAGAGGATTCAACAGCAGATTAGAACTGACAGAAGAAAGAATCAGAGAATTGACGATAAGACCATTGAAATCATTCAGTGTGAGGAGCAGAAAGGAGAGGGAATGAAAAAAAGTAAACAGAGCCCGAAGAATCTCTGGGAATCATCATGTGCACCAATGCATGCATTGTGGGAGTCCCAGGGGAGAAGAAAGAGCAAAAGGGGCAGAGAGAATAAGAAAAGAAATAATGAATGAAAATTTCCCAAATTTAACAAGGGAAACAAATATACACATCTAAGATACTCAAATGACTGTAAACAGGAGAAACCCAAATAGATCCATGCCACAGCATGTTATAATCAAACTGCCAAGCACCAAAGATGGAATTCTGAGCTGAAAAAGAAGCAGTTAAGTCACATGCAAGGGAGCCTCAGTAAGATTAAGTTCTGATTTCTTATCAGAAATCATGAAGGTAAAAAGGCAATGGGATGACATATTTAAAGTGCTGAAAGCAAAAAACTGTCAACCAAGAACTCTGTATCTGGCAAATCTGTTTTTTGAAAATGAGGGAGAGATTAAGGCATTTCCAGATCAACAAAAGCTAGGGGAGTTTGTCGCCACTATACTGGTCTACAAGAGATGCCAAAGAGAGTTCTGCAGGTTGACAGAAAAGGATGGTAAACAATAGATCAAAGCCACATGAGGAAATAAACATGTCCAGTAAGGGTCATGCCATGGGTAAATATAAATGCCTGTACTATTATATTTTGGGTTTGCAATTTCACTTTTTACTCCCTAAAGGATCTAAGAGACAAATGCATAAAATGCAATGAAAAACGAGCGGTTTTGGACTTGTAATATAAGAATATATAATTTGTGACAAGAACTACGTAAAGGTTGGGGGAGGGAGGGATAGGAGCATAACTTGTGTACACTGTTAAACTTAAGTTAGTGTCAAAGCAAATAGGTTGTTATGTATTTAGGATGTTAAAATTAAGCCCATGTAACCTCCAAGAAAGTACCAGAGAATGTGCAAGCTCATAGGGACTGAAATTAGAGTACAGGTTGCCAGGGCCAGTGGGCAGGGGGAATGGGGTATCAATGCATAATGGACATAGGGTTTCTGTTTGAGGAGATGGAAATTTTTACTAACGAAAGGTGGTGAATGTGATTTATCCCACTGAATGGTGTGCTTGAGAGCAGTTAAGAGGCAAAGTTTAGATTGTATATGTGATCATATAATTTAAAAAAACAAAAGGAAAGGAAGAAAACTAAAGAGATGATGACAAATAAAAATGCACAATCTTGGATGAGATTTAGCAAGGGAGGCGAAAAGGCTCAAAGGGACGTTATTGGAACATATGGAAAAAACTGAAATATTGACTCTATGCTTTATATTAAGGTCACATCTCTTGAACTTGATAACTGGTGGTTATAGAAGTGAATATCCTTTTTCTTAGGAAATGTACATGGCAGTACTAAGTGTTTAAGGAGTGTGATGTGCCTGCAGTCAAGACTTCAGAAAAGGATTGAGAGAGAGAGAGAACAATACGGTAAAATGTTAAAATTGATCTGGGTCTTTGGGGAGGTGGCTAGGAGTAGGTTGGAAATCTCTGAATAGGGTTTGTATCATTTTTGTAACTGTCCTATATGTCTGAAAGTAGCTCAAAACAAAAAGTTAAGAAAAACCTCAATGAGACCTTTTCTCCACGGACCATTAAATTACAAAATTTGATTTTTTTAATGCTAAAATATATTCAATTCCAGATGAATTTTATGGAAACTAAAGTCTTCCTGCATTTCTTCTGAACAGGAAGTTTTGTCTGATTTTATCAAAGCTAATGTAAGTAATTCAATCTTTCATCTTGTTCTGGTCAGACATTTTGATAGTCTCTGTAAACCATCTTGGGAGAATTTGGTGCCAAGACATCCAAAAGCTTCATCTAGGATTGCAAAAAAAGCACAACAGCCTTATTTGTGGAAAATTTTATGTGTTCAAATTCCCTATTCTCCATTCAAAGGTCTCTATTTCATTAGCTAATGAAAAGGCAACAGCTTCAATTGATGGGAAAACCAAAATCTGGGTCTCCCTTTGTAACACATGAGAAAAGAAGAGGAGTGGTATTCCAGCGGCTCTTTAAAAGAGAAGAAAGCATGAGGATCAATGGTGTAAGAGGTGTTAAATAGAAGCAGAACAGACATGCAGATTGTTTAGAAGCCTCATCTAACACAATCTACTCTATCAATATACTCAAAGGTGTCACTTAAGTCAGAAGTTCACTTTGGAGAAAAGCAGAAGCTTCTTTGATCAAGGCCAGAACTTTTTGATACTTCCCACTAACTCTCAAAACAGAGATTTGGGCATTCAGAAGGCTCGCTGAGGAATTATACATTTCTGGGTTCTGCAGAGAAAACAGTGACAATGCTTAAATGAAGATGTTGAATCTTCATTTAAATGAAATGACGGTCCATTAGCAAAGGGACTTCACAGTTTCTATCAGGTTCTTAGGTGCAATATTTGGAAGGGAATACATGCTCTCTTGATTACTCTCATCATTATGTATAGTCAGGGGTCACAAATTATATTCCAGAGCTGAATCCATCCCAGCCCACAGTGCCAAATGGCCTCCAAACAGATTCAGTCTCTGGAGGTCAATGCCAGAAGCAGCTGAATCTGCTGCGGTTCCCTGAGTCATCCCTTCCCCCCATCTCTGAGGCTTCCCCCAAACTTCTGTTCTAAAGACAAGGCCATAAAATGCTTGGCCCTCAACTGGAGGTACCTCTGCCCAAAGAGGCAGAAATTTACATGCCTTAAACCTTATCACCCCTTGATTTACAGACTGAAACTTAGAGCCTTCAAGGCAGTCTTCTGGAAACATTGTTTTCAGGTCATTAAAAAATGCGTAATATCATTAAGCGTCCATATTTCTAGTAACTGGCATTGTTGTTACTTGAATACTTATATTCAAGCCAGAATATAAGCATGCCAGGAACTGACATGACCTGTTATGTCACCAAAACAAAGGAGCTGACACTGATAAATGACAGGTTGGCTTCTTTATGGGTTTTCCCCTTCCTTCTACACCTTGGAGCTTTTGTTTTCTTTTCTACTCTGAAAATGAAGTAAGGTGCTGAGCAATCAAGAGGCTGGAGTCTCCTTCAGAACTATCTATGTCTTGAAGGTAGCAGGTTTCTCAAATAGCAACCATGTAAATAGATACAAGGCCCATACTGTTTCCTTTGTCTTAAAGAATATTTGAAAATAATTGATATTCTTGGGCATCCTGCTCATCTGACAGATGCATCATGTAGGGAAGACCAGGTGGGAACTTTCCTTACCATTAAAGCCCTGAGTAGCCAGGGCATCTTAAGAACACAGTGACAGGAGAGTATTCTGGAAGTAGCAATGAAGAAACTGAAATAGATTTTGGGAGAAAACATGAAAGAGTAAGGAGGATGAAGTTAAAACTCTAAAAGGCAAGGTTGCAGAAGCCCCTCCCTTCAGTTCTCCCATTTATTAATCTCTGCCTCTTGCCATCCATTTCTTTTACCAGCATGATTTAGGGCCCTCATATACAAAAGGGAGAAAGCATTGTCTGAAATGACCATTTTAATTTGTTTCAGCATCCCCTGAACCTAATACACACTCTCAGCTCTGTAAAAGAGGAGCTACTATTATTCTTAGGTGTGCATGTATGTGTGTATGATTTGTTTATGCTGATTTTTGCTCTAGGCAGATGTCCACATGCTGGCTAAAATATAAATGCATGTGCACATGTACTAGCACAATCAACCAACTACCCACACTGGGAGAGCTGACCACATAGCTATTCAAAATCTCTTTCCTTTTTTTTTTTTCTGGACACATAGCCAGACTACATTTTCCAGCATCCCTTCTAACTTTTGAGGTCATGTGATTGAGTTCTAGCCAATGGACTATGAGCAGATGTGACCCATGCCACTTCCAGCCTGACAACTTTCCACATGTGCTCCATATGCTTTTTCCCCTCCCACTGGCTTGATGCAGGTGACAGTGAGGCCCAAAGGTATAGCAGAGCCTCAAGAGAGAAAAAGTCTGGGCTCCTGACACACTCTGGAGGATAACCACTCACTGACCAGAAATACTCATCCTGACTTTTACGTGAACAATATATGAACTTTTATTGTGTTTGAACCATAATTCATTTAGTTCTGCCTGTGACTGCTATTCTAGTTTGCCAGCTGCTGGAGTGCAATATACCAGAAATGGAATGGCTTTTAAAAAGGGGAATTTAATAAGTTGCAAGTTTACAGTTCTAAGGCCAAGATAATGTTTCAATTACAACAAGTCTATAGAAATGTCCAGTCAAAGGTATCCAGGGAAAGATACCTTGGTTCAAGCAGACTGATGAAGTTCAGGGTCTCTCTCTCTCTCAAGTGAGAAGGCACATGGCAAACACAGGGCTTCTCTCTCAGCTGGAAGGGCACATGGCGAGTAAGTCATCATCTGCTAGCTTTCTCTTCTGGCTTCCTGTTTCATGAAGCTCCCCGGGAGGCATTTTCCTTCTTCATCTCCAAAGGTTGCTGGCTTGTGGGCTCTTGTGGCTATGTTGTTCTTCTCTGGCTCTCTCTGAATCTCCTTCATTCTCCAAAATGTTTCCTCTTTTATAGGACTCCAGAAACTTCTCAAGACCCACCCAAATGGGTGGAGACATATCGTCATCTAATCCAGTTTAACAGCCACTCTTGATTAAATCACATCTCCAGGGAGATAATCTGATTACAGTTTCAAACATACAGTATTGAATAGGGATTATTCTACCTTTATGAAATGGGATTTTGATTAAAACATGGCTTTTCTAGGGTCCATACATCCTTTCAAACCAGCACAACAGCCATTTAGCCTAACTTAACAAATTCGCCCACAGCTACATTTTATGTGAACACACACAGAGATGTGTCATGTAAGCACAGTTCTCTTCAAAGGTCAAGTAAATACTTTTGAAAGCTGGAAAAACGTTTAGGGCTCTAAGAATAGCTTATATCTGAACAGCACTTTCCATTTGGCAAAAAGATTTTCATGTATATTATCTCATATAATCTTCCTAACAACTCTACGAGGCAGGCAGAACAGTTTGCAGGTGAGAAAACCTGACTCAAATAGCGAAGTGGCTCTCCCCAAATCATACAGCCAGTAAATGGGAGAATTTGGGGTAGGACTTAGTCCACATCCCACTGTTTTAAAAACTCTTTCCCCCTATTCACTAATTAACATCTATACATCTTATAAAGCTCAGCCCAAGCTTCACTTCCTAAAAACAGACCCCTGGCTACCTCCACTCCACTTAGAACTGACCATCTGTTCTCTTGTAACCTACTTAACCCTGTACGTAAATCCACTAAGCTGCTAGCCACGTTTTATTATGATTATTCTTAATTATTGTTATTATCACTATTATGTGTTTACATGGACTCTGAAGGATCCTGAGTGAAGGAATTGGGTCTTATTACTTCTTACATTTTAGCAGAGTATCTGACTCTAAATCCAACATTCAATGTGCCACAATAGTAACTTGTATGACTCCTAGCATGGGAGGACAATTTAAAGGAAGGTTCATGATAGTGGAAAAGTAATGTTTCCTTTGATAGAATTGAAGCATGATTACAAGCCAAAAAAGATTTTAGTTACATATGACTCAATGAGGCCTTACTAATCTTGAAAGATAGCTGGAACAGAGATCGTACCCATGTAGGCCAGAACTGTTCTTTCGTTTGTTTTTGCATGCGCAGGCACCGGGAATCAACCCCGGGTCTCCAGCATGGCAGGCGAGAATTCTGCCTGCTGAACCACAGTGGCCCACCCAGAATTGTTTTAATCTGGTTAGACTAGGGCAATTTTGACGATAGGATTGATATTAGAGTCCCAACAGATCCCAACATGTAATTCTATATGTAAATGTCAGTATAAATGTACACATAAACGCATGCAACCACATTTTAATGAGGAAGAAAAGGTAGCAACTCCATTAACTCCATTTTTTTCACCCTTTTAATACATTTAGCTCTGCTAAAGAAGCCGAGTAAAGATCATCGTCAATGAATTGTCTTCCCGCGGCCCTACCACCTGCAGAGGTTAGAAGCAATGAAATCAACCTGGTAGTAACTTAGCTGTGAAGTGAGGCATTTGGGGGGAAAAACTCATTACATTTCCATGAATTATCCAGGAGGTCGGGCTTAAAAGCGGTAGGCTTAAATCCTGGCAGCAAATATATCAGAAATGACTCTCACCACTTCTATCAGAGATCTAAGACTTTGAAGTAATGCGCCTTGCTTCATGAAGGCAGATGAAAATGGAGGAAGGATGCTGCTTGAATGTTTGAACTACATGGAAAATTCTAAAAGACCCTCCCCCTGCCATTCCCAAGAATAAAACTGAGAAGGATGTACAGAATTCTTGCCAATATTAGTTTTCTAGAATATGCTTAGGTCATAGTTAAGGAGAAAGAAAAAGGGAGAAGAAATCAACTGGTAAGCATTCCTGGCTAAAAGACAAGATTCAAATAAGCTCTTTAGCCTTTGGTTTCAGTGTTCCCAAACATCATAAAGATTTCAACTCTTGTAAAAGGGGAGCCAGTTGTTTACAATAGACTGTTCTGGAGGGAGTGGGTGTGTCTCATGAGGCAAATATTTGCCCATACGAGGTAATGAAATTGTATTAAGCTCTTATTCCACTACTGTACATGGTCATCGATGTTATTAGCTCACTAAAGTCTATTTTAAAATCTTTTCAGGCACAAATATTAACAAGAACTTGGCATTTCTCCTTAAGAATATATAATTGACCTTTCAAGTTCTTAATCTTTTTTATCAAAGCGGATGGCAGGGATTTATGCAGAATACTTTGCACACCTCTTTGATTTCAGCCCCCTGGGAACCCAGACATGCATCCCACCCAATCCTGTTTTATTTTCACCATATCCTGTGTTGTTGAATGGGCCTCTTGTAAAAATTCAATATGTGTCCCCTCCCCCCTCCAGTTTTTTTTTCTCTGAAGTTCTAAACAAATCTTACATCAGTTTTGTAATATGTGCAGTTCTCTTACATTCCTCAAGCAGACTTTAAAGGTCACACTTCTAAAGAGTTGGAGAAATCTATTTGCATGGTTAGGAACCCACATGGACCAAGGCAAGAAAGCAGTTTACCCAACTGTTCAGCACAGCTCAGTACAGGCAAACTGCACAGTTCAGAAATTGACCAGTAGCGGTGGGGGTGGAGGTATGCAGATCTGGAGTTTGCGCAAACAATCGCACTCTCTTGTTATACCTTGTAGCTAAGCATTCCAGCACAAATACACTGATCAACAGGAGTGCTATTTCTTCATTACAGCGGAAGGGAGTCAGAATTTAGTCAGCTAGTCAGAGTGGGCCAAAGGGCGGTGGAAAAACTGAGAAATGAAACAGGACCACCTAATTGTACCCACCAGAGCTAATCCAGCCATAAAAACTTCTGTTAGCATTTCCAATTCTGTGCTTTAACTGTTAAGCCCATCCCCTTTTCACTTTATAGTATCTCTAAGCACCATCATTCGAAATAATTTCCCTTTCCAGAAACATTCATAAGACAATGTATGGCAAAAGCACTCATGATTTATAAACAGGTAACTCTAAAACTGTCTTTCAAGTAAGTTAAGGTGCTAACAGGAATCCAAACGCCTCGCTTTCGAGCTGAATGGCGTGCACAGCCTAAAGAAAGACACCAAATAAGTAAGCACTCAGCTCTATTGCTATAAAACTAGTAAATGGTGCAACAAACACAGAATCCATTCCAGAAACAATCTGAGATGCATGACACAAAGCAGCAGACACCCAGAAACAAAAGTAGTCGGAAAATTGGGATAGGGAAGGGGTTATATGTCATAAGAGAAGAAATTACGCTGATAAACATTTCTGGAGTCACAGCTAGCTTGCTTCAGTCAATTGCCTACAGATTCATCAAAATATGCCAGATGTAGGTACAATACCATCAGGGTTAAGAACATTCGTCACACAGATCAAAGAAGACCTTCAGAAAGTTTTTTATTCAAAATAAATATTGTCTCCCACATATAAGATCTGTAGACTGTCTACTAAATGCGTATTGGAATAATTTCCCAGGTTACTGATTTAACATAAACCTGGGGCTGGTCCTTCATATCACTTCAGACTCATTTGTTCATTCATTCACTGACTGTCTTTGTTTGGCAATTACTGTGCAGGAAGTGTTTTGCCCTTTCTGTGCCGGACACAAAGTTGGGAGGCAGGAGAGCATCACATTTAACAGTACAGACTCTGGTGCAATTCAGATCTTCGGTTGGCTACTTATTAAATGTGTTATTTAACCCCTCTAGGCTTCACCTATCTCACAGGGATGTCGTAAAGATTAATTAGATAAGGTACACCCTAACTATTATTTAACACGATAACTTTTTGAGGTTTTTTTTTTTTTTGAGGCTGCAAGAGAAATAAAAAAGCATTTTAGACAGGAAGCTCATCCAGATCCATACTATGCAAAGATATTCACTCTTCAATATTGTTCTCTTACTCAAACCCCCAACACACGCACACAACAGGCACATGCACGGGCACACGCGTGTGCACACACACTATTCTCATAGAGCTATCAGACTTACTTTCAAGCAAATATTTGCTATTAAAGTTGTCGACCCATTTGTATTCAGAATATTTTTTTCCCAAAATAGTCTGGGAAAAGGGCAGGATGGGAGGTGGTGCTGAGCTCACTTTGGACTCATGTTTGAGTCCCTCCAAATCATACATTGTGCTGAAGCCCCATGAGTGTTTACTTGCCTCTAAATTATACCATTGTCCATCTGAGGAGAAAATAAATCAGCTATGAGGGCAAAATCTAAGACAGGAAAATAGATCTTTGGAACAGCAGAGGGAGGTTTTTATAAGCTCATCCAAGTCTGAAGACAAAACAGCTCATGGCTCTGTCCAGTAATGAATTGACTCAGAATGGCCTTGGGCATCTAGACGGGGCTCCCGGAGCTTTGTCCTCCCCTACCTACAGGCAAAACCTTTTCCCAAAGTGATGGACTTGTATTTTGCAACCAGTTAGCACCTGCTTTCAAAACTTGAGCCCTCCCTGATTTGTTTCAAGTGGAGCCAGGGGATCAGGACTTAATTAGCAGTGATATATCTCTTACACTGATCAGTTCCATCCAGCTTCCCTCAGGGCCCTAGATCTGTCTCTCTTTGGAATGCCCGTGCTTGCTGGGCGGATCTGTTTGCAGTCATCTGGCAGACCCCCTGGTGGCAGAGCAAGTGTTCCTTGACAGAGCGGGATGGAAGACAAGTCTGGGCAGCTTCCAGCTCGGCACCCTCTGCCAAGAGCCTGACCCAGGGATGTGCCTTTCCTGGGAGCTTTCACAGACGTGGGAAGAGATCCACCGAGGCTACCCCGAGTGAAAAGATGACTGGAAACTGAGTCACCCTCACCCGCTGGAGGCAGAGCCGTGGAGGTCTCAGCCCTTGTGTTTGCAAATGGTCCTTGGGCTGCTGAGGAGTTGTTTTTTTTTTTTTCCGTGGGGAGGAAACGCCTCCTACTCTATAGAAGCTTGAAGCCAAAGTAACATGTTTTGGCAGCCATTATTTGGCAATTAAGGCCTCAGCTCATTGAAAGCATTCTTCCATGCAAAATGTGCCTTGGAAAAAAAACACTAAACCACATCTGAGTGAAAATATAGGAAGTGAACAAAGGGGTGACAGAGCAGTGAGAGTCAAAAAGGGGGAGAGGTCTAGGGGGATTTGGGGCTACTGCACATTAGGCAGATACTAAGCAATAACTGGGTGACTGGGTGTCTCCACAGCCCTGGCTCCAACTCTGGCCCAGCCCAGGGGAAGGACAGGCAGGATCGTGTACATCTGGCACCTGCTCCCAGACCAGGGACTGCCTGGCACTAGCCCTCACCAACAGGACTTAAGCTAAGGCAAAAGAAGAATGGAGCTGAGCCTGGAACCATTTTATCTTAGTATCCCAGTGAGTGCATGCCCCCTCCTCACCTCCGACTCCCAGAGAGTATGCCCAGGGAAAAAGAACATGGCCTGGACACTCCCAGACTTGAAGCTTCCCCCAGGGATTGGCAGCTCATTTTTCCCTTCCAGCCTGGCATAAACTCATTTGAAAGGGGGAAATATAAGAGGAAAAGTGAGAGTCTTCCCTTCCCCCCATTCCAGGAAGCCCACATTCTTCAATACAGGTTGAGCAATCAAGCGTAATACATTCCCTAACGGTGCAAAGTTACAGAAATAAGGGAACTTACGTCACATGGCACATTATTTAAAATCAATATGAAGTTGTTGAGTGGTAATTGAGATGTTACAACTATACATGTTGCTGTACGATATGGGCTTCTCTCTTACAGGGAACACCTTATTCTTTCCCCACGGTTCCTCAGTTAACTCTCCAATTGTTCTGATGTGAAACTAGTCAAGGTAGGTTTTTGAGGGCAGGAAACCAGGCCCAGCTAAACCTCCCACACAATAACAGGACTCC
Organism: Tamandua tetradactyla; assembly: GCF_023851605.1. Classification (NCBI taxonomy): domain Eukaryota; kingdom Metazoa; phylum Chordata; class Mammalia; order Pilosa; family Myrmecophagidae; genus Tamandua; species Tamandua tetradactyla. The sequence goes on from NC_135350.1 coordinate 14,690,184, forward strand.
ACAGCTAAACAAAACCTTTTCCTTGAGTTGATGCATAATGGGGTTTCTGCTTGCGGTGATGGGAAAGTTCTAGTAGTTTATGGTGGTGAAGGTACCATGAACCTGATCAGTCCCACTTAGGAATGGTTGCCATGGGAAAATGTATGTTATATATATGATTCCACAATCTAAAACAAAAGAGCAACTAAAGAGACAATGACAAGTAGATGCAATATGTGATCCTGGATGGGGTCAACTAATGGAGGAGAAAAGGCTCATAAGGACATTATTGGGGCATATGGAAGTATTTCAGTAGAGACTCTAAACTTTATATCAGTGTTAAATTCTTGAACTTGATAATTGCACTTAAGGTGGTTACCTAAGTGAAGATTCTCCTGCTCAGGAAAGACATATTGAAGTATTAAGTGTCCAAGGAGTATGATGTACACAAACTACTCTCAAATATTCAGAAAATAAATAAAATAGATATAGAAAGAAACCAAGATGAGATGGATGGAGAGTTGGATAGACAGACAGACAATGATAGAGGAATAGATAGGATGATAGGGCAAATGCGGCATAATGTTCTAATTGTTTGATCTGGATACTGGGGGAGGGTATTTTGGAGTTCTCTGCATGGGATTTGTATTATTTTCTAAACTATCCTGTAAGTGCGAAACTATTTCAAAATAAATTTTTAAGAGTAAAACACTTAGTATAAAAAAAAAAACTATTAAAACACCCCAACTATCCCTGGTTCAGCTGCGGCAGAGAAAGACAGAATGACGGCCAAGATATTTGATCTCATCCTCTTTATAACTCCAAAATATGTTCCACAAATCACACCAAAAGTAATATAAACTGATTTACTTGGTGACTCTGGTGTAACCAAAGGGATAGTTTATTACTCTATCAATGTATGATAGCCCAAGGGCATTTTTTGGTTTAATTTTATAATTGTAAATTACTTTCCCTTCATTCTTAGGTTAATCTTTCTAACACTGTGTGTTAGCATAGAAATTTCTTAATCCTGGGCTGTTTACATACAGCCATCAAATAAACCCTTTTTAGTTTCATCAGAGGAATTTCTTCTTTCTTTATAACAATTCACTTGATAAATAGAATCTAGTCATTGCGGTGACATCTCTGAATTCAGCTTTCAAAATATAGATATAGCCTTGGTATTTTTAAAATTGAAATATTATTTATTTTGGTTAGCATATCAAGTTTAAAGTTTCTAGTGGCCATTGACTAAGTCATTTAAACAAAGCATGAACAATATATGGCACACTGGCATAAATCTTACATGATCAATAATTATGTACAGATAATTTCTTTGCCCATGTTTAAACAACTGAAATTAGAATATGATCAAACAACTTTCCTCTTGTGTGTTATCCTTTTTATTTGCTTAAATACAGTATGAGAAGTGCAGACTGTGCAGACATGGACACAAAGATTAGTTGCCTTGGAACTGGTCTCGCCAACCTTCCCTCCCTCCTTTTCTGGACCCCCTTAGCTCTGTCTCAATGCCAACAATCTGGAAAAATTGTTGAACCTCGGTGGCATGCCTCCACATTTTGGTTTGCCTTTCTTTTGAGACCTTTCGAAAGAATTCTGCCGGTAAGAGTTTGGGCTGGGGAAACAGTAAAGTGCATAGCATTTTCCCTCTGGGCACTTCTTAAGAAAAAAACCACCTCAACTATTGAGGACTCAAGGTTCTAAAGGGGTTGGTGTCTTTCGGAGGAGGCTACAACTAGGACTTCATCTATCTTAAGCAGCAACACACACACGCACACAAACAGAGGCATATCGTACATAAGGTTGACTCCTGGAGGAAAATGTATATACACTGTCAGAAGGAAGAATGAATGACAGCTCGAGGATTTTTTTACATTTTTTTTTTAGCCATTGTATTTGAAATAATTTCAAATTTACAGGACAATTGCAAAAATAATCAAAACCCATACAAAGAATTTTAACATATGGGCCACCAAACCCAGATTCACCAATTTTTAACATTTTGCTACTTCTGCTTGTGCCATTCAATCCAGCCATCACCTTATCCATCTATCTATATCTGTCTATCTGTTTCTCTATTTTCTAAATATTTGAGAGTAATTTGTATACATTACACTCCTTGTGATACTTCAACTTTTATTTCCTAAGAACCAGGATATTCACTTTTGTAATCACCTTAAGTAAAGTCATCAAGCTCAATATATTTAATACTGATATAAATCTTAGCGTTTATTTTCCAATTTTTCATACTACATGTATGTTTTTACTATAAGCTCCCGTTGACTTTGACTTGGGGATGGCACAAGAATATTTTGGAAGAACGCTGCTCTACCCTTGGAGTTGAAGATATTCCTACCTCAGCAGACACAGAAGTAATATAAATTTTGCCAACATTTGAAAGGTTCATGGGAGTAGAATACATAGTTATTGATTCCTTTTAGAATACTTTTTCAAAATCACTTACTCTTTAAGGTCAAAACCCATGTAAGTCCTTATTACACACTGTATAAACCTGAATAAATAATTGTTAAATGAATAGATGAATATCAGGGTCTAACAGACCTCACAAACTTCCATTCTAACTCAATTTTTGGAAGTATTAGATTTTTACAGATGAAACTCTCAGCATCACTGAATGACATTCTAGGGTATTCACCCATAAATAATTCAATTCATGGGCTTGAAGAAAATTATCACTATTCTGCTTCTCTTTATTGATTCGTTTAAATGCAATCATGAAGCAGGTTTCCCAAGAGCAAAGTGCTTTTTTCTTAACATGCTGGTTAGGGGATGGGGTGTGGTTACCTGCTAGGATTCTTCTCTTTGTTTGCATCTCATAACTAAGAACATTACTGTAATAACTGATAGCAGGTCAGTTTTCTTTTGCATTCATTTTACTTTATTCTACTTCAAGTCGCCATGCCCTTCCAAACACTTTGCTAATGAGGTGTTATACTTCCTGTTAGGTTGGTGAAAAGCTCAGTGATTAAAAAAAAAACAAAAAAAACTAAGGAAAGAAATGAAGGGTCGAAGATAGGAGACAATGAAGGATGGGGAAGCAGGCCACATTCATCGCCTTGTAAAACTGTCATGAGCCAAGTACCATCCCAGCAAAGGAAGAATCAGATTTGGGAAACTGCCTTAGCAGAACAGTGACAAATTGTGAAGGACTTTAACTCCCAGGTTTGGGGACTGAATTCTCCATAGGACAGTCTCTCCAGAATGAAACATACATTAGTACGAATTTCATGGAAAATTGTAACAGCTCTGCTTTGCCCCGGGGAGAAGCAGTCTTTGCTGACCTCGGGTAAATAATTTAACCTCCATGGTTTGGTGTCTTAATATTAAAAATAATAATTCCGTATCCCTTCCCAGAGACATGGGATTCATGAAGTGAACTGTCCTCAAATGGCTTCCAGTGCCTGGGACAGAGCTCCTAAGAGAGGTCGTTTAGTTGATTGGTGGATGAGATTATTCTGTATTTAATTGGCATTTCCTATCTCCGCAAAACAAGAACAATGTCATTTTTGATTCAAAGAAGGTGGTGCACTTAGCATGCTGGAAAAATGTTTTAAACTCTTTATCCACTGAAAAATACACTTCTTTAATAGCCAGCCCCAAAGTGCCTTTGTGCTCTAGCACACACGCTGGTTAGAAGTAGGCAGCCTGTTATTCCTGAAAGCAATGGCTTGTCTGCATCTGTATGTGGGAACGGTAGCATTTTAATTCTCTAAACAGAGTTTCAGAGTTGTCTCATTTATTTCCTGTTGACTCAGCTATCTTCTTCCCACATTTTGGGGTTTGTGGTAAATGAAGTATTTGTATTTGGCCTTCTGGAAACAAGACCTTTGAATAAGCTGAGAATCATGTGGGCTCTGTGATTTTTCTTAATGATCTAAACTTCTTTTCTCATATATTCATCAGCTTTAATATGGATTATGCATGTATTTGCTAAAGGTGGGGCCTCGGTGCTAGGAGAAAACTTAACTAAACACTATATGAAATACTGGTTTAAGATTCCTGACTTCCTTGAAATTCTTTCACAAACAAATCAGCCCTTGTAAATGATACACAAAGCCTTGTTTTGTTTCTATAATTTTTCTCGCTTGAGAGTCAACAGGCCTCCACCAGGGAAAGAAATACTTAAATTCATAACGATAAAAATAGATATTGTCTATGCAAAACCAAATATACCCTGCAAGAGTGCCCGTTGTACATTTGACCCAATTCATTGAATAATTCAAAAGAATTTTACAAACACTTTTCTATTTCTCTTTAGTAGTTCTTTCCTTTGATCATTATGCAGTTATAAAATCATTCTTTAAAATTATGTAAATGTTTATAATTTTCATTTTAAACTTTCTGAGTCGAAAGAATGAACTCACTTCCATTTTAATCATTTGCCATTTTCTTTGAAACATCAAATTTTAAAACTACAGTCCAAGAGAATTGTTCTGATTCCCAATAAAAGATTGGGGATTACTGAGTAGGAGGCTTATTGGGGGCTGGGTCTGGTTTGGGGTGATTAGGTATTTGGGTCCAGGGGTTAGAGACCTGTCTTAAGCAGAAGGAAGAGACAAATATTTGAGAAGATACACACAAAGTCTCTACAGGAAATGAGATGTGTTAAGTTGTGGGACAAAGTAGATCATAATGGGAGAATAATTAGTGAAGCCACTGGTAAAAATCTCTAGGGAGCCAGTGGACAAGGTAAGAGCTGCAAACAGAATCAGAACATTCCGAAGGTAGTTCTTCCATCAGTAAATGCCCAGGAGTCCTTTTGATGGGCTTGCGTGTGTGTTTGTGTGTGTGTGTGTAGCTTTAGGACAAGAGTATCTTTTAACATGAAGTTTCCTAGTCTATTTTTCTTCCTCACTCTTTGGTTCCCATTTAGCCCCATGTTTACTAAGGAATGTTATAGTTCCTTCTCTGACACATGCATGGTGCTATGTTTCATTGTATGCAGTGTAGTATAAGATAGAACATTTGGGGCTAGATGTGCTGGTACCTAAATTCTGTTACTGAAGACAGCACCCTTCTTTCTTCCTTCTCCTCCTCCTCCTTCCATTACTTTATCATTCTGCTTCTCTTACTATGCGTTGCAGTTTTGGGGTTTCTGTTGTTCTTTGGAAGCTGGAAGAAGAGAGAGTAGTTTTGGTAAAGGTGGGCCAAAGGAGATTGAAGGAGATGGTGTAGTATTCATTTCCTAACCTTCTCCATCAAGTTCTTTTTCATTAAAAGGAATAGCCAGAAGCTTATGGAACTATGAGTCCTTGGCTTGGGAGCTCAGTAGTAAAACGTGGCTCAGAATTAGGGAGAAAGCCATCCTCTCTGTGTTTGCACAGATGTCAGCATTACTTTGATATCTGAAAAATGGAAAGGTAAAGGCCTTTCTCACAGGCATGGCTCTTCCCATCAGTGGCAGTGGTTGAGGTAACACTCTTCAAAGTGGCTTCATGACCAGGAGACATGGATGGTTTGCAGCCAATGCCAGAGAAGAATCGACTGGGCACCATGTGGTGACTACAGGTGAGAACCTGATTTGTGGACAAAAGTAATACATGCCTCTAGGGATCTCTACAATGAACCTGAAGGTACTCTGAGGAAAGACTGGACACCTACTTGACTTGAGCTGACTAACTTTATATAACTACAAAAATATATTGTTGATTCCTAACTTTCTTCTGACAAATGGCAAATACACTAGCTATCACCTAACAATATGAAACTTATTCTCTGGGACATTACCAACTCAACAGTGGTACTGAGATTTCAGTTGGAAGTATCTTATAAAAATTTGCAAGTCAAAGATAGAAGACCCGGTATTATAATTATAATAATAATTATTATTTTGTATGCTACGTGGCGGGTCACATTTCATTATTTTTCCATGTGAGTATCCTGTTAGCGCAGCACCATTTGTTGAATTTTTGTTTGTTTGTTTTGCTTGTTTGCTTGTTTTTTGAAAATGCATGGACCTGGAATCAAACCCAGGTCTCCTGCATAGGAGTTGACAATTCCACCACTGAACTACTTTTGCACCCCCAGAACCTGTATTATTTTAAAGAGGCAAAGATACTGCAACCTTGCAATTCAGTTTAGGACTCTAAAAAATCAATGTATTCAACTTACAAATATATTCTGTAATTCAATTAGGAGCCAGGCATGCCAGGCTCCAGGGTTAAATCTGTGAAGCAAGGTCTATCCTTCAGGCTCAGAAATTTAAATTTGAGAGTGTATTGTGTAAGATGTGATCTAAGTGTAAGGTAGAAAGAGAGGTGCCTGGAGAAAAAACAATGACATTCAAGGAAAAGGCAGAAGAGAGGGAGTCCCTGTAGAAGACAGATGAGGGGTAGGAGAGCGTGACCTTGACAACCTGGCCCCGGCTTCTCTTTGCTCTTCATCTCCCCAGCAAGGGCACTCAGGCATTGAATATCATCCAAGCCATGGAAAAGTGGGGAGATCCCAGCCTATCTCAAGGCTGCCCTTTACCTGAACATGGCATTTTCTCTTGACCATGGCCACTCCATGCTAGCCAGAGTCCTTTCAGAGAACAAGTTGAGAGGAGTATCAAATTCTCCCAACTTCAGGATTCCCAAACCTCCCTAGGAGATCTCTATGCTCCCTGCCTCACCCTTACCTCCACTCAGGTTTTCAGACCATACTCATGTCTCAAATCTCTGTTTTTCCTCTGCATCTCTCATTGCATTACTCTTCCCAGTCCAGGAAAGGTTTCTGTTTTCTTTTGTTTCGCTTTGCTTTGCTTTGCTTTGTTGCCCTCTGGTATGACAGGAAACCACCATACCTTGCATTACATCATCCAGCCTCCTTATTCTTTGGTTATCTCTATAAACTATGCACTAGTTCTCTATTTTGCTTCCTTGGAACCCATAAAATCCTCTCTTCTCTTAACAAAGCCTAGTTCTTGCAAATGAAAATCTTGGCCTTCATATCTATTTTCCCTGAAGTGAGTTTCAAGAGCCTATTTTGGAAATCAGAACTCAACACTGACTCCTTTGTTCTTGTCTGGTTATTACTGCTTTCCCCCTAAAGCCAGGGCTGCCCTCGGCTTCACACGTGACCAGAAAATAAAATATAGCCAATGATATTTTAAAACATTATCCCAGTATTAAAGAATGACAGGGAACAGTTGAGGTTGGAAACCCTGAATATGTAGCAGCGCTAATCTCATGGGGGCATGATTTTCTTTAGCAACACTCAGACGACTGAGTTTGAGGAAATAGTTGGGCTGGTCCTGCCTGGGGTGTTGAAAAGGCAAGCTCTTTGGAGAACGAAGGGACAAACGAGTTGAGGCTAGTGGCAAGAGAGTAGTTACTAGATAGGGAAGAAAGTAAAGTCAGAAAGGGGCTGCAGAAAGTATATGTGTCAAGAGCTAGCAGCTTCGACGAATTTGAAGATGAGTCGATTGGGAAGTAACTGAGTGAGAGAATGAGCGACATTCCTGAATTTATTATTTCAGAGCTTATACAATTAATGACAACTCAACTCAGGTGGGGTCATGCGCAAGGGTGCGGAAAAACATCTTACTGGTTCCAAATTGGGTTATGGGTACTGGAAGTCACCTAAAACCTTGTGCATTTATTGTTTTTGAATTCTTATGAGAATTCTACTGCAAACTATGGAAGGGGCTATACCAAAGGCTTTTCGTTCTCCTGCCCACAGTAAGACCTTATCCTTACCTTGTGCAGGGCTCTTTAAAGCAAAGCCATGGTGAGATCATTTGTTGGTGACACTGATGTCAGTCTTTGCTAATCTTAAACACAGCATTTTTGCTGCTTGGTTTCTGGAAGACAACCAGAAAATAGAAATAGTAATTGATATGTATATAGCTTTCATAACATACAAATAGTCTTTGCTTTTCTATCGTTTTAAACTTCAGGTCATCATTATACCCACTTTACAAATGAAATAGAGGCTCAGAGAGGTTGAAAACAAATTCATAGAGCCAATCCATCTTCTTCATTCCTTAGCCCTGGTTCTGATCTCCTCCTTCTCTGGACAGGCACCACCTCTCAATAGCTCAGCTTTGCTTGACCTACCTCTCCACCCTATATACTCCATAACACATACTTGTTCTGTTTCACTTATAGCACTGTATTGTAATGTAGTATTTCACCTGTCCATATACTGTACCAGACCAGAGTACGGCTTGTGATAAGCCCTCACAAGTGGCCCGTCAATGAATAAGTGGACAGCCTTGGAAAGAATGCAGAAGCAATGAGCACTGTGAATAACTAGAGCTTTCCCAAGTCCCATTTGCTGACAACCCTTAAGCTGTCAGGGTTTTCTAGTCTGCGTGCTCACAGTCTGATTTGTGAAAGGGAAAGCCTAAGGGCTTGGATTGACTGGCTGAAGTACCCTGCAGGTTAAACAACAGAGGAGACTGGCATTTAGAAAATGGACATTTCATAGGCAGATAATCTCTCCTAGACCTTTGGGTTTGATGAAGAAAAGGCCAGGAAGGAGAACAGAATTTTTACAGCCTTGTATATAAAAATCTTCTTGTAAAACCAAACTTCAAAGGGGTAGAGAGTATCACTCTTTTCCAAGGAGTCTCATTAATTATGACAGCATCTCTGCAAGGGAAATACATTGGAAGAAATATTTCTCAACTGAGGAAACTGAGTATGAATTGGATTGATTACCAGAAAACCAGAAAAATACAACCTAGTATATTTCCAGACTCCTCTTCTAATGCACCATCACCCTCCACCATGACATTTAGCCACTCATTAAGGAAACATTTATGGAGACTCTGCTTTATGCTGGGCACCAAGCCAAGAGCCAGGAAATACAGTCACTGCTCTAGAGGATTCTACATATATCCTGGTCACCAGTGAGGTTTGCAAACAGTCTAAACAGGCCAGCAAATATTTGTTACACGTTGTGCTCAGTGCTAGGATAGAATTATGAGCAAAGAACTATAAGCAAAGAACTAAGGGATTGCAGAGAGGAGAGTGATTATTTTTGCCCGGGAAGAGATTTTAACAGAAATCTTTAGTTCATCGCAAGATTTTGAGAGCTGGGATTAGCAAATTTCCAGATTAACATTTTGAATGAAGCTGTGAAGTGAACACAAGCCCACCCTCTACTATACTGTCTTTTCAAAATCTTACAGAATTAAGTGATCCACACCTCACACCCCTACCAGCAACTGAAATGAGCTATGTAGAAACGTGTCATAACCCCTAGTGTTTACTCAGCACCCACCATGTGCCATGTATGTGCTAATATTGTTATACGAATGATCTCATTGCATTCTCACAATAAAATCTATGCGTAAGAAATATTGGTATGCCCATTTTACAGAAAAGAAAGAGTTCAGAGGGATTAAATAATTCACCCAAGGATTCATACAGAGACAGACTCCTGACCACTGTATTACTTTGAGAGAGGCAGTCCCTATTCTAATTAATAAGGGTGATTCATTGGTTCAGTCAGCTATATATTGAATTACACAAATTAGCATTGCTTTTTGAGGTTCAAGAATTAGTTAACAGCATTCATTTAATTAAATAAAATTGACAATGACTTTTCACGTAAAATTTTCTCTGCTTTTCTTTCTGTGACACCAAAACTGCCCCCCACCCACTACCACCAAAACAGTTTGAACAGAAATGTAAGTAAAATAGCTCTTTGCTTGTGACATCATGGGCTACACAGTAGAGTCAATGGACAATGGACCTGAAAATTCAGGACACCTTTCATCTAAGCATTAATAGTGAGTTATACTTAAAAAGGCAACATTTTACCTAAGCTTCAGCTCAAAATATCCTTGACTGGGTGTGTTAAACCAAAGCACCTAATTAGAGATGATTTTGAGAAATATCTTCCACTGATACTTAATATCCACTAACCATGAAAATCCAGAGGTTTTTACCTGTACCACAGAAACCTCATTTCCAAGGACATGATAATCACCCTGTAGGCTTTTAACTACCTGAACTCAGAGAGTAGGAACTCCAAGAGTCATCTCTACTTTTCTGTAATGGAACATTCTTGATTACCTCACTCTTCCAGCAGAGTTAAGCAGAATCTTCACAACAGATAACCATTCAGAGAAAAATGACCTGCCAGTTAACTAGAGAGGCAATGTAGATGGCATTTAAATGCCCTACTTTTAGCTTCGAATTGCCTGGGTTTCAATCCCATTGCCTCTACTTACTAAGCATATGAAATTGGACTAGTTATTTAAAAGGTGCTGAACCTAATTCTCCTCATTAGTAAAATGGGAATGAGAATTGGTAGAACGGCAAGCCCAGAAACCCACTGAGTTTAGTTGAGAGTTAAAAGATGCCTGATGTTCTAGTTTGTTAGCTGCGGGAATGTGATATAACAGAAATGGAATGACTTTTTTAAAGGGGAATATATTAAGTTGCAAGTTTACAGTTCTAAGGCCATGAAAATGTCCCAGTTACAGCAAGTCTATGAAAATGTCCAAACTAAGGCACCAACAAGAGGTTGCCTTCATTCAAGAAAGGCCAATGAAGTTCAGGTTTCTCTCTCAACCAGGAAGGCACATGGCAAACACAGAGAGGTCTGCTAGCTTTCTCTCCAGGCTTCTTGTTTCATGAAGCTCCCCTGGGGGCATTTTCCTTCTTCCCCTCCAAGGGTCTCAGGCTGCGTGGGCTGCTGCGTGGGCTCTCGTGGTTTTGTCATGGGTCTCATGGGGTTTCAATCCCATTGCCTCTCATGGTTCTCATGGCTCGGAAGTGTTTTCCAAAAATGGCTCCTTCTTAAAGGATTCCAGCAAACTAATTAAGACCCACCTGGAATGGGTGGAGTCACATCTCCCTCTAATCCAACAAAGGTTAATACCCATAATTGGGTGTGTCACATCTCCACGGAGTTAACCTAATCAAGCTTCCAACCTATAGTGCTGAATAGGGATAAAAGATATGGATGCCTCTATAAGACGAATCAGGGTTAAAACATGGCTTTTCTAGGGCACATAATCCTTTCAAACTGTACCTGGACATCTATAAATAAAATGCCAGTGTCAATACCAAAATCCATTCTCTCCATTTTTCCCACAACGATAGATTGATAGTTGAGTTCATGGTGGCTCAGCTGGACTACATTTCCTTGTCTCTTTGTAGCCAGATGTGGCCGTGACCAAATTGTCTCTAATGGAATATGAATGGGAGTTAGGTGTTTCCCTTCTAGGTGCAGGAATAGGATATTGGAGGTGCGCTCCTCCAGCTCTCTTCCTCCATACTCCGGTGGAAATTCCAAAAGTCATGGAAGTCACATGTTGGGGAATTACCCCACAATGGGTTGCTGGAAGAGTACACAAAACCAGAGTGCATAAATATGGATGTACGAGAAAAATAGATTTCTGTCCTATTTGTGTCATTACATTTTTACAATTCACATTTTATCTATACAAAAACAGTATTTAAATCACAGAATAGTTAAAAGCGTGGAATAGGATAGCGCTTGGGCTCTTAGAGTGCCTGACACATACGTGGCATTAATAAGCCTTATCTATTAAAGGGGCAGGATTGTGTAATGGTTCAACATGGGAGCTTTGGACCCAGAGCATGGCTCTGTTCTCTAAGAGTTTGTTTAACCTGGGAAATATTTTGTTATAGGGAGGGAACGAAATGAGAAGTCTCCTACCTATCCAAGATTTGTCTGAGAAAAGCTGAAGAACTCTTCGCAGTGCTAGTTCGTTATTAGTGCAGCAAAATGCAAATGTTGCAGAGTTCTAAATCCAGAGACTCAGAAGCCCTTATTTGACCCAGAAAAGCTCCACCCAAAATATAGAAGGCACAAGGTTAAACAGATAAGAATCTAAAAGCCAAACAGAAGTCTCTAATTAATGTCAACAATCTGCCCTTTACAGCTTCAGTTTGGTCACTAGTTAACTGATAAATTAACTAAAGCTCATTTCCTGGTCCAGTCAGCTTACAATTAGGTGTAAGAATGAAAGGAAATAATGACTTAAAATATGATTTGAAATAACAGGTACTCCCCAAATAGTTTTATTTGGCTTTGGAATTGTGTGCTTGTAGTATGTGCATACATATTTAACATTTTATCAACACAGGGACTTGCCTTATCTCCAGATCTTTTTTTTTTTCTTTTTCTATTTCTGTGATCAACTTTACACAGGAATAAAAAAAAATCATTTTCTTTCTTACTAGGTAATTACACAAAAATCATTTCTGGTGCTGCTAGTTTATTTAAAGCTTTCAAGAAACTTTTAAATTTTAGTAAACCCATTACAGCTCTGAAAAATGTTAAACGTATCCCCTATAGCCCAAAAATAAGCTCTGCAGTGACCGTGGCTGGGGAATAGTGGACAGGATGTACCATCCCTTCCTATGTGTGTGCACTGTTGTAAAAGGAGAGTCAATCTAGTGGCCAGAGATGCCTTAATGAACCATTTTCAGTTTGGTTGTTTTATTTTTAGGAGCTTCAGGTTTAGTGGGGCTCTTCAGGAAGAAGACTATTTAAGGACTACAGAGGCCTATTTGCCTCCTAACCTTTTGACCCAAGCTGGATGTCTGGTTTTTTGCTGGCATGCTCTATTGTCAACAATGGAATATAGCAAGACCACGAGTACAGAGGGGTTAATTAATACTGGAAGTGAAAAAGAAAATAACCCATACTCCACAGCTACTGAGAAGAAAGCAGCAGCATCACCTCCTAAATCAGCTCCTGGAAACTCAAATAAGGCCGGGTTAGTAGCCTTATTTAACAGATACCCCTCCCTTTAAGTTATTTAATATAGCCCCCTACTCCCAAACTCTCTGCTTATATTAAAAATATTTTGACAATATCTAATAAAGATGAAGATATACACTGCTTAGGACCTGTCAATTCCACTCTGAGGAATATACCACAAACAAACACTCTCATATACTCACAAGAATGTACACAGATGTATGTTCATGGCAGTATTGTTTGAGTAAGGAAAACTGGAAATGGCCTAAATGGCTACCAACAAGAGAACAGAAAAATAAATCCATGTAATGGAATTCTAAGTTACAGTAAAAATGAATCTATTTTTATTTATAAAATGAATATATATACATATATACATACAATTTTAAAAATTGACTGAAAAAAGTCCATTGTAGAATTACTTGTTCAGTATAAACCATTTATATCCAAACCAAAAACATGAAAAAGACAAAATTAAAGATTGCTTATGGTTACCCATAAGTATAGATACAGCAATATATGAATTTTAAAAACATGTCTGGGAATGATGAAGTTCAAATTCAGGATAGTGGTTATTTGGGGGCAGAGTTCGGAGGGTAGAAAAAGGAATGGGATCAAGGCAGGGTACAGGGTAACAAAAAAACTCTCTAATGTTTAATTCTTAAAGAAAAAAAATTGGAAAAAAAAAAAGCATGACAAAATATTATGATCTGTCAAAGCTCCGAGAGACATCCATGAGTGTTCATTATATTATTTTTTAGATGTTCCTTATGCCTAAAATACAGGACTTCCTGAAGTGGGTCCAGATGGATGGCTAGCCTGCTGTCATTGCATCATTTATATTTACAACAGGGAACGTTGGCCACTCCTTTTCCAGGCAACAACACTAAGGATAGGCTGAGATAAGGCCCCAAACCATCATTAATTGCAATGGAACTGTAAGCAGTAGCTGAGAGTATCATGCGTGAGCACTGGGCTAGGCTGAGTGCTTACCATGCTCCAGCTCAGGTACTCCCACAACAATTCCAGGGAGAAGATACTATTATTATTCCCATTTCATAGACGAGAAAACTGATTTGTAAATAGTCTACTAGCCACAGCCACATGGTGAGTGGAGAAGCCAAGATTCAAAACAAGCTTTTGGGACTCTAAACTCATACTACCTCCTCATATTTTGTGTCCATTGTGTTTACAAATAATTACTTTCTAGAATTTTCAATACAAAAAGTCATGGGATGAGCTACTACAAATGTAAAAAGAAATAGAGAGGTATATGGGAAAAAACATAGCTATTGCAACTATGGACTACAGTTAACAGTAATCTTTTAATATTCTTTCATCAATAGTAACAAATTTACTACACCAATACTATGGGTCAACAATAGTGGGGAATAAGGGGTAGGGGAGGATTTGGGTTTTATTTTTTATTCTTATTTCTGTTCTGGAGTAATAAAAATGTTCTAAAATTGATCAGGCACAACTATGTGATGACACTGTGAGCCAGTGATTGTTTAGGTGGCTTATGTAGGGTGTGAATATATCTCAATAAATTTGAAAAAAAAATGGGTCATGGGAGGTCCCTAGATTACAGGTCACCAGGGGCCAGGTAGGGGGAAATGGGGAGTTACTGATAATGGGTGCTGAGTCTCTGTCTGGGGCACTGAAAGCGTTTTGGGAATGGACAGTGATGATGGTGGTACAACACTGTGAATGTGATTAATACACTGAATTGCATACTTAAAAGCAGCCAAAACGGAAAATTTTATGTTGTATACATGTTACCGCGATAAGAATTAAAAGTAAAAAAGTCACAGATGCCCCCAAGATAGGAGGTGTGGGAATCATTGCATGGCAATGCTCTGACACCGGCTGGGGCTCTGCAGAGAAGGCGCACGCGTCACACCTGCCTAGCCCAGCTGCCACCGCAGGCTCGGGAAGACCCCGGTCAATTTCAAAACTGTCCTGCCCCTTAAGACCTTGATCAGGAGTCGGGTCAGCCGAGACCTCTAGCAGTGACAGCTCTGGAGTCCACAATGTTCATTCACGGTTTAGACCTATTCAGCAGCTGGCCCGAAACAGAGACGTCGTAAATCCCATCGAAATCTCCTCCATTATGTGACACACACTTTGTTCGAACAAAATAAGGGGTTCGGCTCTGTTGGACCAAATCAGGTTGGTCTATGTGGAGTATCGCATTTTAGATTTAAATCCCTGTTAAACCCTCTGCTTAGGCTCGTGGTTAACAATATTTTTATATCTGTCTGCAGAGATGACAGGCAGTCCAACTCTCGAGCTGGCCCAGCGGCCTGGGGGCGGCTGCCCTTAGAGGCAAGCTCCATAGATAAAAGGCAGAAATCCCACTGCCCCAGCGTCTCCTGATTAGCCAGAGAAAAGCTGAATGACAAACATGTTTCCAATCTGCCTGGCCCATGCAGGGAAATGGGGCAGTCTGAACTGAAAGGAGATTTAGACTTTTGTTGCGTGCAAGGGAGGGGGGCTGAAGAGAATAAAGCTGATTTAAATCCATCCACAAAGCTTTCCCGCTTGGTGATCTCTTAGATAAGAAACAGCCTGGCTCTACTTGAGACCCCTGCTACGCCCTGGCGCTCTCCCTCTGCCCACCTCTCTACTGTATAATCTTGGCCCTCTCAGACTAAGTAAAATACTGTAGGGATTAGTGCAACTGGTAGTTTCTGAGCACTCTCTTTTGCCAGAATCTTATGATGTGCTTTATGGGTCATAAAGTTGGCCGACAGTGGAATTCTCTATAGAACTTCCAGGCTAAAGTAAGCATCCGTAATACAGTATACACAACCCAATTAGCTGTTCAGTTATTCAGGCTAGTCATCGTGCTGTACACTCATTTCGAAGTAGCATAAAATGCTCCCTAGAATGATTGCCAGGCTCACGTGGCAAATACTGACTGCTATATATATGTGATTTCTTTATTGAAGAGACTGTATTAAAACAGAGTATTTTCATTCCTCTCTTCTCCATAGAGAGGAGTCCCACAGATATTGAAAGTATGCAATAGTCGAAGCAGAGCTTCCTTGAACTATGTAAGTCAATAAATCATGTGTCACCATTTATTACATATGTATGTGTTCGGGTAGGCAGGGCTTAGTGCTAAACATTTTTGAAAAATCCACAAGCCACATAGATGGAAATGTTGGACTAGGATAGCATTTATTCTGGCTTCAAATAAATCATCTTTTTCCTCTTTCAATGCACACACTTGGGCATTGTTAATATTATGCTGAGGGAATAAAGAGAAGGGTTCAGAGAAATCCATTCCCTCCCAGAGTGCCTTTTCTGGGATGAGGCTGTGAGGAGAAGCCTGTAGATGGCTGCCTGCTAAACCGCGGTGGCTGTCCCGGTAAATCCAGGGGCGCCTTGCTCTGTTGGCACTAGCACAATGCTTCTTCAAACACAATTATGAAGACCGTCTTCAGTGACCTCTTATTGCTGCCATATTTGGGAAACAGCATTCAGATGCAGATTGGCCTAAATCCCATCAACCCATCGAACCGTGTGTGTGAGTGTGTGTATGTGTGTGTGTGCACACGTGCGTTTGTAAACACGCAGCCCGCATGTGTTGCACGCGTATAAATTCTCCCTAGAGCATTTAAAGCCCACAATCTAACATTTCCAAATGAGGAGAAATACTTATTTTCCCAGAGAATTTTATCAGTGGCTCTTGTGCTCTTCTTATAAATATTTCACAGCAAATATTTGACGTGATTCTTTCCCCAATCCGATCAGCTTTGAAATGCTCCTCAGAGCGAATTCTCCCCTAACAATAGCTTGATGCAAAAGCTTTTTTTTTCCTTCTCTTAAGCACAGGGTCTGCTGCCATAGCAGCACCAACAGTTCTTATTTAATGGAAAAGAAAAGATACTTTGCATTAATTCATTGGTTGGTGGAGGTGCTGGAGGTGGTGGAGTGGGGGCGGTGGAAAGCAGAGCGCATGCGCACCTTGTGCTTCCATTATGGAGGCACAGCCCACCTCTGCTCCCCACCTCCCCCGCAGCATGCCTGTGATTATTACCCAGCCTACACTGGAACTGTAATGGGAAGTGACAAGTTTATGTAAATGATCCACATACGGATTTTGCTCTTGTAAAACAGAGCAGTTACTTTTGGGCTTTCTAATTATTTCATGCCTTGTGGTTCTCTGATGGGGCAGAGTTGACTATACTTGAAAAGTACCCTGTGATTGACAGACTTCTGTCCCCCTGGAGCTCATTAGGGCTCAGGCTTTAGAAGATGGGAAATCACCCTACCAGGCACCAAAAAGAAAAAAGAAAAAAAAAAATCACCCTAGCACCAGTGACTCTGTAGAATCATTTGTTCAGATTTATGTTTTGTTGGGAAAGCAGTGTTATCAGGAAAGTATGGTATTGCCTGATACAACCAGACTCTCCGCTTGGGTGCTTTTGATTTTTAAAACCTGTGTTTAGAGCCGCACAGGCTGTATGATGCAGAACTTAAAGTGTATAAAATGGCAGTAGGATTTTTCACAATGAACTAATCTCAAGAAGGAAGTAGAGAAAAGAGGGCGGCAAGAGACACAATGTGCCATTAGGATATACAGATCTTAACTTGGCTATAAGCTGTTGTCACCCTGCAGTCTCAGCATGGCCTGTTCCCCAGTCAGATCAGCAGAGGAATCAATTAAGGGAGCAAATACAAAGGAATAATTTGTTAGGAAAGTCTGACTGCCCTGTCGGTTGAACTCCATCTTGGTGAGGAGGAAAAGAAAGTGCTAGAACAGGGATAAGATTGTGAAGAAAGAAAAAAAGAAACCAAAAAGCTGGAAGGGATTTTCAGATTCTACCCCTTTCAATGGAGTAGAAATAAAAAGGCAGCACAGTCAGATGGCTAGTTAGCAATACAGCCAGAAGTAGACCTCAACTTCCTATCTAATAACCATTTCTTTGGGGCAAGAGTCAAGAAGGGCGCAGGATCTAGGAAGGCCAGGTGGCATGAGGTCCGCCTGGGTGAGGTTATAAGATGAGGAATCCAAAGTCTGTTAGCCATTCCAAATGTAGCAGGATCAGATTTTTACTCACCATACTTAAATGTGTAAAAATCAGAGCATTCTTTATTATTTTACAACCGATCTTACTCTCAAGTCAGTTATCATCAGATAACAAAGTAGAAAATTACTTTTAAAATCCTAATTAAAGCAATCTCAGTGTCTCCAGGTTTAACATAGTTTCATTCGGGTTAGTTCATTTGAATAAACACTCAGTCAAGTTCAATGTCCACACTTCTTACCTGGACTGTTTTTCTCCTTTCAAAAGTTTCCCAACCCCCATGGGTACTTCCCCAATAAGGTGCCTGGATTTACTGAGTGTCTTTGTAGTGACTGAAGGAACTGGCTGGTTCAAGTTCAGGTCCTTGGGTTTTTCTCTGGTTCTTCAAGGTCCTCTGCCAAGTCAGCCCATATGCAGATAGGCCAGCTTCCCATCCCCCACCACAAGTAAGGTTCCCTTGAATCCAGAAGTCACCTTGGAGCATCAGAAAGGGAGGCAAGAATATTTGTTCAAAATGTATTATACTATAAGATATTAGGAAACTCTTTAAAATATTTTACAAATTTTAATACTATCACAGGCATTTATGTTGCCCTTCTCTGCCTCTATCATTGCCAATGAAGGATTCATGAGGAAGTTTGAGTCATTCATGAAAAATTAAGTAAGTTACTATTAATTACATTTCTGAGCCAAACTGTCTATGTCTTGACCCCCTGCAACACAAGCCATACAGAGCAAGAAAAGGCAGCATAAACTGTGAACTGGAGATGAGGCAGTGAGTAAGAACCAGAGGAACAAGCACACCAAACCCAGTAGAAGTATATGAAAGTGTGGAAAAATAGAGGAACAGCTTGGACCAAATGCGTGCTACCAGATATCCAAGGAGCAGGAAGTCTGTATATTATGCAAACTGTCAAAAAATACTGAAAAGGAGGAAAGCTACCCAACTCATTTTAGGAGAATAATAAAACATCGATTCCAAAACCAGTACAGACAGCGCAAGAAAAAAAGCCATAAGCCTATTTCACCTTGAATATATATATGGGAAAATCCTATAATTAAACTGTTATCTAAGTGAATCCAATATTGTGTCAAAAAACAAACCCAATGTGCAGTTTAACCCAAGAATGTAGCAGTCGTTAAAATCAGAAAACCCATCTTTTAAAAGGAAAAGAAAAGAAAATCTATCAATGAAAAAGTATTTCAGGAAGTTTAATATTTATTTATGATAAAAACAATAATAGTATCAGGAGCCAAGAACAGAAGGAAACTCTCTCAATCTGAAATAGACATAAAACAAAAAAACCAAGGGGATGGAGAAACTTTAGGCTCAGTTCCTTTAAGGTCTGTAACAAAGCAAGATTCCATGATCCCTGCTATCATTTAGCATGTTTTTGGATGTCCTTGCCAGAAAGGATTTAAAAAGTAGAAAATAAAAAGATTGTAAAATGTGATGGTTTAAAATATGTCACAAATTATCTGCTGCGTCCCTTCAAAAAGTGGAATCAAATTTCTCTCCCCTTGAGTTTGGTATGGACTTAGTGAATTGTTTCTAACAAATAGAATAAGGTGTGATGATATGGGATTTTTAAGACTAGGTATAGAAGGCATTACAGCTTCCTACTGCTCTCTGCCCTGGATCATTCACTCTGGGAGAAACCAGATGTCACATCATGAGGACACTCGAGAAACCCCGTGGTGAGGCCCATGTGGGAAGGAGGTGAGGCCTACTTCCAACAGCCATGTGAAGTAGTCACCTTGGAACTGGGTCCTCCAGCTCCAGTAATGCCTTCAGCTGACTGCAGAACAGTAAACATCTTAACTGCAACGTCATGAGAAAATCTAAACCAGAACCACCCAGCTAGGCTATTCCTGGCTTCCTGACCCTCATAGTCTGTCTGAGCTAATAAATGTTTGTTGTTTTGTGTTGCTTAATTTGTGATAACTTGTTGTGTATCCATAATGCACAATATTTGTATATCCTTGATATAAAAAAGGATTGGCTATTGAATTGTCATTCATTGCTGACAATATGATCATCTACATAGAAAATTCAATAGAATCAACAAGCTATTAAAACCCATGAGAGTTTGGCAAAGTTACTTTAATACAAGATTAACTTAACAAAAATCAACAGTGTTCAGCAGCCCAAGTGTCCATCAAACGATGAATGGCTAAGCAAAATGTGGACTATACATACAATGGAATATTATTCAGTTGTAAAAAGGAACGAAGTCCTGATGCATGTAACAACCTGGATCAGCTTTGAGGACATTATGCTGAGTGAAATAAGCCAGGCACAAAAGGATAAATATTATATTGTCTTGTTGATAGGAATGAATTATAATAAGCAAGCTCATAGTGTTAGAATCTAGGATATAGGTTACCAGGGAATAGATTGGGGTAGAGAATGGGGGTTGGGGGGCTGATGCTTACTTTGTACAGAATTTCTGTTTAAGTTCATTGCAAATGTTTGGAAATTGATGGTGGTGATGATAACACAACATTGTGAGTATAATTAACAGCATGGAATTATGTATGTGAATGTTATTGTAAGAAAGTTTGCAGTCACGTCTGTTATTAGAATGAAAGTTAGAAGGTAAAACATGGAACTCTAGAACACAGTGAACCCTGTTGTGGATGATGGACTGGGGTTAATAGTACAAGTATAAGAATGCTCTTTCATGAATTCTAACAAATGTACACCACTAATACAAGGTGCTAATAATAGGGTGGTATATGGAAAAAATATAATGCAAACTATGGAGTATAGTTAATAATACTATTTTCATATGCTTTCAGCATTTGCAGCAAATGTACCACACTAATGCAAAGTGTCAACAGTAGGAGGTATATGGGAACATTGCATTTTTATATGACTTTTCTGCAAACCTACAACTTCTCTAATTAAATAATAGTAATGATTATAAAAAATCAACAGTGGTTCCTCTATCCCCACAATAACCAACTACAGATTAAGTTGTCGTTCAGAATAGTAGCGTTATATTAATATATTCTTGCAATGAATATGCAAGACATTTATGAAAAAAACTGTGTTAAAAGACATAAAGATGATGAAAAATGGAGAGATATACCACATCCATGGTTGCTGACTTAATATTTTAAATATTTCAATTATTCCTCAGTTAATTTATAACTTCAATGAAAAGACAATAAAATTCCAGCCAGATTTTTTTTTAGGAATTTGGCAGATTATTCTGAAATTCATGTGGGAGAATAAAGACTTTGGAAAACTAAGTCAATTTTGAAAAGGAAGCATCAATGGAGAGTGAGATGGGCAGGAATACTCGCTTAGATATTAGGACATACTGTGAAACCATAATACAAATGTCATGGTGGTGGCACAAGACAGACAAATAGAACAGAATAGAGAGCTCAGCATCAGAATTACAAATATTTGAAAGTTTGATATATGTTAGAGGTGATACTACAAATCTATGGAAGCACAAAGAGATTATTTAATGGATAGTGTGGAGAAAAGTGGCTCTAAAATTAAGTTGGATTTCTACTATGCATGATATACAAAGAACAACTTCAGGTGGCTTAAAGATCTGAATGAGAAAGGTAAAACTATTAAGTCAGTAGAATAAGTGTGGGAGAATATATTTGTCATTTTGGGGTGAGAATGATCTTTTTCAACATGATCCCCAAAGTATAAGCCATTGGGCAAACAAATGCTGGATTTCACTATGTTAAAATGAAATCTTTCTGTTCACTGAAGAGTAACAGAGAGGAAAATGTCAGGCATGTCATTGGCTAATAAAAAATATTTGCGGCATCTAAAATATACAGAGAATTAATAAGTTATATATACAAGGAACTTCTACAAGTCAGCAAGAAAAAGACAAGGAATCTAATAGGAAAAAATAGGCAAAGTTTGTGAATAGATGATTGACTAACAAATATGAGGTAGATATTGTTCATGACTAATCAGAAAAAAATAAAATTAAAACAACAATGAGTTCCACATGACAGCTATCTAAATGGCAATAATCAGGAGAACAGGTAAAACTAAGTGTTGACAAGGATTTCAGGAAATGAGAACACTCGTTGTAGTTCTCAGCAAAACCAAGTAAGATTCATCTTCTTCCTGTGGCTGTATTATAAGAAATTTATGAGACATATATGAGGATGTCCATTGCATGACTGTTTGTAGTCGTTGGGAGTTGAAGGCAACTTACCTGACTCCCTGTTGGAATGGTTAAGCAAAATATGGTGGATATAGGCTATGGGCTACTCTACAGCCCTCAAAAGCAATTAAATGCAACTGTATCAAAATGGACACAACTTAAACATATAGTGATGGGTAGCAAAAGTAATAAATAGAGTAAAATTTATGACACAATAATTGTTATGTAAATTTAAAAACATACAAGCAAACACTATATATTCAAAGACTAAAGACATTACAATGGCTGCCAGCCAGTGGAGGAATGTAATAACAGCAAAAATGATGTTGGTTGATGGTACAGCTGATAATAGTCAACAGAAGGGGCCTTATGTGGGCTGGGATTATAATGTGCCATTACTCGGGAGTATGATCAACTCAGAACAACTTTAAAACAAACAATACAAATGACATAAAAAGGTAGAGTTAATCAAACGATTCACAAATCAACTTGGAGCAGCAACAAAACCTGCATTCTCAACCCCGGGTATAAATTAATGCACTTTTTACCACAGTACAATGCACGTAATCTAGTGATCATTTATGTTGGAAACTATTTTTACATGATAATTGTTATACTGTGTTTCTGATATGGATTCTTATCTGCCAGCAAGTATTTACGAGCATTTGATATATCCTGAGTACTGTGGGAGATGATCTGAGTTGTGTAGACTATGCGATATATGTGTGGCATTGCCCTCATATTTTGCAAGTTAGTTAAGGAAACTAAGAGAAATGCAAGTATTAAGGATGTTGGTAGAAGAAAGAATATAATTATTAAATGTGTAGCCATTGAACATGGAGGGTAAGAGCATAGATATTGGGATTAGATGAACCTGGGTAGGAATCTTTGCCCTCATCTTCTCCCTAGCCTCTAGACTCAGGCAAATTACTTGATTGCCTCTGAGCCTCAGTTTCCCCATTTGTAAAACAGAAATAGCAGCTACTTCTTAGAGCTATTATAAAGACTAGCTGAGATAAAAAAAAATGCAAGCATTTTGTACAATTTCTGGACCGCAATAAATGGTAATTATTATTCCCAAATGTGAAATTTTTAATGGTCAATAATTCAAAAGATAGAAGTGATAATTACAATAAAAACTACTGTCTTAGTTTGCTAAGGCTATTATGACAAATACCACACAATGGGTTATCCTACACTATAGGAATTTGTTGTCTCACAGTTTTGGAAGCCAGAAGTTCAACATCAAAGTACTGCAAGGTCTGCTCTCTCCTAGAGGCTGGAGTGTTCTGGAGCCACAATCCTCGGAGTTCCTTGGCTTGGGTTTCCACCTCCATCACAAAGAACTTCTCTCTCCCTGTGTCTGCTCCTCTGGGTCCCACTGACTTTTGGCTTCTAACTCACTGATTATGTCCAAATTTCCTCCACTTTTAAGGATGCCAGTCATGTGGATTAAGGCCCAACCTGATTCAGTTTGGCCTCATCTGAATAGGATATTCAAAAATCCTATTTAAAAATGAGTCCACACCTTAACTAATAATATCTTCAACGGTCTACTCACAAATGTGTTCACACCCACAGACCAGTGGGTTAGAACTTGAATGTGTCTTTTTTGGGGGACGTGATTCAATTCCCAAGTACCGATTACTAAGTGTCATTATTAGCCTGTATAAATAAACTGGTAAATATGTATTGGGGGGTGTTGGGGAGAAAATTGCTCATGGAAATTGCCTGCTTAAAAAGAGAAAGGCTACCATAAAGTTACTCCCTCTCTTTCCATTACTCAAGTTTAGTCAAATTTAAGCTTGAATCACAACCAGGAATTCTATCTTCAAGGAACCAAATGGGGACCAACCCGAGTTTCACACTCACTCAGTATGCACAGAAAGTGGAGAAGTAGGAAGGAGAACACAAGAACCAAGTCAGGAGGTGGGGAGCTGCACGAACTGAGCTATAGAGTGTTCAAGGGAAAAAGAACTATCAAGGATAAGGGGACAGGCGAAGAAGGCAGTTGTGCAGGCCAACAGCTTATGAACTTTGTTTTACTTAAGTACTGAAATAACCATGCGGTTCTCTCCCCACGCTCAGATTCTTGCAGCTAAGCTATGTAACACCCACTGGAGACACAGCCTTGTGCAGGATCGGGGACCTAGGCAGGGGAAATTAATGGCTGAATTGTTCCATATCGAATGCTGCAGTTGACCTCATTCTGAGTTCTATCCCCATTCTAGTGTCTATGCCCTGCCACCTTCCTATGACCAGGCCTCCACCAAATACCCTAGCCACAAGAAAGGGTCCCTGAATGAACAAAATCCTCAGCACCCACTTTTCATTCAAACATAGGATCTATGTTGCTTTCACTAGAGGCTTGAATCCTGTTTTTAAAATCCATTCTTTAAATGGACCCTAATGCCTATAATCAGACCTACCCAATATAGATGCTATGCCAACTACTCCAAACTTCCCAGCTGCCTGGATCACTTACCATCATCTATCACCCTGTCCTCCAAATACCGAATATCTTCGAATGCTATGCTCTGCCTTTATTGTTAGATTTCCTTGGCTTGTCTTCAGCTGGATCCATATCAAGAGCCTGTCACACCCAGTGTCCATGTCTCTTTTCCAAATCTAAGCCTTACCTGCTCTGGCTCACCTTGTTGCCTACAAAGCTCCAAGTTTCTGTGATGAGATGGGTTATGATAGGACCCCCTCTTGTGACGATAGAACCCCTTTGAAGACAGTTTCATTATGAAGCTAAAAGACCAAAAGATGGAAACTTAATTGCAAAATCCATTTACTTACTCAGGCCACAATCCTAAGAGTCATCTAATTTACTCTTCGTGATAGTTGGTAGTATTTTACATGTAAGGAAATAACGGCCCAGAGAGGATAAATATGTTTAAATTCACACAGTAATTGGTAAATCCAGATCCATCTGCCTACAAACCTCAGAACCTGTGACAAAAAAAGGAGAGAAGCAAATAAACACGTGGTGGGAAGGGAAGACTTTTTTTGGAAGAAGCATGAGGGTACCAAGTTCATGAACTATGGGTTATGAAAATCACAAAGTAGGATTGTATGTTGCAAATAGTATCAGAATGTTAGGGATTTGGTCTTCTATGCCCTGAGGGACAAACTTCAGGGGAAAAATCAAGAAAGAATGTTTTCTTCTGTGCATCAGGGTCTGAGAATCTTTATAGAAAGAGGCATAAAATTGTAAAGAGGAGGCTTAAAGCTGATGCAGGCTAGAAGCAAACTCCTGAGTCTCTACCCAGAACCCTAGTTTTGTAGGTAGATAACTCTTCTCTACATGATGCAGTTTGGGGAAGAATTTAAGTTTTGGAGGGAAAATGCATGAAAGAGAAGTGAGTGAGTAAGGAAGGGTGAGGCTATAAGGAGAAAAGACTGGAGGAGACCCTCTGTTAAAAAAAAAAAAAAGCAGCCATAGAGAGATGACATGGTGAACTTGGAAATATCTTATTGTGATTTATGAAGTGTTTTGTTGTGAGGTTGATTAGAATTAGGGTTAGAGACCCCTACACAATTTCCAGCAAAGGCAATGAAAAATAAATTTTTGAAATTCTGAATATTGTTGGATTTCTAATATAATATGTTGAAGGGTACAAGGTCAGAATGCTGGTTTATGTGGGGTCAAGACAGACTGTTTGATAAGAGGACAGCTAAATTTGAATTGTATATATAATATAGATGCTTTCATAGCAAATCCATGAGGCATCATATATCAAAAGGCTGGAAATGAAAATTTACTCTACTTGTGCCAACAATTGTACAACTTGGAATTCATCCTATGGAAATAATAGAAGATAGAGATGAAGATTTTGATTCCCATGATGTTCATTGGGCAAGAATGTGAGGAAAATGAACTAACAATAAGTGGCTAGTAAAATAAATGATGATAAATCATTGTAATGAAATACTGTCCACCCATGGAAAATTACATTGTATAGTCATTCATTTATTTGGCAAATGTTTATTGAGTGCCTTCTATGTGGCCAGGCACTGGTGACACAGTTGAGAACAACTAAGAGTCTCTGCCCTCCTAGAATTTGCATTCTTGTGGAAGAAAGACAAGAAACAAGCAAACAATTCAGCAGTATAATTCAGATAGTGCTAAATGCCAAGCAGAAAAGAAAGGAAAGGGAATGGAAATTGACTTCAGTGTAGGAGGACTGACGATTTTATAAGGGTGCTCAAAGAAAGCCTCATTGAGGTGGAGATATTTGAGCATAGAAGCAGCTACACAGCATTAGCTAAGCAATGCATCCACTGGCAGAAGTGTTGCCCCTTTGGGAACCAGGATTTCTACACCTTAAGAACTCAGACTTGAGAGGATGAGAAGCACAAAGTCCCCAGTGGATAACTGGAAGTGACAGTAATCAGAATGCTCCTACTTCAGCTTTTTTCCCAGATCCATATATCCTACCTATGGGGACACATCATCATTTACGTTTATTGATTTAAGGTGACAATTGCATTTTGAAGATGGTCCCCCATCCTCACAATCACCTTCATGTTGGAGAGTCACCGGGCCTTTGCATTGCTGTCCCATCAATTTACCAGGCTGGCAATTTCTGAGTGGTTCAGTATATGATATGACCAGTGGGTTCCATAGGCCAGTAGAGTGGGTTCCTTAGTCTGATAGGATGTCATATGGATCCTCCACAGAGGGAACAAACACTGTAAGCTCTTGGATCTTAGTGCTTCATGGGGCCCTGAAGGCAAGAAATACAAAACCATATTCATTGTCTCTTCCAGTCAAGATGAATGCTGCCCTTTCCAGCATAGAAAAAGCAGAATGTAGTCGACTTGCCTCAAGTGGCTGGTGCTTTATCAGGGAGGCAAAACTGGTCTCTGTTATTGACAGTTTGGCCATTCAGCAGAAGCAGTAGGTAATGCATCCTTGGTAAGTAAGATTGTAAAGGGGTAACTAACCTTAGCCCTGATACATCTCCACAGCAAAATGCCTCATAAATTTCATATCATTTCATTTCTATAGACATTTCAGTTCTCTCTAACATCTCTCTGTGGCTGCTCTGTTGGCCAGGGGACCTTTTCTTCTCAGCCTTCTCTCCATAGAGACTCATTCTTGCTTGTTCATTTTCCCTCTCCATTCCTAACCTCCATTCCTGCCTTCATGGCTACTCTGTTTATGCATTCATTGTGCCAGCACCAGGGTCATGACAGAGGCTGGCTGATGCTCACTGGTTGAGTCATTCTTTCTATGTGGTTGCTTCATGACTCTTCCATGGTGGATGCTCTCTGATGGACATTGCCATGCTATCGGAAGATCTTCATGCTTCATGCCCTTCCCTTATGCCAATCTGCATATCCCTACCCTAGACTTCCTTGTCTCCTGTCTTCCAATATTTCTCCTTCTGGGATGTGAACCAGCCAGTTAAGCTATTTGCCACTGTCTGTGATTCTTTGCATATTCCAAACTTAGACCACTTCTCTTTCCACACAAAATTGGTAACCATGTGCTTCACCCAAATGTCAGCTCATTGGGAGGCTATCCCCCTTCCTGAGGAGGCTGGGAGTACAGCTGTGGTCCTTTTTCAGTTTGCACATCCACACACCAAAGAGGGCTTTTCCCCCTCCAGGTAGGCATAAAGCCAGGTGGCCACAGATATGAGCTGAGGGAGAAGAGCTGGCACATCACTGGTAGATGATATGGGGCCTGGACTTGTGCGGCTTGCTTGTGCTCTCCTGTCATACTCATGTTTGATCCTAGATGTACCGCTTCCATTTTATGCTGGACTGTACTGGGCCCATCTGTTCTTATGACTTGATGGTTTGATGGAACCAGCTCATAATGAGCTGCTCAGATGGCTCTGATGGTTACTTAGTGTCATATACTCAAATGTTCCATCTCCTTCAGGGTACAAAGTTTGGAGATATTTTTCAAAGGTATATAATTCCCCACTCTAGATGGCTTAATCCTGCTCCAGAAATCCAGGTATGGTTTGTGTTGGGATTTTTCCACAGGGGCTTGTCATAAACTCCATATGGTGTCCTTTCCCACCATGAATCATCTAGTATCATAAGGTCTACAGGATTATATGGCCCAAGTGGCCTAGAATTGCTATAGAATTCTCTCTTAATTTTCAACTCATTGCCAGTAGGCTTTGTGTCATCTGCTATGCAGATCAGAAACGCATTTAAAGGTGTGGAATATGTTATCTACCTCCAGAATCCAAACAGATTTATAAGATATTATGCTTTTTTCTTTGTGGTGTGAGGTGCAAGATGCAATCATTTTTCCTTTATTTTGTAGGGTAATAGGGGATATCCACACCCTCAGCCCACCCCACTCCGCAATTTCTAGACCACTCAATCTTTAAAAACATCACTAATATGGAAACCTTTGAATTTGTGTAGTTTTCTCTCACCATTTGAAAAATGTGCCTTACCAACAGAGCAGCCACTTCTCACTAATAGGTCCAATTAGCATGTGTGATGTTTGACAGAATGTCCAGCCTATCAATGACTCTTCAGACCATATCATGAAGAGGGCAGGAGAATTAATGTAGCCTTAGGGAAAGACTGTAAATGATTGTAAATGTATCTGTTGTCCATTCCAAATGAATGCAAATTCTTTTTGATCCTCTTTCTGATAGGGATGGAAAAGAACACATATACCAGATCGATGTCGTGTACCTGGTCTTGTTAATTTGTTACAGCAAAGAAACATATGTCATAGCAGCTTTGATTGTGGCTACTACTTGGTTGTGTTTTCAGTGGTTCCTTGTCATCCTTCAGGATCCATCCGGTTTTTACAGAGGTTGAATTGGTGAACTAAAGGGAGATATGATGGGGCCCACAACCTCTGCATTCTTAAAAGGTGGTTGAGAGGTGTTATTGTTTTGGATTTCTTATTTTGACCACATGTGGGGAAGGGGTTTTATAGTTCAGAGCTTCTACTTGACCTTCTCACTTTAATAGGTCTTATTATAATGGTAAGGGAGCCAATGTGAAGATCATGCCAAATACAAAGTATATATTTTCCCATTATACATTCAAGGACAGGGAAATGATCACTCAATGAGTCCATGACCCAATGGCCCCACTACAAGCCAGACTGTGGCCAGGACTCAATTTATTACTTGGCTCCCATATGCTCAACTGATGACGATACAGGTCTCCAGATATCAATGTTAACTTTGACTCGTGTTTGGATATTACCCTTTCTCTAGTATATGGTTACCCAAGTAAATGTCCATAGGTCTGTTTGGGGAAGAACTGAAGCAAATCATTACCATGTACACTTGTCATAATATTGCAGAATCTTTCATCCTGCGGACCCAACATCTCCTTCAGTCAATGATTTCTTAGTCTAAAAAATTGTCTCAGAGCTGGAAACTAGGTGAAGATTTTGATTTTTTATTAGGGTGACTGTCTTTGGCTTCCTGATAATTCATCCTTGACTTTTTTGTTCATTGAGGAGCTTAAATAGCAACCTCATTCTTTGCCTATCACTTTGTCCTTGGGGACACTATATTCTCTTAAACAACTACATAATGTTCTGTACATTAGGCCACCTGACTGCACTCTCACCTCAATAATTGCATTCACCTGGTCTCTGATGCATTCACACTGACACTTGTCCTCTAATGTTTGGGGTTCTGTCATCCTATTTGCTATCAGTCAGTCCAGTTGTTTAAGCATTTTCTACCATTAGTTCTCACCTGTGGGGTAGGACTACCACTGAACTTCTTAGTGAGGATGGTGTCCTCTCACCAACACGTTATTGCTTTGGTAAATAATGGATCCTCTGGGCCGTCCCACAGAGCATAGTCTCCTTCTGGGCTGTCCAGCCTTCTATAGAATATACACTGTAACATACCCATCTTTCCAAGCTCTTTAGTCTCTCCTACTATTTGCAGTAGGAGACAGCAGTTCTGCTATTTCTACGTGCTTAGTGTGTGTCATTTCTTTGTATGTTTCTTGTCCTTCTTAACAATACATTTGCACCACTGCCCAGGGCCCCTTGCTAGAGTGTTAAATCTATATCCTGGAAGAATACTCCCAAATCAATAAATTTGTCCTTATCCAACTTTGTGGTTCATGAACCTAGCCCTCACCTCAGCCCAGCATTCTCAGAAACCAGACCCATATGTACTCTCTTGGCTTTTGCCAGTACATGTTGGATAGGCCTTGTAGCTCCTTTAGGATACAGCCCTTTTCCTTCCATTTGAACCCAGCATGTCCCTAGCCAGATTATGTAGTGATTTGGCCCAGTTTTCCTGGTGGCCAATAATTGGAGGCAGATCCCAAGGAAAGAGCATGTTCTCTTGCAGAAGAGATGTCTCTGCAGCATCTTCAAGCAAATAGCAAGGAGTGGACCACTTCTGCTATTTCAAAGAGTTCAGAGGAATCTTAGATTCAAGATTTTGGGTGCATCAACCTAGAGGTCTCCATCCCATGTGCTAGAGTCCCATTCTTCCCTAGCATACCTGCCTAGGCTGAGAATTAAACCTTCCTTAGAGCTCTGTTGATTTTATGATTAAGTCTTAGATTTGGTCCTTAGCTTCTGCAGCCTCTGGCTTTAGAAGAGGAGAGCCTCTTCATTTGCTACCAAGAAAGCTCTCTGGCTATCACCCTTAATGTTTAATTGTCAATTAACCATTTTCAATCTTTTATTATCTTTTCCCAAAGTGTTAGTAATAACCACCCAAATCCACTGACCTTATGTTATTATTTCTCCCGTATTTTTTAAGCATCAGGGACATTTCATTAGCTGGTACATTTTCTTCTACCAGTACCCCATTCCAATTCAACATCAGTGAAAGCTTTAACAATGCTCTGCTACCCTGTGCCAGAGGCTATTGGTGCTCGAACTATCACTTACAGATGGGTACTCATTGCCAGCTGGGAGGTAAATGACCTGCCTCCAAGCTTCCATCTTAATGTCTGCTTACTCAGATCACTCCCAATAGCAACTGTTATAGGTGAGTTCCAGGGAAGTAAACCCTGAGACAGAGATTAGCATATGGGAGGGTAATAAGGCGACTCTGGGATCATCCTCTGTAGCAGGGAATTAATAGATTGGGCAGAATTGGGTAAAGTTGTCTAGAGTTGAGGCCAGGGGAAAAGGCCTTTACATCCCTGACTTGTCCAGTCTTTGGGAGAAGACTGCAGCTGAAAGGAGCTGTGTTCTTGGGCAAGGTGAATACCTTTATCCAGCAGTTCTAAAGAGAACTGAGAGGGCTTTCTGCCTGCAACAGACAGCTGGGGAAACAATTCTTCTCGTCCTGAACGGGGATCTGTGCAGTACATCACAGCATCTGCTATAATTACTTTGGATGAACCAGAAAGATGTCCAGAATAGATTAATAAATGGGAAAAATCAAATTATTAAAGGATTTGTCTAGATAATCCCCTCCAGAAAGACATACAGAAGGAATTAATAATAATTCTGTCTTGATGGTGGCAAGACTGATTTGTTTTATTCTTTGCTTATCCACATTTTCTTACATTCCTTCAATTGGTTACTTGTATAATAAGACATTACTTTTAATTTTTAAAATTTCTGAAGATTAAACTAGCTTTAAATGAGAAATAAGTATTATTAAATTCTCTTATTATTTAAGCTACTTAATTTAAAACATTTAGGTTTTGGTCTTTGTTGATTTAATTAGGCAAAAGCAAAAAAAGTGAGCTAAGGAAAATTTATTGGATTTTATAACGAGTAAAAATATTCACACTCCCTAGCTCTTCCAAAAGTAAAAGTTATATTGCTACCACATTATGGCTTTCATCCAACCACCCAAACACTCTTAATGAGAAATTACTGTAAGTGCTACTTAGTGATGAGAACATAAAATATAGAAAAGTAAAGGGATTCAGCCAAAGCTGCACAAGTTACTGGCAGGAAAGACATCCTCAGCTTCTGATTTGGAATCCCATTTTCTAAATATTCAACTGTCCTTAATCTAAGTGACATTTAGGTCAAGGGTATTCAGTACCCAACTCACTTGTTCTAGAATGGCCCTCTTAATTACCAGAGCTCATTAGCTTTATATGTCATTATTAGAGCAGGAAGGTGGGGAGGGCAGTAGAAGATATAAAGGAAGCAGGAAGTAGTGAATTAATTTCTGATCAAGGTCAGCTGTTCCCCAGAGCACAAAGCAATGGCTGGTAAATTGCTCCAGGGACTTATATTGGCAAAAAGTTATTTTGACAGAGTTTTTAAGAAGTGAATAGAAAATTCATCAAAGATACAAAATAGTCAGTCACAAACTATGGCAAAAAAAAAATGAGATTTGATTTTAAATATTTTTCTATAAGGCCTGTGTTCTATATGGCTATTCTTTATTGAATCTGTTGAAACTAAAACAGGCAATAAAGAAATAAAATGAGATGGTTTTAGTAAAACAATCAGAGGGAGTATGAGAGAGATTGAGTAGAGAAAGAGAACTTCAAATAATCAATTTGCCAGACTGTTTGGAGAGTATTTTAATTTTTGTTGTCTTCTTCAAATACTCTTAAATCTTTTCAAAAGTTGTACATTACTAAAATCATCAGTTGAAAATTAAATAAAAGAAATCTGTTCAACACAAGCTACTAATAGCTTAGGATGTAAGATAGGTTTTCCGCACTGATCAGTGTTTCTATGTACTCAGATATTACAAACTCCCTGAATTTATGGACAAGGAAAGAAAACAAACACTTCCAAAACTAAAACTGACAAGAATTAAGGCAAAACACCTCAAACAAGTGGTCGAGCTTAACATTACATTAATACAGGAGTCCCCTGATATGATACAAAGGAAGACACTTTACCTGTGTAATAGTAATCTTACCCATCTGGATCAGTTAGCAAGTAAATAATCTGACAAATCAGACAGTGTTATTGTCATGAAAGAAAAAAAATTTAAAGGGTGAGGGCACAGTTCTAGATGAAAACTGACAAAAGAGACATGACAGCTAAATATAATGTATGACACTTGAGAGGATCCTAGATTTTTAAAAAAGAGAGCTATAAAAATACTTTAATTGAGGAAATTTAAATATGAACTATATATTAGAATATATTATTATAACAACATTTTATTACTCATCTATGATAATGGTAACTTGGTTATATAAAAGAGCATCCTTGTGGATGTTTGTTGACATATTTTTGGTGAAATATCATAATAATGTACATTACTTTTAAATAGTTCAGGAGATAAAGAAATGTTATATAGAGAGAGGAATGCTCATATATATACATGTACCTTTATAAATATATATAGAGAAAGTATGGCAAATGTTAACAATATATATTTGTATACCTATATATGGATAACACTCTCTTCTTTAAATTTTCTATAGGTTTGAAATTTTTTCAAAATAAAAAGTAGGAGAAAAATAAAGAATAACCTAAAAAGGGAGGTGATTATTCATTTGCAGAAGTGACCTATTCGATCCCTGCCCCCCCAAAAAAGTGCAATTGGATTTTTTTAGCCAGACATACTGCATCATGTTCTTTATGCTTTCCATCCTAGAAGTCACTGGCAAAGGAGAAAGGTGCTGTCTTTTAATCCTCAGGTTGGAGTCCTTTTCAAAGAACTAATATTCAAAGCAATAAGTCTAAAACTTGTAATTTTCACTACTTGTCAAAGCAGATACATTTTAAAACAATTTTTTGTTGGTATGAAATGGTATCTATTAGATATATTTTATTTTCTTTTTGTTACAAAATAACAGAAAATTTGAGTTTCAATTGTCTCCTTGAGGGACTGTGCAAGGAGACTTGAGAAATATATGGCATGTATTCAAATGCAATGTATGACCTGGCTATAGAAATTTGAAATTTGAACCATGGAATAAATATCCAAGACTAGTTTAAATAATGAACTATCTTGGGGGGAAGATGCATTAGCCTGAGCTGACCTCAACCAATGCCTGCTTTAGGTGTTTTTTTGTGGTTACCTGGCAGAATTGGTTTAAAGCAAAACAAAACACAACGAAACCAAAAAAAGCTCAAAAATTCTAAGTCAACTATAGAAATTATTACAGAGAAGTAGGATCCCACAATTGTAAGGGTTTGATTTCATTTTGAACAAGATATTTAAAGCACATTTTAAATGATTACCTTGCACATCACAAATATACACTTTTGAAGAGAATGTGAAAAAACCTATCTGTTAATAAATGAATGGGTGCCCATGGCTTATAATAAAATTTACAGTATCAACATCAATCCTAAGTTCAAAACTTGACAGAAATAAAGATGTTATACTTTGAAAATTGTATTTGATGATTCAAAAGATGGCTCTATGAAGAAAAAGAAATTAATTCCAAAGAGACCTGCGAAGAATCCGAATAAAATTGTTTCATGAAATGTGCAAGTGGAAAAAAGTAACATTTCTAAATTAATATTTTATACATGATTTTAAATATACATGTGTATCTAAATTAATAAATTATAAGAAAGCAATTGCTCTTTAGAGAAACCTCTGCATTTCAATGATCAAACTCTGTCTTTAGACAACTGAGTAGCTGCTTAGAAAAGTTACCATTTCAATGCCTTTTTAATTTTCTCTTGTAAGAGGAAAAGATTTTTAAAAATGACCTGAGTTTCTCTTACAGAGAGAAGCAGCAGAATGTCCCACTGTCTGTGGGAAGAAAACAAGGAGCTCTGAGAAACTGTGTCCATAACATACGGCCCAGGAGTGGGAATGCCCCAGAGAGGGTAGGAATGGGGGCAGGGGTGACAATAGGGGAGCTTGGAAGAAAGTTGGGTGTTCTAGAGTCTTGTTTTTTTTTTGGCAGGGGCAGGCTCTGGGAATCAAACCTGGGTCTCCGGCATGGCAGGTGAGAACTCTACCACTGAGCCACCATTGCACTGGCCAGGAGAGAGTCTTGACTTTCTTTTTTCTCAATGGCAAGCAGCCTTGTGGGAACATTTCAAAAAGTACAAGTAAAAAATTTGCAATAAAGGAATGACAAACTATAGAAGGAAATCAAAAAAGAGTGCATGACTTTCCCTGGCTTGCAAAAGAGAAGATTAAGGAAGCAAAAAGACAAAAAATGAGCTACACCAGAGAGTTAGAAAAAAAATGCTTCTACAAGTCGATCAAAAAGAATAAAACGACCATCGGGAAGAGTACCACTAAATAAAAGAGAAAAAAAAAGAAATGAAAATCCAAACTATTAAAATGCTTAACAGACCACACTGTAAACTGAAAGTTCTCATGCTCGTTAGAACTGTCTGACACATGGAATATTTTCCCCTAATTATTGCGATATCAAGGCTGACCATCAGGGAATTGAATTCAACATGAGTAAACTTTGCTCATTGATCACTTCCTCTCAGAGGAGGCTGGTTGAGAGTTGAGTTAGCTTCAGAAAATGACTTTAGGTCAGGAGCACTGGTATTCAGATTTTAGGAGTTACAGCTAAAGGGCATCCAGTTTTGCTCCAGTTCTTTCCACAGGTTACCTCTCCCCATCCCACCTCTAACCACTGCAGCACCACCACCGCACTTCCAACAAACACAGGTTCCTAATCTTAAACTGCAGCCCTGTGGGTGTGAACCCATTGAAAATGTACCTGTTGAAGTCCTAGGGTGGTACTTAATCCAGATTATTTGAAGCCTAATAAAGAGAACCTGGAAGTCCCAGAAGCAAGAAAAGAAAAGACATCACCATGTGATGGGAGGCAAGTCAAGGGGAACCTCGGGGCAATTCAGTTTTAAGATGCCACGGACTTCCAGAAGAAAGCAAGTGTGGCCGATAACTTCATTTTGGACTTCTAGCCTCAAAACTGGGAGCCAAAAAAATCTCATTGTTTCACAACCCGTGTATGGTGTTTTTCAAAGCAGCCCTGGCAGGCTAAGGCACACACATACATCCGCACAGAAGACTACCCTGGGCTCCTTCCTTTTCCTTCCATTTAATACTTTTTGAGTACCTACTGAGTGCCCAACACTGTGCTAGGCTTCGAACTTACAAAGTGAGCAAAACAGATAAGATCTCTGCCTAACATGGAATCACATGAGAAATAGAGACATTAATCAGATGACAGCACAAAGATTTAATTATGAATTATGGCCAATGTTAAAGAAGCCCGATGAGAGACTCCATCTAGACTGGCAGGTCAGGGAATGCTCTGAGAACTAAAGGAGGAACTAGATTTGGGGGTGAGGGCTTGAGATGAAAATTCCAAGCAGAGGAAACAGTCTTTGCAACGGTCCTGAGGCCAGAAGGAATGTGGTGCATTTGAGGACTGCAAAATTAAGGACAAGAAGAAGCAGAGTGGCATAATAAAGGGTCAGAGAGGTGATTGAGGCTGGACAATACAAGGTTTTGTAGGCCACTTAAAGGAATTGTGTCTTTACTCCTGAAGGACAGTCAGGAAAGATTTTAAATGGGTAGAGGCATTTGACACACCAGATATTTTTAATCCACCCTGTTAAGTGGAGCCAGCACCAGCCACATCATTTGTGCTGGTTCTGAGCAAAATAAAAATGTGGACCCTTGTTTAAAAATTATTAAGAATTTCAAGACTGAAACAGCAGAGTACTAAACCAAACGCAGGGCTCCTTCCCCCTAAGCTGGCCCTGAGTGGAGCAGCTCCCATGTCTCTGGGATCATTTTGGTTATGGCTGAGTCAAGATGGCTCCGTGACAAGTCTCAGCCTTTGCATTAGTCAGACTTTCTCTGAGCTGCACAAGAAAGCAAGGTGGGCCCCTGACCAGGCATTTAAAACACCACACAACATCTCTGGTTTTCAAATTCTTGAAACTGACCAAAATAAAGAAAAAGAAGTTTAGCCAATGTAAGTGATCTTCAGACGAAAAAAAAAATAGTGATAATAGAAGCAGGTATGAGAAGAAGAATGAAGCAAGGTGTTTAAAAAACAATGCAATGTGCAAATCTCTCTCCAGAGTGTCGTGGGGGTCAGGGACGAGTCTGGCCAGCCAGGCTCCCACCACTGCAACATTTAAGGAGGCACGCACTCTCGAGGTTGCACAAGTGCAGGGTGGGTGACTGAGAGTGAGTGCCTCCTTAAATTTTGCTTCCTAAGTCTTTGGTTTGCCGCATCTGAGCCCCAGCCCTGACCTCAGAGCCAGTCACCAGAATGTATGAATCTGAAGAGTTTTGTGACAAGTAGCGAGGAAGTCTAAGGCTAAAAGATTAGGAGAACAAGCTATCCTGGGTTCTGAACACGTTCTGGAATTCAGGGAGCAGGAATGGGGTAGGTTCTTTGGAGCTGTCCTTTTGCCAACTTTGGACATGTGGGCTTGAGCCAGGTAAAGACATGGGTGATGCCGCAGTTATCTTTGTCATGTTACGCTTTGCAGATTGAAGGGACTTATTAGGCCCTGGTCAGTTAGAGACTCATTTTAGCTGCCTTACTTGTCTAGGAATTCTGACAATGAATTGCTGATAAGAAAACAGCTCCACTTGTTTTTGCTCAACCCTGTTTCATCAGCGTTAAATTGTTCCCATCAAATTTCAACCACACACAGGCTTCCACTATCCTATGTGAAGAGAAATGAAGTGGTGATTCTGTTGATCCTAACTTTGTTTTCTTTCGTTTAATTTCCCAGCCATCTCAGCACTTGTATTCTCCTACCTTCCTTCTACTTCCTTCCCCCGTCTCCTATGTAGCTTCTTCACACCCCAGTCACCATTAAAAAAGAGTGTGGAGGTGACTTCATCTGTGTCCAGGTAAAAGTGCTGTGCATTAGAGGGCCTGACTGGGCAAGTGGATATCAGTTCCCCAAAGTGCGGACAATCTGCCTAACGCGGTTTGACCCGTGAACCCTGTCCGATTTTGTCTTTCTCCTGTCTCATGCTTTGTCTGGAATTTTGCTCCCCCTTTGTGCATGGAAAAGCACAATTACTCCACAGTGGCTGGTTTTCCTGTTAGAGGATGGAAAGGCCGTTATTAATTTATACTCATGTTAATATACCTCATTCCCTTTCATCTTTATTACCCGTCTGTATCTTCCTCAGAGGTCTTGTTTACATAAAACAGAACTCATGGATGCAGAAAGTGCTTAATGAGTCTCAGCAAAACCACTACAGAGCTAACACGGGCCACTCACCCTTTATAATTATGAATCATTTGACGGTATTAAAAAACGTCTTCAGCAAATGATGCCAGGCAGCTTTTTTTCCAGATATTTTTGGTTGTTGTTACTATAAAGACCGGCCATAAACTAAATTATGAGCTTGGTCTATGATATTCCAACATTAAGCTCTAACAGTAGGGGCAGATATCTTGAACTGTGCTAAGATTACAGGCTTGAAAAATTTGGCTCCTCTTACCCTCATATCTTCTCTCCCTCTCTCCTTCCCTTCCTTCCTTCCTTCCCCCTCCCTCCCTCCCTCCCTATTTTCTACCCTCCCTTCTCTCCTTCTAGCCTTCCTGTCTTCCTTCCAGGTTTCAACCATGTACACACAGCCAGCACACTAAGGTCAGAGAAGTAAGACTTCAGGGGCACCAGGTCCCTTAACTTTACCCACGTGCTGTGTCCTCACCAAAGAATCTCTGCTTCCAT
Organism: Tamandua tetradactyla; assembly: GCF_023851605.1. NCBI lineage: Eukaryota > Metazoa > Chordata > Mammalia > Pilosa > Myrmecophagidae > Tamandua > Tamandua tetradactyla. Next base: position 14,728,586 of record NC_135350.1, read on the forward strand.
AAGACTGATCTGAGAGCCTGAGGAGCTCTGACTGGTGGGCTTCACTCTAAGTGTGACTGCACCACAAAAAAACAATGGATGGGAGCAAGTTGCTCAGTTTTGACAACCAACTCTTGAACAGCTACTATGCACCTGACATTGTTTTAAGTGCTGATGAAAGCCAGATGAGGGAGCAATTAATTCTGTCTTGGGGAGATGAGAAAGCCTGTGGAGTACAAGGGATATTTAATCTGGGTTTGCAGGATGAGCCGGAGTCTGCTGGCTAGATAAGGAAGAAGGACATGCCAGATACAAGGTCCAGGATAACCAGACAGATGGAAATGCAAGAGTGCACCAGAGCTTGGGAAAGGCTGCAGCAGTCTGGTATAATTGGTTTATGGGGAGTCTAGGAAGGTGTGACTGGATTGGAAGGTTAAAATGAGGGCAAAGGATAGGTGGCCTGTGAAGGGCATTCTATATATTTATTATTAAGTTGCTTAGTTACACAGAGGTGAGTGCCCTTTGTCTTTGTGAATCATAAGTACAGTTCATGGAAAAACTTAAAGGTCAACGATACAGGGCAATCAGTCCTTTCTCACAAATATTTTTAAAATGCTTGCTACATCCATGGCACTGAACTAGGTGCTAGAATGGAATAAAAAAAAATGTGGTCCCTGCCTCTCAGGTGCTCATTTTCTACCTGTAAATACAGAGGTGCAAAAATAACTACAACTTGATGCAAAATGAGGCAAGGGAGTGATAGGAAATGTATAAAGAATAGAGGAAGAAACAATGAATGCCATCTGGGAAGGCATCAAGAAAGGTTGACTGGCAGGGAATGTGCCTGGGGGAACAGGGAATGGCAGAAAACAAGAGCATGAGCATTTGACACAAAAAGAATTACCTGAGCAAACTGGTCAGGATGTGAGAGTATTGGCTTGTGTTTAATAAAAGGACACGTTATAGGGTCTGGCTTGGAGTTAGAACATGACAGTAGGAGGATGAGCCGAGTTAAGATTAGGGAATACCTTGAATGTCATTAACAGGTAGATTTATCCAGTAGAAAAACGGAGATTAAAAAAAGGTTACCTAACAGGGATATTTTCAAAGGCAAAGTCTAAGCAAATATATTTTGTCTCGAGACCTACTTATTTTGATTTAGTAGTGGCTGCCTGCACTATAGTCTTTACAAGATTCTGGGCTCAGTGAGAAAGAAATTAATTCATCCATCCCTTCAGTTATCTGCTATCGCGTGCCTGAAGAGATCTCCTACTTGAATAGTAAAGAACCTCTAGTAAAACAATTGTTTCATTGTCCTTGGGCATATCTCCCTTTTATTCACCTCATATGTTCTCAGGAATAGTGGGGCAATACTCATCAGAGATTTTTATAAGAAAGCAATCCTACCCTAATCAGCTCAACAGCAAAACTGAGACATCATTATTAATAATACTGGCCAAGTCCTTAGAAATTCAGAAGTTCCATAAACACACTACAAATTGTTATCAGGAACCAATGCAGCAGAGGCATCTTTCCGGCACCCAACATTAAAGGTCAACTAGTAGGTTTGAAGCTTCTATGTGTGGCACTCCCTCCTTCTCCTCATTCACCACAGTGTCTCGTGACGTTGCTCGTTTTTCCCGACTATCAGAGGACACAAGGAATAAGCCAGGGTCAACGGGCTCTAGAAGACTCTGGAACTACTGTCCATAATCAAAGAAAAGAACAAGCTAGCTCAGATGGGAACTTTGGTAAAGGATAATAATGGAACAGAATTCTTAAGACAGAGAATTGAAGTAATTGCGTTTTAGAGTCTAGGCAAAGCTTCTTTAACTGTGGAGCACACAACCCCTCACCTCCAACTCCAAAGAAACTTGAGGAGGGAAAACTAGTTTGGATGGAAAATAATTTATATCTTTATTTTTCAATGATCTAGAATGGAAATTTAGCATTTCCTCTGACTCTGAATGTAGTTGACCAGCCATGATAATAATATTTACAGTAACCCATGTAAATACCCCTGCACTGTATTTTCACCAATAAAAATCACAGTTGTTTTCATATCACATTGCGGTTGCCACAGAAATCTGGAAATATCATTTATGATCATCGTTACTTTGAATGATATTAGTTATTAGACTCAGTGCAAGGTCTTTTTTATTGTGAAAAATAACATATATACAAAAAAGCAACAACTTTCAAAGCCCACTGCAACAATGGTTGTAGAACAGACTTCAGAGTGTGGTATGGGTTACAATTCCACAATTTTAGATTTTTCCTTCTAGTTCTCTAAGACACTGGAGACTAAAAGAAAATATCAATTTGATTCAGCAGTCATACTCATTCATTAAATCCTGTCTTCTCTATTATACTCCTCCTTCTCCTTTGATCTTTCTCCCACTCTTTAGGGCTGTTTGGGCTATGCCCATCCTAATGTTTTCATGTTGGAAAGGGCTGTCGATAATATGGGATGGGGGTTGGAACGAGTTGATGTTCTGGAGAGGATGGCCCCTCTGCATTTCAGGACTTAGCTGGTCTGAAGACCCATCTGGAGGTTGTAGGTTTCTGGAAAGTTACCTTGTGCATGGAACCTTTGTAGAATCTCAGATAAAGTCCTAGGTTCTTTAGGGTTGGCAGGAATAGTTTTTGTTGGGGTTTGGCAAACCATGATAAATTGCAGTAACTAGCTGAAGCTTGATAAGAGTAGCCTCCAGAGTAGCCTCTCAACTCTATTTGAACTCTCTCAGTCACTGATACCTTACTTGTTACAATTCTTTTCTTCTTTCTGGTCAGGAAGGAATTGTCAATCCCACCGTGCCAGGGCTAGGCTCACCCCTGGGAGTCATCTCCCACGTTGCCAGGGAGACCTTCACCCCTAGATGTCATGTCCCACATGGGGGCGAGGGGCAATGATTTTGCTTGCAGAGTTGGGCTTATAAAGAGAGAGAGGCCACATCTGAGCTACAAAAGTGGTCCTCAGGTAGTAACTCTTAGAAATAACTATAGGTAGGCTAATGCTAGATCTTTTTAAGTGTTAATAAAGAAAAAAAAATATATATATATATACACACACGCACACATACATATTACCATATCAAAAATTTGGTCCCTTAGAGAATATTATGCTGAGTGAGTCCAGCCAAAAACTAGAGGACAAATACTGCATGGTCCCACTGATGTGAACCTACATTCGAGAATAAACTTGAAATATGTCATTGGTAACAGAGTTCAGCAGGAGTTAGAAACAGGGTAAGATAATGGGTAATTGGAGCTGAAGGGATACAGACTGTGCAACGGGACTAGATACAAAAACTCAAAAATGGACAGCACAATAATACCTAATTGTAAAGTAATCATGTTAAAACACTGAATGAAGCTGCATCTGAGCTTTAGGGTTTTTTGTTTTTTTTTTTTTTACTATTATTACTACTTTTATTTCTTTTCTCTATATTAACATTTTATATCTTTTTCTGTTGTGTTGCTAGTTCCTCTAAACTGATGCAAATGTACTAAGAAATGATGATCATGCATCTATGTGATGATGTTAAGAATTACTGGATGCATATGTAGAATGGTATGATTTCTAAATGTTGTGTTAATTTCTTTTTTTTTTCTTTCCGTTAATAAAAAAAATAAAATAAAGGGATTGAAATGATAAAAAAAAAATTTGGTCCTTAAAAATATTTTGATAACTATTTTACTATTATTGTTTCCATTTTTACATCCTATGTTTTTTATTTTATGTATTTAAAAACATCCTGAGAAGGTGCGCAGAGGCTTCACTAGACTCCAAAAGAGCTTAAGGCAGAAGAAAAGTTTAAGAACTCCTGTTCAAGACAGATTTATCAAAATTCTGATAGGGTAGCTTTGCGTAGCTCTCTAGATTTGTTTCTTACCCCCACCACACACACACACACACCCAGCGGTCCTCCTCTACCCTCCATCCTGATGTTTTTCCAGTAACTATAGTTTCACCCGGCACCTCTGCATGTGCTGACCCGGCAGCAAGCCTGCCAGACTCAAAGTTGTGCATGTTCTCTTTAAATTGAATTAACATCGTTTTCGTGAGAGTGCGAAGAAACCAGTTCTCTGTGAGTCTGATTTGCAAACTCTTTCTTTGTATTTGTAACCCATATGTCAACTATCCTGCCAATCTAGTCCTCCAGCATCCCCCAAACTAAACTCTTCTGGTACAAGCGCATTATTGAGCAAGGAGAACTTACTGGAAATTATACAGAAGAGACAGTAGGTGGTTTTATGGCATTTCACGGGACCTTGACTACTTCTAGGTCTCCTCTCTCTCTTTCTCTCTCCAGGATGCAGCTTTATTTTCTTTTGCCTTCACATTCTAAACCTCTGATCTCTCTCTCTTATTTTGTGTAAACTAATTTAACTTTGCTTCAGTTTCTCTTTCTGAAGTTGCATATTTAATACTTCATATTTATATTGAGCAATTTATTGTGATTAGCAGTTACCAAGATCCACCCTTCTTAAAGGCAATGGGGATTATATATAAATTTTCCCTGCCGCAAGTTCGAATTAAAAAATAGAGATTCATTGTATGTCCGGAAAAGGTGAAGATCATTTTACATTTCACCAATTACATAAAGATTAATTTGGGAAACTTGCAGCAAAATGAAACTGTATTCCTATTTTTTTCCAGGGCTGTTTTATATCCTTTCTAGAAAAGCACCTGGAGCTGGTGGCTTGTTGATTCCTTAATTCATTTCTGTCTCTGTCTGCCTTTTCCCATCTGTGGTAGATCGAATTACGTATCCCAACATCAACATGCTCTTAATCTTATTATTCCTCATATCTGTGGATGTGAGTCCATCATAAATAGGATCTCTTAAAGATGTCACTTTCAGTTAAGATGTGGACCAACTCAGTGAGGGTGGGCCTTGATCCACATTACCAGAGACCTTATAAAGAGAAGAAACTGGACGCCGGAAGTTGGAGAAGGCCACGCAGGAAGAAGTCAGAAGTCAAGAGAAACTAAAAGAACAGACACGAGGAAAGCAAGATTTCCAAATGTTGGGAGTTAGAGATGCAAGCTAAGGAACCCCAAGGATTGCCGGCAGCCAGTGCAAAACACTACTGTCTCTGGGAGAAAGCAGCCCTGCTGATATCTCAATTTTGGACTTCTTCTAGCCTCAAAATCTTGAGTTAATACATGACTATTGCTAAGCCAAAATCAGTTTATCATATTTGTTCTAGAAGTTCTGGCAAACTAATACATCAGAACTGACCTTGATCACCTGTCTTTTTTAAAATAACATCTCTTCTACCTCTTAGGTACCTTCTCTCTTTTGATATAGCATTCATTATAGCATATTATAATTGCTTATTTAGTAATAATGGTGGTTTTTGCTGTTGTCATTGGTTTTTGCATGGGCAGGTACTGGGAATCGAACCCAGGTCTCCAGTATGGCAGGCAAGAACTCTGCCTGCTGAGCCACTGTGGCCTGCATAGTGGTAGATATTAAGAATCTACTTTGTGCCAGGTCCTGGCTTTTTTTTTTTTTTTCTTACTATCACAACAGTGGTTTATTAAATGCTTATAAACTACATTGTACTGTGATTTTAGAAATTTTATGTGGTCTTCACAGCAGCCCTAATGATATTAGAAACATTTCAGGTCACAAAAGAGAAATCTGAGATGCAGAAAGGTAATGTAATATTACAAAGGTCGCACAAACCTGAATCAGCTTCATCTTAAGTCCTGTTTCAATATCTGAAATTTGGATGTTGACTGGGTATTTTATGGGATTGAAGAATTACTGTTAACTTCTCTTCTAGGTGTGGCAATGATAATGGGGCTATTAAGAAACAAGTCTTTATCCTCCAGAGATACATTAAAAATATTTACTGATAAAAAACAATAAAATAAAACCCATGTCAACAAATCTTATCAGGCCCCAAATATTTCATCATGGTTAATCCACAGGATAATGGTAGTTTAGAAAGAACCAAACTCAGTGGCCAGAGAAACAAGCTTTGCAAATTTAGGGGAGTAGCCTTACCTCTTTCGTCTATAAATGAAGGAGCTGAGCATGATGCTTTCAACGCCCTGGTCAGCCAAGTGATTCTCAATCAGGAGCACAGTTGCTTACCTCTGTCTTGTGGGACAATTCCATCCTTCATGCAAGTTCTTTAATAGAATATGGACTGTACACAGACATTATCCAATTTTTCTGGGGCATAATGTTCATCAAGAAAATAGTCTCTCTTATCTATGACAAAAGGCTTGACATTCAAACTTTTTACTTTTGCTGTGTTTTTTTGCTTATTTGTTTAGCAGTGGACCCTTTCTTCAAATGAAGTATTACAAGATGCCTAATTTATAAAACCTTTAAACAAGTTGCTCTGGTTTCAATGAGTGTCATGAACCCTCTATAATATCATTCTTTAAAAACTCACTTGTTTACACCGTCCAGAAATGGCTTTGATGATTTCCATTTGACTCATTTAATTCTTTTATCATCCAAATAAGATGGATCTCATGTTAAGATGAGAAAACTGAGGCACAGAGAGGTTAAGAAACTTGCCAAGTATCACAGATACGGGACGTGTGTGAGCCAGTATTCAAAGCTGGACAGCCTGGTTCTAGAACGTGGATTCTTAAATACCACACGAAGGTCTTCTCAATGCGGTCATACATTTGTCTCCCACCAAACAACGGACTCCTGAGCGGAGGCAGTGGTGGTGCAGGAGGTCGTGAAGTTGTATTCCTCGGGTTTAGCATAGTGTCTGGCCCAGAACAGTTGTTCATTGAATACTTCCGGAATGAATGAAATTTACTGGATACTTTTCAGAAGCTAAATCAAAGTTCATTAAATTTTATGGGTATGCATATACCTTAGAGATCAACCCCCATCCCTTATTTTAAAGATGAAAAACTGAGGCCCTGAGAGTTAAATTATTTGCCTAAAACCAGCTAGTTAGTAGTAGAACCAGAACTAGAGCTTAGGTCTCCTGACTACCAGATCACTAAAAGAATCAAAATCATTCAAGGATTGGATTAAATAATGATGATGTCTCTTTCTATCTTGAAGTTGTCATTTTTTTTTTCTAGTTATGGGATGTTGATGATGACAAAGTGAGAAAATTTTGTCCTGGTCATAGCAGAGCAGGAGGGGACTGTAGAGATGGACCTTATGGGAGATTCCTTTGCATCTGAAATACCCTTAAGTGGCACACGCCAGCAAACCAAAATGTGTCTCTTGGCCAGCATCATCACCAACAATATTGTCTACTTGCCCCAAGTCCATCCTTTTCCCACCTAAAGCTTGAGCCACAAAACAATCAAATACAGACTTAGCTCCATTCCAAACCCAGGACTAATTAAGATATAATTACAGTTTCCTAATTCAATATTCTGGTGACTTGGTATTAAATTAATCTTTATGTCTAGTCCCTTGTTATCCCAGTTCTAAGATGTCCTTCTTGTTTCTGAACCCAAACGCTCACGTACATTCCAGTTCTGGTAGACTCTTGTGTTTCCCACATTGGGCCTAAGATACAATCTTACTGCACAATGCAGAAGTAGAAAATACTTGGCTCGCATGCGTTTAGCCACTCCACCTCCCAACTGCAGTAGATATCACTAATTGATCACAGCATTCTCTCCTACTGAGTGGAGAAGCGGCTTCAGAACCTTTCTCCAGGAGCTGCTGTAGTCAAGATGAAACCTACTTGCTGCACTCAAGATGAAACCTACTTGTCACAGCTTCGTTCCTTCAGGACCTGTCACTTGCCTCATTTTGAATTTTCTCTCCTGAGGAGCCGAGAGTTCTTTCGGCTCTCAGGATCTCCACATAAGACATACTATACTCCCTCCCCTGCCAGAATGGTTTAGTAGACATTGTTTGGGGTCAAAACCAGAGAAGAACATAATCTCACTCACAATTAAAAGAAAGTTGAGAGTAGAGGTATGTGTGGAGTACAGAAAAGGGTAAAAGAAAAAGTTAAGAAAAAAAAAAGGAATTTGAGAAGGACCATAAACAAAAATTGGGAGCCAGCATACAGAGATGGGGAATTGGGGAGCAGAAGAGAAAAAACCATGAATATACAAATCAAGAAATGGGTGAGTAGTGAGTAGGAGAGAATTATGTAATCCATCACATTTCTGTTAATGTTGCCAGGAAGTTCAGAGTCAAATTTTCCATCTGATAATGTTAACTATATTAGCTCTATAGTGAGACTCTTTGCCCTCACTTTCCTTTAGAGGCTTTTTTAAAAAAATATTTATTAATAAAACCAATCAACATACAATACGAACATTCTTTTTTTTCATCACATAGTTGTATACTCATTATCATGATCATTTCTTAGAACATTTGCATCAATTCAGAAAAAGAAATAAAAAGAGAAAGGAAAAAAATTCATACATACTATTCCCTTTATCCCTCCCTTTCATTGGTCACTAGTATTTCAATCTACTAAATTTATTTTGACATTTGTTCCCCCTATTATTTATTTATTTTTAATCTGTATGTTTTACTCATCTGACCATAAGGTAAATAAAAGAAGCATCAGACACAAGGTTTCCACAATCACAGTCACATTTAGAAGGCTGTATCATTACCCAATCATCTTCAAGAAACATGGCTAGTGGAACACAGCTCTACATTTTCAGGCAGTTCCTTCCAGCCTCTCCGTTACACCTTAACTAAAAAGGTGGTATCTATTTAATGTATAAGAATAACCTCCAGGATAACCTCTCTGACTCTGTTTGGAATCTCTCAGCCACTGACACTTTATTTTGTCTCATTTCTCTCTTCCCCTTTTTTGGTCAAGAAGGTTTTTCCTTTAGAGCTTTTTAAAAATATATTTTTATTAATTAAACAACATACAAGCACACAGACATTCTTAATGTACAAGCATTCCATACATGGTATACAATCAATGTCTTACAATATCATCATATAGTTGTGTATTCACCACCATGATCATTTTTTTGAACATTTGCATCACTCCAGAAAAAGAAGTAAAAGAGAAAAATGAAAAAAACTCACGCATACCATACCCCTAACTCCTCCCTCTCATTGGCCACTAGTATTTCCATCTACCCAATTTATTTTAACATTTGTTCCCCCTATTATTTGCTCATTCTTTATCCATATTTTTTACTCATCTGTCCATACCCTAGTTAAAAGGAGCATCAGATACAAGATTTTCACAATCACACAGTCACATTGCAAAAGATTTATCATTATACAATCATCTTCAAGAAATATGGCTACTGGAACACAGCTCTACAGTTCAGGTACTTCCCTCTAGCCACTCCAATGCACATAAACTAACAAGGGGATATCTATATAATGCGTAAGAATAACCTTCAGGATAACCTCTTGGCTCTGTTTGCAATCTCTCAGCCACTGACACTTTATTTTGTCTCATTTCTCTGTTCCTCCTTTTGGTCGAGAAGGATTTCTCAATCCCTTGATGTCAGGTCCCGTCTCATCCTGGGATTTCTGTCCTACATTGCCAGGGAAGATTATACCCCTGGGAGTCATGTCCCCATAGAGGGGGAGGGCGGTGAGTTTCAGTTGCCATGTCCACTTAGAGAGAGAGAGGCCACATCTGAGCAACAAAGAGGTTCTCTGGGGGTGAATCTTAGGCTTAATTTTAAGTAGGCTGAGCCTGCCCTTTGCAGGAATAAGTTTCGTAGGGGCCACCCCCAAGATCAAGGATTTGGCCTATTGATTAGGTTGTCCCCACTGCTTGTTAGAATATTAGACATTCTCCGAGTGGGGAAGTTGAATATTGCCCCCCTTTCTCCCCATTCCCCCAAGGGGAGTTTGCAAATACTTCTTTATTCACTCTCCAAATCTCTCTAGGATTTATCAGGGCATTACACTAACCTGGACAAACCTACAAAATCTCATGGCCTATTCAAGATTCCATGTACTTACAGTGTTAACTAAACTGATGAGGTTTTAAGTTTTTAATATATATATGAGTTAAAGCTAAACATATAACTATTCTGTACATATACATACTAATTATGCATTATTTGTGTACTAATGTATGCACTTTCTTTTTATCATTTATAATAAAAATAGATCAGAGTCCCATTTTGAAAATCCTAGCTGAATGCCCTGTAGCATCAGACTTCTGTATAGAAGGAGAAATTTTTAAACGTGGCATGAAATGAGAGGTAAATCTTCTGTTGATCCTCCCCTAGCAATATGGTTCAATAAGTCTTTGTTGGATATTGAGTATGTGTTGAGTTCAGAATTAAATGCAGTGAGGCACATAAAGTTGAAAAGATGACCCATGCTCTTTGGGAACCTACCATCTTCTTGGAAAGACTGTGCATAAATTAAACAGTTTATATGCAAAAAGCAGCTGACTTAAAATGGATATGTAGTGTGAGTGAGAAGAAAATCTCTGTTGTTTTAAGCTGTTCAGAACTTGAGGTTGCCTATTACACAGCACACAGTAATCCAGTGGTCCTCACAGCGTGTGCCCAGATCCCAGCAGCATCAGCATACCCTTAGAATTTGTTAGGAATGCAAATTCTCAGCCTCAACCCAGACCTACTGAATCAGTAATTCTGGGGTGGGGACCTAGCATCTGTGTCCTAACAAGCTGATTCTGATGGGCTAAAGTTTGAGAAAGTCTACCCACAATATTCTTTAGCAGCTATTTCTCTGCATTTCCCTCTCTTCTTCCTCTTATAGCACAGGACCAAACCTTGCATCCCTGGGTATTCCAAATGCCACAGCAGCTAAAGAATGTGATTCAAACTGAAGCTTCCTTGCTCAAGTTATTTTTATTTTTATTTTTTTTTTTACATGGGCAGGCACCGGGAATCAAACCTGGGTCCTTTGGCATGGCAGGCAAGCATTCTTGCCGCTGAGCCACCATTGGCCCCTTGCTCAAGTTTTGAACTAACGCTTTCCTTTACAAAAGTTATAGACTCAATATTCAAGTGAACAGCCTTGTTTAAAATGTATATTAGATCTAGTGAAGACGGCCTAAGCATCCTGAAAGAGGTGAATTCAAAGAACAATGTTATCCATAATTACTGATCATTTCTTGTGTGAGTTGATTCTCCACTCGTTCTCTGCTCCACAAACCACCCCACCCCAAATAAACGATGAAGGATGCAAAATTACTATTCCCAATTTACAGAAGAGATCACTGAGGCTGAGAGCCATCTAATAGCTCTTGTTAGACCACACAGCTTGTAAATAATAGAGTTGGACCCAAATCTGTATGCCCCCAGAGCCTGAGCCCTTCTTTCGTCACCTTCATTAAGGAAATGAGCTGTTTCTGAGAGTGCCTCAGAGCTTAGAGTCCCAAGCAATGAATCAACTCATCATTATTTTACCAACCCTACCACCAATTTGTTGGGCATCACTTCATTATACCTTTAGTTTTATTCACTACCGCCCCCCAAAAAAAGAGAGATTTTGCTACTGACCACCCACTTTACCTGTGAGTTGGAATAAATTGATATGGGTAAAACTTCAGAAAAGAGGATGAAAGTGTTATAAATAGTATTATTACAAGTAGCAATAAAACAGGTAAAGAATGTAATGTGCAAGTTGGAACATAAACTAGAATTAAACCTCGTAACTATAAAAGAACTCAAGGCATGCAGTTCTTTGAATTCTAACAGTAAAACGTTTAACCTAAATTTTAGATTAACAATGCACCCAAGTAGCCACCTCAGAAAAGTGTAATCTGAGAATGTTGGGGCAAGATAACCAACAGAAACACTTTTGAAAAGGTGGCTAATCTGATGTTAAGCTTTTCACGAAAAATGATAATAGTAAAATTTGGCCTTTTACTGCATGCCAGGTGTACATTTTAAGCTCTTCACATGAACATATTCAATATTCTCAACGATCTTGTGAAGTAAATCCTATCATTAACCCCATTTTAGAAACTGAGGAACAGAACTCACACAGCTGATATGCTGCCAACTAGAATAAGACTTCTAACAGTCTGGCTCTAAATTTTATCACCTTAACTATAAGGTAGACTAATTATTATATTTCAAATAAAAACCAACTCTTCTCCCATACCTTGATCTGTTTGTCCATCTTCTCTATTTTTTATCATTATAATTTCTGGCTCAGGCTCATTATGACTCAGAACTCCAGCAATCTGTCAATGAATGTTGCAATAAACTGCAACAAAATAAGACACCCCCACAAAGTTTAGAATGAAGCCATTTAGACAAGGGTGTTAATTTAATTGAGCAGGTTCATGTCAAGGAACCTCTAAAACAAGAAGTGAGTAACGCGCTCTGACACATAGTATAACAAAAGGCTGGTGGAGCTTATTTATATCACTTCTCTGTGCTCGGTGATAACAGCTGCTCTTCACCACCTCGCACACTTCCTTCCTCCCTTGGCAATTCTCACCCGGTTTTTCTTATCTAAAAAACTCTGCCACAAATTGATGCCTTTCAGATAACTTTCTCAATGTAATTCCATTTTGAATTAATTTAGAGTTGGTCAAGTTCTTAGAAATCAGCTAACTTGATCCCACTGAGGCCCTGAGAAGTAAACGACTTATAAATCAGTGAGTCTGCACTCGGTACCTGGTCCGAAGGGGAACCCAGCTCTCCTGTCTTCCCTAAAGCATCCGTGGGCCTCACTGGAGCTGGAGCGTGGGCTCTGCAGTCCAGCAGTCCACAGTGCCACATCCAGTTTCACTATTACTAAATGTGTGACCTTACAAAGCTATTTCATCCGGCTTTCAAGAGATTGAAATATAATAATTTGCAAAGGGTATAAGATTGTATACTCTAAAAAAACAAAGAAATTCACTAAAATCTATTGATATCTATGGAAAACCTTTCATCTCTGCGGATGCATGATAAACATGCAAAAAATTAATGGCGTTCCACTATACCAGCTAACCAGGTATAATGTTTAATTAATTTCCTTTCCGATAGCTATCAAAAATACAAAATACACATTTAGCAAGAGATATTCATTACTCATATATTCAGAGCTAATTTAATCCATTTGGTAAAAGGAGAACTATTTCTGTTCCTAAATAGAAAAATCAGATGTATAAACGATGGCTGATTCTTCACCAAAATAATGTATATTTTTAATGCAATCCCATGCAAAAGCCCAACAGGATTTTTCCAACGATTCTGCAAAATTAAAATGCACTTTATCCTGGAAAAACAAATGTGTGAAACAATAAGTAATTACAGTAAAGTATCAGTCCTAATGTAAAACTAGATATGCTCAGTGATGGGACCATACAGAGAGCTTGTAATGATTAAGAATATAATAAATTCTATGGAAATTAAAAAATTTTTTTAATGATGTTATAAACTGGGGGTGGAGGATCAATGTAAGTCCATGCCTCCCACCAAAGCCAAATTAGTTCCAAACGCTGTTAAGAATTAAAGAATAAGTAGAACGTAGAAAAACTGGCACAAAAGAGGATCTCAAAGTTATCAAATATCAAGAGGAGTAATTTCCTAAGTTTGAGGAAAAAGATGGATGAACTCACCCTATACACAGATAGCTTTCCTAAAAAAAAACATTTTTAACTATGCACATTATTAAATAAAAAGGCAAATAGACTAAGAAAAATGTTTTCAATAAAAGTTACAGTTATTTTTGTATCATCTTTGTAACATAAAAAGCTTGTTCTGATCAATCATTGAATGATGCATAATAAAGCTAAATAAATAAATTATAAAGAGTTCCTACACAGAGACAAGAAAATAACAAGCCCTCAATAAGATAATTAGGCAAAGAACAAAACACACACAATTCAGACAAGAAGAAATACATAATAAATAAGCTTAGGGAAAAAACTAAATTCACTTTTATTCAAAGAAATGCAATAAAAACAGCAATGGGGCACCATTCTCCAATGGTAAAATTAACATAGTTTTTAAATAAAAATACTCAGTGAGTTATAATGGAAGCATACACTCGTACATGGCTGGTATCAGTGAAATGGACTACAAATCCTTTAAAACCATAAAAATGGAACTCATCTTTTGTTAAAAAAAAAGAGTGGGGGAAACTGTAAGCATAAATATTTAGTAAATGTTTTGGCAATTGTCTAAATGTCTTAGTATATGCTTGGTCTAGGAAACGTTTGCCTTACAGCCTGATTTGCTTCCTCACGTTCGGCCACTTAAGCATCTTTGCTGCGAGTGCGTCCATCACTGGTGTCCCCAGCCTTTGACACAGAGCCTGGCACACAGCAAGGGGCTTAGTCACTACTTGCTAAATGAATGAATGAATCAAATGACTCCGTGGTAAGGGGTAGCAGATTACTTTATACGGTTCTTGATGAAACACGAACTACTAATTTGCTAATTATGAAAATTATGTTGCAACTTGGAAAACGCTTTAGAATAGGAGAGCAAAGTGAAGGGGGAACCATACAAAATTGTGCATGCATCATGACTGTAACTAGATAACAGTCTACGGGCACATGGACAAACCTTGAAGGATGATTCATAAATTTAATGTTTTCTGTTGTAGTCATAGGCTTAGGGATGCTTCATTCTTTTACTTTTTAAAACATAAATTTTTCTTGTTTTACAATTGCAAAAAAGCAGGGGGAAACCTCACAGGGCTTAGAGCCAGAATACTTGGGTCCCAGGCCTAGCTTTACTGTTCAGCATCTGTGTGACCTTGGACAAGTTACTGAGACTCTTTGAGCCTCAGTTTCCTCATCCATTAAATGGGAACTATAATAGCTACCTCTCAGAACTGTTGTAAAGTATAAATGATCTAATGCATGTGAAAGGATTTTATAAACTATAAAGTGCTTTATAAATGTGACACCATTATTATTTAAGCAGCCTTTGTTTCTTAAGACATATAAGCATTTCTTTTCTCAGAATTGCTTACATTTAGAAATTTACATGCATTGCAAAAACAACCTCAAAATCATTAAAATGCAAACCACCTGTAAATACTAACTATGCCCCAAGCACAGGTCTATCAGGCAATAGAATAGGTAAATAGAAAGACCTATGAGATGCTGGTAATTAATGGAAAATGAACTCGAAGTGAAAAGGCTTGCCCAGTAATCAAATAAGATTAATCACAGAAATTATTTCACCAACTCTTAAGTTTTCAGTATTTATTTTCAAAAGTTAAAAAAATAAAAGGAAAAAAAGAAAAATGTCTTTCCACTCCAGTCTTTTGTCACCTACTCTTTTTCCTCCCAGGTCACAACTAGTATTGATTTATTATGTGTCCTTTTGGATAGTTTATACATAGGCAAGCACGTATAAATTTGCTCTTTTTTGTCCTTTTAAAAAAATTGACAATACACTTAGGTGCTATTTACCTATTGGTACATAAATATTTTCCTTATTCTTTATTTTGCAGCTGTATTCTATTTCTTTGAATGGATGTATTTTATGTATTTGACTTATTTAAAATGTATTTATTTTCAGATGTACATCCAGGTTGTTTCTGATGGTTTGCTCTGCCCTAGGAGGAGAGACAGCTTTCTTTTGCAAGAAGTAGCACAACAGGCAGGCAAGGGAGTGAGTCGAGTGACTCCAGTCTAGAGAGCCCATTGCTTGCTTCTCTTCTGAAAAATGAGACAGGCCTTTGGAATCACCTGTTATTTTTTCTGCCCTTCCTCAAAATCACGTATTTAGGAGGATCTTTTTCCAGTTAGCCAGACAGCATAGTAAGATGCTTTGAGGCTCTGTTCCCTTATAGAAGCTTTGAATGACCAACAAGAACTGGCAGAAAAGTCTTTCTCAAAGATCCAGAAACAGTTAAAAGACTGCAGTAACAGAAAACAGTTAAAAAAAAACTGCAATAAAGGGGCGAATGCTGAATAAAAAAAATAGGTTACTTAAAAGCAGTAGGATCTCGTGGCAGCACAGCTAGCCCTCCCTCACCTTCCTGGTTTAGTGTGGAGTTGGCCCATGCCCCCAGTGAATGCTTGGTTCCACTGTGAGCAGAGGAACCCTCGCGCACACAGTGAGGACATGTATGTCTGGCCCCAATCCGACTGATGGTGCCCTAAGGAACTCATGGGCCCAGACTTGCCCTGTGTGTAGAAGGCAGCTCACAGAGCTCTCCTAGAGAACACTGTGGAGGAGTCAGATGGCTGCCTGGTGCAAAGGATTGCTGGCTGTAAGACATACAGGACTGTGAGGAAATTGTTTCTTAGCGAAGAGGAGACATTTGGGGGAATTCCTGTATATATAGCTTGTGCAAGATAAGACAAATGCCCAGAATGTACCAGGAAGGTCCCCAGGTTTTGCCCTGGAGCTATTTTCTAGATTCATTGTATGGGTAAGCCCTAAAGGAGAGCACTTACACAGATCAATCTGCAAAGACTGGGAAATGTGTTTTCTTATTTCTTTTATTTTTTTATAACTACTGACATTTATAGAAAGTTCTGATGTAACTCTAGCTGGATAGAAGCTTAAGCAACAGATAGACTCTCAGAGTCTAAGTTCCAGTGATAACACACTAAAATGTCATAATGTCCAGGTTTCAAAAAATATATATAAGACACACAAAGAAACAAGAGACAATTGCCCAGGCAAAGTATAAAATTAAAGCATTAGAAGACACCAACAAAGAAGGCCAAACCTGGAACATTCCAGACAAATACTTTTTTTAAATGGTCTTAAATTGCTCAAAGAGATAAAGGAAAATATGGAAAAAGAAGTAAAGGAAATAAGGAAAATGATAGATGAACACAAAGAGAATATTAGTGTCATGATGGGAGTTATGGAAAGAAACCAAATAGAACTGAAGATGACAGTAAAAAAAATTAAAAATTCCCTCAAGGGGTTCAACAGCAGAGTTGGCAAAAGAAAGAATCAGTCAACTTGAAGACAAGGCAGTTGAAATCATCCAGTGTGAGGAGCAGAAAGAAAAAAATAATGAAAAAAAGCAAATAGAGCCCGAGGAACCTGAGGGACACCATCAAATATCTCAATATACATATTGTTAGAGTTTCAGGGGAGAAGAAAAAGATAAATGGGCATAGAGAATATTCAGAGAAATAATGACTGAAAACTTCCCAAATAGCAAAAGACATAAATATATACATCCAAGATGCTCATCTCTACGTGGGATCAACTCAAACAAACTTACACCATGGCATAGTACAATGAAACTGTCAAATGCCAAAGTAAAAAAGAGAATAATGAAAGCTGCAAGAGAGAAGCAGCATGTCACATACAAAGCAGCCTCAACAAGATTATGTTCTAATTTCTCATCAGAAACCATGGAGGCCAGAAGACCATGAGACGACGTATTTAAAGTGCTGAAAGCAAAAAACTGCCAACTAAGAATTCCATATGTCTTTCAAAAATGAGGGAGAAATTAAGATATTCTGAAATAAACAAAAGCTGAGGGAGTTTGTCACCACTAGACTGGACCTATAAGAAATGCTAAAGAGAGTTCTCCAGGTTGAAAGAAAAGGGCAATAGACAATAGATTGAAGCTGCATGAAAAGATAAAGATCTCTAGTACGGGTAATGGCATGGGTAAATATAAATGTCAGTACTATTGTACTTTTTGGCTTGTAACTCTACTTTCTACTTCCTACAAGATCTAAAAGGCAATTGCAGAAAATGTAATATAAATCAGTGGTTTTGGATTCATAATGTACAAACATGTCATTTGTGACAAAAACTACATAAAGTTGGGAGGACAGAGGGGTATAAGAACATAGTTTGTATATACTATTTGAAGTTAAGCTGCTATCAAAGAAAATGAGACTGCTACAGATTTAGGATATTAAATTTAAGCCCTGTGGTAACTACAAAGAAAGTATTGGAGAGTACGTATGCTCATAGAGGCAAAAATTAAAGTACACATTGCCAGGCCTAGGGACCGGGAGAATGGGGAGTTAACACAAAATGGGTGTTGCGTTTCTGTTGGGGGGAGATGGGAAAGTTTCAGTTAGAAGGTGGTGAAGGTACAGCAACAAATTGAATAAGATTAGTCCCACTGAATGGTGTACTTCAGAGTGGTTGAGATGGGAAAGTTTACATTGTGTCTGTGTACCCATAATTAAAAAAAAAGGAGAGAGAGTGAGAGATGAACTAAAGAGGCAACGACAATTGGAGGCAATACGTGATCCTGGACAGGATCTAACAAGGGAGGAAAAAAGGTTCAAAAGGACATTATTATGACATACAAAAACATTGGGCTATACTGTAAGCTTTATATAAATGTTAAATTTCTTGAGCTTGATAGTTGCACTTAATGTGGATACGTAAGTGAATATTCTTGTACTTAGGAAATGCACATGGCAGTGTTAAGTTCAAGTAGCATGCTATATGCAACCTATACTCAAGTGTTCAGAAAATGGATTTGACAGACAAATAGATAGAAAGGTAGGTAGAAGGATTGATAGATGATGGATAGATAAGATAGAATGATATAGCAAATGTGGCAAAAGGTTAGAATCGGTGGATTTGGGTATCTGAGGTAATAGGGGTATGCTGGAGTTTTAAAGAAGGAAAAAAGTGTCAGTATAGCACTGTCATTAAGTGTATCACACCAGACCACCTTGGTTTAATTCCTGGATCTTATTCAACTTCTCTCTATGTCAAAATAGGGGCAATAGCAGAATACACCTCACAGCACTTTTTGAAGCTTAAGAGAGTTAGTTACTGTGACAGTGGTCCTCATCATGTCTAACATCTCTCAGAGCATATTTAAGAAAGAGTAATCAAAATTTTAAAAGGTGACTTTATCTCAAGAAATTATATCCTAAAACAATGGTTCCCGAAGTGTGGTCTCTGAACCAACAGTATCACCTGGAAACTTCTGAAAAATGAAGACTTACTAAATCAGAAACTCTGAGGGTGAGACCCAGAAATCTGTGCTGAACAAGCCCCACAGATGACTCTGTTGCATGCTATGGTTTAAGAACTATTGCTCTAGAGTAGAGGGTTTGGCAGAGGAAGAGCGGTTTGCAAATGTATTTAGGTGATGGAACATCTGAAAATCATGCTTTTGTGGGACATCATGAACTAGACTCAAAGAAGTTTCATGCATATTACTGGTAGGACAATATGATCATATTATTTGTACTCTGTTCTCTGCATCTCTTTTTCTCTCTCTCTGTATATACATATCGATATAGATAAGAGGTAGAGATGAAGAGATAGGAAAAGAGATAGAGATATATGCAAGATGCCTGCCTTGCTCCTATCTTTTTCGCTCCCTCTTTCTCCCTACCTCCCCCCCTTCTTGTACACACACACACACACACACACACACACACACACACACACACACAGAAACCTGAAACCTGCCTTGCTCCTAAACGTGAGGAAGCAGGACTTGTAGAGAGAGCACATACTTCCCCTTTGCTCCCTGGTTGTATCTTATAGACGAGGAAACCTGTTCCTTTGCCTTTCACCTCCATATCAACCAACTGCAATAAACATAATAAGAATAAACATAAAGAAGATTCCCACTGCAAGCATCATTCAAGAGAGCACAAGAGGAACCTAAGTAAGCATTATAGTCAAGAACTATATTGGTTAAGCTGGTTTTCCATTTGCTCTACAATTCAAAAGGTGCATATGTCATTTCTAGATTTCTCTCTAGTTGCTTACATGCCTCTCTTAGAAGGAAATCATGAATTCCTTTTTTGGATCTATTGAGGCTCATAATTCCAGGGAAATTTGTACCAGATCAACCTAGTTTATATAGTCAGCTAGAACTCTAATTTAGAATCCGTAGCACCGAAAACCTGTTTCATGTTATAAGAAATGCAAAGACCCTGGTGCTCTAAGTCCAAAGGCCAAAGATTTTTTTCCAACCAACTTCCTTCAAGAGAAGTCAATACAGAAAAATTCCCAGGAAATTTTCCCATTAGTTCTGTTGAGAATAAATGGAGATTATATTTATCCTGATTTTGCTGAAGAGATTAGAAATAAGGTTTCTTTTTCCAAAAAAATGCTATTTTTCTTCCTCTTTCATCATGTTTTGCCTTTGTCCAAGTATCTGTAAGTCCACAACATCTTCTCATTTGATTACTTTCAATTATTATCTTGTTCTTCCTTTCCAAATATTTCTATTTTCTTTATGAATTTCTTCATGTGTCTCAAATACAATATTTTTAACCTCTTATGGTAATTTTCTTTCCATCCATGAAAATTTGCATGTAATTAGTGCTAAACTCCATCACAAAATGATACTTTACAACTTTTTTAAAGTTATAAACTGGGAACGAAATCAATGTTTGACATAATATAATTATTTATAAAAACTTAATTCTGCACGTGGTTGATCCTAATTTTAGACCATCTGATTAGAAGATAGCCAACTTTCAATTACCCTAGTAAATGGTGGATAGAGAGAGCACTGTATATAATATTAAATCATAGATAACTGTTCTTATAATATATCAATTTCCTCCCTAACCAAATGTGATCCCAGTGGTGATACTGAAAAATAGAATTGACTGATATGGGCTCACATTATTATAGTTATTTTTCTTCTCATCTCCTTCTGGAAGTAAAAATGAACAAAGGTAAAGGAAAGTGAAAGGTAAACTTTAAGTAATGTGAAAATGTCATGAACAATCCCTGAAGAGTAAAGAATTATCTTTGATTGGGACTTTCAGGGCTGCAGACATAATATACCATGTCCATTCACTGGCTCTAAGTACAATTTTTACAGCCAGTCATAAAATAGAAAGTAAAGGTTCGTAGTGAAACAGTTGGCACATATTTAACAAAGGTAAGACAAGCTGGCACCACTGTAATTTATACCCATTAGCATGGGGTTCAATGGTGATCTTCTGGTAGAGGGCACAGCTAATAAAGAACTTCAAAAGAAGAAAGAACAAATTATAAGGTGTAGATTGGTATAAGCAGTTTACATCTTCAGCTATGGAGAAACTAAATTTTACTTGGAAAGATTAGCAAATATCATTAACCCATATAAATATCCCAGAAATTCTATAAATGGATTCAGATTTCACAATTAAGCATCATCATAAAAGATGTATCACATTTAAAATCTACACTTTTCAACTTAAAAATTAAATAATAGCTCTTGAAAGCACTTAAAAGAGGTTATCTGTCAAATCTATCCTTGTAAAGATTTCTCTTGTGAACATGGAAAATAACTGGATCTCTTTGCCTTGTGATACTCCTTCATATTTCTAAAAAATGGGAATTAAGTGACTCAATCTTTACGTTTAAAGGTTAAAATAAGGGGTGGGCTACAGTGGCTCAGCAGGCAGAATTCTCACCTGCCATGCTGGAGACCCAGGTTCATTTCCAGTTCCTGCCCATGCAAAAACTATATATATATATAGTTTATATATATATATATATAACAACTCCATCTTCATCAGCTTTTTCTGACTTTGGTTATTTGGTTCATTTTCTCTGAGTCTTTTCTACAATTTCCACTTTTCTCTTAAAATAAGAAGTCAGGTCTCACTAAAGACTTCCTCACCCCACCCGGAAGCATTTCCACTTCTTACAGTAGGAGAGGTTTTTTTACCTTTAGTTTGGGTAATTCCATCAAAACCATAACCAGACACCTTTGAATTCCTAAGAGAAGGAATTTGAACACAAATTAAAGGTGACAACTAAACCTCTAAAATTATAATAGTGCTCTCTATTGTAAGAGTATGGGGGCTCGGTAAACCACATGAGATCACCCTGGAGAACATGCTATTTACCTGTGAGCTTAAAGCTTTACAAAGAGACAGGCTCTTCACTCATCTGAGATCTTTCTTGCCTGAGAGCTTGTGTTCTAACGCACAATTTAGGCTGGGGGCGGTGGGGGACGGGGAACGGGAGCAAAGTGCTGTGGTTAGGATACTTAAATAAGTTGCTTTTTAGTGTATCATTTCAGTTGTGGGAAAGTTGGATAAGTCAAGCTCTTTCTGAGACCCCCAGAGATCAAAGAGACGTCAGTTAACGGGAATCGTTTGAAGAGCAACAACTATACTATTCTTTACCAGAAGTTCTGCGAAACGTAGGTCTTGGCGCATTTACTTCTGTAATTCTTACGCACATTTCAAATGTTAAGGAAAGCTGTTGAAAAAACGTAGAGCATTTGAAACGTGTATGGCCTGGCAGTTTGCTAATGCAAACTGAAGGTATGTCTTGATAATATTTACTAAAACCTCAATCAGTCAAGTCTCTTAAAAGCTGTGGAATTAAATATAAATAGGCTTTCTGTTTGTTTGTTTTATCAGAGGGACGATACGTCAGTATTGAAAGGAGAGCTCTAAATTCAAAATTCATAAACCTTATAGACGTGTATCAAACGCTGTTCATTCATAGTGTGGTCCCCAGACCAACAGTGGAGGTATCTCCTGAGGTCTTATTAGAAATCCTGAGATCTTGTTAGAAATGCAGAGTTGCAAGACCCACCTCGGACCTACCAGATCTGCATTTCGACAAGATCCCCAGGAGATGTGTATGTACGTTAGTGCTTGAGGAGCAGTACTTGGTCACTAACTTTCTCTCTTTTACTTTTTTCTTTTATAAATTATAGCTATAAAACAATATTTTCTTCTTAAACTCCCTCAACTAGGAAGCTAAAAACACTCATTTAACTAAAATATAGTAATGGCAAATCTCTTCTGGAGCCACGAATGCCTTCTGTCTTTACATTCATAGGATGGTCTGTTTCACCTAAGCACTAAGGAAAGGGGAAAAAAAGGATGGCTCTTGGCAAAACAACAGATATTCCCTTCTGTGTCTTACCTTGTCAATGGAGGAATCTCCCTAGATTTGGCTTCTTTATAGTACATACTGTTCTACCATTTAGAATCTTAAAAAACATCAAAGGAGAGCCAGGTGTTCTAAGATTACCAGTTGTTTTGTTATTTTAATTAGTTTGCTGAAAAAGATGGTTTGTTTCCATAGCAGACCTGAAGAAATTTTGAACACACAGGAAGAACAGTTACTCTCAAAAGACCAACCTAATCCTACAAGTAAATCTAAAAAAGAAGGCAAGGGAGGATTCTATCATCAAAAGTTATTGGTACATTCTCTAACCTGTTCAAGCTAACACAAGGATGGGATTGTGGGTATCTGACTTGGAGTGAATTATTTTCCTTTTCCAATGCTGCATGACCTCCAAACCAGCTCATGGTTTAATTTTCCAAGATATCAAACACCAGGCAGAACTTCTATGGACAGAAAATTTTTGGATTAAAGGCATGAGTTCTGGTGGAGAAAGGGCAAATATCTAAAGGCTTGATTTCAAAGGATGTGGGAAATCATTTCTTACAATCCTAGCTTATTTTTTTCAGTGGGGACAAAGCAGCAATTGGTGGGAATTGTCTGTTCCTCAGTCTATCCCTTTCCAGAAAATATTTAGATATTTTCAGGAATTATTTTTAAATGAGCTTTTCAATTTTCCCTTTTTTCCTTTTGTTTTTCTTCCCAGCATATACTCTATAGCAGTATGTGCAAAAAACATTACATAAGACAAGTACTATCATGATTCCTTAAAATAGTTCTTCTTGAAAACTGGACCACGGGTCACTTGTATTAGAATCTCCTGGTGTGCTTGATAAAATGAAGACATGTAGTCTCTCTCCAGATCTACTAAATCAGAATCCATTAGAATCAGATCTTAGAATCTGCATTTTTAACAAGCTCCTGGGTGATTCTTATGCATGTAAATTACTATTTACAGTTTTAAATTAATTAAACTTTTGACTAGGCGAACACTACAACCTGTATAGTATTCTACAACAGTTTCAAACATTTTGGTATGAGTATGCATTATCCTGGTATCTTGCCATCTTGGGGAACCCAAATCCAATCTAGGTTATTTCTCCCTATAGAGTATTAGGGAAAGAAGCAAAGGAAATCAGTGGATACATTGACATATCATTGAAGTGTTTCCCTGCAGAACTAAATTGTGGCTTGGTGAATCTCCAATCCAGATCCTTTATTGCCCAGTTAAAAGATGTTTTCATATTCAACCAACTTCCAACTCTCTAGGACTGTGGGGTTAGACTAATCATTGCAGGGAAGAAGAGGTACGTCAGCGAGATATATCCTAAAAATCCCTAAAGTTTCACCTAGACAATCTAGAAACACATAAAGTTCCAATTAAGTATGCAGTGGTCCATATCTGAGCTCACTTTGCAGTTGGTTCATCATACCCTGGGTACCACCAGAGTTATGCTCCCCGTTTCTTAATTGTCACGCTAAGAAATGGTGAAGTTTAAATTTTCTATCAGAGTTAGTAGTAGACAGTTTTGGTTGAACTCACCTATTCACCAAGCTCTAAATTCACCATGTTCTTGTAATATTATTGGTATTTCTTTCGTCTTTCCCACAATGTTCAATGTTTGTGAGTACTAACACACATTTGAATTTAAGCACCAATGACAACAAGTGAATCAGCCATCACACATTTTCAATTATTTTTATTGAGAGGCAAGGGTTTTCCTTAAATTCTCTGTTTTTTTTTAATTAGAACAAGTTTAGTCATCCATTGAAATTAATGTAACAGACTTCTGGCAGAGCTTTCACATCAACCCACACATCCAGCCCAGATTCATAAGCCATCATCTGGACACCTACATATTATGATCAATAGTCAACTGTCTCATGTTTCTCTTAACGTGAGATTCCCTCTTTGAGGTCTGATATTAAAACACACACACACAAAGAATTAAATTTCTCTTCAAAGGAGTAATAAAAGGAATGTTATGATTGGCTCAAGGACTCAATGATTTCCATCCTCATGAAAAGCAGACAGTCATAGCTATATGGCAACGGATTGAGTCAGCCTCCTAATAGGTAGCTACCAGTTCTATTTTCCTAAAATGCCGGACTTTTGTCCCTATAAACTGCTCAGAACTAACTATACTCAGAAGGAGGCAAGATGGAGACTTCCATGACAAATGAATGAACCTGAACTTTCAGTGACTGGTAGTTTCTCTCACTTACATTTTAGCCCTTTGCTCCTAACATCAATGATATGTAAAGCAGATATTTATTCTGGATGACTCAAGAAAAATAACGTATCAGAATGAACTACCCATTTAGGGTCTGGGGTTTCTTGATGTGATGTGTCCAGGTAATTGGCCAATTCACTTTGCATGTTTTACCACAGCTTTGTGTGTTCAAGTGACAAAAGGCAAATTGCATATAGTAGCTAGTCAGAAGGAGAAAGAAAATGTAGCTCTTTTCAATATGAGCTTTGGGAAACACACCTTCACAGTCAGACTGAAGTGGAGTTGCTGCCTGAGCATTTGTGAAGTTACATAGAGACGAATATTCCAAGCTCATTCCAAGTTCCTATTGCTTCCAGCTGAGTTTAGCAGTTCTCATTGAGCATCACTTTACTAAATTACTAAGGCTTCTTTGCCCTTTTTCCTAGATGGTTGGTAGGAAATAAAATTGAACTGTTTATTACTACTAAGTAGGTAAAAAATAGAAAACTTTTCAAATAAGTCTGAATGATGTGCCTCAAGTTATGTAATAATTCTACGTTGAACCTAGATTAAAATTCAGAAAGAGAGGCCTGGGAAGAGGGCACAGAGTTGTTCTCTGTGTCTTGACCTTATCACACATGCTCTCACACCATCCTCACAAGATTCCCATGAAGTAGATTTTCTTATACCCATTTCACAGATGAGGAAAAAAGGGCTTCATTTAGGTTCTTTGGCTGTATTCCCACAATTGGAAAAGATAAGAACCAGGAATCAAACACAGGCCTTCTTTCTTCAAAACCCATGTATGTTAAGCTGTAAATCTAGTGTTTTCCCTAAGCAAAAAAGTGCATGCCACACATGTAGGTTAAACATGGAATCGTTTTTAATTTTATTAATTGAAGTTCTTCCTACTTAACCCTGAATAATGTATGCACTTTAGTTAATAATAATGTGTTACTATTGGTTTATTAACTGTAGCAAATGTCCATACTAATGTAAGATGTTAGCAATAAATATAGAAACTCTCCATACTATCTTCTCGATTTTTCTATAAATCTGAACAACTGTAAACATAAAGGCTGATAAATATATAATCAGGTTGTTTTCTAATATTTCCTGGCTCTGTTTTTCCCACTCATTCATTTTTTTTTTTTTGCTTTTTTTTTTAAATACAATTTTATTGAGATACACTCACACACCATACCCTACAAACCTTCTGAAGTATCAAATCACTGGTCACAGTATCATCACATAGTTGTGCAAACATCCCCATGATCAATTTTGGAACATTTTCATTACTCCAGAAAGGAAATAAAAATAAAAAATAAAACCCAAATCCTCCTATAATCCTTATAACTCCCCCACATTGACCCATAGTATTGGTGTGGTACATTTGTTAACTGTTAATGAAAGAATATTAAAATATTGCTGTTAACCATAGTCCATAGTTTGCAATAGGTACATTTTTCCCCATGTATCCATCCATTTTTTTTAACATTTGTTTCCCCATTATGTATTTATTTTTAATTCATATGTCTTACTCATCTGTCCATACTATAGATAAAAGGAGCATCAGATACAAGGTTTTCATAATCACACAGTCACACAAGCAAAAGCTATATCATTATATAATCATCTTCAAGAAACATGGCTACTGGAACACAGCTCTACAGTTTCAGGCACTTCCTTCTAGCCTCTGTAATACATCTTAGACTAAAAAGGGGATATCTATATAATGCGTAAGAATAACCTCCAGGATAATTTCTCAACTCTGTTTGAAATCTCTCAGCAACTGACACTTCGTCTCATTTCTCTCTTTCCCCTTTCAGTCGAGAAGATTTTCTCAATCCCTTGATGCTGAGTTCCAGCTCATTCTAGGATTTCTGTCCCACATTGCCATGGAGGTTTACACCCCTGGGAGTCATGTCCATGTAGAGAGGGGAAGGGCGGTGAGTTTGCTTTCCATGTTGGCTAAGAGAGAGATAGACCACATTTGAGCAACAAAAGAGGTTCTCTGGGGGTGACTCTTAGGTCTAATTTTAAGTAGGCTTAGCCTATCCTTTTGGGGGAGAAGTTTCAAATGAACAAAGCCCAAGATTGCCCATTCATCCATTTTTATTGGAACTTTTTCTTTTCTTTTTCTCTTTGGTGTGGGATCCTACACTGGAAGGCAGCCTGGTGGGTTGAAGAGCTGTTCTAGTTTGTAAGCTGTCAGAATGCAGTATACTAGAACTGGAATGGCTTTTTAAAAAGGTAATTTAATAAGCTACAAGTTTACAGTTCTAAGGAGGTGAAAGCGTCCAAACTGAGGCACCAACAAGAGGTTACCATCACTCCAGAAAGACCAATGGGTCTGGAAACATACCAGCTGGGAAGCCCCGTAGCTAGAATCTGCTGGTCCCTTGCTCCTGGGCTCCAATGCGTTCAGCCTCTGTTCCTGTGGGGGTTCCTTACTTTGCTTCTCCGGGGCTGGTTTTCATCTCTTGGCTCATCTCATGGTGTCTGCTGAGCTCCAAACATCTCCAAACATCTGTGTCTCTAGTCTCCAAGTGTCGGCATCTGTGTCAGCTCTGCTGTGAAGTTTCTATTGGCTCTGCCATCCTGGCTCTCTCTCCAAAATATCTCCCCTTTTCAACAATTCCAGTAAACTGAGGAAGACACATCTGGAATGAATGGAGTCACATCTCCATCTAATCAAAAGGTCACTCCCACAGTTGAGTATGCCACATCTCTGTGGAGATAATTTAATCAAAAGTTTCTGTTCTATAATATTGAATTAGGATTAAAAGAAAAGGCTGCTCCCACAAGATTGGATCAGGATTAAAACACAGCATTTCTGGGGCACATAATAATTTTCAAACCAGCACAAGAGACTTACTATGAGATCTTTGCATTCACCATCAACTGGGTAGGCGAAAACGCCTGACAGTCTCAGCTATTGTTCTCAAATGACCTGCTGTAGCTTCCAATGACAATATTTCATCGATTTCAGGGTTCTTTCACTTTCAAGTCCAGATGATGCCCCATAGTTCTAATTTCTCCTACACAGGCACCAAGGGCACAGGCTTTGTGGCCTATATTTTAAGGTTCATGGATTTTTGGTTTTATCATCTAGTTACTCTGCTTGTTTGTTTTTCTGCCTTGCAGTTTAGGATCCTGAGGTCTCATGTGTGTCTGTGTGCGCATACGTGTCTGTAAGCAGCTTTATTAAGATATAATTCACCTAGCATACAATTCACACCCTGTTTTTATGTGGAGAATTTGGGAATACCCAAAAACCATGCTGTCACTGATGCCACCATCTTCCCAGCGCTCCAAAAACAGCAACAGCAACAAAACTCCTTTAAGACGTTGTCAACATTAGACTATTGAGATAATGCGGGTTGTATTACAGTAGCAGATCCAATGGCTAGTTTAACGATAGAGACTGGAACATGTAGTGGGTGGTAGAGACATGGTGCTGTATTTTCCCATGTGCTTAGAAACAGAAGCTCAAGGGCTTCCTGACACATGTAGTTTATACCAGATTCACAATTACTGACAGTGTTATGAGGGTAGCATCGGCACGGACACTGGAAATCCATCGATCATCCCAAAATTCTCACTAATTTTACCTTCTTTGTGTATTGCCTGCATTTCTCCTGTTGATCAGTGCACTGGTTTGAAGAGGTTTATGTACCCTAGAAAAGCCATGTTTTAATCCTAATCAACCGTGTGGCAGCAACGGTTTCTTGTAACCCCTATTCAGTACTGTATGTTGGAAATTTTAATTAGCTTGTCTCCATGGAGCTGTGACTCAATCAAGTGAGGGTATTAAACTTGATCAGGTGGAGGTGTGTCTTTACCCATCCAGGTGGGTCTTGATTGGTTTTACTGGAATCCTTTAAAAGAAGAAGCACTTTAGAAAAAACTAGAGAACAACAAGAGAGAAAGCCACGAGATTCTGAGAGAGCAGAGAACCTCACAGAACCAAGAAGCAAAGAGTCCACCAGCCAGTGACTTTTGGAGTTGGAGAAGGAAAATGCCTCCCCGGGAGTTTTAGGGAACAAGAAGCTAGAAGAGTAAGCTACAGACTTCGCCACATACCCTCTCAGTCGAGAGAGAAGCCAAATGTCATCGGCCTTCTTGAACCAAGGTATCTTTTCCTCAATGCCTTAGATTGGACATTTCTATAGACTTGTTTTCATTGGGACATTTTCTCGGCCTTAGAACTGTAAACTAACAACTGATTAAATTCCCCTTTTTAAAAAGCCATTCTGATTCTGGTATATTGCATTCTGGTAGCCAGCAAACTAGAACAGTCAGTCTCTGAGAGGTTAAACAAAAATCTAAAACTTGCACAAGTATAATTTTGTCTCCTTCTGGCAGGGCATATGAACCCCTGTCTAGCCTTTTCCACTTCTTACCCAAGAAACACAGGTCTGCTCTGGAGAAGTTCTCAAGGAAACAAAGTGTAGGCTGGCCCATTGTGAAACAATACAGCTTATTTCCAGATATCTGATTTTGAAAAAATTCCAAAAATAAAATAATTTGCAAAAGAAAAAAATGAAGACCTTATCTGAGGCTCTTTCTAGCTCTCATGATTTGGAGGTGGGGTACACAGGAACTAGAATAGCTTCTCGAGAAGTGTTTTCTAGGCCTACCTTACAAGAAGGCTATATTTGGGGGCCTGGCCCAACAAACCTGATTCTCCTAATTCTGACAGATACTTCTAGTAGGGCCTACTTCTATAATAATCTGTAAAGTAACTAAGCAACATTAAACTTGTTAGAGAAAATCCACTCAGCCTCTGACAACTTCCTCCCCAACCAAGTCTCCATATAAACTTATACAAATTTCCATCTTTGGTCTGCCCTTGCCCATAATTTAGGCAAAGTGTTAAAAGGCAGCCAAGGAGAGGAAGTAAAAGGGCCCCTCACATATTCTCTGGCCTGGATAATCAACCTCTACATAAAGGACCACAGGATTCATAATATTTTATTTTAGAGCTGCAATTAGACTTTGTTGGAGTTAGACAGCGACTCTTTCTCCCCAGAACATTCTAAGGATGAGAGGCCACCCTCAGAACAGTGCCTTAACACAAAGTGATCCCCATACACACCACTAGTCATGGTTTGTTTTCTTAAATAGCAAATGTTTATTTTATTTCACTGCTCCATCAAAATTATTTATCTCATTTATCATACAGTTTCTGTCTAGTGTGTTTTGCCAGAACCAACATGCATGAAAATTATGTTAATGGGGCTTGGACTGTGTTTAATGTACTTCATATAATCAAAAAACTAAACAAACAGAAAGGGCTCTGAAAGGTGTTCATTCTATTAGAAAGACCGCTTGCTCTCGCAAGACACGTTTTTGAGAAGAGGCGCTGCCAAGGATGGAACCACCAGCAGAGCGCGTAGAAAAGACCTATTTATTTCAAAGAAGAAAATAGACTGAAGGACTTATCATTGTGCCTCATTCCATCAAGTACCCTACGTTTCCATGAACCAATAGTGGTTTCATGGAAGGAGACTTGGAAGTGAGTTGGAAAAGATTCTTAGGACAAAAATTTAAATGAAAGAAAAAGTGAGCTTTGATTTTTGAAGAGAAGCCAGCTTGGTGAAAAGCGTCCATTGCCTGAGGAAATCAGTGTGTATATACACAGAGATAGCACTATAATGCTAGCTTGGTGGTCCACTGACGTAGGTGAGGGGGCCGTGTCATGAAGAAGGCTTTCTTCCACTACTGGGAAGTGAATATGCTAGGATTTAGTACAAGACAGACTTGCATTATCATAAATTTTCCTCCATCAACAGCTCTTATAGCAAAACTCCATTAGACTTGGTAAAGAACTGGAATTCGCAAGGCAGTTTTAAATAGCTTTGAGATATTGTTTGGGCCACTCATGCTTATGTACCTAGTTCTTCAGAACTAGGAAATGGGCTAGTTTCTACAACAACCACAAAAACCTTATCAGCAATATCAAAAGAATGCTAAAACAGAGAGAAAATATGCATCTGAAATGAAAATAAAGACATTAATCTGTTCTTTTAGCTATTTTTAATGATCGTGTCAGATTGATTGAGTAATCAAACCCATGGAGTTGGACTTAGTGGTTCAAATGACCAAAATATTTGAAGTTTGTTGGCAAAGGGTGGTAAGATTCTTATCTCAGATGCCATCCAAGGTATCATCGTCATTGTTGCTGTCCCAGTGAAAGGAGGACTTCTGTGCATTTCACAGGAGGAACGGATCAGAGTTCCAGCTTTCTCTTTCTGTTTTGTTTTGTCGTATCTGTCTTCCACTGAGAACAAGAAGTATTATGCTTCTTTATTAATGAGAAGGCAAAAACAACTCTGGAAGTCACCAAACTCAGAAGAGCAGGCCTAGGTGAGAATGGCAGTGGGCAGGTTCTGACACAGGACCCTGGAGATTTCGGGCTGGCAAAGTTGGAACCCTAGCACATGATTCATTTCAGGGGCTCCAATAAAACATACTCCCATATGGTTCAACTGCACAACTGGAGCTTTAGTTTTTGACTCAAACTAAGCAGGGACTTGGTCTATGGAAATAAAAATAAACAGCCCTGAAAAGAGGTGGCACATTAGGCTTATCATTTATTTTGTGTTTCAACTCAATATATGTTACAAATTCTTTCCTTTCTGTGCCTTGTAATAAGAAGCTAGATGGTGTGGGAGGTGGATAGGAGTGGGAGGCTCCAAGCAGCAGGGGTGAGACAGAGAGAGAGAGAAGCAAGGGGTAAAGAGGGCACTTGGTGAAAAGAGTAAATAAACTCTGAAGGGGTGAAATATTAGAAATAGAAATGGAAGACAAATCTTAAGCATACATTTTTCCCCCCTCAGGCATTTTACTGATGAGTCAGTCCTACGAGTAGAACAAGAGAATAATCACCTTCTACTCTAAACTGCTCAAGCTTATAACAAAGATTAGGTCTCTGAGTGTGTCGCATTTTAAAGGTCACTGACCAACTGTTGTATGTCCAGAAGATTGTGACTAGAAATGAGAATTGTGCAGACTCTTGGGGTGGGGGCTGAGTGTGGTTAGCTAAAGAAGATTTAGCAGATGCATGAGAACTAAGCCAGAGTTTGCAAAGGGTGAGAAGACAGATGAAGACATCAAGGTACACATACAGCACAGGTGCTACCCTAAGTAACAGATAGAGCATCAATGAGTGGAGATAACTTTCGGACCAATGAAGAAGAATTTTCTAATTCAGAATTGTCAAAAAAGGAAATGAACTATTGCACAAAATAATGAAGGTCCTATCACTAGATGTATCTAAGAATTGGCTGTTGAAGGGTCACAAAGCAAATCTCAATAAATTTAAAAAGATTGAAGCCATACAAAACATTTCCTTGGATCATAATAAAATGAAGTTGGAAATCAATAACAGGCAAAGTACCAGAAAATTCACAAATATTTGGAGGCTATACAACCAGTTTAAGCAACCAAGGGTCAAGGAAGAAATTACAAGAGAAATTGGTAAATATCTCAAGGTAAATGAGAATGAAACACAACATATCAAAATTTATGGAATACAGCAAAGGCAGTGTTAAGAGGGTAAATTTATTGCCTTAAACGACTATATTAAAAAAGAAAAAATTGAGGAATTAACTGTTCATTCGGAAGAACTAGATAAAGAACAGCAAACTGGCCCCAAAGCAACAAAAGGAAAGAAATAACAACGATTAGAGCAGAAATAAATGAAATTGAAAACAATCGAGAAAATCAATAAAACCAGAAGTTGGTTCTTTGAGAAAATCAATAAAATCAATGGATCTTTAGTTAGGTTGATAAAAAAAGAATTGGCTGTTGAGTACTCATTAGAGGTATTATAGAAAAGAATTGCATTAGTCAGAACTCTCAACTGCAAGTGAAAGCAAACTAATTCAAAATGGCTTAAGCCAAAAAGAAATTAATTGATTCAATGTAATTCTAGCCTCAGGAAGAGATGGATCCAAAAGCTCAATGGTACTGTGGAATCTTTCTCCATTGCTTTGTTCCATCTGCCTTTGTGTTGGCTTCATATTCAGTGCAAGTTCTCCCTGAGATGGTGGCCACTTACATTCTAGTCCTATACTATACCAACCAAGAAACAGAAATGGAAAGAAGGTTCTCTTTCTTGATAGCTCCAGCAATTTCTGGGATTTATGCTAGATCAGGTCAACTGCCTATCCCTGGCCCTATTGCTGTTGCCAGGAAGAAGCAGCAATACCATTAGCCAGAGTTAGAACATATGCCCATCCCTCTACAAATCTTGGTGGCCCCGGGCATGTAGCTCTCTCATGGGCCAAGTCTGGGTCATGTGTGCACCCTTAGAACAGGCGAGGCAGGTAGGTATGGGGCCAACACTCTCTCCATCCAAAGTCATGTGGACCAAGAGTTTGCAAGAAGCATCTGCACAAAAGAAATCAAAATGTTTTTATCAGAAGATGAGGAAAGAGTTACAAAGCAGGCAAAAATATCAGCTATTCTGTGGCAGCAATTTTTCACTGGGTAAGAAAGAGGCCTACAAAATTTTTATAGCCACTTCAAGTTAACCTATATTTATTGCTTAGACTGTATTTCTTACTAAATCAAGAACTAGGTTCTCATTCTATAATTTAAAGCCACAATTTTGACCTTTTGGATACTTAATCCCTTAGATATGCTATAAAATGGATACAAAGAGGAGATTATTCAAGTAATAGCTTAATCTTCTCCTTCCTTTGTATGATACATGTGTGCTTGTAAAATGGCTTGTCAAAAAGTAAATTCCTTGATTATCTTTATCTCCAGAACAATGAAATTATTTAAAATTGAGAATGTTGATGGACTGTGGACTTTGAGCACTATACATGATGCCTGATGAATGCAGATGGCTGAAGGATGCACTGACTGAGAAGTAGACTGGAGAACAATGGTGTGTGTGTGTGTGTGTGTGTGTATATATATATATATGATTGAATATTGTGCTGCTACAAAGAGGAACAAAGTCGTTAGGCATGCAACAATGTGAATGAACCTGTGGGACATTTGGTGAAGCAAAATAAGCCAGAAATGAAAGAACAATTATTGTATGGTCTCCTTTAGAAAATGCTTATAAGAAAACAGGGGCCTAGATTGTAAGATATTATAATAGACACATTTAGTCCAGAGTGGTGATTATTATTTCTGGATTTTGAGAGGCTGTTTTATATATCTATAACCTGATATTTGCAGATTAGAATGAAGCCAGTCAGGTCAGGGTTAAGGTCATTCAACACACAGGGATAAGGAAGACAGTGTCTATATTTTAGAACCACACCTACTCTTTGAGACCAAAGGAAGAAAAGTTAATTTTGTCCAGAACCTAAATTTTCTGTAGCACATGATCTAACTCAACCTGTCTGGATAGATCATTTGAACAATTGAAACACAGAAAGCCTAGAATAAGAATGAGGTTCTTTAATCCTGTACAACTTTAATGTAATGCCTGGATACATCCTAGAATATAGTAAGCAAATAATCAAAAAGTATTGGCAAAGTCCCTTGAGGAATGGGAGGAAGACTATGGAACTATTGAACTTTACCATCAGGGAATCCTCTGGTATTCTTTCAAACATTAAAGACACCCAAATCAATAGACCATGCCCTTGAGCTTGAGGCTTACTCTTGTGACTCTTATGTAGGTAGCAGAGAAGCTCACCTGCCATGCCAGAGACATGGGTTAATTCCCTGAGCCTTCCCATGGCAAAAAAGAAAAAAAAAAAATTGATGAAGTATTAGTGGCTGAGAGAGTTCAAATAGAGTTGAGAGGCTACTCCGGAGGTAGCTCTTACACAAGCTTCAGTTAGACATTGCTACCTATCATAACTTGCCAAATCCCGACCAAAACCATTCCAGCCAATCCTAAAGGGCAATATATAAAATTCTACAAATGTTTCATGTACTAAGGGTAACTTTCCAGAAACCTACAACCTTCAGATAAGTCCTTGGGCCAGATAAGTCCTGAAACCTAGATGGCCAGCCTCTCCAGAACATCAGATAGCTCCATCTCCCTACCCCATATTATTGGCAGCCCTTCAAACATGAAAAAGGTAGAATGGCCATAGCCCAAATACCCCTAAAGAGTGGAATAGAGAGATCAAAGGTGATGGTGGAGTTATACAGAGAAGGTAGGGTTTAGCAAATGAAAATGATTGCTGCATTATTAAATGGATATTTTTTTAGTCTCTAGTATCTTAGAGCAGTTAGAAGTAAGCACCTAAAATTGTGGAATTGTAACCCATACCAAACTCTGAAATCTGTTCTACAACTAATTGTTGTGCTGTGTGTTAAAATTTATTGCTTTTTTGTATATATGTTATTTTTCACAAAAAATAAAGAAAAAAGTTATGATAAAAAAATTTATTTCCTTTCTAGCCTCCAATGCTCTGGAGCAGCTAGAAGGAAAAATTTTAAATGATGGTATGGTAGTCCATGACAAACTCTAGGATCTGTCCTGTAATTTCTTGTTGAAGAGTGCTCTGAATACTATTGCTTTTTTCTTTCTTTGCTTTGTATATATGTTATATTATATGATAAAAAAGTTGAAATAAAATAAATTCCTGAATTGTAGCATTTGTCAATTTCTGTAGTATAAATATTCCCATCATGGCTCATTTCAAGCTACCAACATTTGGTCCTTAAACAAAATTGGGAAGAAATGTACACAGTCATCTCTCATGTACACGTGCCATCTGCTCCAACTCACATTTGTCAAGATTTAATAAATGTTCCAAAACTGCGGAAAATTATCTCAGAAGGCAAAGTCCAGCCTTCTTTCACTCCTTTTTTGAAGATGTGGTTGGAAGTGAAGGATTTAAAATATAGCATAGAATTTTTAAATCAAGTACACAAATTTTCCTACCATGGGTGCTGTTAAATATTACAATGAATTTTTTTCAGCATAATATGGGACTCCCTAGTGTGGTCTTCAAAAAATAATTCTTATTTCTTTTGGCTTGGTTTGGACAGTCTTGAACGGAAACAGAAACATTATTAGTTGATGACTTATTATGATACCTCCAGCACTGTTCGAAAACCTAATATAGGACCTCTCTTCATCTAACAAAACCCGGTACAAATTTTAGCAAAAACAAAACCCAACAGGAAGTACAACATATAAGTCTATAGCAGTTGATCAACAGCTTGACTGCTTTGTGATAAATGCAAAACAAAAAATAAGTAAAAACAATTAGAACTGTGTCTGAATGTCATGTGGTAGGGATAAGGCAAGGGAGAAAAGAATGTGAGGAAGTGGCACAGAAACCAAGCAGGAGTTGTTCCATATAGTGTGAGAGTCTTATGCGTCCCTCCCAAAAGATCTCAGTTCAGACGTCAAGTATCCCACATCACAGATAGGTAATGGCAATTACTTGAAATGAATTGCCTATAATTCAGCCTTTTTCAAATATTTCATGTATAGCTAAATACATTTTTTTCTCTGTTCATTCTGTCCTGTTAGAATTTTAGAAATTGATTTTTGTTCTCACCATCAGCAGCCTCAATGACTTAATCATTTTAACCTGTAAAAAAGGGAATTTCAACTTAACCCATGGAAAGAATAATAGGTAACATTTATAACTCTTACCCAGACACTGTTCTAAGCTATATATATATAAACTTCTTAATATGGACCCATTGATGCCTTTACTCAACCATCAACAATGTACCAGACTGAGGTCTACATGCCCAAGAAGAGTCCCAAGATGTCATCCAAACAAATTAAACCTGAGTCAAGGGTCATGAGCTGAGACCAAAGCCACGAGGTTGCACAAAATGAGAAAAGCAAGGGAAGCACAAAGCTGCTCAAGGAGACCCCGACATGGGATCTTTCTCTGCTCTCTAAGACGGTTTTGGTTACTAATTCTACTTACCATGTCATAGATAAAACAATCATAGAATAACATTTTTTTTTAATTAGGAATCTGAGTTTTTATAATGAGCGGATTTTGGGGTGGTACAATGGTGGCTCAGTGGCAGAATTCTCTCCTGCCATGCCAGAGACACAGGTTTGATTCCCAAAGTGGATTTTTAAAAACTTCTGTCAAGAATTTTTAAGAAAACCATAAAACCCAGAAACTATTTTAAAAAATAAAAAGATTGATCTACTGAATTTGTCTAAAAATTTAAAGCTTCTATAGGAAAAATACCACAAATAAAGTCAAAAGACACAACACTAAACTTCAAAAAAAACATTTCCATACATATTGCTCCATACAAAAGCATACCTTATAAATCAGTGGAAAGAAGGAAAGAAAGAAGAAATGATGGAAGGAAGAAAGGTGAAGGAAGGAAAATGAGCAAAGGACAGACATGGAAAGCTTCACAATATCGCTCATATTTTGAAAATGCAAATGAGCACAACAAAGAAGTATTTTTTTTTTAACTACACATCTAAAATTAAAACAGGCACATTGGCAAGCATGTGATATAACAGTCACTTTCACACATTGTTGGTAGGAGATAAATTATGCAACTTCTCTCGAGGACAATTTGGCAAAATATCAGAATTTTTAATGCATATAGCCTTTGCCTGTGCAATTTGATTAGACCTCAGGATAAAAAAAAAACATAAATGAAATCGGATTTTGATCAATGATATACCTTAACAATAAGTAGCATAACTAAAAATGAACACTATAGTTCCTAGACGATCAGTGATATAATTTATAATACAGGAGAATGTGAGCTTTCAGTTCATGAACTCTTTTGGAGCAGGTCTACTTAATAGAATACTCTTAGCAGAGGTGAAAATGATGAGCTTATTTTGATCTGTGACTTGCTTGAATTGGTTTTACCTTTGTCCTCCTCCAGATTGATCATCCTGGGGAAACTGAGGACGGTCAACACCCAGCCTGTACGATCCAGATTAGCAAGGCCTGAGCAACACTGTGCCAGGCCCAAGGGAGGGCAGAAAGAAATTGGAAAGCTACAGAGGATTGAAAGGGGCATTCCAGGGGTAGGGGAGAGTAAAGGCAGGAGTCAGGAATGGGCAAGAAAATTTGAGACTTGCAGAGAAACCTAGAAGATATCAGAACAGGAATAAGATGCTTGGTACTTATTTACAGTCATCGTAGACCTCAGGGTCTCAAGTTAGCCTCTATTGGTGTGACCCAAACTTTATATATTCATGAATCACACTAACAGTCTTGCCACATTGACATATGCCCTTATTTACCCTAGTACTTTCCTTTGTCTTTCTCCTTTCTTCAGCCTCATCTGAAGGAATAATATCCATGAGATAACAGGTTTAGTGTGCTACACATAGCTCTTCGAATGCATGTTAAATAAATACAATAGCTAATAAACCATTTTAAAAGTTTATCGTTTACCATTTAATAAGATACTATGAACCAACAAAGGGACACACATTCCACCTGGAGAAATGCTGCCTTCAGAGATACTTACTTCAAACTGAGCACCATGAAAGTTGTCATTTGTTCATGTTTATATCACATATGACAACCTAGACAAAACATAAAGTGTGAAATTGAGAATACCAGATGGCACTTCTAAACCGTGCCGAAGCATAAATTAACATATTACAATAGAAGGGGGAAAAAACTAGCATTTTCTGAGCAATCATTGCGTACTGTCTCTGTCTAGTTATTTAAAATACCTTATGAATGGATTTGGAATGTGCACAAAATCAAATAATGTAAGTAAGCAAGTAACCTCCTAATGCAAACAGCTTCATATTCCAAAACCGTGACAACCTGATATTAAATTAATTTCAAAGTAGTCTGGGCTCAATTCAGCTTCCAACCTTTTGAGGAAGGTTGTTGAATTTCACCTAAAAGGATGACTATCCTCCAAGGGGAAGACCACAATACCACAAGAAACAAGAAAATATACAACTATCAATTATCTCACAACATTTACTAAAGGCAGGAGAGGTTTCATAATAGTGTGGCAGCTGGTTGGAGTCACAGTGTGGTTTCTTCTTTATCTGCTTATTTGCTTAAGGTACATGCATTCCTGTCTCCTACCAGTGTAGTTTCCCAGGTGATCAAGGAAGACCTTTAACCAGGATATAATTCTGTTAGTAGGGACCTCTTTTCACGGGAAACTAAAGAAAGGACTTAGCAGCCATCGGCCACAGAGAGGAATTAAAATCATTGTTGCTTTACTCTCCTGTTAAACGACCTGTGGCTTTGGGCATTTTGGCATCTATTTCTATTCCCTAAAAGCCTGTTTATCTCTAAGCCATAATAGAAGCACCCTTCTTCACACAGCCAGTGAGGCTGAAGCAGGTTTGGGCAGAACTTACCAGGTGAAGCACGTTCTGGAACACTTGGAGAGAATAACCAAAATGATTAAATGTTTGGAAAACTATCCTCAGAATGAAAAAGTGAAGGCCATTAGATCTATTGTGCCTTGAAATGGAAGGCTGAGGGCAGAGATGCGATTGCATTCCTAAGGGGTAGGGATGGTTATTGACTGGTAGAGATGATAGAGATCTGTCTGCCACATGCATGCAAGTGAAGTATCATTGGCCTTGGCAGATGTCTCTGGTGTGCTGCCCTGATTCATTTCTAGAGCATTGCAGGATAAGAGATGCAAGGGGCAGTGCATAGCTCAGACACATGGACTCTGGAGCCAACCTGCAGAACGA
The DNA here is from genome assembly GCF_023851605.1 of Tamandua tetradactyla. Taxonomy (NCBI): domain Eukaryota; kingdom Metazoa; phylum Chordata; class Mammalia; order Pilosa; family Myrmecophagidae; genus Tamandua; species Tamandua tetradactyla. Next base: position 14,768,070 of record NC_135350.1, read on the forward strand.
CCGACTGCATGACCGTGGGCCAGTTGTTTAAGCTCTCAGAGCTTCAGTTTCCTTACCTGTAAAGTAACAACAATGATAGGACTAACCTCATAAAGCTTTGTGTGGTGTGTGTGTGTGTGTGTGTGTGTGTGTGTGCACTGTATGGCGGGGTCACATTTCATTCTTTTTCCATGTGAGTATCTCATTATTGTGGCACCATTTTGCTGAAATTTGTTTTGTTGTTTATTTGTTTGGGGAGCTTGTTTGGGGAGCTCATGGAACGGGAAATGGAACCCAGGTGTCCCACATGGTGGGCAAGAATTCTACCACTGAACTACCCTTGCACCCCTGACCTCGTAGAGCTTTTGTGAAGATTAAATTAGTCACTATGTGTAAAATGGTTGGACCGGTACCTGACACACAGGAAATGCTCTGGGTTTGTTACTGTTGATGTTTTTGCTGTCACTGGCATTACATCACCGTACGCACTTACTCTATTTCCAGTAAGAATAAGAAGTTTGGGATTAAATTAATGTGCATGAAATCAAGGCGAGATGATAAGCAGAGTGAAATCTGTTACAGAGGAAAACCGGGAATTTTATCCTTTGGGGTTGTGTTCTGACTTTTGTTGTTAAGACTGCAATTTCTGGATGGGTGCAAGCATAGTCCTTCCCAGAGGCGAAGTGGACATAAAATGATCCATTGGGTTTCTCAGGCTGCCGATTTGGTACCAACCATGTGATCGCAACAGCTCCAGATAGGGAAATACTTCCCAAATACACCTCACAAGAAATATTGCCTGTCAATTCAAGTGCCTGTTTCACTTGCATGCATATGGCCAGCAGATCCTTTCCATCTACCACTCAGTAAACACATGTGATGGCGTCTCTCCCTCTGGTAGAAGGGGGAAGAAGTGTCTTTTAATCCAAATGTTACAAAGGATGCAGGCAGTTTCTGTGTGTCTCTGCTGTCCATGTCAGTCAATAAAATTAGATCCCTACATCCCCCTTCTCTTAAAGGCATTTAATGAGTCACATATTCCTTGTTTTAAGAATCACACAAGCAGCAATACAGCATGTGGACAGAAAAAAAGAACTGCTCAGTCTGGGTTCTGAGGCCATAAAAACTTGGTGATAGGAAGTAACCTCAAACACTGGTGAAATCTTCTGAACAAAGTGGGAGTCTGCCTGCTGAAATATGGCAGGATCTGATCTGAGGGGAGAGGTTTAGTGGTGGACAGATGTGGCCCAGTGGGTGTGTAAATCCTGGGGTGCCTTGACATTTGTGGTTTCAGCTATTCAGAGCAGACCATCGGGGGGCAACTGCAATGGTCTATTCCATGCAATCATTTGTGATTGTGCTGTAAGACTGGAGTCCATGAGCAACCACATAGCTAGTGATGGGACATAGCAGAATGAGGGCAGTCCGATATATTGTCCAAATTGGAATAACTTATTGGCCACATTGGGACAACTTTTGAGAGTAAAAGCGGTGCTATTCACAGTTACACGGGGATGACAGGCATAAAATGAGTCTGTCCTGAGCAAATAGGAACGTATGTTCCCACCAATGTTTAGCTTTGGGTCCTCTAAGCTGTATTAATTATTCTAAAAATAATTCATTTATTTAAAATAACAAATGAAAAATAAATTTTAATGAAGGTTTGGTTAAGTTGTATGAAGGTTTGCAGGCAAATCGGTAAATTTGGAGAAAACCAGAAGTCTATAAAAACATTTTCATTTTGGAGATGTGACAAACTCTTTCAAGAACGTGAGAAATAAATGTGAATAGAGGTTTATCCAGTTTTGTGAAGGTTTGCTGACAAATGGGTAAATATATAGAAAGCCAGGAGGCTATAATAACATTTTGGTTTTGGAGATTCATCAAAGCCTTGACCTAGAAACTTTGTAACTCTCAATAATTTATGGAATTGCCACATAGAGTACAAATGGAAGATTGTATATCCTATACCTTATTTGCATCAAATAGGCCCAGGGCACAGGAGTAACAAAATAACTACCTGAGCTCCTTCCAAACAGCTCGAGGGTTTGTAATTCTGATCATGAAGGTAAATGATCCAGTGGGTCACTAGAGATGCTGATTTCCTGAAAGGTACATATTAATAGGTGAAATTAATTATTTAATTGGAAAGTTTCAAGTCAGGTACATTATATAAAAACTGCCTTAGCAAGGGTTCTGGAGAAGAGGAAATAGGCAAATAATTAACATGTCCCACACTCTCAGAATGTGTTAGGCTCTTTATACTCACATATGCTCTGATTTCACCTTCACAACTCTATGAAGGAGATAGTATCCACATTTAGCAGCTTGAGAAATCAGAAAGTTTGTATAACTTGCTTAAAGAAATGTATTTTTATTTTCAGTAAACATTTTTACACAGTCATGGTCAGGAGGCGTGCTTAAAGTTGGTAATAGAAAAAAAGTAATTTTTATCTTCTCTGTACCTGGGAAAGTGGAGAAAAATTAATTCTTTGCTACCCCCTTGAAACCTCTACTATTAAATCTGTCATACACTGCAAAGTTAGAAGTTTAAATAGACTAAGATCAGTGCTTTCCTACAAACCTAAACTGTCTACGTCTTGGCTGTGATTTTGTTGCTCCATTAAATTCCCAGTAGATCTCAAGGAATCCCAGGGCAGCTTATGAGTCACAAACAGGGCAATGGTTTGCAAATATTTCATTATCAGTAGTAGGAAAGCATTTTTTGGGGGTAGTCCCTTTCTTACTCTTCAATTCAACATCTATGTTGAAAGAATCATTAAAATGAAGAGGAAGAGCTTGGCATTAAGGGGTGTTACAGGAAAAGAGAATAACAACAAACTGCAGCCAAGAAGTGTATGCTAATCATTTTGTTACAAGTGCAATGATAAAGAAGCATAGGGAGCATCACTCTGTTTAAAACTACTCACCAACGCTCAGTACATGACTTCCAGATGAACTCATTTTAGGTTAGAAGGAAACAGACTGAGATTTGCATTATAGTAACTACCTGTAATTATACTGTATTTTTTTACATAAAAGACAATAGGTTATAGTTATGCTGCAATAATACACTTATGTAAAGTTTTTGTCAAATCTATGGTGGGAGATGGATAGATGTGGAGAAGAATACTCTTCAGCAAAAGCTTTAAATGAAAATGTGTTTCACGTCTCCACAGATAAATGAAATAATCCAGGATTTTAAAATGTATATCTGAAACATTGGAAGTTTGACGCTGGCAGATTTCAAAAGTGAAAGAGCAGCTCAACCAACCCGACAAAGATCACCTATCTGTGTGTGTCCCGCTGGGCAGTAGGTTCAAAGATGAAAAATTGTTTGGGGCTGACTTTCTCCAGGACACACCTTTATACTCCTGAAAACTCCTTTGGTAGAATCAGCCCTCCTGCATTCACCCCATGCCCTTTGGCAAATTCCTGTTGATCACACAAGATGCATCTCAAATGTCACCTCTGCTGTGAAGCCTTTCCACAAATCCCAAGGCAAAAAGGTTTGTGACCTCTTAAGGGTCCCTTGTACCGAAGTGTTTTTGCTACAGCTCATTCCATGCCGTATTTAGCTTTCAAGAGTGATCTGTCTATTTACAATGGGTGCACACCACAGGAATGCAGATTAAGATTAAGAGCATGTCTAAATTGGGGTACATAATTCGATTTCCTATGGGCTGAAATTGTAGCCTCAGATTTGCTAAGGAATCCGAATTTAGATCTCTAGCCTCGACTTCCAGGCACATGGATCCCACTGCCAACCTGATTTTCCACTTGTATATCTGACAGACATCCCAAGCTAACATGGCCCAAACAGGTTTATGTTCTACCTTCATCCCACCCCTTAATGTGGCCCTCCCCCACTCTTCTCATCTCAGTGTCTTCTGTACATATCTCAGATCAGACCACTGCTGCCACCTGGTCTAAGCCACTGTGCTCTCAGCTGAATGATCCCCATTTATTTTCCCTCTTCCCAACACACACCAAGAGCTACAGTGCCCTGTTTTTTTTTTAAACGCATTCATCATATTATGTTATTCCTGCCCTCAAAAGTCTACAGTGGTTTATCAATATACCTAGAACAAAATTCAAACTCCTTCTTATGGACCTTGTTCTACTTTGGTAGCTGCCGGAATGCAACATACCAGAAACGGAATGGCTTTTAACAAGGGGAATTTAATAAGTTGCTAGTTTATGGCTCTAAGGCTAAGAAAATGTCCCAATTAAAGCAAATCTAAGGCATCCAGGGAAAGATACCTTGGTTCAAGAAGGTCGATGAAGTTCAGAGTTTCTTTCTCAAGTGGAAGGGCACATGGTGAACACAGTCAGAGTTTCTCTCTCATCTGGAAAGGCACATGGTGAACCCAGTCAGGGTTCCTCTCTCATCTGGAAGGGCACATGGCGAGCATGGTGTCATCTGCCAACTTCTTATCCTGGTTTCCTGTTTCACGAAGCTCCCTGGGAGGCATTTTCCTTCTTCATCTCCAAAGGTCACTGGCTGGTAAACTCTGCTTCTCATAGCTATGTCATTCTTCTCTGCACTCTCTGAATCTCTTTCATTCTCCAAAATGTCTCCTCTTTTATAGGACTCCAGAAACCTATCAAGACCCACCCAAATGGGGAGATGCATTTCCCCCAATCCAACTTCACAGCCACGCTTGATCGGGTTACATCTCCAGGGAGATGATCTGGTTACAGTTTCAAACACACAGTATTGAATAGGGATTATTCTGCTTTTATGAAATGGGAGTTAGATGAAAACATGCCTTTTCTAGGGGACATACATCCTTTCAAACCAGCATAGGCCTCTAATGTCCCCTGCCTTCCTCTCTAATTTTATTTCCTAATTGTCTCCACCATACTCACCAGGCCCGTATTTCTCTCTGTTCCAAGAACCAGCCACATTGTTGTCCCTTCACTACTGTGCATTTGCTCTTCCCTTGGCTTCCATCGGCCTAGAATGTACTGCCATGCTTTCTCCCAGCTGGCCCCCTCTGGTCACTCTAGCGTCAGCCCTAGCACACTCCTTCCTAGAAGCCCTCCCTGACCAACCCATGAAAGTAGCTTTCCAAGCACTCTCTAGGACATCCCTTATCCTTATTTTCTTTGAAAATAACCATGTTTATCGCCTATCTCTCCATTAGACTAACATTCTGCCATAACAGGGATCTTGCCTGTCTCAGTCGCTGCAGTAGAGGTGCTCACTTGTGGAAAGCAGAGGAAGCAATCCGAAAGAAAAAAAAAAGTTGTCAACAAGAAAATGGAATTTTAGTGCAGTCGCCAGGAAGCAACAGTTGTGTTGGCATAGGATGCTATCTTTGTTGTCAGCCACAGGAATAAACAAGAACTGCACACAAAGAATACTCTGGTGACAACTGCGCAACAGTTCTCCTTGTGACGACATCTCCAACATGGAGTGCTGTCAGCACGCTGGAAGAACAGATGCTACCCAAATCGCCTGGAAGGCCAACGTAGCTGTAAAATGGAAAGAGACTGAGTAATTTATCTATTTTATAAATTACAGATCTTGATCCTATCCTGCCCCAAATCCAGGTTACCAGATATGATGAGCTCTCGACACAGTCTAACGATGGCCTCTGAGTACCCACTCCTTACATACACACACTTGTCACCCAGCAAAGATTGTATCTATATAACCAAAATATCCTGAAGGTCATCCAACAATCTGGGGCCATTTAAGGGCCATTTGAATGGCCAGTATGAAATATAAAATAATACGTATAACCAATACATTGTAATAGCTCATCATTGCAGAATTATCAGGGGTATCATCAGTACATCCCTACCCATGAGAAGTCAGTGTGGTTGTAACCCCTTAAAGAGTCACCCAGCTTCCTCTGTATTCTAAGCTCCAGCTGAAAATCCGGGAGGTTCAGCCCTTTTCCTTCACCACAATCCACATCATCTAAAGGTACATAATATTTTGCTTTGTAGTCACTTCGTAAAGAACAGGGAAGAAAACGCAGAAGTCGTAATCCTGCTTCTGATTTAGTCTTTACTTTTATGTGGAGTAGAATCATGAACATTTTCCTCCTAATTCTAGTGCACTCCTTGTTTGACTGAGGTGAGTTAGTACCTCTGAGATCTGTGATTTCCGCCAACATTAAATGTCCCTGTTTTAGGCCCTAGTGTGATTAGCAAAGTACCAGTCTGGCTATCACCTGTCATAATCAGAAAATGTACGTCTCAAGAAATACCATGTTGTTATACCGCATGCCTGCCGGTGACCAGGGTTATGGCTGGAAGACAGCTGCCTCAGGTTCTGTGATGAAGTTAACTAGGAAAGAGGAAAAGAAGGGGTACGGTCCTTCGTTAGGGGTGGTGAGTAAAATGAAGGTCATCCCACAGAGTTGGGTTTTGAGATGAAGTGTGGAAGTTAGAAATACAAGCTCTGGAAGCAAAAATACCAGATTTTGCCACCTTAATGGTTGTGTGGTATTAGATGACTAACAACTTCTCTAAGCCTTAGTTTCTCAAAATGGGGATTAATAAAGCACCTACCCTGCAGAACTGCTTTAAGGATGAAATGAGGTAATACACACGAAGGTATAGCACAGTGGCTGGCATATGGTAAGTATGTTGACATATCTTAGCTTTTAGTTTGGCACTTTGGATCATTTGAGTTTTTAGATGCCTTTTACTGATTATATCTTTTATTTGATGACTTTGTTGAAAGAGTTCAGGTGAGAATGTTCAGACAGGCTCTTCCTGTCCTGAATTGCCAATATTACTGGAAAGGCAAAAGAGGGTGAGAATGTGCCCACAGAGACGTTATACCACAAAACTACCTACCTGAGATAATGCCCAAGTACTCTGGCATGGGGATTGCATGAAAAGTACCCATTTCTTTTCTGATAGAAGCATCTTTTCATAGGACAATTATGAGAATTAAATGAGATAAATTAGGAAAATTTATCTGGTGTCGAATAAGTTATTTTCCTTTTTTCTATATTTTGCATGGGTCTGGAAAATATTTAAAATATTAATAATTTATAATAATTTTTTTTACAGAAAGCCTGCAAAGAGACTGTTCCTTCCTATGATAAATTCTTATAATGTTATGTGTTTATTAAGCTTCTTTTCAAATAATTTCTTTCTTCCTTTTCTCACCCTTTGATCCTTTCTCTTGCATTCCCTCCATTTCTCCCATTCCTTTAATTTGCATTTTGTTGCAGAATCCCAGTATAAGAGCTTTATTGTGGCACCAGTCCACCAATCACAGAATGGCTCTTTTAAATGGTCAGTTTCTACAAAAAAAAGAGTAGAATCCTGGCAGGATTCATCCTGACACACTCTGATAGATACTCTTTCTTTGAATAATAATAATAATAAAAATGGTTCCCTTAGGTATTCTGTGCAAACGATCTTTGACTGTAAGTTGGAAACACATCCAGCTGCCTCCTCAAGCAAAAATGTCTTTTCAATGTCAGAATACTTGAAAGTCCTTGAATAAAAATTCACTTCCCTCTAGAGTTGTATTTGATGTATTTTTAATATTGCTATTTTTCTTTCATTGTTGCACAGAGATGCATTCTAATTTTGTTTGTTTGTAGTTTAAATAAAAAGGATCCAAGGGAAAAATTAGTAAAGGTCTATTGAAAGAGTTAAATCATTTCCTACAGCTTCCCTAAGCGGAACTGATAGTCTTAGTCTGACTTAGAGAGCTGGAATAGAAAGGCTGCCAACATCTGTTTTGGTCAGAGACAGATAAAAGAGACTAATTCATGGTGGGAATAACCCATGTATGGCATTCTGTGTTCCATTACCCTTTTCACAAAAAAAAAAAAAAATGCATGATATAATAGATGGACAGATAAATTTCCACCTAAACTTTTCCACAGTGGAAGCAAAAGAAAACTGAAAGGTTCAAAAGAGTTATTATTGATTTATTTTCTTAGAATGAGGTTAGGAAGCCCCAGCACATCACCCTCGCTGCCTTCACATTATCAGGGCTCAGTCTCAGCCATTTAACGACACTGGTCTTAAATCAAAAAGTACTGAAGTGAAAACAACCTTTCAAATACCAGAAGAAACGTGGGTTAGGATTGACATAACAACTGAAATGCCAGAATAATGTAAAAATCCTCATTTTATATGTTAGTTTCAACCTTTTCTCCCTTAAAACTAACCAATGGGTACTCAAATTGACAAATGAACTAGGTTGAGACCCCTTCCTCTCCTTATTGGCAAAGATGCTAACAGATGGATGAGAGAAGCAGCAAATAATCTGAATAACTAGTGAAATGCATAAGCTTCATGAAATAATCAGGACATTATTTTATTAAGACTTCAACCCCAGAAAGAAATGTTTTGTTCTGACAGGGGTAGGAGAAGGAATGTTCTTGTTTCTTTGGATGGGAGTGAAATTGTTGCTTCCCTTTTGTACCCAAGGATGTCCCCCACAACCCCCCAAAACCTCCAATCCCCAAGCTCATCAGGAAGCTTGTTTGACTCTACATGACTTGGGACAAGTAGCTCAGGTTTAAAAATCCATTTTATTTTTTGACACTAATCTTGACATTATTGAAATAGTGCTGTGATAGAAAAAGGGTTTTACTTTTTCTTTTGAGGAAAAAAAAAAATTTGAGTAAGAGCAATCCAGCAATAGGTCTGGGATGAGCCCCACACCACCGTTTTGGCAAACAGAGTCCATGATTCAGGAGGGGTCACTTGGCCTACGATTCCTAGGAGGAAAAGCTCCTCCTCGGATGGTCCAAAACCGGAGGCACATGTACTCTTGCTTTTCCTTTTGAGGTTTACATTCTCTCCTATTTACAACTTACGCACAAGCTCTTTGTGACTAACCATCCCCTTCTGCCCTTCTACCTCTCTCTTTCTTTTCTTCTTTGTCATCTTTTGCACCCTCCCTTTCTCTTCTCTCCTTGGAAATCAATGATGGTTAGGATGGGGAATACGTCTCCCGCCTGATGACTGAAATGCAAGCGGCATGGGAGACTGAGGCTGTACATTAAGGATGGTGAGTAGGTGCTCAAAGGTACTTTCAATTAAATAGAATAAAACCATGACCTCTCCAAGGTCACACCGAGGAAATAGTTACATCAGAGGGGAAGCAGCTCCAGCCAGGGGCCTACTTTGAGGTCTGCTCCCACCAGGAAGGACAGGCTGATTTGGCATTTTGTTTCTTATATTTCAAAATCTGAAAACATTTGTTTATAAGCAACTGCCTTCATTAAATAACAACTGTAGTCTTTGATACTCAGAACATAGCACACATGGTTCATGTTTCTGAATTCTTTAAATGTCTTAGAACCTTAATTAGCCAGAACCCAGTGAAATGGAACACTGCTGCCTCCACCAACAAATATTCAAAACTTTCTGGTGCTCCACTTTAACGTGAAAGATTTAAACTTTAAGTGACTCCTGGAGACCACAGATACAATCAATAAAAATGTCTCCAAGGCATACCTAAGAGAGTATACACCTTCAAGGAAATCGCTTAAATCTTCTACAGGCAAGACTGGACAGTACTTAATGTACAGTGACCATTAATGCTATGAGTCTCAGGCCTGAAGTGGCGCAGAGCCTCACTCAACGGGGGAAGTTTTGTTACGGTCCTTGTTCTTACGAAAGGAGGAAAAACTGCTACTGCCCTTCTGAAAGATTTTCAACAAGAGAGAATAATCTTTTTTCTTTGCATTCCAGATAATTGAATTTCTTTCTTCATCTGCCAAGGAATGTCGGTGCTCTGATCCTTCTAAGAAATCTGGGAGTAGGAGTCTGGAATTATTTATGATTTATGCTTACTGCCACAAAAGATTTGAGGCCTGGGATTCCAGGAATTGATATGACCAATATGCTAGAGTCTGCCCTGGACCTTTTTTTTTTTTTTTTTGCATGGGCAGGCACCGGGCATCGAACCCGGGTCTCCCACCCTGCCCTTGACTTTTTGACCAAGGATGTGTGCTTCATCTACTCAAAGGGAAAAGAAGGGACAAAGAGCCATGGAATGAGAGAGCTAAAAAGGACCTTTACTACTGGAAACTGTAGATCATTTTTTAAAAAAACCAAGCCCCTGGAAAGTAAAGGAACTTGTCCAAGGTCAAAGGACTCATCAGTAGCAGAACTGGGACTAGAACCAGGCCCCCCGGCTCCAAATCTCTTCCCACTGGCCCAGACAGTCTTTGGTGTAGGAGATTTTAGTTATGAGAGTGAGACCGTTTTGTAAAATCTGTGAATGCTTGAAAATGCCACGGAGGTACAAAATATTAAGTAAAAATAAAATTAAGTTCAATTTTGTTCCAAACGCTATGCTTCACTCTGATTATTTACATATAGGAACATCTCAAATAGGTCCCAAGGTAACATCTCAGCAACCATGTGACTGCCACAATGTTCCGCCTTTGCCTGCCACGCTATCTGTAGCCACTGCCCCTGACAAGGTCAATGACTAAATGGAGCACAGAAAGACCACGTCCACCACTACACTACCAGACCGTGCGCGCTAGATGCTCGCTAGATGCAAGGGGTGTAGGGTCTGGCTCCTGTGCTGTGGGGTAGAGCTGATGGCATTAGCAACTCCCAGACCATTAACCCAAAGGGGAGAAGACATACAAGAGCAGGAGGCATGATAGATTGGGAAAGTAAAGAGGGTCTGAGGCATGTACTGGGAATGAAATATGGCCCCGTGGTCTAGAATATGGAGAACATGACTGCCAGGAGAAGGCAGTCCAAGTAAATAACTGGAATTTTTTTCACATGTAGGTTTTTGGCAAATTAGGGTATGTTTAGGGTGTGGGGAGGGATAAATGGAGAAACCACTCCTTTCCTCTTCTTGTCTAGATCATTTTGTGGGAGTTTCAAAAGCCACCATAAGCAAGCCAAATACTTTCTCCCTCACTTGTGCCTTAGCTTCTTCTCCAGTATCTAACACAGGAGGGACTTTGACTCTGGGAAAACAGAAGCAAATTTCAAGCAGAAGTAAGGAACTCAACTTTATTTATGGGAAATATGTCTTAATATGAGTTTAACAGCTTTCCAGAGGAAAAAAATGTATGCATAAAAATAGGCAAAAAAAACATTATAAATCCTACTGATATACAGGATATGTAACTTACAATTTACAAATATAATAAAATATACAAAACTCTATAGTGTAAATTCCATATAGCCAACTGATTCTCACAGCTTGCTTTCCTTTATTTTTACCTAACGTTTTTATTCTTAATCAACCTATAGTTGCAATTAACAAAACAAGTTTAATTTCCACATGAATGTTGGTTAAAATTTTCACTTATGGTAAGAAGTAAGAAGCAAGAAAGGCATAAGTTGGAATTACACTTGTTCGCCAATGACTTGAGCAACTTCATTGCTGAATCAGAAAATAAATTTTGAATTGCTGAGAGAATATTTCCTCCGTTTCTTGTACCATTCACAATGTAATTGCTCCAGACACAACACAATTTTGAGTTTCCTCTGCATTATTAACATTTTTCCATCACTTTCTTAAGTCTAGATAAAATCAACAAAACAACAAATCGAGCCTTGATTTGTAGCCGGCTTCTGCAACTTAAAATCTCCCATCAACTTGATTTCAAACCACCAATGTGATGTCACTAAAGGTGAGGTTGTGAAGAGATGCGAGGTGGTACAATGCCATTTTATGGTGAATCCCCAAATTGGTACAATGGATGTAAATGACGTCAACAGCATAGCTCATAAAGAAATGTGATGAAAAAAACATCAGGACTTGATGAGTTTTGAGTGTCTATTACCTTTGCTTTTAATATAACTTTTTAAGTTGATAGAATTGAATTTTTAATAAAGTGTTTAACAAGTGGCTCATGACATTCCTTAGAATTTAATTATCCGCTCTCATGGGGCATAAGCCGGCTCCAGCACTCCATTGGGAAGGGTAAGACATTCTTTGGAAAAGGAAGTATTAGAGAAAAGATGAATATTTCATAAGATAAATATTCGCATTAAATTATAAAGCCATTTATTTTGAAATATTATTTTCCAGAAACCTTGGCAGCCGCTCGATTTGACATTTCTGCCGAGGTGCGTGTGGGGTTAACGTGACCCCCCCCCACCCCCGCCGTTCACCGCCACCACTGCCACAGCCCCACTGCGCAGGAGGGAGTCATTTAATACGGCTCAGGAGAGCTTCACCTTGTCCTGTCCAAAATAACTCTTTTGGGAGCCAGATTTTTAGTGTAATTTATTCCAAGTCTTTGATGGGGGTACTTGTACTCTTGAGACTGCTCAGATGTGCCGCCAGCGGGGAGCTCCTAGGTCCCACTGGCTTGCACAGCCACAGTCCTGTGGCCAAGTCCGCCACCCGAAGGCACCCGATAGATTTATGACAGTCTCTGAGGGCTCCACGGCCATCGTCTCTAAATGAATGCATTATGCTGATCCACGTACATGCTTCTCATCTGAGACAGGTATTTTATGGATTGGGGGCCCCCATTTAAATGTTACATAACCCTCCTTTAATAAATAATGGGAATATTCAAAATAATTGAAAGAAGAAAGACTGCCTTTGTTTCAGCATAACTGACTCATAGTATAAAAGGATTCAGCATAGACTAGAAATTTATCCTCAAAAGGATCAGTTACGTTAGAAGGTATGGGCACATGTCTATACAGTTTAACTGTAATGAAAGAAGCCTAAAATACGTAAGGATTTTTTTTTTTTGCCTTTTTATATGATTGTCTTAAGCTTCTCAGCAGAAGTTACAGAAATGCAGCATTTGACCAAATTACTAATGCCAGGATGAATTAACTAAAAATGCTTAGGTAGAAAACACTTTTCAAAGAAATTAATTTTCAATACTCTTTAGTATAAGAAATAACTGAAATTGATGACTGCCCATATTATCAAGAGGAGCTGCTGCTCAGAGAATTTCAGGTGTGGGAGGTTGATGTGAACTCAGGAATCTACCTTTGTCTTAAAGAGTCTGTACCCGTAGCATGTAGCACAATGTCAGGCATGTGATAAACACTCAAAAAGAGTTTCATGAGTTAATGAATTAATTATGTCTAATGATTAAAGACAATTTATGAATATTCTTTTAAATGGTTTTTTTCTGTTATGCAGCCTGAAAAAGACATTTGCAATGTCATTTGTGACTAATTTTTAGAACATTTTAATGTTTTGAATATTTTATATTTTAATACCACTAAAATTTCAGCCTTCACATGTTATCACCTGATCTGAACTACTGGAGTGAAAAATTAAGAACTTACAGTACTCTTCTGCTATTTTGCCTACCCAGGATCCATTCCCCTTTCTGCTATTTATCATAGCCTGATTTTCCCCTGGGAAACCATCCCTCCACTTCTCACAGTCCGTGAGGTTACCATGACCTCAGCCTCAGTCCAGAGTGGGCAAATGCTCCAGGCCTGGCTGGTCAGAACGTTCCATCTGGTGTCCACAGCGGTTGATTTCGGCATGGTCATGTGACTCAGTCTGGGAAAATAAAACACTCCCAAGATTTTTGCTCACGCTATCATGAGAGATTTGCTTTTTTTCCACTGGAGCGTTAATCTGGTAGGGGATCAGTCTGGTGTTGATGGTAGCCACATTTTCTCAGGTTTAGGGAGAGTCAGACCAGGAATGTGATGAATGCAGGAGAATGCAGAGCTGAGAGACAGGGAGACACAGACTCCTGTTGGCACTGTTTGTGCATCTGTGCAGTGACAGAAGGCCACTCTACTCTTGGACTTTTCAATTTCATAAGCCAATAATTGAGTTGGGTTTCTGACATGCGACTGGATGAGTCCATTCTACAAGTCTGTTCTGTGCTTGTTTTCATGGCATGTTTTCCTTGATTATATTTTAAAGCCCAATGAAAATACATAGGTTTCCTCACCTGACAAAATGTATAATTTTAAATCCTACTGACCATCCCAAATACTTTAATTATTGACTCGGTAATCAGAACTTTGATAATTTAAGGCAAGGGTTGAGTTTTAACAGAACCTGTTGAAGAAAAGTTTTGTCTATAAATCTTGATGGCCTAAAGCTTTTAGAAAATGATTCAGTTCCTGTAAGGCGAAGATTCATTAAGTCCTTTCTCTCTACAGGGCCTTGCATACTGGTTAACTATTACCCACCCTGTCAAAGAATTAGATCTAGAAAAATGGCATTAGAATGGCAAAAAGTACATGGATTCACAAAATGAAAAACAGAATTCCATTCCTCCAGGGTGCATGGAATGCCTCACCAACTCTTCTCTTCACAAAGGAACTGTAAAAGTAAAGAAAATGACCCTGAAAGTTTTTTTTTTAACATGGGCAGGCACCAGGAACTGAACTGAAACTATTTTTTATCATCCCAAATTCTGTAACATGAAGTCAGAAGGGAATGGAAAAAGGAGCCCAGGTCTTGGTGTGATTTCATTTCTGGTACTTACACTCCGTGTGGTCTAATGTATTATGTTAGACTATCCATCTAGAAATAAGGACCGCAATTTCATCCTCATAAGAATCACTGGGGGCAGTGTACTTTAAGTACTACAAGAGCTTTGTAGATGAGCCATCAACCATCATTTTCATCAACATATTAATATTGATGTGTTTTTAACAAAAAGACATATATAAAAGAGTATGTGATCTTTTATCCAGGGTATAGACAGAGGAGTGAAAGTATATGTATAAAAAATAAATGAATAATGGGGGGACAGAGGGTAAAATAAATTGAGTAGATGGAAATACTGGTGGTCAATGAGAGGGAGGGGTAAGGGGTATGGTATATATAAGTTTCTTCCTTTTATTTTTTTTTCTGGTGTGATGCAAATGGTTTTAAAAAATGATCATGGTGATAAATACACAACTATGTGGTGATATTGTAAGCCATTGATTGTATACTATATATGGAATGTATGTGTGTGAAGATTTCTCAATAAAAATAATTTCAAAACAAGAGTATGCGATGAAGTGAGCCATCAGTATACAGGAGGTTTTATCTTCTGTTTGTGTACCTGAGACAGACTTTCACCAGGGTCTAAGTACCTTGTAACAAGAGATAACTGACAGAGGCAACCCCTGTCCTTGTGAACTACGCTTAACTATGGTGATGATCAGCCTGATAAGAAAACCTTTAAAAATACTGTCAATTCAATTTAACTTTGCTTTCCTATGCAAGGCACTATGCTAAGTACTCTCAGAGCTACAAATAGGTGGAAGCCAGTCTCTGCTTTCTAGAAATATACAGACCAGCTGCAGAGCCAGGATTATTCATAGCAAGCTGAGCATGAGTGCTAGAACAAATGGGCAAGCTATCTTAATAGTGAGCAAGAAGTGATCAAATTCAGTTCACCTTCATTAAAAATAGGCATTTGAACCCAATTTCAAAAATGGCTTAGTTTTCAACAGATATTATAGAAGAGACCTCATAAGAAGAAGGAAAAAATAAATGGAAAGGCACTGAGCACTGAAAGTACCTAGGGATTCATGAAGGAATGGAGTTGGAGAATAAACTCAATAAATAAATAAAGGGGTTGTCAGATGGGAAAGGCTTTGAATGTCTAAGCTAAGGTGAACATTTTCCATAGGCAATAACATGTTATTGTGAACTTCTAAGTAAATGAACTAAAAAACAAAGAAACGAACAAACATAATGCCAAGCTAAAATATAGGAAGAAAACAAGCATCAGACTGAAGGATTCCTTAAAGTGAATGTAGGGTGCTAGCAGGGAGAAAAGGTAAAGAGCTACTCTACTTTATCCAGGTAAGGAAATATCAGGACCTGAATTATGGAAGTACCAGTGGGCGTGAAAATGAGGAAAAATATTTAAGAAACTTTTGCATGTAGACTAAGATTTACTTGATAAATAGTTGGATATGGAAAATAAAGGGAGGCACAAGTTATTTTTTATACAATGACTGGGAACTTGGTAATAAGATTAGCCAAGTAGGAAATTCAAGTAAGGGAGCACAGTTGGACATAAAAGCACATTTTGTACTTTCTAAATTTGAAGTACCGGTGACATGGTGCAAAAATGTCAGCAGGCAATTGGAAATGAGGGAGTCTAGGTAGGATGAAGTTTAAAGATAGAGATAAAGATTTAGAAACCATGAGATCTCTGAGAGACTGTACAATGGTGTTACAGATTGAACTGTGTGCCACCAAAAGATATGTCAAACTTCTAATCTCAGTAACTCAGAATTTCAGAAATAGGGTCATTAACATGGAATTTAAGATAAAATAAGGTCAAACTGGAGTAGCTTGGGCCCTTAATCTAATCTGACTATTAGATTATTAGATTATTGTTAGAGAGACAGAGGTGAGAAAGCCAGGTGACCACAGGCAGAGAAGGCCTTGCATCGTCAGTGTCCGCCAGGAGCCAGGAGAAAGGCTGGGAACAGAGTCTTCTCTGCAGACTGCAGAGAAATCACAGCTCTGCTCACACCCTGACTTCAGACTCGTAGCCTCTGGAACTGTGAAACTATAAATTTCTATTCTTTATGCCACCCAGTTGGTGGCACTTTGTTACAGCAGCCCTAGGAAAATAAGATAAATGGTATATAGGGTTTTGTTGGGAAAGAAGAAACAGGTGATTCAAGAAGTAGAGTTCAAAACCAAAAGAATCCAGAATCGTTGAAGCGAAGGGATGGGGAGTTTGAAGAAGAAACTGCAGAGAGAGCAAGAGGGAAAGAAGATGAAGAGCATTTGTCCATCAGAGGATCAAGCTAGCTCATTTGACTTTAACTCAAAGCTTTGCAAGTTTTTTTAAAATCCCATTGCATATATGGAGACATTTTAAAGCATTGCTTCACCCCCAGGGCAAGGACTAATTATGAGAAAATTAGTTGTAAAAGTAGAAATTATAGAAATGTGTTTTAAATAAGAATAATCATTACATTTCTAAAATCTCAAGCACTCTTTCAAATGTTACTTTCCTAGTTTTTCTTCTTCAAAACTATTCCTTTTTTCAGGAAAAAAAAAAGAAAACACTAAGGATATTCAGGTGATTTTTTTTTCAGTCTTGAACTTCTAGATGTTTTTCCATTTCTTAATACTTTAATTTGTTTTATTTATGAAATACTAACCTAAGAGTTATAATTCTAAAAGTCTCCCATTTGGGAAATATATAACCATTTAGATAATAAAAGGTAATTCAGAATTATTTTAGAAGAGAGAAGAAAGAATCTTTAATATCTTGCTATGTTCTGGATTCTCAGCAAAGGGAAGAAATCCAACCTAGGAGAAAATGAGGAAATCCCCTTGGTAAATAGACATTTCTTGGTTTTTACTGAAGGATGTCGTAAGCCAGAAATATTGCTTTGTAGAAAGACACTGGGAGTGGTCCATCCAAATTGCTAAAGGAAGTGGAAGAGATGGTCCTTGTGTTATGAACTGTTCCTGGATCCAGAAGTGTTACAGGAACTTGAATTGAAGTTAGAGGCAGAGGGAAAAAGCTTGGACACTAAGGGGACACTCTGAAAGGAAGGGAGGGAAAAGGTCTTCTCTCCAATGTGGGTTGGCCCTTTGGGGAGGACATTTTGGGGGCACTCTCAGACAAGGGCTCTAACGGTAAGGTCGCTGGGATTTTCATGGACTTAGATTTTGTCCCAGTGACTTTATATTTCAAGAAATACTATCCACCAATGTATCTAGATCTGAATGTTTAAATTTCTTTGTTGACTTCATTTACCATAAAATTTCGCTGTAATGTGAGAACTGGTGAAATGGAATTAACTTTTCAACAGTTACCTCCCTTCTCACTGTCCCTGATCACTCTGACTAAGGCTAACATCTTTCAAGGATGACCTGAGGTCATTAAATTTCATCTATGTTTAAATATATCAAGAATTTTATAGTTTATTTCGAGTACTTTGAAAAGCTGCACAGCAAAGATTTTCTCCTTTTTTCTACATAGCTGATTTTTAACTGAGTAAAAACGTCTACTCCAAAAAAGAGAATTATCCAAAATCCAAGGATTCCAGCCTATGCCATCATTTCTCAAGGAAATCTGCAGCAATAAGGACTTGGGTTCTAGTTTTCACCTGTCACAATTCTCAATACAGCATTTCTAGGAGAAGCGTGAGGCATGAAATCCAAGGCAGTCCACAGCCCCTTCCTGTCTCTGCAGGCCAGCACAGAGTTGCCTCTATTTGCCATTATCCCAGGAATCACAAGCCAAGCAGGACACCCCACGGAATTTAATCTGGTTCCAAATCCCACCCCCACCCCCACCCCCAGTAAATGGGATAGCCCGTCTAAGGACAGGCCAATGGTGAAGGAAAAGCAAAGAAAACACTGACTGCACAGCGCTCTCCCACTTTTTATTCTTCTTTCATCATTCCTTCCTTTTTTCTTTTCTTCCTTCATCCCTTTCATTCTGGGTTCCTTTATTCATGTATAATTAATGTGCAATAATCACCCTTTATTTAAAGTATTCAATTTAATGAGTTTTAGCATAAGTATATACTGATGAAACCATCACTACAATCAAGATAACAGACATTTCCATCACCCCAAATTTCCTTGTGGCCCTTTGTGATTCATTCTTCTTTCTACTCCTTAGACAAACATTGCTCTGCTTTCTATCACATAGATTTATTTGTATTTTCTAGAATTTTATATGAATGGAATCCGACAATGTATATCCTTAGCTTATTTTACTCAACAAATTATTTTGAGATTCATCCATGTTATGTGTCTCAATACTTCATTCTTTATTTATATGGTAGTATTTTATTATCTGCATATATCACAATTTATTTAACTAGTCACCTTTTGAGGGGCATATATGTGGGCTGTTTCCAGTTTTACAAATTAAGCTGTTATGAGCATTTGTATATAAGTCTGTGCAGACACATTCTTCTTGGGAAAATACCTGGGAGTGGAATGGCTAGGCCACATGATATGTATTCTAGTTTGCTAGCTGCTGAAATGCAAAATACCAGAAACAGAATGGCTTTTAAAAAGGGGAATTTAATAAGTTGCTTGTTTACAGTTATAAGGCCGAGAAAATGTCCCAATTAAAACAAGTCTATAGAAATATCCAATCAAAGGCATCCAGGGAAAGATACCTTGGTTCAGGAAGGCTGATGAAGTTTGGGGTTTCTCTCTCAAGTGAGAAGGCACATGGTGAACACAGTCAGGGTTCCTCTCTCATCTGGAAGGGCACATGGTGAACACGGCATCATCTGCTAGCTTCTACTCCTGGCTTCCTGTTTCGTGAAGCTCCCTGGGAGGCATTTTCGTTCTTCATCTCCAAAGGTCGCCGGCTGGTGGACTCTGCTTCTCGTGGCTATGCCGTTCAACTCTGCTCTCTCTGAATCTCCTTCATTCTCCAAAATGTTTCCTCTTTTATAGGACTCCAGAAACCTATCAAGACCCACCCAAATGGGTGGAGACATGTTGTCACCTAATCCAGTTTAACAACCACTCTTTATTGGGTTACATCTCCAGGGAGATGATCTGATTGCAGTTTCAAACACACAGTATTGAATAGGGATTATTCTGCCTTTACGAAATGGGATTTAGATTAAAACATGTCTTTTCTAGGGGGCATACATCCTTTCAAACCAGCACAATATGTATATGCTTAACTTTCTAAAAAATTGCCAAATTGTATAGACTTGGCATTATCTCTTCCCTAAATTATTGATAGTATCCACAAGTTCAGTATCTTTATTAGATAAAGGGTCACAAGATGTTATCCCAAGGCTCACTGATATTCTGTTTGGCTTTCTCTCTTTCTCTCTTTTTTGATTTTTTGCAGGCATTTTTCTTTCTTTATTTCATTTTAGACAGTTTCTATTGTAGGTCTCCAAATTCACCAATCATTATTCTGTGGAGTTAATCTACTATTAATCTCATCTGGTGTATTTTTCATCTCAGACATTGGTTTTCATTTCTAGAAGTGCATTTGGGGCTTTTAAAAATATCTTCTATGTCTCTCCTTATCATGTTCATGCTTTTTTCGATTTTCATTAACATATGAAGCACATTTATAACAGCTGTTTTCACGTCCTTGTATACCAATTTTATGATCCATGTAATTTCTGGGTCTGTTGCTATTGACTGAATTTTCTCCTTTTTTTATTATGTATTTTCCCACTTCTTTGCGTGACTGGTAATTTTTTATTAAATGCAGGACATTGTGAATTTTGAGTTGTAGAGTGACAGGTTTTGTTTTTGTCTTTGTTCTTTTTGTAGTTTCTTAAATATTCTTGTACTTTGGGGAAGCCCTTGAGTTAGTTGGAAACAGGTTGATCCTTAACAGGCTTGCTTTTAATTTCTTAGAAAGGTTCAGTATAGCATTTAACTTAGAGCTTGACCCCACTATTACGGAAATATTTTTCTGAGGACTACTGGATGCCCCATGTGTTAAAAGTTCTTTCCACTCAATGGTGGGTAGATGAAATATCTCGGCTTTATATGAACTCCAGGGATTGTTCAACTTGCTTCTGTCCCTCGCCTCAGAATTTTCCTCGTATATTCAACCTGATCAGTACTAAGCTAAAGACTTGAGGGTACCCTCTGCATATCTCCAGAGCATTCTCTCTCTTTCTCTTTCTCTTTTTCTGGCTCTCTCCTTTTTGGAACTCTGCTCTGTGAATTCTAGCCACCTTGACTTCTCCAAGCTACAAAGAAACTCTATCTCCTTGATTAAGAAGAGAATGCCAGGCCTTTTTTTTTTGCATCGCAACCTGGAAACACACACCAGGCAGTGAGCTAGGTTAACCATTTATGTCCCTTCTCTCAGTGATCACAGACCTGTGCTATTTTTAATTAACTAAACACCACTGTTTTGCATATTTCTTTTTAAAAAAACTTTAAGGCAGAAGGATAAATCTAGATCCCGTTACTCCAATGTGGGAATCTGATTCAGGTGATTTAATATACCAGGTTCAGGGATTTGAACAATAAATTCCAAAGGCTAAAGTTGAAAATTTCTGCAAATTTCTCAGTCTGGCCCAGAGCCACACAGCACATATGTAGACTAAGTGAATTCAGTGTTCCTGCAGGAACCTCTATTTTCATTTTCATAGATTAAGAGTCTAAGTATTAGTATGTGTTGCTCTACATTTTCAGATCCTATCTGGTGGGATTTTCTCCCAACCCTGTGTGTATGTGCATGTGGGTGGGGTTCCTGTAAACGTACGTGGGTATACATTTTGTATCCAGCTGTGTGACTAAATTTAGACTTAAAACAAATTTATGAGTTAACTTTGTTTAATGTACGTAAACAGGAAATAGCTACTTGTGAATTCATTAATTAGATTCTGTTTATAGAACTATTGTGAAGGGCAATCCTTTGTTAGCATGAGTGAAGTCCTGCTGTCAATATGAAAAAATATGGAGTGAGATTCCATTAAGGAATCATCTCGAAGCTCCACCGCCCAGTCAGTCAGACCTACTCAATGAGCCTTCTGTACTTCCCATATCCTAAGATAGGATCTTACTCTGGAAGGAGCCAGCTCTTGACTTGGCTAGAGCCTTGCATCATAGTCACCCATTCACCTGCGCCCTTTACTCTGTCTCTTCCTAGAGCCCTGATGGCTGACTGCCCAAGCCATTGACCTCTTCTTCCAATTTGGACTCACATTGTTCCTCATGCCTGGCTGAACTCAAGGCCAACCACCTTGCCTTGACCTTTGGAATAAACTTTCTAGGTTCCTGTCTGCCTGTCCACCTGGCCATTGCTTGGCTGAGTGTATGTTAAAAGCAAAAGGCAGGATATAGGAATCTACCTGTTTCCTCCAAACTGTGGAAAGGCAGCCAGCAGTCAAGAGAGATGGATATGGTGCATATTTATAAAGTTAAATGAACCAAGGACACAGCTAAAATATTAATGCAATTCAACAAAACACTTCTTATGCCAGTCACTGTGAAAGGTCTGGAATACAGGCTTAATAAGACATTAATCCTAATGATGGGAGTTTACTCTGTAGTTTGGGAGACAGACAAGAAAAGAGATTGTAACACAGCATGTGAGGGAACAACAGCTTCTCCCTGCCTGTCTTGTTTCTAGTTCATTACTTTTATTTGCATTTATGTTTGGACAACAAACTACATTACTATTTTGTGACACTGACCCTATATATGGCCAGACAAATTTCTAAAAATGTCTGTTTTCTCCTTTTTTTTTTTTTTTTTTTTTTTTGCATGGGCAGGCCTCAGAATCAAACCTGGGTCTTTGGCATGGCATGCAAGAACTCTGCCTGCTGAGCCACCGTGGCCCACCTTCCATTACATTTTAAGTTCTCTAAGGACAGGGTCCATATTTTATTCCTCTCTTGTCACTCCCAGTTAACCAACATAAATTTTCTTTGAATTTGAGATATATGCAACTCACATATATAAGGATCTGCTATAAAGTAAGAAAATAATTGTACAAGCAACACATAATAAACCAAAGCATATTTTTTGCTGAAAAAAATGGTAATGATTCTAATCATCTAAGAAAGTACAGATGGTTACAATTACCAATGCATGTATAAAAATGTTAATAAGGTAAATGTATTAAAGTCATTCATTATTCAGCTTACCCCAAGCTTCATCCTTAATAACATGTGTGTAGCAAGGTTATTTCCACATATATGCAATTAAGGCACTGCCAGTACCAGGCATTCAGGTGATTGACAAGGTGGCAACTAGAACTCATATAAATTCTAGATCCTGTCATTGTTACTGTTGTCTTGTCTTTTGATAACTGACCATTATTTTCATCCACCATGTATATATGAAGTCACCTGTAGGAGAGACGATAACCCTAGAAAATTTTGTGCCTAGGAGGAAGAGGTTGGGGTTTAGCAAGAAGTTAAGGAGTGGCAGAGGGTAAGACGGGCAGTCAAGTTGACTTTATGGGTTAGGATTCTTCCAAGTGACAGAAAGTCCAACTCAAACTTCCATAACAACAAATAGAAAAATAAATAATAAAGGAAAAGTGTTTATGCTGCAAGCACAGATGAATTTAGGGACTCAAACAATGTCATCTGAATCCCAACTTTGCATCTCATTGTCCTGCTCTCTTCCATGTTGGATTCCTTCTTAGCCTTCGTTCAGTTCATGGAACAATCCTACCTTGGAAGAAGGTGAATGCAGTGACATGTTATCTAGGAACTTCTTAACGCGGTGTTTGTTGGTGAATGAAGAATGAATAAAATTGCCTCTGCCTGAGTGTGTTATTAATGTCAAGCTCATTAACAATTAAATTTAAATATGGTCTAAGCAAGAGAGGGACAATACCTTCTATTTGACAGTGGTTTCCTAACTCAGTGGTAGCTTCAAGTCTCATAAATGCGTGGGATTATACAAAATGACATTTACGCAATTCTGTAGTTCTGTTGATGGGTCTAAACCTCAATAAGCACACATATTCAGTTTATTCCTCAAAGAGCTTGATGGGATTTATGATCTAGTTTTGTCCTTTAGTTGCTATTTGTTATGGTAAAATATTAAATTGGCTCTAGTCTTTGTCTCGGCATGGACTGGCTTGGCATCTATAATTTGCAAGAGTAGAGATTGTGTTTTATTCAAGTATTTATCCCCAGCAGAGGGCTTGGTCCAAAGCCAGGGGTCAATAAGTATAAAATGAATGGTCTTCTTCTTCAATAGTCTGACTGTAAGTTCATGGTGGTTTGCTGAATCTGCCAGTCCCTGGATATCTGCTTGCTAACTCATCTACATAGAACAGTACCTGTATCTCAAGAGTCTTGATCATACATTGTGTGTGTACGTGTTAATTAAGGTATAACATATATAGTTAAGTGCACAAGTCTTAACTGTATAGCTTGAGGAATGTTCACCATGTGAATATACCTGTTTGACCACCCACCAACTCAAAAAATTTTTTTTCCAAAGTCTTCCTTTGCCCCCTTCCAGTCGGTGCCCCACCAAGGAGAATTGTTATTCTGATTTGTATCATCATAGATTAGTGTTGCCTGGCTTTGATCTTCACATGTATAAAATGGTACAGTATATCAGTTATCTTCGCTGTGTAACAAATCACCCCAAAACTTAAGCCACTTAAAACAAATGTTTTGATTTCATTGTTTCAACAGTTTCTTTTGTCTTGGAAGATCATTTCAACACCACTGCCCATGTGCCTTCTTGGGTTCTCCAGCACAATTATAGATTTTTTTCTCTGTTGGTATACTTCTGTTTTATTCCTTTCATGATAAAAAATAATTTCAATGTCAATGCCATTTCTGCATTCATTTGATCTAAAGAAATTTCTTCAAGCATAAAAATGTCAACCTTTTTTTTTTCTGAACTATCTTGAGAAAATGGCAAATCTAGAATGTCTAATTGACGGGGTTATGCAACAAGTGACTCAGAATCACACCAACACCAAGTTGGGAGAGAAAAGGGGAAAGGGAAGGAAAAGGATACTTATTGGAGATGTATAAGGTGACAAGCACTGTGTTATGCACACTGCCCTTGAAATCTCATTTAGTCCTTCAAATAATATCATGAGGTAGGCTTGACTTATCCCATTATATAGATGAATAAGTTGAGACTCAGGAAGCTACCTAAGTCATCCTCGTTTCACATGTACCACATATCATTGCATCAGATAATTGTGGGATAAACATCTTCAAGGTGTTATTCATGAATAATAGCAAATCAGAAAAACTGATTCCTTCTTTACCACTCAAACATATTTAGGCTCAGAGAAAGCCGAAGGGACAGGTGTCACAAATCCTTCAGCCTCCCATCAAAAGGTCTCATACAAGTGGCTGTGTGATTGTGAAAATCTTGTGTCTGATGCTCCTTTTATCTACCTTATCAGCAGATTAGTAAAACATATGGATTAAAAATAAATAAATAATAGGGGGAATAAATGTTAAAATAAATTTAGTAGATTGAAATGCTGGTGATTGGTGAGGGGGGTGGGGAGGGAGTATGGAATGTACGAATTTTTTTTTCTTTTTATTTCTTTTTCTGGATTGATGCAAGTGTTCTGAGAAGTGATCGTGGTGATAAATATACAACTATGTGATGATAATGTGAGTTATTGATTAAATACCAAGAATGGAATGATCATATGGTAAGAATGTGTTTACCTGTTGTTATGTTTAAAAAAATTTTTTTAATTAAAAAAAACAAGTCCCATAAAAACAGTTTGTTATTAATAATTTTTCAAACCAAACTTTCCCACCCCCTGCCTCAAGTTTCAGGATGAAGAGCTTCTTCAGCAACCTGCGGTGCTATAAGAACTACTGTGCAGCTGAAATAACCCAGGGTACAAGGAGAGCATGTCTGAGCCCACATCCAGGCATTCTATTTCCTGACACTAAATCCCAACTCTGAATTTGGATTACAGCTTTCAAGCTCCCTGTGAAGCTCTCCATGCCTTGCAGCAGTCCCTGTTCCTTCCTTCCCTGTTCACCCATAATTCTCTGGACTGGTCCGTCTTTCCTGCTACACCAGATCGTGACTCCAAAAGCCCTTCTGTCTTTGTTCGGTCCCCTCACTGGACCTGGCATAACCCATCCAAACATATACAGGGAGCGCAAATTACAATTTCAGAAGTGCATAATCAGTGCTGCCTAAGTTTTCAGTGCCTTAGGAAGACACTGGGTCTGGTATCAAGCAATGTTCCTCCACACACAACTACTTATTCTTCCATCCTTCAACACGCGTGTACCCATGCACAGAATGCACCTGCAACAATATGCTCACAGAAGTTGTCTTTTTCAGTTTGTTATTAAACAAGGCATTTTTTCTTTCATCAAGAATTATCTAAGCCTCTCTTAAAAAAAAAAAAAAGAAAAGAAAAACGAAATCCATAATCTTTACACACTGCAATTGTCTCAGTCTTTGAGGTGCTTTTCAAGGCTGTGATTTATTGTGG
Source organism: Tamandua tetradactyla (assembly GCF_023851605.1). Lineage (NCBI taxonomy): Eukaryota > Metazoa > Chordata > Mammalia > Pilosa > Myrmecophagidae > Tamandua > Tamandua tetradactyla. Next base: position 14,793,857 of record NC_135350.1, read on the forward strand.
AGCTTTGAAGGGCACGCACCCCAGGCTAAAGAAAACTGTATGTCCTTCTACTGATTACTACCTAAAAGAACACAGGACCTGGAAATTTCCTGAGTTCCTGTAACTTTCAACTGCTGGATGGCATCTGGAAAGTGCCTGAGAAAAAGCAATGCTACTTGTTGGAACTTGGTTATTATGGAGGCTGGAGAGTGTGATGATCAACAAAGCAGGCTCTGGGGACAGATAACTGTGTTAGAATCCCAGCCCTGCCACTGGCCAGCTGTGTGATATTGAGCAAGCTACTTCTGTTTTCTGTTTCTAGAAAACAGAAATGCTGTAGGTCTCAGATCATTCATGGAAGTGCTTAATAGGGTGCCTGGTACATAATAAGGCCTCAATAAATATTGGTAATTATTATTTCAACAAACTCAGTATCAAAATTGCATCTTCATCCTGCTTTCCAATCTCCTTCCCTCTTTCTTAGTAGTGGAATATTGCCCAGCTGGAAATTCCTGTCCTCTGTCATTACTTTCCATGTTCTCATTCTAATTTGGCTCGACTTTACCCCTCCCCACAGCATGAATCTCTGCACCCCACATGGGGCTTTTCCACCATGCCTAGAGGAACCTCTGTCCTATGGTAAACAAACACCGTCTTTGTTCTTTCTTCTCAATATCAGCTTGCCCCTGAAGACATGTTTCCCTTGTAACCACTTCTAATGGTGACCACTTGTCCTACAAATCATCACCTTACTAGGGAAGCATACGCTTATTCCCCTGCCCCGAGCACAAACTAAGTTCTTCAGTCTCTCCCGAAATCTGCTTACCTCTGAAATCAAGGCTATCCATATACACCACCTACCTCCATTGTAGTTGCTGACACGTGTCTTAGCTTTTTCAGTCATACCTGGTTCAAACATTACTCAGTCACATATTTAACACTTATGATGCATCATAGGTGCATGGAACTCTGAACCAGGCACAGGAGGTATAAAGGCGAAAAACACATCATTTGAGTTCTAGAGGAATTAGTCTGATGGGAATGCAGACATGTCACTAACAAAACAGATTAAAGGGCTATCAAGGATAGGAGCTCTGGTGCTCAGATCCTACAGCTCAAACCCTGTAGGAACCTCAGTGTTCACAGGAACTGCCACATGTCCTGATCACCTCGACTTCTCTACGTAACTCTGCCCATAAACACACCCTGACCTTAGATCTGGTTATCCATCATTTAGAATTGTTTGCCTCCAAGATCTTGAGCTCTTAAATTCTCCTCTTTGATGGTAACCTCCGATCTCTCACTTCAACTAAACCTGCTCTCCACCCTCATTTTCCTTTCTATCACCACTCATGTCTCTTTTAGACCTTTTTATAGTATCTATTGAGGGCCATTATTTCTACTAGCCCATGTTCTCCAACCATGCTTACCTTAAGAATCCCTAATTTGATGGATGCCAGTTTCCGTCTCTTAAAATAAATATACCTTCCTCTTTAAAAAAAAAAATCCCTACTTTGGGCCTTTAAACGCTCTATACTAACATTTTCTCCTCCCAAGTTACTAACCATTACAAAAGACATTTAAAAAAAAAAAGCTGAATAGTTCCACTATATTTTATATGCAGATTATTTGCAACTCAACAGTTCTTTTATTCAGTCATTCCCAATCACATTCTCTACAGAGCCAATTCTGTATCTTTCCCTTTTTTTGCAGATCCTGGGTCCTATACCTTATCTCCTTGTCTTGGCTGAGGCTGTATGATAACTCTTTCAGCTACTCCTATTACTCCTCAAAATATCTTTAAAATGTACCCATTTTCTCTTCTTTCCTTCTCAGCTCAGACAATGTTTTCCTCTCTCCAAGGTTAACCGCTTAACTCATGTTCTTGATCTGATCCTTTCCATTCTCCTCAAGCATCCCCATTTATCGTTATCAGCCTGCTTGATTCTTCCTTTCCCCTACTCTCCTGGATTCTCCCCCTCCCTCAGCCTATAAGCAAACTCAAATCTCTTATCCTGAAAGAACATTCCCTTGATGGTACCACCCCTCAAACTGGCATCTATTCTCTCTCCTTCCCTTCCCTGACAACTTCTTGAAAGAAACCTACACTCATTGATTTCCACTACCTGACAACCCGCTCACATCTTAAACCTGTGCAATCTGGCTTCCAGCTGTGCGGCTCTACTAATAGTGGATCACCAAAGAAAATTCAGGAATCTGGAGGAATCACTTGACACCTCAGGTACAGTTGAGCAGAGTTATGCCTTTTCAGTGAAATTCCAAGACAAGAATTAAACATAACCCAATTCTCACAATGGTGTGCTGTTGATTCCAAAAGGACAAAAATGCTTGTAGTTATTTTTATGAAAGAGGAAGAAACTTCAGGATGGAAATAACAAGTCATGCGGGCTCTTTTTCCTCTTCCTTACAATACTCTAGTTTTTAAAGCATAATAACAATATATGGTGTTTTATATAATCATCTTGATTTATAACAACATCTTTTCCATTTGTGTAAAATGAACTGTGTTGAGTCTTATGGTGCATATGGTACTCTTTTTTTATAAAAGTAATTTCTAGGGTGGGCCACGGTGGCTCAGTGGCAGAGTTCTTGCCTGCCATGCCGGAGACCTGGGTTCGTTTCCCGGTGCCTGCCTATGTAAAAAAGTAATTTCCAGGGATAGCAATAAATTACTTTAACTAGTTTTTCCATTATTCTGAAAGCAGAACGATAAGGTATAAAAATTGGGGAAAGTATATCCGGAATGAAGATATGTCTGTATTCTCCAGTCCTTGCAATGAAGGGCCAAACTACACACACTTCTAGTTGTGGGGGGAAATCAACATTAATTTTATGTTTCTATAAATTTCTGGGAGGTTTATCCATGTTGCTGGTTCTATCAAACCTTTACTGTGACTCCCTTTCACTGTGACTCTGCTGACAATCTGTTCCAATGAATTCTTGCCTTGAAAAGTATATCACCACTTAGGTTCTGACATACCCATATTAGTGTCATCAGTAAATCCCAGATGGTCTTGCCAGACCCGTTCTCATCAGTTTCACAATATGGAACATTGTATAACTTGTGTAATGACATTTGATCATAGCATAAGAGTCAACTGAGCCATCAGAAACCTGAGGGTGTGACTTCTCTGTCTGGTATCCCCAGGTGTCAGCCAATTACAGAGACAACCAAGGACATTTCCATTTCTGCCTTTTCCTTACCCATCATACTGTATGAAGGCAGATCACTGACAGCCTCTACTGAGTAAGGGTCTGCCATTTTCAACAGTTCAAAAAGTGCAAAGGTTTAATTATTTTTAGAAGAAAGGTGGGAAGAAAGTATAATTTGGAGAGTGTCAAAACTCATAATTCTTGGTTCACAGATTTTGCTTCTTAGAGTACTGTTTTTATGGGCATATTCTTAGGTAGAAGAAGCTCATTACAATGACTATTCATGATCATGTAGCTAAACAGGAAAAGGGGCTGAATTCTATTTGCTAGTACCTAGGAAATGCCAGAGTTAGTAGATAGCCAAGTTGCATGGAGATTATTCCTTCTAATGCAAAATCATGAAGGCAGCAAAGTATGGATAGCCAGGTCTATCTTTTAGTTTTAATGATCTAAGAATATAGAATGGGGAAGTGCTCCCTATTTTTATATTGCATCAAGTACATTCCATTAAGAATAATAATTCTGTTAACTGTGGAACAACAATATACCTTTCCATGGCTATTTCCTGGAAAATGAAGTAAAACACCTGGGGTAAAACTTCTCTACATCATAATTAAGGCTGGAATACCTCTTGTCTTTTGTCCAACATTGCTTTATTTGAACAAGATCATTCACACACAAAAAGGAACTGTAGTTACCATGAAAAACAAGCCACAGGGACACTATAGAAGTTTCCCACAACTCTTTGTTCCAAAGTAAATATGTTTCCTTTGATTTGGATAAAACCATGAAACACAGAAGTATATTGTGAGGTTCTGTTTAGCTGTGTGTTTACCAATACCCTAGAGGCTTTACTCTTTGAAATACAACTAGATTACATCATGTTGTTTTATCTCTCATCTCTTGGCATGAACATATGTTATACCTAACAATCAAACATCAGCAGGGAAAAACAATGAACTAATTCATGAATCAGGATTCTCTTTTCTACTCCATTTGCGAAGGATAAGCATGACTTAGCTTAATTAAGACTCTCTGCCTTGACTACAGGTTTCAAAGCATTCAAAGCACTACACACCTGGGTCCCTGATAAAACACACAAAACATAGAACATTCACACTATTCTTGCTGAAAAACAATATAGGCCTTAATTAATGAGCAGCATATGAGCAAACGGAGTATATATAAAAAGAGTCATTCCTGAATTTTATCTCTGCTCTCTACCATTAACAAAATCTTTGTTTTCACTGAATTTCATTTTCTCTTCCATTAGAAAGGCCTTCAAATGTGTGATACCCTATAACTATACCCTCCAGAATCATAGTCACTTCAAGGAAGCCCTTTGCTTTCGTTTTAGATGGTGTCTTAGTTTCCTGGCTGCTATGACAAATACTACACAATGGGATGACTTAAACAACAGGAATTTATTGGTTCATAATCATCAGAGGCTACAAGGCTTGCTTCCTTCCAGAGTCGGGAGGCTGGCATTCCTTAGGGTGTTCATTTGATCGGTTAAATAAATGAGTCAGGAAATACTTATGGAATGCCTATTGTATGTCAGTCCCTGGGCTAGGAATAAAGCTGTCATTGAACAGCTCTAGTCTAATGTAGGAGACAGGCAGTAAACGAACAAGGGCGAAACAACAAGATTTAAGCTACAATAGATGCAAGGACAGGTGGTAGCCAAGACTTGCCGGGTCAGCCAGTAGGAGGCTGCACCTAACTGAAAACTGAAGAAGAAGTAGTAGTAGCCAAGTTAGGTGGAGAATGGGTCTTCAGGCGAAGTAAGTAGAATGTGCAAAATTGTAAAGGCATGGAAGAGCTGAATGCTGGGCCTGGATTTTATTGCAAACATAAGCAGCCTGGAGCAGCACAGCTGTTAGATACAGGACTCGAAGCTTAAGTTGTGGCACTAAGGGTGGGTGAGAATGGAGAAGCCAGACAGACCATCCTACCTTGCTCCAATCCAAAGCATCTAGTGACACAACGGATAATCAGGGAAAAGGCTAATTGGGGCTTGACGTCGCTAGTTTTGGACATGGAACAGTGCTTCCTACGTTATAATGATCATGAGCCTTGTGATAGATGGGCCAAAGTCCCCACCACATTTTCCAACTGCACTACAGAAATTTTTGTTTAGAGATCCTGTGTGCTTCCTTTTTTGCTATAAATAGATTACAGAGGAATTTGTCCCTTTGTATCTCAAATAAGGCAAAAGGAAGTTATAACTTTTTTCAAAATGTGGGCCTAGAGTTTTTTCTTTGGAAAGAGTAAAAAAAGTTTGGAATCCTTCATCCTTTACTCTAAAGACATCCCATATAAGCCACAGTAACCCTGATATGCCAGCCACCCCCAAGTCCTGCAGACCAGTGCTTGTTCTAAGGTCTAGAACTTCTGGATAAGAAGATTATTTTCTTCCCACAGAGCACTTAATGTCGTGTGTGTGTCATATCTGAAAGTTTTTTAGGTATTACTTTTTGAAAAGAACAAAAGACATAGGAAATATTTGGTCTCTACCCCTTGGTGCACAAAATTTGTCTCATTATGCATAAAAAACGTAAGTCACTTATTTTCTGGTTGACTTCCCAATGGCTTTATGGTATCTATATTCCAGTGACTCTCAAATTTATATCTTCAAACCAGAGCTGTCTCCTAAACTCGGCCCGATTATTATAAGAGCCTGCTTGGTGGTCTTCCCGCTCTCCCCTCTCCATATCAGCAGGGCAAGCCTGCTCCAGTTTAAGTCAGATCAGGCCTGTTCTCTTCTGAACACTCCCAGTGGCTGCTTCCTCACTCAGTAACACCAGCACCCTTCTGTGGCTACCAGCCCAGTACGATGGGCCTTATAGTGGGCTTCCTCCAAGATGGCACCCAACAATCCCCATCCCCTGGTGGTCATGATCTTGTGTAATGCTCTTTCCTTATGGACTTGATTCTAATGACTAGACTACAGAAGATGTGTTGGGATATCACTTCAGAGATGAGGTTAAAAAAGAGGATGGGCTCTACCTTGGGTGCTCTTCTGTATATTCTCAGGGAAGCCAGCTGCCCTGAGCAGCCCCATGGAGAGGACTGCAGGGTAAAGAATGAGGCCAGCGGTGACCCAAGGCCTGCCAAAAGCCACATGCGTGAGCTTGGAAACGGACCTTCCCATATCTAAGCCTTGAGATGACTGTGCCTTAGACACAGCAATTGCAGCCTGGTGAGAGACCCTTAGCCAGAGGTGGTTGGCTAAGCCGTGCCCAGATTCCTGACCCACAGAAATTATGAGATAATAAATGCTTGTTGTTTTAAGCTGCTAAGATTTGAGGTAATTTGGTGGGCAGCAATAGAGAACTAATTCAGGTTCTTTTTACTTCTGTGCCCTAAAGATTCGCCTCCTTCCTCATTCCTTCCAGCCACACTGGCATCTCGACCATTCTCCAAACACACCAAGCACACTCCCACCTTAGAGTCTTTGCCCTCACTCTTCCCTCCACCCAGAACACCTTCCCCCAAGGCCAACTTCTCAGCTCTTTCAATCTTCTTTGAATCAAATGTTACCTTCTCAGCAATATGCACTTGGACCATCACATTTCACATTGCAACCCATCCCCATTCCTTATATCTTGTTTTACCTTGTTTTTGTTCCATAGTTTCCATCATCTTCCAACATACTGTATAATTTATTTTCTTATAAAAGGCTATAAAGGAATCTACTGAGGTTTAGATATTGAGTGTTTGGTGTGTGTGTTTTTTTTTTTCAAACTTCTTTCAAAATAATTTCAAACTTACAGGACAGTTGCAAAAATAATACAAAATCCAGGCAGGCCATGGTGGCTCAGGGGCAGAGTTCTCGCCTGCCATGCCAGAGACTTGGGTTCATTTCCCAGTGCCTGCCCATGTGAAAAAAAAAAAAAAAAAACCATATAGAAAATTGCAACATATCCCCCCCATCCAGATACCCATAATCAACAACTTATAAAATTTTGCCACATTTTCCCTATCAGTCTAACATCTATTTATCTTTCTGTCTGTCTTTCTAAACCCTTAAGAGTTGATTGTATACATACATCATGCTCCTTGCATACTTAATACTTCCACATATATTTCCTAAGAACAATGATAGTCACTTGTTGTACTGGTTTGAAACTGTAATGTACCCCAGAAAAGCCATGTTCTTTCAATCCAATATTGTGGGTCCAGACCTTTTGTGAGTGGGATCTTTTGATTAGACTGTTTCCATGGAGATGTGACTCTGCCTATTCAAGGTGGGTCTTAATCAGTTTATTGGAGATCCTTTAAGAGGGAAACATTTCTGGAGAAAGCTCAGACGTTTGGAGATGCAGAAAGAAAGCACACCAGGATAAAACTAGAAGGACCACAGGAGCTGAAAGAGCCATTTGAAACCAGAAGCCAGGAGAGAAGGATAGTAGACATCACCATGTATCTTCCCATGTGACAGAGGGACCCCAGATGCCAGCTGCCTTTCCTCAGAGAAGAAAGGCCTTAATTAGGACATTTTCTTGGCATTATAACTTTAAATTTGTAACCTAAAAAAATCTCCTTTGTAAAAGCCAATCCATTTCTGGTATATTGCACTCTGGCAGCATTAGCAAACTGAAATACCTGTGTAATCACACTAAGTATGTTATCAAGTTAAAAAAAGTTAACATTAATAAAGGTTACAGTCTAAATTCCAATTTTTTCGTATGTCCCAATAATGCCCAATTGAGTTTTGAGACCATGAATTTATATTATATACTATGTAAATTTTCTCAGTTGCATGAGTGAAATGGTAGACAAACAATTGTGACACTGAAGTAGGGTGGACTTTTCCCAGGAGGAGGGTATAGAAAGGTAAGGAAACAAAAAGTTGAAGCAAGAAAGTAGCTGAAGAGGATTACAATGTTTTGGCTGGATAAAGACAGAGAATATGGTTAAGGGTCAAATTGAGAAAATTGAGAGTCAAAGGAATACGGTTTGAGGAGGTTAAGAAATGGATATGCTAGGGAAAAAAGTGAATCCTACCCTGTACACTTGATTCCACTCACTGAGTATTCTTAGAACTCAATTATACCAGTTATCGTTCCTCTCCTGGTATCTCTAGAATCTTCTACAATGCTCCTTCCTCTCTGAAATCCCTCTCATTCTACAAAAATGTTTCCCTTGATTAATTCTCTTTCAAATTATAAACCTCTCTTTCCCTTTAGCATCGATATTTTGACAGAGAAGTCAATATTTGTTACTTCTCAACTTCTGGACACTTAATCAATAGATTTAGGCTTTAGTCTTAACAAAAGTTGCCTGGCAAAGGTTACAAAAACTCAAATTCTAAATGCAAAATTGTTCTTCCACCTTCAAGCACTTGGACTTGTGCATCTCCTGCTCTTGATAGCCTCCTTTGTTGGACTTCCACACTTGTTTGTGGCTTAGCATTATCATTTTGCTGAATTACCTAAAGAGGACACAGTATATTTTTTTCAGTGCCAATGGCCTCTTGAAAGCTTAGTTTATATTTGGGAGACCTAATATTCATCTCTGTGTCCCCAGCACCAAGTACAGCACTGAGCACATAAACACTCAGTGATTTTTAGTGAATGCATGGCTGGAAGGTTGGATGGATAGATGGTTGCTGATTCGTACTTTTAAATGTTCATGACTCACAGACTTCCGCTCTTGCACTTTTCTCTGCTCATTCTAGCTTGCCTTGAGAAATCTCTTTCAGTGTCAAGTTTTAAATGCGATTTATTGTACTCATCTCCAGAGATAAACATTTTTATCAGTTTCTTGATATTCTCCTGCACATGTTTTACAATGCATAAACAACCACAAAACACATGCTACATACACTACTCTGAAATCAGCTTTTATTTCACTAATATGCCATGGAAATATAAGTATTATTGCATTCTCCATACTTCTTAATAGATGCATAGTATTCCATTTAAGGAATGCACAAAACTTTGACTTCCTATTGATGAACATATAGGCTGTAACTAATTTTTCTTTATTATAAAGCGTTCTATACTAAATATCCTTACATAGCTATCTTTGTGCATGTGTATCTCTGTTTCTATAGGATAAATTCCTAGAAAGGGGCATATTTTAAATTTTTGATGAACATTGACAAATTTATCTCCAACAATAAATGTTTTATCAATCTTCTTTTCCACCAGGAGTGTTTAATGGTACTGCTTTCTTCATATTTTTACAAACAATAGATATTGTACTACTTTTTAAAAATTTCTGTCAATCAGATATGTAAAAAATGTAACTCCATGGTTTTAATCTGCATTTCTTTGAATATAAAGAAGCTGAGGATTTTTCAATACGTTCAGTGGGCATATGTATTTATTCTTTTATTAACTACCTATTAGTAATCTCTGCTTGTTCTTCTTTTGGAGTATCAGTATTTTTCTTATTAATTGTAAGAATTTTTGTATGGGAAGGATCTTCTCATTTTATCTGCCATATTGTTTGCAAATGGTTTTTAATTCACCGAAGTATTTTTCAGTGACTAAATGTTATATATTCTTGGTGGATTATGACTTTTATCAATATTAAAATATTTCCTTCTGTCATTTTTAATGTACTTTGTCTTAAATTCTTCTTTTTGTATAAATATTTATATTTCTAAATTCCTAATACATTTTCTTGATATATCTTTGCATGTCACTTTTTAAAAATAATTGTCATTTACTTTTAGGTATGTCTCTTATAAGCAGAAAATAGGGGTCCTTACTCTTTCACCCAATTGAAAGATTTTTGCTTTGTACTGTGTCATGAATGATGTCAGGGAGAAGAATTAACCCATTCACATTTATTCTAATCACTGATATACTCTAACTACTCATTAGCCTTATTTCTGCCATCTTATCTTGCACTTTTGATTTATTATACTTGCTTTTGTTTCACTTTCCTTTATTCTATTTTGCTTTTTTCCACTCTGACAAACATAATTGAACCTTTATTTTTCTATAGAAATCAAGAATTATTCAAAATCTATAACCTTTCTCTACTCAACCACTCAAGATGAGATCTCCTTCTCCCCAATTCTTAGGCTTCATTGAAGTAAACTGAAATTTTAGTTCCTTTTATTTGTTATAATTTTTCCCTGCTGGAATGTAAATATCTTAAAATTTGCATTAATCTCTACAATTACATCATCATTAGTTATTATAAATTGTATGCTCACAATTCAATCTTGTATGTGCTGACTTCCCTTCTTAATTTCTTTATTCTGATTTATTTATCGTTTGGTTGTAGTACTTCTTTGAGTAATTTTTGCATAAAAGGCACATAGCAAGTTTTCTGTGTCTTTTCACGTCTTTACTCTTGAATGATAGTTTGATTGAAAGTGGAGTCCTAGAATCATGGTCCTTTTTCCTTAGAATCCATGATCTTCTAGCACGTAGCATTTGCCTATGAAAGTCAGATTCTAGTCTGAATTTATTTTTCAGTAAATAACCTAGTTTTTCTGCCTGAAGCATACAGGATTGAGGATTTTCAAATGGTATGAAGAAAAAAGGTACTTAAAAAGAAACATTGTCCACCCAAAAGATTTAGTGAGTGACTTAAGGATAATTTATATTCTACTGGAAAAATAATAGCTACATTTTACCAAAGGGATAATAATTTATAGTTGTTTTGCTTTGCTTTGTCTTTCATTTTTGATAAATTTTTTTACTGACATAACAAAAGAACAAATCTGATTTATCTTCAGTAGAAAATAATTAAGTCCAGTAAAAGAAATCATTTTCTAATTGTGTTGTTTTTTGAGAAAGTTTGTAAAATTAAGGTCTTTAATATAAGTTTTTTGAGAGTCCAGGAAATTCCTTGGAATTGGGAAGGAACCTCAAATTCAACCACACAACAATCAGCAATGAAAAAGGATCTGTCAGAGATTTTTACCTATACTATTTTACTCAGAATTCACAAGAACCCTAAAAGGTAGGTGCTATTGCCTATCTCCAACTTTTGGGAACACGACTGGCTCTCGGAAAAGCTAAACACTTACCCGAGACCATACAACTACTAAATAAATGGCAGAACTAAAATTTGAACCCAGGATTTTATGGCTCCATCACATGTCCTCTTTCCTATTCACCCCGTTATCTGGAGAGGCTACATGTTCAAGGCAGTGGGCCAGAAGGTGTGAGGGATGCAAAGGTGAATGCCACAGGTCCCTAATTACAAGTTATCTAGGTAGAATCCATTTAATAAACTTCGTTTTTAAAAAAACTAGCATTTTTCTTCTTGTTACTAAAAATTAAGGTATATATCTGTGATTCAGAAGAAAAAATGTCCTTATCCAGGTGCATTTTTATACATTAGCATTTAGGGCAAATTGCCCAGAAATCCAATAGCAATTTATCCCGAGGATCTCAGCTCATAGTTACTGTTGGAATTTTTGGCAAGTAGATTTCCCTAAGGGTAGCAGTCAAATTGAGGAGTTTTCTTAAAGAAAAGGTGTTAGAGTCTTAGGCAACAGTTCAAAGCTCAGTGTTCAAATGTGGGACGGGGTACCCAATACCCAGTACTCCAGTGGCATATGAGGTGAAAGAGTGCCTGTTTCCTCCCCCTAAGCCCCTGCTTAATGGATTAAGTAGTGGAGTTTGATGTGCAATGGTGGCAATCCTTACTTTGCACTCAAAATTATAGTGGATCATATTTTTACTTCTAACTCCAAAGTTGTTAAAAGGGATTTGAGAGGTGAACACTTCCAGGATCAAACCTGAACTCTGCAAGCTTGAAATACCAGTGAGAGTCTGGCAGACAAGGAAAGCATTGCCCATACCTTAACTGCATCTTAGCCACAGAACCCAAATTGACCAAATTCTGCTCCCTTAGATCAACCAAGAAAAAGAATGATGATGATAACAACACTTAACTTTATCAAACATTTATATGTGACATGTAATATTCTAAGGATTTTATAATACATTTAATACTCACAATAACCCTATGAGTATATATCCCTATTTTATAGATAAGAAAACTGAGGTTCAGAGAGATTAAGTGGCTTGCCCAAGATTATCCTGCTAATAAGTGGCAGTTACAAATTCAATCCCATAGAGACTGCCTCCTGACTTATTACCCACTGCCATTCCCAAGGTTGCATGTGATCACATCTGCTTATAGAAAATTTCCTTTATCATTTGGATCAGTCTTGCTTGGGCTGAGTGCAGGCTATGGTTGAGAAAACTGACCTCCAATAGGACTTAACTACAAAGTCAAACAGTATTTTTGCAGACTCCAAAAAGATCTAGAAGAATGAATATCAAAGACATTTAAAATAAAGATAGAATGGGGGGAAATCAGTGGAAGACAATCATTTGGAGGAAGCTATAATTAACTAAATGGGCAAGTCATCCCGAAAACATTAAGTCATGCCCCATTATCTGGAAAGCCAAAGGTGCTAAACCTGCTTATTACCTTGGTTGAAATTGATTTAAGAACTAGGTATGGCTGAATCTGCATGTAGAAGGCATTATGTTAATAAGCCAAGAAAGCAAAGACTGGAAACTAGAATAAATATAAAGGAAACAATCTACCTGTTCATAACCAATCAATCTGGGAAAGCATCTACTTGTATTTTCCCAATTTGAATTAAGTTTCTACTATCAACCACTGAATTTCATTCTTGAAAGTGGTTAAAATTGGGAATGTCATGTCGTACTAAAAAATTTCTACTGTCAAGATAATCTGATCTACCTGAATGTCTCCTTCTTCTATGCATTGCGTAAAAGAAAGGTTCAATGCAAGTTTGTTGATTGATTAAAGTGTAAAATAGAAGAAAGGACTGCCCTTCATCTTCTGCAACCCCAGTGATCCTCTTGGAGAATCTGCTTCCTCCATTTTGCTGGTAAATATCTCCCAAGGAGAGGATATCTATTCCAGAAAGCCTTTGGAGGTACTCAAAGCCAGAAGCTGGCTAAGGTATGGATGTGGCAAGCCAAGGAAGAAGCAGTAGTCCTACTTAAACTAGTTTCTGTGACTTTTGATCATTTGTTTATTTTAGATCCACAAAAGAGTGTCTCTCACTGACTAAGAGTTCTCTTTAGCAAAATGGGACTGACAGGGTCCCTAGTCATAAGAACCTCAGGTATGGGCTTTTGAACTTTACATGGCTGTGAAGGACCTGGTCTTTTTAGTTATTTGCATCTTTCCACATTCAAGGTTTTTGTCAAGGGTCTCTCTGGCTGTCAGGGAAAAGCATTGGCAGCAGGCAAGGGAGGTTGCCCACCTTTAATTTCTATCAACCTCAGAAGCTCTGCTTTCTGTTAACCTGCCCACCCCATATGAGAAGATTCTTTTTCCTCTGCTTTTGATTTAGTTCTCTGGCAAGAAAACTGTAATTTTTCCTAGACCTTCCCTTCATCCTGCCAAGGCACAGACCATTTTCTTGGGCACGTGGTCTCATTTCTATATTATTTTAGCCTTCAGGAGACTTGCCCCAGAATTTACGGAGGCTCTGCTGGGGCTCCATCTGGAACAGCTGAAGGAACAAGTAGCCGCTTCATCATAGGTCACATTTCTGGAGAAAGACAAGCTCCACAACATCAGGGTCTGCTCTGGTCTGGTACAGCCCCATGTTGCTGGCACTGATCATAATGTCTGGTACATAAGAGGTGTTCCATAAATGACTAAAAGTGAATTTCTCTAGAGACTTACTTTTGTACAGAATCTATTGGTGTTAACTGGGAGAAATTTCATCCTATCTGTATTCTGGGAGACTAACATCATATATTATAATATCTTTCCCCAAAGTCTTCCATAGTACACCAAAGACTCGAAAGGTGCCCAGCAAAAAAATATGTATTCCGCTATCAAGTAAGTTTGGTAAATGCTGCCTACCAGAACCCCTTCAAGAGTTTCCATGAGCTTTATCCAATTAAAGGGGCTTTTCTGCTGTTCTATTAAGAAACACATTTAACCTTAACTTAGAATTTCTTAAACATTTTGTAATCATGGAATCTCCACCTTACACTTATTACTATCCCATGGAACTAGTGTTCCTCTGAATTCTCCTTGGAATTATATTTGGAAATTCTGAGTCATATCATCATTACCCCCCCGCCTTTGCTCCCAATAATTCTTATAGTGAAAATTCTGGACTGCCCTCTGAAATCATTCATTACCTGAGCCTGATAAACTGCAATTTCCAAATCATCCTGCATGTAAATAAAGATTACAAGCTCTCTCCTGCCTTTCTATGAAGAGAGGTTAACATCCCCTCCCTCAGAAGAAGAGGAGTTGAGGGTCTTAGTTTGCCAGCTGCTATAACAAATACCATACAATGGGTTGACTTAAACAACAGGAATTTGTTGACTCGTGGTTTTGAGAATAGGAGAAGTCCAAAATTGAGGCGTCAGCAAGGCGATGCTTCCTTCCCACAGACTGTGGGCTGGCTGCCGGCAATCTTTGGTCCTTGGCTTTTCTGTCACTTGGCAATGCGCATGGCCATGTCTTCTCTTTCTCCTCCAGGTTCCGTTGACTTTTAACTTCTTCCCGTGGCTTTCTCTCTGTGTGTCTGAATTTCTTCCTGCTTATAAAGAACTCCAGGAACCCAGATTAAAGCCCAACCTGATTCTGTTGGGTCACACCTTAACTGAAGAAACAACTTCAAGAGATCTTACCTACCATGGGTCTACAGCCACCAGAATGCAAACCAAGACCAAGAACATGTCCAAACATACATTGGGTAAAGGCAACTCTACACCAGCTCATAAATCTGCAGTTTTCAGTGCACGGCCTTGTATGAAGCTCACAGGGGACTTAGGGACCCAGGGGAAGCAGGAGTCAGGCCACAGTTCATGAGCAATGGCTTTCTCTTTGACATCCTATAATAGTTCGTTTTGTTTCAGCTTGGCTTAGGTATAGTACCAAGTTATTCATAAAATATTAATCTAAGTATCACTGTGAAGGTATTTTATAGATGTAGTTAATATCAACAATCAATTGACTTTAAGTAAAGTGATCTTTGATAATCTGGATGGGCCTCATCTAATCAGTTGAAACATCTTAAGAGCAAAACTGAAGTTTCCTGGGGGAAGAAGAAATTCTGCTTGAAGATTACAGCTTCAGCTCCTTCCCTACAGATTTCTATCATGCCAGCCCCCACAGCTGCATAAGCCAATTCCTTGAAATAAATCTCTTACATATACCTATACCTATCCTATACCTATCCTATACCAATACCTATACTTATACCTATACCTACCCTATACCTGTACCTATACCTATACCTATGTATCTCAGTTCGGTTTCTTGGTGGAACCCAGACTGATGCATTGTCCATTGCAATTTTCAGTTTTCCCTCACTAGTGTCCCTGTCAAGCCCGGCATGTTCTGTGCTAACACATTTTTCAAGCAAAGTAAGGAGCCAGTGGGAATGGCAGTAGCATCTTCCTCTGAGGTCTGCCTCAAAGCTGTGAGGAAGTATCAGAGTCTCAGCGACAAGAGAGCTGGAGGCAGGAAGGTCCTCTGCCATCTCCCCTAGGGAAGCATGCTTTTCTGGATGTAGTCTGGGTATCTTCTACTGCTGTTCCCCAGTAGTGGGGCTGGGGGGGAGTAAACTGTTTAACATTAATGCATTTCCATGGCTAAGCACAACCAGGTGAATTAATTTCTGGAGAAGACTTACCTTCAAATTTAATTATTTTTTTCACAGTTTAATAGTATCTTGGGGCATTTATTTTGCATTTAAGATGTAAAGCATAGATTTGTATGTATTATGGAAATTGATTAGAGTTCTTATTTTGATAAGGAATTTGAAAGCCCGATTGGCACTGATATGAGGGAGAGATGGTACATGTTTGTGCATTTACATAACTTTTCTTTTGGCTGTATACGAGGAAGAGTTATATTTTTATAATATACAGTAAAAACTTTAAAATGTGCATACTCAGCAATTCCCTATCAAAGAGTTTATCCTGAGGACGTGTGTAAAATTGTGGTTTATAAAGAGATTTCAACTCGACTGTGAAAAATTAAAAGCAGTTCAAATGCCCAATGATAAGAAAAGATATTCATGACATGTTCTTTCATGAATAAAACAAGCTACAAAGAAGCATGTTGTCATTTAAACAGCCATAAGCCCATATACATAAACACAAAAAAGCAAAAATGAAAAACTCTATACTTTAAAATCAGTGATTTCCCTTTTCCCTCTCATCTATATTAACTACATTTTCTACAATAAATATTCAATATTTTGTAGTTTAAAAAAACACAAGCAATAAAAGTTGATGTTATTTTGATTGGGAGCCAAACTCTCAGTCTGCCCCATCAGACACTAGAGCCAGCTGACTGATGTTTGGGGCAGTGCACTGAACCATATATTCCAGACAAATTCCAACCAGACAGCACGGGGAAGAGTCCCAAAGGCACAAACTCCCAAGCCCGTCAGCCGCACACACCAGCCGGGAGCCAGGGCCATCATGCCCTCTGGAAGGACACAGCTCACTGGAGAAGTGCAGCTCCAGGACCTTGTAGTCACTAACTTCCAAACCTCAGTTTCCTCAACCCAGTCAAGTTTTGTGATGACCAGCACTGACCACGAGTTTCAAACCCAAAATCTCCTGAAAAGTCCAGAAGTAAAATAAATAATAACCATGGTGTGTTTGGACGTTGCAAAACATCGTGCCTGATTGAGTGTTCTGTATCTCCAGCAGTCAGTAGTCGTATCGAAAAAGATGAGAAATGATCTAGGAATTTGAAAGGTTAGACCTGTGGATTCTGGAGTGCAAATCCAGGTATTTTCATTTGACAAATGAAGACCCTAAGTCTCACAGAGGTGAAATAACTTGCTCCTAATTACCCAGTCTGTCAAAAACAGAACCAAGATCAAGCAAGTTTTTAGCACAGAATCCAGTCCTCTCTCCATGAAGCCGCACTATCTCACGGACCCGACCTCAGTCAAAAAAAAAAGGGGGAGGTGATATTAGTAAGAGAACAATAGATATCTTATGGAAACCATTTTCTATTCACTTTTATTGCACTAGTGATAGATACAAAAGAGAAGTATACAGAGTACATCGCTAAGGCTCCCCTCCACACACCACTACGACCCTCTTGAGAGGTAACTACCCCATCAATAATCTGGGATATGCCCTTCCAGACTGCTTCCCACGTGTGCGGTGGTGTCCCGGAACTCAGTTGTACTGATACTTGAGGGCCGATTTAAATTTTCAGGAAGTGTGCGTCGGTTGTTGAACACAGCCTTAAAAAAACAAATCATTAAACTTACTGTTGAATTATATTAAAAACCAAGGTAATAAATACTTAAAACTCATCTTTTTTTTACTACATTTTGGGTTATTTATATCTATTGTATCTGAATGATGGGAATACTATTTGATGGCATGTTTCTGTGCTTCTCTTCTCAACTCCACATCCAATGAAGTCACATTGATAGAATCAGCCACAGCAGGAATCTTTGCACCTCAGAAACTGACAAACACTACAAATCAGGGCCTCCCTACCCTCCCCAGAGACAGCTAGTTGCTAAACGTTTACTAGCATATCTTCATAAATACATTTTTTCTGGTCTTTTTTCTTTACACAAATAAACTACTGAAAACTTTTTAATACCTGTGAAACACATTTCTTTCTTTTGGAGGAAATAGAGAAAAGGCATTCACTGAAACATGTAAAATATTTTTGCCAGGAACCAATTTTTTAACAACTACTCTTCTTCTCTCCCTGAATACCATATTCCCTTGATAGTCTAGCCTTCAAAATCTAAACCTAAATCCCAGTTCCTTTTAACTATTCTCAGTCTATTCTACTTCCCCACCTCTATCCACTCCACACCTTTCAAGCCTTCTCAGAGAGGAAAAGGAGTATTTTTAACAGTAAAGTTGAAGTGTTCCAAAGGTAATTACTTAATAGGCAACAAAACAAGAATGGCTGGATTTGCTTTGCTGGGTAAGTCGTAGATCCTTCTGGCTGCTGCTTCACCACTCCTGGGCCCCCTGAGAGTCAGAGGGAAAGCAATATACTTAGTTCCTTTTGTTTACACACCAAAAGATTAAATATTCTTAAATTCCTAAAGAATTTCAGAAGATTAACTTTTTGATAGGAAACTTCATAGGCTGAGAAGCCTGAGAAAAGAAAAAAGAAAAAAAAAAAAACATGTCACCCTCAAGCGGTTCCATCAAGGGATGAATTTTAAATCACATCATGTCTCACACCCATTTCTTGGTGCAAAATAAATCACTTGAACAGAGTGCAAGCCAATTTTTACTTTTCAAATGTTGGGTCCTGAGGCTGTCTTCTCAAACTTCAAAAGCACACTTTGTAATTACTCCACCTATCAAAGGAAACTCAGCATTTCACCTCCAATTCTTCAGCTTGTGTTATCACTTTTAATTGTTAATAAACCACATTAATTTTAAATTGATTACTCTGGGAATCCAATGTTTTCTAAGAGTACATTGAATTATATACAAATGAACTTATTTACATACAAGTTAAGGTTAAAACAAACTTTTTCTCATTACCTGTCATTGGTTTTATTTTTAGTAACTTCTGTAATTTTGGAAAACAACATATTATATCTTTCATTTTTAAAGGAATAGATATCTGGGAATGCAAAAAACAAACAAAAAAAAATGCCAGGATTTTATCACTGATATCATTTGCAGGATATTCAACCTGCCTGAGCCATTTTTCTTTAAATGATATGGAGGGTTAAGCAATAATTAGCTAAACTCAGATCACATTATCAACCTTCTAAAATTCATTCAGAATTTTTAAACCCTTCATTTTCATAACAAGTTTTTTTCCCTCAACTTAGAATTAATTAATATAAGTGGTTCTTATTATTGACCTCCCTGCCAGTGTAGACACTGGCTATATTGGTGCCAAAAGTATTTCTTAACAAACAGTATTTTTCTGGCCCAGGCAGTTATACCTAATGGTAACAAACAAAATTTCCTTGAGACAGAAACATATCATGCTTGCTTTCACTTTGGTACTGAGCTTAGCATTCTGGAGTTGAGGGCAGTTTCTACTTGACCCAAAAGCTCTCAGAACGTACTCCTCTCCACCCTAACTGCATCCACAGTCCGGCATCCTCCACCTAGAGCATGCTCCTTCTCCTGTGCTCAGTAGGACCTCCTGCAGGGTCCTCCCCAGACTCTTGGAGAAAATCAGTATGTCCTCTGGTAACAGGTCCTACCTGGAGAGCAGCTATTTCCACCACCACCGCCATCTTCACCATCGCCATCAACACCATCTTTCTCCTTCTCATCATCATCATCTTCATCACCACCATCCTCCTCCTCCTCATTGTTATCATCATCACCACCATCTTTCTCCTCCTCCTCCTCTTCCTCATCTCATCATTGCTATCAACATCATCTCTCAAGCACTTACTGTGAAGGTAGGCACTATTCTATGTGTTTTAACTTAAGTAATCCTCACCCTAGAAAGTACCATTATTATTTTCACTTTATAGATAAGGAAACTGAGGCACTGAGAGACTGGTGCCTCAGCTGGTTAGTGACAGGGCAGACCAACTGCAGAGGCTGTGCACCTTAGCACACTGCCATACCTCCTTAGTGTGCTAGCTGCTTAGTTACCTGCATAGTCATCTCTCCACTGTACCACACACACCCAGAGGGCAGGGACCATATTCTCTCCACTCTCACATCACCCAGTGTGCCTGCCATGGAGACTGATGAGTGATAAGGGCTCACTGAATGTTTATGGAATGAAGGTATGATGGAATTTTTCCTAGCATTTCCAGGTATGTGAATTGGGATGCATCTCCACAGGGAGATAACCTGTGGTGGCATCAGGGAAAGGTCCCACCAAGCTGGTGGCCCTGGTCTGCCCATAGCCTGAAGCCAAGATCTGTCCATTCCTGGGCTATACAAGATGACCAGTTAATCTTGGTTATCAAGCTGGTCAGTGACTCTCATCAGTTTTCATAAACCCTTACCTTGATCACCTAACCACTGATCAAGTACCACCTCTTCTAGAAAGTTAAGTAAGGGGCCACGGGTGATGACACTACACAAGTCAGTGATTGCAGTTGGTATTAGCTAGCAGGACTGATCCTGGGTTGGTGCTAAAGTGGGGACTGATGGCATTAGCATATCTTTCTTATTCTTTTAGCACTCCACCAACAAAATAATAATTAAAAATTATTTATTTATATATACCTTCTCTTTTCCCAAAAATGATTTTCCATTCGCAGATTAGGCAAAAATAATAAGAAAAAAATAGAAATATAAAATGGAACTTACAATTAGGCTAATATAAAAAACATGTGCGTAATAGAGTCCTTACAAACCTGCTACGGCCAGGGCAGAAGATCAAAATGCATATAGCACATTACAATGAACATTCACAAAGATTCTCTTATTGGATCCTCAAAGCAGCCATTCCCAATAGCAAGTCCAGGTTACGGTTGAAGAACTTAAAGCTCAAAGAATTCAAGAAACTGGATCAAGCTCACTCTTCTGGTGTGGCTGGGCCCAAGGCTGAACTGAGGAATGAGGAATTAGTTCCAAAGCCCATTACCTGAGAGTTACACAACGCGGCCACATCTGAGCCATCTTTTCCCAAAGGCAGGAAATAATCAACTATAATCCTGCTAAAATATTTATTAGTTCCTTTCACCTCCAATGTTTGCAGTATAAGAACTGCAGCTCTGCAAACTCAGAGCTTGATCTAAACTTGGTGATCCGTGAAGTGAGATGGGCATCTTCACATTCTCTTGCTGACATGGTCACAGTCCGTCCCTACCCTCCTCACAGGTCTAGACATTATTTTCGTTAACCAGCTTTCTGACTTAGGATCAGAAACTTGACCTCCAGCCCTTTACCATTAGTTCCTTGTGCTTTAGTGTAACTTCTTGAGGAGGACTGCTGAAGGGCTGTGGTCCCTGAGAAGAATGAGTCTTCTCTCTGCACAGGGCCTGAAGACATAGGAGAACCAATACCCAGATGTGCTGGCATAACCTGATGCTGCCCCCACCTCTAGCTACACTGAACCAAAATGTGAATCAGAACGAGTTTAGACATAGGTGTTTGAAACAATCCAAAAGGCAGGCAAAAGAGATTTCTGGTGATGAAGAAAGAGTACTAATAGGCAGATAGCTTCTGGGACAGTTGCGCCCAAAACGGGACCTGTATCTCAATTGACCACCCTCCGTTGACCCTGCCTCTCTTCCCTCTTCTGTACGCTCCATCCTCATCACTCCCACCTCCCAGTGCCACCACCACGCCATCCGTGTCAAGGACAGTCCCCACCTGAGCTACCTCAGGAAGGTGAAACAATCACCGCTTTGCCAGAAACGTGTCTCCAAGCTTCTGCTGCTATTGTCAACATCGGCAAGAAGGCCCCACGGTGGCATTCTGCAGTCACCACAACGAAGAAACATAATATGTCCACTTAGATGTAGGATTAGTGGTGGCCAGACGTGCTGAGGGACAAAGATTCCTTAGCTTCCTGCTGTCTTAACTGTGTGAAGGAGAGGTACAGCTGATGCGCTAGCAATCTTCCCTGAATAATATAATATAATGCTTCCTATTTGGAGATACAATTACCCCTAATGGGATTTTGCCAATGACACAAGCACCTTTTCCTGCCTCAGCCCTTCCCAACTTTCTTAGCATGATTCTGTCGCTGACTGTGATTATGTACCAACATGGACAAATGTAGCTACTTCTCCTCAGAACGCTAATGACAATTCTGGGCAGTGGGGAAAAAGAAACGTCATTTTGAAACTATCTAGAGTCCAGTTACCTTGTCTGCCGATTAAATTATCTATAACCCATGGGCTATTGTTTTGTTTGTCTGTTTTTTTAAAATATTTATGGAGGAAGTAAGTGTAAAATCCAAAGATTTTTAAATCTCAAAAACGAAGAGATTTTTAGGAAATAGTTTTAGCCATTTTTCTGGTAAAATATTGTGATAAAACTACCACAAAATAACAGACAACTCATTTACTGGAACAAGCCTTGTAGGTAATGTAGCATGCCTTCACTTTATGGACAAGGAAATTGAAGCCCAAAGAAGTTAAATGAATGTCCTAAAATCATAGTACAAGTTAGTCTTAGAACAGGAAACTAAATGAGCATAATAGGCAGCAGGAGAAGAAAAGAAAGAAAAACAGTAATAATAATAAAAGCAATAAGGCAGCTTTGAGGATCTAAGACTGCCTCTGGATTATGCAGGCTACTTCATAAATGTGAGACGTGCACACTGTGACCTCCCCTAATCCCATGTGATCATTTTGATCCCCACTGCTGTTTCCACTGCTTTCACTTCCTCTCGCCCATCCTGGAGTAGGTACCATTTCATGTCTACAGCCAGGGACGTTGTCACACATGATAAAAAGCAGAGTGGATGACGGAGGTCATTTGAGCTCCTTCCTTCTCTCAGTAGTCTACTTTGCACCCCAGGAAGGGATAGAGAGGAGTGCAGCGCAAGGGGCAGCAGTTTCTTTACCCTTATTTATATATGCTCCTCCTCTTCCCCAAATAAAAAACAACAAAATATCTTTCTGCACAGAGATTTTAATACAGCTTATTTTTTTTTAAGGCTTAAGCAGCCGAAGTCAGGGTTAAAAAACAAAAGGGCCACAATGAAAAGCTCAAGTACCTTCAAATTACTTACAATAATAAGTTAAAAAGGAACTGGAAAGAAAACCGCTATAAATGTTATTGAGTTTGGGGATTTTAAAAAATCAATGTTATCAACTTAAGAACTAACTTCCCTTTTTCTACAGTCTGTACTTTGAGTTTAAAGTAACAGTTGGCCTTTGTTGATGGTGCTAAATAAGGAAGTAACATCTGTCTCTAACGATACTCTTGGAGGCTGAAATCTCAGGCTGGATGCCTCAAAGGAGTCCCCAAGACTATTTGGATAATAATTTATTCACTGTTGACTTATTTACAGATTTTTTTTTCCGAAACACCTTTGCAAATTCAAATTACATGAAAATACGTTTGAGCATATAAATTAAACTGATTGCCATCATCAACTGTATCAAAGATGATTATTATACTCTGAACCTTTGCAATGAAGGAGAGTGTCCAGAGCCAGAATATGCAAAACCAGAATATAGTATTGAAAGTGATAAGTAACTGAACACATCTGGGAGAAGAAATCCACTGCCACGTAAAATACCTACTCCATTCTCCAGCACCTCTGTGGTTCAATTAAAGAACCCAGTGCACAATTCAATTCAGGTCAGCACACAGCAACAATAGGGCTCCTTGATGTGAGGTCAGCTTTGGTCATTCTCATATGCTCATTAAACAGGTTAATCAACTTAGTACAGGACTAACCAAGAATCTATTTAATTTCCAATATTCTGAAAGCTTCTGTAGAAAAGACCTTCATTTGTTAGCAACTGCTATTTCATTGTCAATGCATACTGAAGCTGAAGACACCGTTTTTGAAATTGTTTTTCATCTTACAAAATGTAGAAATTGAACAATTATTTGTTTGTATTTGTTATTAAATAAAATATCATAATATAGGTGGTCAAGTGTGTGCCTTACTTTTTCTACCTATATGTATATCTCTCTTGGTTAAAGTAATAGATGATGGATCAGATTTTTGGAATCTGTCTCATTGTCTTTGCATATGTTTGCCTTCCCTTGAAGAAATTGCTAATGTAATACATTCAGTTCAGATAAGTAAACTTGATTTATGTTCTCCTATGCTTTGCATAGTACACACAAAGAAAAACTGTTAATGTGAAAGAGTAGTATCTATTGCAAATGCTTTCATAGAAAGAACTGGAAAGAACTGGGTTTTATGGTCAAATATGCCCAGATTTGAATCCAGTTCATGATCTAAAGGTGTTCATTTGTGAAATGAGGGTAATAAGACCTAACTTGCAGGATTGTTCTGAGAATTCAATAAAATAATACAGAGTGTATAGTGTTGTCTTTAGAATGCGGTAGAAATCCTCAATGGTGAGGAGTTTTAGCATTAAGAAAACACTCTCCTAAGTCACTGAAACCCACCACTTCATTGATCAGGATGCAATTTTCTTTTAACTACATTCAGTACTCCTTAATACATGCCACTATTTTTATTTCTTGACGATGAACTTGAACATTCACAATAGCAACCAAAAGAATAAAATATTTAGAAATAAATCCAACAAAGGAAGTAAAGGACTTGTACACAGAAAACTACAAAGCATTGCTAAAAGAAATTAAAGAAGGCCTCAATAAATGGAAGGATATTTTGCTTTCATGGATCAGGAGATTAAATATCATTAAGATGTCAATACTATTTGTGCCGATTTGAAAGTATTATGTACCCCAGAAAAGCCATGTTTTAATACTGATCCAATCTTGTGGGAGCAGCCTTTTAATCCTGATTTAATACTGTAGGTGGCAAACATTGGATAAGATTATTTCCACAGAGATGTGGCACACCCAATTGTGGGTGTGACCTTTTGATAAGTTGGAGATGTGACTCCACCCAGTCCAGGGTGGGTCTTGATTAGTTTACCGGGGTTCTTAAAAAGAGAAAACATTTTGGAGAAAGCACAGCTGATAGAGAGAGAGCTGAAACAAATGCCAGCACTTGGAGAAGAGAGACATGGATGTTTAGGCATGCTTGGAGCCCAGTAGAGATGTTAAACAAGCCAAAACTTGGAGAAAGCCAAGGGAAGCCAAGAAATGAAGGCCAGCCCCAGAGAAGCAACATAAGGTACCCCCACAGGAACAGAGGCTGAAAGCAACAGAGCCCAGGAGCAAGGCACCAGCAGATGCCAGCATGTGACTTTCCAGCTGACAGAGGTGTACTGTATCCATTGACCTTCCTTGAATTAAGGTATCTTTCCCAAGATGCCTTAGTTTGGACATTTTTATAGGTTTAGAACTATAAATTGTAACTTATTAAATTCCTTTTTTAAAAGCTGTTCCATGTCCGGCGTGCTGGTTTGAAACGATGCATGTACCCTAGAAAAGCCATGTTTTAATCCTAATCCCATTTTGTAAAGGCAGCCATTTCTTCTAATCCCTATTCAGTATTGTACCTTTGAAACTGAAATTAGATCATCTCCCTGGTGATGTGATTTAATCAAGAGTGGTTGTTAAACTGGATTATGTAGAGGCATGTCTCCACCCATTTGAGTGGGTCTTGATTAGTTTCTGAAGTCTTATAAAAGAGGAAACATTTTGGAGAATGAGAGAGCAGAGAAGAACAACATAGCCACGAGAAGCAGAGAGACCACAAGCCAGTGAACTTTGGAGATGAAGAAGGAAATGCCTCCCGGGAAGCTTCACTAAACAGGAAGCCAGGAGAGAAAGCTAGCAGATGATGCCTTGTTTGCCATGTGTCCTTCCAGCCAAGTGAGAAACTGTGACTGTGTTTGCCATGTGCCTTCTCACTTGATAGAGAAACCCTGAACTTCATCGGCCTTCTTGAACCAAGGTATCTTTCCCTGGATACGTTTAATTGAACATTTCTATAGACTTCGTAATTGGGACACTTTCTCAGTCTTAGAACTGTAAACTAGCAACTTATTAAATTCCCCTTTTAAAAGCCTTTCCATTCTGGAATATTGCATTCTGGCAGCTAGCAAACTAAAACATCACATTCTGGCAGTTTTAAAATTAAAATGCCTTTCAAAACAATTTATAGATTCAATGTAATCCTAATCAAAATCTCAACAACCTTCTTTGCAGAAATGGAAAAAGCAATCATTAAATTTATATGGAAGGGTAAGAGGCCCTGAGTAGCTAAAACTATCTTTAAAAAGAAGAAAGTTGAGGGATTCACAGTTCGCAATCTTAAAACATATTACAAAGCCACAGTCATCAAAACAACATAGTACTGGCAAAAGGACAGACATATAGACCAATGGAATAGAACTGAGAGCTCAGAAATCAACTTCTCACATTTATGGCCAACTGATTTTTTGAGAAACAGGCAAAGACCATTCAATTGGGAAGGAAGAGTCGCTTCAAAAAATGGTGCTGGGAAAACTGGATCTTCATTGCAAAAAGTAATAATAATAATAGGAGGACCCCTATCTCACATCATATACAAAAAATCAACTCAAAATGGAAACGTAGGGAAACATTTTCATGATCTTATGTTAGGTAATGGTTTTTTAGGCTTTACAACCAAAGCATAAGTAACAAAAGAAAAAATAGATAAATGGAACTTCATCAAAATTACAAACTTTTATTCTTCAAAGAATTTTATCATGGAAGTAAAGTGACAACCTACACAATGGGAGAAAATATTTGGAAATCACATATCCAATAAAGGATTAATATCCAAAATATATACAGAAATATAGCAACAGAAAGACAAACAATGCAACAAAAAATGGGTAAAAGGCTTGAACAGACATCTCTACAAAGAAGATATACAAATGGCCACAAAGCACATGAAATGATGCTCAACATCATTAACCACCAGGGAAATGCAACTCAAACTACAATGAGATACTGTTTCACTTCCATTGAAGTGGCTACTTGTACTACTAAAAAAACAAACAAACCAGAAAATAAGTATTAGAGAAGATGTACAGAGATAGGAACACTCATTCATTGCTAGTAGCAATGTAAAACAGTGAAGCTGTGCAGGACAATTTTTCATTTCCTTAGAAAGTTAACTGTAGAACTACCATATGACCTGGCAATCCCACTACTAGGTATATGCCCAAAGGAACTGAAAGCAGGGATTTGCATAGATATTTGCACACCAATATTCATTATGTCATTATTCACAATTGCCAAAAGATGGAATCAACCCAAGTGTCCATTAGCCTATGAATGGATAAACAAAATATGGTATATAGGTGCGGTAGAATATTATTCAGCTGTGAAAAGGAATGAAGTTCTGGTACATGTGACAGCATGGATGAATCTTGAAGATATCATATGTGAAGTAAGCCAGACACAGAAGGAAAAATATTGTATGATCTCACTGTTTTGAAATAATTTGAATAAACAAACTCTTAAGAGGCAGAATCTAGAACACAAGTTCCCAGGGGGCAGGGTGGGGATAGGGAATAGGAAGTTAAGGCTTAAAATGTACAGGGTCCCTATTTGGAATAAATGGAAATGTTTAGGTAATGGATGATGGTGATGGAAGCACAACTTTGTGAACACAGTTAACAGCATGGAAATATATATCTGAAAGTGATTAAAAGGGGAAATGTTAGACTGTATATGTGGTAACAGAACATTTTCTTTTTTAATTCATAAGGTGTTGGTGATGGAGTGGTGTATGGGAATCCTGTATTTTATCAGTGATTGTTTTGTCAACTCATAACGTCTCTAATTAAAAAAAACAAACGTGGAACTACATTGCAATACACAACAGCAAATCCTAAATTAAGACATGGATTTTAATTAATAGTACTATTATAAAAGCCAACTTTCCTCAATTGTAACAAATGTTCCACACCAATTCAAGGTGTTGGTGGTTGGATGGTATACAGGAATCCAGTCTCTTATGCCCGATTGTTCTGTAAACTCACAACCTCTCTAATGAAGAAAATGGGGAAATATTAATTACAGCACTCTATGCGGCCACATATATACTAAAATTGAAACAATACAGAGAAGATTAGCACGGCCCTTGCACAAAGGTGACATGCAAATATGTGAAGCAGTCTATATTTTTAATGGCAAATATGACCACAATAAAAATAAATAAATTTTTTAGAGAGATAACAAAACAACAACATTTACAATGTAGTGTGCTTTGTGTACAATGCATGGACATACAAGGCTAAGTGTTGGCACAAAGTAGAGAGTGAAACTTTGCAGGGGAAGACCAGGAAGCCTTCACAAAGGGGCAGGCAATTGAGTGAGGTCTTATGCAGGCCAACAAGGGTGAAGGGTGTTCAAAGTAGAGGAACACATGCACACAAGCTCCAGGCATTGAGGAAACTGCCAGCAGCCCAGGCAGGCTGTAATGTAGATTGAGAAGGAGAGAGCAGTGGAAAATTAGGTTCCAGAGACACAGAAGCCAAACCTGAAAAATTGGGGGTTTATATCATATATTACAGTTTTGACTTTAGTCTATACAGATTTGGGGCAGAAAAGAGCCATGATCAGATATATTTTATAAAGGGTATTTCACTAGCATGTGAGAATGGACCAGGAGCTGGAGGCTGTGAGACAAGTTAGTTCTACTGCAACTGTCTAGGCAAAAGGTCTCACCTGAAGCAAGAGTAAGGGAGATGGAAAGAAAGATTAAATTCAATAGATACTCCAAAAAAATCATTTATGAGCCAAGAGGAGTAGGTTAGATGAAATAGTGTGGTTGACTCTCAGTTATTATTCAACATCTTCCTGCTAAAATTTTTTAGTGAGAACTAACATGCATTCAGAAAACCACACAAATAAATGTACAGTATGTATAGTTTCATGAGTTATTACAAAGTGAATACACTCACATAATCACGATGAGACCTATTATTTTTTGACAATTGGGCCTCAAAGGAAGTGACATCCACTTGCTCAGACCAAAAACCTAGGTGTCCTCTTTTATTCCTTGCTGCCCTCACCTCATACATCCAAGCCATCAGCAAGTCCTGTCAGCTCTACCTTCAATATAATCCAGAATTCAACCTCTTCTCACCATCTGCATTACTACTACCCTGCTCTGAGCCACCACCATCTCTCACTTCCTCTCATTTCTCTCCTTCCACTCTTGCTCCCCTGCAGCTGGCACAGGGGCCTTTCAGCACATGCATTGTATCGTGTTACTCCCTGTGGTGGCTTACCTTCCAGGGTCCAGTGCTTCACCCTCTCTGCATCTGCGCCCTTTGCCAAGTAACTTTGTAGTGACCTGCCCCACCCCTTTGACTCTGGGCTCGGCTGTTTGACCTGACTTACTAGATAGATGCAAGCAGAGGCTCGACATGGGCTTGAGTTCTGGGGCTTCGTCTTTTTGGACAGTTGTGCCTTACACCATGCTTTTCCTAATTTAGGTCCGGATTCAAGTTGTGCAAGAGGCATCTGATCGGGAGAGCCTAATTCACATCAAGAGCCGGACCCCAGGCCATCTAAGAACAGGATGCTCTGCAGCGCAGGAAGGAACACCAGCATGACGCTGCACGCACACGGAGCGATCCGATTCATGGTGTCCTCCACATCCTCCTGCTCCATTCTGCCTTTCCGGATTGTCTTGCACAGTCTTGCCTCGCCTGCCGTTCCCCAAGCCTCCCATTCCCCCACTGTCTGGCTGTCAGGGTCTGGGCCATCACCCAGCACCCACGCTGGGCCCTCCTGAGCCCTTCCCCAGACACACTGGCCCTGTTGGTCCTTGCCTCACCCTGCACAGTGCCTTCTCCCCAGCTGGCATCAGATAAAAGGGGAACTCCATTCTCTCTCTATGCACCTGTCCCCTTCTCCTTCTTGCTGTACTTGGACTTTACTCAGCCATGCATTTTTTCCTTTGCCTTGCTCTGAGAACTGACCCTTAGCTCCAACTTTTTGTCTAATTCTGAATCCCCTCGAGTCATAGTTCAGATTAAAACAATTTCCTCTTCTTCTAATTCTTTGCTTACCATGTCATTGATTTGGAAGCTGATTTAGACCTTAGGCACAATAGGCAGGGGGGTTTAGGGGCCCACAAATTGCATTAATTTTACTTGCTTTTAAAATAAGAAGAAAATAAATAATCATTTATTTATGTCATAATTACATTATTCATTTTGATTATCTTAATATATTAATAGTTATTTGATCAATACATAATTTAATAAATAAGGTTTTATTTTTTATAAATATCCATAGTTATACTATTATGCAATAACAACTATATAATAGTGAATCCAATCTGGATTATATCTGTCTTTATACCAGTGTAGCATAAAATATAATATTTAATTTTTTTTTTTTAATGTGTGAAGGTGGCCCACAAAGGCAAAGTGCCCAAGGTGAACAAAAACCATGATACAGCTCAGGCTGCTGCTGAGGATGTTGCTAACCTTTGTGGCTGTGTGTGCTCCAACTTAACTATAAATGCCCTAAGAATCAGAGAATGGTTTCTTTTTGCATTTGCATTTTCCCTACAGTTCTAACTGACTGCCTAAGTGCAGCATGTTTCCCACAACATAGAAAAGTCAGTGATTTTATTTTTATTTTTCCATTCTACGGTCTGAGTCACATCAGAGATGATGAACTGAGTGGGCCACAGATGGCTGTATAATCCACATGAAGACAGTGGAGAACATTCACTGTCAGCCAAAAGTTCACAATCAGATAGCATTCTCACATGCAATTAGCGGCAAATAAGAGGAGGCGGGGGATGATTCCCATTCATTCGTTCATTTATCCATTCAGATAGTGGGATCCTGGCCCCACTCTGCACAGCAGTTCTGTGAACCAGGCAAGTCGTTTAAGCTTTCTCCTCCCAGCTCCCCTAATTGGAAAGCGGGGATAAGATAAGTAGCAACCTCAGAGGGTCATCGTGAAAAATAAATGAGGTAGTCCACATAAACGCCTAGAGCAGTGCTTGGTGAGCACTCTAGATATGGGAGCTGTCATCATAATCAATTATTAATTGAATTAAAATTTGAATGCCAACACGCTCATTGAACTGTTGCTTGAATGAACAAATGAGTGAGCAAACATCCAAAGACCTTGTCTCTAAACCCTCCTTCTCTCCGACGCTCTGCAGTTGAGCACACAGGCTTCCAGAACCTTAGACCAGTCTGACCTGGCTGCAGAAATCACGCACGTTATTGCTCATGACCTTTGGGGAATGTTGGCACTTCACAGTTCAGCCGAGTGCCTGCTGTTGAGGAGAGAACTCATCGGCAGTATCTCCAAGGGTCGGGGGATGAGCGCCACCACCCCCTAATTCGTCCCCCCAGACCCAGCTCTGCCTCTGCTTGAGAGCCTTCTCCATGGAGCAGCAGAAAGCCGTTTTTGATGGTGTGCATATGATCGCATCGCTTTCCTAATTAACACCCTTTAGAGGTTTCTCTTTGACTTTAAAGTCCAAACTCTCGGTGGCTTACCAGGCTTTCCACCTCCTAGTCCTGCCCACCTCTCCAGGGCCCTCTTTCCCACTCTCTCTCTCCAACTCCATGCTCCAGGCTTGACCTTAGTTTTTCAGCTCCTCAAGTACACATTGTTCTCTTTAACTCACAGGCTTCCCACTCCCCTCCCTCATGGAGTTTCCTCTGCCTGGACCAAAGTTCTCTTCTCTCTTCATTTGGCTAATTCCCACTCCCCTGCTAAGAAAAGGCTCTGACTGCTAGGCCAGATTAGATCTGCCTGCTTAGCTGTCCCAGAGCACCCAGTACATCCCTAACCACCCCACAGTTTTGTAACGATCTGCCTTTCCCTCTGGCCTGTAAGCCTTGTGGGGCAGGGCCACCATTATGCCTGTTTTGGTCACAACAGTGTTCTCAGCCCCTAACACAGTGCTTGGTTCGTAATATCTCTCAAGACTTATTTCTGAACTGAAAGAATGAATTCAATAAAAGAATAATGTTCCAAGGCCAGTCTGCATTCACAAAAAACAGAGCTAAAGAATAAGAAATGTATACAATGTATACACTCGGTGCCTCAGTTTCCTCATGTGTAAATCATGGATTAAGTGAGTTAATATAAATAAAACCCTTAGAACAGGATCTGACATAGGCTGGCATTATGCGTGGTCTTAGGGGTAACAGAAGTAGGAGTGTCCACTTTGGGCATTTTTCCTGGACCCCATGCCACATAGTGAGGCAAGCGTGCATGGGAAGGGACGTCCATGGACTGGCAATGCCCAGTGCCCCATCCCGGAGGGCAGAGCACAGTCCTGCCGGTAGAGGGGCATAGAGCGGCAGCAAGCTGAAGACAGAGCTTCTCTCACTGGCCCTGGCCTGGGAGAATGTTCTCTGGGCAGTGAACATGCTGGTCTCTCGGGTTTCCTACAATATGGTACAGATTAGAGAGTTGCAACACTCCTCTAAGGAAATGCATATAACCCACTGCTGCATTTTCAGCCCATCTGGAGAGCTGGGTGGAATAAGTATGTATTCCATCTTTATCCTTCCAAGTCCCCGAGAATAACACATCAAAGAGCGTGTTTGCATCCCTACAACAGATAACAGCACTACCATAGAAGCTGCAGGGTCCACATATGCCACAGATAGAATGAATTAATAATTTCACGTATTTATAAAATATAAATTAACTTGAGAAATACATAACTCCAAGTAAAATTCCTACTTTTAAAAACTGAGTAAAGACACTTCAATAAAGGAAAGTCTAGTCAACTTTCATTATATGGAATCATCAAATCGGTATCTATCATGTGGAACAAATCGCTTCTCTCTGGCACAACAGAGATAAACCCAAACGGACTTTTTTTATTATTGCATTTTATTATTTGTCTTTTTTTAAGAACAGAAAAGCAAGTAATATGATCAGAAAGAATTCTAGAAGCTCTGGTACATTTATATAAGCACAGTAAATTACTCATAAAAACCATGGAGCATTTACCTTCATCTTGGTGTGTAATATACCATGCCTGTGTGGAACTCAGTTTGCTTTGATGATAAACAGCTATTCTCTCTGAAACCCTACCTTATCTTGTTCTGCTCTGTGTTAAGAGGTTTCCTTATTAGCTGAATGGTTCTCCTGGAAGAAAGAAAAAAAAAATCAATGCAGAAATGAATTATTAAGCTTCTTTCTTTTCCAAAATATTTTATTGATAATTTACATTCATGCTCAAATATAAAAAGATCTGTACCACAGCTTAGTAAGAAAGTGGTAAAAATGTAACCAAATATCCTCTATAAAATATACTGCAGCAAAGAAAAAAAATTGTCAGTCTATTCGACAAGGTCACAATATGCCAAAAATCAACCTTATTTCTTCTTATGTTCCTGACCTTGAAACAAATAGTGTGTATGTCTGCAAGAATTCTGTAGGCATGTGGATTATTTATTACTAGATGTGGGGATTATTTTTGTTGCTAAATAGGCTTGAGGGAGGCTATACATTATCTATGAGATATTTCCAAAAATTATAAAGGACACCATCATTAGAGAAAGCAACTTTTAAAAAAAATTTTTGTTAATAAAATTGATCAACATACAATGCAAGCATTCTTAATGTATGAACATTCCATACTTGGCGTGCAATCAATGGCTCACAATATCATTACATAGTTGTGCATTCATTACCATGATCATTTCTCAGAACATTAACATCACTCCAGAAAAAGAAATAAAAAAGAGAAAACTCAAATATACCATGCCCTTTCCCCTCCCTCTCATTGACTACTAGTATTTCCCTCTACTCGATTTATTTTAACACTTGTTCCCCCATTGTTTATTTATTTTTAATCCATATTTTTAACTCATCTGTCCATATCGTAGATAAAAGGAGCATCAGAACAAGGTTTTCACAATCATACAGTTACTTTGCGAAACCTATATCACTATACGATCATCTTAAAGAAACATGACTACCAGACAGTTACAGACACTACCCTTCTACCACTTTAAACTAAAAAGGGATTATCTATATAATGCCTAAGAGTAACCTCCAGGATAACCTCTCGACTCTGTTAGAAATCTCTCAGCCACTGACACTTTATTTTGTCTCATTTCTCTCTTCCCCCTCAATATTGAGTTTTCTCAATCCCTCCATACTGAGTCCCAGCTCATTCTAGAATTTGTGTCCCACTTTGCCAGAGAGGTTTACACCCCTGGGAGTCATGTCCCATGAAGAGACAGGGAAGGCAGTGAGTTTGCTTGCGGTTTTGACTGAGAGAGGGAGACCACATATGAGCAACAAAAGAGGTTCTCTGGGGGTGACTCTTAGGCCTAATTTTAAGTAGATTTAGCCTATCCTTTCTGGGGATGTTTCATATGAACAAACCCCAAGTTTGAGGGTTCAGCCTATTGATTTTGTTGTCCTCACTGCTTGCAAGATTATCAGCCCTTCTTCAAATGGGGAAGTTGAATTTTCCCTCTTGGAGGACAACTTTTTAACTTAAAGATCTTTTTTTCTCATAAAGATTTTTCCATTCAGAACCTGCAATAATACTGTAACTTTTAAAGATATATATATATATATATATATATATATATAGAGAGAGAGAGAGAGAGAGAGAGAGAGAGAGAGAGAGTAGAATTTTATAAACATGATTTTAAAAATAAGAATGAAAAAGAAGAAGAAATCAGGAGCATCACCTCAAGATAAAGAAATATGTGAGCGGGAATGGAAGGCCATTATACCTAAAGCCAGAAGCACTTATTTCCATATTATGAAATGTGTCAAGTTTTGCAGAGATAATACCATTGATTGAAAAATGTTAATTACAATTAAATCTCCCAGAAAGACTCGGAGTCAGAATCTCTCTCCTGAGCTGCCTCTCCCCTCCTCTCCTATTCTCTAGTCTTTTCCAAACGCTCCCAGGTAAACTAGGAAATTTCCCTTTAGCAGCAGAGTCTAGAAGAGGCGTCCAGAAGGACCCAGAGTCACCCTTAGCAGAGGCTGTCTGTGGGAGCCCACTCCACAGCCACGGAAGAGACAGCCAGGATTGGGCCTATGCACGCCACCCCAGCCTGCGCCAACCCGCCTCTGACAATGCCGCAGGACAGATGCCCTCAAGCACTGCAGCCGCACACAGAGCCTGAGCTAGAGCTACCTGAGAGAAGGGGAGCAATTCTCCAGCGTCCATGTGTATCTGAACCAATTCTCCCTTTCCACCAGCACACCCAGGAAAACCACATTCAGTACAGAAGAAACTAGCAATGCATGGACAGAAGGGAGGCTGGGGTTCAGCATGGTCTCTGCAATTGCCCAGAACCCTTATTACCCAAGCTTCTCCCCAGACCTACCTGCTCCTTCACAGCATGAAAATTAAGTTAATTTCCAAGCTGTGGTCCCAAGGGATGTGTTGGACAGAAAGTTGACTGAAAACTAGCATGATGGAAGATGACCAGTGTATAAAAACTACGTGGTATTAAAAACTTCTATGTGCTAGCAGCCCTGCATGCATTATTTCTGGGCGTGCCTATTATTTCTCCGTTCTACAGAGAAGGGAACTGAGGCTCAGGGACATTAAGTAACTGCCCAAGATTATATAGCTGATAGGTATCTGAGCTAGGATTTGAACTCAGATTTTTAACTCCGTGCATTTAACCACTAAACCATATTGCTTATCTTTGCAGATGAGGACAATGTGGACTGTATCAAAAGAGAATCATTTATCAATTTAATAAGCAATGGTTTCATCAAAATGACCGTGGCAACCTTATCATTAGTTATTAGTATTTGAGAGACATTACAAAGGCATAAAAAGAGTTGATTTTTGATGTATATATATATATATATATATACATTTAGGTTAAATAATGGAGTAGAGTAGTGCAATATAGGAAGGCAATGTTTCTGTAAATCTAAAATTACTCCAAAATAAAAGATGTATTTTAGAAAGCCCATTAAAATAAGATAAAATAATAAAAATAGGAGAAAGCGAGAGAGAAAGAAAGCAATATCAGAGAACAGAAAATCATCTTGCTAGCCTCTTATCATATCCATAGGGGAAAACTACACAGGAGAATATATTTAATGCTTTTATATATTACTAATATGTTTACACAAGTACAAAAATCATTGACCATATATATTTAGATAATTAGAAAAATGTCTCTCAAAGATAAAAAATATATATATATTTAGGCCAAAATCCTGCTCTGTCTGAATAACTCTCCAGAAGCTCATCTTCTTGCCAGTACTTCATTAGAAAGGATTTTCTCTATTGGAGCAGATATTAAAAGAACCTGGCACTAGATATAAAAAAAAACTTTTAAAAAGGCAAGGAATATCATGTTCTCAGACAAAGACTTAACATCTTAAAATGTCAATATTATATTGATTTGTAAATTTAACATTTCAAAAAAAAAGTCAATAGGATTTTTGTGGGGGAACTAGACAAGTTGCTTTCCACATCCATAAGCAAACAAGAATAACCATGAAAATCCAGAAAAAGAAGTCTAATAGGAGGGAAGAAGCTCAAACCGATTTTAAAATATATAATAAAACCACAATTTTTAAAGCAAAGTGTTATTGGCACATGCCTGGAAAAAATTAATCAATGGGGTATAACAGGATGTCCAGAAATATACCCAAATTCATGAGGCAATTTGATATTCTAATAATTGTTCAAAATAGTAATGAAAAGATTGATTACTCAATAAATGGCATTGAGGCAAATGCCATTTATTTATTTATTTATTTTTGGAAAATATTTTTAAAACTATTTTTTTTTAACTTTATGTCTTCCACCAAAATAAATTCCAGATGTGTAACAAATATGAATTCATATGAACAAGATAAAACACGGAAGGATTTTTAAAGGAATCAATTTGGGGAAAAGCCTTTTTAAGTATAATGTGAAATCCTTAAGTCATAAAAAATAAGGCCCAGATATTCGACTTCACAAAAATAAAACTTTCTGCATAGAAATTTAACTAAACAAAGTAAAAGATAAACAGCAAATTGGTAAATATGCTTGTAACTCATATCACAGACAAAAGGCTAATGTTATTACTATATAAACAGCTATGACATCAAGGAGAAAAAAAGGCAAAAATATGAACATAGAGTTCACAGAAAAGGAAATAGGTTCTTTAAACTTATGTAAAAGATACTCATCCCTATTTATAAAAGAAATACACATTAAAATACAAGGCACTATTTTCACTTTTCAGACTGGCAAACACCCAGAAGTTTGATCTCACAGTGTTATCAAAGGGGTGAGCAAACA
Organism: Tamandua tetradactyla; assembly: GCF_023851605.1. Lineage (NCBI taxonomy): Eukaryota > Metazoa > Chordata > Mammalia > Pilosa > Myrmecophagidae > Tamandua > Tamandua tetradactyla. The sequence goes on from NC_135350.1 coordinate 14,830,727, forward strand.
GGCACCCCCACGCCTGGCTGGTGGGCATAAATATAAATTGGCATGATATTTATGGAAAGTACTTTGGCAATAAAGTTTCAATCAGAAACACAAATGCCCTTATCCAACTGACCCACCAAATTCACTTCTAGTTATTTATCCTCCAGTCATGTTCTTGCAGTTGCAAAATCATATAATACAAGGACATTAATTTATTTACCCTCCAGTCATGCTCTCGCAATTGCAAAAGCATATAACAAAAGGATATTAATTACCACATCGTTGGTAATAGCAAAAGATTGGAAGCTATCGAAATATGCACGAATAGAAAACGTTAAATAAATTGGGGAACATCCATATGATGGAATACTATGCTGCAGATAAAAAGAATGGAGCAACTCTACAGCAACTGAGAGTGAAAAACCTCCAGGATATATTAAGTTTAAAAGGTACAAACAACAGGTATAAACAATCTGTTATCATTTGGTGTGTGTGTGTGTGTGTGTGTGTGTGTGTGTGTGTGTGTGTGTGTGTGTGTGTGTGTTTATAAATGCATAGAGAAATCTCTGTTGGGGAAGAATGTGGCTGGGGAGACAAAAGTGGGAGAATTAGTGATGGAACTTTAGGTTTTTTTTTTTCTTCCAGCTTATCTAATTTTTCCATAAAGAATATTCATTCCATTTTAAACCAGGAAAATTAGTAAAGTTAATTTTTTAAGGAGCTCAATCAGTTGAGTTCTCAAACTACCCAAACTCATTTCTAAGATGAGAAGAAAGTGAAAACAAATAAAAGCACCTGGCTTCTTAAGCCCCTTTCCCTGATCCAGTGCAGTCCCCACCCTCCCTCTCCTTAGGAAAACAATGTAGTGTAAAACCCTCAAAGCCTTCCAGCTCAGTTGTTAAGGTAATTGTGTTTACTCTTTTCCAAACAAAGTAATTTGAATCAGAAAAGTCAGTGTGCTCTGTCTTCAGGTCCTTTGATGTCATCTCTCTCCTTACTCTGAAGTGGGGCCTGGCCATAGCTCTGCTCCCAGTGTACTTACTACACATGAATTCTACAAGCATTGCCATAGCTACACTACGCTGCTTGTGATAATAATGCAAGACAAATAAAACATAAGTACAATCAAATCTGAAATAAAACAATAGGCCCTGTAAAACACAAGCTGTTGGCTCTTTTCTTCCCTTTGACCACTTTGTGGTGGTTATGAGACTTTGGAGTATTTTTAAATTTCAGAATGATTTTTTAGAATGGACAAGACTGCTTTCTTACTCAAAAATAACATCTGATTAAGGCAAATGGTATGTTTGAAACATTAAGGCCAATGCTTGCCCCTGCTAAGCCTATGGGATGATTTCCCTCTGGATGACCCTGGTTAAACATCAAATCAGCTCTACATGTGACTTAAGGATTTGGGGTGCCTAAAACACTGAAGCTGGTTGCTCTTTTGTCACCCAGGCTGTATCTATTCAAGCAAAGGACTGAGCAGACTCAGGTTTTATGAGATGAGCTATCTGAGTGACCCAAATGAAACTCTCCAGTCTAAGGGACTCCTGCTGTGTCCATTGCCCCAAATCACCCAGAAATCAGTCCAATCTCTTCACTTCATTGGATCCCTCCTCTTTCACTGGGAGCTTTGGGTTCCTTTAACTCAGCTTGCCCTTTTCTAACATTCCTTTCCCCCTCTTTGTAATAACAAATTTGAAGTTGAAAGGTATTTAAAAAGAAAAATATAGAGAATACTAAAAGGAAATCTGCAAGAATATCCTCTACTCGTTTGACACCCTGAGGTTAAGCTTCTCTAAAGGCATTTATATCCTTGTTTTTTTCTTTGCTTTATGTACTTGCAATAACAACATTCCTTTAGACTCTAGAAATTCTAAATAAAACAAGAACAAAAGAGTGTTCCTTCTTTTCAACTCTCCACCCAAATGTTAACCATTGTAAATCAAGGTAACAGAGTAAATTAATTACTGGCATTTAAATGTTTGCTGTCCCAAATATTTAGTCCTTTCCACTCCCCCAAATTTGTTTCATACAAAACAATGCTCATAAAAACAATAAATATTCATTCTTTATCTGCTAAAATTTTTAGATCAAAGCACTGTGTGCCCCAAATCCTGAATACAAAAAGTAATGTTTGTTTAGCAGGAAGTCTTCAACTTCCCACTTGCAACCTGATCAAGTTTGGTTTCATTTATTTCTAAGTGCTGGCAGTCTAAACAGACTTTCATGCATCCCTGACATGCTTGGCCTCTTCGAATGAGACACATTTTGGCAGCAGATAGAACTGGGTTTGATTTCAGGTGCTGTCACTTAACTGGCAACTCTCTTAATGCTGCTATGTTTCAGTTGTCATGGATAAAACAGACAGGATACCCAGCTTCATCTCGTAGTCAGAGTGATTGAATGAAATAACATATATATCTGGTTGCTGACCCATTGCAGCTGCTTCTGGATGTACCTACCACACCATGTTGTTTTTTGTGTTTGCCTCCCTCTACTAGAATGCAAGCTCCTGGAGGGAGGAACTGTTTCCTCTTACCTCTGTGGCCGCAGAGTAGGTTCCATTCCCATTTTTTTCTTTAACTGACTTACACACTACTTTCTACTTTTTTCTTTGGGCTCACAGTACTGCTGCTCTGCCCTTACCCACATTCCCCAGCAAGAGGGAAAAAGAGCCTTCATTTTCTCTGAAGCATTGTTACTTCTCCTCCAGGCCTGGTTTATGGGGAGCTGTGAGGGTTTCCAAGAAGAGAATCCCCCCCAGCTCCCAGCCACGAATCACCCACTTGCCAGCTCCAACCTGCACAGAGACTTGCCACTCTTCATTAGTTGTTCTTTGCCTTGAGACACTCACGCCCCTGTGCATGCACACACGTACACACAGAGCCTTCCAGAGCCCAGAGTGCCTCTCAATCCAGGGCATTCCATCCAGACTTGCAGAAGAATTACCATGGCATTCACACCTCTCTGCTGGACCATTTCTCTCTGCCCAGATGGAGAAAGAACAGTGCCGTTTCCTTGAGGCAGAGTCCTGGCCCCAGAGCCTTTGTCTTTGTTTGCGCCATGTTCAGTGACAAAACTGTTCCCGGGGACATGCTCATGAGTAATGAACTTGACAAACAGCTTACAATGAAAACCAACAACCACTCCAGGGCAGATTATCCAAGGGCACGTACAGCCCACTCACCTCTGCAAGCCCCTTTGTGGGCCTCTAAATGCCCTTGAGCATTTCTTGCAGAGAGTATACGGAAAAAAGATTGTGTAACATTTAGAGTCCCTGTAGACACTTTTTGGTGAGACGGACTATGGTCCTACTAAATTATTCAAAGACACGTATTAATTGATGGACTATTGAGCCAAAAGCGTGCTAGCTGCTGGGAAGGAGATGTCCTCTCGGGACTTTTCATTGAAGAGTGTTTTGAGCAGGAAAGTGTGATGATTCGATTTTGCATTAAAAAAAATCACTTTGGACATAAGACAGTGGATGGGATGAGGGGCAGCAGGGAAACTCCCCAATGACTGGGGGTGGGGGTTTGTTCAGGGAGAGCCATGGAAGGCTGTATGGAGGCAGTGACACAGGGCGGCAAGGAGGGGCTTGGTTCCTCCTCAGCGGTGAGGGAGAGAGAGCATCAAGAATGACACCCTGCCTTTGGCTCAAGCTGATGAGTAGGGACATATGGAAGAAACACAGGTTCGTGGAGAAAGATTAGAAGTATGGTTTTGGGCATGATGAGCAGCAATCTGGGGCAGCCCCAAAAGGATGTGCCAGGTATGGGGCTTGGAAAAGAAATATGGGTTTAAAAAGTAGATTTTTTAGGTAAATTTCAAAAGAAGGATCAGATTGCTCAGGCATAACCAGAGGAAGCCTACATTTAAGAAATGTAAATAAAGGACCTTTAAAAGGCAACAGAGAAGGAGCAGACCTAGAAGGAGGAAGAGGGGAGCAGGGTCACAGTTGCTAGGGCAGGAAAGGGATTTGAGCAGGATTGACAGGGTGAAATGCTATGGCAAAAACAAGTAATGTGACAAATTTGCCTTAAGTGGTCATCAGGGAGCTCTACTGGCTTGTGGTCAGTACATGTTTGTGTATATTATTAGAAAGGAACAGGAAGGAAATATAACACATCAACTGTAATTCTTTTTGGGTGCCGGCATGGTGGGGGATGGCTATTTTCTTCTGTTCCTAGAAAAGAGGTGAGGGGTAAAGGAGGAAGAGAAAGATGCAGTACTCCAAAAGGAAATGTTTTTAATGTATACGTATGAAACCAGTTTTTTTTCAACATGCTCAAGCATAAGGGAAGATACTAACTTTATGGGGAATATGGCAGAAAATGACATGGTGGCCGTATGTTTCTGCTCACCGTTTTGTAACGGCACCACCTGCGGTGTCGTGGAAAACTCGCCCACTTCCACAGGGCCCAGCCGCAGGAGCGCGTTCCTCAAACTTCACCCATTTGATTCCCCGATTTTTGTCAAAGCTCTTTACTACCAGTCCTCTTATTATTTAACAAACATTTTATTGGAATCAATTTACATTTTAAACTTAATGGGTCCATTTGTAACACAATAGTAATTAGAAACTCATCATCACAATAAACAGAAGGTAACTAAAAATAAACATAATGCAAACAAAACAACTCTTAGTAATTCTAGCATGATGTCTCAGCAACCTGATCTAACTTTTTGGTATAAAGGGAGATTAATAAGAACTGGAAGTAAAGACTTACTGATGCTTAGTTTGGGTCTTCCCAGAAGCAAACCCTGTGACAAGAATTCAGATGTAAGTAGTTTACTTGGAAGGTAAAGGAAACACAGAAGCACGAACAAGGGAGTTGGGAAGTAAAGTAGGGAAGAGAAGGAAACCAATAAATGAGGTGTTATCCTGCCACCTGGGCAACTGGAGCTTCACCCCAGCCAGTGGAGAACACACTTCAGGATTATTCCATTCAAAGGGTGAGAGATGCATCATTGGTTGAAGGCTGTATGGAGGACATTAATTCCCCAGCATTCTTGGCCTACCTTGTGGGTGGCAAAGCAGGTACAAATGCTTCAGTGGGAAATCTGGCAGGTGTTCTCTGCTGCGATAAGGACAAGGAGACCTATCCAGGGCTCCAACAGAGGCTGCTATAGGTACTAAAATGAGATTGAGAGAGGATAAAAAAGGAAAGAGCTTCTTCTCATTACTTGAGTCAAAATAATTTATTGTTGGTCCTTTAAACCACCCAGAGTCATCTCCTGTACCACCAAGCTATGGCAAACCCTACCCAGGGAGACCTTCAGATACTCTGCAAGCTCTGAAGCAGCTCACTAGGGACAGAACCTAACCCAGCAATGGTCACAGGTGCCTGGCCGAATCCCACCCATACCAGGACATGGAGAAACAGATCTTGTAAAATACTTTATGATTACTTTTCTCTCTGTTAATTAGGAATAACCTCATCATATCTGGCTGTACAATAGAGTTGTTAAAAAGCTGTTTCCTTATAGAAGCAATTCATCAAGATACAAATCTATATTGACAACATAGCCAAATGAAAACATGATTGGATGCTTTTAATAAGGAATTTTCACCTTTATAAAAAGGACCATTTACTTCCCTAAAGTAACAGCTACCCTAATTCATTCAAAATAAGATTTATTTACGAATATCAAGCTACAACCCATTTTGAGGGTTGCAACTATAATAAAGAATAAAGTATACAGGCACCATGTGCCACCACGCTTGTGTGTACCTAAATTTTTGTAGGTATTCTTTCATTCAACAAATATTTATTGGGCTCTTTCTCTATGTAAGGAACTACTCTACACTCCTAGAGATACAGCAATGAAGAAACAGACAGAAATCTCTTCCCCCAGGGAATTAATTCTAATGAGGGAGACAGTCAATAAATAATAAGTAAAATATGCCAGATGTCAGCTGGTAATAAGTGCTACAAATAAAGCAAGAACGGAAGCTAAGGAATACCAGCGGCTGGGGTGAGGGTAGGAGGAGGGTTTTAATTTTAAACAGGGTGATCAGAGACAATCTCACCGAAAAGGGATATTTTAGGAAAAACCCAAACAAAGTGAAAGAGTAAGCCATGTGAAGATCTGGAAAAGGATGATTACAGATTGGTTTACTTCTCTGTCTTATTTACATAAACAAAATACTGGCTTCATACTATAATATGTATAGCTTATCTGATGGCTGTTCTACATATGTAGTCTCTGTAGTGGTGAAAGACTTGTAGTATGTAAGACAATAAGTTTCTTCCTTGTGTTCCCTTCTGGCAAGTCCCCAGTGATCTGGAAGAGAGGAAAAGGAGATAGCAGAAAGAAGAAGAAGGGCAAGCAATACCTGAATTATCACCTGAATAATGGAGTTAGTTCTCGATAAATCCAGTATCGACATTATAGATGAACAGGAAGTCATATTCATCAGTGTTCGCAGAGAGGCCGACAGCATAATTACTGATTCATGGCACAGGGCAAATTGAGTTACCAAAATAAAAAGAAGAGAGAAATTGCCCCCTCTTTCCTTTCAAATTAAAACTTGTGTCATGTCCACGGTCAGATCTGAACACAACCTGAGTTTAACTATATAAATTAGTTGTAATGTCTGCAGTGCCAGTTTTATTTTATTGCAAATTCCTCTTTCATCTTATTATGACTTAAAGAAACCATGAGGAAATAGGCTATCCCTTATCCAGTGATTAACTGGAAGTGAGGGCAGAATTTTATTGAAAGGATCGTAGTCCTAGGATAGAAATAGAAGTACAGCTGTTGTTATTTATTTTATTCCTTCTTTTCTTTCTTCTGCTCTTTCTTCTTCTTCTTTTTAATAAAAAAAGGACCAGAAAGAAACATTACAAGTGAAATAGAGCCACTCCCATGAAATTTTGCTTCCACAGTGCTGGGAACCCTAAGATAACAGCCCTGTATTCATATATAAAAGGCAGAAAATGTAATTTACTGGAAGCTTCATGTGAAACAGAATAGGTGGGGTGTTTTTTGAAATCATCCATAGTAAGTGAAATACTCAAAGTAACCAATGTACAAAGTTCATTTGATCTTCTACATTTTATATTCTAAATATAAGAAATACATAAATTTCTTCATTTTATATTCGATATGCTACAATTTTAATAAGCAAGAAATAAGTAGATATAATGAAAGTGTTTTTCCTTTAAAGATCATGTTTGCTGTTGCTGTTAGAGTTGTGAATATAATTAATCATAGATCTCCCATTCTCGCATGAAAAGCAAACAACTGTACAACCACCTTGGTTTACAAGCGAAGGCTAAAGACAAAAGAAAAGATTTGGTTATTAAGTAAATCCTCTCCTGCTTCACTTCTCAGATTATGATTTAATTCTATTTCCCTTTCCAGCTGGTCTTCTCAAAAATGAATCTTTTTATTATAACTTAAATTTTGATGTCATTTATTATTTCTTACCTATATGACCACGAAGCAAAGGTGTTTCTTACCTGGGTGACTCTCTAGCAACCAATTCACACTCTGGGCACCAAACCATCCTTTCTATCTGTTCTTAATTTCCTTCATCTTCAGGGGTCAAGCTATGAAATTCTCAAAGCTCACCAGTAGAAACAGTTTATCAGGGGATTTCACACCTCACGTGCTGCAGGGCCCATGGAAGGGGACAGATGAAAGGCACTAAGGAGCAAGAAAAGCAGCAGCTCGGGAGTATTTTGCCTTCCATACTTGGAGTTAATTTTTAATGTTGTTTCCCCATTATTGTTTTCATTTCCCTCACGGCATGCAATGTCTTTTTGGACTAAAAGGACAGTAATTCAACATGTTCTGACTTAGCTAAGGAATTGTCTGACATGAACCATGCTGCAATCCTTCTCACATCCCTTTTTTTGGACAATTCTAACCTGTTTATTGATCGGATGTGGCCTGTTCTGACATGCGCCTTTGAGTCCATATTTAAGTTGATTAAATGTTCTCGCTTCTGGCAGTCAAGTTTATCTTCATGGTGGTGAGAGAGGAAAAGAGAGAGAGAAGACAAGCGTCTCAGTTATCTTTCACAATAAGGGGGAAGAACGTCACACCACATCCCGTCTGTATTTTTTAACACTTCCCATAAGGGAAATCCGAGAAATGCCCTTTAAAAAAATAAAAATACAAGCACAATTTTATGCCATAGCCAAAAGACCCTCCCGTTTGCTGTGTTCAACCGTATGTACACAGCAGACCGGATCAGACAGATCCAGGGGAATGCTAAACACGGGAGTTGGGGACACGCACAAATTCACTGCTTTGCTCTCCTGTGCTTCTACATCAACCGGGCAGTCTCACATTCCCAAGTCTCTGGGATGCATCTGCTTCTGGAAATAATCCCATATCCCCTTCACCACTTATCCCACAGTTTTCTCCTCCAAACAGCCACATCTGGAGCAAACAAGACCTCTTCTGACTGTTGTGTCTGTTGGGACCACAGCCATCATTTCATCTGTCAAATTTTTAAAAGTTTGCAACACAAATTATTTCACTGAATTTACACAGTCAGTGTTTCAATCCAGGATTTCAAGAGTCACCCATTACACTGGTTTCCATCCTTGTCCTTCATCTAACATGTACCATTTTAGTACATATTCTGGAAAGGTATAATATTTTATACCAGTCAGGTTTTTCAGATGGAAACCATAGAGAGTTTACAGGATATGTCCAAAGCAACCTATAAGAAAAGGACAAACCGATAAAAGATGACATTTCACCAAAAGTGCTGTTTCAGAGCAAGTCCACCTCATTGGGGAAATTTCTGGGGTGACTGAAATGTTCTAGATCTTGATTGGTGTGATGGTTTCGCAGGTGTTTATATTTATCAAAATTCATTGACTTGTACACACAAGATACACGCATTTCACTGTGTTCAAATTTTACCCCCTATTGTTCCCTGCCCCCCCCCTTTTATTTGATCACCAGTTGACTCTGAAATTGTGTCTGCTATAATTCAGGGGCTCTAAAGCTGCCCCTGGTAACCTGTCTTCTTTTCTTAGTTTTCTTTTTATTAATGACTTTTGTTATTATTGTCTCAATTCCCTAGGAATAGCTCTGACAAATAAAATGTCCTTTTATTTCGATTATCTGAGAGTGTTTGAGAATAGAGTGAGAGAATATGTTTTATAATTAAACAAACAGTGCCTCTTGACTACGGAATCAGAAGCACTACTTCTAATGTGAGCCAGAAGTAAGATGTTTCTGAAATGTGGGCGCGATGGGCAGCAAAGCAACGTTGAAGACTCACCTTGGGGCTCACATAGGGAGAATAAATGAAGGTCCTTGGGGCATTGAGTAAGGCTCAGGAGTAGTTAAGTTTGGGAGGGAAATCAGGCTGATGGCATTCAATTGGAGCCAAACCTGAATGAGTAAGAGCAAGCCATGCTGAATTTGATGAAGTTTTCAAGCCATGATGAAGTTGATGAAGTTTTATGTGTAATAAACCCACCAAAAGGAATTATTTCATCAGAATAAGGAAATCTAGGATTCCCCAAAAGTTTACTACCAAAGTTCTAAGTATTTTTGTTCAATACAAAAATCTTTTAAAAGAAAAATGGCCATTCATTCATCTGACCAAATCATATAATGTCATCATCATCCTCCAATCTTTTGCCCTTCCCCTCCTTCTTCTCTCTGTTCTGAATCATTCACCCTACATAATCTAGTAGTCATGTAAAGGACTGTCCACCTAAAATGAAGGAAAGATATTTTATTTTCATAACACATGTCTACTGAAAATTTTAATTTTAAAAGGCAATTTTAACTAAAATGTATGCTAAGTACTCAAAAAGATTTATGAACGGGTAAGTACATACAATGGAATACTCTTCAGCTATAAAAAGGAAAGTTCCATCCATGCTACAACATGGGTGAACCTCGAAGACATTTTGCTAAGTAAAATAGGCCAGGCACAAAAGGACAAATATTGTCTGATTCCACCTATATGAAATATCTAGAATAAGCAACTTCTCAGAGACAGAAAATAGATTAGAGGTCATCATGGCTGGTGGGAAGGGGATGGAGAATTATTGTTTACTGGGTACATTTTCTGTTTGAAGTGATGAAAAAGTTTTGATAATGGATGATAGTGATGGTAGCATAATATTTCAGATGTAATTAATGCCACTGAATTGTACACTTAAAAACAGTTAAAATGCAAATTTTATGTTATATATATGTCACCATAATCTTTGTTAAAGAATGAAGAAAAAAGGTCTAGTCTGGATATTTAAACTAAAGTACTATAGATTCTTTTATTTCTCTACTCCTCATCCCTGCCTGAAAGAGCAAGCAAATGAAAACAGAACAAAACCAAAGAAAACTATGGAACGACACTTGGGAAAGAGTTACCACCCTGGCTCTCTCTTTTACCTTCTAGCAAAATGTTTTGAATGAGTCTACACTGAACTCTCATTTCCCCTTCTCCTTCTCAAATACTCCAGGCAGACTCAGTATTCAGTTTAGAATGACAGTGAACTTTCTATTATTAGACCCAATGCCCACTGTTCAGTTTGTATGTTATTTGATCCCTGCATCCCTCAACTGCTGACCATTCTTTGCTTTATGACCCTCTTTCCTTCCTCTGGCCTCGAGGGTACCACTTCTCTGTGGTTTTACTTCTCTGCCTATAGTGCTTGGTGTCCACCCTCTTTGATTGCCTTTGCTAACTCTTTAAATGGTGGTAGGCTCCATATTTTCATATTTCCTCTTCTCATCTCACTTATACTCATCTCCTTCCTTGACTCTTCTATACTTCTGGTATGAGTTCTGGACACCCACAAATATCTTAAATTCAACTTATTTCAATTTGAAGTCATTATCTTTCTTTACCTCCATTCCCCTATACATGCTGCCTCTGTATTCTTCCACTGGGCTGCCGGAGCCAGAAAAGTGGAAGTTGTCCTTGACTCCTTCCATTCATTCCCACATGCAATCAACTCCAGTTTAACCTATCTCCTTAACACCTTTGGATCTATTTTTTCCCCTCAGCCACTGCCTCAGCTCAAGCTCTCCCTTGTCAGCTGGGTCATTTTCGACATTCTCCTAACCTGTCCGTTTGTCTGGGCTTTTCCCCCTCCAATTCATTCAGTGCTTGAACAGTCAGCTTTCTAAATGCAAATGCAATAATCACTACCCTGCTTAAATAGTTCAGAGGCTCTCCACCAAGTGGGCCCATGTTCCATGAATAGTTCCACTGAAGGACTGCTTACGCAGAAGACATCAACATGGACCTCTGCGGCCGAGGGCATAATAAGCTCTACACTTCATGGCTATATACTGTCATTTTAAAAGTTCATGTAAAATTCATGTTCTATTCTTTAAGTATATCCATGTTTGTTGATTAAAGTCACTGATCCTGTAAATTAACTTCTTACTCCAATAATAGCAAACCCTTTTATGGCACTTATAAGACCTATTTTAAGTGTTGTTGTTTCCGTGTTTGTTTGTTTTTATTAATTTACTTAATCCACACCACAATCCTATGAGGTAGAAACCAGCAGCACCACCATTTTAAGGATGAGGAAATTGAGGTACTAAGAGGTTGAGAGAGTTGCTGAAGTCACAAAGTTAGTGAGTGGCAGAGCTGAGATTTAAATCCAGGCAGCCTTGGCTACAAAACGCATGCCTTAAACCTCTGTACCATACAGGTCCCACATTCCCCAAATTGACATTCTAAGAAAATGGACCTGACCACAGTTTAAATTCATTTCTAAAAGCTTTTTTAAAATCATGTTTTATCACATTACATTGTAATTTTTTTTCTAACTACATTAATAATGTTGGTTCATTGAATATAAGATTTTTAAAAAAGCAAAAAGGATCAAATAAAAATCACCCATGCCTCTACTCTTCAGAGAAGACTAATAACAGTAGAAGACTAATGAGTATTTTAGTGCTTATCCTTCTAAATACATTCAACAGTTCGTGTCAGGAATTGTTCTAGGCACTGAGGATGCTGTGGCAAATAAAATACATCCCTACCATCACAGAGCCTTCCTTTTAATAAATATTTAGAGAGGAAATTTTTAAAATGAGGCATAATTATACTTGTTCTTTTATAACCTGCTTATTCTTATAACAATATATCATTAATACCTTTCCAAGTTACTAACAATAATTGCACATCATTTTCAAAGCTGCATAATGCTTCATTATATGGCTAGATTAGAATTTATTTAATAAGGCCCCTAGATTGAACAGCTAAGCCTCTCAAAGTTATAAGCTACACTTCTATGAACATTCCACTGAGAGTCTTTTCAATATTCTATTTTTAGCATTCTTCCTTTGTTGGGAAAACAATTTCAGGAATCACTGTTAACATACTTAACTCTTTCCTTTTTTAAACAACCTTAACTTCAGTGTTGGCATAAACCTAATCCTTAATTCCCTGTACTTCTGGTGAAAGATTCAACAGGTTGTCTTAAAAGTCATGGTAGCTTCTCTACCATGAAGGCACATAAAGGTCTTGGAGGTAGATCTCTCACCAGAAGAATCATCACCCATTTCTTCCAGGAAACTATGTTGGTCTCCATTGTTCACATTCGACTTCTTAGCGCATTGGGGCTTAACTCTCTGTAAAGGAGGGAATGACTTTTGAGACTTCAAACATTTGTCTAAGCTTAAGATGTCAACATATTTTGGTGAAAACTCCAGGCACAGAATGAAGTCGATTTACTATCTGACCCACACATGGCCAAGAACCAGCTGAGGAAGTACAACTGAAAATGAGGTTTGGGGTGGGAACGGGGCCTCTTCATGCTGGATATTACCCAAGAAGGCTTTTATCCTAGGTGAGCCTTACAGAACTGCCAATTTGGCAGTTTCACAGGAGAAGAGAAAGTTGTTTTAGAAAATGTAATACAGAAAGCCTTTGACTTACATATTTCCTAAAAGTTCAATGATAAATTGATTATTTAGAACTTAGAAAAAAATATTCCATGAAACAATTCAGCAATTCACTCGAACCACAACTATTCATTGCACACCTACTATGTGCAAAGCACTCCTATAATACAGTTGAAGTGATTACAAATTGCAAGATAGCTCACAAAGACTTTTTTTCACTCTCCAATGACATTGAAAGTCTACATTTGCCATGAAAAATAGTACATAACAACATATTGCTATAGCATTCTTTAATGCATTTTTGATTACCCACTGGTTGGAAGGAATTGTGCAAGGCACTGTGGGTGGGTGGGGGGCCACAAAGATGAGTCAGACAAAAACTTGTCATTAAAGAGTAGATTGCCTACAGCTGCACTAAGAAGGACCCCTCCAGCCACATGTGCTACTGAGCACTTGAAATACGGCTAGTGGGAGTTGGGATGTGCTGCAAGTAAAGGGCACACTGGATTTCACTGGCAGGATGAAAGACTATAAACTTTCATAAATAAGTTTTTATGATGATTACATGTCGAAACTGGAGTAATTTGGATTACATAAAATACCTTATTGATATTAATTTCATCTGTTTCTTTTTAGATTTGTAAATGTGTCCACTGGAAATTTAAAAATGACATATGTGACTTACATTTTATTTCTCTTGGACAGTGCTGATCTACACAATTATACCTCCCAACATCTGAATGCCTACTATGCATTGGGTAATTTTATATCAATTATCTGTAATCTTCTCCAACATAGGTCTTGTGGATGAGGAAACCGAGGGTGAGCATTGCATAGCAATTTATTATTCAACACACACTTCCACTATATTTTCTATGTGCCAGGAGCTGTTCTAGGCAGTGGGGATACAACAAAACAAATTTCCTGCCCGCATAGAACTTACTCTCTGGTGGGAAAGAAAACTGACAAATATTTTTTTTTAATTATGTCAGGCAGTGACAGGGCTATGGAGATAGATGATGTCCATAAAAGAAAGGGGAGTGTTCAGAACTGCAGTGAAAAAGGGGTGCTACTTGGATCACTTGGTCCAAGAAGGCAATGTCATCTGAGCACGAACCTGAATGAAGTGAGGGAGACAGGCCTGCAAATACCTACCTGCCTGGAAGCTTCCTGGCAGGAAAGGACTGAAGTGGGTGTGAGCTTTGTACACTGGAGGAACAGCAGGAGCCAGTGATACTAGGGAACAATGAGCAAAGGGTAAAATGAGAGGAAGCCAGAGCCAGTTCATGTAGGGACTTGGAAGCCACGACTAGGAAATGTTATTGAAAGACTTTGGCTGCTTGATGAAGCATGGACTGCTGTAGGGCATGCATGGAAGTTGGCAAGAATGGATGCCCAAGACCAGTTAGGAGGCTAATGCAGTAGTGCAGGAGAGAGATCTTACAGCATGAGAATTAGGCTCCAGTCCAGTTCCATCTGACTCAGCCACTGTTTAGAGTTGCTGCTCCTGCAAAATACAATAAAATAATCTAAAATTATCCAGAGAGTATGAACTGCAGAGACCAGACATCTGGATAATTCAAGCCCCAAAATATGTTTAGGAGTCTGTAGTTATCTGAACTGGCAGTCAAAAATCACTGTCTAACTTTGTAGGATAGTGATTTATCGCTGTACCTTGCTTTCCTGCCAATTTAACCTAAGGGAAGTGGATTTGAGGTCTGTAACTGGCACCTTTAAGTCAAATTCAGATCAGGCAAATTAGCCTTATTTTTGCCAAAAAAAGTGTTTAGTTGAGCCAGATGACAATTTTGTAGCCTAAACTATTTGCATTGGCTCTCTTCACCTTCTGAATTCAGTTTCATAATTGCTAATTCGGAGTTTAAGCATAGCTGCACAAGTAAGTCACAGTTAAAGAAAGAACTAGAAACTGACTGTATCTTGGTTAACTATATACATCAGTCTGGATAAATCCACTTAACGAGTCGGTTTTTATGGACAGAAGTCCTTTAAAAAAGAAAGCACCCTAAGGGTCAAATCTTATGTGTGTCTCCATTAAGAAGGTATAGAGTGATTTTAAGGCAGTCACCCAGTTTGGAACGAGAACAAATTCAAATCATTCACAAGGACCTCCAAAAGTCATGTCATGAGAAAAAGGAGGCTCAGTCCTGTACCTCTAGTTTGGTTTATTTACTTTAATGGAACTCAGTGAAAAATTGTTCGACTCCATGCTTCACTGTGCCTGTGTAGATGTGTTTTCTGAGCACTGGATGTAGTTCCTGTCAGTCAGGCACTTTCCTGGAGCACTAAAATGTACAGATTACACACATCAAAGGCAGACTGCAACCACTGTAGCTGAAATTTACACAAATCTGTGCTGTATAAACAATGAGACTAATGACCTTGTTCTGCATTAATCTCCATATGGCTCAGTTATTTCTGCTCCTGCCTTCAGGGAAGAAGGTTGTGGCTTTGGCTTCTAGCCTCCAACCAGGGATTAGGTGCTTGCTCCATGCTGACAGAGCCCAGGGCCCTGCTCCCACAGCCCAGGAAGCCTGAGGATATTACCTAAACCGTCCACCTTATGAGGTACCGTTTACTGCAATTCAAGAAACACCTCCATTACCATACCCACTGAGGAAACAGATTTACAAAACTAAGTAAATCTCCTTTCATGCCTCCTACTTCGGAGTTTATTTTCTTCAACAGAAGGCCCAAAGTTTTTCTTTAGGATTGTCAGGGTCTCTCGGGTACCCTACTCAAAAACAAGATTAGAACCCCATTGATTTGGTCCGAGTTTCTCTTTTGACCAAGAATAAATTTCAAAACAGCTGCATCTGTCTGTAAAAGAGAGTTGAAAGGGAGGATTGAAGTTCCGGCAAACTTGATCAGGATCTACTGTTAATCTGGGACACGGGAGTAAAATATGTTTTTATAAGCGGGAGGTACCTCCTAAGTGCCAAAAACATTTTGCTAGAGTCCCTTTGACACTATTTGCAAAGGCTGAGTGTTATTGCTGATAGGAGATAGCCAACAGAGGATTCTGTATCTCTGGCAGCCTTGGACCAAGGTGGGTGGGCAAAAGGAAAAAGGAACCCTGGAAGCCACTGCCACCCCTATTTTCATCACTTTGGATACAGTTCACATTGAAAAGTTTATACTGGGGGCTTGAGCCCAAGAAATTACTCCATTGGTGAGGTTACCTTAGGTTAGAAAGGCTCACACATGAAGCACACACAGCTAAATGCTCCAAGTACTACAGATGGTATTCTCTCATCATTGGACAGTAAGCCCTATCTTCATTGCACTGTAAACTTCAGATGCCTCAAGCCTGAGATTTGTAATCACATGCAAATCTAAAACATTGATTTTGAATGAGATTTACACAGTTCCTAGAAACATCTCTTATACACCTTTATAATCACTTCCCTTGAGTTCTTATTGCTATTATTTTTGCTTGAATTTTGTCCACATATGCACTACCCCCTTTCACAGGCCATCACACTAAGGCTGTTCTCAGAGCTATATGAGTTGTGTCTAATGTTTCACAATGAATATCCTGTTTTGTGTTATTTTTCTTTATTCCCTTTATGAATCCATTAAGAGTCCATTCTAAACTCAAGGCAGAGTTAAGGCACATACACTCTCCCCTTGGGAAGTTCTTTCTCCCATCTCTCTCACCCGTAACAAATGCCAAGGTGATTTTGGTGGACTTCATAACACAGTTGTTGGAAATGTGGAGACGGACGCTGCAGTGGCCGTGGGAGAGTGAAGCCATCCCCATTTGCTCCTGCGGGAAGGCTTCCTAGGGCTCTGGTAGTATATCCCTTACTGTTTTGCAACTAACAGGTCCTCTTGTAAAGATCATCGTAGCTTCATGGAGTAACAGTACCTTATATTTGTACATAATTTCACATGCATCATCTCACTGAATTCTTACAACAATCTTATCAAGTAGGCCACTATTACACCCACTTTGCAGAGAGAGAATCTGGGAAAGGTTAAATGGCTAGCAGCAGGGCACACACCTCCCACATGAATGGGAGTGGAGCCTACTCTAATCCAGGATTTCTGACTCTTTGCATTACATTACTTCAAAACTCTCTCTTAATATTGGTTACTTCTGAAAACAACAAAATGCCATTCAAGAAATGAATGACCAAAAAAAAAAAAAAAAAAGCTTTTGTGGCTAATTGCGTGTAGGAAAATATCACCGCTGTCTACCAAGGAGAGATCTCAAATTCAGAGACCAGTTGTGACAGCGAGGGCTTTGGTAAAATGATATTAACATTGTTTGTCCGGAATCTAACATCCGGTGGAGGAAACCTATGCGGTGCACCGTATCATGCGTATGAAAAAAAAAAAAAAAAGCACCATGCCCAACGAACAAGGGCACCCAGTTGTGTCAGCGTTCTCTTCCGAAGTGTAGCCGCTGAGAAAAGTGCAAAGCATGCTGAACTAAGACAGTATTTACGACGGAAGAAATTCGGCCACACATAACCGTAATTATGACAAAATATTTCCCTAGTAAAATTACAGCAAAACAAAATCTGGAAAAACGGTTTCCCTGTGTTCTATTTATTTTATTCCATGTGCTCAAGTATGATTGCGGGAAAGAAAGGAAAAGAGTAAAAGAGAGCAGAGTGAGAGACATAGCGAGACGGCATCTGCTGAGGGTTGGTTTTGCTTTAGAAACTGGAATGTGTCCAGGCTTGATTTTTATTTTCAATTCACATTTCAGATCCAGCTCCCCAAACTCTTTGATCTTTCTCCCTGTCTCCTTACCCGGAAGAGAACCCTTGGCCTTCTCAGCTGGGAGCTGGGAGCACACGTGGAAAGACTGGCTCGGCTCCATATTCTTGCCAAATTTAGTCACACAAAGGGGCCTGCGAGGGAAAAAAGAAAGGATGAAAGCATCAGCCGCCGCGACTTCAAAGGCCGCGCCGCCCCACCCGCCCCTGCGCAGGCGCCGCCCTCCACGGATATAAGGCGCTGCTGGCGCGCGGGCGGCCTCTCCGCGCAGCTCGCCCCGTGCGCCCTAGTCCCGTGGGGCAGGCAGGATGGGGGTGGATGGAGGGAGGGGGCCAAGGGGCAAGCCGCCGCTTCCGCGCTACCCGCCGGCTTCCAGAGGCCAGTCCCCTCGCTAAGTTAAAGCGGCTGAGAAAGTTTTCAGAAAGGAGAATGAGAATTTCACGTGCATTCCACTGGGCGAGATGTCCTTCGTCTCGTACATTTATTCCAGCTACCGACTCAGTTCCAACAACATTATTGGCATCCCCCCTCAAGACATAACGTTGGCCCCGCTGCAATGTTAGTAGCCGCCACGGGCACGGTCCCAGGAATCTGGGTCTCCCCCGGGGGTTTAACAGAGGCTCCCGTTGCGGAGCGGAGCCGTGCGGACACTTGGCTAGGCCACTTGTGGGCGACCGCTGCTCTGCGCCCTCATTCGCCCCGCATTTTCTCGTTCCTGTCTGCGACCGCCCTTGATTGACTCCTCGGCTGGGCAGCCTCGGGCCGTGAGCGCGCGCCTCCGGGAGGGCAGAGAGTGGGCTGGAGGAGCCCCCCGCGAGAGGGGTGGGATGTAGCCCTACCTTGTGAGCCTTGAGAGGATCCGGCCCATTGGACTGTCGCACCTGGGCCCCTCCCCAGCGAATGTGGACGCCGGGCGCTACACCGACCCACAAGAGCGCGGGAGAAGCTACCCGAGGGCGCGAGGGGCGGGTGGACCCCACGAAACTGCACCGAGGTGCGGGCGCCAATGGGCGCTGACTTCGCGGAAGCTTAGCGGCCGCAGGCGTCCGGATTTGGGAACGAGATTTTCACGGTCCCACGAGTTCTGTTCCCCTGGAGGGTGAGGGTTTGAGTTTGTTTGTTTAGGAGGAGGCTAGAAGAGACGGAAGAGCCCCTGGGACACAAACTGCCATTTCCCTCGCCCCCCTTCCCTCCTTTCCTGCGAAGTCGGTTAAACTGAAACCCACAACGTGAGTCTCCCGGTAAATCTGGATGGGGAATCGAGGTGCGGAGTTCCACCTCTGGAATCGCATCATTCGTTCTTCTAGTCCTCCCTCGCTTCTTTCGCCTCGAGCATCCTCTTCTGAAGGACCCTGTCACCTCCTTCTTTTGGGATCCCGCCAAAGTCGTGGCTGGGAGAGATTCCAGCCCACACAAACGGGAAGACCGGAGCCTGGGCGGGAGCGTTAGGACCGAGGGGGCGGAGAGGGCTCTGAGGGGCACCGGTCTTTTCCCTCCTCCTTCTAATTAAGGACTCACTTGAGTATCTGTAGCAGATTCGATTTGGCAGCAAAATCGCCAGGGGGGAGGGGTGATTCTCCTTGTCCCGGCCCCCGTGGGGGCTGGGCCCAAGTTACCCTGTGGGCAGCAAGGCCAATCTCCGCGCCTCGGTCTCCTCCATCGCCGCGCAGGTGGGCGCCTCACCCCTAGGCGCAGCGCGCGGTGCAGAAGGAAGTGTTGATATAAAACAAGTCGCTGTTAGCTCCCAAACTAAACCCACACAAACCAACCAAAGCCACCAGGAGGGGAAAAACCAACAGCAATCCAGCCAGCCCCTAGCAATTGTTTCACGGTCGGAATTAAATCACATCAAAACGCCCCCTGAAACCCACATCCTGGAGGAGTGAACCTGCAACAGCCAACCTCCAGTCGTTCGCTCGAATTCACACGAACAACCTGCCTGTACATCCGAGGCGGGGCGGGCGGGGTGGCGTTTCTCCTGCGCCGCACCCACCCACCACATCCCGGACTCGGGATCCCACTCGCGGCACTCGAAGAGGCGGCTGCATATGCTAATGGACCTCCGACAAGAATTAGAAGAGGGCGGCAGGCGACAGAAATGCCTTTGCTAGGGACCACACCAAACCTGTAGGGAGAGACCGACAGTCTTCCTGGGCTTACTTCGCCCTTCTTGCGTCCCACTGCTTTTTGACCTAGGAGACACAGATCTTACGTGGAAATGTCACCTCGCTCCCAGAGAAAGCTTTAACAATTTGTCGTGCGTGGTTTCCAGCAAAGCCCCTTTTAAAAGTGCAGCCCCTTAGAAGATTTGCAGCAATGTTAATGACAATCAGCCAACAACACGTTGCGCGAAGGACAAGCAGCCACTCAAACAGAGCAAGAGGCTTGGTGATTTCGTTAGAAACAGTATTTCCAGTGGAGGGGGTTACCAAACGCAGCAACCTGACCTCGTTCTTCTAGTAAACAGTTTCCACTAGTTATTGTACACCTCCCCCCCCCCCCCTTCTTATTTTCTCGAGCTCTTAATCTCCAGGACGCCCAGAGCTGTGCTCCAAATGACGCTGAAAGTCCAGACAATTAACATGAAGGAGAAAATGGGATTCGAATTAGTTGCAACATTTGGGCAAAGGAGATGTAGGAGTAGTCGTTCTATCTTTCCTCGGCTTCCAGAAAATATGGAATTTTCTGGTCATCCTGTGTGTCTGCCCTCCCCCAGCTCCACCCCCACGAACGTGTGCTCTTTTACTTTGGCAAAATGGTATTCTCCAATTATTTTTCTATGGGACAAATTGCTGCACTTGTTGGACGACTTTGTTTTCTCAAATTCATTTTAGAACAGGGGGTATAAATATCTGACATAGGTACTTGTTCATCTTTCTGGGGCATTGCACTCACACTGGTGCATAACTTGGAAGGCAAGTTGCATACTAGCACCATCCCATAAAACAAAAATTGGGATTCTTTCCAACCATTTTGGAATTGTCTTACAGATACAATGTAGCCATTTTTTAAAAAAAAATGTCTTGTTTTTCTTCTCTAAGGCATAGCTTATCAGCTATTTAAAGTAAACTTAATGTTTTACTCTTCCTGGCTCCCATCAGCAGCCCCTTAATTATACTCCAATCCCCAGATAGAATTTACATGCGATTACTGGCCATGCTTTATAGAACCAACTGAACTCTTTAAATGATATAGTTTTAAAAATTTCTTCCATAGTAAAATCTTAACCCCATGAAGTAGTTATCTGTAGGTGAAGTTTTCAGTGCTCATTTAGAGTATTATTAAGGTTTTCACTTAAACACTATTCCAGCAGCCTGCAATTTCCCCCAAGGGTAAAAAAGAGGGACCACCACATGGCCATGCTTATATAATAGAGCTAAAATTTCTTTCCTAGTGTTTTCCTTATTTTCAATTCAAGAAAATAGAGACGTTTCTTTCTGCACCCTGTTTACTGTTCTTGAGGCTTTACTGATGGCTACTGTATTGGGTATAATAATTTTTAATTTAGAGTGTTTTAGAGCTAAGGGACAAGATATGTGTTCAAACTTCAGCTTCGCTTATACTGTAACTTTCACAAAGCATCTCCTTAAAAGTTCTGTCCTTGTACAACTGCATCAGAGTCAGTGCAGGCTGGGGAATTTTTGAGGTTGGATTTGGATTTGCATCTTCAAGGATTCATTTGAGCGGGCACTTGAAGATGCCAGGGACTGCCCTGTCCTCCCCCTTCTTCTCCTGGCTTTGCTTTCCTGGGTACTTTTGCCTATTTCCACTGTTTGGGTTTTCTTTTTCATTCTCTATGTGGTACACACACACATGCACGCACCCACAGACGAACCGTGGTGTGTATTTCTGAAAACCTAGGAAAGATCTCATTTAATTCTCTCCGTAGATCCCGTGGACAGGGTGAAATGAAAGAGATATTGTTTAAAAAGCGGTAATTAAGATCCAGTCTTCAGTTCCTTCTTCCTGGTCCTATTTTTCTCGGTAAGCCTGGAGATTTTATTTTCATTAGCGTGTCTTGTCTACAAAGGGCGCATACATGATATTTTATTTAGGAGAGCCACAATTCTCTTTTCCTCTTCCTTCTTGCTTCCGTTCTTTCTCAGTAGTTGAGCAGTGTGTTATATTTTCCCCTTCCCCTTCTATCTGTCCCTGATTTCCACCCCCTCACCTCCCCGTCAGAGCATCTATCAATGTGGTGAGGATCACAGCGGCGGCGGCTTCTCTTTCATCTTCTTCGCCCTGCTAGAGAGAGGGAGGGAAAGAGGGAGGCGGAAAGAAGGTGGGGGCGAGACTAGCCGAGGAAGAGGAGTGGGTGGGGAGGGAAGCAAGAGAGGAGCTACTTAGACGAAGAAGTTAAGCCACTCGGGTAGAGTTCCTTGTCAATTCCACGCGGGCAAAGTGGACCTCTCCGTGGGTTACAAGCAGCTCCAGATCTTTACTTCTTTCACCGGTGGCCTGATCCTTTCCTCCAGACACAGACAACCCCCACCTCCACCCCACCCCCAAACTAGGACTCGCCCTACAGGCTCTGGGAAAAGAAAAAAAAAAAAGTCCTCAATCACCACCTCCTTTACACCCCCACCCCCACCAGCCCGGAGCGGGCAGCCAAGGAGAGCTGGAGGCGGGGGAGGGGGAGGAGAAGCGACGCATGTGGGTAGCTTTTCAGCGCCGGCGAGGCGCGGAAGGAGGAGAAGCCGTGGGGAGGCGCAGCGGCTCACCTGCGGGGCAGGGCGAGGAGCAGGGACCTGGGCTGCGCGCTCTGGACCGAGGGCCCGGGACGCGTCCGGAGCCCCGTTCGCTGCCAAGCTCAGGGTCTCTCCCACCCATCGGCCGGGCGAACCCGAGGGACGCAGCTATTTGCTTTGAGAGAGCGGGCCCCGCGGAGGCGTGGAGAGCGACTAGCTAGCTAACGAGCCAGACTGACAAACTCCGGCAGGGAACAAAGAGGGATCGGACCTTGTGGTTGTGCCGGCTCAAGCTCTGGGCAGAAGCTTTTGGGACCGAGGCCGCTGCTGTGACGCCCCGAGACCTCGCCGCGCCCTCTACTGCAGAGTCCCAGCGCTAGCCCGCACGAACTTTATTCTTGGCAAACTTCTCTTTTTCTTCCTATCCTCCTCCGCCCCCACCTTTTTCCCCTTCCAGCAAATTAAATGCGCTTTGAGATGGAAAACCGAAACGAAAGGGCAGGAAATAAACTCTAAAACGGACATCTCCAATCTGGGTTGTTCTTTATTATTATTTTTTTTCGCCCTCCAGGAAGTGGACATTTCGTTATCTTCTGATTCTCCTTGCATCTTTTCCGCTGGGGCACGCGGAGCCTTTTTGCCTACCTCCTCCTCTCTTTTCGGAAAACAAACTTCCAAATCGGCATCTGGGAAAGCTACGGTGGAGAGGTTTGCGCCGAGACGCGCTGACGGACCGTCCCCTATATTTTGGCTAGTTGTCCACCCTCTGGAACCAGCGTGCTCCACGCGCAGACCCGGCGACGCGGGGGGCGTGGGGTGGCTGCCAGGCTACTGGCAGCATAGCCCAGCGCGCGGCGCGCGGCGCAAACTCCCTCCAGAGGCGCGGGCAGCCGTGATCCTCACAGCGCGGTGCTCTTTGGCCTCGTGGGCGGGCGTCGGCTTCTGTCCCGGCCCAGCGGGAAGGCGCGGGCGGCTGCCCGGGCTCGGGCGCCACCGCAGCTGCTCCTGCTGCCGGCCGGCGGGCCCGCGCTCGCCCGCCTGGCTTCCGCCTGCTCTCCTTCCTTACGTGCACCCTTCCAATTCTCCTTTTCCTTCCTTTCCCCACCCTGTTCGTTGACCTCTTTTTCCTGCTGTCGCTGCGTGTGCTCCTCCAGCGGAGCGGAGATTACAGAGCCGTCGGGATGCCCCAACTCTCCGGGGGAGGCGGCGGCGGGGGAGACCCGGAACTCTGCGCCACGGACGAGATGATTCCCTTCAAGGACGAGGGTGACCCCCAGAAGGAGAAGATCTTCGCTGAAATCAGTCACCCCGAAGAGGAAGGCGATTTAGCCGACATCAAGTCCTCCTTAGTCAACGAGTCCGAAATCATCCCGGCCAGCAACGGACATGAGGTGAGCGGGCTGCTGCCCGAACCCCGAGAGGTGTGGCGGGAGCCCAGGGGACAACAGAAAGGAAGGGTGCAAGGACCTGGGGCAGCCCAACTGACCGGTCCTGAGAAGCTGCCTCGTTTGTTCGGGTGGTGGCGATGGGGTGAAAATGGGCTCCTGATCACCAGTTCCCCTTTGTGTGTGTCGGGGACGGAAGGGGGGTGCGCAAGGAGACTTATCCCATCAGGATCATTTGGGGGGTTCTGTGGATAAGCCGTTGGTCTGCGGGGCAGGAAAAGCTGCCCTTAACCCATAACGTTTCACCTCCGGACTTTTTGGTGGTCTTGAGTGGGTGCGATGAGTTAACACCGTCCGTGTCTGAACACCACCACTACTGAAAAGTTCTGTAGGAAGGAAAACAAAGTGTATCCGCTCGTCGCTCTCTCTCTCGGTGGATGTCTATGCAAAAGTGCGTTAAACCACCAAAAGGCTTAGGTGGAGAAGAAAAGAGCGAGAGGCTCGGAGGAAGAGGGGCGGGCGGGGCGGTCCCAACCGCCGCAAGGGGCCAGGTCGGTGTGGCTGGGGAGCCGCAGAGCCTGGGCCGGGACGCGCGTGTTCTAGCCACACTCCACGGGGTTCTCGCTGTGCCCCACGCAACGTTAGCTCTCCCCGACCCCCGTCACTTGCGAGAAGGAGGAGGGGAAAAACGCCTCTATTTGGGTTAATTTGGGCCTGAATTAGGTAGGCCTGAAATCTATGCAAAAGAAAAGCAGATCTAAGGGAGGTACGGCGGAAGCCGGAGTACCAAGCAGTGGGGACTGGAAGGCGCTTTATCAGATCTCCTGGCCTGCTTCGGGCGATAGCGCAAGTAACCCGAGTAGAGTAAATAGAAACACGTGGGTTGCCAGCGAGAGAAAGCTGGGAGCGGGACCCCGTGGGAGAGCTATTTCTGGCCGCGCCTAGAGCTTCAAATTGGCCCGGGGGTCCGGGGTGGGGGTGGGGGCGGATGGACCCTGATATTAGACACTTCGCTGGCCACTCTACTTAAACAACTGGGAGACCCTTTGGAGGATATCCGGTAGAAAGGTCCTTACCCTCAGATGATTTCACCGAAGCTGTTTCCCTCCAAAGAAATTGGAGGGTATACCCTTTTTCCTTAAATGGCATCCTTCTGCCCCTAAAAAAAAGCGTGTGGTTTCGGGGGCGGGGAAATTTGGGGTTTTAAACAACACGTTTAAGAACACCTCAGAGTTACCTTCTCTACCCAAATGGCAGGGGTGAGTACATATTTTGGAAAGTGGGAATCTGGTTCTGAGGAGAACACAGGAGCTTTATCTGCAGAATCTTTCATCCCACATGCCAATTGAGAGGAGGTCGTGGGGGGGAGGGGTGGTGCACCCAACCCCACTGAAAGGTTTGTGACTATGTGTGTACTGGGGGAGGGTGTCAATGGGAAGACACGTCCAAGGAACCAAATAACATCCAAAGCTTTTTGCAAAGCTGTTTTATTTGTAGAACAGCCTCTTTTTCTTTCTACCCTTTTTGCTTGTCCTTCCCTAGTCCATAGATTAATTTTGCTACCCACTTCACATTGTCTGATCTGGGGAGAGGACCTCTGCATTTGAAGCTGAAAACCCGGGAATTAGGGCTCTCTGTTAATCTTACAGCAGTGATAAGTGGGCATGGGACAGGCTCAAGAAAGATGGTGAATGGGTCATACCACTGATTTACACGTGGTTGAGTCTGGGTGGATGGTGGTTACCAGAATTGATATTAGCTGAGCTACCTTTTAGAAGTCTGTAACCTGGTTCTCAACTTTTCTCCCGTTAACCACAAAACAGTTCTACTTTTCTCTTGTAAGCCTCAACCCAGCCAGCCGTGGTAAGTACTAGTCCTCATGGAGCTCCAGCTGGGACTGGGCTCAGGGCACTGGCCTTAGAACCCCATCTGTGGGTGATTGGCTTGTTTATGTTAAAATGTCATTTTCAGTTGCAAAATGATATTTCGGTCTGCTTTTAATCATCTCTGATTGAAGTGAACAGCTCTTGAAGAGGCTATCAGAATGATCAACCCCATTAACTCAAACCCCTATCGTATTAGGCCTCCGTGTAGCCTTAATGTGTTTTAGGACACAGCAGAGTCAGAGCAGTACGTGGATCATCGCCAGATTTACTGTATTGTTATTGTTTTTATCATTACTAAGATTATTAAGCTTTCTAGTCCTGGTAGATAAGCACTCAAAAATATATATTGAATAAAACAAATAGCCCCCTACTATTTGGTCCCAGCCTGCCCCTCTCAGGTTAATAAAATCAGGTCAAATAAGTTGCACTTAAACCTCTTCCTTTGAGTTACCAGTGGACACATAATTGTGTCATTTTTGTCACAGACTCTAAGGTGATTTTCTTTCTTTTGGGCATGGGGATTTGTGCTGTTAGGTGGCCAGACAAGCACAAACCTCTCAGGAGTCCTACCACGACAAGGCCAGAGAACACCCTGATGAAGGTAAGACACTAATGATGGAGTCTGTTTTTCTGAACTTTCTTATTTAACATGTTTTGCTACTTTTATTTGTGTCCTAGATGTGATAAGGCTGGGCCCACTTTTTTAACAAAATGGGAACGAAAACCCAGAGAACCTATTGCTTATCTCTACAGTATATTCACATCATATAAAACATAGGGGACTGTGCATTTCAGTTGGCTTCCACATTCTTTGGGATAGAGGAAGCACCCATAATGAATTTTTCTTATTTTCTTCATTTTACCTTAAGTTCTAATTAGCTTTCGTAGTAGATCTTTGGCATTTTTTTCATGTGTTCTTAGGAAGAATGACAGTCTACATCAATATATTTTCCAGTTTATTTTATAAGAGAAATAGTCTTGAATGGGTCTTCATTTGCAAAATTGGTGTTTCTTGTTTCTGAGAGGACAGGCAGCGAATGCTATAAAGCAGAGTCTTAGATTAAAATATAAAACTTTATTCTTGTAATTGGGAACTTTGCGTATCAAACATGATAATCAGACTCCCCCCCTTCCCATTTCTGATTCTCGTTCAAAATTTTTTAATTGCATTTTTTTTTTTAATTTAAGGAGGACTGCCTGTGATTTTAAAAGATTCATGTAATCTACAGGGTTTTTTTTCTGCTCTCCCTTAATTATTTACAATTGGCCTGACCAGAATGAAGTGTTCCTACATGCAGTATGTCAGCCTGGAGAAAAACTAATACCAGGCTTCCATCTCAGCTACAAAGTAGTTAAACAGATTTAAAAAGATGAAATGCATATAATGACACACAGATTACTTTGACAGAATGATGTAAGTGTAGCACATAAAATTAAGCCTCCTGAAGTTAATCCTTCATAAATTTGGGTCATTTCTCCTATAATGCATACAACCCATAGTAAAATATTTCTTTCAGAAATCTAGAAGCACAGGTAGAATTTTCAGTTTGCTTGTAAGGGGAAGCATAATTTCAAATATATAAATATATGTTCCATGTATGTGTAGATAGATAGCTTAATATGTTTATATTACAGCTTTAGGTTTGTATATGTTCTTTCATGTGTGTGTGTATTTCTTAGTCTGGTTTGTTAGTATTAGAGTGAATTAAGTTAGATGGACAATACTAATTTTGTAAAAAATACCAGTCAATAGTGGAAGTAAATTGAAACACATGTTTTTTAAATATCTGGTTCACTGTTGAACCATTTAAGAGAATAAATACTGTCAATCTAAAATAGAACATAATAATATAGTTACAATATTTTGTAAACAAATCTTTTACGTAAAGTCTGATTTTTGTCTTAGAACTATTAGATTTTCAGATGAAAAATACATATAGAAAGGGAAGTCAGTGCATTCTTGATTGTTTGTTTGTTGTATTCTCTCAGGAAAGCATCCAGATGGAGGTCTCTATAACAAGGGACCCTCCTATTCGGGTTATTCTGGGTATATAATGATGCCAAATATGAACAACGACCCGTACATGTCAAATGGATCCCTTTCTCCACCCATCCCGAGAACAGTGAGTAACATGCTGATGCTGCAAATTATTTTCAGAAGTGCAAATTAATTTGTATTTTGGCAGATTTTTTTTTTTCAAACGCATTGAAAATGCTTTCATTATATATGACTGATCATTGCTTTATAAGGCCTGTTATGGTGAATGGCTGCCTTAAATAGTGTCATTTTTTATATCTTGCACTTGAAATCTAAAGATTATTAACAGATTACAAGTTATCGGGAAATCAATTGAAGTAAAATCAACAAATCCATGATTTTATGAGTATTTTGATTTCTATGCTAATGAGAGGGAAAATATGGACTTAATTTTTTCATTTAGCTAAGTACTGGCTTTCTCTGCTTGTAAGCTAGTTAGAATCAGATCTAGGGAAATAGCTAAATTACCTTAGATTTTACTTTGACTTTTAAAACAATGTCTTACATCACTGTTTTACCTGAATTACTTTAATGTCAGTTGTCAGGAGAAAAAATAGACTATTTTTACTTTATTAGTCAATTGTTGAGAAAATATTATTTGAAGATAGCCCTAATAAAAGTTGTTCTTTTTTTAATCTCGTGGTTCAGTTAACATGTAAAATCCCAAAAATGCAGTGGCATTATACTCAGTAGAATTTCAAGTATGCTACTTGATATTTCTCTTTTCTTAGGAAGTGGAAATAACTTCATTTATATAGTAAGAAAACATCTAAAGGACAACTTGTGTCGTATGCGTAAATGTGAAGCTGTGTTGCTGATTGAGTTGGTCTCCAAAGGGCCGTGAGAATCATTCCCCGAGTAATGGTTATGAATATCTACTGATCTATGAATATCTACTGATCCCTCAATATATTTACTTTCTTGTTAGTCCCATTCTCCTTCCACTGCCCAGCCCCCAAACAAAAATATAAATGGTCTTGGGCATTAGCCTTTCAGTCTAACTGGACCTCCTATATGTCTAGAATCCTAAATCGGAGCCTCTGATCTTTGCCTTATCAGCCCAGGGCTTTCACCGATTGCAGAAATCAGTTCAGAAATACGCGGGAGAGTACTGTTGTTAATACCTTAGTGAACAGAATCTGGGAGTGAGAAGATTCACCAAACCAGTGGAGAGCAATGGTTGACTCTCAAGAGTTACCAACAGCAAAAAGTATTGGGGGTTATCTTGATTATTTAAGCTCTCACTTGTTGAAATGGTAGATATGTGAAATTTAACCACTTCATGTGGGTACTATGGTTTAGAAGTTATTCTAACTATTTTTCCACAAATTTCAAAAGAATATGTGTTCTTTCCGGTAGAGTGTAAGATTTTTCTCATTTTCAGATGGCAGCGAAGATTGATCTTGTGATGGTTGTTATAGGACGATAGCCAATTTCACATTTTGTTTTAAAAGGTTTTCAAATATGTAATGAGAGACATGTCTCTCTGGTGCATTTGAATTTCCTACCTAAAAAGTGAATGAATTAATAAAACCAAATACATTTTTAATATTTAGAGACTACCTCCAAATAATGCTTCTAAGTTGTGAAATTTTGGGGAGCGTTTATATTTGACTAAACATACAAGTTTATAAGGTGCTTCTTTTATAGTTGGGTAGAGTTTTTTGTTTGGGGTTTGTTTGTTTTGGAGAGGGAGAACACATTTTAGATAAGGAATAATTGAAGACACTTATTATAGTGTTACAATAATCATGAACTTAGTTGGAAGGAAGCAAATTCTATTTAGCTTTGAAGTTCGTAAATAAGCTGGCTTCTGTTTAAAGGCATTTAGAACAACACGTAATCTTTCTGACAAATCAAATTTATAATCTCTGATTTGATAACAATAGAAAATAGCTATTAAAATAATTGTACGCTGTTTTGGCTGTGCATACAGTTAGTGCATAATAAATGTTGTGTAATTTATTCCTTAGAGATCAGCACTTCTCCCTTTGAAACACTATATGTATTCTTTAAAAGTCAGTATAATAAAAAAAACTATTGGTGTTTGTAAATTATCCCTAAGAACACTGAATATTGAATTTCCCCTCTTTGAGCCAGCATTCTGCCTTATATCTTTCTGTCCTTTTATCTTGCCTCCCAGTGTATTAATAACTTTTAAATTTTGATAGAATGGAAGGTGTTTATTGTTAATGTAGGTATTAAAATTTTGAAGTCAGAGAATAGAACAGTCATTCATTGTTTAG
The DNA here is from genome assembly GCF_023851605.1 of Tamandua tetradactyla. Taxonomy (NCBI): domain Eukaryota; kingdom Metazoa; phylum Chordata; class Mammalia; order Pilosa; family Myrmecophagidae; genus Tamandua; species Tamandua tetradactyla. Next base: position 14,860,553 of record NC_135350.1, read on the forward strand.
GAAAGATTTGTGACCAGAATAAGCGGTGGTAGGTAAAGAGCAGAGGAAAGGGGTGTGGCCAGAAAACAGTTACTTTACCCTGTTATTTTCTGCTTTGCTTTATTCTGTTACATTTCAGAACATATTTATATCAGGCACATTTCCTTGGGATATTCTGCAGTTTGCACAATTCCAGAAGCTTTTCAGTTTTAACCACAAGGCTATGTCAGAATTTTTTTTGGGGGGGTCCAACCAAAGTGAGTTGCCATCTTTGATTTTTAATACCTAACAGCTGTTTTTAATGTGCCCTGAGATCAAAAACAACCGGAAGGCAACCTGTCTTCTTCACCCCAAACCACACTTCTATCTTCCTGCTCTTTGCTTCTCTGTCCTTAGTAGGACTGGGTGTTTTTGTCAGGACATCCACAGTGATAGGTTTTTATCTGGGGTGTCAGGAGCAGGGTAACCATTTGTGGATGGACTTAGGATGGGGGCATTTCTGTGGCCTCCCTGTGGCTTGAATTTGCATTATAAAACAAGTGCTTGTTTACTGCATCTGTTGCCTGAGGGTGTTGAGACTAGAAAACATCTCAGGGCCCTGACTGTTTCTCTCTACAGTCTTCCATTTGTGTATAACTGCAGGTAGTCCAGAGAATACCAACTATAGCCGGCCAGCTGGCACACAGAGAAGCATTTCTGCTGGAAGCTCATTTTAACAATTTTATGTGCTTTCTTTTGCTCTTTTTTTAGACAAACACTGAGGTACATATCCTCACACAACTTTTACCTGTGACCTAAGTACATTATTATATACTCGGGAAAGACTTCCTTCAGCAATCCAGCTTTTTTTTCCTTCTGAAGGGAAATTTTAATTGCTAAATTTCATTCTTCCAGAATTGGAATTCCTAGGGGTATGAGTTCCTACCAGAAGTCTTACGCATGGGTCACTAATAGAATTATAAATAAGAATTCTTAATGCAGATAAATTGGGCCTAATAAGAAAGCATGTACAGTAATAGATTTGGTGTCATTGTGAGTTTTTAAAGCACAGTAAACCTTGCCTTGAGTCAATCTTCTTCACAGAATGTGGAAAGGTGATGCAAAGCCGGGCAAATATTTGAGAGCAAGGACCCTAGAGAGTTTATTAAATGCATATTCCCAACCCTTTTTTATTTGAACCTCACTTATCCAATTGATTGTAGGTCAATCAGTAGTCAGGTATTTAAGGACAAAATAGTTCTTTGCATCCCTGTTTCGGTCCTGGCATTTTTGTGTCATCTGAACACCATGTGAATAGTCAGCCTGGCTTTGACGTCGTGAAAGTTCCCAGTAGTTTAGGGCACTGTGGTCATCCGTGTTCGGTTTGTCCCCCACGTAACCCAAATGTTTAGCACTTCAGAAAAGAACCATCTCGTTTCTCTTCAGATGCTGGGGGGAGGGAAAAGCAGCAAACCCAGCGCAGGAAGCTGCAGCAAACGTTGCAGCTCAAAGTCATACCCAAACCACAATAACACCTGGTCAGTAGAGCGCCGCTAGCTTCATTGTTTTTGTTTCTTGTGATCTTTCTTAGAATGGATGTTTTAGGCGGGAGGTGGAAAAGGAAGATAATTTGTGTTTCTGTTTTGTTTTTTTTGTGTTTTCTTGGGGAAGTTTTTTGGTAGGCATTGCTATGAACATGTTTCAGGGGTTCTTTTTTTACTGAATTTGAGGAACTTCATTTGGTTGTATGACTGTTTTATCTTAAAGATAATTGACTTTTTTTTTTTTTTTTTTACATGGGCAGACACTGGGAATCAAACCCAGGTCCTCGGGCATGGCAGGCAAGCACTCTTACCTGCTGAGCCACCGTGGCCCACCCAAGATAATTGACATTTTGATGTCTGGTGGACAGAATTGTATCCATTTTACCTTGTCAAAACTGCCCCCCCCCCTTATGTATGTACTTGCTTAAGCAGCACAACTTTGATTTTGTCATTGGGCACATCTGGAATTAAGGAACAAAGGTGGACATGTCTAATCAGTAAGCTTCTGAATACTGCTGCATGTCACATTGTTGCATAGCTTTGAAAATAATCACAGAAGTGATCATTCAAGAGTAGCGTGAGATTCTGGTTTATATTTCAAACTAGGCTTTCGAGGTGGAGTGTCTTTATAGTTTACTACAAGGAGCTACTTCATTTGACTTGCTGATAAATTATTTGTCATTTACTGATCTAATTTGTGTTTTGAAGCAAAGCATATTTAGTTTCTCCTGTACTTCAGTGCAGGAGTAGCTATGTTTTAGAAGGTCTAGTCTCCTCGTTTGAATGTATGTGTCAGAAACACGTGTGGAAAAATTCCTCAGGGTCCCCCCAAACTCTTCTGTTTGATTCATTCTTAATTGCACTGCTAAGTTAGAAAGGATCACAGTCAGGATAATCGGTAACAATTGCCATACCCCCTCAGAGAGTTCATGGCCAGGCGTTTTGCTTATTCATGTGTCCCAAGGACCCTACTGCAGGTGACCCTTCAAGAGCTCACACTGCCCTTGTCTGACTGGCAAAGCAAGCGTATGATCCTTATTCAGACATATTTTTTAAATTTCTAGTAATTTCTTCATCATAAAAACATAAGAACAATCTAGAAAATATTCAGCAATTTCACTGAACTAAGACCATTGAACCAACCTGCAGACGGTCTTGCCCTTTGAAGTACGCCTTCTTCCTGTCCCCCTCCAGGCTGGATTTGCTTTTATCCACCCCGTTATTTTGATCCAGTCTCTCTTGTGGTCAGAAACTCACACGTGATTTCACAGGACAGAGGGAGGACCTCACAGACGGGGCCGTCTGAACTTGATCTCATGGTCTCCCAAGTGCTCTTCCATAATCAAATGAGAGAATTTGGCAGATGTTGCCTTTTTTTCCCCAACGAATCCTGTTGGATCTTTAAGCAGAACTATTTTTTTTTTTTTTTTTTTTTGCCATTGAAAACTTTTAAACAATCAGATCACTTCATTCCTCTCTGACTCCCATTATGGTTCATGTATGTATAATAGGCATGCTTGGGATTCTATAAAACTGATTTCCCTTTGATTTCAGTGCAAGACCTGGGAGATTAAGGGGAAAATGTGCCAGTACTGTAGGTGGGCCAGCAAAGAGTGCATGGTGTATTCCCAGGCAAAGCTGGGGCTTGGCATTATGTAGGTGCTGTTGTCATAGGGCTGAAGTTTTTTAAACGGGATTGTTCATTTAAAACATAACTTCTTTAAAGTTACTGCTTCACTGATTATACCAAGCTGAGCCAATCTGTAGGATGCTAGTACTGTACCAATCAGGAGACTTAGAAGTCCTTACTTTTGTCTCAACAGGTTCTTACTCATTTGGAAAAGTCAGCTGTTGGACGTCTATTTAAATAATCTTAACATATATTTTAGGCCTTGCGAACATTTAAAAAATATTAATTGTAACCTTATGAAACAATAGTGTAGGAACTCTAGACTCTGCTGTAAGCCTTTAAATCATATTAGGCATATCAATGACCCAGTAATCTCTAAGATTTGGAGGCTCAAAGCCTGTAAATGACCTAGAGAGCAACAACAAAGAGTGGGGGTTGGGGATGAAATATTCCACAGGGAATGGTGAAGAGTTGAGCAGAGGACTGGGCAGGAAGCAGAGATTGCTAAGTCAGGGAGATTCTGATGATCTGAGGACTATTTGTAGAGTAGTAACAGAGGCAGTTTAGAAGAGTATAAAGTCTCTGTAAAACACTCATTTTATACCCAGTACCCACTTTAGCTGACCTCTCCACCTGCTATTATTCTCAACTTACTATACGTAGATAACTGGCAAAGTTCACTGAAGGATGGTACTCCCATGCCTTCAGATCTGGATGGGAAAAATTGCAAGGGCAATAAGAACAAGCAACAGTTTTGTTTGCCTTCCCCTCATTTGTAAAAGAAGTATGACTGGCAAAGATGGTGCACCACAGAGAGCCTAGAACTGTGTTTTATTTTGCAGATAACGGGGTGGGGTTGGGAGGGGTGCATGAGGACTCTTGAAAACTTCTGATTATTGACCATTATGTCTACCTATGCCACCACAGGCAAAAATGCCCACAGACCGTCTTATGTGGAACTTGACTGTTTCGTACCTTTGCAAAGAATCAAAAATTTGATCTTCATCATAGTAGTTTATTGTTGATGTTATAATTACTTTTTAAAAAGATGCCTTTTGCTAGTCAATATAGACTAAGTTTGAATGAAGGGGTGGCTGGAGGGAAGGCCCTGTTATATAAAAAGGGGAGTGGTTCTAGTTTAACTTTAATTTTATTTTTTTTATTGCTACCAGCTTCTTCATAAAACAGTCACCAATATATAATTTAAAAACCCGACATACTGATATATTTGGATGTCCTTTTATTTTTTTTAAATCTTGAAAAACTTTGCAATAAAAGCTATCAACTATTAGAGACAACTGATGAGTTATGAGATAGTCACATTCAGAATAGGCCCTCGGTAAATTTGCTGAATTAATAAAGAATGTATATGAAATGCTTCATATATGTTTTTGGATGTTTCCAGATCATCTCTCTTTATGAAAACAAATGCTACATGAAAAGCAAAATCTGAGCTGGCTAAATAATTCTTAGTATTTTATTATTTTATCTTTTCTCTGATTTATTGCATCAGTTAAAAAAACAAGAAAACCAAAAGAGAACTAGACCAGGGTCTTTAATGAGGAAGTCAGAGTCACTGCTAATAGAATGCTAAGTTTCCAGGTTACAACTAAAAACAGTACAGGGAAGCTCACTGCCAGATTATAAAAGAATGGACTAGACCTTTATCAGAGGGTTGATCATAATAAATATTTATCTCTTACTCAGGTCCTAGAAACCTAATTGAAGAAAAGAAGTTGATAGGTGTTTTAATTTGATAATGCTAGCACAGAAAGACCCTCAGTAAATTTACTCAATTAATGAGGAATGCAATCTACCAGAAATGGGTTGGCTTCTTTAAAGGGAATTTATTTATTAAGGTACAAGTTTACAGTCCTAAGACCAAAAAAATTTCCAAACTAAGGTATCCATAGAAAGATACCTTTCCTCAAAAAGGGCCGATCTGGGAAGGCATGTGGTTGGTGTCTGCTGGTCCTTTGGCTTCTAGTTTCAAAAAGCTTCCATCTGTGTTAGCTCTGAAGCATTTTCCAACATGATTACCTCTTAAAGGGTTCCAGTAAGCAACCCACCTTGAAAGGGTAGAAACTTATCTCCATGGAAACCACCTAATCAGAAGGTCCTGCCTACAGTTGGGTGGGTCACATCTCCATGGAAGCAACTTAATAAAAAAGATTCCACCTAGCAACATCAGATCAGGATTAAGAACACAGCTTTTCTAGGTGCATAGCAGTTTCAACCTGGCATAATAGATAGGCTTTTTTTTTTTTTTTTTTTTTTTTGAGAAAGGTGCTTGAGCTAGAAATATAATAGCAATAAAAAGAAAACAGACTTGGAATATATTCTAGTGTCATGTGGTTAAGGCTTTGCAATTCATTTTTGTTCTCTCCCAGACAGAAAGTACATTTTTCATTAACACTTGAGATATTTTCAGCTGTTAGAAAACTCCCTGTGTTCCTTATGAATGCATGTGGCAGCATCAGTGTGGTTTTTGAAGGCTAGTATATGCAGTTATATCCACGTTCTTGCAACGTGGATAATAAAATGCTTGAAGCTTTATTAGGTGGAGGGAGGCGGTGCCTTGGAAAGGCTAAGCCTGTGGAGGAGGGAAGGACTCGTCAGATGTCAAAAGACTTGAGATTTAGTTCCAAGTCCACCACCCTCCTTCAGTAGCCTTGGGAAGGTGTTGAACCTCTGTCACCCTTCATTTCCTCATTTAGAAAATGGTATATTAATGTCTGGCTTGCCTACCTCGTAAGTGTTGATGTGAAGTTCAGCTGGAACAAAGCCGGCGAAAGGTCTGCTTTCTGGCTGTGACAGCAGAGCGTGTGTCTAAAATGGTGTCAGCAGATGCACACCCACCCAGGAAGCTCCTAAGACAGGAAGCAGCTCTTGGTTCTTCTTATCATTCCACCATGCTGACCTGGAATTCGGTCACTGGGTAAAGGCCTTGTGTTAACCTTTAGAAAATGTTTGCATAATTACAACTTTTTTGGATTGTTATTACATCTTTTACAGAGGTGGTTTTCTTCCGTTGGGTTCATTTTTCTCTGCTCTTGATTTCCTCTCTAGCACAAGGTCCTGTATAAGGGAATGGAGGGGGATGTACCAGGGAGTAGGTTTCTAAATTTCAGCTCTGTTAGCGAAAAACCTTGTATCCTTCTGATATTTGATATGAAATTGTCAGATTGCCTGATTAACTCTGAACTCCCTGAGGGGCATGAGAAAGAATATATGTTTGATTTGGAAAAATTTTTTTCCTTAATCCTTTAGAAGCTGAGCTCCTGACCCCACCACAAAAATTATATAGAGAGGGGCTTTATATAATCACAAGATGTAGAGAGGGCTGCAGGAAAGTTATTTCTTTCCTCTTCAAATTTTCTTCTGCCTTGCATTTTCCTAATTTTCTTGAACCCAGACGGATCGGATTTAAGGGGATGTGTTGTCTTGGCAGCCAGGAGAAATCAGTATTTCTCTAGCCTGGTGGAAATTTCCCACATTCAGGATCTTTCTCAATAAAGCCCAGTGAATGTTAACATATACCAGCCTGAGTCAGCTTTCTGTGTTCGGGATTCCTCAATTTTGAACACTGTATACAGTGCCTTTTAATAGTAGTGATGGTATCATCTTGGCACACTACCTCAAATGACTTTAATTAAGGAAGAAGCACTGTAATCCTATCCCAAATGCTTTAGACTTTGTCTTAGATTCCAACAAGTAGTTTAAGTCTGAGACAAAACTAAAAGTACTAAAGTGAAAAATATTTCCCATTACTATAATTGAGCTAATGATACATATAGCTGTCAGGTTGAGGAAAAGAATTAGTCCTAAACGTTGCTTAAATTGGTTTTTACTCATTTTTCTGTATACATTTTAAATTTTTTAAATGAAAACTCAAGACATTTTTTGTTTGAAAGGAAAAGAAGAAAGCAGTTAACTTTTTTTTTTAACTACTGCTTTGTGCCAGATTGTGCTAGGTAAATTACATAATTATCTTTAATTTAATCCCAGTAAGAAAACGTGTTTGTGTGGTGGGGGAGGGGCTGGTATATACCCATGTCAAACATAAAGAGCCATTCTCTGGTACAGCAGTAACCTCACCTAATTGTGGAGTCAGGGCCTTTAAGGGCAGAAAATTTTTAAATTTTCATTAAAAAAATCATATTTGCCTTTGAGAACATAAAACTTATTAAAGTGATCATAATCTTGTTTAATATGTAAAGTATAAAAGCAGTGATTACTTTGTTTTTTTTTTGAAATTTCAATAATGCTTAATTATTTTTTACCAAAAGAAAAATAAGTAATATTTTCATTACAAAAGCAATATGTATTCACTAGAAAAAGTAGGAAATTCAGATGAGCCAAAGAAATAACAATATTAAATTTCCGAGTTCCTGTTGTCAGACGATCACCCTTAGAACTTGTTTATGTCGCCATTTAGACCTCTCCCTATGCACATATAAAAATACATATAAACATACCTAGGTATATGTTCCATATACATGGCAATGGAAGCATAATATTTTGTGACTTGTTTGTTTTCCCATCAACATACCACAGATATCCTTTTCTGTCAATAAATACTCTCCTGTAACATCGTTTAAATGGTCACCTAATTTGTTTAACCAGTCTTTGTTGGTGGACATCTGGATAGGGTCACCTTTTTTCTAACCTTTATACAGATGCTAGATTGTTTATTTGGAATAAATTGCTAGAAGTAGAGTTGGAGAATCAAAGCCAACGCTCCTTTGCAAAGCTTAACCCAATGTTTCAATTTAGCCTTAAAAAACATCTATTTATAGTCTATATTTAAAAGTATATAAACGCTTTCATTCATCTTTAGTTATGGTTAGCGCTTGGAGGCTGAGAATGTTCATGCCTTCCTATGTGACTCTTTCCAGTTTAGAATCAGCCTGGCAGCAGACTCAAGTCAGACAGATGCAGAGCTGAACGTCAGCTTCATGGCTGATAAGGCTGCATGGGAGAGTGTGGCTTGCACTGAGAAACACATGTGGACTTCTTTGACTTCCCAGATTGAACACACGGCCAAGCCCCAGGCCTCTCCCATAGAGACAGGAACTTGGCTACTGTGGAACAGGAGAAAAGAACAAATTCATACTTGGCAGGCCGGCCCCCATAGAGAAAACCAAACACTCGTCCATCCTTGATCAGTTTCTTCTTCCAAATCATCAAGGAGAAGAGTCCCTCTTTCCCACTTGTGGAGGAGTAAATGAGGGAGTAAGTGGAGGAAAGGGCAGCAACCACTGCTAGGAGGGAGGATATCCCTGCTTTTTGGCCAAGCTGGGAGGAGGAAACGAGGAGAAGGTGGTTGCCTTCTGAGTCACAGTTCTTGGTGGATCAGTCAGATAGGGTGCCAAGGATAGTAATGATTAAAAAAAAAAAAAATGAAGTGGCAGAGTTTTGCTCTTGGAGGCAGAAGACCTTGGTCCCAGTACTCTGCTGGGATCTGATGAAATGTGTGATCTTCAGCAGCTACTTTTTCTCGAAACCTCGGTTTCTTCATCTACAACAAGGATGGTCACCTCTTCTCCTTGTGAAAGTATGTACCGTTTGGAGCCAGGAGCAGTGTTTCTGGAAGAAGAAGGGCCTGCATAGAATTGCTGGTGTTTTTATGAAAAACACAGATACTGGGCCTCTTTGCAAATATCCTGAATCAAAAACTGCAGGTGGGTCATATATCTGCAATTTTAACAAGCTCTTTAATTAATTCTTGTATAAAATAAAATTTGAAAAGTACTGACAGAGGAGATTATTAATAATTTAACTGAAGAATTCTGAAGGTCATAAAAAGTAAATGACTTGTACACGCTCTCACACCTATAAAGCAGTAGAGCTTAGATTTAAAGCCAGGTCTTTGAACCCCAAAGTTCACAGAATTTCTCTCCACTTAACCCGATCCAGGTACTCACCTAGATCTCTACCAATCTGTTCACTTGTAATCTCTCCTCCACGCTGCTGCCAGAGTTATCTTCATAAAAGCCAGATCCAGGTACTCACCTAGATCTCTACCAATCTGTTCACTTGTAATCTCTCCTCCACGCTGCTGCCAGAGTTATCTTCATAAAAGCCAGATCTCATGAGGTTTCCTCCTTGAGCACTTTCATCCACTGACTAGAATGAAACCAACATTCTTTAGCATTATTTTTAAAGCCTTCCACAATCTGGAACCTTCCCACCTTTGAAGCCTTACTTCTTCCACCCTGTCCTGCAGCTGACATTCCCAGACCTGCATCCTAAACCCCTTCCCAAACTCATAGGAAGCTCAGACTCCCTGAGATACCCTGCTCCCTCTTCTCTGCTAGCACAAAGTTGTTTGTTCTTAAAGATCCAGATTAAATGGTACCTCCTCTCTGAAGCTCTTCCTGACCCTACCACCAGAAGACGAAGCGCTCTCCTGTGAGCCCACTGGAAACCTCTTATGGCTCCGTTACCACAGCTTATAATAGCCGGTTGTGTCCAAGTCTGTATTCCTCACTAATTGTTAGTTCCTTTTAGGACGGGGAATGTCTTATTCATCTCTGATTCCAAGAACCTATTATGTACCTGGCATAGAGTGGGTTGCTCTCTGGATGTTTGTAGAATAAAAAGAAGCAGAAATATAATGACTTCAGTAGTGTAGAGGAAGATGTTGATCCATATTTAAATGGGGACTCTAAAAAAATCATAAATGCATGCAGAATCACAAAACTGAAATTAAGCTTAAAAATTATCTGGGCATTATATATAGAGTCCATGGACTGACTAGACATTAGCTCTTTGGTTTTTACTATGTACTATATACTAGGCACTGTTCTAAGCACTTTGTATTGTATTAGCTCATTTAATCTTCACGATAGCCCTGTGAGATTAGATACTATTAAGATCCCCATTTACAGATCAGGAAACTGAGGCAGAGAGCAGGTTGAGAAACTGAGGCATAGGGGGTGCATATCAGGAAACTGAGGCAGAGAGAAGGTTGAGAAACTGAGGCATAGGGGGTGCATAGAAAGGGTTAAGGACCTCTGTAACACAGATAAATAGACGGAAGGTCACATAAAGTAAGTAATTTTGCTGATGATCACACATCTGATAAGTAGTGACACCATGATAGAGCTGGACCCAGGTCACCTAACTCCTATGCCCTATGGCACATTACCTGTGCTACCACTGGCAAAAGAAGATGCTGGAGCATTGTTGAATCAATGGATTTCTCATTTATAAGATGGAATGATTCACAACTTAGTTTTTGTGAGATTAGAATGAGATGGAATATGAAATTGTAATCTTCTTTAACATTCATTTTAGTGGTGGTTATTATGTCATTGATCAAGAACTTGGAAGCCAAAGACAACCAGTTACATGCAGAGGGAGGAAGATGCGTAAAAGGTCTCTGTTCTAGGTGAATGTTCTAGACCAATGATTAGAGGATGGTCATAATGGAAATAATAAGTTTAGAAAGAGGGGCAGGTTTGGGTTCAGCCATTTGTTTGTTTGCCTTAAGGATTATTCTGTGTTTTCACTTAAACTAAGGAAACAAAAAATGAACCAAGATCTCGGAACCAAACATTTTACATTGTGGATATCTTTTTGATCACCCTTGATTTAAGATAACATAATCTCACAAAATCATTGGCCCTACTGTGAAGCTGCCTGGATTTTGACTAGAAGCCTCAATAGAGCATTGTTTTGAGAAATAGACCCGTGAAGAGAATAGCAGTATTAATAATATACCAACATCTAATATATAACGAGTGTACTTTATATGCATTTTTAATTCTCTCTATAACATTATTGAGTGAATATTACTAATATTCCCATTTCTCCAATAAATGAACTGAGGCACAGAGAAGTTATTCAATTGTCTATATTCCCAAATTTAGTGAGTGATAGAGCTCGAATCCAAAGCCAGAGAGACTCCCCAGTTCAGAAGCTGGGTCTCAAATAATAAACTATTTTTTTTTTAGTACCTCCTGCAAATGAATTTTGAGAGTAATCCTTACTCAATGTTGATAAACTATTTTGAGAATGAAAACTTCTGTTATGTAGTTTTTGTATTTGTTTTTTGTATGCTGTATGGTGGGGTCACATTTCATTATTTTCCCATGTGAGTATCCCATTATTGTAGAACCATTCGTTGAATTTTTGTGTGTTCGATTTTTGTTTGTTTGTTTTGCTTGTTTTTTTTTTTTGGGAAGTGCATAAACTGGAAATCAAACCCAGGTCTCCCACATGGCAGGAGAGAATTCTACCACTGAACCACCCTTACGCCCTCGATACATATATTTTTAATCATTGTAAATGGTTAGATTCTAGTTATGGTTTAAATAATAGGTTCTAAGAGTGCTTGAAAATTGTTTTCTGGTTCATTCCGTGCCTAACCTTGTAATTATTTAATGTGTTCTTGAATATTCCCAAAAAATATTTATTCCTTGGGTGTATCAGATGTATTTTGATACATGAGTTTTATGGGAATCGTAACTGCTTATTTCTAGGGGCCCAATGTCCCTGAGTCTTAAGGACTAAATAAATGGATCAAATAGCTGTGCAGCCATATGTTTTGTGATTGTTACATTCTCTTTGGTAAATTATGTTGCTTCCTTATTCCGTAAGAACTGAGCATTTACAGGCAAAGTCTGCTGCCAAAGAGTGTTCTTTTCACAATAAGCAACTAAAATATGGGATATCGTTCATTTTTAGGAGCTGTTAGTGGTGCTTTTTGTGGTTTTATGATGTTAGGTTAAGTAAGAGAAATTAGTTAAGAAGCAATTGGACTTGAGATCATTCCTGACAAGTTGCAACAGTAATTTTCCTTTAAATAATGAAGAAATGTTTCTTGTTAAGGAGATATTTGCTAGGAACTATTTCCTCTGGAAAACCCATTAAAGAACAGAAAAAAATAAGTAAAAAGTACCTGTTCAGATAAAATGGTTTCCTTTTGATATACATATATACATATTTTAGCCTTCTTTCTGCGTCTATACTTATCATAGAAGCATTTTTACAGATGAATTCATAAGGTTGTTACTCTATTGGAATCCGTTTTGTTCCCATTAAAATACATTGTGTGTGCTCATCTTTTCCATGTGAATAAATATAATTCTATATTATTGATTATAATAGCTAGATACTACCCAATCACATGAGTATTTTAATTTATTGATTTCATCCCCTATTAGGACTTTTAAGGTTTCTGTTGTTTGTTTTAGGCAATGCTACATTGAAACCATGTTAAAATTATGTGTTTCCCTTTTTGCTGATGTGAATTGCTTGTTCATATAATATTGATTTATGAGAGCTTTTTATATAGAGAGCATATTATCCATTTTAATCACTTGCCCTCTTGAAATAATAATAGTTCAAAACTTTTCTGCACCAAAGTTATAATTACTTCTCTCTGTTTCTTTACAACTGCACTGTTGAGATCTGCTAGTCATTGTGTCAACAACCAGCTATTTATTACCCAAAAGACTGTTTTCCAACATCAGCTTGGCTCATTATGTTTTATTTCAGGAGAGAAGATGCTAGTATAGCTCTTTTGACTCTTGAAGGTGGGTCCAGTAACCAGAAAGGACAGCTTATTCCATTTCATTAATCAGAAGATGATATCTGTTGTTGTAGCAGGCTCTTGAGAATCTAAAATTTAGGGTTAAGCACGTTTCCTGGTAGAATGAAAATGATCAGCAAAGAGCATTTCTTTATAGCAGGAGATATTTATCATTCATGTCACAAATATTCATGGAAGGTGCTTATTTGAAAGTCATCGTGCTGAACCCTCCGCGGACATAACAATGATGACGACAGTCACTGCCCACAGGGAGCTTACAGTTTAGTTAAGGGAGAAACGTTTGTGCAAACACCCATAACAACACAGAATGAGACAAGATCTCCATCATTGGTGCAAACTCAGAAATGCAGGAAATGACATTCTGGGGTGCTGCAGCCCATCCCGGTGGTTTTTCTATATGATATGCTCTTCTTTCTTTGCCTGCTTTTAAGTTCATTGTGGCCCATTCAAAGTTTGGTAGAGAATATTTGGTTTACTTGTTTAAAAAACGATTATGTAGGTGGCTCTGTTTGGGCTTGGCCAGGAAAGGTGCTTAATAAGTACTGTTTTTTTTTTTTAATTAGAAGGGGGATACATATTAAGTAACCTAAGACATTTTAGAAAAGTACTCCAGACTACTGATAGAGCATTTTAAATGAAGACTGTTCTGAACATTGCGTAGGTGTTATCTGTAGGTTGGTAATGGAGGAAGTTAGGAGTTAGACCCTCCTGTGTTGGGTTGTGGATACCATGTCACTAATTCAAGTTAGCACCATCCCCAGAAACCTTCACTTGTGAGTTATTTGCTCTGTGTTCTCTTTAGCTATATTTTCAGTGGTGGTTGTCAAACTTGACAACAATTAGATTAGACAGAATCCCAGGGTGGTAAACAAGCGTCCATTTATTTATACTGTGTAGTAGCTAAGAACTCACGCTCTTGATCTTGAATTGCTGAGCCCAGATCCAGGGTCACCCACTTACTAGCTGTGTTGTGGTGGGTTAATTACTTCAACCTTTCCGTTCCTATTTCTTGACTTATAAACTCTTGAAAATTTCAAGACTTCGTTAAGATGACTAGAAATACAGAAGGAAAAGCTGTTTTGAAAACGATGTTACTTAGTTACCACACATAAGAAACTATTTGGTCAAAATCCATGAGGAGGAATCATTGTACTGCTGAGAATAAGGGGACACGATAAATCCGCAAATTGCAGACCTGAGGAGGATTTGCTTTCATTTCTTATATACCATTTAAGGAAAATGCTTAGCTAAATAATGCAGGATCATATTAACTAGGTTTTACGAGGGGCTCTTATGTATCGAATTGGAAAAATGAGTCAGAGGTTAAACTTTTCAAAAAAATTTTGTTTCATCCTGCGATGGCTGGGTATCAGTTATGGAAGAACAGAAGCCTCTTTGTAGTGGTGGGAGAAATGTGATCTTTAACCTACAAAGGAGAAAACAGTTCATAATTCAGAGATATCTTTGTTGTTTAGGATTTTTTAATTTTTTGTGTTTGTTCATTTGAATGGTTGTTGGCCAGGAATAATTCAACAATGCGTATGCAGTGTGGAGTTTGAATATACTTCGCTACCTGAGAAAAGCACATTTTAAAAGGCTCCCCCCTCCCCACCCCAAGGTTATTTTGTGGTTTATTTCATGTGTGTGTGTTGGGGTGGGTGGGTGGGAATACTGTTATGGACTTAGGGGAGTTGTTTACTAGCCCTGTGTCTCTGAACAAATCCCTCACTTCTTTAAGCGTTAGTTTTTATATCTGTAAAGTGGTAATAACGAGCGGTGATTGTATTAGGCAGGAAGGACTGCTGTGTGGAAGCAAGGACTGAGACAGCTTCTCCCTTTAGTAAATGGTGGTTGTTTTCTTTGCTTAAAAGCCCGGGTGCTTCTTGGTGTCAGATGCTTGAGCTGGCTCAGAAATGGAAATGTACTTGGGTTTCTCTGGAGTTGTCTTAATCAATGGTAGAAGCACCAGAATTGACCTTAGAGCTTTGGCAAAGGAGACTTTTTATTTTCCTGCTGTAGGGGTGAAGAAGGTTCTGATGGTACGAGATAGGTAGAAGGTTGATCCAGTGCTACTTTTGTCTGGTTCAGGGATTAATTGTGCATTAATATCTTTGTTCTCTTTAGCCATATTTTCAGTGGTGGTTGTCAAATTAAATATCTTTGCAAGGGCACCAGAAGTGCAGACTTACCATCCCAAGTGAGATCTGGGCATCTAGCCTGAATAATTTCACCAGGTTGAGTGTCTACCCTCAAAGGCCTGCCTGTGTGGAGCCAATCCATCATATACGTTCCTCTTTTGCTCACAGCCCCAATTTATTCCTAGGATTCCTTGGCCTCAGTTATCATCCAGATGCTTCATTTTCATGAGCAAACGTTTTGCTGTTTAAAGTCACAAGGTAGCTTCCTTGGATAACGATTAAGCCACAGGGTAGTTTTCCTCATGCAGATCATAGCATGAGGAGGGTTTTCCGCTCTTGCTTTCCATGACTGCATTTACTTCCAGAAAGATTGTGGCTGATCTCTTCCCTGATGCAGGCATGAACTTTGGCGCAGTGAAAGAGGAGTTGGTTTTGTCTGTTTGGGGAGGAAGGAAAGTCAGTTGATATACCAGCTCTGTAAGTCAGTTACGTGATTTCATCTTTTCAATTGTGGATCCTCATCAAAGATTTTTTTAAAATATTTTTGAGAAATGTCCACATATGTACAATCCAACCATATTATACGATCTGTGGCTCACAATATCATCACAAAGTTGTGTATTCTTCACCATGATCATCTTTAGAATGTTTGCATCACTCCAGAAAAAGAAATAAAAAGGAAAAAAATAACCTCATACATCCCACGCTCCTTACTCCTCCCTCTCGTTGACCCACAGTATTTCAGTCTACCAATTTTTATCCTTTATCTCCCCATGTTATTTTTTATCCTCTTTTTTAACTCATCTGTCCATACCCCGGATAAAAGGAGCACCAGACACAAGGTTTTCACAATCACAGAATCACATTGTAAAAGTTGGATCTTTATGCAGTTGTCTTCAAGAATTGAGGCTACTGGAACACAGCTCAGCAGTTTCAGGTGCTTCCCTCCAGCCACTTCAATCCACCATAAACTAAAAAGCAGTATCTATGTAATGCATAAGTAAAACCTCCAGGATAATTTCTTGACTCTGTTTGAAATCTCCTAACCACAGAAACTCTATTTTGTCTCATTTCTCTCTTCCCCCTTTTGGTCAAGAAGGCTTTCTCAGTCCGTTCATGCCAGGTCCTGGCTCATCCTGGGAGGTCTGTCCCACGTTGCCAGAGAGATGTAACTCTTGGGAGTCATGTCTCATGTAGGGGGGAGGGTAATAATTTCACCTGCCAAGTTGACTTAGAAAGAGAGGCCACATCTGAGCAACAAAAGAGGTTCTCTGGTAGACTCTTAGGCATAATTATCAGTAGGCTTAGCCTGTTCTTTGCAGGAATAAGCTTCATGGGGTGAACCCCAAGATTGAGGGCTCAGCCTATTGAATTGGTTGTCCCCACTGCTTGAGAGAATGTCAGGAATTCTCTAGATAGGGAATTTTAGTATTTCCTCCTTTCTCCCCAGTCCAGCGAGAGAACTTTGCAAATACTTTTTTATTCTCTGCCCAAATTACTCTGGGATGTATTAGGGCATCACACTAACCTGTCCATCCAACAAGATCTCACAATCTATTCAGGATTCCATGCAATTATGGTGTTCAAGTAAACTGACCATACAAGTTAAATTAGATAATGTGCTTCCCAATATATAAATTTAGCCCCAAAATAAACATCTCTCCCTTTGATCTCACACAAAGGTTGAAGTCCCATAAAAAATCTTGACCACTGTGTAAGTGTTGACGAATTATATACCTGAACTACATAGCTATGTATAACTCAGTTACAGTTTATACTTAGGGCAGGGGTTATTGTCATTGATGGAAGCTGCAAATCTGTATCTCATAAAATTTATAATTTCTAATTATTTTGGTCATTTTTCTTGTTAGATCTTGTCATAGATTTTAGCTGTAATGCAGGCTCTTAAAGACTTCATATTAGAAGTAGGAGAACTGTTCTCTTGGCCATTTTCTTGAAGCTAATTTGTGTTTCCATCACTAGCATCATCTTCAATCCACTTGGCACTCTTGCCCATATGACATACAGAGCAAATGGGTGCCCAGAGACAATGAGTATGTTAAATATTTTTGAAAAGCTTAAGTTTTTAAAAATTAAACTATATATTGGAGTTCTAGTATTTTCTTCCTGTACCCCAACAGATAATCCTGTTTTTTCCTTGTGTGATATGTTATGACCCATTCCTCTAGATTGACTTAGGAAAGAAAAAGGGAACCATAGTCCTATTTCTTTCAATAAGATACTTCTGACCATCTGTTTTGTGATTTATGTGAAGGCTAGCAATTTTTTTTTTAAATTTGAGACTCGCATTGCTGTCCATTCAGCATGTGTGAGAATACGCCTCTTTTTGGTCTGTTGGATCATCCTTTGCTATATGTGTCCCTTGCAGAGTTTTCAGAGTCTCCTGGGTGTGCTGCGCACAGGGCTGTGGGCTGAGGCTGTGATTCTCCCTGGTGTGGTCCATCTGAGCTGCATTGTTTGAGACTGTGTTTTGCCCTGTCCTCCCAGCCTCCTGCTCACCCGTGGTGTGGTATGGCCCGACCCTTTAGCAGCAGTGTGGGAAATCTGCCTTCCTTTCCCCTAGATGAGACATCTGCACTAGAGCCCTCGCTATTTTAAACCAAAAGTGTACTGTGTGTACAAGCAACAAAACAGCTTAAAAAGAAAACTCGATGCTATCAGAGACGGTTCTCGGTCTAAAACTGGGCACCGACCAATGCTTGATATATTCTTATGCATTTTGATGGCCGAACTCTTTGCTAGGACCCGCCTGATAAGGAGCTGGTCCTTTGCCTTGGAGAAGGCAGGAAGGCAATTTAAAATCATCTCGTAAGTAGGACGGTTCCTTTAACACAGGCCTTTGACCAGCTTTGTTCTTCACTGAAGAAATAACCAAAGGAAATGGGCTTAAATTGTTGAAAGAATTTAGGTTGGAAGAATTAGCTCAGAGGGAGGGATTAAGAAACATTGGAATGGTTTATCAAAGGGAAGCATGGAATCTGATTATTTAAAGATTTTGAGAATAAATGTTTACTTGTATGAAGCCATTTAAATGCCTCACCTGGAGGGATCGCAGATGCAGGGGCTATGCCTGTTCCTCTCCTTCCCTTTTCCAGCCTGCCTCCCCCACGACTTCACCTCTAAGGCAGTTTTCTGTTCTTTGCAGTAAGCAGCAACACCCCCCCCCCTCAGGCTTTCAAAGAGATTATATTCCTACCTGAAGGGAAAAATAAATAGGCCAGCATATAGATTATGCTATATATATATAACGAGTCTCCAGTGTATTATTATGGTGTTGTCACCTCAATTCTCAATTATGGCAATTTTTGCTGAGGGGCAGTCTTAGGAGTGCGTGGAGCCCACAGCTACTGAAGCCACTGGGATTCTGCACGCTGTCAGTTTGTCTCTGCCTGGCCCCCGGAGTGTCTCTCAAGGCTGGGGGTCGAGCATATGGTGCTGAATTATCTCCCATACTGTTCAGGTGACTAAAATTCTAAAATTCTAAGTTCAGCCTTCTCTGAAGAGCGCCTTGACGAATGTCAGACCCACTGGAAAGAGTTTAGGAAAAGCTGAACACTTGTTTGTGATCAGGGGCCCAGGTTCAGTGAGCGATATATTGACTTTTCCTTAGGTAGGAAAGAGAAACCTGCGATGCTTCCAGTGGCTGCTTTGCTTGTAACTTGGCTGGAGAAGGCTAACGATAGAATCATAAAAGCAATGGTTTTTGCTTGATAACCTGAAATCAGATTGAAGCTTTGGAATACAGAAAATGTGATAAGGAATACAAAAACTGTGATAAGTTTATTAGAAATGCAACTTAGAGAAAAAAATTTAATAACATCAGAATTTATTTCTTGCATTTTCTGAAATTGGTAAAAATTAAGGGAAGATGGCATTTTCCCAAGAGAAAAAGATCTAGGCTTTGGGAAGTTATTATTCAAATTTTCTTGCTGAATTTTGCTTTTGCAGTTCTGGGTTCGTGAAATTCACACCCCTTCCCCCAAAGCAAACAAAAAACAACCCCCAAGTAAAACAAACATTGAAACTGTAACCTAGTAAACAGAAATAGGCAGGCTGTTAAAAGAAAGAGTTTTCTAGTTCAGTACAGTTTCAGGCAAAATTTTCAAAGAAAATTCACAGTTATGTACCTTCCAACCCAGCCTGTTGAGTCAAAATCCTATCAGACAGACAAAGGCAGCTTTTGTCCACCAATTACTTGGTGTTTTAGAACTCAGAGATTTTGTACAGAATGAATGGGCACATTTATTTCATAGTCGTTTCTTCTATGTTAATAAGTTTTAGAACTTCTTAGACTTGGAGAAAGAAAACACTGATGGTTCAGTGACTCGTATCTGTGTAAACAATATTAAATCTTTGTGTAAAAGAGACTTTAATAAACAAGATGCATTTAATTTTAGAAATCTTCTAAAATTCTTCTACTGCCCTCCTCTCTGCATTCTAAGGTCTTATCCTTTTGTTACATTTGGAGCTTCTCTGTAACGCTTTGTATATTAATTAGATAGTTCCAAAATCAGCAATTTAAGTATTGGAATTGGAATATGAGAGAGCTTCTTGATAGCTCATGAGTGGAGGTTATTGGGCGTACATAACACTAAATAGACACTAGCAATGTAATGCAGCAATTTATAGTTGACCTGGTAATTTTCTATGTGCATTTTAAATGTGATAATGGATTATTTACACTCTATACTTAATACTGGACAAAAATGCCTTGCTTTAAAAAAAGAGATAACTTCACTCTTATTTACTAGTTTAAGAAAGAACAGAATAATGGTGTTGATGTATTTTTGTTATTATGTCTTTAAGAATTTTTCCACTGTTTGGTTTTGATTCAAATATCAAGGTGTAAAATGGTAGTCTCATTTGTGTTTGGAGCCAGAATTGAAAACCTCTTTTGACTTTTCTGTTCTTCTCCTGCTAATAAGGAATCATGCATTTATAATTTTTCCCAAATACAGCTATGATTTATCACAAATGCAAATTTCATCTCTGCTTAATTGATTGAAGAGGGAGTAGGTCCCGGGGGGAGGGGCAGTTCTTGAGCAACTGCAGCATTTTACCTTGTGTCAGGTGTCTGCAAAGTCTTCAGACCAAATGCACTTTAGAGTCTCTTTCCCAATTGGATTCACTTACCCCATCGTTTTCAATTTACCCTTTAGGCTTGAAAAAGTGTGTATTTAGCCATCAGTTCATTTTGTGTGGTCTGAGTTATAAAATGCCCCTTGCTGGTTTTTCCATATGAAAAACATGTTTTTCATTTGAGGAAACTTATATAATTTTTTTCCCTGGGCTTTCTTTTGTGCTGCTTTAAATTGAAAGCAAATGTATCTCCCTCCCCTTCATTCTTGCCTCCCCACCCCCGTCTTTGCATGTTCCAATTAAGGAGTTGTGAAAATAAGTCATCTTTCGGCTTTTGTTACTTTAAAACAGCTATCGGTGATGTCAGAGTCAATACTAAAAGCATTAAGAATGCTGGCAGAATGTAATGCAGCTGCAATCCAACATGATGCTGGAAATGGGGTTGAGAGCATAAAGGCTTTCCATATTCCCAGGGCGCACAACTGCTTGCGGCCTTGGCTTTGATCTCTTCAAAGGCTGCTGCCTCCTCCTAGATGGAGAGACTTGGCTGCCACTCGCTTGCATTGAAAAAAGGCAGAGGTCTCTATTCAGGCAGAAATCAATCACTGTGTAGAAACAATTATGTGTAATTCAACCATCATGAAAACAGGACGAGATTACGGGTTTGTTACCTGAGTGACTGTGTGGAGACGGGGAGCAGGGAACACTGGAGTCCCGCTGACATGCCACATCTCGATGACAATTATAGACATATGAATGATGTGTCGGGTGGGGGAGGCATGATGACAAATGCTGGTCACGCTGTCCAGCAGAGCAGAAAATGAGGTTACAATTGGGAGATAATGTTTGCATATGTAACCATATTTCAGCAAGCTGAACAACTTCAGGGAACAGACCCTCAAAAACTCTGGCGAATATTTGCATGCACGAACACTAGCAGGGGAATTTGCTATTACCTGAATTAAGGACAAAAATAATCTTAATAATTTGAGGATTATACTGAAAGAAAGAAAGCGAATTTGACTTTGGGTTATTACATTTGCTGTTTTGAAGTAGAGACTGCTCACACGGAGCTCTGAAAACACAACCAAGTTTCAAACCTAATGGATGTGAAACATCCTTTAAACATCCTCTGGTTCAAGAATAATATTTTTGTTCTGAATTTGTTAATCTGTCCCCAACCTAAGCGTTACCCATGTTTATCTTGATTTAAAGCCCCTTGGGGAAATAATTTAGTCAGTTGTGCCATCTCCTCTTGTTTTCAAGTGTTATTTTTCTAAAGCAACCTTCTGAAATGCGTTGAAGTTTCCTTTCATTGTGAATAAAAAGCATGGTCTTTTTTCTAGGTAGGAAATAACTTTTTGCTCTATGTAGAAATATGTTTAATCTCAGAGGCCTGGCACGCAACGCTGTGGAGGCATTTATTTTTATTTCAACTTGCTCTTGTCACCTAACAAAGGCGTAGGAGTAAGCTCACATTTTGCCAGCTTGCCTGGCTAAGGTGGAAAAAAACCCGGCAAAATAAGATGAAAACCTAGATGGCTGATTATAAAGCAGTATTGCTCCTGCTCGGTTTGATACCCAGGCTTGGGCTTACCTTTTATGCTGCTCCAGCTTAGACATCAGAGGCGTGAGAGCTGCTTTGAGTTACAGATCTTCAAACAATAAGTCAAAACAAAAAAAATCAATCCCCTCCGGTCCCTGGGTGCAGTTATCTAAAGATAAAAGAGAAAAATAAAGTTATGCTAAAGCAGATAGAGGAAAGGAGCCGATGCGCCAAGGAAACACGGAGGACAAGTGCAGAGTTGAAGTGGGCCTCGTGTGAGCCAACATCAATGAAATTTTATCTTATCAAAAAGTTTTAGGGTTGCCAGTTCTTTTCACACTGGATCCAGTCTGCTCCAGGGCTGCCTGGAGCATTGGCTTCAGTGCAGTCCTCATCTCCAACCCCCAAACCCCCACTTTCAACATAACCACATCGGAATTAGATTGCATCTCACTGAATGTATAAAATTTGACACGCGCTTTGACAACAAATTAAGGGTTTTGATAGTCCCTTGATATTTTGAATATAAATTGAGAGTTTCTTTTTTTTTTTTTAAATGTTTATTAAAAGCTGTAGGTTTACATGGAAAGTACAGCAAATCTCTATAGTGTGTGTTCTTTCTTCAAGCCAAATTTCTAAGGAGAGCTGGAAAGCCCCCATGAATTCTTTTTTGAGGTAAGAAATCTGTGTTTTTCTTCTGTTTCTTACGGGTAATGCCAGATATTTTTGGAGATAAATCTGGAGCATTTTGGCCAGCATTTTGGTAACATGCGCCGGTATGTATTTTTATGACTTTAAGTTATAGTTTTAAAAAAAGCTTACATTTTCAGGTTTATATTCGTATGAATAGTCAGCAAATTTTCTCAATAATTTTATAGCCCTACACATGGCTGAGATCCTCTAGGATATAGTTTTGTTTTGTTTTTCTTAGTTTCCTCCACCTTTTTTTTTTTAATTGACAAAACAAAACAACATACAAACACAAACATTCTTAATATATGAGCATTCCAGACTTGGTGTATAGTCAGTGGCTCACAATATCATCATGTGGTTGCATATCCATCACCATGATAGGATATAGTTTCTAATTAGCATCCGTAAAGGTCTTTCACAAGATAGCAACACGGATTTCACCCTCATTCCTTCCCTTGACTCCTCTTTGTTTTTCTCACGGATGGAGCTCTGTTCCTGAGTTCCTGTCTGCATGGAGGAGGCCCGTCCCTCTCCGTCACCACTGTGGAGCTGAGTCTGCACCTTGTCGTGTAATCTGTGCTGGATGTGGTCACATTTTACAGCCATTTAAGATTTCACTTTCCAGGTTTTAATGGAGAAAAGGAGAGTTAGCTTGGCACTCATAGACCTAGATGTCCTGCTATTTAAAGAAACTTGTTCTATATATAAACTGCAGTTAATCATTTGAGTAAAACCATCATAGCTTTCATTTGCATACTTGAGATGGCTCACTGTTTTGAAGACTAAGTAAACTCAAATGGAAAACAACCACACACGCTGCTGGTTTAACTTTTACTTCCTAGTATAGAGTTAATGAGCAGAAAAATGGCAGAGCTGTTTTCACACATCTAAAGCTTAATTTTTTAAAACACTATTAACGAATGTGTTTTAAACATTGAAGCTTAGCAGTATTTGCTGTAGGCCCTAAGAGAAAAAGTGGAATTTAAGATTCTCTTTAGCTCCTTATAATCAGGCTGTAGTAGGGAATCCTTATCTGTACTTATAGGCCTTTGTCCTCTGACTCTCCTCCAGGCTGGTTCGGCTAGCATTTCCACTCCTGCCTCCACCATTTCCTATTCTTCATCCCTTCTTGTTATCCTTCCAGGTACTTAGAGGATGTTGTTATAAGTGGCTTCATGTTTATATGCAAGAAAGAAGGCAGAGGTGGAAAATGGGGCGAGTTGGTGTGTGTGGCACAGAGGCATATGTACCAGGCCTCGGCAGGCCCCTTTCTGGCCTTGCGGTAGGACCTTTGGCTTCTGACATGCCGGGCCCTAAGTTCTGAGCTTTTTTACTTTCATACAAGCCGTGGCAACTCGAAGGGAATGAGGTGAGGGGCTCTAGCCTCCATAATTCCTAGCAATACGTAATCTATTCCAAGTAAGTCCTTTCTTTAAGATACATCCTTGAGTTCCTCCTTTCAACCAGGTTGCTGTTCTAAACCCATTCTGTGTAGGAATGCACATACAGTACCTTACTTTCCCATTTGACACTAGGTAAGCTGTCAGGCATACCTACCTGTGTGTGTGTGTGTGCATTTGCTTGTGTATATATGTATATGTGTGTGTGTTTAAAGGTTGTGAAGCAGACTGGCCTTGAATCCCAGCTCCACCACTTAGTGGCTGTGAGAGTTTAAGCAAATTACTTAATTTCCTAATCCTCAATTCCCTTATCTGCATAATGAGAATAATAGTAGCTACTCTTGGATTTGTGTAAACTGAAATGCAAATGCAGAGCACAATATTTGTCATTTAAGTGCTAATCAATATTAATAATTATTATTGCTGTTGTTAGAAGAGAACAAATCTGTTCTGCATTCAATGAAAACATGATCAGCATTTTGTTATTAACTTTGTGAAATGTACTTTCTCATGTATTTGTGTGTTTTTGATATTTGAATTTCCACATTTGCCCTGTTCCCAGAGTGAAGCCCAGTGTGTGAAGGAATGTGTCACATCTGGCAGGTCTCGTCTAAGCCCATATTTCTACTGAAGAAGCAAAAATAAGAGGTTTTGTTGAGCCCTAAGGGCTGCATAATGAGAAAACATATTGTGAATTTCTTAAGTTCTTAGGTTTTCATAATTTGAAATTTAGGAAATCAAAATTGTAATTCACATTTTTCTAGCCTTTTTAGTCTACTAAAGAAGGCAGCCATCTCAAAGGAAAAAGTTTTAAAATCTGAATGTATTATTTTGCTGTGTTATAGTTAGTTGGTTATATTCCATAGGAAAATACTAAGCTGTTATTACAAAATCTATGCGTGTATAATTGACTAGCATTTTGGAATGGTGAAAAGGAAAGCCATATTCAGATATTTTGAATCACAAATAAAATGAATTAAGTATTTTAAATTTACAGGATCCAGAGAGATGGTGAATGAGACAAGCAAGACTCAGGTTAATAGATTTTATAATCCTCTGGGAGTAAAACTAGATTCTGGGCAGCAAAGTAACTAATATCTTAATTTTCTATATTCACACCTTGCTCCTCTTTTCCCCAGCACACACAGCTCCTCACCATTGTGCTAACTAATCAACATATCTTTCAAGGCAATTTCATACAAACACCACATTGAAAACCCAAGTTGCAGTGTGAAGATAAAATATTCCTTGGACTTTCTGTTTTAATAGGAAATCTCTAATTTTGATGATTTGATTTATTTGTGTAAAAAAATATTGAACATAACTTATTTAACTATTTAAGCAACTATTTTCCTATTTTTAGCTTCAGCGTTCGGTACTGTTTGAAGAATAAATCTAATGTTTACTTAGAGAAGGGGCAACAGAATATATTTTAATTCACAATGATTGTAGTCAATTTAAAAATACCTAAAAGAAAGAAAAGGCTGACTTTTTTGATAGGCAGAAAGTAACTTAGTCTGAGTTAATTTCCTTTACTCTTAGTAGAAATGACCAGAGAGTCTCTCCTCCCAGAATTTTAAAGGAAGGCTCAGAGCCCTTCTTTGTCACGATTTAATTTTCAGTGACTACATATTTATACTGTAGCTTCATAAAAATCATTGGAGGTCATCTCCCTTTTTAGGCTTGGATATGTGGAGTCAGAATATTTCTTTAAAAATCTTATAAGCATAGTAGGGTTTTGAAAGAAAAAAATAAGCCTTATTGGTAGGCACATGACTCTAAGTTATTTAATTTGATTATTCAGAATGAAATCACTTACTTTATAAAGCATGTAAATTTTAAGTCTGGTTCTGCAGTATAAGACCCCTGAGAAACAAATCTCAGGCATTTGATCCCATGTATTGCTGAGCTTTTCAGATTTGGGTGGAATATCCAAACTTGGAATTGTTACTATGTAGCAGAAGCATATAAAGTTTTTTTTTAATTAAGGAGCTTTATATTATGTCATTAGATCTATTTGAACATTACATAAGCAATGTATTATGTAATCTGAGGCCAAGAGAATACACACATACATGTACATACATGTACATTTATTTATGTATTTCCATTTATATAGCATATATATGTTTCTATAAGATTAAACCTTGATTTTAGAATACTCGATAGAATGGTCAGTTGAACTAAAGTTTTAAAGATATGGAAGAATGGTATAGGGCAAAGCAGAAATGTTAGTAAGGTGGGCATTTTATAAAATGCTAAATCAATACTACATGGAAATTTTATGATTAAGAGTTCTTCATGGAACTTATAACATTTGCTTGTGTCTCTTAGAAAAGATGAACCATGCTTCATAATTTTTAAAAGAAGTTTTATTGACATATATTCAGACACCATACAATCCATCCAAAGCGTACAACAATCTATGGTTTGCAGTGTATTTTTAGAGTTGTGTATTCATTGCAACAATTATTTTTTAAACATTTTTGTTACTGCAAAAAGAAAGCCCCACCCCTTAAACTCCCTTATTATTGACACTTAGCATTGGTGTGGTACCTTCATTACACCTGATGAAAGGATATTAAAATATTACTGTTAACTAGAGTCCATAGTTTGCATTAGGTTTATTTTTCCGCATATGCCACCTATTTTTAACACTTTGTAATAGCGATGTACATTTGTTCCAGTTCATTAAAGAACGTTCTTATATTTATTCTATTAACCACAGTCATTGTCCACAACAAGATTCACTGTGTTATCAGTCCCGTGTTTTATCCTCTAGCTTTCCTTCTAGTGGCATACACAACCCTGAACTTCCCCTTTCAACCACATTCACACCCTTAATTCAGCGCTGCTAATTACACTCACAATAAGGTGCTACCACACCACCATCTATCTCCAAACATTTACAATGAACCCAATTAAAAATTCTGCATAAATTAAGCATCAGCTCCCCATTCTATACCCTCATTCTCTCTCGGTAACCTATATTCTAGATTTTAGCTTTATGACTTTGCTTATTTTAATTAGATCATACAATATTTGTCCACTTGTACCTGGCTTATTTTCACTGTAAGTTATATCCTCAGTGTTCATTCGTGTTGTCACATGCATCAGGACTTCATTCCTTCTTACAGCTGAATAATATTCCATCACATGGATATACTACATTTGTTTATGCTTTCATCAATTGATGACACCTGAGTTACTTACAACTTTTGGCAATTGTGAAAAATGCCACTATGAACATCAGAATGCAAATATCTGTTTGTGTCCCTGCTTTTAGTTCTTCTGGGCATTTACCTACTACAGGATTGCCAGATCACGTGGCAGTTCTCTGCCAAGCTTCCTGAGAAACTACAAACTTTCACAGCAGCTGCACCATCCTACATCCCCTCCAGCAATGAGTGTTCCTATCCCTCCATGTCCATTTGAACACTTGTATTTTTCTGTTGTTTTTTTTTTTAAGTGGCCATTCTGGTGGGTGTGACATAATATCTTATTGTGGTTTTGATTTGCGTTCCCCTAACAGTGATGTTGAGCATCTTTTCATGTGGTTTTTAGCCGTTTGTATTTCTTCTTTGGAAAAAACATCTATTTAAGTCTTTTGCTCTTTTAAAAATTGGGTTGTTGGTCTTTTTATTATTGAGTTGTAGGATTTCTTTATAGATTCTAGATATTAAACCTTTATTGGATATGTGGTTTTAAAATATTTGAGTAGGCTGCCTTTTCACTTTCTTAACAAAATCCTTTGAAGCACAAATGTTTTAATTTTGAGAAGGTCCCATGTATCTTTTTTTTGTTCTTTCATTGCCCATGCTTTGACTGTCAAGTCTAAGAAACCATTGCCTACAACAAGAGCTTAAAGATACTTCCTTACATTTTTTTCTAGGAGTTTTATGGTTGTAGCTCTTTTGCTTAGGTCTTTGATCCATTTTGAGTTAATTTTTGTATAAAGTAAGAGATAGGGGTCCTCTCTCATTCGTTTGCATATGGATATTAAGTTTTTCCAGGACCATTTGTTGAAGAGACTGTCCTGTCCCAGTGGATTGGACTTGGCAGCCTTGTCAAGTATCAATGACCGTAGATGAAAGGGGGTCTATTTCTGAATTCTCAATTTGATTCCATTGGTCAATATATCTATCTTATGCCAGTACCATGCTGTTTTTATCACTAAAGCTCTGTAATATGCTTTAAAGTCTGGAAGAGTGAGCCCTCCAACTTTTCGAGATGGCTTTTACTATTCAGGGCTCCTTAACCTTCCATACAGATGTGATAATTGGCTTTCCATTTCTACAAAGAAGGCTGTTGGAAATTTGATTGTGATTGCATTGGGTTTATCATTGCTTTGGGTTGAATTGACATCTTAATGATAGTCTTCTGATCCATGAACACAGATTGTCCTTCCATTTATTTAGGTCTTTAACTTCTTTTAGCAGTGTTCTGTAGTTTTCTGTTTAGAGATCCTTTATGAGATTTATTCCTAGATATTTGATTCTTGTAGTTACTGTCTAATGTAAATGGACTTATTTTCTTGATTTCCTTCTCAGTGTACTCATTACTAGTATACATCAACACTATTGATTTTTGCATGTTGATCTTGTACCCTGTCACTTTGCTGAGCTCTTATTAACTCTAGTAGCTTTGGTGTAGACTTTTCTGGACTTTCTATATATAGGATAATGTCATCTGCAAATAGTGAAAGTTTTACTTCTTTCTTTGCAATTTGGATATTTTTTTTTTCTTGGAAGTTGCTCAAGTCAGGACTTCTAGCACAATGTTGGACAAACAGTACTGGCAGTGAGTATCTTTGAGCAGGAGCTTTTAGTCTTTCTCCCTTGAGTACAGTGTTAGGTATGGGTTTTTTGTGTATGTCCTTTAACAAGTTGAGAAAGTTTCTTTCTATGCCTATCTTTCGAAATGTTTTTCTTTACCAAGAAAGGATGCTGGATTTTGTCAAATGCCTTTTCCCCGTCAATTGAGTTAAACACATGGTTCTCCTTCGATCTGTTATTGTGGTGTGTTACATTGATTGCTTTTCTCATATTGAACTACCCTTGCATACCTGGGAAAAAACCCACTTGAGCATGGCCTATAATTATTTAAATGTGCTGTTGGATCTGATTTGTATCTTTCGTAATTTTAAAGTTGTTAATACCATTATTTTCTGAAGAGAATTTGGTGTTTTAAGTTCAGAGTTCTCGCTCTCTCTTTTTTTTAACTTCTCACTCTTGTCTTCCTCCACCCCTCACCACCAACCTGAATTTTAACCTTGAAGGATTTAATTCTTTCCACACCTCATCATTGCCCTCACATGAACAGTTGTGCTGCTGTCAAACCAACAGAAGGCCAGGCGACCTGTTTGTATAGTAATTTTGTGGCTGATTTTCTTTATGGCTGGCTACAAGGAAAAAGTCAACTCAAGGCTTTTAAAAGGATGTATTTAATCAACGTACTTTTGATGTACAGTTAACATTTGGGGAGAGAAAAGGAAGCAAAAAAGATTAAGTTCCTTGCAGTCCATGGGGTAAGTGGGAGGAGGGCAGAAGGAATTGCATGCTCTAGGAGGGATTGGCCCATGAAGGACTGAGTGGATAATTACCTACGCTGTAAAGGCTTGAGGAGGGCTACAAGTCTCTGCTTGCCTGAAAATATCTCCCCTGCCAGGGCAGTCCATTGAAGTGTCATTCAGCCGGCCTCCTTGCTCCCAAATTCCCACTGTTAGAGGGTCTCTCCAGACAAAGCGGGGGTGTTGTGTCCTACAGCCCCTACTCAATGCCTGTAACAGATGCTTGGGAAGGGGAGGGGCCAGGTTGCCAAGCAGCCTGGTTAGGCAGAAACCTCTGCTGGAATAACCCACTCACCCTTCACTCCCCACCTTCTCCCGCCCCTGCCATCAAGGGCACCCGTGTTTTAGGGCAATCACCAAGAACAAATGGAATCACCCTTCCATATGCATTGGAGATAGCGGTCATTTGCCTCCCTCCCATTCCCTTTTTCACTCTCTGAGACTAAACAAACATTCTTAGTCCCTTCTGGTTTCACAACTTGTGCTGTTCTGGCCCCATCCTCATTAGATGTTCTGTTTTTAGAGCTGTCCCCAGTACTTCTCTTGGGCTTCCCCACCACAGGATAGGGCTGGTCTGTAGTTTCTCTCATTTTTGACATTAGAGTTCTACCAGTGAAGTCCAAGGTTTTAGAATCATGACAGATTATTACCACTTAGACTAGGAGTAAATTTTAGGCAACCAACACTCCTGTTTTCCTCCAGCATGTTAACTGGTAACCCATCACCTTGCAAAATTTTACATTAATGCATGTTAAATGCCCCTTCCTCAATGTCAGTTGTTCATTGGTAGTCATTTTGGATCCAGTGTTTTTTTTTTAGATTAATAGATGTTAATTTTCAGAGCAGTTTTAGGTTTACAGAAGAAAATTGATCAAATAGCACAGAGAATCCCCATATGCCTCTCTCTCTACTCACAATTTCCTGTTATTAACATCTTGTATTAGTATGGGTACATTTGTTACAATTAATGAACCAAATACTGATATATTGTTATTAACTAAAGCCCATAATTTAGGTTAAGGTTACCTCTTTGTGTCTATAGAGTTTTTTTGTTTATTTGTTTGTTTGTTTTACCATTCAGAAATAATAATTTATTAAGGTTTTGCTTTATTTTCCTTACCCCATATAAAATATATTTCTATTAAATGTGATCAAGCTGTGTATACACTTTAATGTTTAATGTTGTCTTCCCCAAACATTTATAATGAACTTCTCCTGATTTGGCGTTTGGCCTTCTTTTTTATTTAAAGCACTTTTATTGAGATAAAGTCGCATACTATGCCGTCCATCCAAAGTGTACTATAAGTGGCCTTTAGAAGAATCACAGGGTTGTGCATTCATCACCATAATCAATTTTAGAACATTTTCATTACTGCAAAAAAGCAAAAACCCTATTCCAGTTAGCAGTCACCTCTCAAATCCTCTATCCTTCCCCAGCCCCCATAACCATTATTCTAATTCTGTCTCTATAGATTTCTTTATATTTACATTCTATACAAATGGAATCATGCCGTATGTAATTCTTCATGTCTGTTTTTTTCACCTAGCATAATGTGTTTTTCCTTTTTTTTTTAATTAGAAAAGTTGTAGCTTTATATAAAACTCAAGTAAAAAACGCGGCATACCCATATACCCCTCCTATTGTTGACACTTTGCATTGATGTGGTACATTTGTTACAGTTAATGAAAAATATTAAAATATTACTATTAACTATAATTCATAGTTTGCATCAGATGTATTTTCCCCATGTACCATCCTATTAGCAACACCTTGTATTAGTGATGTACATTTGTTACAACTTATGCAGGAACATTTTCATTATTTGTACTATTATCAACCATTATCATCCATGGCAGAGTTCACTGTGTTATGCAGTCCTGTGTTTTATCCTCTAGCTTTCCTTCTAGTAACATATTCAGCCACATTCAAAAACATAATTCAGCGCTGATAATTCACAATAATATGCTACCATCGCTACCATACATCAACAAACATTTACAATGAACCCAATTAAAAATTCTGCACAAATTAAGCATCAGCTCCCCATTCTATACCCTTATTCTATCTCCTGGTAACCTGTATTCTAGATTTGAACTCGATTATGAGTTTGCTTATTTTAATTAAATCATATTGGTGAGATCGTGCAGTATTTGTCCACTTGTACTTGGCTTATTTTCACTCAACATTATATCCTCAAGGTTCAATGTTGTTGCATGCATCAAGACTTCATTCCTTCTTATAGCTGAATAATATTCCATCACATTGATATATACCATATTTGTTTATCTGTTCATCAGTTGATGACACCTGAGTTGCTTACATTTTCTGGCAATTGTAAACAATGCCACTATGAGCATCAGCATGCAAATGTCTTGTTTGTGTCCCTGCTTTCAGTTCTTCTGGGCGTTTACCTACTGCAGGATTGCCAGATCACATGGCAGTTCTATACTTAGCTCCCTGAGGAACCGCCAAACTCTTCCACAGCAGCTGCACCATCCTACGTCCCCTCCAGCAGTGAGTGTTCCTGTTTCTCCACATCCTCTCAAACGTTTGTAGTTCTCTGGGTTTTTTAAAATGGTGGTCATTCTGGTAAGTGTGACATGATATCTCATTGTGGTTTTGATTTGCATTGCCCTAATAGTTTGTGATGTTGAGCATCTTTTCATGCGCTTTTTAGCTGTTTGTATTTCCTTTTTGGAAAAATGTCTATTCAAGACTTTTGCACATTTTAAAATTAGGTTGTTTGCATTGATGTGGTACATTTGTTACAGTTGTTACAGTCTTCTTATTGTTGAGTCGTAGGATTTCTTTATAGATTCTAGATAGTAAATCTTTATCAGATATGTGGTTCTTCTAGCACCGTCTGCCCCTGTTGAGTGAACTTGGTAGTCTTGTCAAAAGCATTTGGCTATAGATGTGAAGGTTGATTTCTGAATTCTCAATATGTTTCCCTTGGTCAGTGTGTCTATTTTTATGCCATTACCATGCTGTTTTGACCACTGTAGCTCAGTAATATGCTTTAAAGTCAGGAAATGTGAGTCCTTAAACTTCTTTCTTTTTTTTTCAGATTATTTTGGCTATTCAGGGACCCTTACCTTTCCAAATTTATTTAATAATTGGCTTTTCCATTTCTACAAACAGGCTGCTGGGATTTTGATTGGTATTGTGTTGAGTCTCTAAATCAATTTGGGTAGAAATGACATCATAACAATATTTAATCTTCTAATCCATTAACATGGCTGTCCTTGCTTTTATTTAGGTCTTTGACTTCTTTTAGCAGTGTTTTGTAGATTTATGTGTAGCAGTCCTTTATGAGATTTATTCCCTAATGTTGGATTCCTTTAGTGACTGTTGTAAATGGGATTATTTTCTCAATTTCCTCCTCAGATTGATCATTGCTAATGTATAGAACACTACTAATTTTTGCGTGTTGACTGTGTACCCCACCACTCTGCTGAACTCTTTTACTAGTTCTGGTAGCTTTGTTGAAGATTTTTCAGGACTTTTTCTATATAGTACCATATCATCTGAAAATAGTGAAAGTTTTACTTCTTCCTTTACAATTTTGATGACTTTTGTTTTTTTTTTTCTTGCCTAACTACTCTAGAGAGAACATTTAGCATAATTTTGGATAACAATGGGCATCTTGTTTTGTTCTAGGTCTTTCACCATTGAGTATGATTCTAGCTGTGAGTTTTTCATATACACCCTTTATCATGTTGAGGAAGTTTCCTTCTATTCTTATCTTTGAAATGTTTTAATCAATAAACAATACAGGATTTTGTCAGATGCCTTTTCTGCATCAGTTGTGATGATCATGTGATTTTTCCCCTTCAGTTGTTAATGTGGTATATTTCATCAAATGATTTTCTTGTGTTGAACCACCTTTGCATACCTGGAATTAAAACTACTTGGTGTATAATTCTTTTAATGTGCTCTTTGATTCAATTTGCAAGTATTTTGTTGAGGACTTTTGCATTTGTATTCATTAGAAGAATTTGTCTGTATTTTTCTTTTCTTGTGGTATATTTATCTGGCTTTGGTATTAGAGTTATGTTGGCCTCATAGAATGAGTTAATACTGTTCCCTCCTCCTCAATTTCAGCAGGGTTGGTGTTAATTCTTCTTGGAATGATTAGTAGAATTCACCTGAGAAGCTATCTGCTCCTGTCCTTTCTTTTTTGGGAGATTTTTAATGACTGATTCAGTCTCTTTACTTGTAACCAGTCTCTTGAGGTCTTCTATAGAGTTAGTGTAGGCTATGTGTTTCTAGGAATTTGTCCATTTCATCTAAGTTGTCTGATTTTTTTGTTATGCAGTTGTTCTTAGTATCTTTTTTAATTCTATGGGATCAATAATAATGTACCCCCCCATCATGACTTATTTTATTGATTTGCATCTCTCTCTTTTTTTCTTAGTCTTTCTGCTAAGAGTTTGTCAATTTTATTGATCTCCTCAAAGAACCAGCTATTGGTTTTGTTAATTTCCTCTATTGGTATTTTATACTCAATTTCATTTATTTCTGCTCTACTCTTTGTTATTTCTTTCCTTCTGCTTGCTTTGGGATTAGTTTGCTCTCCTTTTTCTAGTTCCTCCATGTATGCAGTTAAGTCTTTGATTTTAACTCTTTTTTATTGTAAGCATTTAGGTCTATACATTTCTCTTCCAGCACTGCCTTTGCTACATCCATATGCTTTGATAAGTTGTGTTCTCATTTTCTTTCATTGTTTTGCCTGATTATAAATTGTTGGAGGAGCGTCACCCTAGAGAGGAAATTCCCAAGTCAGTATTTCCCAGCCAAAACAAGGCCAGGGATCCGCAGAAGAGGCATAGATCAGTTTTGAAGAGCCTGGGGAAAGGGTCAGGAAAGATGCTAAAAAATCCTTTTTGATGGTTCCCCAAAGCTGCTCTTTGATGGCCTGCCCAACAGATGGCACTTGTCACCAAACTTCTCCCCACAGCCCTAAAAAGCCCTATATCTACAATTCCACTGCATTTCCCACTGTGGGGGACAGGGTTGAAACAGTGACGATGATGGTCCCCTTCTGGGGCCCTTACAATCTAGATATGCCAATCAAAAGCTGTGATCAGTACTTGGCTGTGCCCATCCCCCCCATCTCAGCCCCACCCCCACCCAGTGCTTGGGGAGGAGCACTTTCACACCCCTCTCCATCTGCAGCAGTCCACCAAGAGCTGGGCCTGAGGCAGCTCACCTCAAGAGTGGTGATGAGTGTTGGCAACTGCTGCGCAGCAAGTTACTTACAGTTCCTCAGTTAATTGCAATTTCTCAGTTTCTTTTTCCTGCTCTTCCTTGGATGCTGCAGAGTGTTCCCCTGGCCTTCAGAGCCCTGAAACAGTTGTTTGAGACAGTTTCTGCCTTTCCACTTGCTGTTTTTGGAGGAGGAGTGAGTCCTGGAGCTTCACATTCTGCTCTCTTCCTCAGAAGTTCAACCCAGTGCTTTTTATTCTTTCCATTTTCTTGTCAGTTGGGAATTTGAAAAGCTGCCATCTGCATCCTCTCAAAAAGTCATTGATTAAAACGCATGTAGAAGCAGGGCTAAAAAACAGACTTACTGAACCGTTAGCAATACTCTTTAAATGTATTCAAAGGATCCAGATAGGAAAAATCACAGATCTGTGTTTGGCTTGCTGTGTGAATGCAAAGAATTTACTGAACGTCTTGGGTTCTTAATTTCCTCATGTATAAAATGATGATATTCCTATTTCATAGAACAGTTGTAATAATTGGAGATCATTTATGTAAATCATCAAGCAAAGTACCTTGCACATAGCAGTGGTCATAAAGTATTAGCTCT
Organism: Tamandua tetradactyla; assembly: GCF_023851605.1. Classification (NCBI taxonomy): domain Eukaryota; kingdom Metazoa; phylum Chordata; class Mammalia; order Pilosa; family Myrmecophagidae; genus Tamandua; species Tamandua tetradactyla. The sequence goes on from NC_135350.1 coordinate 14,895,509, forward strand.
GTTTCTTTCTACATTTTGGAATCATGTAGGTAACATTTAATCCTTCATCCGCATGAAGTATTTGAACCAGTTATCTTGTCCATCAGTTTCCAAGTTTTCTCTGTTCTAGGATTGAAAGCCAATTCTTTTTATTGCTCCTCCTGAACCCATTTGAACTGCACATTTGAACTGTCATTAAAATGTAAAACTTTGATACACTTATTGCAGAGTTCACAGTATTTCTAATGTCTTTCCTCCAGCTTAAATTATGTCTAGTAATATGGAAGTATGTTTTTGTGGTGTTCTCTTGCCTAATTGTGTAAGAGTTGTTTTGTAGTTTAAATTATAGAAAACTGTTTTAGACAGCACCTATCACCACCATCGTGTAATAGTCTGATTGTTTAAAGCAAAAGATGATATATGTGTCATCAATTTTTTCCTTTTTTTACTTGCTCAGGGAAGCACTAGAAGTTCCAGGGAGCAACTTGGGGAAGGCAAAAAAAAGGGAACACGTTATTTTCATGAAGTAGAAAATTAACTGGAATGCCTTTTGATGAGTTGTAAATAGTTAATGACATAATCATAGGCTGATAACACAGCATCACAGGACTGGCAGGTAACATAAGAGAGCATTCTTGTGCCTTTAAGGATCTCATCTAAATTATCCAGGTAATAGTTATCTGTCAAGCTCTTAATGGCTTCATTTAAGGAGAATCCTGCGAGCAGTCTTAGTAATTGGTTCTGGTCTTCAATACTACAAGCTTCCTCTTTTTTAACCTAAATGCCAGCTGCTGCTCTAAAAGTCCTTGTATGATGGGAGAGAATTGAAGTACTATTTTAGCTCATCTTAAAACTCAAAGAGAAGTGTATGAGGTACTATTTTTCTGTAATCTGTCTCTAACTGCTGATGTTGGAAAAGAAAAGAAATGAGAAATGGGATAACTATTGAATACCTTGGTTACTATTCACTCTGTAGACAGCATTGCTATCCACAACAGACTAAAAAGGACCATGTTTCTTTCCTAAGTAGACATTTATTGTGGATACTTCAAACAGTCTTAAGGAAATTGTTCCAAGAATATACAATGTGATTCCTAAGGTTGTACTTTAATAAGTGCCCAATGTGTATATCACATTTTTGCGCCTAGAATTTGCAATTACCTTTTACTAGCATAAGATAAACTAAGCATGTTTCTAACTTTATTAAGCAATTGGAATGCATGTTATGACTTGAATTGATTGGGAGCATTTTGCTGTTGGAAAGACTTAAGGAGAATGAGAAGAACAATTATAGATAGTTTTGTCATTGTTCTGTAAATGAGATAGTCTCAGAATATCCCGAAAAGTGTTTTACTTGGATTGTTAATGTTTCTCCATCTGCCTCTCCATTATTCATGAAGGACCCCGGTTTTAGAATAAAACATTCAAAATTTATGCAATCCATACATGATATGACCATCTAACTACTCTTTACAAGAAAATTATGACCCTGAGGCTTAGAGAAGCTATGATTCAAAGATATTTTTTCTTCCTAAAATTATAGTTTTCTTTGGAATTCCAGTGCTCTTGGAATGTTAGAGGCAAAGAAAGCATTCTAATTGGTCACTGGTTCTTGGGAATGAAAAAGGTGTGTATTTGTCTACCTCCATCTAGTGAGTTGGTTGACTAATCTACATTTTATAGAAGAAACAATTTGGGACTGACCAAAGTTACATATAATCAGAAAGACTTTGAAGTGGCTAGAATCCTGCTGAGGTGTTCAAGGGAACTTGGTTCTTTGTATCAACCTTCCTTTCAAAGCAGCAGGTTTGGGGATGAGTGGAAAAGGAGGGAGTTGCAAAGAAGGAAGTAGAAGAAAGGTTCAGACTCAGTTTCTTAAAGGGGTGGGAGAAGAGGGAGTGATGAAGATGGTTTTCAGTGAACACTCTGTGGAGCTTTTCCTGGCCTTATTTTCCAAAGGAAAAGTGTTGGCCTATCATGTATTAATTTTGGAAATACTCTTTAATTTTATCTGTGACAATATTTATTTGATTTCTATAAACAATATGATAGGCATTGCCATGAGTTTCTTTTTCTCTTTTTTTATTTTCAGTCTATGTTGAAGCAACAGCAAAGGAAATAAAATGAACTAATTGGTATACACAGCCTTACTACCTTAATAAATAACTGTTTATTATTCGTGATGTTTTCTGTCCTTGCCCGTACACATATGTAGTTTTAAATTTTTGTAATCTTATATGACTGGATATTATATCCTTTCAATAAGTATGAGTGATGTACCATTATATATTTATTTTCTGGTTAGAATGGACATATTTCATATTAAAATATGAAAGGTCTCTTTTAGAGCTATTCTTAAAACAATAATGTTTTTCCAAAGGGCAGAAGAAAAGTCTCTCTCTTTTCTTTCAGTCATTAGTTTATCCTTAAAACAAAAAGAAAGAGCCCTACTTCTCCCCCCACTCCCTTTATTTTTCCTTGAGAATTTTAATCTGAACTTTGCTTTTCTATCCATGACCTACTGATTTCGTGCCAAGCTTTTATGGGTACAATTTTCTTGAATGGCAATTGCTTATGTTGCAAACATTAATGTTTAGGAATTCTCATTCCAATTTTTTGCATCTTTTTGTTGTTTTCTTTGAGCTTCCGACTTGTCTTTGGAGGGAAGGATTGAAAGGTCTCGTTAAGGTGCTGACTGCTGGACTGTCTCCATTAGTAAAATCTCCTTTGAAAGACCCCACTCCCACAACCTCCGTCCCCTCATATAGGCAAACACTCTCACTTTTATAGTGGGATTTGCATGTGTATTTTGTTTTTGCGAGTATAGTCTCTACCACTCCCTCCTGAGAACTATACATAAGCCGTCTCCTCATTTATTCCAACAACCTGTATTATGAGGACTTACTCTACATGTGTTGCACCAGTGGCTGGTAGGTAAAGGAATAGGGTTTGTGGAATTCACATGGCCAACACAAACCCTACAGAGGCAGGGCCATGGTGGAAAGGTCCAGAAAAAGGGACACAAGGACAAACAACATAATCTTGACCTATTGCTCTTTGCCTGGCCCCCAAAATTTCATATCCTGAGTACTTTCCCACAATCCGGCCTTTATTACTTTGTACCAAATTATAGCCCCTATTACTGTATTCTAAATTGTCAATGACTACCATTTTCTTACTATTTGCATTCCTAAAATCTCTGTTCCCCCACAGCGTCAAGTGTGTTGCATTTTCTGCTTGAATAAGTGAGATGCAGTGGCTACAATACAGCCTCTGCTTAAGTAGGTGAGATGTGCTATAAAATCTGCTTAAACTACCAGTAGTCCTGCTGAGGTAGTTGATGTGGTTTTCAAGAATTTGGAAAGAGAAAGAGAGAGAGAGACAGAGAGAGGACATAAATCTTATGACAACCCAATAGCAATTGTAAAAAAAAAAAGTGCTAATATTTGTAGTTGCTTTTTGCCTCTCTCATTCAATAAAAAGCTGTCCTCCCACATTATGCAAATCAAAGGAAAAATAAGATGTGAATGAGGGTGCTTGGTACATGAGAACTCTGCACTTCATGATTTTTCTGTAAACCTACAATTGCTCTAAACGTTCTTCTTTTTTTAAATACCAAGCTCATTTCTTATAATCAGCAACCCCCGGATTTGTTTCTTTCTAGCCACCTGCCTCCCCTTCCCATTCTCTCTAGCCCATTTTTGAAAGTTCACATGAGATTCAGCTTCAGCAGTTTATATTAGTCATCTTTTAAGTGGTAAACATTTTCTTAGGTATACAACTTTATAGAGGGCGTAAGTGATTTTTCAATAGTATTCATTCCTCTACTACCCCTCCTGGAGCCTTCCTCAAAGGAATGAGTTGGTCGAGTTCTTAGCTGATCGACTAGGTCCAGTCTCTGTGCTTTGCCCTGGACCCAGCATGCTGTTCAGCCACTGGGACTTTGCCTGCAGTGCTCTGCCCACGTGGAAAACTCTTATGCAGCCTTAAACGAATTCACGTTACCTCTCCTGAGTAGCCTTCCTTGGCCCCTTGTTGGCCTTAGATACCCCTGTAGTATTTTATTCATGGCTCACATATAACACTTTCCACACTGTATAGAAAGTTATTCACGTACACCTCATATCCTTCACTCTTCTATGCACAGCTTCTTAAGGACAGGGACCATTTTTTGTTTGACTAGTTCCTAAAATAGAGCCACACATATACAAATCATTGACTAATGGAATAAATGTCTGGCACAGTCTACTTAAAAAAAAAGAAAGGAGTAAAAATCAGGAGATGAATATATTGAGAAACTATTAGCTTTCTATTCATAAAGCATAATTATTCCAGTTATAATTTTTGTTAATTCTAATGCAATTACCTTCTTTTATTCCATCCCTTTCACTCCCTTATGGATTTATCAGAAAGCACAAGAAGGTCAAATTCAAACTGATAGGTTTAAGTTTTGCTTAGAAACTCTGATGGAAAATGTTTTTTGGAGACTGTTCTAGTTTGCTAGCTGCTGGAATGCAACACACCAGAGATGGATTGGCTTTTAATTAAAGGGGATTTATTTCATTAGTTCTTCAGAGGAAAGGCAGCTAACTTTCAACTGAGGTTCTTTCTTATGTGGGAAGGCTCAGGGTGATCTCTGCTGGCCTTCTCTCCAGGCCTCTGGGTTCCAACAGCTTTCCCTGGGGTGTTTTCTTTCTGCATCTCCAAAGGCCTTGGCTGAGCTGTGAGTGCTGAGATGAAGTATGCTGAGCTGCTTGGGCTGTGCTGTGTTGTACTCTCTCATTTAAACACCAACCAATTGAATCAAACATCATTCATTGCAGTAGGCATGCCTCCTAGTTGACTGCAGATGTAATCAGCAACAGATGAGGTTCACATACCTTGGCTCATGTCCACAGCAACAGAAGTAGGTGCTTTCACCTGGCCAAGTTGACAACTGAATCTAACTACCACAGAGAGGTTGGAACAATTGACTAAGATAATTTCTGAACATTTACTAAAAATAACCATGATATCTCTGCTTTTCGTTATTGTCAGAATTTAGAATTGGTTTCTTATATCCATGTGTATATAAAATATTTTGCAATTTTAAGCAACTTACAATTGGTCTGTTTATGGAGGAGGTTTAAATCTGTGTGAAAAATGGGACAGAATTTCAGAACATAATTAAGACCATCAGACTCTGGGAATAGGACCTTTCCCTGAATCAAACAATAAGAAAAGACTACCCCATTCCTGTAAGGCTGTCATGTGTACATGCATGATCTGAGAACATTCTAATGGGTAAGTTACGGTTAGTTTGTAGGTTTTGGTGGAAGAAATCTATTCAGTGTCAACACTATTAAGTGTTGACATATTAAGTATATAACATGTTAAGTCACTTTTGGACTTTGCATTATTTTGTGTTATTTAAAACTCTTTAAGGATTACCTCAAATGTGAATCACAGCCTGTTTAATCAACCTTTAGGAATTACATTAAATTGAAGTCTTAGGCAAGCCATGGCCTCTCTTAAGTCATGAGACTGCACAGTCACCACTACACTTAAACTATCTATTATCACCCAGTTGTTTTCCAAAACTGACTACTAAATGTTTTCCAAACCCATTTGTTGAAAAAAGTTTGTGAGATGGCATTGTGCAGCAAATAAATGATTTTTTCTTGAACATCTCCAAATTACAAATATCCCACTAATATCATATTAACTATCTCTAATATATTATACATGTCTGCTGAACATTCACAAAATTTCACTAGTTTATCCAGTAAATTCTGAAACACTAAACCTTTCACCTGAAATGGTGGGAATTTGAAAAATGATAATACATGGAGGGATATATTTAAAAGAGCTGGAATCCTACCACTGTAAATAATATTGATATTATAATGACTAAATTATATTGATTGTTAAGGGTAATGAATGCTAGTATTCAGTGCATCCTTAGACCAGAGAAAAATAATTGCTAGTTTGTCATGGGAAAATATGTTGGTGTGTTAGAATTATAAGTTGGGAGAAGCTAAATTCTATATGATTAGCCTTTTAGTGGAGAATTCATTTCACATTCAAAAGAGTCTAGAATAATGTTTCCCACAGCTTGGTACCAATAGTGCTTCATGAAAGTTTATAGCACAAATCTAGTAATACCTAGAAAGGAATGTTAGAAAATCTAAGTTTTTGTCCTAGGTCCATGTTGGACTATGGAAAGATTGTTTGCGATAAAAGAATGTGGAAATCCACAAAAAAGCCCTGAAATCTGAAATGGTTTTTCATAACTTATTTGGTGGCCAAAACTGACTGGAATTGATATGAGACGTTTTATAGCCTTTATCTACCCTGAGTGTGACTACTGTTGAGTTTTGCTGAAGAAGTGGTAATGGATGGGATTAAGGGTGCTGCTCCAGACTCGGCTGAGGGCATTACAATAGTGCACGGTATTCATCCTATACTGCTTCTTATAAATATCAAAATTCTGAAAACTGAGAAACATCTAGCTCCAAAGATTTCATATAAGACATGTGAACTAGTATCTTAGTAATCTCATGTAAATTAGAATAACAATATCATACTATTTTGCTAAGAGAAAAGTTTTTGATAACAGACATCTAGGTTTGGATTTTATCTTTACCTCTTATTGTGTGGCCATGGACAGGTTATTTAAATCCTCATTTAGTGGTTGGTTCGTTTTGAAAGTTTCTGAAACACTTGACAGGTGATAAACGTTCAATAAATGACAATTTTGATTATTAATTTAGATTTACAACTGACACACTAGATACCTTAAAAAATGGTATGGTTTTCTAATTCTGATAACAGAACCTAATCGACCCTACCGCTAAAATGAATTAAAAATATGCAGATGTATTTTATATATACACACACACACATGCTCATCCACACAAATACATACATACATAATACATGCACACACATTTCAAATCTATAAAAACATTTTTTCAAACATGTAGTTTGAATGCATCCTTGAGCTAACTAAGCAAGCAAGGGCTATACACAGGCCAGCAGCAAAGTGTAAGAGAGAATTGCTGATGTAAATGGACCACTGAAGCTGGCCAACACGGTGTACTCAGGCTTCAGTTTCCATTGCTTTGCAGTGTACGTGGGACAAAGTGTAGAGTGCAAGAGAAGAAAAGCCCCAACCCTAGCAGAAACCTGGGATCCCAAAAGCTATTCCTTCAATATAAAGATGGGCTAAAAATCAATCTTTCTCGGGAACTTCGAAGAAAATTCCCTGTCTCACACATTGGCACTGACTAGAAGAAGAGGGAATCACTCCCTTAAGAACTGTACCCACAAGCTGGCTCTCGCTCAGGTTTGCAGTGTGAATTCGCATTGCCCAGGCTCACCGGAAGACCTCAAACTGAGACTTGAGCTTAAAGGAGACTTTGTTTTGTAATGCTCCCCCCCCCATGGCAGAAGCAAAGATAAATCCCCTCTAGGAGCAATTAGCATCAATATAGGCCTCAAAGAATCTTCATAGATAAACTTACAAAACATGGATGTGCTCATAGTAAAAAGAAAAAAAGAGGGAAAAGGAAAAAAGACTACAACACACAAGAAAACTTGCTCCCATGAGCTAGAGGCAGCAGGCTCAGTTGAGTCTAACACCAAAGTCTTTAGCTCATCGTTGTCCGGGATCTGTGATGGTTTTTGATACAATATGGTGGTCACTACTTGCATGTAGCTATTTAGACTTAACTAGTGCAACTGAGAAACTGAATCTTTAGTGTTAATTAATTTTAATTAAAATAACCACATGGGTGGTGGCTACTGTATTGGACAGCACAACTTTAGAAAATAAAATTATTAGACATTTAGCTTTACTATGTTTAAGAAATAGAAGATACAAGTAAAAAGCGAGAGAGTATAATACTGATCACACAGTTCTGAAAAAGAGCCAAACAGAATTTCTACAAGTGAAAAAATATGTTTCAAATTAAAAACTCAATGGATGGGTGTAACTGCAGATTAGATCTAGTTGAAGGAAGGAATTAATGAAATGGAAGCAAGGTCTGAAGAAATTATCCAGAATTTTTACAGAGAAATAATAAAGAGGAGATTCTAAGAGTTAAAGGTATGGAAAATATTTTCCAAGGCAAGTACCAACTCAGAATAAGTTGATAGAACTATGATAATAGTAGACAAACATAGGAAGATTTTGTTCTAAACTTTACACATATACTAATATACCTTCAAAATCTATAAAGGAAAAATGATAGAACAGCAAGGAAATATAAGCAAATCTACCTTCTAGGAAAAGATTTCAGCGCATCTGAAACTTAGAAAGAGCTAACTAGAAAAATCCTGTTTTATAATTAAGGAAAATTCTTCTAAAAGTGCTTCAAAAGATCAAAGAGCATATTTAGTACTGAATGGTGATAAAAACTTTACATTTCAAAACCAGTGTCATCCTAGGGATGTAAATCTCCCTGGCAATGTGGGACAGGACTCCCAAGATGAGTTGAGACCCGGCATCATGGGATTGAGAAAGGCTTCTTGACCAAAAGGGGGAAGAGACAAAAAGACAAAATTTGGGAGATTTCAAACAAAGTTGGGAGGTTTTTCTTATGCATTGTATAGATATCCTTTTTTAGTTTATGTTGTATTGGAGTGACTAGATGGGAGTACCTGAAACTGTTGAACTGTGTTCCAGTAGCTTTCGTTCTTGACAATTGTATAAATATATAGCTTTTACAATGTGACTGTGTGATTGTGAAAGCCCTGTGTCTGATGCTCCTTTTATCCAGGGTATGGACAGAGGAGTAAAAAAATAAGGATAAATATATAATGGGGGGGATAAAAGGTAAACAGTTGGGTACATTGATATAGTAGGGGGTCAATGATAGAGAAGAGTAAGGGATATGGGATGTATGGAAAAAAATAAAAGAAAAAAAGATTAAAAAAAAAGAACAGTGTCATGCAGTCAAAGGAGTACCTAGGAGGAAATTTATAACCTTAAGTTCTTATAATAGCAAAGAACAGCTAAAAGGCACAATATAAATATAGTGGATCAAAGAGAATGATTGAGGCATATTAATGGGGCACAGGACAGGCAGATGACTACCTTCCTTTCCTGCTAGCAATCAATAGCCTCTGTTTTGGGGGAGCGTTCAAATCTTTATTAAAAGTCATTCTTTATAAAGGATAAAATTGGGTAGATTGAAATAGTTAAGTCAATGAGAGGGAGGGGTAAGGGGTATGGGGGATGTATGAGTTTGTTTTCTTTTTTTCTTTTTATTTCTTTTTCTGGAGTGATAGAAATGTTCTAAAAATTATCATGAAGGATACACAGCTATGTGATGCTATTGTGAGCCATTGATTGTATAATATGGTGGGACTGCACGTGTGTGGATGTTTCTCAATAAAAATATTTAAAGTCAATCTTTAAATATCTGTGCTAGAAAATTTATCCAGGATATTGGTATCAGCTGGTCCAGAGAGCAAAAAAAAAAAAAAGGAGGTGGTAGCTCCATAATGCCCAAAACAAGACACGTGCTACTTGTATGTTGCAATCTCTATTCTTCAGCCAGAGTAAAAATAAAACCAGGTCCCTTAGTTGAGTGAGTTGTTGTCAGCATTTGTTTTAGTAGATAGATTCTCAAAATGTGATTTCTGAACAATTGGAATCTCTGAAACCCTTTCAGAGGATCCATGAGAGCAAAACTGTATCCGCAATACTGAGTCAGTTTTTGTCCTTTCCGCTGTGTTGACATTTGCGCAGTGGTATGAAAGCGATGGTAGGATAAAACTGCTTCCTTAGCACAAACCAAGGCAGTGGCAGAATTCTAATGGTGAGTATCTTCTTCATCAGCGTGCGTTCTTGGTTTCAAGAAAATGCTAGTATCACTGGATAAAGCAGTTCTAGAAGATACTCATTTTATTAAACTTTGGCCCTTTTTAATATTCTGTTAGTGAAACGGGAAGCATACATAGAACACTTTTGCTTTGTAGCAACATGTCGCAGTTGTATTGAGGAAAAGCACTTGTACAAATCAGTTTTTATTTTATGGAATTATTGACAGATCAGCTATGATTATTCAGATTTGATTATCTGCTGGACATTTTATCAAAAATTATATGTGAGTCTTACGGAAAATAATTATATTTGTTGCCAATGATAAAATGAGAATTTTGGAAACCATGTATCCCTCATCATAAGCTTGACAACTTTCCTGTCCTTGAAGACTCTTCAGATGTGATCCATTGTGTTGTTGACAAATGTGACTTTGATACTGTATAATGAAATAAGTCAACAATTGGAATATCTGCATAATTCAGTAAACCGAAAATTTTTAAATGATCCATTCTTGTTACAAAATCATCTTTCAGTAAAAGATCCATTTCAAGTGCAAAGAACACCAATGGATTATAATAAACTAAGAGTTCACTGGTATGGCTTCAGATTCCACATTGCAGCTAACCTTTAAGAAACTATGGGGCCATGGTGGCTCAGCAGGTAAGAATGGTTTCCTGCCAAGCCCGAGGACCCGGGTTCGATTCCCGGTGCCTGCCCATGTAAAAAAAAAAAAACTATGACTTTTCCAGTTTTGGTGTAGTATCAAAGGAGAAGGTTCACAAATTATCTAAAAAGGCTATAAACATATTTCTCCATTTTCCAACTATATGTGTGGGATGACAGATTTTATCCATGCAGTTCAATAAAATAACATATCACAACAGATTTTAGGTAGAAGCAGCTACAAGAGCCCAGGTATCTCTTTTTGAGCGAGATGTCAGATTTGCAAAAATGTAAAACAATGCCTCACCATTTTCACTAATTTTTTTGTTTGTTTTTGGAAAATATTTCCCACTATATGCTACTTAATATATAATGAATTTATTATTGTTATTTTAAAAATATTTTTAAAATATCTCACTTCTAATTTCTAATATGGTAAATATTTGTAGATATAATCCACATAAACAAAAGCTCTTCAGGGTCTTCAATAGTTTTTAAGAGTGTAAAAGGGGTCCTGAAATTAAACCTTTGAGAACCTCTAGTTTGATGGATTAAGCTTAAATTCTTTCAAAGAAGACAATTAAGGCTACCAAATGCACAGACACATGTTGTAAGTATGTATGTGGCTGAATGATGGTAATTATTGACGAAGCACACCATTCAGCATAATTCCAAATAGGCCTCAGTCCTGGAATGGGCACAGCTCTTTACTGAGCTTTGTATTGATGTTTTTTTTTCTCCTTCGCTTTAAAGCTGGGTTTCTTTAAAAGTATGGGTGATTCTCATGTCATATTGTTCATGTCTAATTTTTTAAATGATACTTTGAGCACTACAAATCAGGATGCTTTCATGTATGTAAAGCAATCTCTGAAATGTCCTGAATGAAAATTTATGATGAGAATTAATCATGTCTTCCTTGGCTTTTCCTTAATTAAAACAAAACAAAACTTCAGTGTATACATTCAAAGGAGACCAGCAATAGAAATGATTTATTCTAAACAAAAGGAAAAAAATATAGAATACTTCCCTGTTTTAACACAACACAGAGATAAATGATTTTGAACCCCAGAGACGTGTTTTCTCGCTCAGTGTGTCATTTTCGGTAACCTGGCATGGAGCCTTTATCTTGTATGTGGGATGCAGATAAGCTGTGATCACAGCTTCTCCTCTTGTCCTTTAGACCTCAAAATTCCACGAAGCACAATTAAGAGAGATGAGATTAAGAGAAAGAGAAAAATCATCTTACCGTGTATCCATACAAAATTTCAGAAAATGAGGAAAATAAACCATTGTTACTGTGAAGCCTACCTTTAAGCAAAATTTTTATCTTTACATAGCCAACCTGCCAAGATGGCAGAGACATTGAAAAAAATCCTCCTTTCTAAAATTTAATTTTGCATTTTTTAAATTTGTTGTGAGTTCTTTGAATGTATTTGACCACCAACCACTTGAGCGTGACATATAGCTCCCTCACAGAAGTGTATAACAGTTGTAAATACACACACAAAAAAGACATGGTTTAAAAAAAAATTAAAATGTTTTTGCTTCAACCAATATGAAGTTCTACTTAAGTTCTACTGCGGATTAAGCCATAAAACTAACGTACATAAAGCAAAACCCAGAAAACAGGTCGAGTGATGTGCTTTACACTGTCTCATTAAAGAAAATGAGCCAAGATTGATCTAATTAACTCACACAGATGCAGCACATTTTGCCCACTAAACCTGGCAGCTACGACCATCTCCTGCATTTGTTTAAATGCTCTCGTGAGTCAACCTGACTGAGAACCTTTAAACAAACAAACAAACAAACTATTTGAAATCTTGGTCTTCCACCAGATTTCCATCTAAGAGAAGCATTGTAATTATGTACTAGGGAGAGTCCCTGGCTTAAGGCCTTTCCAAACCTGAAGTGGCCTTACATAGAAATGTAGAATACTTGTCTTGTCCTTTGGATGCCTAGTGTTTTATCAAGTCTCTCAACTGTAGCATTGTACTTGGCACCTCACGTTCAGTTTAAGCTTCACACACAAGCCGTTATCAAAATCACATTCATGTGAATATGTTGAAGTTGACTACCAGTAAATCTAGTCTGTTGAGTATTTTTATGTCACTGTTTAGCAAAGGCGGAAAGTTTGATTTGTGAACTGCCTAAAGAGAGAAAATCATTAATTCTTTGCTACCTTCTGAATTAGCAATAAGTAGTAATCAGCTCATCTCTTCTTTTAAAACTGCAATAAAAATAAACAATTATTCACTCTTACAAGATATTGAGAAGGGGCATGGATTTTGGTATGAGAAGGAACTGGATCTGACTCCTGTCTCTGTTACTTAACTGGTCCTGGCATCTCAGGCCACCCTTTCCTAAGCCTCAGCCCCCTCTCCTTCCAGACAGAGATGATAATAATAGGGATCTCATTGGGTTGTCCTTTGGGATTAAACACTTAGCACCATGCTAGGGGCCTAGTTAGCTATCCAAATGGTAGTATTAGCAAGTGCTAATTAAGTCCTCTTATCTTGCTGAGCCTTGGTTTCCTTATCTCTAAAATGGGGAGAGAGTTGGGAGATGATCTCTATGGTTCTGGCCATTTCCGGTGTGTTTGCATCACCCAGCCCCAACTCCCACTGGTCCTTCCCCTCCCTGGACTGCTCCATCCAAGGCCTGGGAAAGGTCAGACATTCCATGAACAGTGACAATCTACTGTCTGTAGGAGCTGCCCTTCCCATATCTTTTCCCACCGAAGCTCCAGCATGTAAATAGAGTTTTGCTGGGGGACCACTTTCCGAGGACTGGGGCTCAGTTGTGCTGCGAGAAACCTAAAGGAGAAATGCCCATTTCTCGGTCACTGCTAAGAGCTTTAATTTTTGCACTTTTTTGTTTTGTTTGTTTGGGGGTGTGTAAAGATGGGAAAGGGAAAGTAGAGGTCAAGTTTTGTCATAAAGCTGCTCACAAGGAATAAATTGAATAACAATATAGTTGAACAGTACAACCATTAAAAATGGTGTTATAAATTATATCACAATGTATTGAGTAAAAAACTAGGTTATAAAACAATTTCACGTTTTAAAAAAATGTGTATCTGTGAAACTGTAAATAGAGGAAAAAATACTGGAAAGAAATATATCTTGGTGTTAAAGTTGTTTTTTTCTGGGTGGCAGTATAAGGCTATTTTGTTTTATTTTTGCTTGCATTGTCTGTATGTTTCGTTGTTAACAGGAGTAAAAGAATTCTAGTAAGAAGAAATGAAAACCTTTTTTTCTTTTTAAGAAAGAAGCCAAATTGTCTTTCAGCTGAAAAGGTGAACCTCTTCAAAGAAAGGAGGATGTGTGAATGTGAGTTGTGCGTCACTTGCAATATCTTGAAGAGGCAGCCACCTTGGGTTCACATGTCGCCACCCTCAGAGGCCTGTGAACACTTATTTAGTGCATATTGTATGCCCAGCCCTGCTGTCAACCCTCTAGGTAGATGAACTTACTGAGTCCTCACCACAACTACTGATATTCTTCCTTTTCAGGAAACTGAGGCTTAAGGAGGTGTATTCAGCTAAGGTCACACAACCAGCGAGAGGCAAAGTCAAGATTCAGCCCCAGGCTTGTGGGCACCAGAATCCATGCCACAGCTGTAGGCTATCCTGCTTTGCCCTGAGCCTAGACTCGGAGCAAGTGGTTTTCAAGTTGGATTTTATATGTGCAGTCATGGTGAGGGTTAACTGGGGTCCCATGGGCAGAAACCGTTATATACGGACACAAAGGACACTTTGGGACAGTTTTTCTTACCTCACAGGCTAGAAGCCTGTGAGTTGAGCTCAGCTCAGGACCCCCTGCCCGCTTCAGTGTTTGCTTCCCAGTTCTAATCCCTCATGACAACCTTGGTTACCAGGTGCCTGAGAGTCAGAATCTTTCCTGGGTGTGAGCGCAGCCACTTGGAATTTGAGCAGCTGTGTCATTTTCTTCTACCACAGTCAGTGGCTTCAATTAGCCATGCAAAAATAGCTTTTCCATAACTGTGCCTAAGTAGGTGGAAGAAAGAAGCGAAAGGGGAGAGAGTGCCCCTGTCCTTGGGCCTTCCACCCACAGACCTGCTAAAGCCCTCTGAGAAGTGTGTCACATCACAGGCGGACCTCCTCGCCTCTCTGGGCCTCAGTCTCCTCATTTGAGGATGCAAACTGCGAATTACTGAATAGGAGGTCTCTCACCTTATATGCTCTGAGACATTTCAGTGCAGCTTTCAACATTTTCTATCGCAGATTCTTTTTATGTGCCAAAAAACAGAGGGAGAGGCTTCAGTCCTATCTTGTATTTCTACAGCAACCACACAACTGTTCTTTTTCTTTCTTTAAACTCTTGCAGGCTGGTGAGAATTGCAGCCATGTCCTTTGTTTTGATAGGAACTATCCATATCAGGACATCAGTACTAATGTTCCTTCAATGGAGAACTCACAGTTACCAGTTCTTGGAATATTAACAAGATTGTTTCTAGAAAGACCAATATCTCTTCAAAGGGAACCATTTTAAAACAACATTGGAATAGAAATTTCCTCGGGTTATACAGCAGAAGAAAGATGTGTCCTGGTCATAGCACCTAAAGAGAAGGTAGCTTCCCAGTATTAAATCAGATCCTGTCCGTCAGGGCTTCATATTGTCTCTGCCTACTCCTGTCCTTGCCGCAGGCTGGCGCATGTGTTAAGCTGTGGTCTGTTGGTCTGGCCAGTTGGACAGCTCTTCTCCAGTGTATGAAGTTGAGTATTTGAGTATTTGTATGGCCATTAGAAATTTTCTGTCTCCTACAGAAGAATATTCCAGTATATGTATATATATTTTAAAGGTCCCCATCTGAAAAGGAGGGGACCTTTAATCAAAAGCTTCTACCCTAAAATAGATAATAAATAGATGGCTTTAAATTCAGTCCCTTGGACTTAGGTTTTCCACGACAGGCCACTGGGAATCCTCTTCAAATGTCATTCTCAGTCTGTCCCTTTCTTCTTAGGCAGGCAGCTCCTTGCCTTCACCAAGCTCCGGGGATGGCTGCTTGGGATAATTCAGTGATGGGCATTGCACAGGCAGTGGGTCTCTGGAGGTGTCTGTTCACAGAAACACCCGGCTATTCCATTTAGACTATGGACTTGTAGTTCTCTTGGTCAGTGGAGACCTACTTCAATTTAATGTCATTTGGCAGCCTCTGACAGCAGTCTCAACTCTACCCTGAGATCCTAAGCTCCCTCTTAAAACCCTTTCCAAACTTAGGTGCCTTCCTTATCCTTTGGCCTCTGTTCACTCATCTTTGGTGTTCTCTCCCCAAACATCAAATCCTGTATCTTGAACTCATCAAGTTTGTCTGCTCTTATGCACCAAAATTATGTCCACATCTCCTAGATATTTTCATCTTACTTTGGACTGCTTCTCGAAATTGCTTACCTTTTCAACGCTCTACCTCTGCCCTCTTCCTCATTTTAACCTTTCACCTTTAATACACAACCCTTGGGAGTGAGTTGGGGAGGTGAGAGCCTTCTTTCTGCAGTAATTGCTTTCTGGAAGGACCTAGATGATATTTATCATCCTGCTATATTGATGGAAAAGAAGAAGAAAAATGATGATGCTGGTGATGATGATGATAATACTCCCATGTGGATAGCTCTCTGCATACAAAATGCTTTTGCCTCTTTATGGTTTTGGCAAGCTTGGTCCTCTTCTTGGCTTATTTTCAGATTCCTTTACTTTGAAATTATTTTATAAGTTAGTTTGCTTACCAAATGGTTAACTCACTATAAAGGAGAGAGAAAAATCTCCATTGGACAGTTTTTCTTTGTTTCTTGTTTTGCTTGCATGCTAAATACCCTGGGCTGTTAAAGAGTCACAAAAGTTGAATGCTTAATGACTACAGAGGTGAATATGCTGAGTTTCTAAATTCAGTTTGTTTTAAACTCACTTGTTGCCTTTCTTTTATTCATTGTCTTCACATAGTGTTTTCAGTAAATCTAGGGTCCAGAGATGAATTTTTTACATCTAAAAGCAGAACAAACCAACTTACAACCTGGCTCTGTCTCTTGTATGCCAAATGACTGTCCTAAGCAGCGTTGACAAACCCCCTCCCCAGGTGGTAGAAGTAGCCATCCATTTCTTCATCCTGCCTGCCCCCCTTATTCTGCCAGCACAGGCACCTGCAGTTTATTCCTGGCCCTGTCTTCCCTACGTGATTACTGCTTTTCTGCATTGGTCCTTTCTCCTATTATAAAGAGTGCCAAGGAAATCCTGTTGAATTCCTTGAAGAACAGTCTTGTAGATGCCTCTTTTTTTTTTTTTCACAGTGAGTGTGGAGCAAAGATTTATCTAACTCATTAATAGGAGATCCAAGCAGATGATGAAGCAGGTTCAAGGAAGGACAGGAGAGATTGGTACTTAGTCAGTCAAAGAAAAGATGCTGAAGTAAGTTTGCCAAGTTAGATACAAAACTTAATGTCGTATAGGGCAAGAAAACTGTAACCTTTTGGGTTACCTTTTTAACTTTTAATTTTTAAACATCTGTAAACTTATAGGACCATTACAAAAATAACGCATCTCATACAGAGAACTCCAGTATATCCCTAATCCTTCTGATACCCAGATCCACCAATTCTAACTTTTTACCACATTTGCCATATCTAACAATCTGTTTTCTGAACACAGGAGTGCATGTAGATGTCTTATATTTTGACAGCACTAGAGGCAGACTTAGGTTTAGGGTGTCTGTGATCTGTGGCAAAAACAGGATGTTTTAGGTAAGCCCGACTATACAGGGGGTGAGGTGTGGCAGGGTGGCTCCCTGACTTTGGCCCCCATGTCCCCCTCCAACTTTGGGGGTTCTTTCAGCATTTGTCAAGGCACAGTCATTCAGGAGACCCTCCCTTCTGTGCCTTAATACAACTCCCTGAATTCGCAGCTCCCTACACCCCAACCTCAACGGCTGTCCCCCACACACATGGTCATGGTGACCCCTAGTTTGTGCTCTGGATCTCACCTATGTTGCGCCTTTCTGCCTCCATCATCAGTTAAATATCCCATGGCTTCCTCTTTGGTTTCCAAATAGAAAAGCATGGGTTTGTGGGTTTACTGGCCTGATGTGTACGTTTCTCTCTGGTATGACATTAAACAAAGAGAATGGTTTCCATCAGTGTCATTAATGAATAAATGCACGGTGTTTTCTCTCTTTAGCACATCTTACCTTTGGATAACATTCTTCAGTTTGTAGCTCAGAGATGTGTGGTTGCTCCCGGCTTCCCTTCCTGGGCTCTTGCCTCTTCAGCTGTTTCCACGCCAACAAAACTGTCTCTGACTGTGCTTTTCTGACTCTGCCTAATGGTGTGCTTTATGGGTATCTGGGGGATGTCTTAGGGACAGATGATGCTTTTTTTTTGCATATGTGGAGTTAGATCCTGGTTTGATTCTGCCTTTTCTGAAAGGACTGTTTCTGTAAAAGGATTTAGGTATAAAATGAAAGCATATACTATCCATGCTCTTGGTAAACCATTTGCACTAAAACCCGTTTGTAGGTAATGACATTCAGTTACTCTGCAGCTGATGCTGAATAATTTTTACATTTTATCTCTATAACAAACATATGTGTATCATCATTAGGAGCCCAGAGCTAGTCCAAGAACTTAATAGTAGCTCACTTAATCCTTCAGGACCATATGAAATATAAGTACTGTTATTAAGATTTTTTTTTTCAGATAAGTAAAAATAGAGGCAGTAAGAATTAGTAATAAAGGGGAGTGCTTGGAAAAAATTTTTAAGAGAATAAGTAACTTGCGCAGCATCATGCAATAAGTGGCAGAGTTGAGATTCAGACTCAGGTGGTCTGGCTTCATACGCTGTCCCCTTAACCACTGCCCAGTGGGTGGGTACTACAGCTGGAAGGAGGGCCGCCACACCGTCCAGAGTGCCTGCAAGTCCTTCTCTCTTCCTGTGAGGACCAGGATCAGAACATGCTACACTGGAGATTGGGGCACACCACGAAAAACTGACCTCAGACCCAGGAGCTGTTTGCATTGGCATCGACCCTTCTCCGGGCCTCTTCGAATGGAAGCAGCTATCTCGGCTTCCATCTGACCAAACCATCGGGGGCCCACAGGACTGGTTTCTAGAGATGGGAGTTCCACAAGCCCCCAGAGCCACACACGATGTGCACCCAAGACCTGACATTCCAGCACGGCCTAGGCTGGCTGCTGCCACTACCACACTAGCTTAAATGAACCGCTAACAGGTCTTATCACTTTTTTTTTCTGTCTCCAAACACCCCAACTCTCTAGCTTCTCTGACTCCTGAAGGGCAGGGCTTGATGGTGTGGATGACAAAATGTAGTTCCAGTAATCCGCCTCCATCCATCGGGCCACTTTTTGTTGTATGCCAGCACCTTTCTTTCCTCTCTTGTCTTCTTCCACCTCTTCCTTCCTTCACTCTCCCTCCACTTATTAGGTAATGTAAACGGTGGTGGGGATAAATGGTAGGGTCAGGGCTGGGAATTAGTAAGGTGGCTGTAGAAAGGAAAGGGTCTTCTTTTAACTCTCCCTTGTTCTTCCTTTCTCTCTTCCCTCATGCAGGAGTTGTGGGGACTCTTGCAGGATGGTCTGTAGCTGAAAGGTGACTTAGTCAACTGTTCAGTCCACTGGTCGAATATCTCAGCCAGTGGTGCCTTCAGAACTTCACTGTGGGGGGAGTTTCACTTGGTGGGTGTAGAGTTTTGCAAATAAAGATTTAAAAAATGTGCTGAGAATCAAGACACACTGACAGCTCTTGGAAGTTGTCATAACTTGAGATTCACTGATTAAAAACAAACAAACCATGAGAACCGAAGGAGACAGAGACTGTCAAGTCTGCCTGGGTGCATCTCACAGTCACACAGTCTTCATTTGCCCTCACAGGGTCTCTGTCCAGATAACCATCACAAATAATCTTTTCTTTCTCCTGTTGGGAGCTGTGTTCTTTTGTTTGGTATATCCTATGTGAATATGGAGGTGGGTGCTGATGAGCCCCCATATCCTGCTTTGGAGGACATTAGAGGAAATTATTTGCCCAAGTTTGCCCAGTTTCTCAGATAATTCAGTATATAGAAAGATGCGTAACCCATCTATCTGTCAATTTAATAAATGCTCACTTTCATTCAAGTGCCACAAAAGAAAATATAGTTCAACACACTCATCCATGGTTTGAAATAGTATGAAGGATTTCATATTTTTCACATACTTTTTGAGCAGCTAAGGATTGTGAGTTCTACATCTTCTCTTTAATCCTTACCCCAACACTGTAGGGTAGATACATTATTTCCATTTTACAGTAGAGGAAATAGAGATGTTCAATAACTAGACAAAGGCTAAAAAGGAGCAGGGTCATGATTTGAACCCAGAGTTGTCTGTCTGGAACCATCCCAGGAGCCCTGCGTGCAGTTCCTGTGCTGGGGGAGGACACGTGGGTTAGCTGGGACGATTTCCTGAAGGAAGTGGAGAGAGGAGCATTTTCAGGAGGGTGACGAAATAGAGAATGTTGATACGCGCCTCTTTATTGGAAAATAACCTCCTTAGGTTTTTGTTTGTTTCGTGTTGTTGTTTTTTAATGTCAGTAGCACAAGTTCAATCTCGAAGGAAATTATGATCATCCATTTAGCAGCCTTTTAGGTCACAGACAAGTGCATGTATTGCTAGGGATAGATTGAAGCTATTAAATTTGCTGTGCGTAACATTTGTGAGAAGCTCTGACTTCAGAGAAATGAGAATAAAATAATGAAATGTGTTAATTTTAGAAAGTGAAAACATGCCCCATAAGGAAATAATTATCATACTTAGTGACTGCTGCTGTTGTACTCAAAATAGCGGTGACAGAAATTTTAACAACTAAGTGTTGTTTGGAGCATGTTGATTTTCTACCTGGGACACTGTTTAGCCAACAATACCACCTGCCTTTCTTTCCCACCTCTCCTCCCCACTGGAAGCTACCTGCTCTTGCTGACTATTAACAACCAAGGGGGGAAAGCCCTCTAATACAAATCCCCATTCCTTTACCTTTCACAGCTTTCCCCCATTAAACATTAGAGGTGATAATTGCTTGAAATGCTGGGAGAAAGTAATTTGTATTGGTAAATATCTGGTGAACTTCAAAAGAATCTGTGTTCTCTAATGGTGACTTCTCTTTAATGGTGGGACTGGGCAAATGTGTACTTTTGTGGACCTGCTGTACCCACCCCCTCCAACCCCTCCCACCCAAGAACTTGGGAATTGATAATGGAAAACAACTTGCTGGAGTTTTTTTTAAATCTATGTGTTATACAGTAAGAGGTTATAGTTTAGAACCTCCGGGCATGTCTTATTATTCTGGAATGTTTTGGCTTCTGTTTCTACATCAAAATACAGATTCGTCAGGAGTGGTAGGATCTGATGCTTACTGGCCGCCATTCTAAGCACTGAATGCACATTTATTTTTGTTTAACCCTTACATAGTACTTGCCATGTGCCAGGCACTGTTCTAAGTGCTTTGCAAGTAGTAACATTGCATCTTACTGATACTTATAGTAGTAACATCTATTCCTTATACAGTGCTTCGTGGGGGCGCCTGTCCTTATTCTCATTTACAATTGAGGAAACTGGGACACGTGGAGATGCAGTGGCAAGCCAGAGATCATCCAGCTGATAAAGGAAAAATCGATGATGTTCAAAAACCAGGCAGTCTAGCTTTGGAGTTAAGTCTAATTGCATTGCTACACTGGAAGACAACTTGACCTGTCTTCATTTTTTAGAGGTGTTTCTAGATGATTACACCTTCCAGCAAATCAACAGCATTTCGCTTTCCCCCTTTATAACTGAACCAAATTGAGCACCGAGGAAGTGCTCGATAGTTGATGGCCTTACAAGGAATGGATTTTTCTTCTTTCCTCCTAGTTAACAAGTTCTACACAGGTGCTAACTCAAATATGTCTAAAAAATGCATGCCTACAGTAGAGAAGTAGCTTCTAGCAGATGTAATAAATTATCCTTTGTCTGCCAAGCTCCTTTGTTATCAAAACTACATCCCTAGGTAGAGATGTAAGTTCTTACACATCAAAGTTTGCATGCTAAACTGGGGACACAAGAGGGACCCGTTGAATTTTTTTTTTTTTTTTTTTTTTTGGTATACTGTATGGCAGGAGTCACATTTCTTTCTTTTTCCATGTGAATATCCCGTCATTGCAGCACCATTTGTTGAATTTTTGTTTGTTTGTTTGTTTGTTTGGGGGAAGTTCTTGGGCCGGGAATCAAACCTGGGTCTCCTTCATGGCTTGTGTGAATGCGACCACTGGACTGCCCTTGCACTCACCAGGACCCATT
Organism: Tamandua tetradactyla; assembly: GCF_023851605.1. NCBI lineage: Eukaryota > Metazoa > Chordata > Mammalia > Pilosa > Myrmecophagidae > Tamandua > Tamandua tetradactyla. Next base: position 14,917,291 of record NC_135350.1, read on the forward strand.
GAATTTATGCCTAGTCTGAATCCAGTCTTGAATTCCTGTGCAGAAGGAGAATGGAAAACACATGTAAGTCAACTCTAGTTATTTGTGAGATCTTCATTCTAGATTCTTTTTAAATATAATCATAGGGTCATGGACGGCAGGGCTGTGTGTGTGGTAGGAGTGCTAGTGAGGAGAGAGAGAAACTTGCAACTCAACAAGAAGGGCTTGTTTATTTGTTTAAAGTGCAATATTTAACTGTTAATCTTAATCCAGTATAAGGGTAACTTGTAAAAAAGGAAATTGAGGAGTTGGTGATTTGAATTGGTTTCATGGGTGGCTGCTGCTTGCCACGTGGAAGAAATCTGGTGATCCGCACAAATGGGATACCATTTCCGGGCCACCTGAGCTGCTGGTGTGGCAGCTCCTATTTTAATGGAATTGTCTCAAATTCCAAGGTCACTGGATATCTGCACATTTTACTGTAATTTATTGTACACATTCAGAAGAAATACACCAATTTTTATTGATGTCATTGCTTTCATTTGGATAAGAAAAACCAAGTCCAGGAAGACGTTAGTGCTACATCTCTGAACCAGGTCAGGTTGCAGGGAGAAAGGGTATATTATGAGTGAGTCAAATCTAGAGGAAGCCGAAAGTAAGAAAGAGGCGTTATGACAAACTGATTGCAGATAAGAAGATGATAAACCAAGACCTTTTCATTACCAGCAGTATGTTATGGCTTGTTACAAAACAGTCATCTCTTGCAAAGCACCTGAAGGTTGATATGGAAAGTCTGAGCAATTTGGAGAGGAAACCTCAAAAATCGAAGCACACTGGTTCTAAAGCCGTATGTCAAAGTTTGAGGTCCCTTGCAGCTTTACACTTTTCAGAATGATTGAATAGATAGTTAAGTCTTATCAATACTTCTGTCTCTCTTTTGCATGAAAGGGAAGATGAGTTAACTACATGGCTGTGCTTTATCCATTTCTTTACCAAGGAGATCTGTCCCTTTTGAGCCAGCCTTAGTGCTATGGGTATCTTGCTTTGCATTGTTGGAGCTGTGCCTTCTGGGGATATCCTGGCTCCTACTATAAGAGCTACATGAAGTAACTGTCCCTGTGAGTTATGTGCCTGTATTAGGTTTTCTATTTTTTGTTCTTTTCTTATCAATACCAGGGAAAATGGCAGCTGGCTAGGGGATGAGGAGTGAAATTGGACTATTAGACTCTATGTTAGAGGACATAACACCCAATTATTTTTTCAGTGGACCTAAAATATTCTCAGAATGTGTGTGTGTGTGTGTTGAGAGAGAGAGAGAGAGAGAATATAATTATTTGACAGCAGCCTAGGGGAAATTTTATGAAAAAAACGTGAATTTGCCTGTGAGTCTGACTTCAGTGCCTGTCCAAAATTAAATTCAAATACACAGTTTGTTCTACACTGTGTGATCTTTTAGAAGAAAAACACTTTCTCTCTCTGGGTACCCATAAAATCCTTCCTGTTTGCCTACAGAAACCACTGACCTCAGCCCATCTTCCACGGCATGAGCTTGTACATTCACACGGAATAAAAATGATAATCATAATGAAGGGCAGGGGAAGTAGACTGTTTAGAGGTCCCACCAGCCTTTCCACCAAGATCAGTGGTCCTTTTTATCTTAAGAGGCATATGAGGTGTGGGATGTTTTGTATTCTTCAGTCGGGCTCATATTACCAGCTATTGGACTCTGTGTGACATGCAGTTTTTGTCTGTTTTGCTGTCTGATTTGTACTTGCCCCTCTGTCATTGCCCATTTTTCACCCTGTCTATGACCTCTTCTCAGATGGGTCCTTCCCTGGACACTCACAGAATTGAAAGAAACATAATTATGTGCAAACTGCCCTTCCTCGCTTACTTTTTTTTTACTAGAGAAATTGTGGATACAGAAAAATCATAAAATTTAGGGTTCCTGTATACCATCCTATTATTAACACCTTGCATTGGTGTGGTACATTTGTTACAAATGATAGAAGCGCATCTTTACACATGACTATTAACTCTATTAACTCTAATCCCTGGTTTAATTTAGGATTTACTGTGTAATGCTGTTTCATGGATTTTTAAAAATTTTTATTTCAGTAACATATATACAATGTAACATTTCCCTTTTTAACCACATAAATATATATAATGCAGTGCTGTAAACTTATGCTCACAGTGTTGAGCTACAGTCACTACCACCCATTACCAAAACTTTTCCATCATCCCAAATAGAAACTCTGAACATTTTAAGACTTAACTTTCTATTTCCTACCTCTACCCACCTATATCTAGATTCTGGCCCTATGAATTTGCTTATTCTAATTATTTCATATCAGTGAGCTCATACAATATTTGTCCTTTTGTGTCTGGTTTATTTCACTCAACATGATATCTTAAGGGTACATCCATGTTGTCACATGCATCAGAAGTTCATTCCTATTTACTGCTGCATAATATTCCATTGTGTGTATATACCACATTTTGTTTATTCATCCATTGGTAGATGGACACTACGGTTGCTTCCATCTTTTAGCAATTGTGAGTAATGTCCCTATGAACATTGGTGTGCAAAAATTTGCTCAAATCTCTGCTATCAGTACTTCTGGGTAGTTACTACTATCATGATTCCTGGGTCATATGGTAATTCTATACTTAGCTTCCAGAAGAACTGCCAAACTGTCTTCCATAGCATCTGCAGCATTTTACATTGTCACTAACAATGTATGAGTGTTCCTATTTCTCCACATCCTAACACTTGTGATTTTCTGTTCTTTTAGTAGGTGTCATTGTAGTAGGTGTCAAGTGATATTTCATGGTTTTGATTTGCATTTCCCTAATATCTAGTGATATTGAGTATCTTTTCATGTGCTATTTAGCCATTGTATGTCCTCTTTGAGAAACTCTTTGCCTGTTTTTTTACTTGGTGGTATGTCATTTTATTCTTGAGTTGTAGGATTTCTTTATGTATTATGAACAGTAAACCCTTATCAGATTTGTGGTTTCCAAATATTTTCTCCTCTTAGGTAGTTTGTCTTTTCACTTTCCTGAACAAAGTCCTTTGATGTACAGAAATTTTTAATTTTGATGAGGTTCCATTTACTTCATCTCATTTTTTTCATTTGTTGCTTGTGTTTCCCCTATAAAGGTTAAGAAACCATTGCCTAAGATAAGACCCTAAAGATGCTTCCCTACATTTTCTTCTAGGAGTTTTATGACCCTGGCTCTTATATTTAGATATATGATCCATTTTGAGTTAATTTTTGTGTAAGGTGTGTGTAAGGTGTGCTATAGAGGTCCTCTTTCATTCTTTGCATATAGGTATCCAGTTCTCCCAGCACCATTTGTTGAAGAGACTCTTCTTTCCCAGTTGAGTGGACTTAGCAGTCTTGTCAAAACTTAATTAACCATTGATGTGAGAGTCTTATTCTTAAACTTTCCGTTTGATTCTGTTGGTCAACATATCTGTCCTTGTGCCAGTATCATGCTGTTTTAAACCACTGTAACTTTGTAGTATGCTTTAAAGTAAAAAAAAAAGTGTGAGACCTCCAACTTCTTTCTTTTTTTTCAAGATGTTTTTGGCTATTTGGGGCCCCTTACCCTCCCAAATAAGTTGATAATTGGCTTTTCCATTTCTGCAAAGTAGGCTGTTGGAAAATTAATTGGGATTATATTGAATCTGTAAATCGTTTTCAGTAAAATTGACATCTTAAAGATATTTAGTCTTCTAATCCATGAACCCAATGTTCTCCCATTTGTTTAGGTCTTCTTTGATTTGTTTTGGCAATGTTTTTTTTTCATCCATGGTCAGATTTATTCCTGGATATTTGATTCTTTTAGGTGCTGTTGCAAATGGAATTATTTTCTTGATTTCCTCCTCAGCATGCTCATTACTAGTGTATAAAAACACTACTGATATTTGCATATTGATCTTGTATCCCACCACTTTGCTGAACTCTTTTACTAGCTCTAGAAGCTTTGCTGTAGATTTTTTGGACAGTCCTTATATACTATCATGTCATCTGCAAATAGTGAAAGTTTTACTTCTTCCTTTTCAATTTGCATACTTTTTCTTACCTAATTGCTCTGGCTACACCTTCGAGCACAATGTTGCATAACAGTGGTGACAGTGGGCATCTTTGTCATGTTCCAGAACTTAGAGGGAAGGCTTTCAGTCTTTCACCATTGAATACAATGTTAGCTGTGGGTTTTTCATGTATGTTCTTTCTCATGTTGAGGAAGTTTCCTTCTATTCCTATTTTTAAGTATTTTTATCAAGAAAGAATGTTGAATTTTTTCAAATGCCTTTTTTACATCAATTGAAATGATTGTGTTTTTCCCCTTCGTTTTCTTGATGTTGTGTATTACATTAATTTATTTTCTTATATTTAACCACCCTTGCATATCTGGTATAATACCTATTTGGTCATAGTGTGTAATTCTTTTGATGGACTATTGGATTTGATTTTCAGGTATTTTGGTGAAGATTTTTGGATTTATATGCATTAGAGAAATTGGTCTATAATTTTATTTTCTAGTAATATCTTTATCTGGCTTTGGTGTTAGGGTGATTTTGGCCTCCTGAATGAGTTAGTGTTCCCTCCTCTTCGGTTGTTTGGAAGAAGTTGCGCAGAATTGTGTTAGTTTTTCTTGGAATGATTGATAGAATTCATCTGTGAAACCATCTGTTCCTGGGCTTTTCTTTTTTGGGTAATTTTCAATGACTGATTCAATCTTTTTGCTTATAACTGATGTGTTGGGGTCTTCTATTTCTTCTAGAGTCAGTGTACATTGTTCATGTGTTTATAGGAATTTGTCCATTTCACCTAAGTAGACTAATTTGTTGGCATACTATTGTTCGTAATATTCTCATGATAATTTTATTTGTGGGGTCAGTTGTAATGCCTCCCCCTCATTTCTGATGTTATTTGTGTACTCTCTCTTTTTTCTTTGTCAGTTGAGGTAAGGGTTCTCAAAAACACCTTTGGTTTGATTGATTCTCTCTCTCCCCCTCCCCCCCCCCCTTTTTTTTGTTGCTCAATTTCATTTATTTCTGTTCTAAGCTTTGTTATTTCTTTTATTCTACTTGCTTTATGGTTAGTCTGCTGTTGTTTTTCTAGTTCCTTGAAATGTGCAGTTTGGTCTTTGATTTCAGAGTGTTCTTTTTCAATGTAAGTATTTAGGGTCATAAACTTTCCTCTCTGCACTGCTTTCATTGTATTCCATACATTTTGGTATGTTGTATTCTCATTTTCATTCACTTCAGTATATTTACTAATTTCCCTTGCAATTTCTTCTTTGTTCCACTGATTGTTTAAGAAAGTGTTATTTAATTTCCATATTTTTGTGGGTTTTCCAGCTCTTTGCCTGTTATTGATTTCCAGCTTCATTCCAGTATGGTCAGAAAAGATGCTTTCAGTCTTTCCAGATCTGTTGATACTTGTTTTGTGGACCAGTACGTGGTCTGTCCTAGAGAATAACCCATGTGCACTTGAGAAGAATATACGTCCTTCTGTTTGGAGGTGCAATGTTCTATATATGCCTGTTAGGTCTAGTTAGTTTATCATATTATTCAATTTCTCTGTTTCCTTAATGATATTCTTCTAGAAGTCTGTTGATGAGAGTGTTGTATTGAAGTCTTCAACTATTTCTGCTTTCAGTTTTGCCAGTGTTTGCTTTATGTATTTTGAGGCTACATGGTTAGGTGCATAAATATTTATGATTTTTATTTCTTCTTGATGGATTGGCTCTTTATTTATATATTGTGTTCTTCTTTGTCTCTTATAACAACTTTTGGCTTAAAGCCTATTTCGTTCAATATTAGTATAGCTGCTCCAGCTCTTTTTTTGGTTACTGATTGCATGGAATATCTTTTCTCCATCCTTTCATTTTCATCTGATTTGTGTCTAAAGTGAGTCTCTTTAAACAACACGTAGTTGAATCATGCTATTTATTCATTCCCCCAACTTGTGTCTTTTGATTGGGAAATTTAAACCATTAACATTCAGTGTTACTGCTGTAAAGGGAGTACTTACTTTAGTCATTTTGTCCTCCGGTTTTTATATATCATATCTTTTTTGTCTCTTTTTCCTTTATTGCAACCTCCTTTTCTGTATGGTTGATCTTTTGTGATGTATCTGGCCAATCCCTTTCTCAAATCTATTTCTGTATATTTTTGAAATACTTTTTTTATGGTTACCCTGGGGTTTATATTATACAACCCACATCTGTAGTCTACTAATTTGAAAAGTTACCAGTTTCGCTTCAATAACATAAATGTTTTCTCCTCCCATATCCCTGTTTCCCCTCTTTATTGTCCACTTTGCTGGTTTATGTTTTGTATATCCATTATCAGGAAATAAGCCTTTTTCTTGTTCAGTTGTATTCTGATTGCTATATGAATTAAAGGGGAGAGTTGTATATTGAAGATAGAATAACATTGGGTTTTGAATTTACCCTTTTGTTACCTTTACTTGAGCTCTTCATTTCTTTACACTACTCCAAGCCACTACAACCTGTCTTTACCTTTCAACCTGTAGAACTCCCTTCAGTAATCTTATAGGGCAGATTTGTGTTTATGAACCCTCTAGGTTTCTGTTAACTGTTTATCCTCATTTTTGAGGGAGAATTTTGTCAGATACAGGTGTGTTTTTTTCTGGCAGGTTTTCTCTTCCAGTACCTTAAAATATATCATACCACTGTCTTCTCGCCTCCATGGTTTCTGATCAGAAATCAGCACTTAACCTTATTGAGGATCCCTTGTATGCAGCAAACTGCTTTTTTTCTTTCAGAGAAAATTCTGAATTCTCTTTCAGAATTCTCTCTTTATCTTTCAAATTTGACATTTTCATTAGTATGTGTCTTTGAGTAGCTCTATTAGGGTTTTATTCTGTTTGGAATATGTTGTACTTGTTCAACATTTATATTTATGTCTTCCATAAGGGTTAGGAAATTTTCTACCATATTTCCTCAAATATTGTTTGCCCCTTTTCCCTTCTCTTCACCTTCTAGTACACCTATGATATGTTTATCTATGTCCTTCACTCAAATCCCTACAGTGCTCAATGTTTTCTCTTCTTTTCACTATCTATTCTTCTGACTAAGATTTTGATTGACCTTTTAGTTTGCTGATTTTTTTTCTTCTGCCTGTTCAAATCTGCTATGGTACACCTCTAGTGTATTTATTTTTTAATTTTTATTTTTAACTTTTTTATTGTATAATATAACGTATATACAAAGCAAAGAAAGAAAAAAGCAATAGTTTTCAAAGCACTCTTCAACAAGTAGTTATAGGACTGATTCCCGAGTTTGTCATGGGCTACCATAGAATCCTCTTAGATTTTTCCTTCTAGCTGCTCTAGAATATAGGAGACTAGAAGGCATAAATATTTTTTTTATCATCACAATCAACTTTTTTTGAAAAATAACATACATACAAGAAAGCAAGAAATTTCAAAGCATAGCACAACAATTACTTATAGAACAGATTTCAGAGTTTGGCATGGGTTTCAATTCCACAATTGTAGGTTTTTACTTTTAGCTGCTCTAAGATACTGGAGACTAAAAGAAATATCAATTTAAAGATTCTGCAGTCGTATTCATTTGTTAAATCCTATCTTCTCCTTATGACTCCACCATCACTTTTGATCTTTCTATACCTCTCTTTAGGAGTGTTTGAACTATGGCCATTCTAACTTTTTCATGTTGGAAGGGTCTGTCACTAATATGGGATAGGGAGATGGAACTATCTGATGTTCTGGAGAGACTGGGCCCTCTAGGTTTCAGGACTTAACTGGCCCAGGGACCCATCTAGAGGTTGTAGGTTTCTGGAAAGTTACTCTAGTGCATGGAACCCTTGTGGAATCCTATGTATTGCTCTAGGTATTCTTTATGATAGGCTGGAATGGTCCTGGTTGGGGTTTGGCAGGTTATGATAAGTAAGAAGGTCTAACTGAAGCTTGCATAAGAGCAACCTCCTTTCTCGATTTTCTATCTGAACTCGATCAACTAGCCTCTCGATTTTCTCTCTGAACTCTATCTGCCACTGATGTTTTATTAGTTACACTTATTTTTCTTCTTTTCCCCCTTTTGGTCAGGATGGAATTGTTGCTCCCACAGTGCCAGGGCCAAACTCCATCTAGTTTATTTTTAATTTCTTCTGTTGTACCTTTCATCTCAATAATTTCTGTTATGTTTCTTTAATATTTTTCAAATTCTTCTTTATGCTCACATGTTGTCTTCTTAATATCCTTTCTGCCTTTATGCATATTTTCCTTCATCTCTTCTCCTAATTGATTTAAGAGATTTGTTGGAACATCTTTGATTAGTTCAACTTCTGAGTCTCCTCAGAAGTTTTAATTTGTTCCTTTGAGCCATATCTTCCTGTTTCTTAGTTTGGCTTGTAATTGTTTTCCTATCTTAATAGGTTAACTCTGAATGTTCATTTCTCCCTCTTGCCTAAGATTTTATTGCTGATTGGCTTTGTGTTAAGGCTCTTCTTTGACACTTGGCTTAATTTACTCTAGAACTCCACTAAATCTCTGGGGTGTGTTTTTTAAGAAGTTATCTTATGTCTCCATATTGATGATGTCCCTTCCTTCCTTTTTTTTTTAATGTAAGCATTAGGCTACAAATTTCCTTTTCAACTCTCCCTTCCCTCCATTCCTTAAGTTTTATTATGTTGTAGTTTTATTTTCATTTGCCGCAAGACATTTCCTAATTTTTCTTGTGATTTCCTCTTTAACCCATTGGTTGTTTCAGTATGTTGTTTAATTTCCACATATTTATGAATTTCCCATTTCTCCTTCTCTTATTGATTTCCGGCTTAATTCCATGGTGGTTGGAGTAGATACACTGTATGATTTTAATATTTTTGAATTTATTGAGACTTATTTTGTGACCTAAGATATCTTCTATCCTTGGAACGATCCATGCGTACTCAAGAAGAATGTGCATCATTGTTGTTGGATGAAGTGTTTTATGTATGTTGCTCAGGTCTGGTTGGTTTAGATTATTGTTCAAGTTTTGTATTTCCTTATTGATCTCCTGCCCAAATGCTTTATCCATTACTTTTTATACATTTGCATTTTAGCACTTGTAGGAAATAAGTAGAGTTATTTACCAAAAACTGCAATCCAGTAATACTAGCACTTATAATTACCCAAATGGTTACCTTTCCTAGAGGTCTGTTTCTTTATGCTGCTTTAAACCACTGTCTATTGTACTGAACACTGAAAGCCAAGCCTGTTATCATTCCTCATCCCTCCTACTTTGTCCATGCCAGCCCCTAAAGGCAGTGTCGCAATCTTAGAACCTTGGAGACTTTTTTTCTCCTGGCCTTTGACCTTCACCTGTCACACCTGATCTGTTGCCATGTTCAGCTCCCCTTCCTCTGCCTCCTCAGTGGGCTCCTATTTGTTCCATTCCCACTGTCACTGCCTGCCTCCCATCTCTTTTATCTTCTGCTTGGACTTGCCATTTCCTAATTGGCCTAGTTTTGTTTTTAACATTCCATGTTATAATTATCTGTGTACATGATCTGTCTCCTTTAGTAGATACTAAGCTCCTTGAGTACACACTTGAGGTTTTACTCTTCTTTGGCCCCTTTGATGTGCTTCCTTGGCACCACACTTGTTCAGCGTGCACCTTAATGATTATTGAATTAGATAAAATGAAACTGAATTGCTTGGATTGTTGATTGGGGCTCACATCGAGCAGCTCATGAATGAGGCTGGCAGTAGCCTAGCATGCTAGGTACAGCAGGAGTGGGGAAATCTAGAGCCTGAATGCATTCGGCTAGCTGCCTGCCCGTGGGCATCACCTAACTTCTCTGGGCTTCACTTTCCTCATCTGCAGACTCAATTGAACCCTCCAAGCTCCTTCACACTCTCGAAACTGCTCTGCAGTTGATCACTTTGAAGTGGCAGTTTTTGTCCCTCTTGTATGAGAGAAAATGAATATTTCATTTCAAACTCAGGAGTCATTTTGCACATATCCTATGCAGGGAGGCCAATGGGGGAAAGTGGGTGAGAACATTTTGATAAAATTTCCATGGATCTAGTTTAAGAATTAAGCCAGATCCTCTATAAAAAAATGTGACCGAGAACTTAAGAGTGTCATTTGTATTAGTAAAATCATGATTTAAAATTGTACTGATTTTGAAACCATTGGGTAAATGGAGATATTTGAGGTTAGAACAATTTTTGAAATTCTAAGACAGTGTCCTTTAAGCTTTTTCTCGCAATTCCAGTAGTCCTCTTAAGGAGCGACTATTACATTGAAGTGGATCCTTTACATACTTGCAAGTTAAAGAAACAAACAAAATGCTGCATTCTTAAATGTAGTAAAAAGGTAAACCAGAGTTGTGAGCACCTCAGGGTTAAAAATGTACAGTTTCTAGATTATTGATGAAGACTTTAAACCAGGTCTGGTGGCTGGACAGGCAGAATGCCCCTGGTGCCCTTCCATGCATGCCTGCAATTCACAATCTACAAGGTGTGCTCCCTTAGGCTCCTGAGCCATATGCCCAGCTATCCACCTGGCACCAAAGAGTAAGCACAGAAGACACACTTGGCGGCCAGTGCCAGTCCCCAAGCCAGTTTGTCAACACTCTGATCATCCTCTTATGGGTTAGAGGCTGTCTGCAAAGGCACGCCTCCATCTCCCAACTGTTAATTGACCAGTGGTGCCTGCAGAGAGCCAGCTGGTGCCATGTATGGGATAACGTGAGAGAGAGCCCTTGGAACAAGGCTGGGTGGGGGGCTAATAACAGCCTTCATGCCAGCCCCGTGAGGTAGCCAAGGAATTGCCCAGGGCCGTGTCAGGTCGGGGTTCATGAGGAGGGTCCTAGATATGTCCTTAATGTGCAAAGGTTCGTGTCATCCATGTTGCAGCATGTTAGGCTTTTGCTGTGGTCTGTGCTTTGATTATATATAATCCCACTTGTAGCCTGCTAAGATCCCCGTGTCATCACTGCATGTAAAATTACAAGGTTCAGAGATTCAATCCACATGCACAGTAAAATTTCACTTGAATTGCCTTACGCAGAGAGTACAGTTTTTAACCTTCACTTAGTCCAAATCAGTTCTTATACCTTTAGTTTAATCCTTTTTTTAAATTGAGATATAGTTCACAGGATATAAAATCACCATTTTAATGTGTACACTTTAGTAGGATATTCACTATGTTGTGCAACCATCACCACTGTCTAAATTCTGGAACATTTCCATTGCTACCAAAAGAAATCCTGTACCTATTAGCAGTCAGTCCCCGTTTCTCCATTCCCTAGCCTCTGGCAACCACGGATCTACTTTCTGTCTCTAAGGGGTTCTCCTACTTTGAACATTCCATATAAATGGAATCCTACAGTTTGTGACCAGACACAAGTATAGTTTCTTTCAATTAATGTAATGTTTTCAAGATTCATCCATGTTTTAGCATGTATCAGAATTACACTCTTTTTCACTGCCAAGTAATATTCCATTATATGGATATACCTGTTTGTTCATCCATTCACCAGTTGATGGACATTTGGGTTGTTTCTGTTGTTTTTTTTTCTTTCTGCTCTGAATATTCATGTATAAGTTTTTGTGTGAACATTTGTTTTAGTTCTCTTGCTGTTATATACCTAGGAGTAGAATTGCTGTGTCACATGGTAATTCTATGTTTAACTTTTTGAGAAACTGCAAAATTGCTTTAAACTATTTCTTTTGCATATTTTTAAAGCACTAAAAATCATCTACTTAAATATTTGTAAAAAGGAGGGAGAGGTTAAATGAGTTAACTTATTTGATAAAAGAAAGCAAGGTTGATTAGTAATAAGCCGAGAAAAGAAATTCAAGTTGTCAAACAGAAGAAAGAGTATTATTTAAATTGACTTACATTATCTCTATATTTACATATTAAAACTGGGTTATATCAGATGGGTGGCAAAAATGAATTCTCATAAATTTTTAAACAGAAAAATTCAAACTCTGATGAAATAGGGCTTAATTATTTTAAATAATTAACAATAATAGCCAAAGCTAAGAAGACATTCTTAACATTGATAATTAACTGGAAAAGTTGAGATCCTGAAGGAAACAACATTATTAACATAAGCTGGAAAATTGAAGGGCCTGTGAAAAATATAGGCACATAGATGCATTCCTTAAATGATGATTCTTTGTTCTATGGTCAAAAATTTTCTAAATAGAACAGCGGCTTGCATTCTTTCTTGTCTTTCCATTTATCAGCAATGCTTGTGGACACTTTATTGATTATACTATTCATTAGCATGTTCAATGATATTTCATAGCCATTTCTAAACATAAATGTGGATGATAATAGCAATGATGGCATTTTAGGAGTAAGAGAAGTTTCTGCAAGTGGTTTCTTATCTCACTTTGCACTTAGTGCTTGACATTTCTCATACCTGCCTCGGAGGTTCACTCCAGGTCAATTTTTGAGACTGGTACAGTGAGGGGAGCTGCAGGCCCATATGCATAACCCGAAAATGAGCCACATCATGTTTTAGTGAAAGGAAACCAGGATTGAGCCCAGCTTCTCTGCTTACTTTGTGATTTGGGACTTTTCTGAGTTTCATTGTCCTTCACTGAAAAACGGGCATATTCTTACCAGTTGGTAGTGAGATCCAGTTGAGATGAGGTGAGAGACATGAAAACACTTTGCAAGCTAATGTAACTCGTATTGCTTTTGTTATACTTCAATTCAGACTTTTCTCCCCCAAGACATCAGCCTTTCCTTGAAGTGGCTTATTTATAGCTAGACCAAGCTGGCCAAAGATGCAACCTCTTTGGAATAAAGCACTCAGAGGAGACCTGGAATCCAGATTCCTGGACGAGGCAGGACTCTTCTTCAATGTTTGCTGTTATGTATGACCATAGCTATGCAATCATATGATTCATAGAACTGAGAAGCACTACACCTCAGCTCGCTTTGTCAGCTGGAGACTTTGGGCTGCCTTTTGGTGCCTGTGCAGCTCAGTCTGGTTGGCTGCTACCTCTGTGGTGACATAACTTGTCTGTGGTGGAGAGTCGAGGCAGATTTGGGACACATGAGTACACAGTGATTCCTGCTTTAGCTGCAGAAAAGGAATTTTCTGCGTGGAATTTTGGCAGAAATGACCACATCTTATCTAGAGTTTCTGTCCCTAATGATTTATTTGTAACACCTCACAGGTCCATGCAGTGGAAGAAATCAGGTTGAGTATGGGACATCAATAAGAATTTTAATGACAATTAAAAGTCCCCTGCTCTCTGTTCTGTGAGTTTTATTGATGCTCCTTCAGATTCCCAATGCACATTGCCATTAAACCAGCACTCACCATCAGCAATGTGGGTTAATCTATCTTAAAACTGATTTTACAAATATTCAGGTAAATAAGTTGTTTCTGACCATGTATGATACTTTCTTTTGCTTCTCTAACTTCCTTGATCTATAGCTACTTCCAGAATTTTAAAGTATTGGAATTCCGAGTTTTAGAGTCCCTGGGATCATAAGGTCATTAGCGCTGGAAAGGGTTTGGAGATATTCAGGGTCACACTTTATCATTTGTTCATGCCAGGAATCCAACACGCATGGGTCACTAACTTCAAGTCTGGCATACAAGGTTCTTGCTTGCTCACTCTTCTCACTTGCATTTACCTTCCATGCTTCCCACTGTGTTTATGAATCCCACAAGCAGAGACATCTGACTGCATAGTTGTATGAGTTTGCTAAAGCGGCAGGAGTGCAGTATACCAGAAATGGAATGGCTATTTTTTTAAATTGAGAGATCTTCACACATATACTTTCTATACATGGTGTATAATCAGGGGCTCACAATATCATCACATAGTTGTGCATTCATCACTATGTCATTTTTTAGAACATTTGCACCACTTCAGAAGAAGAAATAAAAAGGAAAAAGAAAAAACTCATACATGCACACACCTTACCTCTCCATCTCATTGACAACTAGTACTTCCATCTACCCAATTTATTTTACCGTCTGTCCCCCCAATTATTTATTTATTTTTTGTCCATATTTTTTACTCATCCGTCCATAGGCTTGGATATAAGGAGTTTCACACAAGGTTTTCACAATCACACAGTCACATTGTAAATGTTATATCTTTATATAGTTGTCTTCAAGAATCCAGGCCACTAGAACACAGCTCAGTAGTTTCAGGCACTTTCCTCTAGCCACCCCAATATACCATAAACTAGCAAAGGGATATCTATATAATGCATAAGAATAACCTCCAGGATAATCTCTCGACTCTGAAGTCTCTCAGCCACTGAAACTTTGTTTTGTCTCATTTCTCTCTTCCCCCTTTTGATCAAGAAGGCTTTCTCAATCCCATGATGCTGGAACTCAGCTCATCCCAGGATTTCAGTCCCATGTCGCCAGGGAGATTTACACCCCTGGGAGTCATGTCCCATGTAGCGGGAAGGGCAGTAATTTCACCTGCTGAGTTGGCTTAAAGAGAGAGGGTCACATCTGAGCAGGAGAGGAGGTTCCCTGGGGGTGACTCATAGGCCTAATTTTTTTTTAACTTTTTTACTGTATAATATAACATATATGCAAAAGAAAGAAAGAAAAAAGCAATAGTTTTCAAAGTACTCTTCAACAACCAATTACAGGACTGGTCCCAGAGTTTGTCATGGGCTACCATACCATCATCTCAGATTTTCCTTCTAGCTGCTCCAGAATCTAGGAGGCTAGAAGAAGTAAATATTTTTTTTATCATCACAATTGACTTTTTTTTTTTCTTTTTTGGGAAAAATAATATATATACAAAAAAAAGCAATAAATTTCAAAGCACAGCACAACAATTAGTTGTAGAACAGATTTCAGAATTTGATATGGGTTATAGTTCCACAATTTTAGGTATTTACTTCTAAGATATTGGAGACTAAAAGAAATATCAATTTAATGATTCAGGAATCATATTCGTTTGTTAAACCCTACCTTCTCTATGTAACTCCACCATTACCTTTGATCTTTCTATCCCACTCTTTAGGGGTATTTGGGCTATTGCCATTCTAATTTTTTCATGTTGGCAGGGGCTGTCAGTATTATGGGGGAGGGAAATGGAACTAACTGATGCTCTGGAGAGGCTGGGCCCTCTAGGTGTTAGGCCTGATTTTAAGTAGGCTTAGCCTATCCTTTGCAGGAATGAGTTTCATAGGGGTGAACCCCAAGATCAAGGGCTTGGCCCACTTACCTGGTTGTCCCCACTGCTTGCGAGAATATCAGAAATTCTCCAGATGGGGGAAGTTGTGTATTTCCTCCTTTCTCCCCATTCCCCCAAGGGGACTTTGCAAATACTTCTTTATTCACTGCCCAGATCACTCTGAGATTTAATGGGGAATCATGCTAACCTGGACAAACCAACAAAATCTCACGCCCTATTCAAGATTCTATGTACTTAAGGTGTTCAACTAAACTGACTATACAAGTTAAATTAGGAAATGCGCTACCCAAAATATAAATTTTGCACCCAATAAACAACTCTTTCTTTAGTCTCACACAGAAATTAAAGTTTTAAAATATAGATGATTTCATCCCTTACTCAGTATTCTGATATATCTTAGTCCTATCCAGATCCGCTTCATTCATATCTCTACTCGATGTCTGGTACTTTTTCAAATTTTAAACAGTTCCTATATAGGGGGCTGCTGACTTTCGTAGCTTCAGAGCTCTCACTCTGAGTCTCATAAATACCTGAAGTTTCTGGGGGAAAACCATGTTATATAGAAACAGCTCAGTATCTCAGAATTTAGAATTAACAGTTACACCTCCTGAATATATGTGACTACTGTAAGAGCTTACAATCTAGGACCCTTTACAATAAGCCCGAACCTGATAACCCATGTTCTCAACTTTAGTTTACCAAATTTTTATGTTATAGTTAGTTCATATGATTGAGGCATGATAATATTTGTCTTTTTGTTCCTGAGATTTCATTCAACTTACAGCTCTTAAGGTTAATTCACTTAGTTGCATGGTCACAACTTCGTTCCTTTTTGTAGCAGCTCAGTAGTTCACTGTATGTATACACCATAGTGCCCCCTTCCATTCTTCAGTCATTGTGCCCTTAGGCCACCTCCATTCATTGTGGATCTGGACACGGCCACCAGAAACACCAGTGTGCAAGTGTCCATTTGTGTCCCCACACTCAGTTCCTCTAGTTGTATACTGAGCAATGGGGTTTCAGAATTGTGGCAAACCCACCCACCCCCTGGCCTCCTGTGACGTCGTCACGCTGCCCTCTGAGGGGCTGCACCTCTCATTTCCCTATTGGCGGTGAATAGCTACATCTCTTTCTCTGCATTTTTTTCTAGCACTTGTTTCTCTCCGATCATTTTTAAACAGTTTTACTCACACATCATGCAATCCAATCTAAGTATATAGACATGCTTTCACTACCATACTCTATCTGAAGATGTTTCCTTTTCTTCCACAAAGAATGCATACCCCTTTCCCAATCCCCCCACCTGTTAACATTTAGTTTTGGCATAATGCCTTTGTTACATACAGTGGAAGCATATTACAGTGTTACTGTTGACTACAAACCCTAGCTTATATTGATTGTGTTTTTTCCCCATATGCAGTCTATTTTCAACTTCCTGCAATATTGACATCCATTTTTGAATGGCTTTTTGAAGGAGAATTTATTAAATTGCAAGTTTACAGTCTTAAGGCTAAAATATGTCCAAACTAAGCCATCCATGGACAAATACCTTGACTCAAGAAAGGTCAGTGGCTCTGTAACACCTTGTTCAGAGGGAAAGGCACATGGCTGGCAGCTGCTGGGGTTTTAGCTTTTCATTTCAAACAGCTTTCCCAGGGGTGTTTTTTGTCTTTATCTCCAAAGTATCTGCTTGGGTCAGCTCTGTGGCTTTTTCCAAAATGGTTCCTTCTTGAAGGACTCCAGAAGGCAGATTAAGACATACCTTTAATAGACAGAGATACATTTCCATGGAAACTACCTAATCAAAAGATCCTGCCCACAATTGGGTAAGTCAGATCACCATGGAGACAATAAAAATATCCCACCCAACAATATTGAATTAGGATTAAAGAACATGGCTTTTCTGGTCTGTACAACAGTTTCAAACCAGCACAATAGCTTATGTTTTATTTTGGTGTTTCTTCGTCCCCAGTTTATATATTTCCACTTTCTGCATTAACTTATCCAGTCATCCATCCATCCATCCATCCATCCATCCATCCATCCATCCATCCATCCATCCATCCATCCATCCGTGCAAACATTAATATGTCAGTATTCAGATGAAGGAGGAGACATATACATTAAACAGGTAAATTGAAATATCCTTTAAGCATTTAGATGGACCATGCTGTAGCACAATTGTATCACAAGACAAAAACTTTTGCATGAAGTTGTCTTCTAAGGAAGCAGAAATTTCCTTGAAGCTGTAAATCAGTAGTGAAGCAGTGTTATTGAGAGGATTCTTTGTCACCATTATTAACTGCTTCAGCAGATTTCAAAGTTAGCTTTATTTGAAACTTGCCAATCTACTTGACTGAAGGAATAACTGTCTCCATGTAGGAAATGAGCTTAATGACTTTTTTCACCAAGTGGAATTAATATTATATTTACAAAGTGTTTTACCATTTGCAAAGTGCTTTGCCGTGCATGCTATCATTTGATCCTTCAAACAAACTTAGCCAGGGAAAATATTAGCCTCATTTATAGAATAGTTGAGTAACGTGCTTAAGCACACACAACAAATAGCATTTAGAGCCAGGAATGCAATTGACTTCAAATCTAATATGCAATTATTTGTTTCCCAAGCCTTGGTCTAGGAATCTGGGCAAAGGCATTGTTTAAGAAAAGATTAAAGTGTCTTGAGAACATTCTCCAATTAGCCTTTAAATTATTTTTGCTCGTTTGTACCTTTCCCCGAGATTCAGAGTTGCTCTCAGATCTCCCTAAGCTGTTTCTCATGTTCTTTGGAGAGAGCTCATGGACTCATGTTGTTTGTTGAGTGACTATGTGTCCAAGACATCAGTTTCTGATCTCCTTCTTCCTTAATGTTTAGTCCAGTCCCAGTTTCTATGCATTTGGCCTAGACAATTACTCTAATATACTGACCTCATTTTGCAAAATATCAATCTGTATTCTTCACTACATATAGGAAGTAGTCTGAATTATTTGCTTTTATATATAAAATTGATTTGTATTGGGTAACTTTCAAAAATAATTATATCAGCATTTTATACTTTTTAAAATCTTTCCTTGAGAAGTAAAAGGAACTGGGAAGAAAATGCCCATTGAATCTTCTACAGATCTCTTCTCAATGCTGTGTAGTGGCTTCTTTCTATACAGTGACTCAAATCCGATGCTGGATGGGCCTAGAGGCAAGGAACCAGGCTGAACAAGTAACTGCCACTGAGTGTCCATCCACCCGTGTGTGCGGCAAGTGGGTCATGGGTCAGATCATCCCAGATCATGTCAAATGATGATCTTTGAACATTTCTTATTCTGGGATGGTTTCAGGCAGAGGTCAGGATTATCTCGCTGCTTGTCAAATAGGGAAAAATAACGAAAAGTTTGTTCCATTTAGCAATTTAGGGAAGGAATCCGTGTCTGTCAGTGGTGTGCTGTCACATGTTTAACAACCTGGGGGTGGCGTGTAGTTAATGAGAGGAAACAAACTTTTCACATTCGCCAATTTCCATGGCATAAATAATCCTACCATGGCCAATTTCAAGCTCCCCATGTAATAGTAACATACTCTTAAAATTCCAAAAATGTAGCAGTCAGCTCTTGCGAGCTAGTACAAGCCAGCTCCAGCACCCTACTGTAAATTCAGGGTAACCTTTTGGGAAAGAAAAATACAGATCAGCATTCAGTATCTGCCTGGAGCTCATCTTTATGTCCTCTGCCTCCCCCCCCCCCCCAAAAAAAATAAAGATGGAAATGCACAGTAAAATTCAGGAAAGAAATTTCTTTTATTCACTATGAATGGCCCAAAAGACATTTTGTCTCTGACTCTATTCACAGAAGTTCTTTTTTTCACTAACAGAGAATAGCAGTTGTTACCTTTGCTACTGTAGTTTACCACTGGCTATAGAACATTCTTCTTTAAAAATACGTAAATAGAGCTTGGAATCTTTTAAAAGGTCTGTACAATTGCTTCTTCTTTTTATATGATTGAAGCAAATAGTGTGTTCAAAGAAAGTTTTCTATCCTAGTTTGACTTCTTTGGGGGTTTCAAGATGAACTTAAAATGTTTAAAGTTACATAAGCCAGCCCAGTTTGTGTCATATAAATTACATTAATAATGCTTTCTTTGTCCTGTAAGGTTTCTGCCTCGATTTCTAACTCATTTCAGGATTTTGTTTTTAAATACAAAATAAAATATAAGTTTCTTTTCCCCTGACTCTTGTGAGTATATCTTATGAATAGTGATATCTCTGTCTCTGCTGTTTTTCTTCACTGAAAATTCGCTCCTTCCCCCCCCCCCCCAGACATTAGGCTGTGATGGGAAATGGAAAAGATTGAGTTCATTAGCCACTCATAATGAATCTGAAATGTATAGTGTTAGGCATTTTAAAAAGTAATCTTAGTAACTGACAAACTGAAGTTACATATAACTGATGTGCAGCACATCATTTGGTCATAAAGACCATTTGAACCGATAAAAGATAGATATCATTTTAGTAACTTTTTATACCATAAAATGAAATATTACAGTTTTGTACTTGTGTCATATAAATATTTTGTTTTAAATATATTGACTTGGCTGCCAGTATGGTGTATTGAAACCCAGCATTTAGTTGTCAGTTTTGCCAGTTTACCAGCCTATGATCTTGGACATGCTCTGATTTTCAATTTCCTTATCCATAAAAGATTACTTCTGTTAACAAAAATGCCTGCGTTTTTGTTGTTTTAGCAAATTGGAATGCACGAGAAGGGGCCAGTCTTACCTACATATTTTTCAACTTTAAAGCAGAGCTCCCTGATAAGAGATATGTCACATATGCAAGTCAAATATATCTAATTTTTAATTTTCTAGTAGCTGCATCAAAAGAAAACAGCAAAAAAGAACAGGTACGAAATTAATTTTAGTAATTTAAATCAGTATATTCAAAATATTATCATTTCAGCATGTAGTCAATATTTAAATATTGAGATATTTCAACTTTTTTTTCATACTAAAGTGTGTGAATTCCCGAGTGTATTTTACACCGACAGCACGTCTCAATTCTGACTAGACAGATTCTTAAGGGCCCAGAGCCTGGTGGCTAACAGTTATCATATGAAACAACTCAGTCTGTAGAATAGCTTTAATGTTTCTGTTACAATAGAAATATCACAATTACACATTCACAGAAAATGATTGGCGTTTCAGTTCTCAATTAGTTTTAGTCCTGAACTTACTGATAGTTGCCAAACTCAATGTAATTTATTTGTTGTGCTTTTCCCTTTTTATTTCTAAAGGGCTCTTCAGCAAATTCTGGAGGAAAATAAGGATGACAGCTTAAACATTCCTCTTTTCACTTATCAAAACATCCCATTTTAAGCAAAGACTACTTTACACATTTGGCACTTACTTAAATTAGGGAGGGTTTGCTTGAACAAAATTCGCACATAGGTACCTTTTTCCTGTTCCGTAAATGCTCCACTTCTGATCTTAAAAGTCAGATTTTATTTATGCTGAAAATAAGGCAAATAAATCTTTTCCTGGATACTATAGGTCAAGTTTGAGGGACCCACCCCCCCTTTACAGAGGAAATAATTAAGTTTGTCTGTCACCCCCCCCCCCCCCCCATGTAATTTCTCACTATCTGTTTTGTAATCTGAACATATAAACACCAGATCTGCACTCCCTGTCTGGGAGGCTGTGGAATTTCCCTCACCCCTGCCCTATCCAGGCTCCAGATACCTACCCCATCCCCAGGGATTTAGAGTCTTCCGCCTTCTCAGACCCCAATCTTTCTTCCTTTCCCACTAGACATTCTGAGCACATGGGGAGATCTTCCAATCCTCTGAAACTGGGTAATAGAGAGGTACAGTTGAGGTGGCAACAGAAAATGCTCCTTCCCTTTGGTTATGCACCCCTTGGTAGGAGAGGGTGGAGAGAACCTTTTTACCATGCGCCCAAACCAGCACCAGAAAACCTGGTCAAGTCTGTTCAGAATTTAGGCTTGATTTAGTTCAAAGGAGGACTTCTGGCAATTCAAAGCAATACCCTCCCTCCCTGGTTCTGGAGTCCCTAGAGCTGCCTCTTTCTTGTCTTTTCCTGTTGCCCATTGTCATTATAAAACCTTCCAGTTGCGCTAGGAGGAAATTATAACCTGCTGCCTCTATTCTGACTGCTCAGCCACTTTCACTAATGTGCTTGCCTTCCATTATTTCCCACTGACCCACACAAATACTGCTTCCACCAAGCTGACCAAACGTCAGCTTAGTAATAATAAAAAATTATGCAGGGATCTTTAAAGCACTTCTCTCTTGCAATAAACCAGCACTTTTTAATCTAGTTACCTGTCCTCCCGTATACACTCCATACCCTCCACCCCAATTCACTGATGTGTGATTGTGTTTAGGTATAAAAATATTTATACACTGCTTTCGTCAAATTTTCAACATCTGTGTTACAGAGAAGGTTATGAACCACTGGAATCTTGCCCTACCCCATGTCCTTTCACAGTAAAATTTTCACACATATATGCGTCTACAGGACCCCACTCTCTTACATCTAGCAGCTCAGGCAGCTCCTCCCCCTTCTCCTGCCTCCTTAGGACCTGGTGACCCTTTCTTTTACCTGCTCCTCATCCTTTATTCTACCGCTGAGCTGATAGCACGTCTCCTTACTCACACTATTTTACCACTAGCATGGTATGTTTCAAGACGGCTTTTTTGTTTTGTTTGTTTTGATTGTTTATCTTCAGTGGCTCCAATTCTCTCTTTTAATTTTCAAAGCATAATCTTAAACAGCTTTACTCTGAAAAAATACATGGAAAATTTAGATTAGGGGTGTGGTGGTAGTGGTACAAAATCGATCAAATAATAGGATGTTAGAACTTGACATAATTTTCCCTTTTACTCTGATCTTTACTCCGTGTCTGACCTTAACTCCAATTCCTCTATTCACAGGTTCCAGTCACGGAAGTGTTGATCCCCTTTGGCTGCTAGAATGAGCCATTTGGTTTTGTTACCATTTCTTTTTAGCACATCACAGTGAAAAGTTCATGTTTGGGATAAAACAGACCTGTATATAACCTGAGCTCTACCTTTGCACGCTAACCCGTGTGACTTTCCTGAGCTTGTTTCCCCATTTGAAAATGGGGAAAAATCTGATCACAAATGTAAAAGCTTATGTATGGTTCCTAGAATATAGTAACTATTCAATAAATGTGCCTTTTCTTGTCTTTCTCAGTCTACATTACAGGTTTTATTTAACGCTTACCATCCATACTTCCTCTCTCTTTAATTATATTTTTTACTTATTTTCCTTCCACAAGCTTCACTTCATAAAGCATTTTGTGCATTATGAGTGACTAATAAATGGTAAGATGATTGATTATAAGACCCATTAGTGACTCCCAGGAGCCAGATAATTAAGTTAAAATGAACCTTAAGGTGATATATGACCTTGTAGTAGAAGAGTTCCACTTAAATATAAAATAACGATTTTTCTAAATAATTGGCAAAGGAGTGGCCAAATCTGACACATTGATTGTTGATATTGTAAAGAAAGCAAAAGCTCAGTTTTTAAAATCTTAAAAATGAATTCATGTGGACCCTCAACCCTGTTTAGTCATTGCCTTTTAAAATTCCTTAAGCTGTAACCCTGTGGTTAACTTTGCACACAGTTCTCCTTAATTTCTCTCAGTTTGGGCAGCAGGAAGGGGAAGGTATGCTAATCTCTACCCTTGTCCCTTCCCCTCCAAACTACAACTCCTGTCAGCTCTCATATGTGTGAATACACACGCTCTTGAAGTTGGTGCCTCTGGATAAAGAAAGGCGTGAGAGAGAAAACACAAAACAAAACTTCAGAACTTCATAACATACTCCAAATATTATAAAGCTTCATGATGATGTTTGTGATGCATTTTATTTTTATCTACAAAAGCTTAATTGATGAAAGTAATTGTAAAAGTTTGGAAATGGGTAGCAAGGTAGTGTGTGATGGTCACACAGTACTGTGAGTGAGTGTGAGCATGGTGGAAGGAGGAAGGCTGGAGCCGAGTGTGTCACCAGAAGGAAAGCCAGAGGATAAAAGCTGGGACCGTATAACTTAGTGAAACCTAGGGTAGACAGTGGTGGCCGTTAATAGTTTGAATATAAGAAAGTTCCTACATGAACCAGCACAAACGTAGGTCCCTATTACAAGGTATTAATATTAACATGGGAAAAAAATACCGTTAATGTAAGCTAAGGTCTATAGTTAACAGTAACATCGTAATATTCTTTCATTAATTGTAACAAAGACACTATACCAAAGCTAAATGTAAATGATAGGGGGATATAAGAGGTATGGGACTTTTTTTCCTTCGGAAGAAGTGAGAATGTTCTCACACAGACTGTGATGGTGAATGCATAACTGTGTGATTATGCCAAGAGCCATATACTAAGGGACTGTATACTTAAGATGGATGGTATGGTGTGTGAATAAAAGTGCTTAAAAATAAAATAAAGTAAAATAATAAAAAAGATTAATGATGACTTTACCTACAGGAGAGAAAAAATAGAACGCTAAGGGGGTTATCTTTGTCCAGGCATTAGGCCCCCCAGCACCCTGAGTTACCATAGCCACCCTCTCCTGCCCCCTCCCCTACTCTCAGTGTTGATTTACTGAGAGTTCATCCTGCGTGATAGGCTTGTCCTGGTTACAAAAAAAGCAAGGAGTTTTTTCCACTGATCACAAAAGAGGAGTTCAAAGATTCAAAATGGGAGAAAGATCCAGTACACCTTTGCTAGCTTTAAAATGGAGTGGATGACCTATCAAGGTATGTGGGTGTCCCCCAGAAGCTGAGAGCAGCCCCCACCTGACAGCCAGCAAGGAAATGGGGACAACTGCAAGGAACTGAATTCGGCCAACAGCAGTGAGCTTGGAAGCAGATTTTCCCCTGGAACCTCCACACAGGAACTCAGTTCAGACAGTACCTGCACTGCAGCCTTGAGCTGCCCCTAGCAGGGAACCCAGTCATAGCGCGCTGGAATCCTGCCCCACAGAAAAGGTGAATACAAAGGACCAGTCCCAATTTTTATTATAAGGCTCTGAATTCTTTCTCGTGAACAGAGCTGTCTTGTTAGTATTGAAAGCCTCATTCAGACAATCATCAGAAATAGGTATTGAATATCTCCACTTTGCCAGGCCCTGTGCTGGATGCTGGGATAACTCACTAAGGTACAGCCTCTATCTCATGGGAGAGAATAGAAGCACAGACAAAGGTGATAAATGTATAAAAGAATATGTCCTAGGAGCTTTAAGTACAGAGCAGAGTATGGTTGAGTTTACCTGAGTAAATTGAAGAAGGCTTCTTGCCACTAAAGGGTACTGATCCGTATTTGCAGTTAATGCACATCAAGAATCCCTTTGAAAACAATAATTCAAATTTAACCAAAAAAATTAAAGGAGTCAAAGAGTTAAAAAAATTTAATATCATTTTAAAAGGATGTGGTATATGTACTTATTTCTGCTGCTTTGCCTTTCAAATTTTTCTCGAAAGGCAAAAGAAAGAAGGAAACTAACACATTGCTTTTTCATATAGTATCAAAGAAGAAGATCCACACTTATCTGAACAGACTTAAAAATAATCCTCCCTTTACCGTGTATATATAGATCCATGAGGCTGGATTTTCTTCATATGTTTCAACTAAAAAAACATTTCACAATGGAGTGAATGCAAAAGCAGATATCAGAATACAGCTGTCTTATACTATACCAGGCACTAAGGAGATTTGCAAACATGCAAAACAGTGCTGCTCTTCTCATGAAATATTTTGGTTTGAAAATGGTTATTTTTCATTAAAACATATTCTTTATGTTAAAATTTTAATAGGGTTAGTGTTGTCATTTAAAAATAAATTACTAAATATTTTTTAATTTCTTGTTTTAATTTTTAATATAATTTTTAATGTTTTAATATAAATAATTTTTAATGTAACTATTGATAGATCAGTCCTCAGCAATAAAAGCTAAATTGAGGTCTTCCGTGATGAAAGTGCCCTGAGTTTAAAAAGTTTGAGAATGGCTACTGTAGGAGATTTTTACAAATCAGTCAAGATAGTTTGTACTCTCTACTATAATCTAATAGAGGAAATAAAGCAAGCATATAGGAAATGTGTGTGTATATGCATGCCATAACAAGGTCTAGGCCAGAGTGTTATTAATGTAAAGTTTGAAGTGTGAAGTGCCATTTATGATAAGTTTCAAAAGATGGGACAGATTTCATCAAGCAGTGGTGGGAGAAAGGCTCTTGGATAGCAGTCATAGATTAAAGACGTGGTAGGAGAGTAGGGAAGGGAGGAGTTGGTGGAGAAATCACCTGAACAAAAGCATAATTCTAAATTTTAGTGCTTACTAGTCTTGGAAAGGAGCAGCTCAGGGTAATTAACCAACTGGTCCTTTCCTCTTTTCTTTATCAATTCCACAAATATTTATTGGACATAGGCTGTATGCCACAACCTGAGTGAGATGTTTTATTTGCATTAGTCAGGAATCCTCATCCTAATTCGGTGAGGTATCATTATACCCATCTAGATATGGAGAATCTGAGATTCCAAAAAATTGAGTAACTACCCATGAACATGAGTATGAAACTACATTGTTACTCGTCTCTTCCAGTTGGCATCCGGTGGTTGCCAGAAATGTCATTATTTGGTTCCTTGGAATTTAAGCTGTAGACTTCAGGGTCTCCTGATTTGGGTTTAGATCCTAGCTCTGCTGCTGAACTACCTGTGTAACCTTGTTTTTTTTTGTCTTGCTCTCTCAGAACCTCGACTTACTTCTCAGTAAACCAGTAAAAAAAACTTTCTTTTTTATTATACCTAATTTATGGGTGGTTTCAGGATGAAATGATGTAATATATGGAAATTGCCTGCTTTTGCCCAAAGTGGGGGTTTTTAATTTTTTTTTTTAATTTTCTTCTCTCTCTCTGGCAGTTTGTTTGCAGTCATGCTAGTTGGTGACAGCAGTCTTCTCTGAGTGGTCAGTTGTTCCCGCCCAAAGACTTCAATGCTCGGCCCCTCGGCAGGGTGGTTTGGAACAGGGGCAGAGAGAGGAGTTGAGTGCATGTTGGGGAAAGAGCAGGGACTTTGGTATCAAAGCATTGCCGGCACAGCTCCTCTCTCGACTAATTATTACTTAGCTATTTGTCCCAAAAGACTCAGCCTCCCCATCTGACATGGGGGTAATAAAACATATATGGATTAGTGCCAGAGTGTATAAAAAAGTGCTACTGTAATGACTGGCACTTAACTGCCAAATGCATAGGTATTTCTTTTCCTCGTCCTATGACACGTTCCTTCTCCTCTCAGCAAGAGATTCCAGTTGTCTGTTGACAGGAAATTCTCTGGATCATATTTTGCCTCCAGAGTTGGGCTCATGGAATATTTGTCCTTTGTGAACCTTATACTAGTTCCTGCTGGGGGAGACTTCAGAGCTGGGGACCACTATCATCGTCTGAGAAAGGCCGCTGCTTCACAACCAGCCATACGTCTTAGATCCAAAAGCCACATCACACCCGGATGCAGTGTGTGGCACGGGTGTTATCTTAGGATAGATTTCCAGTACCCAGTTATTATTAAGTCTAGTTGATACAAGAATCAATGTATCCAGGAAGGTGGGAGAAGGAGAATCAGTGTATCCTTTTGGAGTTCTATAAATCTGCTTGCCTCTTTTTGTTAGAAGGCTTGAGAAACTCGGATTCGCAGAAGAGAAGGAAGGCATGATATTAAATTACACGGTTTTTATTTCATGAGTACCAGACTTCTTAGGAGTTTAATAAAATGTAAAGTGCGGCCATAACCATCGAGGCCAGGTGAAATTCCTCGTATCAGTAGGTTGGTGGAGTACTGAAACCCCCTGGATTCGGTTATCACTGGGAGGACTGGTGATGAAAATGCACAGCCAATTGGAATGGAACTCAAGACCTTTATGCACAGCTGGATCCCATGCATTAGGTTTAGTTGGAATCTGGAGATGTACAAAATGGGGCCCAGATACCTTGCCAGCAGGTATCTCCCCTAATTACTCCACTTACCAGCAGCTCCACAGCCTTAGCCAATAGGGATTTGGGCCACATTTTAGCCCTTCCCAGAACCACATCCTTTGGAGACTGACAACTTTCACAACAATTTGATTTATTACCAGTGGTGAGTGGGTCATTTCTGGGAACGCTGCTTTGGAGGTGGCTCTCAGGATCCCTAAGTGGCACCCATACGGTGCCCACAGGAGGTGTGGGTTTTATAGGCTATGATGCCAAAGAGGTCCTTACCTGTAGAGACCAGCCTGGCTGGCAGCCAAGCAAGCTTCCTTGGAATGTTTTCCAGTCCTGGAGGGAAAGGCAGCAGTTGAGTCTCTGCAGTTCTGACCACTTCTACTGAGATGCCTCCTTGTCTGATGTGATTCCTGTGCCTGGGACAAAGAACACACTGTCCTTTCATGGTTGTCACATATGGCCAGGTGTGGCCCAGATGGTCAGCTCAGTGCCCAGGATTTTATTAACTCAGCTCTTCAGGAGGATGCCATTGTGTAGTGGTAAAGAACACGGCCTCTAGAGCCAGACTTTGTGTGTTTGAATCTGACTTTGCCACTTATTAGCTGTGTGCCCTTAGAAAATGTTTCAAATTTCTCTGTGCCTCAGTTTCTTTACCTGTAAAAGGGGTTAATAATAGTACTTGGCCTCAAGGGTTGTTGTGAGGATAAAGTGCTTAGCACACACTAAACACTTGGCAAGTGCAAGCTGTTATAATTATGTGTGCTCCGTGGGTAGGATGGTCTGATTGTGGTTCTTCAAGTTTAGGAAAAGGTCTTGCCTTCCTATTGAATACCTCGTGTGAGCATTAAATGCAGGTAGAAGAGCTGTCTCCAGAGGCCACTCTTGATATTTTCTACCCCTGTCCCAGTACTTGCTCTCTTTCCAGTGTCATAACTCGCCCGACCAGTACATGACCTGAGATAAAATAATAAAATAATGTGTATTTGGAATCAGAAGCACAGGGCTTGAGACCTGGCCCAGCCTCCTAACACTGTATGAGCTTGGATGAGTTACTGAACCCCTTTGAGCAGGAGTGGAGCATTTGAATGATTTAAGGCTGTCAGATATCTCATAAAAGTGGTGTAATTATACATTCTACCAGGCTTTCTGGGCTAATAAAACAAAGGACACCCATTGGGAATACATGATGATTCTCCACTGAGAGCTGAGACTTACCTGGCTGCACCTATGAATGAAAAGGTATCAAAGTGATTTTTACACTGTTTCCCTCCCTTACAGCAAGCTGTAAGAGTGGGGAAAGCACAGGAGACTTGGGTTCTGTTAAATGAGGTGCTGTGTGCACAGGGTGCCCAGCATGCATAAATAGCAGAGGAGACTGAGTATCTGCTTCTCAGTTCCATTGTGCTAGGCGGTTCAGGGATTCAGGGATTCCATTCGCACTGTATTCACAGTGACCCTGCACTCTGGGAGTTGTGTAGTGAGTCAGTGAATGGGACTATATTATTATAATTGCTGACAATAGTCCTGGCTCAAACACCCATTCCCTGATGACCTTTGCCCCTCAGCTTCTTGTCTTATTGCAAAGGATCTTGGACTAAATGAACCTTAGGGTTCTTATAGCTTTAATGTGATACAGATTATATAATTAGATACGTACTCTGTCCTATCACCCCGATTAATTTTCTTTCTCGTACTCGACGCTAACTCTTCTTATTTTGTTCTTTTTTAAAAAACACATTTGTTCTTTCTCCCACCTGCCGTCTCCGCTCCCAAGCTCCTAAGGCATAAAATGTGTGAAAATGAGGACCTTGTCTGTTTTAGTCAATGATGCCTAGAATAGAGCTTGGCATACAGATACAGGTATAACTATGCGTTGTAATATAGTTACATGAATTTGTGTATAGAGGCAGGTACTTGATTATTTATTTTCCTCTTCCCCACTTATTCCTCAGCCCCAAAATACACCACATTGTTATTTGAAGATTGGAAAAATAGAAGTAAGAATGGCTGTACAGTCTGCCTTAAAACTTCACCTGAGGGGCACTGCGATGGTGGCTCAATGGCAGAATTCTCACCTGCCAAGCTGGAGACCCGTGTTCAATTCCCAGTACCTGCCCATGCAAAAGACAAACGAACCAACAAAAACACTTAACCTAAGTAGCAGTGCCAGGGTTCTCGGCTTCTGTGTGCAAAGAGTATCCAAGGACAATCCTGATGTCAGAGGAAGCTCACACATTTAGGGCTTACCACCCCGGACAGAGATGGCCATTTGCTAAGTATCCGCGGTGTGGGTTGGAATCAGCTTTGTTCTCTATGTACATATATACGTGGTGGAGATGGTGAACAGGAGGCAAAATACAACCTTTTAGGATTCTGCTCATACATATTACTGAGATTTCATATCAGTGTTATTATTTGGTCACAAAAAATGGACGTGATCCTTGCTGGCTCGAACACACCTACTAGTACTGCCTTCGCGATCCATCTTGCAAAATATAAGACAAGGCCAGAGCTTAAATTAAAATCCTCGGCTTCTTATCTCCTTCCCACAGAAAAGCAAATCTGTGTTGAAAACCGTAAAATTAAGAGGAGCGCAAGGATAGCATAATTTAGCAAAAATTCATGGCACCAGATTCTGAGCTCTATGACTGGAGGGATAGGTCAGACAGTAAGTAGATGCTGCCTGCCAGTGCAGGTTCCTTAAGGTGGTGCTCGGGAGACAAGAAACACACGCAAAATATTTATTTCCGGAAGATTCTCCTCTGCTTGCTCTTTATAACTACCCTAAGAAATCATCTTTGTAGATTGTTTGGCATTTTGTTTCTTATGAGACATTTCAGAAGTCTATTCATGTGAGTTTATTCGTTGTAGCATGTAAGTGTTGAGATTTTTGTTTCCATTTTAAAAGGGCTTATAGTGTTAATGTCTTCCCATCCTTCCCCACCCCCATCCCCATGGCCTTCTAAGTTCCTAGTATTTAAGAAGCTCATTCTGTGTATTTGGCAGACTGCATCATTAACACATGGAAAGCAGAAGAGCATCAAAACCTTTTTAGCATTTTACACATTTATGTGCATAGATGTCTGTGCTGAGGTATAGAAAAAATATAGAGAAAATTCGTATGACTTCGCTAATGGTGCTCCATTTAATAAATGCCATGGACTGTGCAAGTTGTGTCATTAGAGAGGAGCTGATAATTATTACAAAATAGGAAAAGCTAGTACGGAATTATATCATTGTCTAACAAAGTGATTTTTTTCCCCTTGCCTTTTCATGTCATAGTTCCTTTTGGGTGGAGGTTGTAATGACAGGGTGTACAGAGAATTAGGTATTACTAGCTGTAAAGAGAATCAAGTATTACCAGGATAATTGTTCCTAATTTTCTTGAGGGTAGTCCTTCCACGCACTTTTTACACCTGATTGGTAAAAAATATCAAATGCAGAATTAGCGAGTCTTAGGTCCATTCCCGAGGGTGTTGCTGACACCCTCTCAGCCTTGTAGGTAGTAAACTGTGTACAGTGGACACTTCTCACTGGGTAGGTTTTCAGTTCTGTCTCCAATTTTTGGGGGGGGGGGGGGTAGAATGGTGGATATTTGCTTCTGGAGAAACTGATTCCACCCGTATTTTAGTGTCTCATACAGTAAATTCTCACGAATTCAAACTAATTCGAAGCATGCCTGAATTAGTGAATGTAATATTCACCATTCCTCTATTTTCCTTAAATTCACAAGTTGCTCATTATTGTAGTATTTCTGAGGCTGCTTCAATTAACAAATAAGATTAGTTTAAAATTAGAAACATTTTTGGCATGTATATAATTGTGCTGGGCTTCCTTTCTTTTTTTTCGTTGTGTGTGTGTGTAAATTTCTTTAAAATGATCCCCTTAATTAGTCTAAAACCTGCCAGAGTCTTGTTTATATTATTGATTTATACTTAGCAAGCATGTTCTTAAAAAAATGAACTTCATCATAACTCAATCCAAATGATCACAGATCCCAATTTAATGAAGTCTAAATAAGTAACCTGAACTTTTAAAAAGTGTTACTTAGTTTTAGACTTCCAAGTTAAACAGTAAAATTTATTTTTAAGCAAAATTTTTAGGTATAAGACATATAAAATATTTTAAAGTATAAAAATCTTAATTTAAGAAGTTCCTGCAGGCAGTTAAACATTTCAAAAACAGTTAAGCTTGACATTGGAAATTCCCTTTCATCATAGACCTCTAGAAAGAACCAGAAGCTGAACTAAGTAGGGACTAAAGCGTAATGTATGGTCATGTCTAATGGACCAAACTATAAAACATGGTAAATGGTGTAAAATGGTTCTTTAAGGTATACAACTATAGAATCATGAATTCATGAATTAAAGTGATGCCTGCACAATAAATTTATATTCATTGGGTTATTTAAAACTTTGCCCTTCTTTGTATATGAGAAATCTGTATTTCATGTATGATTTTTCTGTAAACTTACAATTTCTCCAATTAAAAAAACTATCTAACAAAAACCTCTGCCCCTCAAATTGGCAACAATTATTCATTTATTTGTTCAGTGAACAGTTTTCATATTGGGTGCCTTTTTATACCAAATTATATATAATTTATTTATATTTGATGAATAAAGAGCTTATAAATGTTCATAACTTTTGCTCCAGTTACCCTTTGTCAAACTTAACCTGAGGAGATACTCCAAAAAGGAGTGTGGGGTGCAGAGGTGCAGTGGTAGAAGGCTCACCTTCCATACAGGAGACCAGGGTTCAATTCCCGGACCATGCACCTAAAAAATAAAAAAATAAAAAAATAAAAAGGAGCGCAGTGTCCACATGTGCATACAGAGATTCACATCCTTTGGAATAATAATGAGCTCCCTAAATCTCTGTAGGGGCACTGGTTAAATAACTGATAGCCCTTAATATAGTGGGATATTCACATATTTAAGGAATATTTAATACGGAGAAATTCTGAAGATCTAAGTGAGGAGAGCCAGTGTTTCAGTTGTCCAGGGTTGAAGAAGCTTGCTGAGTTCTACTGATGGCGAGTCAGCTGCTCATGTGTGACTTTTTCTGTGGAAGAGGAAACAAGAGCTGTACTTCTGTATTAACTATTGACTTTGCTGTTATTTGCAGTCAAATAAAGTGCCCGTGGTGCAGCCATCCCACGCCGTCCATCCTCTCACCCCCCTCATCACTTACAGCGACGAGCACTTTTCTCCAGGATCGCACCCTTCGCACATCCCATCAGATGTCAACTCCAAACAAGGTGAGAGCACTTGCCTTCCGAGTTCCCTCCTTCAGCCCCCGCTGTGGTGCCAGAGTGACCCAACTAGTGGTCTTTGCCCAAAATCGCTGGTTGCATCAAAATACATTTGTAGGGGACAGGCGTAATTTATATGACAAAACTATGTTGTTGCTTCTTTTATTTTGCAGGATTAAAAAAAAAATACATGGAAGAAACAGCATTGCAGAGTAGTTTGCATAGTGACAGCTTTGAAAATCTATGATCCACAATATAAACCAATATGTTATGCAAATGTATTAAAAGTTCAGCATTCAGTGCTCCCTGCAGTATTTCTTTAGGTCTGCATGAACAAGGGGTTGATGGTAGTATAAAAAAAGAATTAGAAAGTGACAAAATAGAGGGAGCTTGTTACTTCAAATGTTATTTTTCTGAGCTGTTTGTGATATCTTTGGTTCTTTGCTGTTATAATAATTAAAGTTCAAAACCATTTCCGCTTAATGAATCTTATTTTGCTCTTCTGCATGAATACCAAGTTCTCCTTCTAGTTCTTTTAAAGGAAAACATTCAGCAGCAGAAGTATGAAAAATAAAAATGCCTAGTTTCTGCCTTATGGGTAAGGAGGTGGGCGGGTGGTAGGGCACAGAGCTCTGTTCTCCCAGCCTTCCTGTCTGTCTGCTTAAGGACAAACTTCAAAGATGAATTTGCTCCCGATGAGCCTTGCTATTTTTATGCACTTAAACACTCAGGCCTCACCAGGATCTTTGGAAGTTCAAAAACCCTGTGACAGCAGAGAATATAAAGGTGTAAAATTTTTCTGCCTTCTGCATTTCACCCATTTGTCCAACTCAATCTTTGTCTTACAATAGGCAAAAAAAGAAAAACAGATTTAGTGTGTGAAAGAAGGTGGAGTCCAGAGGCTGGGTATTTTTTGCTGTGCTAGTAACACTTCTAGGTTAAATACTTACCTCCTCAGTTCCCTCCATTATTCAAATGGAAATTTTATTTGAGGTCTTAGCTACTAGCGGACTTGGACTTTAGTGGAGCCCAAGTATCTGGACTCAGAGAAGGTGAAATCACCTAGGCAGTCACCCCCAGGTTTGCATCTATCTTATTGCCTCATTCTAAGTTTTTCCCACATTCTGCCTGCTTTCATCAAGGGTCTCTGAAGAATAAGGGACGTCAGATAGCCAGGTCTGTGATATATGGTCTGAAAGGGAACTTAGGGATCTTAGGAAGAAGTGTGATATGAGAGGGGAGAGGGAGAGGATGATCTCGGTCACAGTGAGTTTTAGATGCCTTTGAGAGACACAACGGGAGGCAGGAGGCAGGCAATTTAAACACAGGAATCACAACCCCAGACCAGAGTCTGGGCTAGAGATACGCATCTGGGAACCATAAAGCTGTATATGACAATTGAACATAAATGTAGAAGCCTCAAGTAATTAGCCAAAAGAATCCAACGGTGTGTTTTATTTTTAAACTTAACTTATTTAACTGACAACTATATCGTGCTTACTCTATCCTAAGCCCCATTCTAAGCATTATAAAACATTAACTTTTTTTTTAAAAGAATAACACATCATGGCACAGTAGTTTTTTCAAACATTCTGGGACGTATGGGCATGGCCCGAAGTTATCAACGTGCAGTTTCTTTGGAATCTTTATCATAAATATTTGTGTGATTTTTGCCTCAATTCCTTACTATTTGTGCTCCTTTTATTATAAAGATCCTGTTTTTAATTACGTGTTTGTCCTGGGCTTCCTGTGCCTCATGACCATGTACCTCTATGGATATCTAAACTCTGGTTTGCAATGTCATCATTTACGTATTTTGAATTTATATAATTCCATGGGGTGTATTCATCACCAAAAGAAAAATAAGTATAAAGCTTGCTAGGCATCTTGTTTTTACTCTCTCTCTCTCTACTGCCTGACTTTTGGGTATATGATGTAGCTCAAGTTGTTAGAGCAGATGATACTGAGGTCAAAGTTGATGATTTCAAAGTTCCTTCTAGGCTGGTTAGATTCATCCAGAAAGAAAGGGGGGGGGGTGAGTATCACGGCCACAATCCAACTCTCGATAGAACTGTCCAATAAATATAAACTGTTTGTCAGCAAAGTTCATTCTCATTTCTGGGAGAATAGCTTTAAGTTAATTACCTATTAGAAAGCACATTAGTTTTCTTCTCATTAAGAGATGCTGGGTTTAAGTACCTGTTTAAATCTTTGTATTACCCATTATATCCTTACAAATAATCACAAACTCTTATGGCATTTCTTACGTACCGGGCACTCTGCTGTATTACATGTATTAATGCATTTATGTCTTTTAACAAACCTATTCTGTTTTTATTACGATTTTACAAAGTGATTTTGTAACTTACTCAAAGACACAGAGCTTGTGTCTTCGTGTGTTCAGTAACAGAACACTTATTAGAGAGGCAGCACATCTAAGAATCTTTGAAAACAACATCTTAAAACAACAATAAAATATTTAGAAAACCCAGTTGCATCTTCTGCTCACTTAATGACCTAATCCATATCATACACCTGTTCTAAAATAGTTGATCATATTAGCTCAGCATGGGCCCCTTTTAACACTACTTTATTTCACCTGTTCATTTGGTCAGTCATTCAAAAATGTTTACTGAGAGCCCCACTTGCAGACAGGGAGGCTTTGATATGCAGACTGGTAAAACGCAGTCTCTTTTCTCCCAAGCAATGTATAAGCGCATGCAGGAAATTATTTGCACAAACTATAAAACAAAATGAAGACCATCCTAAATAAGATATTAAAAGTGCAAATAAAATGTAGGTTCAAAGGGGAAAGACTTTTCAGAGCTAAAGAAGGCAGAGAAAATTCTATGGGGTAGAATCATTTGAATAAAATTTTTTTTTCTTCAAAGCTTCACAGATTTATTGAGGTGAGGAAGCGGGGAGAAGGTAGGTGGGAGAGCAAAAGGGAGAAAGCAAGTGGAAGCCTGAAAATGGCATTCCTATTTGTTCAAGACCTTTGATACTTTTTAAGATCCAAATGAAGTCCAGAGGTATTTTTAAATAGTGAAAAAAACAAAACAAAACAAAGCCCAGAATATTTAAAGGGCATCTTCCATGTGCCCGCCTAATTTCACATACCAGCCAATGTATTTACAACCACTTAATGCTTATTTTGAGTGTTAAATCTTGGAATGCATGTTTATATATGGTCTTTTAAAACCTCTATTAGCTGTGTAAAGCCACTTGTGACTTCTTTCTATTTAAGATCACTTGCCCCCAGATATATTAAATCTGAGTTTTTATATTTTGCATGCTGTGCATTTGCCTTATTCCTTTTCTCTCTCCACCTAAGGTAAGACATAAACAAAGGAGCATTATTGGGGATGAAGATTAGATATAATCTTTAGGTAGTTTTTACAGCTATAAGGCAGTGTACTCCAGGGAACGTAAGCTCAAGAAACAATTTGGTGTCACTCTTATTTTCCGTGGACTACAACTAATCCAGGACAGTTTGACCTTGGGTCCCAGAGGACTCAACAGGATGAAGTGCTTAGTTGGAGCAGAAGTGGCAAACAGAGACCAAATGAATCATATCAAGTGTGACCACGATGGGGCTGAAGATGATTCCTAATTAATCTGTGATCCTCTGAGGTATCGCATTTCCCAAAATTATGTGTCCATGAGGGAACCAAAGAAAATATGAAAAGGCAATTTACCTAATCCTCGAGCACCATGGCACACTGGGTACTTAGGAAGGGCTGTCATTTTACCGTCTAAACAAAGCAGTTGTCTACCATTTTTAAACCAAAGTAAAAGAAGGAGGACAAAATAAATATTTTGAAAATCTATTCTAGTGACTAGTTTACTAGCTTGTATCTGCTCTTTCATGAGTTCTTCAAGATGTACTTTCCTAAAACCTGTTTCTCAAATGTTGGAATCTTGCGAAAAGCTGAATAAACTGACTTCTGCTAAATTGATTTGATGACTAAATATTATTTCACTCTAGACCCTCAGTATCAATGATATGTACCATCTTACTGCTGCTTTTTTATTGTTTTTAAGGTCCAATGTCCAATGAATCTGAATAGAGTTTTCCTTTGTTCTTTGTGACAGGCATGTCCAGACATCCCCCAGCTCCTGATATCCCCACCTTTTACCCCTTGTCTCCGGGTGGTGTTGGACAGATTACCCCACCTCTTGGCTGGTAAGATACTTCCTGCAGCTTTCCGCAAAGCATTTGAGCACATCTTCCACTTTCCTCTCGTGGCAATTGGCCTTATGAATGGTAAAATGTGTAGACTTTGAAGAAATTTCACATCAGCGAGCAAAGTGCTAAGTTTATTTCATTTCAATTTGAAAGATTAAAAAACAGGCAGACTTTGAAATGGATTGAACCAGTTTGCTAATATGTGTAGAAAATGTGCAGAATTTGCTTTGAAGCTTATGGTTTTATGGATTCAGTTTGTGGCTTTGGGCCTTTGCTGTGCCCAAAGTCCCAGTGTTTTTTTTTTTTTTTTTTTTTTTTTTTACATGGGCAGGCACCAGGAATCGAACCCGGGCCCTCTGGCATGGCAGGCAAGCATTCTTGCCTGCTGAGCCACCGTGGCCCACCCTCTATTCTAGCTTTTTATGAACAATGTAGACACTTTAAATGTCTGCTTTTTCTTGTAAATGGGCAAGTGAAGAAAATGACAACTTACCAAAGAGAAATTTAGAAGTATAAAACTATCTTTTGAATTTTAAAAAAGGGAATTTGAGCTCAGAGGCATAAAAAGGTGATGCTTGAGCTTTCTTTTTTTGCACTCCGAATGCCAGTGCTCTATTGTGTTGATGTTTATTTCTAAAAAGAAAAAATTCTTACTGCTGCCCTTTAAATATTTTAATTCTAAAGTTGAAGGAAAGGAACTATTCTTTGGGAAGAAATAGAATCGGTGTTGATAGTAGGCCCTTTTCAAAATCACTGTATTATCAGCACAAACCCTCCTTCCTCCTTTTCCTTCCCGTCCCCACTCCTCTCCACTTCCCTTCCTCACTCTGTGAAAAACGGTGCTTCAACATGAACAAGCATTTCTCCCCTTTCTCCATTGGGTTCTCCATCCCCCGTGCCCTTCATCATCGCCCCAATCTTACATTCTCCAGCTCCTTCAGCAAGAAGGGGCATCCTCCGTGGAAATTCCAGCTTTCTCTCTCTCTTTTAAAGCATTACATCTCTCAGCAAGTAACTCTGTTTGAATTTAATTGATTATGCATACACTTTCAAGCCTAGATCAATTATTCTGTCTGAATTTAGCTACTTAGGGGCCATAATCCCAGGCCGAGTTGCATCAGTGGCAGCTAGAAATAAAAATCATGTAAACGAAAGATGTGAGATGCAGAAAGAACAGAGGAAACAATGGAGTTCTCAGGGTGCAGAGTAAATAATTCCAATGAATTATCTTTTATTTCTTGATTCTAACAGGGGTATGTGGTCTCTGGGGGTGGGGGAGTACAGTGTTTTTGAAATTTGCTCATTTTTGCTATAAATATAAACTTTCATTTCCTTTGTTATTCCCTTCCCTGAAATTCTCAAAGATTTTAATAACGCATTCACTAAGCTCCTCCTTTGAAAGGGGTATTTCCCAATTCTCAGGGTCTCATTGTATTCAATAAACATGCATTAAGTGCCTGTTTGTTCAAAACATTGTGGCAGGCATTAACGGGGTTTGGAAACAGGTGAAGAGGAGAGACAAGTAAAACCTGGACTGGTTTACTTGATTTATTTATTTCTTACATGGGCAGGCACTGGGAAATGAACCCGGGTCTCTGGCATGGCAGGCGAGAACTCTGCCACTGAGCCACCATTGCCTGCTCTGGACTGTTTTACTTTTAAAGTTGAAGGGGGAGGGATTTCTTCAAGGCAAATGATGCTTTCATTGGGTTGAGGGTAAGAGAAGGAAACAGTCCTATAGTTGAAGAGAATGTGTGGTCTGTAATACCTCCACAGCATTCTATACGAATGCCTCCTTCTTTTCCCCTCATCAAATTCTTATTGCTGGTTGGTTACTCGTGTTCTATCATTGATGGGTTCCTTTCTTCTGTGACCTCAGGCAAGGTCAGCCTGTATATCCCATCACGGGTGGATTCAGGCAACCCTACCCATCCTCACTGTCAGTCGACACTTCCATGTCCAGGTAGGTGGAGGTGGAACCCCGGGACACTGGAGAACAAGTTGCTCTTTCCTGCGCTTGCATCTCGTACACCTCTGCTTGCCTCTCAGTCGGCTAGGAGGGTGCGTAACTCAACCCATGTCTGTCTGTGCAGTGTGCCTGGCTCCCACACTAGGTGTCCTGGGGATTCCTGGGTAGGAGCCGATTGCTGTACCCCCCACCCATCCGTGAACCAACTCACCCACACTGGGAAGTGCTGCCCCCAAAAGAATTCAGTGTCATCTCACTATGGGATGTGAAATGCCCAGAAAGTAGACATTAAAATAAGAGCTTGCTTGATTCCAAAAGTGCTGGGGCGGGCTGAGACTGGTTTGGTCTGAGTTCTGTAATCTGCTTCCTTTGGGGAAAGTTGTGCCAGTTTAACCCGACAGTGGTCGAAGATGCCCAGAGAGCGTAGCGCCTTCCTGGACCAAAGCTGTCAGAAGAGAAGGAGCAGTGCTTACGAGCTGTCAGGTCATCGGGAGGCCTCCCTAGTGTGTGAATCAGGCTCTGTGTGGACTACTGATGCAAGCGAAGCTCTGTGAGGCCTGCCCGGCCACACCCCAAGGCTGCTCTGTGTCATGCTTCTGCTTCTGGAAGGGATGGCTTCTGTGCCCTGTGCTTGATGGACACGCACATTTGTGGTGTATCATCTGTGTGTTCAGTGTGGCTTTTTCAAGGGAACTAGTGATATTGTGCTGAAAGTCAAACTCTCGGGTTATTAACTGCTTTGAATCTTCACTTTTTATATAGGTATGAAAGTCTCCGTTTTGGTGGTGAATTACAGCTTTAAATATATATATGTGTGTATTGAAAGCTTTGAATGAATGAATAAATTAATTAATTAATAAATTAATAATGCTGTTTGTCCAGTGAATTGTAAATCTAGCTGGAGATAAGGGAGGAATTAAAATCCTTTCCCCCGAATTTGTTTTTTACACTTAATTCTTAACATTGTAAGAACTATCTGATGACAGGATTTTCTCCCAGGCAAGTAACCAACATCGTGTATTTTTGCGAACACTATACTTAACCAAAGAATCATTATTTGGTCAAATAATTGTATTTTTACCCTGCCTCCTTGATATTTAGATATCCAAAATATTGCATATTCAAGCAACATCCTTCCCAGCTGAAATAATTAATTGTATGGGCTGTGGTGAAAGATTGAGAACATTGTTCTTACGGAATTAACTGTTAACTTGAAAGCAAAAGTTTGAAAAGGAAAAATTTTTAACACATATCCAAATTTATCCAGAACACTTGTTGAAGTTCTGTCTTTATTTTATTTTTCCTGCACGGCAGTTTCAATCCTTTGTGTTGGCTGGTACTCTACAAGAATAACCAGCAAATAGTTACGTTTGGTGTGTGCCATTTTTACATTGATGTAGAACTGTCTCTACCCATTTAATTAATTTCTTCCCTATAATTCGGTTACTGGTTTTCCATAAGGCTAGATTTCTCAAATATGACTTTTTATATATATAGAAAATTCTTTGGGATGATGTTAATGGAAACTTCATTAAATGAGGGACTGGAAAAAAAATTTCCTTCCCCCTACTTTTTCAACACTTCCCTCCTAATATTAGTGAAGAAGCCAACAATATCAAAAAACTCTTAATGTGATGGTTTGCTTATGAATGTAGGCAGAGATTTTCAAATGTGCTGTCTTTAGCTTCCAGTTGAAAATCATATCAAAAGCTACATCTTGATAAAGTGTTATATTTCCAATACTTGTTCTTATTGAAACACTCATTTAAAAACTGCCTTGCAAGAAAAGTGATTCACTTTTTTTTTTTTTAATTCAATGGCCTAGAGCCTTCCCAGGGGAAATGCCAGATTCTCCTACTGGCTTGAGAAAAATCCTATTATACAGGGCATAATTATAAGTATTTTCCACCTGATTACAGAAAGTAAAAAAATAATAATTATCATCCCACTATAATTTATAGTTAATAATCTTGTATGTAAAGAGGTACGTTTTCACTCTGAGCCAGAGGCAGTTAGTGGGTTGTTTGGAACCCCGTCTCCTTTCTGCTACCACAGCCACCAGTAC
Organism: Tamandua tetradactyla; assembly: GCF_023851605.1. NCBI lineage: Eukaryota > Metazoa > Chordata > Mammalia > Pilosa > Myrmecophagidae > Tamandua > Tamandua tetradactyla. The sequence continues at coordinate 14,957,954 of NC_135350.1, forward strand.
ACCTTGTTTTCTTCGCCTTCGTTGTCTTAGGTTTTCCCATCACATGATTCCTGGTCCTGCTGGTCCCCACACAACCGGCATCCCTCATCCAGCTATCGTGACGCCTCAGGTCAAACAGGAGCACCCCCACACTGACAGCGACCTAATGCACGTGTGAGTACACGGCTGGGTCATCCAATGCCTTCAGATAATGGAGGATTTAAACACCGATAGGGAGGGATCCTCAGAGTTTAGGCACTGAATAATTCTGAGCTGTGTAACCATTTACCTCCAGGTTTTCATTTGGCTCAGGCTGTGGGAGAGGACCTGTTAGAGCCTGGGTTAAGTAGATTGAAGGGTTTAAGACTTTGCCTTCTGGAAATGAAGTTACCCTGGTTTGAGGTTTCAAAAGCACAGAATTCAAGGGTAAAGGGTGCCAGCAAAGTCCGGGACTCCCTATTGGGCGAAGGTTGTCACAGGGTGTTAGCAGCACTCAATTGCCTAAAGAGGTTGAGTAGCTGAACTTCTTGATCTAAGGTTTGTGAAGCAGGACATGAGCAGGGGGTGAGGTCGGGGGTGAGGGTGGGGAGAGGCAAGCAGCCTGTGATCGACATAAAGCCCTAAATATTTGTGCAAAGCCAATATGCATTTGTTCGGGGGAGAGGGCCTAAGCTTTCTCAAAGAGGGGTTGTCATATGGGCCTTTGACCCCCAAAAGTTAAAAACCTCTATCCTGAAAGGGGAACTGTCACCTGTACTATATGTTCAGCGTCTTCTGAGATGACCAAAGAACTAACCTCAGGACCTTAGATGAAGCATCTTCACAAACTCAAAACCATTTCTACTGTGTATGAAGCTGTAGGTAAACTTTCTCTTGTTCACAGAGTCAGTGAGCAAATAAGAAAGCCTGTTGATTTGGGTTGTCTGAGTCTCAGTGTTTCATGAAATGAACCAAGCATTGCTCTTCAAAGTCCATAGTGTTCTCGGAGCTTGTAGAGAACCCAGCGCGTTGTTCTCTGCTGAGTTTTGGTGATGTAAACAGATGTTCTGCTTTTCTCCTCCTCCCATCTCCTCTTTCCCTGCTCCCCCAACCACCACCATAACCACCTTTAGGAAGCCTCAGCATGAACAGAGAAAGGAGCAGGAGCCAAAAAGACCTCACATTAAGAAGCCTCTGAATGCTTTTATGTTATACATGAAAGAAATGAGAGCAAATGTCGTAGCTGAGTGTACTCTAAAAGAAAGTGCAGCTATCAACCAGATTCTAGGCAGAAGGGTAAGTAGTGGGATGGATGGTATATCAATGTTTATGTAACCCAGGAACTGCTTCATTAAAATCTGCCCGAACTTAGTTACATACCAGGTAATCATTGAATAATTTGTGTAACCTCTAAGCACTTCAGGAAGTGACAAATGGCACCAGATATAATGGTGATAACCTTTAGGAGGATTGAGTGATCTAAAGCATTGTAAACAACTTAGCTAACAACTGATTTTACCATTACTGTTCTTTAAATAATATTTATTGTGTATCTTTATTTTTTGTCCTGCCAGGCACTGTGCTAGGCATTAGGTTATAATTGCTGAATAAAACAGAAATGGTCCTTGCCTTTGGGGAGCTTAATGCTTAAGTGACAGGGCACATATATTTAAAATTGTGATAAATGCAATGACTGTAAAGAGCAAGATTCTATGAGAAAGAATAATAGGCGGAGCATAATTTAGACTTGGAGGTGAGGGAGGGCCTTGGTGAAAAAATAGTATTTAAGTTGAGACCTGAGAGGTGAGTTGATGTTAATCAAGTGATCAGTGGGGAGAAGTGGACTTTGTCCAGATGAAACAACTTGTATGTGCAGACGGAAGCAGCGAGCACTCATCCTGTTGAGGTAGCTACAGGAAGACCTTTGGAGGAACAGCAGTACTTTGGGATGAACCCTGGCAAACAGAGGTGTCCACTCCCTCCGCCACAGAAGCATCTGTGCCCTACCCTGAATCTTTAAATGGAAGAACATACACGGGCCAGAGAAGTTTTCTAGAAAGCATCACTCTCTGATTCTTAAAGTGTACAAGCACCCAGTTTCTGGATTGCCCCTTTGCTTTTCTTCCTTCACCCATGCTAAGATATTTTTCTGAGCATTTGCAGTGTACCAGGTACTGGGCTACAGCTAAGATAGGCACGCTAAGATTCCTTTAATCCATCCACCAGCCAAAAGACTAGTCAGGCTTTTCAGGCACTTTTTTCAGCATGGAAATGGTTTTAGTTAGGTCTCTAAAGATCAGTGGGGAAAAAAAGAAGGAATTTTTTACATTTAAAAATCCTATTACATTTTCATTGCAATTACATTATAATTTTAGAAATGCTTCACCTTAATTTATTGGTGCCTTCCATTTATGTGTGGTAGCTTGTTAAATTATGACCTGGTGCTGTTGCTCATGATAATTTTTTTCCATGTTTGTTGGAAACCTAATAAATTGGAGCATTCATAACAGAAAATATTTAGGAGATTGTCCGTGTGTGTAAAGAAGGATGGAAGCAGGGCTTCTTCATTATGGATTCCTGTTGGGGAGCCTTAAAATGCAGCTATTTCCAATCTGCAACACATCAGTGTTACAGGAGTTGGGTGCGGTGGTAGATTATAGCTTTTTGGTGTCCTGTGTACATGCCTTATCTCCCTGTGGATTCTTAAACACTTAATAACGGTAATTACAATGATTTTCCAAGCCAGATCATAGCAGGTGAGTGATTGCTATCATTTCTGAAGAACAGCTCCTTTAAAAGCTTAACGACTGATCATTTTCCCTGACCTTTTAAAAGAAGAAATCAGAGGAAAGAAGGGTTGATGTCTTTATTTCAGCTTGTGTAAAACTCCTAGATTTCTCTCTCTCTTCTCTTTTATTTTATTTTTTGTTCAGTTAAAGGCATCTGGCCCTCCAGCAGGAATTATTTTCCTGCTTAGGAAAGTAAATGAAGATAGGATATGGGGCTATGCTTCCTATTTTTAATGCACATTTCCAACAATTGCTGCTTTCTCAGTTCTCTTAACAATCCCCGGATCAGAGCATCTGTCCTATAGAATGGCTTGCATTTGGGGTCTCTGTCTTTGATTTAGACACCTGCTTCTATTTATAGGGCTCTGAGATCTTTGATTGAGATCAGATTTTCTATTCTTTCATAAGTCCTCTTGGGTGGGGCAGTTGTTGCTAGTTTTTTGTAGTTCCTGGCTCTAAAATCTTGATGTTTTACATTGGGATAATTAGAGTTCGTTAAGGTAGATCTCAAATCCATCCTGGAATATTTTATATTTTGACTTTTATTCACTTTCACTGTATCTTTAAAACGAAAATGTTCATTCCGAATGGAATTAATCTAACTTTTCTTCTTAATTTATATTGTAAACAATAACACAAATATCATTTTAAAATAGGCTTTTTCGTCTCAGACTTCCCAGATTATTAAAGGAATGAACAGATGAATTAAAGAATAATCAGAGATTTATTTTCAGATTTTTTTTTATCTTGGAGCTAAATTTCTTCAAATTAAGTGGTTTTTTTCCCCACAACTTGATGAAACTTTGACAAAGAAATTTTATTTAAACAAACTTAAGTTAAGCAAAAGAGAGAAAAGGACTTTTAGTGTTCCAGAAATTCCTGTAAAGAAAGACGATCTTTCTAGTCTGTGCTAGATTTTATTTTCATTTTTAATACAAAACTTTGGTGCCATCATTTTACCTGCACTTCTGGTCTAGTAAATGATCTTTTATTTGTAAGTAGGTTTTGTGCATTTGGAAATATTTTGTACATCAATAGTCACTGCATGAGATGGTAGTGATGGTAGCACAACATTGCAAATGCAATTCATGGCACTGAATTAGTACACTGAAAAAATGGTTAAAATGGAAAATTTAATGTACCAAATAACGTTTGAGAAAGACCATTACATGTTGCAAACATATAAAGGAACTAAATGTACTTAAAATGTAAGTAAATTGTTTAGTTTATGCCCACTTTTTCTCCTTGCAACTGGTAAGTTTTGTTAGCAAAGGTCTTTTTGTCAACCTAACTTTTTGGCTTTAAATGAAAAATACCTGGTTGTCTCGGTAGAAGCCAGATCCAATGTCTATATGAATTCTGCAAGAACAGGTTTATATGAGATTCCAGGCTTTCTCAACAAGTTATAAAGCTGCCATAAATTATATAAAATTGTACTGATATATTGCAGTAATAAAAGGTGCATATGGGGGGATATGCTTTTCAAGGAAATGGAAAAGCAAATTTTAAAAGTGAAGTTTCTGTCCTTTCTTGTCCCTTTTTCTTTTTTTTTTCCTTTTTGGTAACACTTTGCTTCTTAACAATGACATTTCCTTAGCTCCAGAGCTAATAGTGTAAATATTAATGATCAGTCTTTAAAAGAAAAACAATCAGATCTTTCCCACTGTATACAGCTTTATTTTATTCCCTTCTAAATATCTCTGGTACGTGGTCATTGTCTCTGATTCAGAAAAGCTGTTGGTTGGGAAAAGCAGTAGGACTTTTCCTGTGGAATTTAAACTTCCACTGCCGCTCCTGGCATGCCTTGTTCTTGACTTTGATTTGTCTAATTATATTTACTCTCAGTACAAAGAACTGTGTCTCAGGTACCTTGTTTTTGTATCTGTCTGTTTTTTTTTTAACTTTTTAAAAATTGTATAATACAATATACACACAAAACAAAAAGAAAGAAAAAAGCAATAATTTTCAGAACACTCTTCAACAGGTAGTTACAGGACAGATCCCAGAGTTTGTTATGGGCTACCACATGATCCTCTCAGATTTTTTCCTTCTAGCTGCTCCAGAATATAGGAGGCTGGGAGAAATAAATATTTTTTTAGCATTACAGTCGACATTTTTTGTGAAAAATAACATATATGCAAAAAAAGCAATAAATTTCGAAGCACAGCACAACAATTAGTTGTAGAACCGATTTCAGAGTTTGCCATGCATCACAATTCTACAACATCATGTTTTTACTTCTAGCTGCTCTAAGATATTGGACACTAAAATAAATATCAATTTAGTGATTCAACAATCACATCCGTTTGTCAAACCCTATCTTCTCTGTGTAACTCCAGCATCACCTTTGTTTTTCTGTTTTCTTTTGCTTGTTTGTTTCCGGCTGTGCTGCTCCCTCCTCAAAAGCCTATTACCTGATTTGCCTTTAGGCTCAGACCACGTCCTGCTCCGTGTCCTGCTTTTTAACTTTATGCTCTTGCACTTCTAAAGCAATTTAAAAACTGTCTGCCCAACTCAACACAGAGGCTTGGTTTTGTAGGGGCTTTCAAAGGGAATGGAATCCTCTCTCCTGCCTGTGGGCAAGACCCTGTCTGCCCTGGAGCCTGCCGTGGGAGGATGGGCCATGCAGGAAGGTGTCTAGTGCTTTCCTTGAGAGGTTCTTATTTTGTTGTTGAAGAGCAGCAGGTGTTTCTGGTTTCTGGAGGAAAATCTTCTTAGCCATATGTTCTAGTTTGCTAGCTGCCAGAATGCAATATACCAGAAACAGAACGGCTTTTAACAAGAGGAATTTAATGAGTTGCTAGTTTACAGTTCTAAGGCAGAGAAAATATCCCAATTAAAACAAGTCTATAGACATGTCCAATTTAAGGCATCTGGGGAAAGATACCTTGGTTCAAGAAGGCCAACGACGTTCAACGTTTCTCTCTCAGCTGGAAGGGCACATGGTGAACATGGCAACATCTGCTGGCTTTCACGTGGCTCTACCAAAAGGGACTCTCTCCAAAATGTTTCCTCTTTTAAAGGATTCCAGCAAGCAACTCCACCTTCAGTGGGTGGAGACACACCTCCATGGAAATCATCTAATCAAAAGTTACTACCCACAATTGGGTAGTTCACATCTTCATGGAAACAATCAAAATGCTGCCACCCAGCAATACTGAATGAGGATCAAAGGGCATGGCTTTTCTGGGGTCCACCACAGATTCAGACCCGCACACCATCCATTAGGGGATGAGGCCAAGTAGATAAGGACCTAGATGTGTCTGGTTCCATGAGATATTTATTCTGTTTTATCCTTCTCCCTCCCTCCTTCCCAGCCTCCCACGCTTTCCCTTTTGTGTGTGTGTGTGTGTGTGTGTGTGTGTGTGTGTGTCTCCTATCACTTTTTAAAACAAGAATAGGGAAATTGAAATCAATATGTGCAGACAGGTCACAAATGGGATGATCATGTCTCCAGCATTGGCTGGAAAGAACATTTCCTGTCCTGTAGCCACCGGCCTCCTGAACCTTCACCTCGCTGCTGGCGCATCTCCCACGCACAGCCAGTCCCCCCGGATGGCTCTGTTGGTAGATCCTAGCATTAGGGAAGTAGGTAAAATACTTGGAAACCATTTTCTTGGAGCTGGGGCAAGTCACATGCAAATGTACGTAGAGCAGCGTGCACATGGAAGCCTCTTAGAATCCTAAACGGAGACCTTGCCTACATAAGATATTCTACTACACCTGCTGTATAAGTGTATCAGTTATGTAAAAGGGAAATGGAAAGTTTGAAGGATATCAGCTACATTATCCAAATTAGATACTATAAGCTCAAATTATAGATGGCAAAATAAATGTAGATAATGCTTCTTGTTTTCCATCAGAAGGAAGGTAAAACCATCGTTCTGAAATGTGCTTGTGTGATTGTACAGTGTTTTCAGTATTCTCCCTATAGACAATTAGTGTTTATGGAAGTGTGTGGAGATGGTGAGGAGACAGACTGACTTTGATGTCTTGCTCCATTGACAGGATCATATGATGTGAGCCCATTATTTTTAATGTTTCAGACTCTCATATGGCAGAACGAGAAAGTGTCCATGAGAAGAGAGGGAGGGTGTCTCTATGTGAAACAGACATCTGGAAATTATCACATTTTGCATAAATAAATGGTGCTCAGATATCAGAATAAGCTAGAAAACTAGGGAAAACGGGGCTCAGTTCTGTGTTGAGATTTACCAGTTAAGTTTCCATTTAATTTATATTAGAAAAGAGCAAGGATGAGTGACATCATTTTCCTTCATATGCTTTGGTTGATGTTGATGTGTTTCATGTGACTGCTGGAGAATAGGATAAAGAAACCAAAGTTTGAATTTCACTGTTGCCACCAGGCTGCAAATGGAATGGCGCAGTACTTGGTCTTTTGCCATTTAAAAATAAAGTTAAAATACTTAATATTTTCATTTTTCAATGTTTGAAACTTGAGATATATAATGCTATTGCTGTATTGCTTGCTTTTGTTTGATTTTTTTTCCCCTTTCCCCTGTTGTGTTTCAGTGGCATGCCCTCTCTCGTGAAGAGCAGGCTAAATATTATGAATTAGCACGGAAGGAAAGACAGCTACATATGCAGCTTTATCCAGGCTGGTCTGCAAGAGACAATTACGTAAGCCCCTTCTGTGTACCAATGACTCTGCACTTTCACTCATTCTCTTTCCCTTTTGCTTTCAAAAAGGAAATGTGTTGTAGGGTACAGATAAGCCTGGTCATGTTTCCTATTTGGGGGAGTTAATGAACTTTGTAATAAAGATTTTGTGAATACATTGCATTTTGAAAGCTTTAAAATATGATTACTATTTAGTTTGGGTTTGGGTGCTCATGCATTCTTTTTCAAAGTAAAACTTTTTTAATCAAAAAAGGTGACACCTTATTGTTAAAATATTGATGAAAAAAATCGTTAAAAAAAAGCAAAGCCCATAATCACACGAGATAAAGGCAGCATTAACTTGGTATAATTCATTCTGGTATTTTTCTGTACATGTTGTTATTTTTCTTGGACATAAATCTAAGTGTTTGCATATGTGTATATACTTTTGTGTCCTGTTTCTTTATGTATAAAAACTATATGCTATGTTATGGCATGTTGTTTGTAAATATCAGTTCCGATGGGTATGCAGCATTGAGTGAATGTCACAATTTTCTTAGCCATTTTTTCCTGCTTTAAGACATTTAAGTTGCTTTCTATTTGTTCACAATTGTGAATAATCCTGCAATGAACATATCTGTGTAATAACAATTTTTCCCTGTATTTAGTACTATTATTTCTGTAAGATAGATTCACAGTAATAGAATTATAGAATTAAAGGATATAAATATTTTAATATTTATAAATATTTTGGTGCATATTGTCAAATTGTTTTATAAAAGCATTGTATCATTTTACAATTTGAGTGTTTTGCCACAGACTAATCAGAACTGGGTAAAAATAATTTTGTTCCATATTAACATACCCTGGCAGCCATTAGTATCATCATACTTTTAAGTTGTGCTAGTTTTATTGGCAAGAAGTTTCATATTTTAATTTGACATGACTTTTATTACTATAGAGCTTGGGCATATTAGTAATGTAACAAAGAATATTTCTGAGAAAGTTATTATGAATGTGTATATATTTGAAGCTTTATCCTGTTTTAAGGAGGGGAATAATTTTTTACTAAGCTTTTAAAATAATCTAAAATTTTGAAGATCATTCTCATGTTCCATGTGTGCCTCGCATTAGACATTCCAGTAAGGCAAGTCTTAAATATAAGTGAAATTTCCCTTTAAGGAAGAGCAGAAGTGAAGCCATTAATCAATATATAATTTAATGTGAGGTCATGGGTGTTGTCGCTCCTGTGGGGTTTAATTCCCATTAGAGACTGTTAGAGCTTATACATTTCACAGAGGGAGACATCGAAACTTTCTGAACATACATCTAAACTTAATTCTGAGAATGGGTTGCACACGGTTCCCTGTAATATGCACCGAAGAAAAAGTCACTTTACTGGTCAGGATTTTTTTTTTTTACATGGGCAGGCACCAGAAAACGAACCCAGGTCCCTGGGCATGGCAGGCAAGCACTCTTACCTGCTGAGCCACCGTGGCCCGCCCACTGGTCAGGATTTTGAGCTGAAGTATTGGATACAACTGTGACATAGGAAATAAGAGTTCTTCTCCTTTGTTACATACCTGTGAGCACAGCTCGGTCACCCTCCTGAGCTCTTGTGTTGGTTGTTTTAATAGCATCTACCATGTGACTGAGAGTCAGGAGCTGTTTAAATGCATTATGTGTTATTTTCTAATCCTTACAACAATCCTCTGACATAGATAATATTATCCCTTTTAATTTGTCCAAGGCCATGTAGTAGGTGGGTAAGCTGAGATTTACACCCATCGCGTCCTGACGAGGGTATCTGTGCGGTTTCCATTCTCCTGAGTGGATTAGCTCAGTCCTCCAGTGCCTACTTAAGAAGATGGCTTTGGTTGAAGAATTTTCCCCTGAATTGGGCTTCTGTTCTCTGGGCTGTGATTTACCATCCATCTGGATAGAGCCTCTGCGGTGCCCTTTATGTGGGAAGATCAGTCTCCCACCCGGAGGGTTTCCACAGTGTCCTCTTCTAATCCTGTCCTGGATCTCCTTTGGATGTGGTTTGCCAAAAAGGGAAGAGCTGACCTTCCCTCTGTGACCCATTGAAGCGCTTTGCTGTGCTGTGGATTGTACAGATTGTGAACGGTGCTTGAGTTGTTTCAGTTTCTGATCCTTAGGTAAAGGAATGAGTTTCAACTTTTATAAAGAGATAAAAAGAAACACGTGTTCTTGCCCTCTTTCAGTCTCTGAGTCACTCTCTCCACACAGAGAGATGAGAGGTAGTTTTAAAGGAAGCCTGGGTAATGTGGACTTATTTTCTCTGCACAATTCTTAAAAGAAATACTTTTACATAGCTTGATTTTAGGGCCAAGCGTTTATGAAAGGAAAGCCCAGCTTTGTTGCATACCATTTTTCTAACACTCAAAACAAGCCTATAAATTAATAAACCTCCATCATTATGGCAAACAAGTCAGTCAAGTGGCACACTTTTAACTTAAGATATTCTTCTTAAAATAACTGTCCTGGAATAGACTTTAAACAAAACAAAACAAAACAAGGCATTTTATGTTATTCTGATCTTTACTGAGATCATTAAATATATCCCAATGATTTAAGATTAAAAAGCGGTATTCTGTGACATATATAATACAATTTTTGTTTAACGTTAATAAATGACTAATAAAGTTTTCATAAGTCAGCAATGCACACGTTTTCTTGGGTGAGATCACCCAAATATTTGCATTACTAGAACTTTTAAATTTAAATTTAGAACTTAATGCTTCCCAGTGTGATGTACTATATGTAATTTTCATGAAAAATAATTTTATGTTTATCACTTATAAATTTTATTTTTTGCATGTAGATTGATATTACTACATCCAAACTTCTGAAGCCTTTGTATATCATAAATGTAGGTTTTGAAGCACTGGTTCATATCTAGAATACAAATAGATGATTTCACAAAGGCAACTGAGTGATATGGCATCATGCCACAGATAGTAGTTCGTGCCTGCCAGGTTGGAGGCATGTGCTGCGTGGCAGAGAAGGCACCCTTACCAGCCGGCGGCCCCCTGGCCGGGTGAGGGGCTCGGCGAAGTGGAGCACTGTAGCACCTGGGAGGGGTTATGCTTTGGAGGGGAGCTCAGGGTTGGGCTAACTACAGAGAGGAGCCCAGCTCTGCCCTTCGGGTTTGGGCAGAGAAGTTTCCTGGAAACTATGATATTTGAAATGAGTTGTCTAAAGGCATTTAGGGGGAGAAGGTAAGGAAGAAAGTTCCAGACACATGAAACAACCTTCTAACACTTTCTGACAAACACTGTAATTCCATTTTAAAAGGAAGCAGTGAATGGCTGTGAGAAGCTTGCTCTTCCCTACCCCCACCCTTTAGATAATCTGAAAGAAGATTTCATTTTTTGCATCTGTCATTTCCTGGGGTCAGTGGCATCTGCTATTTGCCTCAGTGTTTGTGGTGATAATTTCCCAGTCAACTTTTTAAAACTTTAAAGCTTCAGTGGTCATGTGACATGAAGAAAATAATACCTTGAGGTGCATGAATATATATCCTTTTATATATTCACACAGTATAGTCAGTACAGCCTTACAGTTTTATGTTTTGTTGTTATTTGCTAATGTGCTTATTGCATATGACCTGCGATAAAAATACTGATATGTGTTCCGTTACAAGTATTTGAAAATCCCGCTAATCCAGGTTGGCCATTTACTGTTCATAGAGACGGACCTGGCTATGCCCTATTGAAGTTAATGTTTGAGGGGAAACTAGTTATGATGAAAAACTTTAAATTTTAAATTTGCTATAGATGATCGTGACATGTATTTAAAATTGTATATGTATCCGTGTTATTGTGTCTGTCTTAGCAAACAGGGTCTTTTTTTTTTTTCCTTTAAAATGAAAAGTTTATTTTGCCTTTTGCCTAGAAGCAAAACTAATGAAAATTAAAGTATAAAAATAAATACAGTGTACATTAATGAACATTCCAAAGTAAAACTAAGAATAAAAATAATGTATATAAATTAAAATCCATCAAAAGCACAAAACAGTGTCTGGCACTTTGATGAGAAAAGGCTGTGAACATTAAAAATGCTGTGTAAAACACACAAGCTTTCACCTTGAAATTTAAAAACTCTCAAGTTTTCATCCTTAATCTAATACTAATTTTAACTTTGTCCAAAACATACTGTTGTTTTAGCTAATTTACACTGGTGTGCACAAAACTTTCAGCATGTCTTCTTACTGGAGAGACCCATAATGATATGCATAAGCTGTATCCTGAGTTTTCAAAATGATAAAGCGCAGTTTATCATTTTAATAAGATAATAATTTTATATATGCAAACAGGGTCTTTTTGCATATGGAAATAAGCCTTTGAAATTATCTTGTGTTCTCAAGTTCTGTCTTACCCTCCTGCCTCTGTTCTTGGTTTGTCTTGCTCTGCCGTGGTCCTCGGGTCTTCAGGAAACACCGTTGTTACTGTGAACATGGCGAATTCACCCTGTGTTAAGTGTGGGTTTTGAGTCTGGTGGATAACGACAGGAATACCCCATGAAACAGGCTTTCCTCGTAGACGCGTCTGGCTGCAGCCCTAGGACAGCATCATCCTAGGACGTGTCTTTCCGTGCTGGTGATATTAAACATGGAGCTATAGGGACAAAGCTCACAATGGGAAAAGAATTTATTTTCTCTCTTTCTCTCACTCGGTGACCCTGGGTTTCTAGATAGAGATGGCAAGGAAAGAGAGAGAGAGAGAGAGATAATGAGCCATTTTTATCTCGTTGACCGCCTGCCCACACTTTCATATCACATTCTTCCACGCGCTCAGGATGCACTCTCTGACCTGACATGCTGCTGTCTTCTTCCAGGGTAAGAAGAAGAAGAGGAAGAGAGAAAAATTGCAGGAATCCACATCAGGTAGGCGCCCTGTGAATTTCCAGCCAATCTTCATGCTTCTGATAAATACCATTTTGCAATTTTTTTTTTTTTTTAGCATGAGCAGGTACCGGGAATCGAACCCGGGTCCTCTGGTATGGCAGGCAAGCATTCTTGCCTGCTGAGCCACCGTGGCCTGCCCCTGATAAATACCATTTTAAAGTGGTCTCCATCATTCTACATGCTGCTTTATCCTGTCACTGGAATCTTGTGATTCTTTAACTCTGCTTTTTCTTCCTGAAATTCTTTTAAAATAATATAGAGACCTTTCTCTTAAATGTGACTATGCAAAGGTACTTCTAAAAGCTCCTCTCTGAAACCTGCCACTTGAAATCCTCATTGTTAACTGTAGTTGATTTTTCTTTTTCACTTCTGTTTTCTATGTTCTCTTTACTTTAATCCTTCTGCTTTATTTCCCTTTGCATAATTCCTTAAAAATTATGATTTCTATGATAGTTGTACAATATGCTTGAATCTTTTCTGGGGCTTTGTTTTTTTTTTAATATAAAGCGTAGTGATAGGGTTTATCTTTCTTGTACATTAATTCAAAGCATCAGTGAGGTCCTATTTATTTTCCTTTAAAAAGAAATGGCTGGTATAAGAACCAAAAAAGTAAAGCAAACGAGTCCTCATGATGTTGTAGCTACTACATATTTGGAATGTACAAAATCCTCTTCAATAAAAATTTGTTAAAGACACAATTTTCTGCAGGTACAGGTCCAAGAATGACAGCTGCCTACATCTGAAACATGGTAAGATTGACTCTCTGGTCCTACTGCTGATGTTAGTTATAAAAAGAGACACTTGCTTGTGAATCTTCTTGCTCACGTTGATTCCATTCAGCATTGCCCTTTAAAGAGGGAAAGTCCACAAAACCAAATTTGTGCTTTTGAAAATCTGATGGTTTTTATACCGGCTATGTGTTTGCAATAGAGCGTGCTTTTATTTATCTCTTATTCCTTTTTTGTCCCTTCGTCTGCCCCCCAACCTTGTCCCTTTACTCTTTCTCCAGTCCTTTTCCCCTAAATCTTTCTTCTCAACCATTCCTTACAAGTGTCAAATCTGTCAGCTTAAAAAGAAAAAAGCATCAAGCAAAATGCCATCTTACTCAGCAAACCCAGGGGGAGGTTGCGGGGCACTATTTTAGCTCGGGACTCATTGTTTGCTCTGTCAAGACTTTTTCTCAATTGAGAGATGGTATGTGACAACACATAAAAGGTAATAGACTTGTTCCTATTGAAAAAGATAGATGTGCTTTCTGTTTTTCTATTATTTCAAAATACGGAATGGGCACTTGATTAACTGTATTTCTGCTATCAAGTCAATTACCTTCTTTACTGGTAACCATTGCTAGATCTCACGTAGAAATAAGAAAGGTTTTCCATTTCTTTCTACTATAATTCCTTCACTTTTGACTACATGACTATTAGCTCAGGGAACCACTGACCACTACATGACTACCAGCCAGGGAATTAAGTATTTGCTAAACTTTGATTTCACAGGGTGTCCACATCTTCCCCCATCACAATTCTTCCTAAAAGAGCTGTCTTTAATTCTTCTACTCTCTCCAGATCCAGTCAGTCACCAGGTACTGGCACTTCTGCCTTTTGGGTCTCTCTTGAGTCTCTCCCTCCACCGTCCCTCCCGCTTCCACAGCCATAGTTCAGGTGCTCAGACTTTGCATCTGGACTGCTGTAAGGGCCTGCCGGCAGACTCACTTTCTGCCAGTTCATCCTCCACTTTGCTCCCAGAGGGATTTTCTAAAATACGAATTGATTGTGTCACTTTCCCAACTTAAAAACAGCTAGTGTTTTCCATTGCCTAGAGGATAAAATACAAACTTCTCAGCGTAGCTCTGCCTTGTGGCTCCACCTTTGCTCTCTGCCTCTTCTCACCTCCAGCCCAGCCCTTAGTAATTCTATGCTCAGACCAAACAAAATGATTAGGTCAGGGTCTTTGCACATGCTGTTCCTGTGCTTGGAGGAACCATTTCTTCTACCCAAAGAGTGTTTCCTTGGAGAAGGGTATTAGCCTGCAGATCATTTGAACCAGATGACCTCCACCTTATCTTTTAGTTCTTAATTTTGCTGCTGAAATTTCAATGCACTCTCCCAGAAATGCCAACAAAGATTTTGGAACCAAATAGATCTGAATTTTAAATCAGGTGTTTGCCTGGGCAATCCACTTCAGCTTTTTAATCTTCACTTTCCTCATCTGTACCATGGCAATAACACCCACCACCTATGGTTATATGTGTATAATATATACCCAGCCCTTGGCACACATTGGGGGTTCAACATGCTATTTCCTTCTTCACTCCAACCCTCATCGAGACCTGACCCAATTGCATCCTCCTCTGTGGAACTTTCCTGATATTTACTTAACCCAGGTTTATCAGAAATCCCATGTGAAGGTTTAGGCTATCAAAACCCCTCCAAACTAAACCTGAGTAGCAAGCTTTTCTCCAAGTGAATGGAGGACCATCCCTTCATGCAGCTCATCAAACAGTATCAGAAAAATAACATCACCGAAGACAATACCCACATTTAATTCAACTTAATGCCTGTTAATTAAAGTCATTGTCTGAGTTGGCCACTGGGCTTGCTTGTGAGGAGCAAGGGACAGCACCAAGTCCCTCCCACGCTCTACACAGAAAGCCCGAAGAAGTTCAGTGTGCTAAAGGCCGAAGGTCATCGATTTACCCCATTGTCTGTTTGTACCGAAATCTGCAGCATTAACTACCCTGATTAAAAATCATTTAGAAAAAAAATCATTTGAAAACTAATTGCTGTACTTTGGAATTTGATGTTTGATTTCGTGTCCTTAATGAGTGAGGATCTTATGGGGCCCAGATCTTAACCTTACACAGTATTTTAGTGATAGAATATTCGGCTGAGTCTATTCTTATCCTAGCATATTGGCCTTTTTTTTTTTTTATAAGTTGCAGCTATCAGATTGCTTTCTTGTACCTTATTTATTTTTTCTAATGGTTAAGCTGCCCCCTACCCCAGGCCAGAAAAGCAAAACGAAACAAAAACAACTCTTCACCAAGCCACCCGGCTGGATGTGGCTACAGTTGGTTGGGCTTCACTTAATCAGGGTCTCTAGTGTTACTGTGCTCGCCCATCCCCAGATCCCCAGTGTAGCCTTTGAAGTCAGTGTCCGCCCTCCACTCTCTCCAGCTTTGGAGGGCAGAGCTGGCAGCCATTCGATGTGAATTATGGAGCAGAAAGCTCAGATTTGCATCAGTAAATCAAGGATGATGATACTCATATTGTGATACTCTCTCACCTTTTTTTTTTTTTTTTGCTTTAGGGAACTTTTCTCTATGGGTAGGTGTTGACTTGTTTAGTCCACGTTCAGCACTTGTTCAATACCTAATATATGCCAAATAGAGTTCTTAGATCTGGAAATACAGTGTTGAATGAGGCAAAGGAGGTCCCTTTCTAATAGTGCTTATGTTGCTATGAGGGTAGTTGATAAAAAATAAACAAGAAAATATGTGTGCTGTAATAACAATGAAACAGGGAGTATCTTGGGGTCTACTTGAGGTTGAATGGACAAGAGAGGGCCTCAGAATAGTGGTCCCTCAGTAGTAATCATTGTTATCCCTGAAAAATGGACCAGAGAGATAGAGCCTCATGTCGTGGAAAGAGCTCAAAGAAGCAGGCTGCCTGGACTCTCACATTAGCCCTGGATCAGCTTTGGGGTCTCTGCACCTCTAGCTCCCCCTGAGTGAAGAGAAGGGGCAGGGCACCCATAGCCTCTCAGGTCCCTGTCTGCCCATCCATCCCCATCCAGATTCCTGGTGGGCTTTTCTTTCCCGGTCTGCACTGCTTCCCTGTGCTATGAAAGGGACTTGGATCTCCTAGAAGTTCCTTTGTATTTACTAATCAGTGGTTATCATTCATGTCTGAGTTGTTTTGTGTAACTGTTAAAGCATCTGTGTGATTTTGTACACAGTACGGTGGTGCTTCCAATTCCTTCCTCTCCCCCTTCTTTTCCCAGTATTGCTGCTAGCTTGGGGGCTTGATTTTCCCTCCACCGATGGGATAATGTGGTTCATTACTTCCTGGGCTATGATCATGTGTGCGGATGTCACAGAAACGAGCTGAGGAAGAGCCATTAACCAGAATAAATAAAATTATTTGGTTAGAACCAGTCCTACAAATAGTGGGGTATAAAATCTCATGCAGCTGTTTTTTAGTCGTGTTCCTGTACTCCTTTTAAAGGAAGTTTGTAGAATATTAGCTGGAACTTTCCCTCTTGATCCTTTCTTTATAAGGGTAAAACTCATATAACATCATGCCCAGGCAAGGATGAGCTCACGACTCCAATATGGAGAAATTTTTTGAGAGGGTTTGTTCTTCTTATGTACCCAGTGAAACTTAATACCACTGTTGTGTCCTTAAAGAAAATTCTTATTAAATTAGAAAGACTTTGGAGCTCAGACCACTCTGTATGAAGCTCCAATACTAGAAATCTCCCATTACTCGGAACTAGCAAAACAGTGAACTCGAAGGGAAATTCCCCACTAATAAGGAAAAGATCTTTCTCAGTGAACTAAAAAAGCTCTCTTAAAAACTTATATTTCTGCTCCATCAAAGATAAATGGGTTCCCAGACCAAGTACCTCCCATGCCCCCCGCCCAAAAACATAATGGCTTTCATCGAATGCTTTCATTTTGTGTGTGTGTGGGAAATGCCACTATAGTTGGCTCCTATGGCCCAGTGTAGAAATTGGCCCTTTAAGCAGTTCCTCATACACCCAGCTATGTCCTGTTGCCCCATGTATTTCTACTCTGTGCATTACAAGAATACTCATGCTAGTAAAATCAGGTCGAAACAAATTAGCGTTAACCTAGACTCAACACTGTGCACCAGCTTTCAGGATAATTGGAAATGGGATCCGTTAAAGTCATCCCTTAGATTGGAGCTACGGGCTGTGGGGTGTTTTGAGAAAAAGGCAAAGTCATCCTTAGCTTCTTGACGAGCTAATAACAGGTGACAGTACAGAGAACCCTGGGCCTTGGGAACGAGATGGCATGCATTCCCCGTGTCCAGCTGGAAGGCTGTTATCATAAACACCAAGCTTCTCTTTATAAACTCTGCGAACATCCATTCAGGACTACTCCTACAAGTCATAAACTAGTAGGTGGGGGTTGGGGGGTGGGGGCGGGGGGGCGGGGTACTTGCCAAAATAGAGGTGGTCCCTTCTTGGGAAAGCTCACAGTTTAAGAAGATACTAACATACAGTGGAATTATTATAAATTATTAAAATTGTAATTAAAATAAAATATTATATATAAATATGAAATTATATACACATAATTATAAGATATAATGCGGTGAAGCAGATGCATAAAGGGCAATTGTGTAAAAATAGAGAGAACAAGAATGTAACTCAGCGGACGATCAAGGTAAGCTTACTGGAATAGATGGCACTTGAGCAACCAGGTTAGCAAAGGAATTCTAGGTTGATAGAACAGTGATTGAATTGCTGTGAGTTTCCAATGCTTTGGTTCATAGTTGTTTGCAAATATGTAACATCTCAAAAGTTTTTCAGAAGTCAGAGATTATCATCCAATACTGAGCTTCCCTTTTCTTTCTTCATGACTAAATCAAGATTCATGAAAAACTAAAAAACCAAAAAAAAATAGAATTTTTCAAACTGGAGAGAATTATCACAAGTTAATAATTTAAAAGATACACCTTTATAAGTTTGTTTTTCAAAATTCATATTTGCTTTAGTAAAAGAAAGACAAAAAGCCCACCATCTTGAGATTATTTAAAAAGATAATTTTAGGTCTTTCAATGTATTCCCATTGATTGTATAATGTCAAGGAACTACGAGCTAGCCTAAAAGTAGAAACAGGCCCTGTTACTTTACAAACCTCTTTGTGTTAAACCCACACAGGCACACACAGATACACCCCCAGGCACTCACGTACAGACGTACCCAGGTGTATCATGCAGACGTACACACACACACACACACACTGTTTTTGCCTTTGGCATAATCTTTGTCTTGTAGACTTGCTAAAATAAATGAATCAGGAATTGTTTTTTACTAAATAAAAGCACTAGCCTTTATTTTCCTAGGGCCCAGAGGTGTGTGTAGGGAGAAGTAATTGCTAGTAGAGTACAGAAAGTGATCATTGTTTCGTGCCTGGATTTAGATCTTTAAAAAAATTGTCTTGCTAGTTCTTGATGATGGTGATTTAGAGCCTAATGAGGTGGTTAAGGTCTGGGAACTTGGCCCCCTCGGTCCTTTGGAGGCTTTCTGCAGAGCTGCCCAGGTGCAGGGTGGGAATAGAGACATATTCAAGATGCAGAGAAGACCATGGCCCTGCGGGTTTCCAGAAGCCTTGCCTGAGTGCCCGGATTTAGCCCTATCCTCTTACAGTAAGGGAACATTCCAAATATTTTCAGTGGCCTCACTGAGAAAAACATCTATTTCACATAATTTCAGAAGCTCGCCCTCACTTTTGCCTAATCTTTGCTTTGAATTCTGTTCTGCAAATCCAAATACAACCACCCACATTCAGTAAGCCTCTGGGGATTTGCTTCTTGGTTGGCATATCTAGTTAAAAAACAAAGCCAAACTCTTTAAAAATTAAAAAAGGAAAAAAAAAGGAAATCGGAGGCAGCAAGAGATACCTTAAGGCTTGTTCAAAACCTCAATGTAAAATTAAGGCTTTGACAATTAGGAACTGAAAAGAAAGACGTCTTGTTTTCCATTCTTCATTTTCTGTGCCATGCTTGGACATGTGGAAGCGCCTGACCTGTAATGATTGCTAAACAAACAGAAGACACATGAGGGTCAGGAACTCTTGGGAAGGGAGCCTCAAGGCAGGAGGTGGCAGGCTGTCAGATTAGGGAGAATCCAGGGCAGGCACAGCAGTACGTGGCTGTGCAGCATGCACAGGGTCAAGACCACATCTCCTGGGAACATACCCGCGCTTTGCTTGGCCTATGCTGGTCCTTGAGTGAAGACCCAGTCCCCCCTGTGACTGGTCTGCTGCTTTCCCACTGCGGTGAGATTCCGAGGGAAGCAGCCCCTGCATGCCATTTGTTTTGTCTGGGATCCCCAGTTTACGCTTCCTGGGAAACAGAGGCCTCCATGGCCCAGTGGGGCTCACACCTGGGACTTCACTCAGGAGCAGTCCAGCCTGAGGTGATGGCCTATCCCTTGCTAAGCTTGTCATACATTAGTAGAAAACTGCCAGGACAATGACAGTTCCTTACTCGGGATTCCCTAGTGAGGAAAACTCAGACATCTGACTGAGGTCAGGTTTGGCCACATTGTCTTAAATAGAGATGACTGCATGATGGCACAAATGTGTTTGACTAAAGCATGTGTATACAGGTTCTCAAGTTTTCTCCATTTCTCCAGGATGGTTTATGTACACTCTTATATCGAGAGTCTTTTTATCGGATGAACAGAAATAACCCATGCTAACTTTAGGAGAATAAGGGAAATTATTTTAAGGATACAGTAGCGTCTTGTGGAATGCAATGGGCGATACTGCATTTCAGCCAAAGAGAAAACTGAAACAGGGCTCTGGGAAGTTATCTAAATGCTTTTCCCATTTCTTACATCCTCCCTCTCCTGAAAACAGCTTCCTTCTCTCCTCTGCTTTTACATTTCCTCCATTTATTTGATCTGCACATCCAGAGTACCCAAGCTTTTGGTACTGGTCTTCTAAAGAGAGGATGGTTCCTGCAAATTCCAGTGATTCAAACAAAATCTATTTGGTCCGCCTTGGGTGAAACATCTGTTCCAATCCATAATCTCCTGTGGCCAGAGGAAAAGGTCACATTGTACATGATGGCTGTCAGCCCCCAGCTGTAGCCTTGGGTGTGTTGGAGTTGGGATAGTCAAAAGGGGAGGTGGGCAGCAAACCAGCTCACTACACTGGATGGTTGGGGGCTGTTCATTTGACAGGGCAGTTTTAGATAGACAACTGTATGTCAACGAAGAATTTGGGAGAGGAACATATGTTTGTTGGAAACTTAAAATCTTTAAGTTGCAATATCCTTGCCATCAATCCCCTTTTCTCTCCTCAAATGATTAAAAGAACTAGAATTGTACTTAAGTTGCCTAGGGAAGCAGAAGCAGGGAAATGGACTCTCTGCTATCAAGGTTAATCAGGTGCCATTAAAAAATAATACAAGAGGGAGTTCTCTTAACATTTAGTATTGTTACCGAAAGTCCATGAAATAGAGTTATGACCAATACACTAAAATAGTTTATAGAATAAAAAAAAAAAGAATTATTTTGTTTCATGGTATGTTTTTTTTCTCTGAGCTCATCTGAAATTGTGAGGAAATGGGTCCTTCTGGAAATGGAGTTTCCCAGGCTTATCTCTTTAAGTATCAAAGCATAAAAATTATAATTTAGCTCTTTTGGGTGCAACTCTATCTTCTTCAACAGTCCAGTGAAATTAAATATTTCTCAAAACCTCATTGCATTATTCTATAGTGCATATAACATACCCTCTAGTATATGCTAACAAAGAATATGGTGATGTTCACCAATATTCAAAACGACCCCAAAATATTTTTTATAAGTTTTTTGTATAGTAAAGATGACATATTACTCCCTTATAGTATTATGGTTTTTCTGTTCTGCTGTGTGGATTTGGAAACCAGGAATACAAGCATATTTGAATAATACATAAATTGAACATAAATGGGATCTGAGTTGGGCTCAAGGAGGTGTTTTGAATGTGAAGTAAAATGTGTTAATTTGGGGCATGAATATCTTGACATTATTTTTATGGTAGGAGGGCTTTTTAACTTTTTCTTTCAGCTGCATTCTTTATCATTGAAGCTGCCAGGTAATTGAGATCCAGCATGAGCTTTAGCAAAATAACTCTGTTCTTTCTGACAGAATGAGGGAAGAAAATGAAAGCATATCAGTTAAATAAACACTTCCTCACTTATTTTTGCTTAAGTGTTTAATCAAATCTAGCCTGAAATTTTCTTAATTTTTATGTAGTTTCTCCATGATTATAACAAATTTAGTGCTGCCCTCTTGGCATTACTTTGCTCGGCTAGGGCTGTGTTTTTGAAGAGATTCTGTTTCATAAGAAGTGTTTTAGTGTTTTTGAGTACTCTATTGGTCTAACTTTTTTTACACCCGAATTTCTGTAATAGCATGAATCTTGCCTGCTAGCCCAAGCATGTCATGTGAAGCTGTTACATTCTTGGGTGCTGTAATCGATGCCTCTCCTGTGTCACCTCGTCCCCTTCTGTGCAGCCCTCTGCGGGGGCACATTGCATTCCCATTTGAGGAATGAGAAATCAGCAGTAACTTCACCAGGGCCGTGGGACTATTCTTCTGGATCTCTTTGTCTTTAACTCTGAATCTTGATCCACAACGATAACTTAACACGTATTTGTTTCCAGTATTGGCCCTGTGCCAAGCCTGCCACACACACACATCTCCTTTCATCTCTCACCTATGCGGTGTAGCAGTTTATTGTCTCCATTTTACAGAAGAGGAAAATGGGGTTTGGTAATTTCAAGTAAATTGCCTAAGATAACCCTGGCAATAACTGAGGGAGCCAGAGTTCAGATTCAGCCCAGTGCTTCCCACCCGAACTCTCAACCTATAAGTCACTGCTGCTGCTACCACCGACACACACGCCACAGAGAAACACACACTCACACCGCATAGAGACATGCATACACAGACTCACACACTTTCCACACCCCACCACATACACTTACACACACACATACATACCACACAGACAAAACAAGTGCAAATACTTAGTTTGAAAAAAAAAAGATAAAAGTGTGAGCTGGTCCTGTCACGTGATTTTTCGAAGGTGGCGTTGACATCTTTATTGTAGGAGAATTTATATTAGGTTGAGAGAAAAGTAGATTGGATAAAGAAGTTGGAGGTGGGTGGATGAGATGGGTCCATCTGGTTGGTCATTGTCTTCTTCATTACAGAACTAAAATGGAGTTTTGAGGTTTTCTGACTGTACAGTGCTTTCCTCGAGAACACCTCTTGGATTTTTCCAGCAGTAGCAAGGCCCTCACGGGTATGTCCTGCCCAGGGAGGCCCTCCCCACCCGTATGCCTGATGGACATCCCCACAAAGGAGGCACAAGGGGCCTTGCAGAAAGAGAAACCAACAGCTACAGATGAAAAGCAAAAATTCTCTGGGAATAATTTATTCATAGACACAGGCTTGCCTCAGAGTCTTTTAGACGTTGGCAACGTCTGGTTTAACTGATCATAATTCACCTTGAATAACTGCAGGGAAACCTGTCTCCGGGTTCTGGGATCTCCTTTTTGCTTCAGAGCTTTCTTTATGGCTCAGGGACTCTGTGGCCTCCCCTGTCCAGACTGCCAGCGAAGTCAGCTGCATAAACCAGGCTCGGTGCCGACCTTGCCATCTCTGCGTTACCACTTTTCCTTTTTCTCAAACAACCGGGTAATGTTTACTGCCAAGCAGTAAAAGCTGGCTTTTGTAAGTTGCATTATCAATCTCAGAATTAATTTTCAACGTGAATTTCTTATACTTTTCCTCCTCCTTATTATCCTGCTTTCAGACAGAGCCACTTGTGCACAGTGTCTTGGGGGGGGCGGGGCGCGAGGTTCTTGATCTGGGCCACCTCCAGAGGGCTGCAGCTGGTGGTGACTAACGTTGAGAGAGGGATGGACAGATGGATAGAAGGTAGGAAGGACGGAAGAAGAGAGAACGAATGGGAATTTGATAGTCTCCAAACATCATGGGGAGAGCAGTGTGTTTAAGGCTTCAAAGCTGATTCTCTCACGGGTTGGTTGGGAGACCTTTGGCAAGTTTTTTACTTCACACAGCTTCTGTTTCCTCTTTCTGTCGATGGGGGGAGATATACAGAGCTGTCGTGATGCTGACGTGAAATCACATGTGTAAAGTACATATCCCCATGCCTGGCACATCAGTGCCTCTCTCCCGCGCATCAGCTTCTTACAGACAAGGCCACCCCAAAGTAAAGGAGGCTGTGACAACGCAGGGAAACAGGAGGCCGGGTTCCCCCCACTCTCTGGGGGTCACCTGGGACCACCTTACAACCATCCAACTCAGTCCCTCCTCCGAAATGGCAGGGCCAGACTGGCTCTGTCACGCTTGCCTGCTTTCTCTGCTAGAATTCTGGGCTTCTCTTCCTCAGTGCACATGACATTGTGCAACAGAAAAAGTTCACGCCCTAAAATAACAGGCTTTTGTCAGTTTTCCCCAAGGCAGTTGGCATGAGGTGTGCTGTGAGGAAATTTTTGCAATTAAAATCTACATCTCTTTTCACCTCTTAGAAAACTAATCTCTAATATTTGCTCCTGAAATTTCATGCCGTTACTAAAATACGTTTTAAGGTTCTTGTGCTATGTTAGGAGCATTTGGGGGTGGGGTGGGGACTTTTGTTCCCACTCACTTTTTTTTGGTTCCTCACCAGTTTGGAACAGACATGATGTTACACGACACCAAGGGGAGTCTCCAAAGACCAGTTTGTCTGTCCTGTGCTTGGCCTGGGTACTTGAGGAGAGAGAGTATCCAGGGTCACTTGCAGAGCCGGCTGCCCTGCGTTGGGGGGGCTCACTAATGGGGTGCTCCCTTGGCTCCTGCCCGAGGGCTGCCCTGGGGCAGGGCCACCAAGCTGTGGGACCCCAAAGGATATGTGCTCAGCTTTTGATGCAATTTTACGCAGGCGGAATTTCCTCCCTTCCTTTTCTCCGCATCTTTCGAGGCCCGCCTGGAAAGCCCTAATGCCTCAGGGTCTGTGCTGTGTTCTCCTAGTAACAGGTCTGCCCTTGAAGTCCTTAGATTTCCCTTCCCCGCCCCTGCTCTCAGGACGTGACCTGCCCATTTAGCTTCCTGGCTCCGTTCGGGCAGTGGGATGTTTTTGTCAAGATTGAAGTTTGCTTCATGAGTTCCAGTGGGATTGGGGGCGGTGCGGGGAGGGAGGGCGGTGCGCGCCCTCGAGGTAACGCTGCAGGCGGCCGGGCCGGCGGCTCCCAGGCTTTGCCATGCGGAAGACCGGACTCGCCGCGCTGCCTTTGAAGCCGAGACCGCAGCCCGGGCGCGCTGACTGGCGCCTTTGGTTGCGCCGCCGACTTCCCTGGTGGATCGGGTTTTGCCGGGGCTCGCCTGGCCGGGCAGACCTGCAGCCCCAGCCCCCCAGCCAGGCCTTAGATGTGGCAAGTCTCCAGTCTCTGAAGCCTCGTGCTTGTGGTTTCTTGAAAAGAATCCTGATTTAACCTGTTTTATGTCTACGTAAAGCAGCACGTACGGCACTGTTCTAGTTTGCTAGCTGCCCAAATGCAACACACCAGAGACGGATTGGCTTTTAATAAAAGGGGATTTATTTTGTTGGTTCTTCAGAGGAAAGGCAGCTAACTTTCCACTGAGGTTCTTTCTTACGTGGAAGGCACAAGATGGTCTCTGCGAGTCTTCTCTCCAGGCCCCTGGGTTCCAACAACTTTCCCTGGGGTGACTTCTTTCTGCATCTCCAAAGGCCTGGGCTGAGCTGCAAGTGCTGAGATGAGGAATGCCGAGCTGTTTAGGCTGTGCTACATTGCGTTCTCTCATTTAAGCACCAGCCAATTAAGTCAAATGTCACTCATTGCAGCAGACACGCCTCCTAGCCAACTGCAGATGTAATTAGCAATAGATGAGGCTCATGTACCATTGGCTTGTGTCCACAGCGACAGAACTAGGTATGCTCACCTGGCCAAGTTGACAGCTGAATCTAACTAACACAGGCACCCATCTCTCCCGTGTGAGGGTGGGGGTGATTTACTCCCAAGAGCCCTTATTTTACAGGAGCGGCCAAGGACAAACTGCCTTTTTGTGCGAGTGAAGCATTTTCTCTGCTGATTTATTTAAACAAGTGTGACACTCATAAGAGCATCCTCTGGGCAGGGGGATAAGTTGCTTTTTGGTAGGGAGTTTTACAGAAGATCTCTGAAGCCAACTTTGCGGGAGGATTTGTAAGGGGGCAGTGGAAATAGGAAACAAAGGGTGGGAAAACGCGAGGCTGTAGAAAGAATTAGCTTTATTACATGCTGGGATTCTTTCCAGGGAAGGTGCGTTTTGTCCATGTGATTAATGGTCAGCCAGGTTGGTTTGTCAGTTTGTTACAGTAATTTCACAATTATTTACGCTCAGCTCAAGGAAGGAGAAGGAGCCTTTGGGTAAGGCAAAGAGGGCAAAGAAAGACTCCGAGTGAGTCGGAGATGCAGGGTGGGTAGCCAGGAAGGTGTCGGGCCCTGCTTGAGAATGGGGGCCACACAGGTCCATAGAAAGTATCCTGACATCATGATTTCAGCCAGTGGCCAGATGGTGGGGATGAGGCCCCAGGAAGGCAGCATGTCTCCTTCAGCAAGCAGACCTTCCTGGCTGCTCATGGCCAGCCCATTCAGAAACCTAGCTCTTGTCTGGGGCTGCTGGGAACAACTGGCCCAGGGCTTCCCATTCTGTCCTCATCAGGAAGCTGAATATTTCCATGTAAGATGGAGAGGAAAACCTTCCCAGGAAGAGCTGCCTGGACCTAACCTTTGAAAATCTATGACAAAAAAAGTGCAATGTAAATAGGAATCTGTGGGATGCTCGCACCACCTTTTCCGGCCTCCCTGCTTGGGCCCTGTTTCTCCTTGAAGAGGTAGGATTCTGCTTAGCTCCGTGGTCCTCCCGTCTTGGAGTAGCACCCCTCTTCAGTTGAAACACTGTTGCGTAGGGTGTGTTTGTCTGCAGGGTGAGGAAAGGTTAATTTTTCAGGAGACTAGAAATTGAATTTGTCATTGAAGCCCTCTCCATTGAGAAACATTGTGTGGCTGATTGCCTCCTGTGTTTTTTCGCTTGTTTTTTCCTATAGCTACCCAGATATAGTTTCTTCACAGTTGAGATCAATAATTTTTAGGGACAGCATTGGTAGTAATTGCAGTGATAATAATAATGTCATGCTCTACCTAAGCACCTGAAATCTATTAGCTGAGATGCTCAACGGCCCATGTGGTAGGTAGGGTCACAACCCCCATTTCACAGACCGCTCAGTGAAAAGCACTTTATAGACTGCCACTTGCTGTCCCATGAAATGCCATACTACTATTAAACTATTTCCAAGTTTCCTTTTATTTCTCCTCTTTCCACTCGGTGAAATAAAAAGCATTAAGGAATCCACTATTAGAATTAATTTTTTAAAGGAGATTCTGCTCATTACAAGGACACCAGGAGCGCAGAACTGGAATCCACTCGGCCGAAGCTGAGGAGAGATCCATGCTTTCTCTCACACTTTGCTGCAAAAGGGAAAACAGCCACTCCAAGTTCAGAGCAGGGGAGGCAGATGCTCTCCCGAGAGAAGACGGGAATTTTGGAATGCTTTTCCTTTTGTTTGCTTTTGTCTCTTGTTACAATGTTATGTTTTATTTTTAATCAAGTTTAAAATTTTCAGATCATTAAAGCCTGGGGGATTTGGGGATTTTCTCTTTTTGAAATCCATTGTCATCACCGGCATCTTGCAAAATTTACTTAAATATACTTAATGAGTACACTTTATAAGGCTAACATTGGAGATCCTAGTTGTCATGCAGGGGAAAGATCCTGACAGTGTAAGCTCTAAATAAAAACAGAAAGCGTACAGAACATGAGTATATGAACGGTCGCTGCCCTTCCCACCTGCAGAAGTGAAGGTTGTAGTCCCGTGCGAAATCATACAACAGCTCCCCACAGTGGACTAAGACCAAACTCTTCAGAATGACAGAAATCGTTTCCTATTTGGGCAGCACCTGCCTTTCCAGTTGACATTTGACCATTTCCTACTGGTATTTTTCAAACATGTCTTTTTTTACCATGACCCAAAGTATTAAATACCTTTTATATCATAACCCTTTACATATGTATACACATAGAAAAGACTAAAGTAAACATTTCAATAGAATTTTACCTACCATATAATGTATTCAGAGGATTTCTGATGACCAGAGGGTGAGCCATTTTACCTATCACCAAATCAAAGTGGATTAATTATAAGCAGAGATTGAAAGACATGTGCTGGGTTGATAGAGGTTAAAATCTTTCAAAGGCCTGTGGCAAATTCATATTAATAGTATTTCGTTTGTTCCTTTCTGAGGTGGAAAACGAAACTCATTCCCAACGTGCAAAGCTAAGGCAGCAACCCCGGGACCTCTTCTGGAGATGGAAGCTTGTTGAAAACCCAGGCCTTCTCCCCGGCTTCAGCGGTTGACCCCAAAGGAGAAGTGACACCAACTTCACCCTGAGGTCCCTGCTAGAGACGCTGATCCATAAAGACAATCACTGCCAACCCCCCCCCCTTTTGTCTACTGCAAGAGCCAAATTCCAAAATGACACATTAAAAAAAAAATAAAGTTTTTTAAAAAGAAAATTACAAAGCACATGAGAATGCTAGCTAGCAGCCCCTAGGTCAGCTAAGCAGCTCTCCTGTGCCCAGAGCATCGTGCATCCATCCATACCTGCAACCTTTTGGCAAGGACAGTAACTTGGCTGCTTTTGTCTGCCGCGAGCAACTGGAGCCAGCGACCAGCACATCCATCAGCATCCCAGTGCAGGAATTTGTGGACGAGTTCCCTCCTTGTTTCTGTCTTCATTTCTCTCTCTCTACCTTTCTCCTAAAGCTTTTATTTAACAGTGCAAAAAGGATCAATCTTATGTCTGCTTCTTTTTATTTTAAACTTGAATTTTTGTTTTAATTTACACTTTTTAGTATTAATTTTCTTGTATATTTTGCTAGCTATGAGCTTTGAAATAAAATTCAAAGATCTGAAAAAGTTTGAAATGAAATGGAAATAAAAGAAGCCCTCTATTTCTGAGAGCTATCTTGTCTGCTAAGTGGCTTCTCTGTGAATAATCTGAAGCAGATAGTGGCCTCTCATCCTGTCACTTGTTCCACAGAGCTAAAGAAATAAAACAAACAAGTCCACTCAGTTGGTAGCAGTGGCAATCCTATTTCACTTTTTCTTCTGATTTTTTTTTTTAATGGTAAACCTTAACAGATACTTTCCGCAGACTGGTTTGCAGTGAATTTTCATTTCTTTCCTTCTTAGCCCCTTATTGTAAAAAGCCCAGCACTTGAATTGTTATTACTTTAAATGTTCTGTATTTGTATCTGTTTTTATTAGCCGATTAGTGGGATTTTATGTCAGTTGTTAAAATGAGCATTGATGTACCCATTTTTTTTTAAAATAGCAAGGCACAGCCTTTGCCCAAAACTGTCATCTAACATTTGTCATTCCAGTTTGAGTTAATGTGCTGAGCATTTTTTAAGACGCTTTGTAATAAAACCTTTTAAAAAGAAGTGTCATTTTAATTAAATGACGTTCCCAATAGTCTAAAGTTGAGTAACAGTGACCTTAAATCCACAGGCCACGGGCAGGACTGGTGGTGCCCCGGCAGCCCATGTGGAGGGGCTCTGCTGCGCAGCCCCGAGACAGGCCCACCCCTGTCAGAAAGAAGGACCTGCCTGTCTTCTTAGACGTGCGGGCCCTCACAAGCCCTTCCATGGCTTAGTTCTCCTCCTCCTCCTTTCTCAGGAGCAGACATAAATCAGGGCACACCGAGCTCGGACAGGAGTGGTGTTCTCTACCTTCCTGTCCATTTCACGATCCTTGAGGACTCTCGGCCCTCAGCTTGGATGCTCCCTGTGAGTGCGCACGTCCTTCCCGTCTCCACAGCTCGCTGGCTCTCAAACGGGGCTCCCCAAACCAAGCTGTCCCTGTGCCGAAGGGTTTGAATCCCTGTGTGCCTCCCCAGAGCCAACACTCTCCCAATTTTGACTTTGTATTCCATAATTTCTCCTTCTCTGGTATGATACTAGTATTTAAGTTGGTACCTGATTTAGCAAAAACTATACATTTTAAGTTCCAAATGCCAATCTTTCATGGTCTCCCACAATGGTATTCCATCCCTTGAGCTACTTTGGAACCATTGATACCGCTAGTCAATGAAACTAGAATGAAATTCTAGTTCTGTCTTCCTTTTCGACCTTCAGCCCAGCTGGGGAACAGCTGGCTACCATAATGGTAATAACCCTCCACACACACTGTACAGAAGACTGCCATTAAATCACCCCTCAAATTTCTCTTCTTCGGGCTAAGTAATCCCAATTCCTTGAACCTTTCATCATCAGTCCTTTAATCATTTTCATTCCTATCCTCTGGAACCACTCCAATTTCTCTTCATTTAGTCCTAAACATGCAGGCAGGGTGGGGTGGGGAGGGGGAGATTCTATTATGTTCAGGGACCTACTTGTAAAGGTTTCATATTCAACTGTGGCCAGAACTTCACTTGGAAATAATCTCTGAGTTTTGTACAAGAACCAAGTATTTAGAAGAGGCTAAAGTTGCCACCATGGTCTTTTCAGGGGTTAACTAGAAAATCCCATAAAGTGGTGCAAGGGGTGACTTTGGAGTGTTATCTTCTGGAAGAAAACATCCCAACACACTGATAGGCTCTTCGGGACTAGGCTCTTCGGGACCTAAGGAAAAGACCAGTCAGTTCATTGTAAAAGTTTGTTCTTCAAGTATCCAGAGACACAGGATGTAAAGCTGAAAATCAAGGTTTAGCCAAAGCCCACCCAACTCAACCCCCCCCTTCAGTTCCTCCTACTGCACATTTCTGACACACACGCAAATGAGCAAACAACATAGAAATGGGTTGTTTGGATTCTTGGAGTCAGTAATTCCCTCCACACACTTGGTCCCTTCCTGGTTTTCTATACTTCCTCCAAAATAATTTTTCCCAAATGACTGATGTCACTGCGCAATGTTCATTAAGTGGCCCATTCGGCCAAAATCCTGCTTTCCGCAGACACCAGTTCTTGGGAAAGAGTCAAGAGCTGCCCTGGAGGTATGGACCAAAGGGAGACTGCCTTGGGGGCATCTGTGGGCCAAGTGATGCTCCCCCCGCCAGGGCTTCTGTTTGATCTGAGAGTGATTTGGCTCCCCCCCTCTCACCCCCACCCCCCCACCCCCACCGTGGAGAGCTCAGAGCTGAACTGTGTGCAAAGTAGAGGAGGCCGGGTCAGCCCTGGCAAGCTGAGCTTTGCTGTGAGATCGCAGCTGGCATCCTGGCCATCATGAAGGGGGCTTTTCTTGCTAGTTTTAGTTTGTTTGGTTGCTAGGTTTGCTGGCAATGAAATACCTGTTTAGCTGGGAGGTGACTTTGAACTGTCTCACAACTACAGCTGTCCTAAGTACAATCATTTTCTCCTCTGTATTTTAATGTAAGTATGAAACAAAATGGAAATCACTAATCAAGGGCCAGTGAGCACTAACAAGTGTGGCTTTCGTTTTAAAGAAGAAAATCCAAAAGGGAGTAATGCACGGTACTGACAGAAAAGAAAAAAAATTCCACACGGCATAATAGCTTTTTGTTAACAAACTGCACTGACTCCTGAGAATTTTAATATCTGCCCTGTGAAACTGAATACCTTGGCATACACACACAGAAATTTGAGCTTTTTGAATACAAACTAAAATTTGACTGCAGTTAAGCACCTAAATACTAATAATCACAAGGATGTGATTCTAAATGCTGCTTTTGTGGGCATATTATGGAAAAAAAATAAGATCACTGATTTAGCTGACCATTATTTAGTGCACTTCATTTTGAAAGTTGCTCTTCTAAACTCTTGCAATGCTCCAAATAGGAAAACGTTCCACAACCAAGAGTGTCCCTGGGGCAGATGTGTGCATCTGGGGTGGGGGTGGGGGTAGGAGAGGAAGAAGTGTATCAAGAGAAGCTATTTAAAATAAACAGGTTAGCATGAATCTGCCTAAATTGGAATTTTATACATATTTTATATAATATTAGATAGCATAAAATTAATAATTTACAGTAAATCTGAACTCACATGAAAACCAGTTATTTCCTTGCCCTCACTGAGGAAATAATGATAATGTATTTTATCATCAGCAGAGCTGTGGATCACAGTAGACTGGTATTAGAAATAATCGATGCATTCATTCAATATGTTTTCATTGAACTCAAATAATTGTACACTAGAAAAATGTTCCGTTTTTTGGCGACTCTTCACTGTCTTCATCTGTTATAATGTACCAGCATCCCGCTCCCAAAATGCTAGTTTGGACTTTAAAAAAACAGGCTGATCTATTAGGAAGGCGGCACAGGGAGAAAGGCCCAGATTGGGAGGCACCCAGAGCTTGGCTACGGCTGGGTGCTACCACCCAGCCCTCTGAGCGCACCTCCTCAGGGGCTAAATCAGAGCCTCCCTGACCTCTACAAAGGGGTAGCGTTAAATGAAACAGCTACATGCAAAACACCTGGCACAAAGGAAAAGCCTAAACATGACTGTCCCTTTGAATTGTTCTCTAATTTGTTAGAAAACATGCTTTTTTGTCCAATGTGAAAAATACTGTGTTTGGTATTTCCTAAAGCCATAGAACATGAGCCTATTTCTTCCGCCCACAGAAGCCACAAGTAACCAAGGTTAAGCCATTTGTCTTGGACCCAAGATCAAGGAAGTACTTACATAAAGGCAAAGCAGAGTAAGATTTTTATTGGGTCATCCATACTGATGTGTTCATTAAATATTTTTCTTAATCTATAATTATATTAGCAGCCAAACTTTTGATCTCCATTAAAAATGTGAGAGAAATTGGTAGAAAATGCATTATTTGCCAGATGGAGTGAGAACACTATACAAATAGATGTAATCACACATCATTGTAACTGCTTCTCTTTGTAGTCACAGTTGAATTAGTAGATTAGTCATTTTCTCTTCTCCATGTTTAACTCGATTGTCTCAGAATTTGAACTCAGTGGAATCACTGAATTATGTCCTATGCTGTAATCACTGTTTTTTTTCCCTTCCCATCAAAGTAAAATGGAGCCCCACAAATTGGCCTGTTTGTTGTTACAGGTCCTTTCAAAGTTAGTTCAGATAACCATTCTAGTTTAGCCCTCAATCCCCAGAGCTCTGGAGACAACCTGAATGTCCCAGCGAGCCCCAGAGTGTGTGACAAAGCAAGGGCTGCACGGTGCTCCCGGGGTGCTTACAAAAGCCCAGCGGTGCCTTGTGGAAAACTTCATCTGTTTCCCACAAGCTGGCAAGTGCTGTGCCTGCTCCAGTTCTAAGGTTCTAACTGGGGCTGTTCTTCCCCCAGTGCCTGGTCCTGGAGAACTCAAACCATCCAGAAAGCCCTTGCAAAAAGAGCCCTGTTTTCATGAGCTTTCAACGTGAATGAGACACACTTAATATTGCAGCCAGCTGAAACTTTCATTCCGAAACTTGCTTAGAACGATTATCTTTCTTCTCTTTTCAGCCTTTTCTCCCTAAAAGTGTTTCTCAGATTGGATAGTGAGACCTTCAGACAAGTCAGATGGGAAATTTCAAGTGTGACCAAGGATCCTGGAGTGCAGAGTCTCACAGAGGCTGGGGCTGATGGGGGCAGAGGGGAGGCAAATGGCAAGTCGTGTGAATGAGATGAGCCACAGTGTTCTCTCACCTAATCGGTATTTGGGATTAGCTATGATTTTAAGAAAGGAATGCAATAAACCAGTTCTCTCTCCTAGCAAAACGCACTCTCTCCCAAGTATACACACAGAGGAGAATTAAGAAAAATCAAGATATAAGCACTAATAACCTTACCCTAAGGCCTGTGATGTGAAAGAATGCCATGCCAGCTGCTGGCAGAACCCACGAAACCAAGCGCGGGCAGGGGAGCTGATGAGTTTTGACATCTCTATGCACTGCTCCTTCTCAGACCAGGGCATGTGTATGTACTGACGTTTTCACCAACTAGGCAGGATTCAGGGTGGTGACTCTTGGCTGCTTCACTCCCTATCGCATGGCACTTTCATCTAAAGGCGATTAAACAGGAGCTTCCTCATCTAAAATCCAGAACACGTTTGTACTCCCTGGGAGCAAGTCTGAGAGGGGTGAGTGGAGCAGGACTTGTGAGTGGCTTTTCCACTCTGTCTGCCTGAATCTACTATAAATCAGTGTGCTGGAGAAATTGTGCTGCATCCTTCCCCTACTACCCTCCAACTTTAATAATGAGAGCAAGAGCACTTTAGAGTGCCCTAGAAAGGCACCTTCCCAGAAGTATAAGCCAAGACCTCCGCACGGCTCCAGTAGGAGGCATTTAGTATTCAGTCAGACTGTCCCAAGTAGAAAACTTTTATTTCAAGAACATTTCCCACTCCAGCACTGGTTTTGGAGGCTTCTCAGTTTTCTGTCTTCTGAATCTGCCATTTCTGGGCTGTTTATGAAGAGGAAGCAGGCAGCAGAGTTCTTACTCTAGGTTTACCCTTTAAAATCTGCTTGAAAACAGACTCCATTTTTCTGTTGGAATATTCCAGTAAGTTAAGAAATGAGGCTGAGGTGTTTTGCTGAGGCTCAGAGACCCTCATTTAGACGCTGCAGCTTCCCTGCATCCTGAAGGCCAGCATTGTTTCTCTGCCGTGCAAAAAGTCTCAGCCTTGAGGAACAAATGTTTGATTCCATTCTGGTAACCTGACAATGAACCAAGAGATGCTTGAATTAGGAGCAATTCTGCTGCTGCTCCTTTGTCTTAGTTGGGGCTTACTGCCAGTTTTGTCCCGAAGAGGGAATATTTAGTATCATTTTAAAACTGCATTATGATAGGATAAAGTTCAATTTTCTTCTTATTCATTTACCACCACTTTCCTAATGACCATATGTGTTTGAAGAATCTCAGGAAACTTCTGATTCATTTGATTTTTCCTGGGGCCTTAAATCCTCCACAGCCTACTCTGTATATATAAGCTCTTCCAGGCTGGTCCACCGAACATTACCCTGTGCTGAACCCTCCTGATTAGCTCTGACCAGCACCTCTCTCAAGGTTTGAGCAACTGTGGGGATGGAGTATGGGCTCCAGCGCTAGTCTTTTGCCAGGTGGCCCAACAGCTGGAGGACTCTTCTTCAGAAGACACTTGGGCCTGTTCCCCATCTCCAGTCCACACCCTGCAGGCGTGAAGTGTTCGGGGCTTACTGCCATCCTTTAGGTTTATAGGAACTGTGGTTTCCTTCCAAATTGGGAGTGAGGGAAGGGGGCCACAACTGGCCTGTAGATGCTGGGCAGTGTGTTCACTCGTTGATATCCATCATCTCATTTGGTCAACAGTCCTATGGAAGAGTTTTCATCACTATGCCCACTTTACCAGAAGTATGTGGAAGACAGAAATGATCCCCCAATATTACATGGGTGAAGAGAGTAGAGCTGAGAACTAGAACCCAAGTCTGCTCATTTGAGAGCTTTTGAACAATCAGAATAAACTATACTGCAGCAGCTACAGTTAGTGATTTTAAATAAAGCATTGAATAGAATTAGTATCAATGATGGGAGATTTCAGCCTTTCAGGAGTTATTTTGTTCTGCCAGTTCAAATCAGCAGCTGTTTGGGTAAAGAAAAATCCTAAAATCAAGCCAAAACTTGATTATAAAACATTGAGATTGATTTAAAAACAGAATTAACACAATCAAAATGGTTCTGGCTTTCAAAATACAGTCCTGGGGCGGGCCGCGGTGGCTCAGCGGGCAAAGTGCTTGCCTGCTATGCCGGAGGACCTCGGTTCGATTCCCGGCCCCAGCCCATGTAACAAAAAACGGAAAAACAAAATACAATAAAAAATACAGTCCTTGAAAGGACAGCAATTCCTTCATTGCTCAAAGCACTTTTAGGTTAGTATTTATGTACCACCAGTGCCTGTGTACAAGAAAATTAGTCCCACGAAATTACAGTGACACCTTGAAGTTTTGTCAACTTAATTGCTTGCTTAGTTTGAAATGTTAAGGGGATTAAAATCAAGGTGGGACAAGACAGAAGCCTGTTGTAAATGTGTGAAAAGTGTAACCTGCAAAAAGAGCATATTTACTGTATGTTGTCCAGACCGTGGCTAACACTGATTCTACCCTATCCAACTACGTGAGTAGCTGAATCGCAAATGAACTCCTAAAAGCTGAAATGTAGGGTCAAAAGAACTCACTATTCAACAGAATCCAGTGGTGAATCATTTTATAACACCAGATATTTGTACCATAATTTCTCCGTTTCAAAACCTAGTCCCACTTTACCCCCAAGCTGCTCCATTTAGCGGTTCCAAAACTGGACATGCTTCTTACAATATGATGTCAAAAGAAGTTAGCCAGCAATTTTCCCCTGAAAAACTATTATTAACAGTGAATCTTATGGACATTAAAGGGTACTACTTTTATTTTACAAAGACATCTTAATAAGCATTAAAACTATTCTTTGGAGAGCTCCTTTTAACTGAACATAATTGAAACCCAAGTGATAGTTATGTTCAGAGGCTCACTTAATATCTTGCAGCAAGTCCTTTCATAATTGTATAGTTTTCTTTTTAATCTCAAGTTTTCATTTCAACTACAGGAATAAAAATAACACCAAGAGGAAATAGAGGCAATGGGGGCAAATAAAATATCCTGTTGACCTAAAACCTGGTAGGAACTTTAAAATTTTTCAGAGAAGATTCCACAATTTCTGCTTGGAGTAAAGTAGAGGAGGCGAAGAGAGAGCGGCGGGGAAGTTGGTGCTGTCAGGACTCGCCCTCCGTCCTAAACAAGTGCTGCCCAAACACAGTAGAGGCAAAAAATATAAAGCCTGGCAGGGCTCTTATTAAGGTCTGGATTTCAACCACAGACTGAAGCGAACAAGCAGCAGCTCCACAAGCAGTTGGCCTGTATTTGGAAGCAGAGCACCTGACTGAGGAGACCTCCCTTCTCACCTGGGAACGCTCGCTGGGAAGCAGCTGTAGTCACCTGAGAAAACAAAGGCACGAAGTACAGGTCTGAGAGAGCCTCTCCCTGCCTGCTGCGTTTAAGAAGAGAAGGATGCTCAAGATTTCTTCCTGGCCTGAAACATGATATATAGAAAAGACTTTCTGAAAAGGATAAAAGGACGTCCAGTGGCCAGGGTTTTGACTTTGGGGAGACAGAGTGCATTTAGAAACCTCAGCCAGAGAAAGATCAGTGGGCCCCCTCACTTAGCCTGGCAGGCAGGGTTCTCAGGCTGAGAGGCACATGGCTGAGTCGTATCTCTTTCCTGAATTCAGCAGTCAAGCAGAGCCCTGCCATTTGCAGGACAAGGGTCCACGTCCTATGGGGACTATGGTCAGAGAGTGAGGAGGAAGGGAAGTCCCCTCCTAAGCCCAGGGCTCATGTCAAA
Source organism: Tamandua tetradactyla (assembly GCF_023851605.1). Classification (NCBI taxonomy): domain Eukaryota; kingdom Metazoa; phylum Chordata; class Mammalia; order Pilosa; family Myrmecophagidae; genus Tamandua; species Tamandua tetradactyla. The sequence goes on from NC_135350.1 coordinate 14,994,445, forward strand.
GGTGAACAGCCAGCCTGAGAGGGAACAGGAAACTGTCAGACCACAAGGACAAACTTTATCAATGGAAGTGATGGTGGTTTCACAGGTGCTGCCTTTTCTTCCTTAGGAAATGTTTTAAAAGAATAACCTAAAAGTTACCCAAACCAAGGTTTTATGTATTTATTTTCTGCCTATACTATATAGTTAGATTCAAATAAAGAATATCAATAAGCTCCTTTTTACCAGCCATGGAAAAAAAAAAAACAAACCTCTCAACTATTAGAACTGCAACCCAGGACACCAAACCAGGCTGCCCATTTTGGTGACAGTCTTGTCTGCAACTGTGAATTCAGATTTTCATATTTGCTATTTTGCATTTAATTTCATCAATCCATCCTAGCTGTGCTACAAAACGTCTGGTGACCTTGGGCACATCACTTAAATTCTATAAATGAGGCCACTGGCAGGGTTTCTGACACCTTTCCAGTTTCAAAATTCTATCGTGGAAGACACTTTTTTGAGCCAATGATTAAAAGAAATTTATGTAACAATATTTCTCTGTGTTGGCAAAGAAGAAACACATGTTCCTTAAAAACCTCAGTGCCCTTTTTAACTACTTTCCTGGTAAGAAATTTCCTGGAAACGATAGCCACAGGCAGGTTTATACATAAATGCCTTCCCCTGCCATTCCTTCCCCAGCACTGCCACTTCAAAAAATAATAAGCCAAAGAAGATGCGGCATAGCTCTGGTCTAAATTACCAATCTTTATTCTTATAATCATTTAAGTTTATTTCAATTTTAAATTTTACATATTTTAATTTTCAGTTCAAATTTTTCACAGGTTCAATTTATAGGCAGTTTGCAGCACTGATTTCTTAAAACAAAACAAAAGAGGAACAGTAATCGAGATTGCAGATGTGAATGACCACAAAAACAGACCTCTTCCTGCAAACCAAGCCACAGAGATACTCCCTCCAATCCAACAAAACATCTTGACGATGGGCTGCAGAAAGACGTAACACTTTTTGTCATGCCCAGCATGCTGAGTGATGCTCAAAGCTGCAGGTACCAAAAGGTCTCATTAGGGAACGCTGCAGCGCTCCATGCGGACTCACCACGCAGCAAGGACTCCTGGCTCTCCACCTGAGGACCACGAACGATGAAATGCACTTTGGGCGGAAGTGCTCTTCCCTTTACAAGTGAATGAGTTCAGGTCATTCTTATGAAAATGACGAAGTTCAAAAGGTCCAAGGCACCAAGGATATAAAGCTTTTTAGAAAATACAGAGAAATAAACAGACTAAAAAAAAGGAATTAGTTCTCAATGAAGGAATCTATTACTGTAACCAGTGTAAATAATTACTTCAGATAGATTATAATCAAAAAGCACATCGAGCAGACTGTGCTATGTGAGGGAATGTCTGGCTGAAGAGCATTCCCATGGGCACTTAGGGGGCTGGCTGGTACATGTGGGTTCTTCCTGGAGCCAGAGAAGCTGCGCATCATTTGTACTTGTAAAATCCTTCTCCACTCTTCTTGCCGAGCTTATTCTCTGCTACCATTTTATTGATGAGTGGGCTGGGCTGAAACAAGGGATTCTTTGCATCCATTTCATGCCACCCTGTTGAGAAGAGGGAAAAGGGCTTAGAATGAGAAGTGGTAAGCTTTCTTTTTTTTTTTTTTGTAATCTTGCTATGTTAGAGAAATTATGGGTTTACTGATCATGCATAAAATATAAGATTTCCATATAGCCAGGCTTATTTTTATGCTACAGCATTCCTAGACCAAGTTTGGAGGCAGAGCTTGGGGAGAAAGGGCCACTGAGGCTACCAAGAAAGCAGCATAGTGAAAGCTCAGTTCTGCAGCCATATCAGCTCTGATGCCGCTCAGGGCCCTGCCTCTATTTCAGATCCTCCTGTTTATCCGATCTCTTCCTGATAATCACTAATGTCAGATTTTCGTTTGCCAAAGGTCTATCCTTTAATGTGTTGGACAGACTTCTCAGAGGCACATTTCTTTCAGAATGCATTCTAAAACTCTGAGTTTGCTGCTGCTATTTTGTACCCTCAAAAATTCAAAATCTCCCGCTTCAACTAGAATTCTCCACACTCTTCCCAAATGTATGAGTATTCTTTCTGAAACTTGGCAAGTAGTCTGAGCTAAATTCGACTTCAATAGTAAAGTTTCGTTTTCCATTACATATTTTCATTTGGAAATGTTTGTATCAATTCAGTGAAACTAAATTTTAGAGATACTGGATTTCATTAGTTTGGATATCATTAGCTTATTATTAAAGATATATATATATTATTTACATTATGGAAGATTTTGAAACTTCAATGGAAAGGGCAGCTTCACAAGATACAATTTCAACAGCAATTTATTTCAATCTCCATACTTCCAAGAAGGTCGCCATCCCTAGGTAAGAAATCATGCTTGTTTTCTAGAATGACCTCGGAGCCTCTATATTCTGGGAGAAGCACTTTCTCTCCAACTGTCACACTAATTGGTTGAATCTCTCCAGTCTTCCCTTCAGATCCAAAGCCAACTACTACTGTTCTGCAATACTTTTCCTTGAGATTTTTCTGGACGTATAATGCCTCCTTTCGTTACAGTTTCAGCTTGCACTCTTTTCAACCAATGCACAGAAAGGGGAAGAAACTTGCTAACAGCTTATCACACCACAGCTCCAGCTGCAGCAGCGCGTACTCTGCTCTCAAGCCACTGCCACTATCACAAGGAACAGTAGACAAGTTATAATAATTACTTTTACTCTGTCTTCAGAGTCACTATATTAAAATGGGCACACTTTTTAAAAATGGCTGTATACTGTGACTGCAGTGGTTATTCAAATCAACACCTGATAAAATGATACACTGCACCAATGCCTGTTTTCTGGGTTTGAGATTGTACTATATTTACACAGGATGTAACCACTGGAGGAAAATAAGTAAAGAGTACATAGGACCTGTCTGTACTCTAATTGGCACTTTCTGTGACTCTCGAATTTTTCAAAATAAGAAAAGGCTGGCTATTGAGAGAGACTAGGCAATCACATTCTTCCTTCTCCTTCCATCTGTTAACATATCTTTAAGCAGGTCAGGTAGGGAGGTGGACTTTGGAAGGGCTACTAAGACCGCTTGTAATTTCTCTTTTAAACAGGCCATATAGTTAATAGTTCAGAAAGGGAAACTCCAATTCAATAAACGACAATGAGAACTCCAATTCCTACCATCCATTATGAACTTCGTTGTATCCAGCCCAACATAGTCAAGAAGCTCAAATGGACCCATGGGGTACCCAGCTCCTAACTTCATGGCAGTGTCAATATCCTCCTTGGATGCATCACCTGAGGGAGAAAAGGGCAGACTAAGTCGCCATTATCTTTCCCAAAATTCTTCTATCACCATGTAGTCCCCGAATTTCTAAAGTTTCATATATTTGCACATCCAAAAACCTCCTATAATCAGGATTTCTGGCACTGGTAAGATCTCATATAAGAAGCATAAGCCAAATAGGTAACAAAATTTTAAAAGCTGTTCCACCATGGGAGGTAGACATAAGGCTCCACAGTCTGGAAATATTATTTTCTAATGGATGTGGGTTTTCCGACTCTGAAATATTGCTAAATGATAATTTACTAAAATATCACAATAACAGAAATTAAATATTTTTAAGTTAAAAATTCCCTAGCGGACTTCAATAGCACATTGGAGCCAGCAGAAGAAGAGTCAGAGAATGTGAAGATAAGAGAAATACAATCATCCAGTCTGAGGAGAAGAAAGAACCTGAGGAAGCTATGGAATTTCACGGAATACCACTAAATATACCAACATATATACTGTGGGGAGTTCTAGAAAGAGAAGAAAGGAACAGAGAAAATATTCACAAAAATAATGGGTAAAACCTCCCAAACTGGATAATCACATCCAAGATGTACAACAAACTCCAATCAGGAGAAACCCAAACAGACTTATATCACAGCAAATTATAATCAAATGCCAAAGACAAAGAAGAGAATTCTGAAAAGAAAGGAAGCAACATATCATAACAAGGGGACCTCAGTAAGATTAAGGGATGATTTCCCATGGGAAACCATGGAGGCAAGAAGGCAGTGAGGGGACATAAAGTGCTAAAAGCAAGAAAACTGTCACCCAAAAATTCTATATTCAGCAAACTGTCTTTCAAAAACGAGAGACATATGGTATTCTTGATTCCACGGTGCCATTCTGACCAAAAGTAGGAAAAGAAGTATAACAAATAAGATATCAGTGGCTGAGAGAGTTCAAATAGAGTCAAGAGGCGACTCTGGAGGTCACTCTTACACAAGCTTCAGTTAGACATTGCTACCTACCATAGCTTGCCAAACCCCAACCAAAACCATTCCTGCCAACCCAAAAGAACACCTATAGTGTTATATAAGATTCTACAAAGGTTTCATGCACGAGGGTAATTTTCCAGAAACCTACAACCTCCAGATGGGTCCCTGGACCAGCCCTTCGAGAACATTAACTAGTTCCAACCCCTATCCCATATTATCGACAGTCTCTTCCAAAATGAAAAAATTAGAATGGCTATAGCCCAAATACCTCTTAAGGGTGAGAAAAAGAGCAAAGGTGATGGTGGAGTTATATAGAGAAGGCAGGGTTTAACAAATAAATATGATTGCTGAATCAGTACACTGATATTTCTTTTAGTCTCCAGTACCTTAGCGCAGCTAGAAACAAAAACCTAAAATTGTGGAATGGTAACCTATGCCAAACTCTGTAATATGTTCTACAACCAACTGTGGCAATGTACTTTGAAATTTATTGCTTTTTTGTATATATGTTATTTTTCACAAAAAAGAAAAAAAAAGAGAAGACAGGATTTAACACATGAATATGATGGCTGAATCAATATATTGATATCTTTTGGTCTCCAATGTCTCGGAGCAGCTAGAAGAAAAAATGAAAAATTGTGAGCCTGTAACCTATATCAAACTGTAAAATCTGATGTATAACTATTTGTTAAAATGTACTTGGAAATTTATTGCTTTTCTGTATATATGTTATTTTTTCACAATAAAAAAAGGTTTTAAAAAAATGAGGAAGAGAGTAAGACATTTCCAGATAAACAAAAGATGAGGGACTTCTCGCCACTAGACCAGCCCTATAAGAGAAACCAAAGAGAATTCTGTAAGTTAAAAGGAAAGGACAATAGGCAACAGATCAAAGCCACATGAGGTAATAAAGATCTCCAATGAGGGTAATGACAAGGGTCAACAAAAATGCCCATACTATTGTATTTTTGGTTGGTAAAACCACTTTTTATTTCCTGCAGTACTGAAAAGGCATTAGCATAAAATGTAATGAGTAACCACTGGTTTTGGACTCATAATGTTTAATGCCATTTGTGACAGGAGCTACATAAAAGTGGAGGATGCACAAGTACAAGAACATAGTTTGTATATACTATTTAAGTGAAGACGGTATCAAAGCAAATGAGATTGCTACAAATTTAGGATGTTAAATTCAAGCTTCCTGGTAACTATAAAGAAAATACCGGAAAATATGCAAGCTTGTAGAGGCAGAAATTAGAGTACAAGTTGCCAGGGATGGGGACAGGGGAAATGCAGAGTTAATGTGAGATGGGTGTAGGGTTTCTGTTTGGAGAGATGGGAAAGTTTTAGTAAAGGAAGTGGTGAGAGTACCACAACAGAGTGAATATGATTAACCCCACTGAACAATATGCCTGGGTGTCGTTCAGATGGGAAAGTTTAAGTTGTGTATGTGTTCCTACAATAAATTAAAAAAAAAGAAAAAGAAACAACTAAAGAGACAATGGCAGTTGGAGGCATTACATGATCCTGGATGAGATGTGACAGGGGAGGGGAAAAGGCTCAAAAGGACATTACTGGGGATGCAAGCGTAGTTCAGTGGTATCTTCTCGCCTGCCATGCAGGAGACGCGGGTTTGATTCCCGGCCCTTGCACTTCCCAAACAAACAAACAAAGAAACAAAAAATTCAAAAAAATGGTGCTGCAATAATGGGATACTCACATGGGAAAAGAATGAAATGTGATCCCTGCCATACAGCATACAAAAAAAAAAGGACATTACTGAGACATGGAAAAAATTGGAATATAGACTGTAGGCTTTATATTTGTTAAATTTCCTCAGCTTAATAGCTATATTTAAGATGGATACATAAGTGAATATCCTTGGTCTTAGGAAATTCACACGGCAGTGTCAAGTGTTCAAGAAGCATAACGTACGTAACCTACACTCAAGTAAGTGTTCAGAAAATTGATAGGTACAAATGGATAGATAGACAGATAGGATAGATGGCTTGAAAGGTGATGGACAGATAAGATCAAATGACACAGCAAATGTGGCAAATTTTAAAATTGGTGGATCTGAGTATCTAGGGTGACAGGGTACGCTGGAGTTCCTTATATGGGGTTTGTATTATATTTGTAAATGTCCTGTAAGTTTGATGGTATTTCAAAGAAAAAAGTTAAAAGAGTCATTTAAATAAAGAGCACATTTTTCATTGAGAAATTAGCTTTTTTTTAAAAAAGAAACTAAGCTTTCTATCTTTGAATGTAAAAAAATTTTTGTCAACTTTCTGGATTTTACAAGTAATGAGCATTCCCCCCAGAACTGCATTCACATAAGCCTTTAGTCAAGAAAACAGCTTAAAGAAAAAGCCCAGTGACTTTTGACAATGGTGCCAAGTCTATTCAACGGGAAAAGAATAATCTCTTCAACAAATGGAGCTGGGAAAACTGAAAATCCACAGCAAAAGAATGAAAGTGGACCCCTATCTCACATCATACAAAAATGAACTCTTAATAGATCAAAGACCTAAATATAAGAAATAAACCTATAAAACTCCCTCAAGAAAACATAGGGAAATAACTTCAGGGCCTTCTATTAGGTTTCAGTTTCTTAGACTTTACTGTAAAAGCACAAGAAACAAAATAAACACAGATAAACTGGACTGCAGCAGATTGAGTTGTGGACCCCAGAAAAAAAACATGTTCTTAATCTTAATCCATTCCTGTGGGTATGAACCCACTCTAAGTAGGACCTTTAGAAGATGTTACATTTAGTTAAGGTGCGGACAACTGAATCACAATGGATCTTAATACTATTACTGGGGACCTTATAGGAAAAATCACAGAGAGAAGCCAGAAGCTGGAAGTCAGTGGAACCCAGAAGAGAAAGGACAGGACATTGCCATGTGACAGGAAAGCAAAGGAACCCAAAGACTGCTGGCCAGCTACCAATCCGAGGAAACAAACCTTCTAGTCACTGAAACCATGAGCTACCCCATTATGTGTTGTTCATCATAGCAGCCAAGAAAACACGGACCTCATCAAAATTAAAATCTTTTGTGCATCAAAGGACATTATCAAGAAAATAAAAAAGACAACCTACAGAACAGATGAAAATATTTGGAAGTCACATATTTGATAAAGGTTTAATATTTAGATTATATAAAGAATATATATATATATATATATTCAATGCAAAAAGATAAACAACCCAACAAAAAATGAACAAAGGACCTGAAGAGATATTTCTTCAAAGAAGCTCTACAAAATAGTCAATAAGCACATGAAAATACGCACAGCATCACTAGCCATTACAGAAATGCAAATCAAAACCACGAGGTACTATTTTACACCCACTAGAATGGCTATTATTTGAGAAACAGAAAGAAAAAAAGCATTGGGGAGGATGTGGAGCAACAGGAACCCTCATACTGTTGGTAGGAATGTAAAAGGAGGCAGCCACTACGGAAAATAATTGGGCAATTCCTCACAAACTTCACAGAATTTACCAAAAAACCTGGCAATTCCACTTCCAGATATATACCCCCAAAGAACTGAAAGCAGGGACTCAGACAGATATCTGTATACCAACATTCATTACTCACATTTGCCAAAAGGTAGGAGTAACCCAAGTGTCCATCAATGGATGAATGGATAAATAAAGTGCGGAATACATATTCAGCCAAAAAAAAGGAATGAAATTCTGATGCATGTGACAACATGGATGAATTTTGAAGACATCATGTTGAATGAAATAAGCCAGAAACAAAAGGACACATACTGTATGATCTCACTTAAATGAAATAACTAGACTATGTAAATTCATGGAGACACCAAAAGATTACAGGGTACCATGGGCAAGGGTGGATTGGGGAATGGGGAGCAAATGTTTAATGAGTACAGAGTTTCTGTCTGGGGAGATGAAAAAATTGGGGGAATTGAGGATGGCTGAAGGAGTCACTGATTGAGAAGTAGACGGACAAACGATGATGTATACATATGATCAAATATTGTGCTGCTACAAAAAGGAATGAAACTGAGGCATGCAACTCTGTGTATGAAAGCTGTGGGATATCTTGTGTGACTAAATAAGCCAAAAACAAAAGAGTAAATATTGTATGGTCTCATTTACAAAATATTTATAAGAAAACAAGGGCCTAGATTGTAAGCTCTTGTAGCAGACACATTTAGTCCAAAGCAGTAACTGTTACTAATGGATTTTGAGAGGCTTGTTTTATATATGTGTAACCTGGTATTTAGAGATACAAAGGAAGCCAGTCAGGTTGGGATTAAGGTAAATCAGAATACAAAGGTAAGGAGACACTGTCTATATTTTAGAACTATATCTACTATTTAAGACTACAGGAAGAAAAGTTTATTTTGTCCAGAACCTAAATTTCTGTAGCATATAATCTAAGTCAACTTGTCTGGATAGATCATTTAAACAATCTAAAGAAAGGGAGCCCAAAATAACAATGAGGTCCTTTAATCGTGTATAGCTAATGTAATGCCTGGATACATCCCACAGTATATTAAGCAGATAATCAAAAAGTACTGGCAAAGAGAAAGAGGGGAAATTCAACTTGTCCAAGTAGAGAATTCCTGATATTCTCACAAGCAGTGGAGACAACCAAAGCAATAGGCTGAGCTCTCAATCTTGGGGTTTACTCATATGAAACTTAATCTCAGAAAGGATAAGCTAAGTCTACTTAAAATTAGGCCTAAGAATCACCCAAGAGAACCTCTTTTTTGCTCAGATGTGGCCTCTCTCTCTCAGCCAATACAACAGGCAAATTCACTGCCCTCCCCCTCTCTACGTGGGACATGACTCCCAGGGGTGTGGACCTTCCTGGCAATGTGGGACGGAAATCCTAGAATGAGCTGAGACTCAGCATCAAGGGATTGAGAAAACTTTCTCGACCAAAAGGGGGAAGAACAAAATGAGACAAAATAAAGTGTCAATGGCTAAGAGATTCTGAACAGAGTTGAGAGGTTATCCTGGAGGTTATTCTTATGCATTATATAGATATCACCTTTTTAGTTAAGGTGTAATGGAGAGCCTGGAGGGAACTGCCTGAAAATGTAGAGCTGTGTTCCAGTAGCCATGTTTCTTGAAGATGACTGCATAATGATAAAGCTTTTGCAATGTGACTGTGATTGTGAAAACCTTGTGTCTGATGCTCCTTTTATCTACCTTATGGACAGACAAGTAAAACATACAGATTAAAAATAAACAAATAATAGGGGGAACAAATGTTAAAATAAATTTAGTCGATTAAAATGCTGGTCATTGGGGAGGGGGAGGGGGTAAGGTATGTACGAATATTTTTCTTTTTACTTCCTTTTCTGGACTGATCCAAATCTTCTGAGAGGTGATCATGGCGATAAATACACAATTATGTGATGATACTGTGAGATATTGTTTATATACCAAGAATGGAATGATCATATGGTAAGAATGTTCATGTTTGTATGTTATGTTTAAAAAAAAAAATACTGGCAAAGTCCCTTGAGGGTTGGGAGAAAAAATATGGAACTATTAAACGTTACCACCAGGGAAACCCCTGACACTGTGTCAAACCTTAGGGTCACCCAAATCAATAGGCCAAGCCTTGAGGCTTGCTCTTGTGAAGCTTATGTATATAGCAGAGAAGCTTAGCCTACCTATAGCTATGCCTTAGAGTTACTTCTGGAGGACCTCTTTTGTTGCTCAGATGTGGCCTCACTCTCTTTAAGCCCAAGGGATGAGCCTAGCCCTGACACTGTGGGAAAACAATGCCATCCTGACTAAAAGGGGAAAAAGAAGTGTAACAAATAAGGTATCAGTGGCTGAGAGTTCAAATACAGTCAAGAGGCTGCTCTGGAGGTCACTGTTATACAAGCTTCAGTTAGACATTGCTACCTACCATAGCTTGCCAAACCCCAACCAAAACCATTCCTGCCAACCCTAAAGAACACCTAGGGTGTTACATAAGATTCTACAAAGGCTTCTTTGCATGAGGGTAACTTTTCAGAAACCTACAACCTCCAGATGGGTCCCTGGACCAGTTAAGTCCTGAAATGCAGAGGGACCAACCTTCGAGAACATAAACTAGTTCCAACCCCCATCCCATATTATCAACAGTCTCTTCCAAAATGAAAAAAATTAGAATGGCCATAGCCCAAATACCCCTAAAGAGTGAGAGAAAGAGCAAAGGTGATGGTAGAATTATACACAGAAGGCAGGGTTTAATAAATAAGCATGATTGCTGAATCAGTATATTGATATTTCTTTTAGTCTCTAGTACCTGAGAGCAGCTAGAAATAAAACATAAAACTGTGGAATGGTAATCCATGGCAAACTCTGAAATCTGTTCTACAACTAATTGTTGCAATGCACTTTGAAATTTATTGGGTTTTTTTTTGTATATATGCTATTTTTCACAAAAAAGAAAAAATGACAAGCATTCAAGGTGCTCAGGATAAGGTGGGAAAAGGGAGATATGTAAATAAAAAATTTCAACATAATAAGTGCTAAACATTCATGAAGATAGACACAATTCTGTGTGAGCAATGACAGAGTAATTTACTCAGACTGCAACTTCAACCAAAGCCACCACCATGAGACCCAGGTTCTGAAGGATGAAGACAATCCCAAAAGAAGAGGATGGGGGGGGGGGGGGAGAAGGGGGGAGGGGAGAAGGGGGAGGGCAGGCAGAGGGAATAGCTTGTGCAAGGGCGAGACAGAGCATGTCGTATTTGGAGTGTGGCTCTGCAACTACTAAGTGAATTCTGATCAGAGGATTTCATGAGAACCCAAAACTGCTATGGTATTATAACTGCACTCTCCTCTCTCATGGCTCAGTACCTGCTCTTTCCCTGTATAATATCCTGAGACATCTTGAAGGCTCAGCCTCTTACTTCAGGTCTCTACTCCAGTGTCACCTCAGGAAAGAGCCTCCTCCTCCTCCCTATATATAAAATAGCAACTATCAGGACTCCAGGCCTGGACTCTCACCATCTCCCTGACTTTATTTCTCTATTATTACAGATCATGACCTAACATGTTAGGTTAATACTGGCTCATTTATTATGATCTGACTCCCTCTCTATACTATACGCTCCATGGGGACAGAACTCAGATAGCATAATGGTTCCAATTTAACTAAAGCTATTTAGTCAAATCTACATTCAAGGACAGGACAATGAGCCCTAGAGCTAGTGGTGAGACTACAACTCCAGATTCAGAGACTCGTTTGAGACTATTTTATTTCAAAAAATAATAGGGGGCGGGCCATGGTGGCTCAGCAGGCAAGAATGCTAGCCTGCCATGCCAGAGGACCCGGGTTCGATTCCCGGTGTCTGCCCATGTGAAAAAAAAAAGCTTAAAAAAAATAATAATAGGAAGGTATCAAATGTCATCTAAAAGATCTAAATAGTTTTGCAAAGTAAGCACAACTGTACAAATTCTGCTCTGAGTATTACAAAGCAAAAGCAACCAATCAACCAATAAACACCCGCAGATGGATGTGCCAAGTGTGAGCCAAGCATGGTAAAATATTTTGGATTAATAATTCCTAAACTTCTTTAGAGTCAAGTAGTCAAGTACTTCTCTGAGAATCTGACACCCTCTCCATAAAAAAATGCAGAATTTTGCATCAACCTTAGGAGCTTCATGGAATGGACTTCCCCCTCCCCCAAGTTAAAAGCCCCTAAAACACTGGGCCAGACAACAAAGAAAATCTTCATCAGTGAACTACCAGGTCTTTTTCCCGGCTGGGACCTAGGACCTGCGGCAGCATGTTTCTCTGGTGAGCTCATCAGCACCACCTACCGACCATTCTCAGCATCAACCACAAACCGGACTCGTACAACCAGATGAAAAATGCGGCGCCATTCCTCTATTCATCAAGTTACTTACTAAATGCCTGGCATATACAAGCACTTCAGGGGTGTATGGAGGAGGAGGACCCAGAAACTGCTACAAAAAACACACTGTAGTAGTAGAAGACCCATATCGTGTCACAGGGAATAACGGCAAGCGTCTCAAGGAAGGTTCCAAAGCACTCCGAGTTATGATGACAAAGATTACATCCAGCGTGGAGCCCTGAGGAACTTAAGGTGGGTCCTTGTAAGGAAGTTGGGAGTAAGGTAAGTGACGATGAAAACAGGGCAGAGGATGAGAAAAGTGGTCCCCTGGAAAGGGCACTGTATTTAGCGGCTTACCACAAACCACTGGTTATGTCTCGAGCAGAGGAGAGACAGCATAAGCAGGACACAAGGGTTTCTACAGTGAATGGGAGTCAGGTCCTTATGGCCCCAGGGCCTGCCACCATCACAGCTGTCCTGAGAAGAGCTAACCATGTGTCCCCATCACCCTGCCAGAGCCGAGTCACTGGAATGGGTGTCTGCCAAGGCAGCTGTTGGGCACCAGCCTATGCAAAGGTCTGATGAGAGAGGCTACGATCAAAGGGATGGTAGTGACTTGACCATACTGAGCCTCCATTAGGCATGCGTGAATGAGAGTGACAGAGAGGACAGAAGCTGAAGGACACTGAGAAAGAAGGCCCAACATGGCAGACATGAGGCTCAGAGTAGTACAAGCAGTGGGTAGAGGGCCTATGGGTTACTACTAGAAGCTGTGGGAGAAGTCCAAATGGAAGCGCCTTGGGTCATTCTGAAAGCTGCCCAGCTGCCCAGGAGGTCTGAGTAGACTGTGGCTGAGATGATTATTTGCTCCAGTCTCTGTCACATGTTTACAATAAACCTCTACCCTCAAAGCAGCATTTACCACTCTGTGAGCTGAGTCTTCACCATCCTGGGATATCAGTAGTGTTGTACAGAAATTCCCCCCAGATGAGTCTGGAAAAGGTTGGGCTAAAGAAAGTGTTTTCACTGCACAACCACAGGCTGCTGATCCTCAGACTCCCCAGCTGTGTGTGTGTGTGTGTGTGGGGGGTGTATGATATAAGATGCAGGGTCTCCTAAACTTTGACAACATGAAGCTTCTTCAGGAAGCATGACAGATGATTCGTGTTCCAGAGGATGCTGCGTGTCAGAAGACATGAAGTAGCATGAGTTTCTGTGCTGCCTGAAGAAGCCTTACTAAATGACCGAAACAGGCAGAGCAGGGTAAGGCAGAACCAGAACGACAAGGATGTGTCAAAAATGACAAGGGAGGGGTACATAAGTAGTTCTGTGGCAGAATTCTCGCTTGCCAAGCAGGAGACCCAGGTTTGATTACTAGCCCATGCGCCGCCACCACCCCCCCCCCAAAATTCTACAAATGGTGCTGCAATAATGGGATACTCATATGGAAAAACAATGAACGTGACCCTCACCACTCAACATACAAAAAAAAAAAAAAGACAAAGGAACGAAAGTAGCAGGAAAGAGAGAGAATCCAAGATGACTTCAGGTCTCAAAGTGGAGTCTTGCAGTCAACTGGATGCTAAGAATGGCTACTGGCAGGTGAATGGAGACTGGGTGGTGGCGTACCTCTAAGTACCTGTGCCGGTTTGAAGCTGTTATGTACCTCAGAAAAGCCATGTCTTTTTTACTGATCCAATCTTGTGGGGGCAGCCATGTTTCTTTTAATCCTGATTCGATATTGTGGGGTGGAAACTTTGGCTGGATTGTTTCCATGGAGATGTGAAACATCCAGTTGAATGACTCCGCCTATTCAAGGTGGGTCTTGATTGTTTATGGAGTACTTTATAAGAGGAAACATTTTGGAGAAAACTCAGAGCCAAGAGATACAGACATTTGGAGATGCTTGAAGTGCCAACAAAAACAGCAAGACGCTTAGACACAGAAATTTAGAGAAGCAGAGTCCAGCAGATGTCACCATGTGCCTTCCCATGAGATGGAAAGCAAGCCAGAACCCAGAGTTGTGTCCCAGAGGAGCTAAGTGAAGCCCCACGGATGCTTAGAGAAGAAAGCACTGGCACCAGAAGCTGTAAGCAACGGAACTGGGAACCAGCAGATGCCAGCCACATACCTTCCCATGTGACAGAAATCAGCCTTCCTTGAGTCAAGGCATCTTTCTCTGGGTGCCTTAGTTTGGACATTTTTATGGCCTTAGAACTGTAAACTTGTTACTTAATAAATTCCCTTTTACAAGTCATTCCACTTCTGGCATATTGTATTCCAGCAGCAATTAAACTAAAATGGCACTCCTCAGTGTTTGCTGCAAGAGTGGGAAGCAGTGAGGCAGCAAAAGGGACATGGTAAGAAGGCTGAGGTGCAACATAATAAGTCAAGATCTTGCTGTGGAGGAACTATTCAAATTCCCCATTTGAAGAATTTCTGATATTCTCTCAAGCAGTGGGGGCAACCAAATCAATAGGCTGAGCCCTTGATCTTGGGTTTGCACCTATGAAACTTACTCCTGCAAAGGAGAAACTAAGCCTACTTATAATTATGCCTCAGAGTCACCCCAATAACATTTTTTGTTGCTCAGATGTGGCCTCTCTCTCTAAGCCAACTCGGCAAGTGAACTCACACTCTCCCTGCTACGTGGGACATGACTCCCAGGGGTGTAAATCTCCTTGGCAATGTGGGACAGAACTCCTGATATCATGGGACTGAGAAAGCTGTCCTGACCAAAATGAGGAAAAGAGATATTAGACAAAGCTTCAGTGGCTGAGAGATTTCAAAGAGTCAAGAGATTATCTATATTATATAGATATCCCTTTTTAGTTTGTGTGTGTTGGAGTGGCTGGAGAGATGATTGTATAACAATGTAGTTTTTACAATGTGACTGTATGATTATGAAAATCTTGTGTCTGATGCTCCCTTTATCATCTGTATGGACAGATGAGTAAAAAAAAAATGGATAAAAAAATAAATAAATAATGGGGGGATAAGGGGTAAAACAAATTGGGTAGATTGAAATACTCATGGTCAATGAGAGGGAGGGATAAGGGATACGGGATGTATGTATGAGTTTTTTCTTTTTATTTCTTTTTTCTGGAGTGAGGCAAATGTTCTAAAAATGATCATGGTGATGAATACACATCTATGTGATGATATGCTGAGCCACTAATTGTACACCATGTTGATGGTCAGGTCCATGTGTCAACTTGACCAGGTGATAGTGCCCAGTTGTCTGGTCAAGGAAGCACTGGCCTATTGGTCACTGTGAGGACATTTCATAGACTTAAATTAGGAGCATGTTGGTTGCATCATGGCTGATTACATTTGTAGTCAATTAAGGGAAGCATCTTCTGAAATGAGTGATGCTTAATCCAATCACCTGAAGACCTTTAAAGAGAATTCAGAAGAGAGAATCTCTCTTTCCACCTTAGCCAGCCAGCCTCCTGGGAGTTCACTGAGGACCTTCATTGAAGCTGCCAGTTTGAGGCCTGCCCTACAGATTTTGGACTCTTACTTCCCCATGGTTATGTGAGACACTTTTATAATAAATCTCATATTTACAGATAAATCCTGTAGGTTCTGTTTTTGTAGAGAACCCTAAAACAGCTTGGTACCAGAACAGATTTGGAACGAGAGAAGTGGGTGCTGCTATGGTTTGCAAATACCAAACATGCTGGAATAGCTTTTTAAATGGATAAGAGGAATTCTGGAAGAGCTGTGAGAAGCTTGATAGAGAAGTCCTAGAATGCTCTGAAGAGACTGTTGGTAGAAATGTGGACTCTAAGGAAACTTCTGATAAGGGCTTAGACAGAAATGATGAATGTGCTATCGCGAACTGGAAGGGAAGGCAAACTTTCTTTTAAAATGGCAGATAATCTGGTGAAACTGACTAGTGGTTTTGGCTGGAAGACAGATTTTAGAAGCCATGAACTTGGATATTTAGCAGAAGAGATTTCCCAACTAAATGTGGAAGATGTGGCCTGGCTTCTCCTCACAGCTTATAGTGAAATGTGACAGGAAAAGAGATAAGATGAGAACTGAACTCTTCAGCACAAAGACAAGAAACTGATGGTTTGGAAAAGTCTAGGCTTCCAGAAAGTGAGACCCCAGAGCATAGTGCCCCCACATGAAAATTTAACCAAATGTGAAACCAGTCAGCCATTTCAGAAAAAGCCAGGATTGGAGATGGAGTTATCTAGGAAGGATTAGTGGAGACTCCTTTAGTCTGATGGGCATGATCTCAGCATATTGCACAGAAAACCACAAGAATGCTGCAGGATCTGTATAAATGGAAGCACTGCCAGTCTGGACTAAAAGGAACAGAAAAGGGACAGATTGGAGAAAAAATAATTTCAGAGGCAGAACCATCGAAGCTAAGGTTTGAAGTCACAAAATCTCGGGCCAGGAGGGTGGACCCACCCAAGCACTTGGAGAGCGTGAGTTTCTCCTGAAGGCAGAGGGCAGGGCTTTCACCTCCTTACTCAGGAAGAACTGGGTCACCTTAGGCCTTGTAGAGGGTGGAACACTTTCCCTGGAGACTGGGTAGAGCCTGGCAGCCACCACATTGTTGGAGGGATTGAGCATGTGCCCCAGAGATGGCAGAGAACCCAGGTGCACCTCGATGCTTGGAGAGGTTGGAGCTGAGAAAAAGGTGGTTTTCCCAATGTTCCCCAAGGTTGCATTTGGAGAAAGCCAGGCCACTGCATAAGCCCTTGGAAAGGGTGGGACTGCGGCTTTCTAAAGCCCCAAGGATAAACGATTCTCAGACTTTGAAATCTAATGGAGATTTTTAGAACTGTTTGGGTCCGGTGACCCCTGTGTTCCTTCCAATTTCTCAATATGGAAATGGAAACATGTATCCTACAGCTGTCTGTCCTTTCTTTATTGGCAGCAGATAACTTGTCATGAATTTCATAGGCCCAGGGCCAGAGGAGAATTTTGCCTTAGGACAAACCATGCCTTTAGCCGACTTTGATGAGCTTTCTGACTCTGTATTGTACTTGGATTGTTACTGAAATGGTTTAAGGATTTGTGATACTGTGATGGAATGAGTGTATTCTGCATTTGGAAAGAACATGTCTTTTGGGGTCCAAAGTATGGAATGTGCTGGTTTGAATCTGCTGTGTACCCCAAAAAAGCCATGTCCTTTAATCCTCATTCAATTGCTGGGCGGGATCTTCTTTATTGTTTCCAGGGAGATGTGACCCACCCAATCCTGGGTGGCAACTCTGATTAGATGGTCTCCATGGAGATGTGTCCCTACTCATTCAAGGTTGGGTTGCTTACTGGAGCCCTTCAAGAGGGAACCATTTTGGAAACAGACAACAAAACCAACAGAGCCCCCTCAGCCAGAGACCTTTGAGATGCTTAAAGAAAATGCCCCCAGGGAACCCTTTGAAGAAGCCTGGAGAGAAAACACCAGATGTTGCCATGTGCCTTTCCAGCTAAGAGAGAGACCCCGAATATTACTGGCCTTCTTGAGCCAAGTTATCTTTCCCTGGATGCTTTAATTTGGACAATTTTATAACTTTGTCTGAATTTGGACATTTTCATGGCTTTAGAACTGTGAACTTGCAACTTAATAAACTCCCTCTTTTAAAAGCTATTCCATTTCTGATATATTGCATTCTGGCAGCTTTTACAAACTAGCACACCATGTATAGACTGTATACGTGTGAAGATTTGTCAATAAAAACATTTTTTAAAAAATAATAAAGACCTTACGGAGGTTTGCTGGGAAACCAGCATCCAACCCAGTCATGGAACCCAGTTGCTTCAGAAGCGGATGCTCCTGCTCACAGGCCCTGAGAAGGCTGTGGAGAAAGAGGCAGCGGGACAAGCAATGACAGGCTCTACTGACAGCAGTGCCAAGAGCAAACTAAGAGAGCACTTTCCACATGAGGTCGGAAATTGCTCTTCCAGCTTCACCTCACCAGCAGCTAATGATAAGAGAGGGCCACAGGAAAACCCCTGTGTTTAGAAACCACAGCTGACAGGAGGCAAGTAGAAGAAAACGAAATGGCTTTCAACTTACAATTAGATACATGGTAAATTAGAAAATATATCAGAAGTGACAGTGTGTTTCAGTGAGAATACCATTAACAGAATCACCCACATGCTACATTCTAAAACACTGCATTTTTTTTTAAACACAAAACCATCTTTCAAGGTAGAGCAAACGCTTCACACTTTCTTTGAGGTGTAATTAGGCATATTTGTTGATAGATAAGCACTGAAGTGTTGGTTTGATCTTGCAGCAAAAGTGAGGTAACTGCTTCCATAAACCATAGAGAAAAGTTTTAATATTTAAAGCAGATTTTGAGGGGACAAATGAGCTTTCATCTTTCTGCAAGAGCAGGCGTAAATGTTTTGTTTTAAAAACTACATTCTCAGGAGCAAGCAACTGTGAATGAAGTAACTGAAAACAATTACCCTTCTTTTTATTCAGTCCTATCAAGGCTTGTTTGCCTTTGAAGCAGACACGATGGTTATCTTTCCAGAAACCGGGAAGGGAAGGCAGGCAGGAGATGCATGTTATTGGAACATGCCCCAAGCCTTGTATTTCTACAACAGGGAGATCATTCTTCATCAATCAACAATTATCAAGAAAAAGCTTTTGGCCATTTTAAGGTTGAAAAAAGTGTATCATGGCATCATTTAGTAGAGAGGGCTGTTAGAAACAGTTCTCATCTCATATCAGCCTTTTCTCACATTTCCCATCACTTGGCATAAAACTTTATCACCTTAGGGTAACTTTAAAGATCATCTATCCTAGTGATTTTTAAATTGTTATTATCAATTTTAAGCAGCTAAACCTTTTACCCAGAAGCAGATGCAGGATGTAAGTGTGCTCAGCTCTGGAACTGCTCCGACCAGGTGTGCAGTGGAGGTTCCAGAGCCTCACTTCAGAGGCCTCGGAGCAGCCAGGGAACCCTGGAGATCCAGTGACAAGGGGCCAAGGCCACAGCGAGGGAACATAAGCCCCCTTCCTCTACTCCGCTCAACCCACTCCTTCCTACAGACACTGTGTGGTAACACCTGGAAGGCAGTGCCGGGGCTGAGGCCAGTTTCACAGTCTGGGCAGGACAGCTACCTCGTTCATGCAGCCTGACTGCTTCCATAAGGTATGGCACCAGGAGACGGTTTACAACAAACCCAGGAGTGTCCTGTTTTAGGAGAGAGAAAAATAAAGACGAGTTAATTTTCATAAAACTCCATCCTTTGTGAAGTTACCAGATTACCCACATCTCATCAAGCTACGCATTTCTGAAATTTGTTTTTAAAGTGCCAACACAGCTTTTTTTCTATCTCATACAGCAATTTATTTAACACTCACAATACTTTAAAAACAAACAAAAAAAATACCAGTAGTCCCCACTGTGCAGATCCTGAAAGACTGATCAAAGCAGCGGAGCCACTTGAAGCAGGCAGATCTGGACTCCAAAGCTCATATTTTGCCCTCGCGTCATTCTAAAACTCAATTTCCTCATCTGTGAATTGGGGGTAATAAATTTCTGGCTCATAAGTTATTTTAAAGATTAAATTAAAAACCATATAAAATGCCATGCATATAGCCTACATTCAACTGGTAGCTCCTTTACTCCTCTCCTCTCTCACATATCTTTCAGGAATCTAGTAAAAATAACACCCCATCTTAAACACACTACTTCCCAGGCTCCATTGGGTCATTCTTCAGCTGCGTGGTATTTTCTCAGGTTC
Source organism: Tamandua tetradactyla (assembly GCF_023851605.1). Taxonomy (NCBI): domain Eukaryota; kingdom Metazoa; phylum Chordata; class Mammalia; order Pilosa; family Myrmecophagidae; genus Tamandua; species Tamandua tetradactyla. Next base: position 15,014,321 of record NC_135350.1, read on the forward strand.
CAATATACAGTTGGGGCAGATTTTCCAATGAATTCTTGGTCTTTCACACCCACCAGAGAGACCCTCTGCTCTCAAGATGATTCCTTGTACTGTGCACACCTTTCATTGATTTCCCTCCCCATTAAGATGCTTCACTAGTCCTCTTTTTTGGAGGACTAGTGTGGGATTTGGACTTTATCTACTGACATATTTTGGGTGCTGATGGGGTAGGCCAGTTTGGTAATTTTTTGGTGATATTTATGTAAAGCTGATTTCCACTAAGTGAAAGACTCCCCTTTTTTTTGTCATAAGGCTGTGATCTTCCTGAAGGCAGAAATCCTCACTCTGCCCCTGGGCCCCGTATTCTAGCATTTACTAAGCGCTCAACAAACATGTGGATTAAAGATGACCAGGTTCATGCATTACTCTTATGGATAACCAGACTACGTGCTTGTAAACTGGTCAGTAAAAACAACATGGTTTGTACCTCCTTTAAGTTTGGAAAAACTGCAACCAGTCCCTACCCCTAAGTTACAAGACTACAAAGACTCATGGAAGGACTTTATTGATTTAATCAGTGATATATTAATTAAACCATGTTGACTACATAACTGAGGCAAAAATACGCTTTTCAATTTCAAAAGGTTTATTGTGGAAATTCAGGATAGGATACCTGAGAATGTGTACCATATGCAAGATTAAAAGCCTGAAAACAGTCTAGGAAAAATATTTGCTTCAATGATAATAGTTAACACCCTCTATATAAAGAGCTCATAGAGCTCAACAAAGAAAATCCACTAAAATTCACAAAATATTTAAACTCCCTATAATCAAAGAAATATTTATTAGAACAAAACATTTTTACAGTAAGATTATCAAGGTTTTTAAATATTATTATAACATTCAATGTTACTGACGATACAAAGAGAAAGGTACCTTCATAATATTGATGGGAATGTAAACAGACATAGTCCTATTATAACATAATTTAGTTTTATATAACTGTAAACCTTATATTTTTCATAATCCTTTATTTTATTTAACATGTTATATACTTACTATGTGCCAGGCACTGCTCTAAGTACTTTATAAATATTAACTTATTTATTGTTCATAATAACCCCTTGAGGCAGGTATTATTATCATTCCCACGTGAGGCACAAGGACACTGAGGCACAGAGAGGTTAAGTAACTTGCCTAACGTTATACAGTCAGTAAGTGGCAGAGCCAGGACTTGAACCTAGTCAAGGCTCATTCCAGTGTTTGCACCCTAACCTTTACATCATGCTCTTCTTGAGATGCCTCACTATAAAGACATATTCCAGGCACATTAACATCATTTTTCTGTGTCAGAGGTTGGTAAACTATGGTTTCACAGGCCAGCTGTTTTTGTAAATAAAGTTTTATTGATGCACAGCCAAGGTCATCTCCTTAGGTATTTATTGCCTGTAGCCACTTTCATACTATAATACATAAATTCGTAGTTGTAACAGAGACTATGTGACCCTTAAAGCCTAAATATTTACTAGCCAGCTCTTTAAAGAAAAGTTTGCTGACCCTTCTTTTATGTGGTTGCCACCTTTTGTCTGGATACCTCATCAAGAGCCTGAAAAATTGGCCCAAAAGACTCCCAGAAAGCCCTGAGGTAGCACTTGGAGAAAGGGTTCTGGAACAATGTAACAAGAGCAGTTTGTTCAAGTGAATAAAAAAGTATTTGCAAAATACCCTTGGGGGAATGGTGAGAAAAGGGGAAAATTCAACTTCCCCAAGTGATATTCTTGAAAATCTCATAAGCAGTGAGGATAACCAAGTGAATAGGCTGAGACTCCAATCTTGGGGTTTGTTCATATGGGGCTGACCTACCCTGCAAAGGATAGGTCAAGCCTACTGAAAATGAGGCCTAAGAATCACCCCCAAGAGAACCTCTTCTGTTGCTCAGATGTGGCCTCTCTCAGCCAACGCGACAAGCAAACTCACTGCCCTCCCCCTCTCTACGCGGGACATGACTTACAGGGGTGTGGACCATCCTGGCAATGCGGGACAGAAATCCTAGACTGAGCTGGGACTCAGCACCATGGGATTGAGAAAACCTTCTCAACCGAAAGGGGGAAGAGAGAAATGACACAAAATAAAGTGTCAACGGCTGAGAGATTCCAAACAGGGTTGAGAGGTTATCCTGGAGGTTATTCTTAACGCATTATATAGATATCACCTTTTTAGTTAAGGAATAACAGAGAGGCTGGAGGGAACTGCCTGAAAATGTAGAGCTGTATTCCAGTAGCCATGTTTCTTGAAGATGACTGTATAATGATATAGCTTTCACAATGTGACTATGTGATTGTGAAAATCTTGTCTCTGATCCTTCTTTTATCTACCTTATGGACAGACGAAAAAACATATGAATTAAAAATAAATAAATAATGGGGGAACAAATGTTAAAATAAATTTAGTAGATTGAAATGCTAGCGATCAATGAAAGGGAGGAGTAAGGGGTATGGTATATATGAATTTTTTTCTTCTTTTTCTGAATTGATGCAAATGTTCTAAGAAATTATCATGATGATGAACATACAACTATGTGATGGAAAAAAAAAGAGCAATTTGTTCAAAGGGTTCCTTTTCCTTGCAGCTGCTGTGGCTGCTATGATATATAACAGCTCTTTACACTCTATGAATTAATGATTTTGCCACTGAAGATAATCAGTGGTCTTTTCCTACACTTATTTCTGTATAATCAGCTCCTTATTTGCTACATACTGATTCTTTCTAACAAAGTTACTACTTTCTTCCACTAACAAAGCATCACTGGGTAAAAAAGTGCAACCATAGCATGCACTTATTAACATAATGTTTTAAATTCAGATTTAAAAACACTAAACAACAACAACGAAATGGGTTTCTGATGTAATAAGACTCCCTAGTAACAAACTAATCTTTCAGACTAGGCAGACCAGCATGTACAGAAATCTGTTTTCTTTGGCTACTGAGGTCCAACAGTTGACTTTTCCAGGTAATTTGTGAATATGATTTTACATGGATTGATATAATACTATGATTTCAAATGAGAATATTTCAGAAAGCAAAAGGATCTACAAGAAGAACCATAATGATATAAAACATCATGGTAAAAAAACAAGAGCTTATTTGTAAAAATTAGTAATGGCATGGCATTTTTTAACACAACTGCTCCCTATGGAAAAACTGCAAAGCCATGCAAAGGTGTAGTATCTAAGTTTCTGACAGAGAACTAAAGCAAATAGAGACACTGAAGGTAATCAAAATGAAGTAGATTATCATTTTAGCAACTAGGATGAGTTTACATATAATAACTGATATCCTAAGAAAGGGAGAAAAAGGCCAGATGGAGGTCGAGCATATTTCTACTCAACCATGCTTCTTAGTGAAAAAACAAAACTAGAATAGAACTACATTCCACTGAGAAATAACTTCATTAATACTCTTCGGGGCAGGGTGGTCTCTTACCCTCTCCTATTATTTCCTTAATCATCTGAGACCTTCTTTCCAAAAGTTAAATCAGAGATATATGTGTCCACTGGGCCCAGCTGCCCCACTGTCCAGCTGAAGTCCTCTGAACTGTGCAGCTGAAGCCCTGGGCTTCGTGTGGATCACAGATTATCCACCTGCTGGTCTCAGGTATGGTGTAGGAGTCTCCTTTCCCTGCCAGCAAAGTGGAATGGAGGCTGCACTTGCAGCTTGCTCCTTTCAGCATACTAGAAGACATGCAGTAAACAGGTGAGTGCCTTGTTTTCTCACATGATTCTACAAAGAGGAACCCTACTAGGAATGAGTCAGGTTCCAAGGAAGATCACTTTCTTCCCATACTAAATATACTCTACCTTGCAAGAAACAGGATGCTTTCCCAAAGCTTTGCTAAAGTCTATCAGAGATTCAAAGGTCTTCTGGCTGGTCATAGGTGTTTTAATGACCTGGAAATGCAAAGCAGAGAGAAATTATGACTTGAGTGTCAGTAAACAACCTCAAAAGAACTTTTCAAAGACCTATCAATCAAAAGAGACCACAAAGACAGCAAAAATAATTTGTTTCATAACAGAAGGAGAGATCCCAAGTCAGAAACAAATGTTTACCAAAATGTCCATTTTAAGACAATGGAGCAATACAGAATACACAAAATCAAAGCTTAAAATATAAATGTGTCCCAGTGTCTGCCCATGCAAAAAAAAAAAAAATATATATGTGTGTGTGTGTGTGTGTGTGTGTGTGTGGTGTGTGTGTGTGTGTGTGTGTCTGTCTGTGCAGGAGAGTTTTACAGGCTTTGTAACTGATACAGAGTTCAGTTCAAATCCCAGTCCTACCACTTGCTGGCTGTGGGACCATGGGCATGTTTACTGAAATTATTCTACCCACCTCGAAGAATTGAGATGAGGATGAAATTAGATTAGGGTAAAGCACTAAGTGCAGTTCCTAGGAGGTATGATGTGTTCTGTAAATGGTGGCTTTTGTTACACTTTTAGTTGCTATTGCTAATTATGTCAGGAAGATAAACGGAAATCTACTGGTGTAGGATGATTGCCTTTAAGGTGCTCTGTAAGGAAGGAAGAAAAAAGGAATGACCAAACTTCTGTTCCTGTTCTTATCTCACAGAGTATCAGTGCTGCAAAACAATAAACCATGAAGCCCCACCCTCTCCCGTTATAGACGAAGAGAAGGGAAAATAAAGTGATCTGCTCAAGTCACAGGTTTCTTGGACTCCTAGATGACTGTTCCTTCCACTACTTCAATCGTACCTGCACAGATGCCCAACAGCCCAGTAGGCCCTCTTTGACACAGAAGAGAGGAAGGCTTTAATTCACAGCCAATATGGGCCAACAGCCAGGGCCTATTGCTGCCCAGACACTTCAAGAAGGCTCCCTGCAGCCCTGCCAACCTTCTGAAACTTGTGATGCAAGGGTACAACTGCGAGTCCTGTTCAAAGCAGCCCAGTGGGACCTGTTAGGGGCAGCACTAAACACAGAGACTGCACAGTCAGCCCTCAAAAAAAAAAAAAACAGTGATAGAATTCATCTGTTAGGGAATCTGATTTCAATAAATGGAGTGAGCCTCAGGTGAGTTTAAATTTTAGACAGATAGATAGATAGATATATGGACAGATGGACAGATGACAGATAGATATAGATAGATAGAAAGGTCAATAGAAACGTAGATAGAAAGGTAGGTAAGTAAGTAGATAATGTAAGTGCCAGTAAGAAAATTCAACCAAAGTAAAAGCAACAGGCTTGGCTTCCATGTCAGATTCTTTGTGTGATCTTAGGCAAGTCAAATCAACCCTTCCTGACTTCATCTCTACTATGAGATAGAAATAATAATACTTGACACTCTTCTACTCGTTAGAGAGCTGGATGTCTTAATGAGCTACTGTCTACAAAGGCATGAAAGGAGCTAAATTAAAGCACAGATTATCACTCATGTTTTAAAGTGATCACAGACTGGGCTGTGGTGGTATGACACTAGAGAAGTAAATGAGTAAAAACTGAAAAAAAAGCACCATGAAGATGGAGATGGGGAGGGGATGGGATGGACCAGAAACTGCTCTGCAGATATTAAAAATCAAATAGCAATCCTAGAGTTCAAAAGGATTATCTAAAAAGCCTCCATCAGAAGGACATAGATTGAGCTAGGGCAAAGGCTATTAATTATGGTGTTTAAAAATAATTTGTTGGTTAAAGAGTCAAGAGTAAAGTGTTTTTTTTTTAAATTTAAGCAGGAGGAATACATGGTATTCATTCAATAAATATCAATGTGCCATAGTAAACAATCTGTACATAGTAAACATAGTAAACAGTCTTGTTTTGGAACCAAGTAAATGGTTCCAAAACAAGAGTCTGAAAAATATATAAATGAGAACAGTCCCAAGTAAAGGAAAGGAGTCATGTAGCTTATGATACAATTCATTTTGGTGCTCAGCATTGGTAGGTATCACACTTGCAAGAGTAAAAATTAAAGACTAAAGTTGAATGGAGAGGAACACTCTTACAGAACACGTTTCCAAAAACATTACATTTGCTAAGTATTAGGTTCTCAAAACCAAAATGATAATTTACAAAGACACAGAATGGACATTATCAGATAAATGCTGTTGGCAACATTATTAGAGTTTGAAGTAAACCTACACAATTAGTCTTTATCCCAAGACACATATGTACATGACATAGCACAGGAAGAAATTAACTGGTCTGTATTGGTCCCTAAGTACTGAAATGTTATAAACTCCATTCAACTTCTCTGCTTTTTATGCATAAGATATAAATGCTTTTTCTCTTATTCTCTGCACTCCTTCTCTGCATTCTTCAACTTCCTCAAAAACAGCCAAGGGGACAAGAGCAAACTGGAAGAAGCTGAGGAACAATGTTAGCAGAGCAAATTCCAATTGCAAGATGGGTCATTTGAGAGGAAACGATAGTCACTGTTAAACTAGAAGCTAATGCTTATGCTGTTGGAGCAAGGAGGAAATAAAGGAAGGAAAGGCAGCTGCAGGAGAAGGCAGCAGTGGAGAAAGCACACCCCACTATCAATTCCCGCAGAGAGGCCAAAGCCCAGTCTCCAGAGGCTGCCTGACTCCTCGTCATCCACATGGCAGCGTCCCCCACACCTGGCACGGCAGTAACTCCTCAACCTCAGAATAAATGCTACTTTAATAGCAGTGGCTCCCCAGGCCCTGTAATTAGCCCCCTGTAAAAGGCAAGTTGACACATATCAGCTGCAAATTGTCTATTATGACTCCATCTCCCTCATCCCCTAGTCTTCAAGCAATCAAACAGAAGCAGCCCTCCCGGGTTCTTCCCCTCGCCACCCGATCAGGTGGGGAGGTTCAAAGCTACTGGGAGCTGCTTTAGATGGCTCTGCTCACAACAGCCAGGAGGTCTGCCTCATGTGGGGGCAATAGGAAGGTACTGTGTGGCCGGAAAACAGCCCAGGAACAGGGGACAGAGTGGAACAGTTGCTCCTGTGTAAAGCCAGGCCCAATTCCACTCACAGCCTGGAACAAACTGACCCTCAGTGAAAATACCGTGCTTTGTGGTTCTCCCCTCTGTGGCCTCACCAAGCAAGTGGTCTTTCATTCTGTCTTCCCAGCCCGATGCCTCTCTGGGCCTTAGCAGGTCCAGCCCAAATAAGTAAACGTGCCACAAAGTTAAGAGTCCTCCTGGACATCACTGGGAAAAACACAGGGTTGCAGAAGAAACAAAGAACAAGTGCCTTCCGACAGACTAGGTATTTTTCCTCCCTTTGGCTGAGAGGACAGACTATAGCAAGAAAAACACATGCACAAGGACAACCTTCCACCCACCGTCAAAATCAATTCAATGTGATCCCCTGGTGGCAGGGCCAGAGTGACACGGAGAAGCAAGGTGAGGAAGACAGCAGAGCAAGCCGACCCACGCCAGCGGATGCCCACTGACCTCCACAAGTTTCATTAGAGGTACTGGGTTGAAGAAATGGAGCCCAGCGAACCGGTCTTGTCTGGTGGTGGCATTGGCTATGTTTGTGATCTGCAGAGAGGAAGTGTTGCTGGCAAAGATTGTGTGTCTGTGGAGAGAAAAATGGTGGAATATCAGAATAAGTCCCATCTTTGGAAATAGCCAGGATGAATCTCAGATAGAGTAAGCAAGGTGACTGCTTACTGCCTGGATCTGTTGTACCTTATCTTGAAACGAGGCTGAAAATCAAGTGACATCAGCTTAACTGAAAGTTTGAAATTTTAAATTAAGTAATTTAAAAGTTAACTATTCCAAAGGCATATTTGATCTTTGCCAATCTTTCCTTAAATTTAAGGAGCAAAATTTCTCCTGTCTACATATGTTAATTAATTTTCACAGGACATAAGAAAAGAAAGTTCATCAATCAAGCTACTTAACCAAATTCAGTTACAAAATAAAAAGTCTCAGTTGCCAAAGATTAATGAAAGAAAGAAGAATGTATCACCAAAACCCAAAGAAATAAAAACTGTACATAAATCCTTAACTCCTCAACAAGAAACCTCTGATAGTAAACATGAATTAGAATCTTTCTCCTCCAAGTGATAAGCTCTCCTTTTCCAATGGACAGAAATCAAAGAGAAAACAGAAGAAAACCAGCAATGTTTAAAAGATATTTTAAAGTTACATAGATAATTCGAGGGAAGAAAAGATACATATACATATATAAATGTAGTTCAAGGACTTCTGCTTACAAAGTCTCTAAAAAAAGTAATACTACTTTCTCTCATGCATAAAATATGAAATTATTAATCTAATCGATAAAGACCCAAACCAAATTTAACTTTTAAAAGAACAGTAAAGTGGGTTGCCAAAAGGCCTAACAGGCAAATCTTTAAGTAAAGGCCAAGTCTTGTAGACTCTCTTATACTGCCACCTTGTGGATAAAAGTAAACATCATAATGCTTGGTCACAGAGCAGTAAAAGGGATGGTTCACCAGATGGGGAGTCCTGCTATCAAAAAGGCAATACTACAGTCTTCCTGAATTCAGGGGGCTGCTGGGAGGAAAGGAGGAGGGGAAGGAAGAAGACGTAAGTAATTTGGAAAGAGGAGAGAAGAATGAGAGAACCACTGTGATTGGTAGGCAGGTGGGCAGGGAGATGGATGGATGGGTAGATGGATGGCTACCACGAGACTGAGGGACTTATTCAAGTGAAGATCCTTCCATGTCATCGGTTCTGAAAAGTGCTTCAGTTTTAAAGCATTTATACCCACCTCTCTCAAACGATTTCTAAGTTAGCCAATTTAAAAGCTAGAGAGGGGTGCTTTTCCTCAAAAAAAAAAAAAAAAAAAAAGATGTATTTTTAAGGTTTTATATTTTAGCTTCCAAAGTTTCTTGCTTTTTTGCCAATGGAGAAAATAATATAAGCTACCCCCCTCTTTACAAAAGGTAATAATAAAGAACCTCTGCCCCTAATAAATCATGTGTGGCTGATATAAAGCACTCTCTTGCGCCATATGTTCTGAGGGATTCCAGGGAGTGAAAAGCCTAGCAGGGCACCAGCGAGGGCCTCGGCCGAAGAATATGCTAGTAGCTTGCTCTACACTTCCCAACTATGGGAATGCACACTATTTGATGATACTGTGAACCACTGATTGTACATTTTGGATGGATTGTAGGATATGTGAATATATTTTGATAAAACTGCTAAGGAAAAAAAAGGGAGGGGGAGAAAAGAGAAGATTATTTCAAAGAGTAATATCACACTACAATGTGGTTCCTTTAAATAGGATATTTGAAGGTCAACTCACCTGCAAAAAGGGGACACTGAGGCACTGACTAGAGGCCATGTTCCCGTGGAGGCTCCACCGAGGCGCAGGTGAAGCCGGCCCAGGGCACATCCAGCACAGCCTACCTGAAGGGAAATGTCTCGCCCCTGCAGACCTCTGGCTCTCCTCAGCAGACCTTTCTCTCTCCCACTCGGCTGCTTTTCCTCAACTCTGAGTGCTTGCTTCTTTAAAACTCATTTACAGAAAGGCTTCCTGGAGCCTATCCTGATTCTCTCTTCCAAGCACCAGGTCCCAACAGCGGCCATGGTCAGGCTGGCTCTGCTCCTAATAGGGTCTCATACTGTGTTCTTTCAACCAAAACACCGTGTGTTTATATATTAAACAGAAGCAACTTTCTTTCCTTCTACCAGAAAATATGCTCTCACAGTTTCCTGGGAACACCTGACTCTCTTGAGCTATCTTGCGGTTTTTTTTTCCCCTTTCTCACAGACTCAGATAATAGAAGAATTATTTTTCTCTTAAATTACTGAAAGAAAATCGACGGTACAAGCACGATCATCATTAGAAACTCCCCAGGCCTCAGTGTTGAGAAGACAAGAGGGGGCAGTGGGGACTGTAACAGAGAGAGTCTGCATTTTGTCAAAAGTAGAGGGCCAAGCCTCGACTCAAGCTGACTGCGGGCCTCCTACAATTACTGATTTGTACTTCTTATACTGCTGCTGGGGAAGCAGTGTTCTTTTCCAGGGTGGGAATTGTTTAATCAGGGACTTCAACTGGAATTTTACCACTTATCTTCCTCCATTATAGGAATTGACTGTAAAACTTAGCAGGAAATTATATTTCAATAAAGATGGTTAAAAAAAACAACATAGCACACTTTCAGTGATAGAGGTGTTCTAGTCTGCCGAAGCTGCCAGAATGCAACATACCAGAGATGAATTGGCTTTTAATAAAAGGGGATTTATTTAGTTAAAAACATATAGTTCTTCAGAGGAAAGTCAGCTAACTTTTACACTGATCCCTGCTGGCCTTCTCTCCAGGCTTCTGGGTTCCAACAGCTTTCCCAGGGGTGCTTCCTTTGCATCTCCAAAGGCCTGGGCTGAGCTGCGAGTGCTGAGATGAGTATACTGAGCTGCTTGGGCTATACTGTATTGAGCTCTCTCATTTAAGTATCCAGCCAATTAAGTCAAATATCATACACTGCAGCAGGCATGCCTTCTAGCCCACTGCAGATGTAATCAGCGACAGATGAGCTTCACATGCCATTGGCTCATGTCCACATCAACAGAATTAGGCACCTTCACCTAGCCAAGTTGACACCTGAACCTAACTACCACAGAAGTGACCTAAAATGTAAACAAAGAGTACAGAAAGGATGGCTGAAGGCCAGAAGCAAAGTCACAATTATGGTGTGCCTTCTACGGGCCATGCCTTTCACATACCACACCTCTACAGTTTATATCACATATCACACCTCTACAGTTTATATCACATACCACATACTACACCTCTACAGTTTATATCACATACCACACCTCTACAGTTTATATCACATATCACACCTCTACAGTTTATATCACATACCATACCTCTACAGTTTATATCACATATCACATACCACACCTCTACAGTTTATATCACATATCACACCTCTACAGTTTATATCACATATCACATACCACACCTCTACAGTTTATACCACATATCACATACCACACCTCTACAGTTTATATCACATACCACACCTCTACAGTTTATATCACATACCACACCTCTACAGTTTATATCACATACCACACCTCTACAGTTTATATCACATATCACATACCACACCTCTACAGTTTATATCACATATCACATACCACACCTCTACAGTTTATATCACATATCACACCTCTACAGTTTATATCACATACCACACCTCTACAGTTTATATCACATACCACACTTCTACAGTTTATATCACATACCACACCTCTACAGTTTATATCACATATCACACCTCTACAGTTTATATCACATACCACACTTCTACAGTTTATATCACATACCATACCTCTACAGTTTATATCACATATCACATACCACACCTCTACAGTTTATCACACTACCACATACCACACCTCTACAGTTTATACCACATATCACATACCACACCTCTACAGTTTATATCACATATCACACCTCTACAGTTTATATCACATACCACATACTACACCTCTACACTTTATATCACATACCACACCTCTACAGTTCATATCACATACCATACCTCTACAGTTTATATCACATACCACACCTCTACAGTTTATATCACATACCATACCTCTACAGTTTATATCACATACCACACCTCTACAGTTTATATCACATACCACACCTCTACAGTTTATATCACATACCACACCTCTACAGTTCATATCACATACCATACCTCTACAGTTTATATCACATGCCACACCTCTACAGTTTATATCACATGCCACACCTCTACAGTTTATATCACATGCCACACCTCTACAGTTTATATCAAATATCACATCTCTACAGTTTATATTACACTCAGGTACAAAAGCGTAGGACAGTACCTGACACACAAGAAGCACTCAGAAAATGTGAGCTAAAGGTGCAAAAGGTACCATGACCTGGATTTTACAAACACAGAAACTAGTTTTACAGAGTTAAAACTGAAAAGATCTTGGAAATAATTTGCCCCAAACCCCTCAATTCAGATTACACGTGCTCAAACTGAGGACCAAAAAGACTTCACGACTGATCTAAGGTCAGAGAGTGAAGTGGTGGAAGGCTGGGGGCAACCCCAGGCCTAAGCACTCTTATCCTAACACTTCTTCACTACCCCACACTGATGGGTACCGGGAAATGAGCCAACATTTCAAGTCAAGTCAAACTGGCTGACAAAACACCCTTTCCTGGGGTGGGTGTTTTATTTTAGAGGACTCTTTGTCAGAGCCAACCTCCCTACCAAAAACATCTATATTTTTCAGATGTTTCTACAGCCCATATATGCCCGGGTGAAGCACATAAGCATGCTGACCTCATCAGAGTGATTTATAGGTGATAGGAAGAAAGATCTCTTCTCTTTGTCAGGGGCAACGCCTCTCTGGCTCTGAGGTTTGATATTCCAGCAGGCTGGTATACAAATGTTTCTCTAGCCACTACTCACTGGTGGATCCCTGAGAATTACTTTTCTCATATGTTATTCTGACTTTCAGTTTCAAACAAGAAGGGTGAAATGTGGCCAAGTTGGCCACAAGGAGAACAGGAATGAACCAATCATGTATCATAATAGTTCTAAGCCACAAGTCAGACACAATCTGAGGCTGTGGATTGAGCATGATGCATACACATGCTGTGGACACTGCATGGACAGTCCTGAGCCCCAGACACTCCGTATCTGACTGAAGTATGGGTGGCTTCCTCTCCAGCCCCCTGCAAGAAGCCCGCTAAGATTTCAATATTTCTTTAATAGTCCCAAGGGTGTTTCAATTTAACCCAAATAAAGCTCCAAACTGCAGAATCTTGGGGAAATTTTACAGGCAAAAGGATATTACCTTCAATTATGTACCTCAATCAGTTCTACCTCAAAAAAAGGGGAAACACAAAGCCGCTTCAAGGTTCCCTGGCAGATATTTAAAGACATGCCCAAGCCTTCAGCATGGCTTGGCCCGTGGCTTAGACGCTACAAGTGAAATACTGCCTTGTCCCTGGATGGACCCTTTCATTTTACTGCAGGAAATTCCACCCAAGGTTCAGATCCGGGCAGCCCAAGCCTCAGGGCACATATTAGAGTAAAAACAGTATGGGCTCTTCTAAAAACAGCTGTAGGATGGTAGAAAGTGAAGTAGACTTAGTGTTACAAGATCTCTTCCCGGCGAGAGGCAACAAATGAGAAGAGCCTGAGCTCCGAGGAGGGTGAACAAGAGCATATGGGAGTCACGTACTCAGCGGCAAACTTGTCCAGCCTCTTGAAGAGCTCATTCTTCACCATCAGATTCTCTACGATGGCCTCCAGCACCAGGTCAGTGCTGTGAACGACGGAGGCCGCGTCTGTGCTGGTCGATATGCTGTTCATGGTCTTCGCAACAAATTCATCACCAGCCTAAAGCAGTGAGAGGAAGAAGAACAGCCATCAGTCTTACCTGTAAGTGACGTGTAATTTGCTGCTAAGGCAGAAGACAAGAGGAGGGCTAGGATAGACCAACGTATCCCAAATACAACGCTTATGCATCCTGAAATTCTGAGAAATAAAATTTCCAATGTCTTTGCTTAGGGGCAATGGCATCTCGATGTACTTGTAAACACGAGGCAAGCATCTGCATATGCACAGTCCCAAATGTTGGCTACTGCTGCCCTGGCTCAATCAGGACCCTTCAAGTCCTTGGTCAGCTCGGCTCTGGTCATAAATAAGACTGCCTATTTGCAGTGCCTGTATTGGCATGCCACAGCTATTTTGAGTCCCCATAAAGCCTGCAGTATGTCCTTCCAGAAAAAGACAGAAACTTAGCTCAGTACTCCCCCATTAGTTGCAGAGGTGGTGCTAACTAAGAGGTGCCAGGGAAGAGCTGTACGGGCAAGACCTAGGGTAAGAAAACCAAACTGAACAGTTCATCAAACAATAACTGTCCATCACTTTCAGCAAGTGAGGTTTCAAAAACAAGTGAGATGTGGGTGCACGGGTGGTTCAATGGTAGAACACTCGCCTTCCATGTGGGAGACCTGGGTTCAATTCCCGGACCATGCACCCAAAAACCAAAACGATCTAGATGTATGGTCAGTTTAGCTAACACCGTAAGTACATGGAATCTTGAATAGGGCATGAGATTTTGTTGGTTTGTCCAGGTTAGTGTGATGCCCCCAATAAAACCCAGAGAGATTTGGACAGTGAATAAAGTACTTGTGGGAATGAGGAGAAGGGGGGCAATATTCAACTTGCCCATTTGGAGAAATCTCTGATATTCTAGCAAGCAGTGGGGGCAACAAATCAAGAGGCTGAGCCCTCAATCTTGGGGGTCACCCCTATGAAACTTATTCCTGCAAAGGACAGGCTCAGCTCACTTAAAATTAGGCCTAAGAGTCACCCACAGAGAACCTCTTTTGTTGCTCAGATATGGGGTCTCTCTCTAAGCCGACCTGGCAAGTGAACTCACTGCCTTCCCCGTGTCTACATGGGATATGACTCCCAGGGGTGTAAACCTCCCAGGAAACTTGGGACAGAAGTCCTGGGGTGAGATGGGACCTGGCATTAAAGGTTGAGAGAAACTTCTTGACCAAAAGGGGGAAGAGAGAAATGAGAAAAAATAAAGTCTCAGTGGCTGAGAGATTTCAAACAGAGTGGCAAGGTTATCCTGGATGTTATTCTTACGTATTACATAGACACTGTTTTTTAGTTTATGGTATGTTAGAGAGGCTGGAGGGAAGCACTTGAAACTGTAGAGCTGTGTTCCAGTAGCCTTGTTTCTTGAAGATGATTGTATAATGATATAGATTTTACAAAGTGACTGTGTGATTATGAAACCTTGTGTCTGATGCTCCTTTTACCGAGGGTATGGACAGATGTGTTCCAGTAGCCTTGTTTCTTGAAGATGATTGTATAATGATATAGATTTTACAAAGTGACTGTGTGATTATGAAACCTTGTGTCTGATGCTCCTTTTATTGAGGGTATGGACAGATGAGTAAAAAATATGGATAAAAAATAAGCAAATAATAGGAGGAACAAGGTTACAATAAATTGGGTAGATGGAAATACTAGTGAGGGGTATGATATAGAGGAGTTTTTTTCCCCCTTTCTTTTTTTGGAGTGATGCAAATGTTCAAAAAAATGAGTATGGTGATGAATATACAACTATGTGATGATATCATGAGCCACTGATTGTATACCATGTATGGAATGTTTGTATGTTAAGTATGCTTGTATGTTGTTTTATCAGTAAAATTTTTTTTTAAAAAACAAGCTAGACGCAACCTCTGCTCTCAGCTCACAGTCTCAATTTTTCATCATTTTACTTTTGTGACCCCAGGTTTCCACTAACAGACCTCATTCAGGGCAGAAAGAGAGTCTGTGCCTCTACCAGCTGCCATTTTATTTCAGGATGTAATCTGTCCACAGGGTGTCAAAATGGTCATACTTAGCAAAAGGCATCCAAAATCATCATGGAATAAACAACTAGATCAGAGCTGCTCAACAAAAATATAATCCAAGGTAAATATGTAATTTAAAATTCTCTATTAGTAGCATAAAAAAAGAGAAAAAAGGTAAAATTAACTTTATTTAACCCAATGTATTTAACAGATCAATATTTCAATGTTGAAATTGAGATTTTATATTCTTTTTTAGTACCAAGGCTTTGAAATCCAGTGTCTATTTTCCAGCCCATCCTGATTCAGACGATCTATATTTTAAGCACTAAAAAGCCAATTCTGGCTAGCGGCTACAGCACTGGTCAGTGCAGAGGTAGAGAAAAACAATGTCAATTTGAAACGGACAGCTCCCTCAACCAAGGACACTTCTGGCAGAGGCAGGAAACATCAGGGGACTAGACTACTGAGGAGCTGCCAGTGAGGAGTTCAGCATCTCTAGCAGAGGGGCCATCTTTTCACTCTGGGTATGGCCCAGAGCCTCTGCCCACAGGAGACAAAAAGCACATGTTTGCAGAGTAAACAAGTGAAAACTGCAGATCTCCGCTCAGACTCAACCTTCAGCCCAAGGCTCTTATAATTCCGCTAGATGGGACCCTTGTCACAACACTCCTTACACAGGGTCTGCTATAGGCTAAGAACAGTTAAGGGTGATCTTAATCCACCTGTGATTTTTACTGTTTGGATTTCTTCAGGGAGAAGGTCATAAACCATGGACACCCTGCGCGAAAAAAAAAAAGAAGAAAACTACTATATATTTGTACACTGCCTACAAGCTGAAAGAGAAATTTCATCTAAGCTCCAAGGTAATAAATCTTAAGTAACTTAAACAAAGTAAATAAAAATTCACGTGGGTGATTTTTTTTTTTGTATTTCTATTTAACTTCAAAGTACTTATTGAAAGTGCCATGTTTTCCATGGCAGCAAGATCCATGAGAAAGAATCTGTAAACCAGAGTTACCAATCTTCTAAGAGTTTCTCAAGTTCTTGTGTCTTTTGTTCTGAAAATAAGAAAGATTCATCCTGTGCATTCTTCTGTATTATATAATAAATAGACATAAGACATTATCTAAGCAACCAAAACTTTCTAAGTAGAATGTTTATCACTCTCTTTTTAACTTGCAAACACAAAAATTATTTTCCTATTTCACCCTCTTAGATCTCTGTAACAAAAAAGGTGTCCTTCAATCCCAACTTCTCAGTGGGCAGAAATTTTCTCCTCAACCTTATCTCCTACCTGATGATACGGTTATTTCCCAACCCTTGTCTAATCAGCCCCCTCTGAACATTCAGCATTAAGTGATTCTGTTATTTTATTGGTCCACAGTTATATGGAAATGAATTTTATACAAACAGCAAAATAAAAAGGCAAGTAAATCTCAGAAGCCCCTCACAAATGTGAAAAGGTCAGAGGGCTGGACTTAGGACAATGATTACAAGAAATACCTTGGGGTTTTCTGCAAACTTCTTCTTGGCCACTCTCCTAAGGCTTTCTTCGATACCCTTTTTGGATTTTACCAGGATGTCTTCTGTCTGATCCACCAATGCTACTGTGTGGCCAGTTGCTGCAGCCACCTAAAGCAAAAGAAACAGGTTTTATTTTTAGAGAAAAAACAAAAAACTTAAGAGCAATAAAAAAATAGAAAACAGTATAGGAGTTTCATAGCCCATGAATTCTACCACCATTCCATTCAAAATATTGACTGAAATTGCCAAAAGATGCAAACAATCCAAGTGTCCATCAATAGACAAATGGATAAATAAAATGTGGTATATACATACATATGATGGAATATTATGCAGCAGTAAGACAAAATAACGTACCAAAGCATAGGACAACATGGATGAACCTTGAAGACATAATGCTGAGTGAAATAAGACAGACACAAAAGGATAGATACTGTATGATTTTGCTAATATGACCCTGGAAAAGGAAAACTCAGAGTTCTCTAATGTAGAATATAGGGGATCTACAGGTACTCAAAACCTAGAGATAGGTGAACGGTTACTCATGAGGTTGAACTTAAATGTGCAGGAATGGATAGAAGTGATGGAAGTTCTTCAGTGGGTTTATAAGTAATATTGTCATATTGAAGGTGAAAATGATTGAAAGGGGTTGTATAGAGCTATGTTTCTCACCGATTAACACTACAAATATGAATAAATTATTACATGAACTAATTCAAAGGTATGAATTTTTCACAAATCTTTTCCTTTGCTGAGGATATGTTCATCTGCTATTTTTTTTCTTTGGAGTAATGAAAATTGTCTAAAATTGGCAATGATGATGATTGTACAACTAAGTGACGATACTGTGAGACATGGATTGTTTATTTTAGAATTATCCATGATGCACAATGGATGGAGGTGGCACAAGGGTACAATGGCCGAGAAGCAGAAAGGTGAACTGTGGTGTATGCATATGATGAAATACTGCGCAGCTACAGAAAGGAACAAAGTCATGAGGCATGCAACGAGGTGAATGAAGCTTGAGGACATTATGTTGTACAAAATACACACCAGAAACAAAAGGACAAAAATGGTATTGGTCTCTTTTAGACAATACTTGTAAGAAAATTGGGGCCTAGATTGTAAGCTCTTATAGCAGACACATTTATTTCTGAGCCTTAAGCATTATTTCTAGATTCTAAGATGCTTTGCTGTATGTGTATATTTTCCTGGAACTCTGGGTACCTGTGTGACACCTAAGAATCAGAGTTAGAGTTCTAAAGCTCTGAAAGTCAGTAGTGCTACAGTAGTGCTACGACTGGTAAAGAAACCAATAAAGGGATCAGGCGTCAAACAGAGATAAGAATGAAGCCAATCTGGTTGGGATTAAGGCAAATCAGAATACGGGCTAAAGGATGACAGTGTGTGTATTTTAGAACTTTACCTACTGTATGAAACCAAAGAAAGAAAGCTTTATTTCATCCAAAATCTAAAATTTTTGTAGCACACAATCTAAATCAACCTGCCCGGATAATCCATTTAGACAACCCAAATACATGGTGCCCAGAATGAGAATAAGGGCTTGTAATTCTATGCTGTTTAATGTAATACCTGGATACATCCCAGTATACGTTGGGTAGATAATTTTAAAGTATTGGCAAAGTCCCTTGGGGGGCTGGAGAAATAATATGGAAATATTAAGTTTCCCACCAGGGAAATCCCTGATACTGTGTCAAACATTAAGAATTCTCAAATTAATAGGCCAAGCCCTTGATCTTGAGGTTTATTCTTACGAAACATACTTCTACAGCTGAGAAGCTAAGCCTACCTATAATTATGCCTAAGAGTTAAGTGCCATTCTTAAACTACTATGTACCCCAGAAAAGCCATGTCCTTTAATCCTCATTCGATATTGCCGGGTGGGATCTTTTTTATTGTTTCTGTGGAGATGTGACCCACCCGATTGTGGGTGGTAACTTTTGATTAGATGGTTTACATGGAGATACGTCTCTACCCACTCAAGGTGGGGCTGCTTACTGGAGCCCTTTAAGAGGCAACCATTTTGGAAAGGGCCACAAGAACTAACAGAGCCCAGACAGCTAAAGAACTTTGGAGATACAGAAGGAAGGGGTCCCCCGGGACAGCCTTATGAAATCAGGAGAGAAAGCTAGCAACGTCACTGTGTGCCAGCCCAGCTGAGAGAAGTGACCAGACCCAAAGACCCCAGCAGATGTGAGTCATATGAAGTGGACAGGGTTGTTCTAGATGAGACCAGCCTTTATTGAGTGAAGGTAACCTCTTGCTGGTGCCTTAATTTGGATATTTTCACGGCTTTAGACTGTAATCTTGTAACTCAACAAATTCCCCATTTTAAAAGCCATTGCATTTCTGGTATATTGCATTCTAGCAGCTTTTATAAACTAAAACAAGTTATGTCCAGTTAACCTCTTTCGTTGCTCAGATAAGGCCTTTTTCTCTCTACGTCCAATTCTGCGAGTAAAGTCATTGCCCTCCCCACTATGTGGAACATGATGCCCAGATATGAGTCTCCCTGGCATCGTGAGACATGACTCTCAGGGTTGAGCCTAGCACTGTGGGATACACAATGCTTTCCTGACCAAAGGGGGGGGGAAAGAAATGTAGCAAAATAATGTATCAGTGACTAAGAGAGTTCAAATAGAGTCAAGAGCCTATTCTGGAAGTACTCTTATGCAAATTCAACTAAATATTGGTAATAGCCACAGTTTGCCAAACCCCAATCAACACCATTCCTGTTAACCCTAAAGAACACTCAGGGCTCTATCCGAGATCCTACAAAAATTTCATGTATTAAGTTTATTTTCCAGAAACCTATACCCTCCAGATGGTCCCTCAGCCAGGTAAGTCCTGAAACCCAAAGATGCCAGTCTCTCCAAGAACATCAAGTAGTTTCATCCCCTTATCCCATATTGTGGACACCACTTTTCAACATGAAAAAGTTATAACGGGGCATAAATAAATATCTCTAAAGATTGGGAGAAGGATAAAAGCAGAAGGAGGGGTTACAACAGAGGGGTTAGGATTTAACAAATGAATATGACTGCTGAATCATTATATTTCTTTTTAGTCTCCAGTGTCTTGGAGCTGCTAGAAGGAAACCTGAAATCATGGAACTGTAACCCATACCAAACTCTGAAATCTGTTCTATAACTATTTGTTAAAATGTACTGTGAAATTTATTGGTTTTTGTATATATGCTATATTTCACATAAAAAATGTTAAAAAACAAAAAAACTGAGCAAACATAGTACCAGCCAACATTAACTAAATGCACACTTCTTGCCAGGCACTGCTGTAAGTCCCATATATGGGTTACAAGTTCTCCAAACAATCTTCTAAAGTTAAGAAGCTTCCCCATGGGCACACACACTAAGCAGCAGTGCTAGGCTCTAAATCAAGGTAGCTCTGATGCTGGAGCCCATGCTCTAAATCCTTGAACTGACTCTAACACTGTATGGACCAATACAAGAACCAACAACCACAGGTGGCTCTTTAACCAAAATTAAGCAAAATTAAACATTCAGTTCCTGGTCATACTAGCCATATTTCAGGTGCTCAAAACCCCATTTCCAGAGTACCCGCCTCCCATCCTGCCATCATCTTTCAGTAGAGCTGGAACATCCCAAGCAACTTGGCTCCCCAGCCCTTCTCCGCTACAATCATTAAATCAGCAGCTGGTAAAACCGCAAATGCTCTAATGGTGGCAAAAAGACTCCCATCCCCAAGGACTTTTTGTGACAGACTCCCACAAAAGTGAAGTCTTTGGCACTCATCCAATTTAGGACAGGTGTTTCCCCTCCCTTAAATATACCCAACCTGGCTGAGGAAGGAATCCTACAGGACAGAGTAAGTTGAATAAAGCGGCCCCAAGTAAGCTTAGTTAAGCTACAGTGTCAAGAAAATCCCCATTTCATTACAAGTTGCCAATACTTTCATTAGGGACTGTGGAATAGGTAGTAAGGCTAAAAATAGGTTATCAGGTCACCTTACAGGCAGCATGTTGTAAATGAATCTGTTCAAGCCAGAAGCAAGAGGACACGTGTGACCTAATAAAAACATAAATAACCCACAAGGCCAGCCCCACAGCCAGGCCTTTTCAAACTGCAGTCTGAGAAGCTCTTTGGAGAACCACTGCCCTAAGGCTCTGTGGCACCAACAGCGCACAGGAGAAGGACAGGTTGGCTGCAGTGAACTAGCCCAATGAAGAAGCAGAAGGAGGGCGGGCCGCGGTGGCTCAGCGGGCAAAGTGCTTGCCTGCTATGCCGGAGGACCTCGGTTCGATTCCCGGCCCCAGCCCATGTAACAAAAACGGAGAAACAGAATACAATAAAAACAAGAAAATGTTTAAAAATGTTTCCCTTTCTTCCTTCCTTCCTTCCTTCTATCCTTCCTTCCTTCTCTCTGTCTTTCCTTTAAAAAAAAAAAAAAAAAAAAAAAAAAAAAAAAAAAGAAGCAGAAGGTGAGAAAGTAATAAACAGTCCTAAATCACCATTGTGTTGAGAGATTTTTGAAGCCAGGCAACTAAAACTCAAAGCAGAAAACCAAAGGAAAAGAAACAAAAAATAGAAGAGCAAAACTCAAAGGCAAAATGTTTAAATTCAAAAGTAATATCTCCAAAGAACACATTTCTAAATGATAAGCCAGGTTCTAAGTGGAAGCTAATTACAACTGTACTTCTACTAGACTCTCCCCAGACAGCAGCAGACAAGAAACCAAGAAAAGGAAATGCCACTTAGTTGGGAAGGCCTGACATTCAGAGTACAGCAATAGAGTAACAGGATGAGTTATCTTGATAAAAGGACAGAGGTTAACAGAAAACCTGCCCCATCAGCACAAACACTGGACGGGAAGGCAGCACAGTCAAAATAAAACACTGTGCCAAAGGTAAAACACCCATCACCCAGACCCAGGTTTCTCCCAAAGTGCAGAAAGGCCAAAACCCATATAGCTAACAACTCAAATCACTCGGAACAAATTCGGACCTCCAACTCAATCAATCCAAAGCAAAAAAAGCAACTTTAGAGAAACTATGCACCAAAGAGTTAACATATCAGATCTGAGACTGTAGCCTTAGAAAGGCCGGCTTGCAAGGTTGGCCCTTGGCTAGTGTCTGAGAACTTGGATGTGGGGAGGGTTCCCACCATTCTCTGATAAGAGTGGCTCACTGTCCCTAAACTGTTTGTGCAAACAATGCGGTTTTATGCTGAACATGTGCTTTCCTTCTGGGAGTCTAGAATTTGGGTACATGCCAGGCAGAGGGTGCTTACAGCCCCTAATAAAATCCCTGAGCATCAAGTCTCTAAGGAGCTTCCCTGGAGATAGTATTTCAAACGTACTGTCACAACTCATTGCTGAGAAAATTAAGTGCATCTTGTGTGGCTCTACTGAGAGAGGACCCCTGGAAGCTTGTACCTGGTTTCTACCAGAAATGTCTTTTCTCTTTGTTGATTTTGTTTTACATCCTGTTGCTGCTATAAATCATAACTGTGAGCATGACTATATGCTGAGTCCTGTGAGTCCTCCTAGTAAATCCCTGAACCTGGGAGTTGGTCTTGGGAACTCCCAGCACAGAAACTAAGAAAAAAAATCTTAAATTCCAGTTGGCTCTGGGGATGAAACTGAACTGCTTGGAGACTGGCACCCTGGGGAGCAGCAGCTGACAGGCATAAATGACGGCATCTGAGGGGGATACAATGTCTGCAAGGCTGGGGTAGAAGTGCTGGCTCGAGACCTTCCATTTTTGTTCTGGCTCCTATTAGGCAGTCCCTCTGAAATGACACAATGATTTTCACTTTGATCTTCTTAACCTCTGATCTAGTTCATCCCTGGAATAGGCCAAACAAGATTCTTCCCAT
This sequence comes from Tamandua tetradactyla, assembly GCF_023851605.1. Lineage (NCBI taxonomy): Eukaryota > Metazoa > Chordata > Mammalia > Pilosa > Myrmecophagidae > Tamandua > Tamandua tetradactyla. Next base: position 15,037,045 of record NC_135350.1, read on the forward strand.
CCCCACCTGCTTCTTAGTCCCAATCCTCTCCCTCACCCCTCACTTTACCTCTAGAAGCAACACTCAGACTTTTGCACTCAAGGAAGCTGGAGAAAAAATTCAAGTACATTTCCCACAAGATGGGGCCACAGCTGAGTAAAGAGAGACAAAGAAATACAACCACAGCAGGGCCACCCTTTTACTGAGGGAGTTTATAATCTCATTGAGAAAACATGAAAATAAGCAAATAAAAAAAAATGAATATAAGACTCCATATGTATAACATCAGGTGCAATAAAAATTGCCACAAATTTAACCTAACTGAAGTAGCCAGTCAGCCAGCAGATCTCAGAAGACTGGATAAAAGGAGAAACCCAAAACGGGCCCAACTTCTAAAAAAAAAAATTAAGTATCAAACCTTCAGGTAGGATGTAATAGGCAAGGGAAGTAGTATGCATTATTCTGTAAGCTGCTGGAATACAATATACCAGAACTGGAACAGCTTTTTAAAAGGAATTTAACAAATTACAAATTTACAGTTCTAAGGAAGTGAAATGTCCAAATTAAGGCACCAACAAGAATACACCCAAGAAAGGCTGATGGTTCTGGACCAGCTCTGCAGCTGGGAAGTCATATGGATGGCATCTGTGGTCCCTTCCTCCTGGGCTTTCAGCCTCTGTTCCTGTGGGGGTTCCTCACTTTGCTTCTCCGGGGCTGGCTTTCATCTCTTGGCTTCCCTCGGCTCTCTCCAGGTTCTGGCTTGCTTAACATCTCATGGTGATGTCTGCTGGGCTCCAAGCATCTTCAAACATCTGTGTCTCTGTTCTCCAAGTGTTGGCATCTGTGTCAATGCTGTTCTGATGTTTCTGTTGGCTCTGTCGTTTCTGAGGTTTCTCCAAAATGTTTCCCTTTAAAGACTCTAGTAAACGAATCAAGGCACACCAGGAATGGGTAGAGTCACACATCCATCTAATCAAATACTTGAAAAACTATTGCTTAGGCTGAGCCCCCCATCTTGGGGTTTGTTCATATAAAATTTAACCCTGCAAAGGATAGGTCAAACCTACTTAAAATGAGTCCTAAGAGTCACCCCCATGAGAACTTCTTTTGTTGCTTAGATGTGGCCTCTCTCTCCAGTCAGCACAACAAGCAAACTTACCGCCCTCCTCCTCTCTACATGGGACATGACTCACAGGGGTGTGGACCTTCCTGGCAATGTGGGACAGAAATTCTAGACTGAGCTGGGACTCAGCATCAAGGGACTGAGAAAACCTTCTCGACCAAAAGGGGGAAGAGCGAAATGGGACAAAATAAAGTGTCAATGGCTGAGAAATTCCAAACAAGTTGAGAGGTTATCCTGGAGGTTATTCTTATGCATTAAATAGATATCACCTTTTTTAAAAAATTTTTTTATTTATTAATTTAAAAAAATTAACAAACAAAAATATTAACGTATCATTCCATTCTACATATACAATCAGCAATTCTCAGTATCATCACATAGTTGCATACTCATCATTTCTTAGAACATTTGCATCAATTTAGAAAAAGAAATAAAAAGAGATATCATCTTTTTAGTTAAGGTGTAATGGAGAGGCTGGAGGGAACTGCCTGAAAATGTAGAGTTGGGTTCCAGTAGCCATGTTTCTTGAAGATGACTGTATAATGATGAAGCTTTCACAATGTGACTGTGTGATTGTGAAAACCTTGTGTCTGATGCTCCTTTTATCTACCTTATCAACAGATGAGTAAAACATATGGAATTAAAATAAATAATAAGGGAAACATGTTAAAATAAATTTAGTAGATTGAAATGCTAGTGATCAATGAAAGGGAAGGGTAAGGGGTATGGTATGTATGAATTTTTTTCTGTTGTCTTTTTATTTTTTTCTGAATTGATGCAAATGTTCTAAGAAATAATCATGACGATGAATATGCAACCATGTGATGATACTGTGAATTACTGACTATATATATAAAATGGAATCATCATATGTTAAGAATGTGTTTGTTATATTTTTTAAAAATTTAAAAATTAATAAAACTATTGCTTTTTTCTTTCTTTGCTTTGTATATATAGACAGCAAACAATTAAAAAAAAAGAATAAAGAAGAACTTATAGGACAAAAGAAGGCAAAAAAAAATTGCATAGTTTTTATTGACCTAAACTGGCTGTATTTAAACAAACCAATGGTTCCTGTATTTACCAGCTGAAGCAAAGGATAAAAAAAACACTTCACTGTGAAATGTGTGATTCTCCTGGAAATTCATCAAATTGTCAATGCCCACCAGCTACAATAACGCTAATGTGTCTACTGACATAAAAAGTACACTGGTTTTGTTTAGGTTTATGTACTATTGTAATGATTATTTCAATAAAGCTAGGGCTCTAAATGGACCACATGGATAACTGCATTGTAATATGTTTTCTTTTCCTTTTTGTCAGGTTTAATTCTGTGTCTACCAGAACTAGTGTCTTACAAATGTTGTGACTGATATAATATGAATGAAATATATAATTTGTTTTTTAAATATATGAATATATGAGTTCTAAAGCCACCTACTGTATTCTTTTCAAAGTAATGCTTAATAGTATCAATAAATAACAACTCAAAAACAAACAAAAAGGTCACACCTGCAAATGGATGTGTTACATCTCTGCACAGATAATCTATTCAAGCTTCCAACCTATAGTACTGAATCAAGATGAAAAGAAATGGCTGTCCCCACAAGACTGGATCAGGAATAAAGCATGGCTTTTCTGGGGTACATAATATTTTCAAACCAGCACATGGTATCAGGCCTTTTTTTTGGACAGCCACTTTTAAAGTTGCTCACAAGCATGTTTGATTTTAACAGTCACTGGGTATTTCTGGTTATGCTAAAGATAAGCTAAAATGCTGTCTTCATATTTAGTATTTTTTGAAACTAAGAGGAGAACCAAACCTAGAGAGGAAGTACCCTCAAATATTCAAGTATACCAAGAGAGGCATGCACACCTAAAAAACACTAAAACTCAACTAGGAAAGCATTTTCAGCCTAAATGCTGACTCTCTACTCCCATCCAAAGTCCTCAGATAAACACCCACCCACATGAGTAAGACACTGGGCCAGTTCAGTCACCACCTTGCTTAATCTTGGCATCTGAAAGAACACACCAGAGATAACACATCAATGCACACTGGCCAAAAACAGCTATTAAATCAAGGCTCTCTAGGCAACGCTCCAGGAGGGCAAAGTATACATGTCAAATGACCAAGTCAAAGTGACTGAGTGTTTAAAATGGTGTTTATTTTCCATTTCAACCATAAGATACAGGAGGAGCAAGGAGGGGCCAAACAGAAGGCGAAAAAAAAAGATATGTTCTTTCTCAGCATTTTGCTAACCTAACCGATTCCATTTCCACTTAACAGGGTTTCCCTTAGGCACATGCTGCCTCACTGTCTTAAGAAGGCTGTATCTTTTGTGGAACTTTAGCTCAACTTTTCTCCCTACCTCAATCAAATGACTAAAGCATTTTCTGCAATTTAGAACTCTCCAAAGTGTCCAAACTTTCATTTCTGGTCTAGACAGAAGGCAACAATTACATTTTCCAACTGATTCTCTGTGACAGGTCTTTTTGTTTTGTTGTTAGTTTCCTTTTTTTCTTTATTAGCGAAGTTGTGGGTTTATAGAACAATCATGTGTAAAATACAAGGTTCCCATATACCACCTGTTCTAGTTTCTAAGCTGCCGGAATGTGATATACCAGAAACGGAATGGCTTTTTAAACAGGGAATTAAGTTGCTAGTTTTCATGTTCTAAGGTTGTGAAAATGTCTAAATTAAAGCAAGGCTATAGAAATGTCCAATCTAAGGCATCCAGGGAAAGAAACCTTGGTTCACAAAGACTGATAATTGATGTTCAAGGTTTCTCTCTCAGCTGGAAAGGCAGTGGTGAACATGGCAACGTCTGCTAGCTTTCTCTTCAGGCTTCTTGTTTCATGAAGCTCCCCCGGGGCATTTTTCTTCTTCATCTCCAAAGGTCTCTGGCTGTGTGGGCTCTCGTGGTTCTGAAAAAAGCTCTGAAGCTTTTTTCAAAATGTTTCCTCTTTTAAAGGATTCCAGTAAACTAATCAAGACCCACCTGGAATGGGGAGAGTCACATCCGCCTCTAATCAAAGGTTAATACCCACATTTGGGTGAGCCACATCTCTGTGGAGATAACCTAATCAAGTTCCCAACCTACAGTACTGAATAGGGATTAAAAGAAACAGCTGCTTCCACAAGACAGATCGGGATTAAAACATAATCCTTTCAAAGCAGCACACCATGCTATCATTAACAGCTTGCACTGGTGTGGAATATTTGTTACAACTGATGAAAGCACATTTGTATAACTATACTATTAACTATATTCCATAGATTAATTTAGGGTTCACTGGTTGTGTAGTATAGTTCCACAGATTTTTTTTTCACTTAATGATTTTTTTAAAAAACAACAAAAAACACTTTTTACTTCAGGAAATCTTGTGGTATGGACATTGCACAAACATAAATAGAAAGAACACTCCTCTTTAAACCCAAAGTACATACAGTAAGGTCTGAATGGATAACATAAAGGTGAAATAGAGAAATTTTAATTCACCTTGGAATAGTTTTCCATCCTACAGTGAAACTCTGAGGAACACGTCACAATTTATTGTATAGTAATAAACTACTGTTACAGCATGACTGCAAATGATTCAGGCTATAGCAGTTTCTTCACTTCGCCCATCTGTTAGGGAACAACCTAACTAAATGCTCAAGTTCCTTGCATTCATTTTTTGCAGTTACAAGGTTGGAAATTTCTTGAGGGCATATTCATCTTTGAAACCCCCAGTGCCTGACTCATAGTGAATATTTAATGCATATTTGTTGAATGAATGAACAAACCACTCCTAGCCATCCATCTGATAATAAATATTAGATGCTGAATAAAATATCCACAGGACGACAGGTCTAATGTTCTTTGATTCTATTAATCTACTTCAAATGGGGCAGTATTCCTCTCCTACTGGTATGTGTCTAAATGGGCACCTCTGCCAAAAAAATCAATGGGCCATTGTATAGTCAGTTTACATGAAAACATAATTACATGGACTCTTAAATAGAGCGTGAGATCTTGTTGGTTTGTACAGTTTAATGTGATGCCCCGACATATCCCAGAGTAATTTAGACAGAGAATAAAAAAGTATTTGCAAAGTTCCCTTGGGGGAATGGGGAGAAAGGAGGAAATATTAAACTTCCCCATATGGGGAATTCCTGAGATTCTCACAAGAAGTGAAGCAGTGGGGACAACCAATTCAATAGGCTGAGCCCTCAATCTCGGGGCTTGCCCCTATGAAACTTATTCCTGCAAAGGAGAAGCTAAGCCTACTGATAATTATGCCGAAGAGTCACCCCGGGATAGCCTCTTTTGTTGCTCATATGTGGCCTGTCTAAGCCAACTTAGCAGGTGAACATGCTGCCCTCCCCGTTATGAGACATTACTCCCGGGGTAGAAATCTCCCTGGTAACATGGGACAGGACTCCTGGGGATGACTGGGACCTGACATCATAGGAATGAGAAAGCCTTCTTGACCAAAAGGAGGAAGAGAGAAAAGAGACAAAATAAAGTCTCAGTGGTTAAGAGATTTCAAACAGAGTCAAAAAGGTTATCCTGGAAGTTATTCTTATGCATTATAAAATATCCCTTTTTAGTTTATGATGCATTGGTGTGTCCCAAAGGAAGTACCTGAAACCGTTGAAGGGTGTTCCAGTAGCCTTAATTCTTGAAGAGGACTGTACAACTATAAAGCTTTTACAATGTGACTGTGTGATAGTGAAAACCTTATGCCTGATGCTCCTTTTACCTGGGGTATGGAAAGAAGAGTAAAAAAATAATAATAATAAAGTAAAAAATAAATAATAAGAGGGAATAAAGGGAAGACTGAAATATTGTGGGTCAGTGAGAGGGAGGGGTAAGGGGCATGGGATAGATAAGTTCTTTTTTTTCTTTTTACTTCTTTTTCTGTAGTGATGCAAATGTCCTAAAAATGATCATGGGAAGAATATACAACTATGTGATGATATTGTAAACCACTGATTATACAATGTGGGGATGTATGTGGATATTTCTTAATTAAAAAGAAAAAAACAAAAGCATCAGATCAATAAAGGAGAAACCCAACCAAAAACAAAAAAATCAATGGGCCATAGATGTGACAGTTTATTTTTGAACTCTCAATTTAATTCCATCGGTCTATATAGCTGCCCTTGTGCTACTACCATGTGGTTTTGATTACTGCAGCTTTGTAATCAGTAAGTGTGAGTCTCCCAACTTTGTTTTTCTTTTTTAAGATGGCTGGAGTTATTTGATGTCCTTTACCCTTCCAAAAAAATATGATGGTTTTCTTTTCCATTTCTGCAAACAAGGCTTTTAGAATTTTTTCCAGTTTTAGCACAGGATTTTATTTGCTAATCTGCAAAAAAGCAAAATTAAAAAAAAACCTGCAAAAACAGTTCTATAATAATTATTCTTTCTTCTCTTCCCAAGGTGTGATCTTTTATGTATATCACATTTTAGAGCAGACTGGTTCACGGAAATATTCCCTATGAAGGAAACATAGTTGTTATAGGAACTCCACTTTCTGAAACACCTTTTTCTATAGTTTTTCCTTTTTGACAGAAATTTATTGCAAAATTTTTTCTTTATATTGAAATATTTTTAAATTCCCTCCTTCCACCCTTCCCACTTCAGTATAAAAAGCACAGAAACGGAATGGCTCTTAAAAAGGGGAATTTAATAAATTGCTCATTTACAGTTCTAAGGCTGAGAAAATGTCCCAATTAAAGCAAGTCTACTGAAATGTCCAATCAAAGGCATCCATCCAGGGAGAGATACCTTGGTTCAAGAAGGCCGATGAAGTTCAGGGTTTCTCTCTCAAGTGAGAAGGCCTGTTTATCAGTTTGGGGGTAAAAAATGCAAGGCTTATTAGAAAATGCTTTCCAGCAAATGGTAGGAACTCAGCTTCTCAAAAGAGGTGCACTCTTTTGATCCTCCACTGCTGGTACTTCTGGTCTCCTAGAGATGGATGGAAACTGTCATTTAGTGTCATACTGTGCACTTTACTACATTCATTCCTTCATTGACTATTAGCTACTGTGATGGTTTGAAGCTGCATGCACTCCAGAAAAACATGCTCTTAAATCCAACCCATTTCTATGGGTGTAAATTCACTGTAAATAGGACCTTTTGATGAGGTTACTTCAGTTAAGGTGTGACCCACCTCAATTAGGATGGGTCTTAATCCAATCACTGGAGTCCTTTACAAACACAAGCAAGAAAGCAAGACAAAGAAAGCAAGCCACAGAAGCAAGATATTGAAATCAACAACACCCAGAAGAGAAAAAGATACCAGCAGATGCCACCATGTGCCTTGTCATGTGGCAGAAGAAGCAAGGATCTTTGGGTTTTGGGGAAGAAAGCATCATTGATGATGCCTTGATTGGGACATTTTCCAGGCCTCAAAACTATGAGCAAATAAACTGCTATTGTTTAAACCAACCCACTGCATGGTACAATTTAAGAAGTTTAGGAAACTAAAGTACCTATGATTAATTCAACACCTTCTACTGTGCCTGATGCAGGTCTTGGGATAAGATGGTAAACAAAACAAAACCCTGCTCTCAGAGAGCTTTCATGTTACATAAATTATCTCATGTAATCCTCAAAACAGCCCTTGGAGTAGGGCTATTATTCTCATTGAAACAACAAGTAAACTGAAAGTCTGAGATGTAACTGAAATTTGAAGCTAAGGCTGCCTGCTTCCAGAGTTCATGGGCTGTTCTAAACCCCTGCTTTAGACCCTGAAAGGCTGGCTGAGTCTGAGGAGGAACAGTCAAGACAGCACTGAGCTGGACAAGAGACAGTACTGAGCCAGATGGTCTACCAACTGTGAGACAGGAAACCTGCCTTTATCGCTGCAGGCTATGGCCTCATCTGTAAAAATGTAGCAACAGGGTTGTTGGGAGGATTAAATTAATGAATGCACATTAAACACCTGGAACAGTGCCTCGCACATCCCAATAGCTTAATATTTTTATCCTACGCAGCACTTTTTCTCCATCTCCAAGGGTCTTAGTTCTATTATTGGATCCAGTTATTGTCTCCTAAAGTATATTATTTTATCATGCTTTTGATCATATACCTTCTGATCTTAGAACTTGTGTTGCCCTTTCAGTTTTCATTTTCAGGTTTTCTTTTTTGACTCTTCCCATTTTTAGGAAGACTCATGTCTCTCTCTTCATGTAAAAAAATAAGAAAGAAGGAAAAACTTTCTTAACCACTAACGCTGCCCTCTGGTCACTTTCTGAGTGGCACGGTAGTATGTGCAGCACAGGTTCTGGGGTCGGACTTCCTAGGTTCAAACCCTTACTGTGTGATTCTAGGCAGGTCATGCAGCCTCTCCCTGTCTTCTTTTCCTTATCTGTAATAAGGGATAACAATGATTCCCATCCCATAGCACTTTTGTGACGCTTAAGCAAGATGTGTTTAAAGTGCTTAGACCACAGAGAACAGAGAAGGTGCTCAATACTTGTCATCTGCTACTCTATTTGTAACACTTGGTGCTTCCACTTTCTCGGAAGCCATTACATTCCTTAACCCTAGTGATGTGGTTTCCTCCATTACCACTGCTGTATAAGATGACAGATAACTTGGCAGTGATCTTCTAATTGCTGAAGCTAATGCCTGTTCTTAGGCTTCAACTTCCACTTCTCCAGAGCCCTGTACATTGATGACTAGGGGTTCCATTCTGAAACCCTGTCAATTTCTTCTCTTTTTTATTCCTTTTTTAGCCATATAAATAATTTTCTCGATCTTTTTAGCCTTTAAACAAAGGTATCCTTCAAAGTTCTGCTTTGAACACTCTTTTCTTCTATCTCTACATTCTTTTTTCTGGAATTGTAACTATTCCCACAATCCCAACTGTGCCTGAAATCAACATATTCTATCCTGAGCTATAGGAATCCCTGTGACCCTGAAATCAGTTTCCCTCAAACTCTTCTCTAGGTCACAGTTTTCTGAGAAATACATTTTCTTAACCACAACTCCTAAGTAATGTCCAAAGAAATTCTATTCATTCTCCAAGACCCATTCCAAACACTACCCTCTCCATGAAGCCTTTTTTGAAAAAATGAATGTACTCTTTCTCTGTTTTGAACTTCACAGAGCTAGATTTTTCCTGTTCTTACTGCATAACTATAACAAAGTAAACTGTCATTTGGGTCTTTGTCTAATCACTGCTCTTAGATTTATAATCCCCTAATAGCAGAAAATGATTTGGTCTTTGTATTCCCTGGTGCCCATCACATGCATTTCACATGGTAGTTGTCTGGTAAATAATGTCTAAATATGAATGCTTTGAAGTGCAGTAAGCCTGAACCTGTAATCTTTTCCAGCCACACCATACCTCTCCCTCCTTCATGCTATTTCATGACTCTGTGCCTTTGCCAGGAAGGTGCTTCACCCTCATCGCTGCTTGGGGAACTCCAACTCATCTTTCAGAGTCGAACACAGACAGTCTCTCATTGTTAGGGAAAATTCTCCCAGCAAAAGAGACACTTCTTCTGTGGTCCTCTACTGATTTATAGATATAGTAGATCTTTCACGCAGAGGACTTCAAATACTGGAAGAAAACAGAATGTGGTGCTGGTGTGAGCCACGGGCTACCCATGATTGTTCAGTTAAGTCGTAGTAGCTCAATCCCCAGTATGTGAACACAACCAAGAAATAAAAAATGAAGTCACTGTTTTTCAAAGATGGCAGAATATAGAGCTCTAGGATTCATGTTATCCCCAGGGCCAGAAACTACCTGAAACAACTATTTAATGGAGGGGGGAGGAATCCAGAAACCAGAAGAATACTGTACACAATCCAGGGAAAAGCGGCAGGAAGAGACTAATAAACTGAGGTTAAGATCTGTGAGTAGATGTCTCCATGCTGCAGAGGCCTGTGCCCATTCCCCAGTGGCATAGCAGGCTGCCTTGAGAGCCAGTCCCTGGCTAGAAAAAGAAGCTCTCTCTCTCCCAGCAACGGGGGTGCCAGACAAAATATACTACAAGAAAAGAAAATTACAGACCCATCTCTTGAAAGAATACAGATGCAAAAATCCTCAACAAAATACTCACAAATTAAATCCAGCAGCACATTAAAAGAATTATACACCATGACCAAGTAGGATTTATTCCAGGTCTGCAAGGCTGGTTCAACACAGGAAAATCATTAATATAATATAATACATCACTTAAATAAATAAAAGCAGAAATTTCACATGATCAAATCAAATGGTACAGAAAAGACATCTGACAAAATTCAACATCCTTTCTTGATGAAAACACTTCAAAGAACAGGACTAGGAGGAAACATTCTCAACATAATAAAGGGAGCATATGAAAAACCCTCAGCTAACACTGTATTCAATAGGTAAAGGCAGAAAGCTTTCCCTCTGAGATCAGGAACAAGACAAGGATGCCCACTGTCACCATTATTATTCAACATTGTGCTAGAAGTAGTAGCTAGAGCAATTAGACAAGAAAAAATAAATAAATAAAAGGTATCCACATTGGAAAGAAGTAAAACATTCCTAGCTGCAGAAGACATGATACTGTATGTTGAAAATTGCAAAAAATCTAGAGCAAAGTTAACAGACCTAATAAATGACTACAACACCAAAAAATCAGTACTGTTTCCATACAGTAGTAATGAGTAATCTGAGGAGAAAAATCAAGAAAAAAAATTCATTTACAATTACAAACAAAAGAATCAAATATTTAGGAATAAATTTAATCAATGCTATATGCAGAAAACTATAAGAAACTGCTAAAAGAAACCAAAGATAAAAATAAATGGACGGACATAACATATTCATGGATAAGAAAACTAAATATAGTTAAAATGTCAATTCTAAACAAACTGATTTATAAATTAGATGCAATACCAATTAAAATCCCAAGCACCTACTTTGCAAAAATAGACCAATAACCAAGTTTACTTGGAAGGGCAGGGTGGCCCAAATAGCTAAAAATATCCTGAGAATGGAAAATGAAGTGGGAAGTCTCACACTACCTGAGCTTAAAGCATATCACAAAGCTACAGTGGTCAAAACAGCATGGTACTGGCATAAAGACAGATACACTGACCAATGGAATTGAATACAGTGTTCAGATACAGACCCTCTCATCTTAATGTAATGCCTAAATTAAAAAACAAGAAAGAGCAAAAATCAAGGTCTTAATTGCTCACCTGGAGGAACCTGAGAAAGAACAGCAAACTAACCCCAAAGCAATTAGAAGAAGAGAAATAATAAAGATTAAAGCAGGGATAAATGAATGGGAGAACAAAAGAACAACAGAAAGAATCAATAAAACCAAAAGTTGGTTCTTTGAGAAAATCAATAAAATTGATGGGCCACTAGCAAGAATGACAAAAATAAAAAGGAGAGAGGATGCAAATAAACAAAATCAGAAATGAGAAGGGGAGTGTTACTACAGATCCTGAAGAAACAAAAGAAATCATAGGAGGATACTATAAACAACTATACACCAACAAACTAGACAACTTAGATTTCCTGGAAACATACAAACAAGCTACACTGACTCAGGAAGAAATAGAAGATCTTAACAAACCAATCACAAGTAAAGGGATTCAACCAGTCATCAAAAATCTTCCTACAAAGAAAGGTCCAGGGCCAGATGGCTTCACAGGGGAACTTTATCAAACATTCCAAAAAGAACTAACACCAATCCTGCTCACTCTTCCAAAAAAACCGAGGAAAAAGGAACTCAACCTAACTTATTTTATGAAGCTAATATCATTTTAGCACCAAAACTGGGTAAAGATGCTATAAGAGGAAAACTATAGGCCAATCTCCCTAATGAACATAGATGCAAAAATTCTCAACAAAATATTAGCAAATCAAATTCAACAACACATTAAAAGAATTATATATCATGACCGAGAGGGATCTATACCAGGAATGCAAGGATGGTTCAGTGCAAGAAAATCAATTAATGCCATACAGCACATTAACAAATCGAAAGGGAAAAATCACATGATTATCTCAATTGATGCTGAAAAAGCATTCAACAAAATTCCCCATCCTTTTCTGATAAAAACACTCCAAAAGATAGAAATTAAAGGTAACTACCTCAATATGATAAAGGAAATATATAAAAAACCAATAGTCAGCATTGTATCCAATGGAGAGAGACTGAAAACTTTCCCCCTAAGATTAGGAATGAGACAAGGATGCCCACTGTCACCACTATTATTCAACACTGTGCTAGAAGTTCTAGCTAGAACAATCAGGCAGGAAAAGAAATAAAAAGCATCCAAATTGGAAAGGAAAAAAGTAAAACTCTCATTATTCACAGATGATATGATACTATGTATGGAAAATCCTGAGATATCTAAGCAAAGTCACTTGAGCTAATAAATAAATTCAGCAAGGTGGCAGGATATAAACCTATTATAAAGCCATCGTTGTCAAAACAACACGGTACTGGCACAAAGATAGAAGCACTAACCAACGGAATCAAATAGAGAGTGCAGAAATAAACTACCAAATCTATGGTCAACTGACTTTTGACAAAGGCCCCAAATCCTCTGAACTGGGACAAAATAGTCTTTTCAATAATTTGGCATGGGAGAACTGGATATTAATCGCCAAAAGAATGAAAGAGGATCCCTATCTTATACCCGACACAAAAATTAACTCAAAGTGGATCAAACACCTAAATATAAGAATCAGCACCATAAAGCTTCTAGATGAAAATGTAGGGAAACATCTTCAAGACCTAGTAAGTGGAAGTGGCTGCCTAAACTTTACATTCAAAGCACAAGCAACAAAAGACAAAATAGATAAAAGGGAATTCCTCAAAATCAAATTCTTCTGCACTTCAAAAGACTCTGTAAGGTGAAGAAGAGGCAGCCAACTCAATGAGAGAAAATATTTGGAAATCATATACAGACAAACGTTTGATTTCCCGTACACATAAAGAAATTATATAACTCAACAACAAAAGAACAAGCAACCCAATTATAACATGAGCTAAAGATATGAATAGGCATTTTTCTGAAGTGCAAATACAGATGGCTCAGAAGTACATGAAGAGATGCTCATTTTCATAGGCTATAAGGGAAATGCAGATCAAGACCACAATGAGATACCACCTCACACCTATAAGAATGGCTGCTATTAAACAAATAGGAAACTATAAATGTTGGAAAGGATGTGGAGAAACAGGGACACTTATGCACTGCTGGTGGCAATGTATAATGGTGCAACCACCAAGGAGACTGTTTGGCGGTTCCTTAGGAAACTAAATATTGAGTTGCCCTGTGACCCAGCATTAGCACTACTTGGTATATACCCAGAAGAGTTGAAAGCAAAGACATAGACATTTGTACACCAATGTTCATAGCAGCATTTTTCACAATTGCCAAAAGATGGAAACAAACCAAATGCCCATCAACAGACAAGTGGATCAAAAGAATGTGGCATACACATACAATGGAATATTATGCAGCAGTAAGACGAAATGATATCCTGAAGCACATGAAGATGGATGAGCCTTAAAGGTGTAATGTTGAGTGAAATAAGCCAGACAAGATAGGATACTGCATGATTCCAATTTTATGACCAGCATAAAGGTATAATCAGAGGCTTATAATACAGAATATAGGGGACCAGAGATACACAGAATTTAGAGATGGGTGAACCATTAGCTAATGAGGTTGAACTCCAATGTAAGAGAAAAGATAGAAGTGAGGGTGTTTTCTGGGGGGGGGGGGGGGGGGGGGGTCTATAAGTAATAGTATCCATGTTGAAGATTGAAAAGGGTTGTACAGACCTAGGTGTCCCACTGATAAACACTCGAAATATGAATTCGTTCTTGTAAGAATTACTTCAAAGATATGATTCATGTACAAATAGTGGTTAAGTCCAGGGTACAGGGGGAAAACTGCTAGTGCACGCTATGAGCTATGTTCAAAAGGCAACCGTCAGCACTACCACAGCAACAGTAGAGGTAAATGCTGGGGGAAGGGACAAGAGTTAAGAGGAGGTTTAGATTTCCTATGTGGTGAGGGTGTGTTTATTGCTTTCCTTTCTCTGGTGTATAATAAAATTATCTAAAATTGAGAATGTTGATGGACTGTGGACTTTGGTCACTATACATGATGTCCGATGAATGTAGTTGGCTGAAGGATGCACTTATTGAGAACAGAATTGCCAAACGATAGTGTATACTTATAAACAAAGGTTGTGCTGCTACAAAAAGGAACAAAGTAGTGAGGCATGCAATAATGTGAATGAGCATGTGGGACATTTGGTGAGACAATATAAGCCAGAAACAAAAGAACAAGAATGGTATGGTCACCTTTAGAAAATACTTATAAAACAGGGGCCTAGATTGTAAGCTTAGAGCAGACACATTAAGTCCTGAGTCCTGATTGATTATTATTTCTGGATTTTGAGAGGCTGTTGTATATATATATAGTCTGATATTTAAATTAAGAACAAAGCCAAACAGGTTGGGGTTAAAGTAATTCAGAACCCCAGGGGTAAGGAAGACAGTGTCTGTATTTTAGAACTACACATACTCTTTAAGACCAATGGAAGAAAGGCTTATTTGGTTTGAAACTGAAATTTTCTGTAGTGCATAATCTAACTCAACCTATCTGTAGAGCTCATTTGAACAACTGAAACACAGGGAGCACAGAATAAAAAACAGGTCCTTTAATCCTGTATAGATTATAGCAATGCCTGGATACATTCTAGTGTATATCAAACAGATAATCAAAAAGAATTGGCAAAGTTCCTTGAGGGATGGGAGAAAGAATATGGAACTATTAAACCTTACCATCAGGGAATCCCCTGATACTGTGTCAAACTTTAGGGATCAAAAGGCCATGCTCTTTCATGAGGCTTACTCTTGTGTATCTTATGCAGTAACAGAGAAGCTTAGGCTACCTACAGACATGCCTAAGAGTTACTTCTGGAGGACATCTTTTGCTGCTCAGTCTAAGCCCAACTCTGAAAGTGAAATCACTGTCCTCCCCACTATGTGGGATGTGACATCCAGTGGCAAAAGTCTCCCTGGTGACGTGGGAAAGGACTACCATGGATGAATCTAGACCTGGCACCATAGGATCAACAATTCCACCCTGACCAAAAGGGGGAAAAGAAGTGTAACTAATAAAGCATCAATGGCAGAGAGAGTTTAAATAGAGTTGAGAGGCTACTCTGGAAGTTGCTCTTATGCAAGCTTCAGTTAGAACTTGCTACCATAACCTGCCAACCCCCAACCAGGACCATTCCAGCCAATCCGAAAGAAGGCACTAGAGTAACTTTCCAGAAACCTACAGCCTCCAGATAGGTCCATGGTTTAGATAAGTCCTGAAACCTAGCCCAGTCTCTCCAGAACATTAGACAGTTCCATCTCCCTACCCCATATTAGTGACAGATCCTTCCAACATGAAAAATTTAGAATGGCCATTGTCCAAACACCCCCGAAGAGAGAGATGGAAAGATCAAAGGTGATGGTGGTGTTATACAGGGTAGATAGGATTTCACAAGTGAATATGAATGCTGACTCATTAAACTGGTATCTCCTTTAGTCTCCACTATCTTAGAGCAGCCAGAAGTAAAAATCTAAAATTATGGAATTATAACCCATGTCAAACTATGAAATATGTTCTACAACTAATTGTGCTGCTGTGCTTTGAAATTTATTGGTTTTTGTATATATGTTGTTTTTTCAAAAAAAGAAGGAAAAAGTTGATTGTGATGATAAAAAAAAAAATTTAAGCCTCCTAACCTCCTATATTCTGGAGCAGTTAGAAGGAAAAATCTAAGAGAATCGTATGGTAGCCCATGGCAAACTCTGGGATCTGTCCTATAACTATTTGTTAAAGAGTGCTTTGAAAACTATTGCTTTTTTATTTCTTTGTTTTGTATATATGTTATACTATATAATCAAAAAGTTAAAAAGAAAAAAAAAACAGAAGAAAGAGCAAAAATCAAGGTCATAACTGTTCACCTGGAGGAACTTGAACAAGAACAGCAAACTAACCCCAAAGCAAATAGAAGAAGAGAAATAACAAAAATTAAAGCAGCATTAAATAAATGGGAGAACAAAAGAACAACAGAAAGAATCAATAACTAAAAGTTATTTTTTTGAGAAAACCAATAAAATCAATGGACCACTAGCAAGGCTGACAAAAGAAAAAAAAGAGACGATGCATAAAAACAAAATGAGAAATGAGAGAGGGGTCATTACCAGAGAACCTGAAAAAATAAAATCTACCATAAGAGGATACTATAAACAACTACACACCAACAAACTAGACAACTTAGATGAAATGGGCAAATTCCTGGAAACACACAAACTACTGATATTGACATGAGAAGAAATACAAGATCTTAACAAACCAATCACAAGTAAAGAGATTCAATCAGTCATGAAAAATCTTCCTACAAAGAAAAGCCTAGAGTCAGATGGCTTCACAGGGAAATTTTATCAGACATTCCAAAAAGAACTAACACCAACCCTGCTCAAACTTTTTCAAAAAATTGGGGAAAAAGGAGTACTACCTAACTCATTTAATGAAGCTAACATGACTTTAATACCAAAAACAGACTAAGAGGCTATAAGAAAGGAAAACTACAGGCAAATCTCCTTAATGAACACAGATGCAAAAATTCTCAACAAAATACTAGCAGATCAAATCAAACAACACATTAAAAGAATTATGCACCACAATCTAGTGGGGTTTACACCAGGAATGCAAGGATGGTTAAACACAAGAAAATCAATTAACATGATACAGCACATTAACAAATCAAAAGGGAAAAATCACATGATCATTTTAATTGATGCTGAAAAAGCATTCAACAAAATTCAACATCCTTTTCTGATGAAAACACTCCAAAAGGTAGGAATCAAAGGACAATTCCTCAATATGATAAAGGGCATATATGACAAAACCACAGCCAGCATTGTACTCTATGGTGATAGACTGAAAGATTTCCCCCTAAGAGTGGGAATAAAACAAGGATGCCCTCTGTCATCATTATTAATCAATATTGCACTGGAAGTTCTAGCTAGAGCAATCAGGAAGGAAAAAGAAGTAAAAAGGCATCCAAATTGAAAAAGAAGAAGTAAAACTTTCATTACTTACAGATGACATGATACTATATTTAGAAATTCCTGAGAAATCTACAACAAAGTTACTTGAGCTAATACATTCAGCAAGGTGGCAGGATATAAAATTAATGTAAAAAACTAGTAATTTTCTACACACAAGCAATGACCTAAGTGAAGAGTCAATTAGGGAAAAAGTTTCATTCAAAATAGCAACTAAAAGAATCAAGTACCTAGGAACGAACTTACCTAGGTACGTAAAGGACTCGTACACAGAAAACGACATAACACTGCTAAAAGAAATCAAAGCAGATCTAAATAGGTGGAAAGACATTCCCTGCTCATGGACAAGAAGGTTAAATGTAGTTAATTCAATTCTACTCAAATTGATCTACAGGTTCAACACAGTACGAATCAAAATTCCATCAACTATGAATATTTGGAAAAGCTAATTACACCAAATTCATCTGGAAGGGAAAGAGACCCTGAATAGCTAAATGTATCCTAAATAAGAAGAATGAAGTGTTAGGATTAACACTCCATGATTTTAAAACTTATGATAAAGGGACAGCATGGTACTGGCGCAAAGAAAGAAGTATTGACCAATGGAATTGAATCAAGTGTGCAGAAACAGACCACCAAATCTATGATCAACTGATCTTCAACAAGGCCCACATATCCACTGAACTGGGACAAAACAGTCTTTTCAATAAATGGGCATGGGAGAACTGGATATCAATAGCCAAAAGAATAAGAAAGGACCCTTACTTTACACCCTATACAAAAATGAATTCAAACTGGATCAAACACCTGAATATAAGAACCAGTACCATAAAGCTCCTAGAAGAAAATATAGGGAAACATCTTCAAGACCTAGTAATAGGAGGTAGCTTCCTAAACTTTACATCCAAAGCACAAGCAATACAAGAAAAAAAACAGATAAATGGGAACTCCTCAAAATCAAATGCTTTGCTACCTCAAAAGACTCTGTCAAAAAGGTAAAGAGGCAGACAACTCAGTGGGAGAAAATATTTGGAAATCATACTTTGGATAAAGGCTTGATATCCTGTATACATAAATAAATCATACAACTCAACAACAAAAGAACAAACAACCCAATTATAAAATGGGCTAAAGATATGAATAGGCATTTTTCTGAAGAACAAATACAGATGGTTAAAAAACACAGGAAGAGATGCTCATTTTCATTAGCTAAAGGGAAATGCAGATCAAGGCTACAATGAAATACCAACTCATACCT
This sequence comes from Tamandua tetradactyla, assembly GCF_023851605.1. Classification (NCBI taxonomy): domain Eukaryota; kingdom Metazoa; phylum Chordata; class Mammalia; order Pilosa; family Myrmecophagidae; genus Tamandua; species Tamandua tetradactyla. The sequence continues at coordinate 15,055,492 of NC_135350.1, forward strand.
ATTAAACAAACAAGAAACTACAAATACTAGAAAGGAGGTGGAGAAATTGGGATATTAATGCACTGCTGCTGGGAATGTATAATGGTACAGCTGCTATAGAAGATAGTTTGGCAGCTTCTTAGAAAACTAAATATTGAGTTGCCCTATGACGCCGGCAATACCACTACTTGGCATATAACCAAAGAGCTGAAAGCAATGACACAAACAGACATTTGCAGACTGATGTTCATGGCAGCATTATTCACAATCACCAAAAGATGGAAACAATCCAAGTGCCCATCAACAAACGAATGGATTAACAAAATGTGGTACGTACATACGATGGAATATTATACAGCAGTAAGATGAAATGATGTCCTGAAGCACATGTCAAGGTGGGTGAACCTTGAGGACATAATGCTGAGTGAAATAAGCCAGACACAAAAGGATAGATATAGTATGATTTCACTTTTATGACCAGCATAAAGATATAATCAGAGGCTTATAATACAGAATATAGGGGACCTAAAGATACATGGAAGCTAGAGATGGGTGAACAGTAACTAATGAGGTTGAACTTAAATGTAAGGGAATAGATAGAAAGGAAGGCGGTTCACTAATGGGTTTATAAGTAATACTGCCATATTGAAAGTGAACATGATTGAAAGGGGATATATAAATCATTATCCCACCAATTGACGCTACAAATATAAATTAGTTCTTGCATGAACTACTTCAAAGGTATGAATCTTGTACAAAGAGTGTATAATTACAAGGCATAGGGAGAAAACTGCTATTGCATGCTGTACCAGTTTGAAAGGATTTATGTACCCTAGAAAAGCCACGTTTTAAACCTAATCAAACTTGTGGGAGCGACCATTTCTTCTAATCCCTTTTCAGCATTATAAGTTGAAAACTTGATTAGGTTATCTCCATGGCAATGTGGGTATTTGTTGGTCTGAAAGGATGCGTGTCCCCTAGAAAAGCCATGTTTTAATCCTAATTCCATTTTGTAAAGGCAGTCATTTCTTCTAATTCCTATTAGCATTGTATGTTTGAAACTGTAATTAGACCATCTCCCTGGAGATGTGATATAATCAAAAGTGGCTGTTAAGCTGGATTAGGTGACAATATGTCTCCACCCATTCAGGTGGGACTTGATTAGTTTCTGAAGTCCTATAAAAGAGGAAACATTTTGGAGAATAAGAGATTCACAGAGAGCAGAGAATGTTGCAACACCACGAAGCAGAGTCCACGAGCTAGCAACCTCTAGAGATGAAGAAGGAAAATGCCTCCCGGGGAGCTTCACGAAACCAGAAGCCAGGAGAGAAAGCTAGCAGATGACGTCGTATTCGCCATGTACCCTTACAGCCGAGAGAGAAGCCCTGACTGTTTGCCATGTGCCTTCTCACTTGAGAGAGAAACCTTGAACTTCATCGGCCTTCTTAAACCAAGGTATCTTTCCCTGGATGGATGTCTTAGATTGAACATTTCTGTAGACTTGTTTTAACTGGGACATTTTCTTGGCCTTAAAACTGTGAACTAGCAACTCACTAAATCCCCCCTTTTAAAAGCCATTCCGTTTCTGGTATATTACATTCCAGCAGCTAGCAAACTAGAACAGTATTAAACTTGAATAGATGGAGATGTGACTCTACCCATTCAGGTGCATCTGGATTAGTTTACTGGACTCCTATAAAATAGGAAACATTTTGCACAAAGCTGGAGATTCTGAGAGAGAGAGAACGCTGCAGAACAACAAACCAGAGTCTACCAGCCAGCAACTTTTGGAGATGAAGAAGGAAAATGCCTCCTGGGGAGCTTCATGAAGCAGGGAGTTTGGAGAGGAAGCTAGCAGACATTGTGTTTGCCATGTGCCTTTCCAGATGAGAGAGAAATTCTGACCATGTTCGCAATGTGCCTTTCCACTTGACAAAGAAACTCTGAACTTTATCGGCATTCTTTGACCAAGATATCTTTCTCTGGATGCCTTAGATGGGACATTTCTATAGACTTGCTTTAACTGGGACATTCTCATGGCCTTACAACTGTAAACTTGTAACTTATTTCATTTCCCTTTTAAAAAGCCATTCCATTTCTGGTATATTGCATTCCGACAGCTAGCAAACTAAAACACACGCTATGGGCTATGTTTAACAGGACAACATCAGCACTACCACAGCAATACCAGAGTAAATAATGGCGGAAGGGACAAGAATTAAGGGGAGGTTTGGATTTTTTATTTGGTGAGGGTATGTTTATCGGTTATTTTTCTCTTGGGAACAATGAAATTACCTAAAATTGGGAAGAGTTGATGGACTGTTGACTTTGGACATTATACATGATGCCCAATAAATACAGATGGCTGAAGGACACACTAACTGAGAAGCAGATTGGCAAATGATGGTATATACATATGAATGAATATTCTGCTACTACAAAAAGGAACGAAATTGTGAGGCATGCAACATTTGAATGAACCTATGGGACATTTGGTGAGACAAAATAAGCCAGAAACAAAAGAGTAAATATTGTATGAGCTCATTTAAAAAATATTTAACCTCATCTATTCTTTAAGACCAAAGGAAGAAAGGTTTGTTTTGTCCAAAATCTAAATTTTCTGTAGTACATAATCCAACTTAACCTGTCTGGATAGATAAAACAATCCAAACATGGAGCCCAGAATAAGAATGAGAACCTTTAATCCTGTATAGCCTAATGTAACGCCTGGATAAGTCCCAGAGTATATTAAGCAGATAATCAAGAAATATTGGCAAAGTCCTTTGAGGGATGAAAGAAGAAATATGGAACCATTAAACTTTACCACTGGAGAAACCCCTGATACTGTGACAAACATTAGGGACATCCAAATCAATAGGCGAAGCCCTTGGTTTTAAGGCCTGCTCTTGTGAAGCTTATGTATGTGTTGGAGAAGCTTAGCCTACCTATATAGGTATGCCTAAGAGTTACTTCCAGAGGACCTCTTTTGCTGCTCAGATGTGGCCTCTCTGTAAGCCCAACTCTGCAAGTAAAATCATTGCCCTCCCCCTACATGGGGTAGGACATCCAAGGACAAAAGTCTCCCTGGTGGCATGGGAGATGACTCCCTAGGAAGAACCTGGCCCTGACACCATGTGATCAACCATGCCATCCTGACCAAAAGGTGGACAAGAAGTGTAACAAATAAGGTCAGTGGCTGAGAGAGTTCAAATAGTTGAAAGACTACTCTGGAGGTCACTCTTACACAAGCTTCAGTTAGACATTGCTACCTATCATAGCTTGCAAACCCCAACCAAAACCATACTGTCAATCCTAAAGAACACTTAGGGCAATATATAAGATCTTACAAAAAGTTTCCATGCACTAGGATAACTTTCCAGATGGGTCCCATATTATTAACAGCCCCTTCCAACATGAAAAAGTTAGAATGGACATAGCCCAAATACCCCTAAAGAGAGGGAGAAGGATCAATAGTGACAGTAGAGTTATACAGAGAAGGTAGGGTTTAACAAATGAGTATGACTGCTGAATCATTATAATGATATTTCTTTTAGTCTCCAATATCCTAGAGCAGCTAGAAGTAAAAACCTAAAATTGTGAAACTGTAACCCATACCAAGCTCTGAAATCTACTCTACACCTAATTGTTGTGATGTGCTTTGAAAGTTATTTCTTTTTTGTATACGTTATTTTTCACAATAAAGAAAAAAAAAGTCGACTGTGGTGATAAAAAAAAAAAAACCACAGAGGCAAATCAAAACCAAACATTAAAGTTCAACATTCCTGGAAAAGGAACACAGAAAAGAAAACTTTCTACTAGAGGACAGAACAACTGAACAAATAGCGCAATCTCAAAAATATATCATATATGCAGAGCAAGGATCAGATGAATAAGAGCTGAAAAAAATCTTTGACAAGCTGAACACAAGCTATTTCAAAAGTTTAAAACAAGTTGAATCAAGTATTAAAGAAAAGCTTTAACACAAAACCAGTCAACAAGAAAACCATAGGCATATGAAAGAAACTGACCTCCAAAGTAAATTCACCAAGAAAATGTAATGTCTAGGCACCAGCAAAAAATTACAAGCCATACTAAGAAACAAGAAGATACGGCCCAGTCAAAGGAAAAAACTAAAACTTCAGACAAGACAACAGGATTTGAAACCACTAATCGGTGATATTCAAACAAACCTCCTAAATTGATTCAAGGAGATAAAGGAAAATATGGCAAATAAGATAAAAGATATTAAAAAGATACTGGGTGAGCATAAAGTAGAATTAAAAAGAATGAAAAAAAGAATTTATGGGAATGAAAAGCGCAAATAGAAAAGATAAATAATATACTAGAAGCATACAATAGCAGATATGAAGAGGCAGAAGAAAGTAAGTGAACTAATGATAGAACCATCCAGTACCCTACAGACAAAAAAACTAGAAGAGTAAAGAATGGAAAAAATGGAATAGGGCTCAGGGAAATGAAGGACATCATGAAAAGCACAAATATATGCATCATGGGCATCCCAGAAGAAGAAAAGAGGGGAAAGGAGGCAGAAAGAATACCTGAGGAAACAATGGTTGAAAATTTTCTACTTCTTATGACAGACACAAAGGTGCATATCTAAGAAGCACAGCATGCTCTCAATACAAATCCTATCACACCTACTCCAAGACACATACTAATCAAAATGTCAAATGACGAAGACAGAGAGAATTCTGAAAGCAGCAACAGAAAAGGGATTCATCACATACAAGGGACATACCAGCCAATTTCTCATCACAAATAACAGAGACAAGATTGGAGTAGAACAATACACTTAAGGTACGTATTTTAGTTCGCTAAAGCTGCCAGAATGTAACACACCAGAAAAGGGCTGCCTCTTATAAAGGGAATTCATTTAGATACAAATTTATAGTTCCTCCAAGGAAAGGCATTTGGCTTTTATCTGGGTTCCTCTGTTACATGGGAAGAAACACAGCAATGTCCACTGGCCTTCCCTCCTGGCTTCTGGTTTCAAATGGCTATTTATGGAGTGTTTCCTTTCTGCATCTCCAGACATCTGGGTCTGTGTCAACTCTGAGCTTTTTCTCTCTTCCAACTTTTCTAGCTGATTAAATTAAATATCACTCATTGTGGGGGGCACTTCCCCTAGCCAACTGCAGATGTAATCAGCCACAGATAAAACTCATGTGCTGATGACTTCAGTCCACAGCAATAGAACACCTGGACACCATCATTTGGCTAAGCTGATGAATCTAACTATCACAGTACCGAAAGAAGAAAACTTCCAGCCAAGAATTTTTTATCCAGTAAAACTGTCCTTTAAAAATGAGGCAGCCAAGATGGCAGCTTAGCAATGTGCACGATTTAGTTCGTCCTCCAGAACAGCTATTAAATAACCAGAAACAGTACAGAACAGCTCCTGGGGTGATGTCAGTGACTGGACACACAGCATACCACAGTCTGGACCAGCTGTACCGGGTGGGAGCCCCTCCAGAACCGTGAGTTCCCCAAGCCGCAGCTACAGGCGCGCCTCCCACACAGGCTGCTTCCCAGAAGAGAAAGGAAAGGGACTTTACCAGCAGAAGGGGCTGAGCCCGACCAAACGCCAATTGTAGAATTAAGAAATTCTGACAGCTAAAATAGGCTCCAAACTCAAGTGAACCTGGTCAAAGCGGAAGTCGCTCATTTTTGCCGCAGACCAAGGGGGCAGAGCTGACAAAAAAAAAAAGAAAGAAAGAAACAGAGGTTTTTGTGGTTGCATTTCTACAAAGGCTTGACTGCCTTTGGATACAGCAGCAAGATTTCTCAGACTGCACCTGCCCCAGGCATAGGTAGAAACAAGCTTGTTTGAGGGCTTGTCTGGAGCCTGTGCCTTCCCCAGGGGAGGGGTGAAGCCCAATTCAGGTGGAATCCCTCCCTTAAGGAATTCAGACACCAGGACTTGGTAATTTGAAGCCATTAAAACCAGCCTACAAACTCTCCTCTGTCTCCACCAAGCCACCAGCAGGGAGAGTCTGCCAAAGTTAAAAGTACCACATCATTTTATGCAGGTGGGACCTGCAGGCAGACAAGCGCCACATACTGGGCAGGATAAGAAAAACAGAGTCCAGAGACTTCACAGGAAAGTCTTTCAACCTGGTGGGTCTCACCCACAGGGAAAACTGACGCAGGTGACTTTTTCCTCCTGACAGGCCAGTTTAGCCTGGGAAAATCTGGCTGGGGTCTATAAAACATAACTAGACCTGCCTAAAGGTGGGGAGGAAAAGGCACCATACAGGCAGGGCAAGAAACAAGAAAACAAGAACTGAAAAATTCTCCTCTGTTAAACAAAACCTAAGCTAGTGGTCCAGAAAAAGTTGAACTGAATGTCAAAGAACAGAAGACAACAAATTCATCCAGCAAGAAAACCCTAAGTAAAAGAAGTGAAAGCAATCTCCAGAATAAACTAATTAAGGTAATTAAATGCCTAGGTACCAGCAAAAAATAACAAATCACACTAGGAAAATTGAAGATATGGCCCAGTCAAAGGAACCAACAATTCAAATGAGATTCAGGAACTGAATCAATTAATTCAGAATATGCGAACAGACAGGGAAAACCTCATCAAAAACCAAATCAATGAACTGAGGGAGGATATAAAGAAGGCAAGGAATGAACAAAAAGAAGAAACTGAAAGTCTGAAAAAACAAATCACAGAACTTATGGGAATGAAAGGCACAGAAGAAGAGATGAAAAAACAATGGAAACCTAAAATGGCAGATTTCGAGAGGCAAAAAATAGGATTAGTGATCTGGAGGATGGAACATCTGAAATCCAACAAGCCAAAGAAAATATAGGGGTAAAAATGGAAAAATATGAGCAGGGACTCAGGGAATTGAAAGACAATATGAAATGCACGATATACGTGTTATGGTGCCCCAGAAAGAGAAGAGAAGGGAAAATGAGGAGAAAAATTAATGAAAGTCTTATGAAAGACCTAAAATTACAGATCCAAGAAGTGCAGCATGCCACAAAGAGAATGGATCCAAATAGACATACTCCAAGACACTTACTAATCAGAATGTCAGAGGTCAAAGAGAAAGAGAGAATCTTGAAAACAGCAAGAGAAAAGCAATCCATCACATACAAGGGAAGCCCAATAAGACTAGGTGTAAATTTCTCAGCAGAAAACATGGAGGCAAAAAGACAGTGGGATGATATATTTAAATTACTAAAGAGAAAACCCGCCAAACCAGAATTCTATATCCAGCAAAATTGTCCTTCAAAAATGAAGGGGAAATTAAAACATTTTCAGACAAAGAAATTGCTGAGAGAATTTGTGACCAAGAGACCAGCTCTGCAAGAAACACTAAAGGGAGCAATGGAGACAGATACGAAAAGACAGAAGAGAGAGGTGTGGAGAACAGTGCAGAAAGGAAAACTATCAGTAAAGGTAAAAAGAAGAAAAATTAGATATGACATATAAAATCCAAAAGGCAAAATGGTAGAAGAAAGTACTACCCATACAGTAATAATACTAAATGTTAATGGACTAAACTCCCCAATCAAAAGACACAGACTGGCAGAATGGCTTAAAAAAACAGGACCCATCTATATGCTGTCTTAGACCCAAGGATAAACATAGGTTAAAAGTGAAAGGTTGGGAAAAGATATTTAATGCAAATAACAATCAGAAAAGAGCAGGAGTAGCTATACTAACATCCAACAAATTAGACTTCAAATGTAAAATAGTTAAAAGAGACAAAAAAGAATACTATGTATTAATAAAAGGACAATTCAGCACGAAGACAACAATCATAAATATTTATACACCGAACCAGAATGCTCCAAAATACATGTGGCAAACACTGAAAAGAGAAATAGATATATCTACCATAATAGTTGGAGACTTCAATTCACCACTCTCATCAATGGACAGAACACCTAGACAGAGGATCAATAAAGAAACAGAGAATTTGAATAATACAATAAATGAGCTAAACTTAACAGACATTTATAAAACATTACACCCCACAACAGCAGGATACACCTTTTTCTCAAGTGCTCATGGATCATTCTCAAGGATAAATCATATGCTGTGTCACAAAGCAAGTCTCAAATAAATTTAAAAAGACTGAAATCATACAAAACACTTTCTCAGATCATAAAGGAATGAAGTCGGAAATCAATAATAAGCAGAGTACCAGAAAATTCACAAATATGTGGAGGCTCAACAACACACTCTTAAACAACCAGTGGTCAAGGAAGAAATTACAAGAGAACTCAGTAAATATCTTGAGACAAATGAAAATGAAAACACAACATATCAAAACTTCTGGGACGCAAAAATGCAGTGCTTAGAGGGAAATTTATTGCCCTAAATGCTTATATCAAAAAAAAGAAGAAAGGGCAAAAATCGAGGAATTAACTGTCCACTTGGAAGAACTAGAGAAAGAACAGCAAACTAAACCCAAAGCATGCAAAAGGAAAGAAATAACAAAGATTAGAGCAGAAATAAAAGAAATTGAGAACATGAAAACAATTGAGAAAAATCAATAAAACCAAAAGCTGGTTTTATGAGAAAATCAATAAGATTATTGGACCCTTACCAAGACTGACAAAAAGAAGAAGAGAGAGGATGCAAATAAATAAGATCAGAAATGGAAGAGAAGACATAACAACTGACCCCACAGAGATAAAGGAAATAATGACAGGATACTATGAACAACTTTATGCTAATAAATACAACAATGTAGATGAAATGGATAACTTCCAACAAAGGCATGAACAACCAACTTTGACTCCAGAAGAAATAGACAACCTCAACAAACCAATCACAAGTAAAGAAATTGAATTAGTCATTAAGAAACTCCCCAAAAAGAAAAGTCCAGGACCAGATGGCCTCACAGGTGAATTCTACCAAACATTCCAGAAAGAATTAGTACCAATCCTACTCGAACGCTTCAAAAAAATTGAAGAGGAGGGAAAGCTACCTAACTCATTCTACGAAGCCAACATCACCCTCATACCAAATTCAGACCAAGATATTACAAAAAAAGAAAACTACGGACCAATCTCTCCAATGAATACAGATGCAAAAATCCTGAACAAAATTCTAGTAAATCGAATCCAGCAACACATTAAAAGAATTATACATCTTGACCAAGTAGATTCATCCCAGGTATGCAAGGATGGTTCAACATAAGAAAATCAATTAATGTAATACACCATATCAACAAATCAAAGCAGAAAATCCACATGATCATCTTGATTAATGCAGAAAAGGCATTTGGCAAAATTCAACATCCTTTCCTGCTGAAAACACTTCAAAGGATAGGAATACAAGGGAACTTCCTTAAAATGATAAAGGGAATATATGAAAAACCCACAGCTAACATCATCCTCAATGGGGAAAAACTGAAAACTTTCCCCCTAAGATCAGGAACATGACAAGGATGTCCACTATCACCACTGTTATTCAACATTGTGTTGGAAGTTCTAGTCAGAGCAATTAGACAAGAAAAAGAAATACAAGGCATCAAAATTGGAAAGAAAGAAGTAAAACTCTCACTGTTTGCAGATGATATGATACTATATGTGAAAACCCAAAAAAAAACCACAGCAAAACTATTAGAGCTAATAAATGAGTACAGCAAAGTGGCAGGTTATAAGATCAACATTCAAAAATCTGTAGTGTTTCTATACACTAGTAATGAACAATCTGAGGGGGGAATCAAGAAACGAATTCCAGTTACAATTGCAACGAAAGCAATAAAATATTTAGGAATAAATTTAACTAAAGAGACAAAAGACCTATAGAAAGACAATTACAAGAAATTGTTAAAAGAAATCTCAGAAGACCTAAATAGATGGAAGGGGATACCATGTTCATGGATTGGAAGACTAAATATAGTTAAGATGTCAATTCTATATAAATTGATTTACAGATTCAATGCAATACCAATCAAAATCCCAACAACTTACTTTTCAGAAATAGAAAAACCAATAACCAAATTCATCTGGAAGGGCAGGGTGCCCCAAACAGCTAAAAGTATCCTGAGGAAAAAAAAAATTGGAGGTCTCATGCTACCTGACTTTAAGGCATATTATGAAGCTATAGTGGTCAAAACAGCATGGTACTGGCATAAAGACAGATATAGTGACCAATGGAATTGAATAGATTGTTCAGATGTAGACCCTCTCATCTATGGACAATTAATCTTTGATAAGGCAGTCAAAGCCAACTCACCTGGGACAGAACAGTCTCTTCAATAAATGATGCCTAGAGAACTGGATATCCATATGCAAAAGAATGAAAGAAGATCCATATCTCACACCCTATACAAAAGTTAACTCAAAATGGATCAAAGGCCTAAACATTAGGTCTAAGACCATAAAACTGTTAGAAGAAAATGTAGGGAAATAGCTTATAAATCTTATACTTGGAGGCGGTTTTACAGATCTTACACCCAAAGCAAGAGCACTGAAGAAAGAAAGAAATAAATGGGAACTCCTCAAAATTAAACACTTTTTTTTTTTTATAGAAACTTGCTTATTTTCCGGCAACTTGTTTACGAGCCTACGCAAGAACAGCTTATGACCACTCAATGGTTGTTCCTACCCACTCAGTGGCCTGAGCAGTGGGAGCTGCAGACCAGTCTTCAGTTGCAGGCTGAGCACTCCAGTCTTCAGTAGGGAACTGCTGAATAGGCACAGAGGGCACCTGTATGCCTTCAGACCAGTCTGCAACTTCAGGCTGAGTAGCAGTAAATTCAGGAGCTGGAGCAGTCCATTCGCCCTGAAATTCCTCCTTGGTCACAGCCTTTTCAGCAGCAGCTTGCTCTTCCTTTTCAATCTCTTCAGGATCCCTGTAGAAGTAGAGATCAGGCATGACTTCCCATGGGTGCTCACAGGAGATGGTGCCATGCATGCACAAAACTTCCCGGGCCGGCATCCACCACATCAGACCCACTGAGTGAGCTCCCTTGTTGTTGCACGGGATGGCAATGTCCACATAGCGCAGAGGAGAATCTGTGTTACACAATGCAATGGTGGGCAGGTTAACATAGGATGCCTCTGTGAGAAGCTGGTGGTCAGCCCTGGGATCTGTCACCACCAGAAGACGTGGCTCCCGAAAGGCGGCCTGAATCTGGTTAGTGAAAGTTCCAGGGGTGAAGCGCCCGGCAATAGGAGTTGCTCCAGTGGCAGCAGCAAACTTTAGCACAGCCTGCTGGCCTGTATTCCTGGAGGATATGACACTGACATCAGCAGGGTTTTCAATGGCAACAATAGCACAAGCTGCCAGCAGAAGCTTCTCCCACGTCCTCTTCAGATTTATGATGTAGATACCATCACTTTTCCTTTTGTAGATGTACTGTTCCATCTGGAAGTCAAGGTTGGTGCCACCTAAATGGGTTCCTGCTGCAAGGAATTTGAGGACATCCTCCTCCTTCATCTGCAGGACATCAAGGGCTCCGGACATTGTTTAAATTTCCCTTTAAGTTACGATGGGAACCGAGGACAACGCCGTATGGACCCCTCTGTGGGTAGCGCGGAAAGCAAAATTAAACACTTTTGTGCATCAAAGAACTTCATCAAAAAAGTAAAAAGACAGCCTACACAATGGGAGACAATATTTGGAAATGACATATCAGATAAAGGTCTAGTATCCAGAATTTACAAAGGGATTGTTCAACTCAACAACAAAAAAACAGACAACCCAATTACAAAATGGGCAAAAGACTTGAACAGACACTTCTCAGAAGAGGAAATACAAATGGCCAAAAGGCACAGGAAGTGATACTCAACTTCCTGGACATTAGAGAAATGCAAATCAAAACCAGAATGAGATATCATCTCGCACCCACCAGAATGGTCATTATCAATAAAACAGAAAATGACAAGTGCTGGCATGGATGTGGTGAAAGAGGCACATTTATCTACTGTTGGTGGGAATGTCAAATGGTACAACCACTGTGGGAAGGCAGTTTGGCGGTTCCTCAAAAAGCTAAATATAGAATTGCCATGTGACTCTGCAATACCATTGCTAGGTATCTACTCAAAGAACATGAAGGCAAGAACACAAACAGACATTTGCACACCAATGTTTATAGCAGCATTATTTACAATTGCAAAGACATGGAAACAGCCAAAATGTCCATCAACAGATGAGTGGCTAAACAAGCTGTGGTATACACATACGATGGAATATCATGCAGCTGTAACACAGAAGAAAGTGATGAAGTACGTAACAACATGGATGGACCTTGAGGACATTATGCTGAGTGAGATTAGCCAAAAACAAAAGGATAAATACTGTATGGTCTCACTGATATGAACTGACATTAGTGAATAAACTTGGAATATTTCATTTGTAACAGAGACCAACAGGAGATAGAAATAGGGTAAGATATTGGGTAAGTGGAGCTGAAGTGATACAGATTATGCAACAAGACTGAATATAAAAACTCAGAAATGGACAGCACAATACTACCTAACTGTAATACAATTATGTTAAAACACTGAATGAAGCTGCATTTGAGAATGATGGAGGGAGGAGGACTGGGGGCATAAATGAAATCAGAAAGAAAGACAGACGATAAAGATTGAGATGGTATAATCTAGGAATGCCTAGAATGTATAATGATAGTGACTAAATGTACAAATTTTAAAAATGTTTTTGCATGGGGAAGAACAAAGGAAGGTCATTACTGCAGGGTGCTGAAAATAGACGGTAATAAATATTTTAAAATTTCAACTTATATGTGAGACTAAAGCAAAAAATGTTTATTTGGGACAAAATTTATATTTTGACTAGTGCATTGCCTAACATAACTTATGTAGATAACTTGGTTGAACACGATACGTACTTGGAACCTTGGGTAGGACATGAGATTTTGTTGGTTTGTCCAGAGTGATGCCCCGATGAATCCCAGAGTTATCTGATCAGTGAGTGGAAAAGTATTTGCAAAATCAAAGAATGGTGAGAATGGGGAAAAATTCAACTTCCCCAAGTTGAATTCTTGATATTCTCATAAGCAGTGTGAACAACAAAAGCTACAGACTGAGCCCCCAGTCTTGGGGTTTGTTCATCTGAAACTTAACCCCACAAAGGATAGGTCAAGTCTACTTAAAATTAGGCCTACCAGTCACCCTGAAGAGAGCCTCTTTTTTTGTTCAGATGTGGCCTCTCTCTCCAGCCAACACAACAAGCAAACTCACCACCCTCTCCCTGTCTACATGGGACATGACTCCCAGATGTGTGGACCTTCCTGGCATTGTAGGACAGAAATCCTAGAATGAGCTGAGATTCAGCATCAAGGGATTGAGAAAACCTTCGCGACCAAAAAGGGAAAGAGTGAAATGAGACAAAGTGTCAATGGCGGTGAGATTCCAAACAGAGTTGAGAGGTTATCCTGGAGGTTATTCTTACACATTAAGTAGCTATCACCTTGTTATTCAAGACGTAATGGAAAGGCTGGAGGGAACTGCCTGAAAACGTGGAGCTGTGTTCTAGTAGCCATGTTTCTTGATAATGAATGTATAATGATAAAGCTTTCACAGTGTGACTGTGTGATTATGAAAACCTTGTGTCTGATGCTCCTTTTATCTACCTTGCCAACAGACGAGTAGAACATATGGAATAAAAATAAATAAGAGGGGGAACAAATGTTAAAATAAATTTAGTTTGAAATGCTAGTGATCAATGAAAGGAGGGGGTAAGGGGTATGTTATGTATAATTTTTTTTCTACTTTCGTTTCATTTCTTTTTCTGAATAGATGCAAATGTTCCAAGAAATGATCATGATGATGAATCTGCAACTATGTGATGATATGATATTGTGAATTACTGATTATTGTAGAACAGAATGATCAACGTAAAAAAAAATGAGGTAGCATTTAAAATATTCACAGATAAACAAAAACTGAATGAGTTTGTGAAGAAGAGACCTGCCCTACAAGACATAGTAAATGGAGTACAACAGGCTAAAAAGAAAAGACAGGAGAGAGAGGCTTGAAGGAGAGTGTAGAAATGAAGTATTTCAGTAAGAGTTAGCAAAAGTGTAAAAAAAGAGACAAAAATTTCTCTGACCATAATGGAAACAATCTGGAAATCAGTAACAGGCATTTACAGATATATGGAGGTTAAATAACAAAACTCTAAATAAGTGGAACAAAGAGGAAACTATAAGAGAAATCAGTAAATATTTTGAGATAAATGAAAATAAGAATACAACATATCAAAACATAGGATACAGCGAAGGCAGTACTGAGAAGGAATTTTATAGCCTCAAACACTGTATTAAAAAAGAAGAGCTAAAATCAAAGATCTAACTGCACACCTCAAGCAACTACAAAAAGAACAGCAACTACCTCCAAAGCAAGTTGAAAGAAAAAATAACAAAGATCAGAGAGAAAAAAATGAAACTGAAAATTAAAAAGCAATAGAGAACCAACAAACCCCAAAAGTGGGTTCTTTGAGAAAACCAATAAAACTGACAAACCATTTGACAGACTAACAAAGAAAAAGAGAAAATGTAAATATATTAAACCAGAAATGAGGGGGATATTATTACTTAACTCACAGAAATTAAAATGATCCTAGGAAGATACTATCAACAACTGCATGCTCGATGACTTAGACAAAATGGACAATTTTCTAGCTATACATGAACAACCTACAGTGACTCTAGAAGAAATAAAATACATCAGTAAACCAATCACAGGTAAAGAGATTGAAATGGACATCAAAAACCTCCCAACACCCAGCTCATGCACCATTCCCCCCCAAAAAAGTGAACAAAATCCCTATGTATATATATCACATACGCCTCTACGTACATACATACAGATATAGAAATATATATATGTAAGGAAACAAATTAAAAAAAAAAAAACTCCCAACAAATAAAGGCCTTGGATCAGATGGCTTCACAGAAGATGTCTACCAATCATTCCAAGAAGAATTAATACCAATTCTACTCAAACTCTTTCAAAAAAACTGAAGAGAGGGAACCCTGCCTAATTCTATGAAGCCAAATCACCCTAATACCAAAGCCAGATAAAGATACTACAAGAAAAGAAAATTACAGATCAATTTCTCTAATGAATACAGATGCAAAAATCCTCAACAAATTCCAACAAATCAAATCCAATAGCACAAGAAAAGAATGATACACCATGATCAAATGGGTTTTATTAGGTATGCAAAAGTAGTTCAATATAAGAAAATCAAATAGTGTAATATACCACATTAACAAATTGAAGGGGGAAAAAACACATGATCATATCAATTGATGCAGAACAGGGCACTTGACAAATATCCAGAATCTTTTCTTGATAAAAATACTTCGAAACATAAGAAAAGAGAGAAACTTCTTCAAGACGATAAAAGGCATATATAAAAAACCCACAGCTAACATCACACTCAATGGTGAAAGACCAAAAGCTTTCCCTCTAAGATCTGGAACAAGATAAATATATCCACTGTCACCACTGTTATTCAACATTGTACTGCAAGGTCTAGCCAGAGAAGTTCGGCAAGAGAAAGAAAAAAAGGCATCCAAATTAAAAAGTAAAAGTTTCACAATTTTCAGGTGGCATGATTCTATATCTAGAAAGTCCTGAAAAATCTATAACAAAATCAACAACAAAGCTACTAGAGAAAAAAATCCACTTAAATAGCTTCTAAAAGAAGCAAATATCTAGGAATAAATCTCACCAAGGAAGATTAACACTTGTACACAGAAAACTCCAAAACGTTGCTAAAAGAAGTCAAAGACCACCTAAATAAATGGAAGGCCATTCCACGTTCATGGATCGGAAAACTAAATATTGTTGAGATGTCATTTCTACCCAAATTGATTTACAGACAATGCAATCCCAATCAAAATTCCAGTAGCCTACTTTGCAGAATGGAAAAGCCAATCGTCAAATTTATTTGGAAGGACAAGAAACCCCAAATAGTCAAAAACATCTTGAGAAACAAACAAAAAAAATTAAGTGGGAAGACTCACATTTACTGACTTTAAAGCATATTTATAGAGCTACAGTGGTGAAAATAGCATGGTACTGTCATAAAGATAGATAATAATAAGCAATAGAATCAAATTAAGAATTCATAAATAGAACCTCACTTATATGATCAGTTGATTTCAGACAATGCTACCAAGGCCACGCAACTGGGATGGAAAAGTCTCTTCAACAAACGGTGCTGGGACATAGCCAAAAGAATAACAAGAGACAAGAGTTTAAAAAAAAAAAAAGAAAAGAATAACAGAAGCCCCTATCTCATACCTCATATATAAATTAACTAAAAAATCAAAGAAAATCAAAGATCAAATAAGAAAATGGAGGAAAGGATCTTCAAGATCTGGTGGCAGGAGGTGCTTTTGTAGATCTTACAACTAAAGCACAATAACAAAAGAAATAGATAAATGGGACTGCCTCAAAATTGAATACTTTTGTGCCTCAAAGGATTTTTGTCAAGAAAACAAAAAGGCAACCTACTCATCAGGAGAAATGATTTGGAAACCACATATCTGATAACGGTTTAATATCCAGAATATATAAAGGAATCCTACAACTCAACAATGAAAAGATATGCAACCCAATCAAAAAATGAGCAAAACAGCTCAATAGCCACTTTTCCAATGAAGACCTAAAAATAGCTAAAATGCACACGAAAAGTACAAAATCACTAACCAAAAGAGCAATGCAAATAAAAACCACAATGAAGTATTATTTCACACCTACCAGAATGGCCAGTATCAAAACAAAACAAAACAAAACAGGAAACTAGAAGTGTTGGAGAAGATGTGGAGGAACAGGAAATCTTACTCATTACTGGTGGGAATGCAGAATGGTGGAGCCACCACTATATGGCTTTCATGGTGTGGAAGACAATTTGGCGCCATATGATGCACTACTAGGTATATACTCAGAACAGAAAGCAGGGATGCAAAGAGACATTTCCACATCAGTGTTTATACAAGCATTATCCACAATTGCCAAGAGATGGAAACGTGACCTTCAAGTTATTTTAGAATTATGAGAAATCACTTATCAGTCTGAAAAGGATTAGAAGCTAGTAATCAGTCTTTGGTCAATTACCAAGTCAATCTATTGGTAATTACCCAAAAACGCTACTTTAAAAAGTCTCTTTTTATTTTGGTGAGCAGATTCACCACCTTCTGGCACTGAGGGTTGGAAGGCCAGGCAAAGAGGGAACTGGAGAGCAACCACTGTGTATTGCCTGAAGAGAAGAGCCGTGCAGGATCAGCACTGCTTATGCAGTGCAACCACGTCTGTGAGTTCAGAGATGGATTTATGCTGAATTTATGCTGAATGTGTATTATACCTTTTGTTACAGGGATATGGGCAGGGCCAGAAAGGACAGACCCAGTTTCTATACACATCTGTGAGGGAAATATATGTGAGCCAGGTCAGGGATGGCCTCAGACAAACAAGCTCACTCCCTCCAATGCTGGTTTCTTCTCCATGACACTGGGGAAACCAAGGCAGCTTAGCCTCTCAACTATCTAAAGGTTAGAGATGAGCAACAGTATATATTGTTCAGATTTACTAGCCATTTTCAGAGCAAGAAGATACCCTAGATATCAGCCAGTGTTGTGGCTCTCAAACTTTTTAGCTGTGAATTCCTTCTTAATCCGAACTCATACAAAACACTGATACGTAAAACAGGTCAGGAAAGGTGGGGTTTAGGCACCATCAAGGAGATTCATTGAATCCCCAGAATCCATCACTGCACAGTGTAAAAACCTCTCATCTAATCCAACACCTTCACTTTACTAAGTAGAGGAATAGGACTAAAGTAGGAAAATTATCCACCTAAGATCACATATACAGACACTACAGTGCTTCATCTAAGCATAGTTCTAGTGAAAGACACCTCTATGTCACTTATCTCTGTCTAACTCTTTACTGGTTCCCCATTACTAAGAATAAAACCCAACCCCCTATACCTGGTATGCAAGGCCCTCCACGATCGGGATTCGAACCCTCTGTAGACACATCTTTCACTCTTACCTAACACTGCAACACCACAATGCCCATCCCCAACCCCCACCCCCGGCTCCCCATCACCTGCTGCTGCCTCTCATTTCCAGGACTTTGTTTAGCCACCCCTTCTCTCCAATGTTGGGATCAGTTCCAGGAGGCCCTGCTAAAGTTCTCTCAGTTCCAAACTAGGTATCGCTCTAGGCTCCTGTAATACCAGTGGATATTCTTATCACTGTACCCACCACAGGGTATTATAATCATCTCCTTAGGTGCTGTCTCCCAAACTCCCTTACACTGCCCTCCTGGCTAAATGTTAGCCATCTCTGCATGCAGGGTACCTAGCCCCTGCCAGGCTGTGACGGACCCTCAGGAAATGTTGGTAAGGCCAAGATAAGATGGGGAATCCTGATTCGTGGTCCATGACTCTTTTCTTTGGCAAATAACCCTATTAGCATAGCTGAGGGCCTCCCCTGATAATAAAAAAATGATTATATTTTTGAGGCTCTTATTTAGAAAATAATTTCATGTGTCCTAGATGCAAGGAAACCAACCACACTCATTCTTCTTGGATTACGCAATAACACCACCCAAGTTACTCCCAACTTACTGAGAAGGAGATGGCAGCGAAGGAGAACACAAAAGCAAAAAGAACTTTTTCTCTCCTCCCACAGACATCTGTTATCTTTATGACAAATAAGGAAACTTCCTGGCATTAGTGACCATAATTTAATCAACCCATTGAAAACTCTTGTTTTATATTACAGTGACCTACCCACTGTAAGTCCTTGAGGATAAGCACTCTGCAATGGAAAAAATTCTATTTGAGGGATATGTCCTCTGCTCCACAACTCCTCTAGGCTTTGTGGAAGGCAGGCTTAGCCAGAGAGGAAATATTTTTAGACAGGCGTGCTTCAGGGCTGTAAAAATAGGTTAAGTGATTAGCACATGGTCAAAGCCACTGAGAACTACAGCCACAGAGCCAAGTTAACATGCCAGGAAGAGGATCACTGGATATATAAATTTTTGCAAATATATCACCAGATTTGAAGTAGTTTCTCTGAAGCATAATTTGAAAAGTGAATTTGTGAGAATTACATTAAATGGTCTTGTGACGGGTGTCTCCCATATCCTCCTCCTCAGCACAGTCCACTGACTGTCCTATTTACCCCTACCCCACAGGAGGGCTGCATTTCATCTAATTTACTGTTTCTCCAAGAAAAATTCCAAAGTTGTGAAATCACCTACCACATGCAAACTATGACTTCCTTTCAACCCCCAGAAAGACACGCTGAATCAATGCTCTTTTTGACTGACTGCACCCCACAGGCTGCTGTGCCTTCACATCAAGCCCTGCCCTTTTGAGACCTCGTGGTTTGATCTAGAGGGAAAGAGTCATACATAAATCAGTTGTACCTCTCAGAGCTGGCAGTTCTGGGTTTATGATTATCTCCAGTCATATGATACTTTGAACTCTCCCATCAGCACCAGTTGCATTTATTAACTTCAACAATCAGAAAAGGATATTCTGCTGAGCATTTCAATGACCACCAGTATAATCAGCTGTTTTGTTATTGAAAATGTTAAATTCATATGCTGGTTTCATTTTTTAACACTTAGATTTTTATATTCCAAAAACTATTTTTATTTTTTACTTTTTTTTTGCTCATGCATCTTATTTTATGATTAACAAATACTTTTGTGATATCAATATTGATTTATTTTTAGTTTTTTTTAAACATAACAACAAACACGAACATTCTTACAATATGATCATTCCATTCTTGATATATGAGCAATAACTCACAATATCATCACATAGTTGTATATTCATCATGATAATTTCTTAGAATATTTGCATCAATTCGGAAAAAGAAATAAAAAGAAAAAAGAAAAAAACTCATACATACCATACCCCTTACCTCTCCCTCTCACTGACTGCTCTTATTTCCAACTACCCAATACATTTTAGCCTTTGTTTCCCCTATTTTTTTCTATATGCCTTACCACTCCCTTTCACTGATCACTAGCATTTCAATCTACTCTATTTTAACATTTGTTTTCCCTATTATTTACTTATTTTTAATCCCTATGTTTTATTCATCTGTCCACACCATAGATAAAAGGAGCATCAGACTCAAGGTTTTCATAATCACACAGTCACACTGTGAAAGCTGTATCATTACACAATCATCCTCAAGAAACATGGCTACTAGAACACAGCTCTACATTTTCAGGCAATTCCCTCCAGCCTCTCCAATATACCTTAGCTAAAAAGGTGATAACTATACAGTGCATAAGAATAACCTCCAGTATAACCTCTCAACTGTCGGGAATCTCTCAGCTATTGACACTATTTCGTCTCATTTCTCTCTTCCCTCTTTTGGTCTAGAAGGTTTTCTCATTTCCTTGATGCTGAGTCCCAGTTCATTCTAGGATTTCTGTCCCACGTTGCCAGAAAGGTTTACACCCCTAGGAGTCATGTCCCACGTAGAGATGGGGAGGGCAGTGAGTTTGCTTGTTATATTGGCTGAGAAAAAGAGGCCATATCTGAGCAACAAAAGAGGTTCTCTGGGGGTGACTCTTCGGCCTCATTTTAAGTAGGCTTAGCTTATCCTCTGCAAGGATAAGTTTCATATGAACAAATCCCAAGACTGGGGACTCAGTCTATAGCTTTGGTTGTTCACACTGCTTTTGAGAATATGAGGAATTCTCCATAGGAAAGCTGAATTATCCCCCTTTCTCACCATTTCCCCAAATGGACTTTGCAAATACTTTTTTATTCACTTTCCAAATCACTATGGGATTTATCGGGGCATCACTCTGAACAAACCTACAAAATCTTATGCCCTACTCAAGGTTCCATGTACTTATGTCCACATAAGTTATATTAGGAAAGGCATTAGTCAAATTATAAATTTTGTACCAAATAAACATTTTTTGCTTTAGTCTTACACATAAGTTAAAGTTTTAAAATATGAATTACCATCTATTTTTCAACACCCTGCAATACGGACATTCCTTTGTTCTTTCTCATGCAAAAACATATTTTAATTTGTATAGTCACTATCATTGTACACTCTAGGCACTCCTAGATTATACCATCTCAGTCTTTATTGTATTTCCTTCTGATTTCATTTGTGCCCCAACCCTCCTCCTTCTATCATTCTCACATGCAGCTTCATTCCGTGTACTAACACTATTGTATTACACTTAGGTAGTATTGTGCTATCCATTTCTGAATTTTTACAATCAGTCCTGCTGCACAATCTGTATTCCTTCAGCTCCAATTACCCAATAGCTACCCTATTTCTTTCTCCTGAGGTCTCTGTTCTTAGATGAAATTCTCCAAGTTCATTCACTAATGTTATATCAGTGAGACCATACAATATTTGTTTTTTTGTTTCTCACTAATCTCACTCAGCATAATGTTGTCAAGGTCCATCCAAAGTTGTTACATACTTCATAACTTTATTCTGCTGCATAATATTCCATAATATGTATATACCACAGCTTGTTTAGGCACTCGTCTGTTGATGGACATTTGGGCTGTTTCCATCTCTTCGCAATTGTAAATAATGCTGCTATAAACACTGGTATGCAAATGTTCATTTGTGTCCTTGCCCTCAGGTCCGTTGAGTAGATTCCTAGCAATGGTATGGCCAGATCATATGGCAATTCTAGCAATTGTAAATAATGCTGCTATAAACACTGGTATGCAAATGTCCATTTGTGTCCTTGACCTCATGTCCGCTGAGTAGATACCTAGCAATGGTATTGCCAGATCATATGGCAGTTCTATACTTAGCTTCTTGAGTAACTGCCAAACTGCCTTCCATAGCAGTTGTACCATATTACATTCCCACCAACAGTGGATAAGTGTGCATCTTTCTCTACATCCTCTCCAGCACTTGTTGTTTTCTGTTTTATTGATGATGGCCATTCTGCTGGGTGTGAGATGATAGCTCATTATGGTTTTGATTTGCATTTCCCTAATAGCCAGGGAAGTTGAGCATCTTTTCATGTACCTTTTGGTCATTTGTATTTCCTCTTCTGAAAAGTGTCTATTCATGTCTTTTGCCCATTTTGTAATTAGGTTGTCTTTCTGTTGTTGAGTTGAATAATCTCTTTATATATCTTGGATACTAGACCTTTATCTCATATATTGTTTGCAAATACTGTCTCCCATTGTGTAGGCTGTGTTTTTACTTTCTTGATAAAGTTCTTTGATGCACAAAAGTGTTTAATTTTGAGGAGTTCCCATTTCTTTCTTTCTTTCTTCAATGCTCGTGTTTTGGATGTAAAATCTAGGAAACTGCCTCCTATTATACGATTTCGAAGATATTTCTCTACATTTTCTTCTAAAAGTTTTATGGTCTTAGGTCTAATGTTTAGGTCTTTGATCCATTTTGAGTTAATTTTTCTATAGGGTGTGAGATATAGATCCTCTTTCATTCTTTTGCATGTGGATATCCAGTTCTTTAGGCACCATTTATTGAAGAGACTGTTCTGTCCCAGGTGAGTTGGCTTGACTGCTTTATCAAAGATCAATTCTCCACAGATGAGAGGTTCTACATCTGAACAATCTATTCGATTCCATTGGTCAGTATATATATCTTTATGCCAGTACCATGCTGTTTTGACCACTGTAGCATTGTAATAGACTTTAAAGTCAGGTAATGTGAGACTTCTGACTTCATTTTCTTTCTCAGGATATTTTTAGCTATTTGGGGCACCCTGCCCTTCCAGATAAATTTGGCTATTGGTTTTTCTATTTCTGAAAAGTAAGTTTTGGGGATTTTAATTGGTATTGCATTGAATCTATAAATCAACTTAGGTAAAACTGACATCTTAACTACATTTAGTCTTCCAGTCCATGAACACGGTATGCCCTTCCATTTATTTAGGTATTCAGTGATTTCTTTTAGCAACTTCTTGTAGCTTTCTTTGTATAGGTCTTTTGTATCCTTAGTTAAATTTAGTCCTAAATATGTTATTCTTTTGGTTGCAATTGTAAATGGAATTTTTTTCTTGATTTCCCCCTTTGATTGTTCATTACTAGTGTACAGGAACACTACAGATTTTTGAATGATCTTGTAACCTGACACTTTACTGTACTCATTTATTAGCTCTAGTAGTTTTACCGTGGATCAAAAACTATTTTTAAAAGGACAAGAAAACGTGCCTTCATTTATAATGAATAGACTTTATAATACACAATCTAAAAAATAAAATTCAGTAAGCACCTCAATTTGGTAATTTATAGGAAATGACTCTTTCTCTTCCAGGACTTTCCCATCCCTCCTCCCACAAATTCTGGAAAAGGAAAGTAATGTCAGCATCTCAATCAATGCTGAGTTGTATTTAAGAATCCCTGAAAGTTGTTGCCAGGATAGACATTTTATGGGTAGAGAAGAGATTCCAAGAAGATTAACCTTGGGCAACAAAAATGATAGTGCAGTTATGAAAAATGATAAAGCCAGAAGGGAAATTCAAGGTGAATATAAATGGAGTGACGAAATAGCTGTTGCTGTTTGAGAGACTTCTAGAGTCACAGCCAGAGAAGCTTGGTGAAGGTGAACTGACACCGTTGAGGAAAATGGTTGTGATGAAAAGATGAAGATCCTCTGGAGGAAGGGATGCCCATAAAAGTCCTCACCTTGAAGGGCCCAATAGAGATTCTGTGACTTTGGACCTGCAAAGGTTAAGCTAGCTATTCGAAGCTGATCCAAACTTAAATGTATAATTTGCTAATACGTAGCAAAGGTGCTTTATATTTTAAGTTAAACAACTAGAAGACATGCACTGTTCAAACTACTGTAGATAAGTTTTTTACAAAGAAATAAAACACCTCAGTTCTCCATGTTGCTAATGTTTTAAATTGCTGTACTACATAAGTTGGTTTTACTGTTTTATTATTTCTCTATACGTTTATTACCAACAGTTTTTATTTCTTTGACAATTTTTTTTGAAGATTATGGAACAATACTAATTTTTCTCACTGATCAAGATTGCTTTGCATGGTTTCAGTTTGTATGGTTATTTTTATGGTCTCACACTACTGTGCAAATTTAAGACTATCCATCTTTAATAAATCTTAATAAAAAAAAAAGATTAACCTGGCACTGTTTGTTAGGATGAGTGGGTTTTTCCTTCTAGTTTTTGCAGAAAGTACCAATTAGAAGGTTCCTACAATTCAGGTAACAGGACATGGGCCAGAAAACGCAAAGGACGGAGCAGAGAACAAACAGACTGTCCTCAGAAAGAAAAGCTATAGAGCCTTTTCCAGTATGGAGGAGACAGTAACCATGACCCCATCTTCAAAGTGCATGTGGCTGGAAGAATAACAATGACTAAGACAAGGAAACTCTCTGGGAAAAGCTTCCAGGAGGGAGCATACAAATTTTGACAGGTGAATCTGAGTCTTTATTACGGGCACAAAGACAGCAGCAGAGCACCCAAATGGAGATAGCCAGCTGCGAGTCTGGGTCCTAGGAGATACCACGCAGATGGTCAGTTGATTCCAGATGGCCACAAAAGATCCCCTAGCCTGTGGACACCACACTCCTCCCTTGACAGGAGGGGCCAGGATGCAGGAAAACTTGTGATTATCTCAGTCTCAGGGGGGTCTCCCGTCAGCAGGAATTGAGACCTGAGTTCCAGCCCCCACTCATCTGCTGGCCCTTGACCCCACATATCATCTCTGAAAGGGTGATTATTACACTGGTCACATGAGGTGATAGGCATGAAAGTGTTTATACTGAATAAAGTATCACATTTGTCGAGTGTTTTTTAAGTGCCAGTCTGTGTTCTAAATGTTGGATGTGTACGTGGACCTTTTTTCTTTATATGGACTCATAATATCCAAAAGGGAATAAATGGAGTACCAAGATTATCATTCTCAACAACCTACATAATTAGTCGTAAAAGCTTTATGATAGTTTGAACTCTCCTTATCTCCCTTTCAAATATCTTCAAAGAGTTAAGAGAATCTAAAAGAACAAGAGAAATCCTCACTGGATTAGATCTGATGGATCTCTATGAAAGCATATTTATCAAATAGCTACTTCCTATTAAACATGCTAGTACTATTCTAAGCACTTTTACATGTATTAGCTCATTTCTATCTCAACAACATGAGGCCAATAACATTATTTCCAGATAAGCAAAGAAGGGTTAAGTGCCCAAGGTTCATATATCTAGGATAAAAATAGCTGGGATTCAAACTCCAAGGTTTGAGAACCTGTATTTTCAAGCTCTTCTTTTTTGTACCAGAAGACCATTCACCAGAAGTTATCATATCATTAGCATAATTCAGGAGAAACAGAATAAAGAGCAGCAGTATTATTTTCCTGTTGTCCCAGTACAATTGGGCAGTGAGGTGAGTGTCTAAGGTGAACAGGGGGAGAAGAGAACATGGGGAGCGAAGGAAATGAGAAACTCAAACAAGGAGCAAGAAGCAATAAGGCTGGGTCTAGGCATGGCAGAGAAAAACCAACATTGGATTAAGGTACCACTTCCGCTCTACACAATGTTCAAACATACTCCACGGCATGCTTTTTCTTTACCTATCAGCTCTACCTCTTCTACCCCTCTGGGAATGACAGTATCTCTAACTCTACTCTAATTCCTATGACTATAAGCAAATAGAGGATGGTTTTACTGTCCCAATACATTAATTAATGTCACAGAACAGCGCAATAAAGAATTCAGCAACAACCTAGAAAATGAGAGAATAACTTCACGACAAACAGATGCATCCCATACCCTTAAGCAGAAGTTAACACGTAGGAATAAAAATATTCCTTCCACAAAGAACAGTACAAAAGGAGGGCTTACAGCCAGGTGGCTATGCTGGCCTCCTATAATTCTGAAATTACTCCCAGGCCACCACATTGTTTTTCAAGCAAACAAATCTTCAACAGAGACATACTCACTGTTGTACCAGAAAAGAATAAAGTTAAAAAATACAAAGCAACCCAAATCACTCTTCTGTTTATCAACAGAAAATTCAGAGCTGACAGCAAGGGGAAGACATGGGTAAACACATTCAGCATCTATAGAGAAGCCTTCAGGTAGACTTCAGTTCTCATCAAACATCTGGAAGTACCACAAACGTCAGGGAAATATTCATCTGTGGCTTGGAATGTCTCCTTTTTGAAAAAAAAAAAAACAGCCTAAGAAGCTCTTTCCAGAAGAAATGTCAACTTTTTGCTTCTTAAGAAGCACAACAAGAAAACAGCTTTGAGTGAAAAGAACCCACTCCCAACACCCTTTAAGATGTATAGTACAAAAGGAAGTTTGTACCAGAAAGACCAGAGAAATCTACCTATTTCCAGGGAACCCACTGGCTATTTATCAATAACTTAACAAAAGTTTTAAGCTCTCTGGGTTTCTCTTAAAAATGGGAACAAATAAAGCAGATGTTAGAAATTATTAATTCTATAAACTAGAGAAATGTCCAGCTAGTAGCTTGCTTGCTTTCTTTTTCCCCTCCTTCATAAAGCCTAAAACCCTCACTTAAGGATCACTTAATGCTATAAGCTTCTCTGCCAGCCTAGGTATCCAGCCGAAGACAAACTGGCAATCAGAACCAAGTGAGGAGCATATAATGGGCAAACACATAAAACAAGTCACCCTTACTTAAAAATTAACCTGCAATCTAAGGGTTTTGTTTTGTTTTAATCTAAAACAAATAAAGAAATGACAGGTAAAGTGGATACTTTTGGAGAACACAGATGTACAAATGTCCTGTGCTCTGATCAAATACAATTAAGCAGGAAGCTTGCTTGTCTTAAATTGTTTAAATCTTTGATTATTGTACATCAAGCCTCCACAAAATCTGTTTAACTGTTTTTCATTCTGCTCAGTATGAACTGGAACATATGGAAAAATGATAACTAAATAAAAAGTTAAAACTGTAAACAGAACTGCACTTTGATTCAATTTCTTCAGAAATAGTACAGAAGAGTGATGCTAAATGCGAATTAGCAGTGTAACCTAGATGTCAGCTGGTTGTATTTTTAAGGCTTTACTGAGGTTTAACAATAAGATGAGAAGCAGTGCCCCCCTCCCCCTTTAAGAAGGCTCTCAACAAACTGCAGAAACTGCAGTATAAACTAGCATTTGCTTTCAAGATTTAATAAAATGGATCAGAGAATCATGTCAAACATGCCATTCTAAACACTTTGGGACACCTCAGCAGGACAATCAGGGACAGAAGTAGATATGAGAGAAGAAGGCAGCAGGGCAAAGATAACTGCAACGAAGCTAATAATATAGACAGCTATTCAGTTAGTAGAGCTCATACTAAGTAACAAATACAATGGTAAATACTTCACATGCATTAACTCATTCAATCCTCTCACTGCCCTTCAAAGCTAGTGCCAGTATTAGCCCAGCTTTAGAGCTAAGGAAACCTTAGGTCCAGAGGTTAAGTAACTTTCCCAAGTTAACACACTTAGCACGGGGCAGGAACAGTGTCCAAGCCAAGTCTGACTCCAGGCTCAAACTCTCAAACACTACATTAAGCTGGAACCAATCTGTACTCAAAATACATTGGTGTGTATTTAGTCAGTGATAAAGCAGATTTACCCTATGCCAAAAGCAATCAGTTAAGGAGCAAAAGAAATGAGGCAATATTGCCTAGAACTGTGTCCAATGGAGTAGAGTGTAAAAACGAATTAGCTAATATTCAAAACCATTGAAAATACTGCTGAAACCAACCAACTAGCTGACAGCGGAGCAAAGAGATGTTTTGCAGAATAGCATGCTTCCCTCCACAGGATCAGCTGAATGACTACTGTTTATTACTCTATGCTATTTAGATTTCCTGGTCTTCATCACCTTTTGAAATGACAAATTCCATTATGTTTGGAACCTGTGGGGTAAATAGCTCTTTATTCCCCTCAGGTTTTAAAAAGGCCCTCTATTTCCAGCTCCTCAAGGATCTGATCCACAAGTCTGCTTTACACACCAACATCAGTAACTTCTCTTCCCTCTTTTTTCATATGAAAGATCCAATACCACAGCACAGATTTAGGCTGTTCTGGGCCTTTTCCTGCAACAATACACCTTTTCTTTTTTTTTTGGGGGGGGGGGCTGGTTTGAAAGGATGTGTGTCCCCTACAAAAGCCATGTTTTAATCCTAAACCCACTTTGTAAAGGCAGCCATTTCTTCTAATTCCTATTCAGTACTGTATGTTTGAATCTGTAATTAGATCATCTCCCTGGAGATGTGATATAATTGAGAATGGCTGTTAAACCGGATTAGGTGACAACATGTCTCCACCCATTCGGGTGGGTCTTGATTAGTTTCTGAAGTCCTATAAAAGAGGAAACATTTTGGAGAATGAAGGAGATTGAGAGAGAGCAGCACCACAAAGCAGAGAGTCCACGAGCCACTGACTTTTGGAGATGAAGAAGGAAAATGCCTCCCAGGGAGCATCATGAAACCAGAAGCCAGGAGAGAAAGCTAGCAGATGACGCTGTGCTTGCCATGTGCCCTTCCAGCTGAGAGAGAAGCCCTGACTGTGTTCACCATGTGCCTTCTCACTTGAGAGAGAAACCCTGAACTTACCGGCCTTCTTGAACCAAGGTATCTCTCCCTGGATGGATGCCTTTGATTGGACATTTCAGTAGACTTGCTTTAATTGGGACAATTTCACAGCCTTTGAATTGTAAATTAGAAACTTATTAAATTCCCTTTTTTAAAAGCCATTCCGTTTCTGGTATATTGCATTCCCGCAGCCAGCAAACTAGAACAGGAGGTCACCAATAATGGCTACAATATCGCAAGGACTGAGCAACTCAATATTGTACAAAACCTGGGGTGATACTTCCTTGGTTTCTAATCCTCTCTCACTGATGTCTTCAAGGACACTACCCACAATAGTTTCTGGACCCATCTGCTACTGGAGGCTCAAGGCTCTACTACCTTGTAATCAAGATATTGTTAAAATGTTCTTAAACAAACACATTATTTTACTCCCACCAACAACATGGCTCACTCTCATGACTTTAGGAGACTTTGGCCAAACCAGAAAATAAATGCTCACAAGCCAAAATTCCTCTTGCTGTCTTCTCTGTGGACTTTTCTGATTAAAGGGGCTTCTTCCTCCCATCACACACACAGCATAGATTATAAACACCATCAGCTAGCACACATAAAAAGGGCAATGTGTACCAGAAATATGGTTATCAGGAGAGAGAAATGGGAGCTCTAAGTCAAAGGAATAAAATATAGTACAGAAATACACATTTCAGGAGAAAATGCAATCAAAATAACATATTGTAAAAAAAATGCAGGGGGGGAACTGAAGTATAATAACAAAAGATTTTTTTAAAAAAGCAAGCATGATAGAGTGGTCTTGGTTAGAAAGACCCAAAATTTAAACTCTTCTGCAATTGTAGCTTCTGAACTTCGGCCCATCCCCCACAAGAAAAATTAGATGCCCCTCCCTCCAACAACCTAAATTGCAAAGGATTGAAATGCTGTATAATTAGTCGAGATACGAAAATCATGGTTCTCCAATGTGAGCTGGAATGTTAACTGCTACAAATAAATAAAATACAGGCAATACAGTATCCAAGTAATCATTTGCACAATGACTCTGAACCACAGCCAGTGGGGAAGAGGGCACAGTCCTGAAGATGCACTGTGAGATTAGAGACTCCTCCTGAGCCCTCTGCCCGTTTATCTGCCCCTCTTATTCTGGCCCAGTACCTAAACCACACAGTTCTCCGCACAGAGGACACCGGGTCAAAGCTGACTCAGGTTGGTTCAGTCTTCTGTTTGAAACTTAAAGGCTGCCAAATATAAATCTATAATCAGAGCAGGTAACTGATTAAGGTCATTCACATTTTTTAGTGACGTTTCCTTTACTAAGGGTCTCTCTTCTGGCACAAGGATGATACAGAAGAGGAGAGAGTAGCCCTCTCCACCTGAGCACTCCATAAAATCCTATTTCCAAGCCCTGGGGCACCCATGTCCCCTTTAACCAGGATATATGGTTGTGCTTGATGAGGTTGCTTGGCTGGCTGGCCCTTGAGCCCTCCCCAAGAGAGGCAGCATGAGAGAGGTGGTCGATTCCAGGGCTCCCCAGATCCCTCCCAGGGGCAGCTCGTGGCCCGTGGCTGCTGCCAACAGATGGGCCGGGAGCACCGATACCTCGGTGAAGGCAGTTCTCTCTAGCTTTCCGGGTGGGGGGTTAGATGTATCTTCCATCAATGTCACCCTAATCTGTGCCTTTTCATATGTTATTTATATTCTGCTTCCTTAAAACAAGGAGGAAAAAAAGAATTTAAGGCAAAAAAAAAAAAGGGTGACAGGTTGCTTGGTGTCAGCAGAGTCGCAGGGGGGCAGCGAAGTCAGATGAGG
Source organism: Tamandua tetradactyla (assembly GCF_023851605.1). NCBI lineage: Eukaryota > Metazoa > Chordata > Mammalia > Pilosa > Myrmecophagidae > Tamandua > Tamandua tetradactyla. Next base: position 15,085,847 of record NC_135350.1, read on the forward strand.
AAGACGGTACTTTACCAAGCGCTACAAACGCGATTTATTATTGTCTTGCTTTGCAATCTAGCAAGCGAAGAAAACACCGGGTAGAGTGGGGAGACGGTGTAGGAAAGAAGAAAACTACTCTGACAGACCTTACAGAATTTTTTAAAACCGACAAAAATAAATCTGATTTCTTCCCGGTCTCTGAAGTAAACTGCTGTTTGAGCCGATCAACCAGTAAACGTTATGCCTCAACCCTGTGCACATACAATGCTATCTCCTCTCTGCACGGCCCGGTTCCAAAAACGCTTTCACTAATTGCTCTGCGGAGCTTCATCGGAACCTGGGGGCGGCTGGAATTTTAGAGACGAGGAATCTGAGGCTCGGTCCAAGGATCTTACTCGCTGGGGGAGTGAAGGCTATGGCGCCTTCGCAGGCCCAGACTCCAAAATTTTCACCTTCACGGGGGAGGGGCGGGGTAGACGTCCCCGGTCTCCGGCGGGTGGGGGCCCTGGGCGGGACCCCTGCCCGCCCGCGCCTGCCGCCCGGGGTGGGGATGCGCTGGCCGCGCGGGGCGGCTCACCTGCGCGATGCCGGAGCCCATCAGCCCGCCGCCGATGACCGTCACGTGCTTGACGACGATTTTCTTTGCCGACGCCGAGGCGGTGGATAAAGAGGACACGGAGCGCAGGAGCTGTCTGGTTACGAAAGCCATGGTGCAGCGGCGGCAGCGGCAGCGGCGACGGCGACCAGAAGAGCGCGGCGCAGGCGCTAAGGCCGAGGCACGGGTTGAGAACCGACCTCTAGGAGCGAATTCCCGCGCGGCCCCACCGCCCCGCGCGCCCCTGACGTCACCGCGCGTTGGGGCGGAGCCTCTCGCTTGCCCCGCCCAGTGGCTGAGGCCAGACGTCTCGGGCACCGCCCCCACCGAGCTAGGCGCCCTGGGCCACGTAGGCGGGCGCTTGGCTCTGCAGCCCTGGCGGGCAGGCTGCGGAAAAAGGCGTGTCTGGGCTATGAGGCTTCCGCCCTGTTCAACGTTCCCAATCGTGTAAAGTGCAGGCTCTTCTTTAGAAAAGCTGAGGCCCTTTCTAAATCGAAGTGCTTTTACATTGTGAAAGTAATTAACAGGGCTGAATTATGCGTTTGAATGTGGCTAGAAGGAGAAATTCCAGGTATATATGTTACTAGAATAAAAAAAACCACACGGGACTGTATAACACCGTGAACCCTAATGTAAACTGTGGATTGTTTTTTTCATTCATTGTAACCGAGTTTCCACACTAAAGCGAAGTGTTAATAAGGGAGAGAGTGTATGGAACTGTTATTTTCTGCATGATTTTTCTGTAAACCTACAAATTTATATAGAGAGATGAGCACAGCATGATCAGATTTATTAAAATTAAGTTAAAAAAAAATGAAAGGGGGTGCAAGGGTAGTTCAGTGGTAGAATTCTTGCCAGCTATGAGGGAGACCCAGGTTCCATTCCTGCCCATGCATTTCTCGGCCCCCCCCCCACAAAAAAAAATTCAACAAATGGTGCTGCAATAAGGGGATACTCAGATGGAAAAAAGAATGAAATGTGACCCCCACTATACAGCATACAAAAAAAATGAAGTGCGTGGTAATAACCTATTAAATCCTAGCCATTGATGCTTATGCATACCTAGGTGCTGAATAAATATATACTGTTTTGCTGCTGTGATATTGTTATCCAGAATGCTTACTTGTGGTTCATGTTACTGAATAATCAACTCTAGGGCTTATTTAACTGTAATGGACATTGATCGTTTCTGCAAAAAAGGAGGGAAACTTAAGCTGCTCATATCCAAAACATATATTTACTAAATGTGTATTTTAGTATTAACCAACGAGTTCCAATACAAAGATCTGACTTAGGGAAGAGAGCAGGAGACTTGCCCTTAGTTACACATTACAACGTTGGACTTCCGTTCAAGCTGTAAAACGCCTGAGCTGTTGAAGGTCAAGAACAGCAACATTTGTGAATTATCTCATGATATTCAAAAGCAAAGGAAAAGAATGTCTTTCCAAATAATGGAAGACTTTATACCAACTAAGCCAATCTTTTCACTCTGGTGACCAATTTCTAGTTCTTGTACCTTAGTGACACATAGTTTTTATTAACTTAGTTATTTTATTTCTAAATATGTAATAAAGACCAACAAATCCACCATCCAAACAATAGTCACCTCCCCCTACTGAAAATAACGATCATCGTGAATCCTGTGTTCACAGTATTTTGCTTTGATTTCCTTTCTATAACTAACTCTGTAGAAATATGTGAGCAGCACTGTTGTTGAGAACCCTGTTAGACTTGGCTGTCTAAGGAAATCACTGCCGGACAGGGAGAGAGCATTATATTCAAATAATTAAAGTCTATAGATTGCAACAGGGATGCAAATGACAAAACTTAAAATGGCAGGGAAAGTCATGACAGTGATGCCTAGCACCTTGAAAAATGAGTAAATGTATAAAGAAAAGAGAATTCCTGGCAGAGGAAGCAGTATGTGCAGAGGCAGAAGCAGGAGAAAACACTGCAGTGAGGAAAGGATGAGGAATTAGGTATGATTAGAGGAGAAGCTAAAACAGCGGATTAGGCAGACTCAAGGAGGACGGTTTAGTTGAATTTTAACTTGCAGTTCTCTTTTACAAGATCCAATACACAGCAAAACACATATTCGAGTGTTATAATTTCTAAAAATGAGATTTTTGCCTAATGTGAAGTGTTAGTGTTAGTCAGGTACATTTTGAGATCTATAATCTCTTTTCCTCGGGAAAGAAAACCATAATCACTGCAGTATTTTCTGGCGATATTCAAATTCAATCAGTCTGTATTATACAAAGGTAAGGTGAAAGTTGGAACCCTGGCTCAGCCACTAGTGTGATCTTACTAGTATGATCTTCTGGAAGACACTTCACCTTACCTCCCTGGACCCCAGGGTCCTCATTTATCAAAAGAAATGGTTGGACGAACAATTTTCCAACTGTTTCATACGCAGAGTCTATCCCTGTTTATGGTCTTCTGAAGAAGGGGAGCCACCCCCGCCCTCCTCCTGTGCGGTTACAACGGAATCATTTTTCTTCCGCCAGGACTGCAGCGCTTTTCCCCAAGCACGGCCTTGGGCATTTGGAAGCACAGTTAAGGATTTCTGTGATCCCTGATTTGCATCTTCACCTTATTCCTGGGCCAAGTTTCATTTCTCTCTGCAGAGAGAATGGAGTCTTGGGAAGCATGACCCTGGCCGCTGAACCAGTGCAGAGAATGCAAGTGCTTTGGAAAAGGAAAGGGATGGCACAGAGTATGGAGTAATAACTGCTTTCATTTTTGTCCTGTAAATGCACAATTGTTATACTTTAAAAATAGATATCAATGAAGCATTATCTGAAGACATGCCTGGTAGTGACTCTGAGAGCAGCAGAAGCAGGAAATGCGGTGGGTCATTTGCCTCCGGCAAAACAGCAGTGTTGCCTCTGACAAAACAGCAGTGGACAGAAAGATCTCGAAGACTCTCTAGTCATCATGATTTATAGAGACAATCAGGGAGCTGAGCTCTTTACACTGTCATGTGATAGACACGTGGACCCAAGGACAGAGTGTGTTAGCAATGAATGAGGAGCATTGATGGGGAGGTGGCACTCATTGATTAAATCTGAATTTTCCTTTCTGTGTGTGTGTGAAATTCATGATTTCTGGCTTATTGGGGAAAGAGTGAAAAAATTAATGTTGCCACTCCTATTTTGTAGAGCAATTTTTAGATCTCATACTGCAGGAAACCAGAAGCCATGGTGGCTGAAAAGTGGCACAATAGCAAAGTCCAGAAAGTTCAACCAAAGGCTAAACTACTGCAAAATGAATGAAGATACTACAACTCTTATCAACAGTGTCTTCAAGGAAATAACTAATGGTTTGCGTAATCAGGACAGATAGTTAGTTTGAAAAGCACAGTCATGTGTTTGCATATCCTACTAAAATATACTCTCATGTTTTAAACATATAAGACAAGATTTCTAATATACCCCAAATACTGAACAGTTTTGCAAAAATGTATCCTCTTGAGCTTTTACTAAAAAATGAATCATGGCAGACTTTAAATGTTTCCTAGTTTTTCCTGCCATACCAGCAACATACTAGCTGTTTTCTATCTAGATTTTCTTCCCTGCATGGAAAACTTTCCTTCCACTTTAAGAGCACAGTGGTATTCCCAATCCACAAGTGAAAGCTAAAATCTAGAAAGCCTGAAACATGGAACTCCTGGGAACCGTTTACTGTGTTCTGCAGTGTTCCAGGTGCTTCATGTGAATTAATTTATTAAATCCTCACAATAACCCTTTGTGATAGTAGTGACTGGTATGGAAATTAAGGCTCAGAGAGGTTCAGAAACTTAGCCAAGGACACACAGTTAATAAAAGGCACAGTCAGAATCCGATCACAGGAAAATCTGTTTTCAGGGCTCATGTTCTTGACCACTATGTTGTCTTGCCTTTCTTCAAAAGCATCCTAAGACTGGTACTGCTATCCTCATCTAAAGATGAAGAAATTGGGGTTCAGAGTAGTTAAGTACTTTATCAAATGTAATTCACCTGGTAATCAGCCAGGCTAGGATTTGAACCTACTCTGACCCAATGCTCACACTCTTTCCATCATCCCATATACCTTATAAACTGTCCCTACCAAAGGGAAAAAAAATTGGAGTGGTCTCCAGTAATCATTATCTATATCTAGACTGGGAGCTTTAACTATTATATAATATCCTCATGAAGGTCAAGCAGATTAATTTACTCAGACATTCTTGCTAATAAACCCGAGAACTGCAAGTTTCAAATAGTGATTACTAATATTTAATACCTGTGCTGGTTTGAAATGTGGTAGTTAGATTCAGTTGTCAACTTGGCCAGGTGAAAGCACCTAGTTCTGTTGCTGTGGACATGAGCCAATGGTAGGTGAATCTCATCTGTTGCCAATTACATCTGCAGTTGGCTAGGAGGCGTGTCTGCTGCAATGAGTGACGTTTAACTTAATTGGCTTGTGCTTAAATGAGAGAACGCAATGTAGCACAGCCTAGCAGCTCAGCATTCCTCATCTCAGCACTTGCAGCTCAGCCCAGGCCTTTGGAGAAGTCACCCCGGGGAAAGTTGTTGGAACCCAGGGGCCTGGAGAGAAGACCAGCAGAGACCATCCTGTGCCTTCCACATAAGAAAAGAGCCTCAGTGGAAAGTTAGCTGCCTTTCCTCTGAAGAACCAACAAAATAAATCCCCTTTTATTAAAAGTCAATCCATCTCTGGTGTGTTGCATCCCGGCAGCTAGCAAACTAGAACAGAAAGGATGCATGGACCCTAGAAAAGCCATGATTTAATCAAAATTCCATTTTGTAATGGCAGAATAATCCCTATTAAATACCATATGTTTAAATCTGTAATTAGATCATCTCCCTGGAGATGTATCCCAATCAAGAGTGGTTGTTAAACTGGATTAGGGGAGATATGTCTCCACCCATTTGGGTGGGTCTTGATTGGTTTACTGGAGTCCTATAAAAAAGGAAACATTTTGGAGAATGAGAGATTCGGAGAGAGCAGAAAATACTGCAGTACCATGAAGCAGATAGTCCATGAGCCAGCGACCTTTGGAGATGAAGAAGGAAAACGCCTCCCAGGGAGCTTCATGAAACAGGAAGCCAGGAGAGAAAGCTAGCAGATGATGCCGTGTTCACCATGTGCCCTTCCAGCTGAGAGAGAAGCCCTGACTATTCGCCATGTGCCCTCTCACTTGAGAGAGAAACCCTGAACTTCATCGGCCTTTCTGAACAAAGGTATCTCTCCCTAGATGAATGCCTTTGATTGAACATTTCTATAGACTTGTTTTAATTGGGACATTTTCTCCACCTTAAAACTTCAAACTAGCAACTTATTAAATTCCCCTTTTTAAAAGCCATTCTGTTTCTGATATATTGCATTCTGGCAGCTAGCAAAATAGAACATACCCAAAGACTTTTTTTTTTTTCTTTTTTCCAAAGACTCTTTAAGTACTGTCATGCTGGAAACCATCCTGATTTTCAGCTGGTAGATTCATGTTTCTAAAACACAAACGCATTTCTAGTTGCCTACTGGACACCTCTACTTGGAAACCTCTCAGCTACTTCAAACATAACCTCAAATTTTGAACCTATTATTCCCCACCCCCCAAAAAAGACTTCCACCTCCGCTTCCATTTGCTATCTCAGTTAATCATGACCCCCAACCAGAAGCATCATCAAGAACTTCCTCCTTTACCCTCACCACCACATCTCCATCCAATACATTTTCAAATGTCTTTGATTCTGCCTTAGAAATGGCTCCCTCCCTTGTATTTCGCTTTACCTCTAACCTAATTGCTGGCCTTTTATTCAGGCCCTTATCATCTTGTGTCTAGAAACTGTTCCTTTCCCATGTGACTTGCTGTAACTAATATCCCTTCATTCCAGACCATATTCCACATTCCTTTCAGAGTGATGGTGACAAGATACAAGTTGGATCCTGTTACTTCCTTCCTTTAGAAGGTTTATCACAGGATTAACAATCAAACTTCTGGGTCCTGACCCCAACACTCTATTTCCTTCCATGCCATCCCAAGTTCCCTAAATTTGAGCTATAAAGAACCAAAATTGCTTTTCCTAATTGCTAAGTTATCTTTCATAAAGAACTGAATTGCCATTTTACCTATAAATGAGTTAAAAGCTAACCCAGTACTATAATATGTTTTGACGAACTATAATTTTCAATGTTCTTCACAGCCAGACATTCAGAGTTAAAAAAGGCTGAGAGTGAATTCTTGTTTAATATTTAAAAGTAAAATCATTGATTTTATTAAAGCAAGAAATATTTTATTAAATGTTTTATTAAAGCAAGAAACATTTATTGTCCATCTCATGTGCTGATCATGGCCCTAGGTGTTGGAAAAATCATAGGTTGGTAGAATGTGGTCTTTGCCCTTCAAGCTCTCATAATGTGTTAGGGGAAATAGAAATGTCAGCAGTGCTTTCCAGAAGAGAATGGGAGGTTGCTAACTGCAGCAGAAAGTGGGGGAATAGGCAGAAAAGGAGGCGGAATGACAAGGGTAACAGCTGACATTTAATGAGTGCTTGATGCAGCAGGCTCTGTGATGAATATTTTATGTATTTTCTCATTCTCTCCCAGCAATATCATGAAGACTGCCATTATTTGTTCCCTCGTTTCGCATATGGCACAGCTAAGGCTGCGAGAGCCAAGTAACTTGCCTGAGGTCTGATAGATAAACAAAGGATCAGGTCTTGAACCCAAGTCTACCTGAGTGCAAAGCTGTTGCTTTTAACCACTGTGTTAAACTGCATCATCATAAATGAGATATTACAGCAAAGATTTGAGGATGGTTAGAAGGTTTTCAAAAAGAGAAGTGGTTGTAAGGGCATTCCAGACAGAGAAGAAAATGTGTGTGGAGACTGTGAAAGAACAGAGTGGGGAATGGAAATACAATCAGTATAGAATAAGCAAAGCACTGGGTTCCTTTAGGTGAGTGAAGATGAAATAGGAAATGTAGATAGGTCAGATCCCAGTTGCAGCCTACTCTATGGAATTTCACCTGCCCACCCCCAAGTCACATGAGCCAATTCCTGAGAAAACTCATAATATTTACATACATATAGATGACTTTTTTCCAACAGTCAAGATATCACTGATAATCCACAGTGTAATTTGGCAACAGAGGTACATAAAACATCACCACTGGATATGACTACTCAAATACTTATAAGAGGCAAGGCTCTGGATGAGAGTGTTCTTGACACATTAACAGAGTTTGTGAAGTTCAAAAGTATAATAATGCTGGCTGGGCTGGTCATTCCTAAATCTGCTGGATATAGTTGTAAAAGAAAGGAATGAGCTCAAGGCTTCAAACTCCCAAATTAAGTGCCACATGAAAGATGTGAAAATGTCTACATGTGCCTTGAAAGAAACTCTTCTTTTATGTAGCTGCAGACTTGAAATTTCTCAAAACCAACCCCAGACTCTCATTGTACAAGTGGTTGAATTACAATGTAAATTGAATTTCTAACCTTGCAGGGTGTCTGCTGTTAAAGTGAAGGCATTGATTGGAAAGGAATGGGATCCTGAAAATTGGAATGGGGATATACAGGTTGAAAATTGGAAAAGACATACTCAGGAACTGGCAGAATCCCTATCTTGGTTCCCTGACCTGTGGAGTGAAGGCTATCACGGTAGGAAAAGCCAAGTGGAAGCCATGAGAACTGCCTCTACCTAGCAAAGTAATAAATAAAAAACAATACTGCATTCCTGGGGGGATTGACAAGATTAATGCCACCATCAAGTACTTAAAGGATGCAGAGGTGGTAATTCCCACCACATCCCCATTCAACTCTCCTATTTGGCTTGTGCAGAAAACAGACAGATTTTGAAAGATGACAGTGGGTTACCATAAACTTAACCAGGTGATGACTCCAATTGCAGCTGCTGTTCCAGATGTGTTATTATTGCTTGAGCAAATCAACACATCCCCTGGCACCTGGTATGCAGCTATTGCTCTGGCAAATGCTTTATTATCAATTCCTATTTATAAAGAACACCAAAAACAGTTTGCTTTCAATTGGCAAGGTGAGCAATATAACTTTACACAGGGGTATATCAACTCTCCAGCTCTATGTCATAATCTTGTCCACAGGGAACTTGATTGTTTCTCCCTCCCTCGAGACATCACACTGGTCCATTATATTGATGATATCATATTGATTGGCCCTAGTGAGAAAGAAGTAGCAACTCCTCTGGACTTGTTGGTAAGGAACTTGCATGTCAGAAGGTGGGCATAAATCCAACAAAAATTCATGGTCCTTCCACCTCAGTGAAATTTCTAGGTGTCCAGTGGTAAGTGACATGTCAAGATATGAAGATATCCCTTTTAAGGTGAAGGATAAGTTGTTGCATATGGACCCTCCTACAGCCTACATGGCCTCTTTGGGTTTTGGAGACAACATATTCCATCCACATTTGGGTGTGCTATTCCAGCCCATTTACTGAGTGACCAGAAAAGCTGCTAGTTTAGAGTAGGGACCAGAACTAGAAGAAGTTGTGCAACAAATCGAGGTTGTGCGTTTGCTCTGCTACTTGGGCCATATGATCCAGCAGATCCAGTGATGCCAGAAGTGTCAGTAGCAAATAGAGATGGTGTCTGGAGACTGTGGCGGGCCTCTTTGGGACAGTCACAGCACAGATCGTTAGAGTTTTAGAGTAAAGCCCTGCCATCCTCTGCCAGTAAGTGTTCTCCTTTTAAGCAACAGCTTTTGGCTGGCTACTGGGCCTTAGTAGAGACCAAATGCTTAACCATGGACACCAAGTTACCACGAGACTTGAATTTCATGAACTGGGTGTTGTCTGACCCACCAGGCCATGACGTTGGGCATGCACAGCAGACTCCGTCATAAAACGAAGTGTTGTATACAAGACAGCAGTACAGCAGGCCCTAAAGGCACAAGTAAGTTACATGAGGAAGTAGCCCAAATGCACAAGGCTTCCATTCCTGGCCACATTACCTTCTCTTTCCCAGACCATAGCTATGGCCTCTTGGGGAACTCCTTGTAATCAGTTGGCTGAGGATGAGAAAACACAAGCCTGATTTAAAGATGGTTCTGCATGATATACACGTATCCTATCTAAAAGTGGACAGCTGTAGCACTACAGCCTTTTCTAGGACATAGCTGAAGGATAATATCTCAGAGGGCAGAACTTTGAGAGTGTACCTATTTGTTCATTTTGCTGGGTTGGAGAAGTGACTAGAGGTATGCTTGTATGCAGATTCATGGGCTGTTGCTAACGGTTTGGCTGGATGGTCAGGGGCTTGGAAGGAATATTATTGAAAAACTGTTGACACAGAGGTGTGGGGGAAAGGTATATGGATAGACCTTTCTGAGTGGACTAAAAACATGCAGATATTTGCATTCCATGTGAATACTCACTGGAGGGTGACTTCAGCAGAAGATTTCAATAATTAAGCAAATAAGATAACCTATTCTGTGGATAAAAAAAGTCTGCCTCTTTCCCCAACCACTCCAGCCCAATGGACTCATGAACAAATTAGCAATGGTAGTAGGGATGGGGGTTATGCATGGGCTCAGCAACATTGCTTCCATTCGCCAAGGCAGACTTGGGTACAGCCACTACTGAGTGCCCAATCTGTCAGCAGCAGAGACCAACAAACTGTTCCTAATATGGCACCATTCCCCAAGGTGATCAGTCCATACCTGGTGGCAGGTTGGTTACATTGGCCCACTTTCCTTGTGGACGAGGTAGCATTTTTGTTCTAACTAGATAGACACATACTCCAGGATACTGGTTTGCCTTCCCTGCAGACAATGCTCCTGCTAAAACCACCATCTGTGAACTCACAAAATGCCTCATCCACCATCATGGTATTCCACACAGCATTGCTTCTGATCAAGGAATCCACTTCACGGCAAATGAAGTGCAGGGATGGGTACCTGCTCATGGAATTTGCTGGTCTTACTATGTTACCACCATCGTGAAGCAGCTGGAATGACAGAATGGCAGAATCACCTTTTAAAGACTCAGTTATGGTGCTAACTCAAGCCCTCACTCATACTCTCCTCAAAGTCCTTCCAGTGGCTACCAGAGCCAATTACAAAGCTATCATCACATTTTCAGTTTTTATTATAGCAACACCCCACCTCCAGTACCAAAATATGTAACAGTGTTCTATTTCTGCATGACAAATTACCCTAAAACTTAGTGACTGAAGAAAAGCCTCCATTAGTTCATATTTCCCAAGGCTCAGAAATTTGCGAGCAGTTTACTTGGATGGTTCTGGCTTAGGGTCTCTGGATGAGATCGAGGTCAAGATATCAACTAGGCTTGACTGGGACTTGAGGGTCCACTTCCAAGGTGGTTCACACACATATCTAGTGAATTAGTGCTGGCATTTAGCAGGAAGACTCAGCTCCTTGTCCTGTGGATTTCTGCATAAGGTTGCTTGAGTGCTCTCATGACATGGCAGCCGACTCCCCCCAGAACAAGTGATCCGAAAGAGAGCAAAGCAGGAGCCACAATGCTGTTTATGGCTTAGTCTGAAAAGTTACACATCATTTCCTCAATATCTCAGTGGTTACACAGGTCAACCCTATCCACTATGGAAGAGAACCACACAAAATTATCATTAGGGGTCATCTTGGAGTCTAGCTACTACGCTACCCCAAGGGATAAAGATTTTTTCCGTTATTTTTCAGAAGATGTATTGTTTTACTTTTCACATTTAGGTTTACCTGCCATCTGGAATCGATTTTTACATATAGTACGAAATAGGGAGTCGAGTTAATTTTTAGCTTTGCTGATATCTAATTGATACAACACCATTTATTGACAATTTCAACCTTTCCCCACCATATTACTGTGGCATGTTGGCAACAAATCAGGTGCTCTTCTATGAGTGGCTCTGTTCTTTTAGTTTGTCTATCTCTGTGCCAATATTTTACATGTTGTTTGTTATATTTTTATAAGGAGTTTTGATATCTGATATCAAGTTTGTTTGGGCTATTTTGACCCTGTGTTTTTACAAATACATTTTATTTAGATTTAGCACTTTTTACAGCTATGGATGCTCAGGCCCTACCCCTCTAAGAGTCAGATTTAATTGGTATGGGAAGGAGCCTGTGTGGCTATCAGACTCCCCAGGTGATTGTAAAATGCCACAGGAGTTGAAAATCACTGATGTAGGTAAATTCTATGCTGCAACAGCTAAAGAAATCAAGGACCAAAGAAGTTAAGTGTTTGCCAAAGGTTACCCAGAGGGGCATTTGCAGAATCAGGGCTCTAATCCAGGGCCTTGCACTCCAGTCCAGTGTTCTTTCCACCAAATGCATTTATTCTTTAAGCTAAATAGCAGGAAAAGCAGGGAGATGGGAGTTACAAGGGGCATTCCAACTCCTGACATCTGGGAATTGATATGGGTGAGGGACAAGGGGATTGGGTTAGCAGTCCATGGACTTGACCAATAGGCTCAAGGTAGGAGCAAAAAGATGGAATGGTAAAGCCTGGCAGAGACCTGAGTGATCATCTCTCCAAATCTTTAACAGGTGAGGAGCCCTAGGCTCAGAGAGGTCATATAGCCAGGTAGTGGCATAGGAACGAACTGGGCCTGAAATCTGCCACCCTCTGAATCCTGTTCTCATTTTCTCACTATGACCAGCTTCCTACCTGGCAACACTTCCTTCATTTAGTAACTTTTACCCAAGTTAGTAACTCTTGCCACTGACTTCAGTTCTGGTCCCTTAGGAATTTCTTTCTATAATTTACCTTTCCATAGCTCATGGAACCATTCCTGAAAGGAGCAAGCCTCTATTATTTTCCTTATAATTACACTTCTTACTGTTAATCAAGTAGAAAGAATTTATGGCTCATATAGCTAAGTAGTATTAAGCCCTGGGTGTTCACCTAACTTGCTAATCCCAGGCCCGGCAAAGAGAAATTATCTTGTAACTTCGACTGTAACTCTTGCCTTTAAGATTTATAGTTGGAAAATATTTTTTCTTCCACAAGAGGGCAGCAAAGAGCTTTTTCATTACATGGTTTATAGAGAACTTAAAATTCAACGTTGATCTCACATTTTATTATTAAAGTGCTTCCTTGGGCTTTCTTTCTTACTTTTTTAAAAATAAGTGTACATTTGGGAAGAAACTACAAGCATAGCTTTTCCTTTAGGTAAACTTTTTCATCTTAAGATTTTTAACGATGCATGAACATAGCAGCCATTCAATGTATTTCTTAAATGAAAAAGTGAATAGCTTGAAATAGATATTTTTAAATGATGCCACTTAACTTAGGTAATAATAGAAAGCAGTAATCCTACCTTATATCGCTTTAGATGGCTAGGATTACTTTAAAATTTGGCATCTTGCTCCCAATATTCCTTGACAATATGGTGGAATCAGACCAGATCGGAGTCACCCCTGCTTCATAGGACAAGATAGGGGATGCGGAATAAATGACCAAGACAGCAGTCCCAGGGTTGAGTGATTGAAGAGGGCCTCCAATATTTCACAGGGAGGAAAGAGGCGGGGAGATCAGAACGGGTAGAGCAGGCAGCAGCAGCACTTGAGGAAGTGCAGATCTGAGGAAAATGACCATCCCTCCGCTCCAGCCTGCCCCAGCTGCTGGCTGGGAAACCTTGCCAAGTGGCCCCAGAGCCAGCAGTGCCCAAGGGAACCTGGAGGCGTGCCTAGCCATCCACCTGAAAAGCCATGCCACCGGGCACCACAAGTAGCCGTCCCATCAGGTGCAGTGAATGTGATCCACTGGGCACCAAGCACTACTGGTTAGATGCTGCCCTGGGCACTCTAATTGACTCCCCCATCCCACCTCCATGCGCCAGGAGCAGAATCCCTTCTGTGCATGCCATCTTCCCAGCCAGCTGCTGCAGTCAGGGAGAGGTGGGCCTGAGGGGAGAAAGTGGCTCTGGAGTGCCATCTGCTGGGAAGAAGTGGTAAGTGCATCCTGGCAAATGCCCTATCTGCCTGGGTTCTTTAAAATATATATTTTTTCTATATACTATTTTTTTCATTTTTATTTTTATGTATTTTATATGTTAATATTTTTATTTATTTTCTCTTCCTTCTGTGGGCACCAGTCTGAGTTCATTCTCAATATATCTTGGGATTTCTCCCTCTGACATTGGGGCCTACTACTGCTGAGGTGTTTATATATATAATGTGTATATATATATATATATATATATATAATCTTATTATTTATTTGTTTTTAGTGCATGGGCTGGAAGTCAAGCCCAGGCCTCCCACGTGGTAGGCAGGCATTCTGCCATTGAAACACCTGTGCAACCCTGCCTAGCATTTAATAGACCCTCAAGTGGAATTGTAGCCCCTATATGAGAACAGGGCCTTGGTTCGGTGGGAAATTACTGACAAACCAAGTGCAAAAGGGAACCGTCAATGCAAAGCCAAGTAAATACAAAATTTCAGACTAGTAAAGGAAACAAACTTGCAAAATAACTTTATTAAGATAATCAAATGTTCCAAACACAACAGAAAATCACAAAGCAAGTGAAGATTCAAGCCAAAATTGCCCAGCCAAACAACCAAATCAAAACACTGGAAGAGACACACAATAAAGAATAACTACTCAAGGATATTTATAAAGAAATAAAGGATATCAGGAAGACACTAAAAGAGCATAAAGCAGAATTTAAAAGATTGAGTAGAAAAATGGCAGCTCTCACAGAAATGAAAGATACAGTTACAATTAGAAATATACTAGAGATACATGATAGCCGATTCAAAGAAACAGAAGGAAGAACAAATGGGCTAGAAGGCAGAATAATTGAAGTAGAGCACACAAAAGAACAAATGACAACAAACGTGGAAAAATGGAACCGAATCTTGGAGAAATGATGGACAACAAAATACACAAATATAAGCATTACTGGTGTCCCAGAAGGGGAAGAGAAGCGTAAAGGCCTAGGAAGGTCAGTTGAAGATATAATAGGGCAAAATTTTCTAGCCCTTATAAAAGACATAAGTATGCAAATCAAAGAGGCCTAATGAACCCCAAATAGAGTAAATCCAAATAGGCCTATTCAAAAACACATACTAATCAAACTGTCAAATGTTAAAGAGAAGTAAAAAGTCCTGAAAGCAGCATGAGAAAACTATTTACTACATACAAAGGAAAACACATAAGACTGAGTTTGGACTACTCAACAGCACCATGGAGGCAAGAAGGCAGTGGTATGATATATTTAAAATCCTGAATGAGAAAGGTTTCCAATGAAGAATTCTTTACCCAGACAAGTTGCCCTTCAAAATTGAGGAAGAGATTAAAATCTTCAAAGACAAAGGAAGACTGAGAAGTAGTCAACAAGAGACCTGCCCTACAAGAAATACTAAAATGCATCCTGCCAGCTGAAAATAAAAGAAAAGAGAGGGACGCCTGGAGAAGAGCACAGAATTGAAAGATACCATTAAGCATAATTTAAAAGATAAAAAGAGAGAGAAAGAGAAAAAATATATATAAATCTGACAAATAAAAACTAAAGGATAAGATGGTAGATTCAAGAAATGCCTTTAAAGGAATAACTTTAATAACACAAATAGATCAAAAGCGAAAGGATGAAAAAAAGTGAAAGGATAGAAAAGATGTTGTATGTAAGATGTTACCAAAAGAAAGTAGGATATCAGATAAAATGTCAGATACAATAGGCTTTACATGTATGATGTCATAAGAGACAAAGAAGGACACTACATATTATAAAAAGGGACAACTCACCAAGAGGAAAAAACAATCATAAATATTTATGTTCCTCATCAAGGAGCTCCAAAGTACATGAGGCAAAACCAAAGGAAACTATGGAGATTTCAGCAATAATAGTGGGAGACTTCAATACACCACTCTCCACTATAAACAGAACATCCAGACGGAGGATCAACAAAGAAACAGAACCTAAACAATGTGGTAGGTGAATTAGATCTAATAAACATATATAGATTATTACACCCCCAAAACACCAAGATACACCTTCTTCTCTAGTGCACATGGAATGTTCTCCAGGATAGATAATATGCTGGGACACAAAATAAATCTTTATAAATTTAATAAGATAGAAATATCCAAAGCACTTTCTCTGACCACAACGTAATAAAGTTGGGAACCGGCAATCACCAAAGAACCAGAGCTTCCACAAATATATGGAGATTATACAGCATGCTCTTAAATAATCAGTGGGTCAAGGAAGAAATTGCTAGAGAAGTTGGTAAATATCTGGAGATGAATGGTAATAAGAATATAACATATCAAAACTTATGGGAGGGTGGTGCGATAGTGGCTCGGGGGCAGAATTCTTGCCTACCATGCTGGAGACCTGGGTTCATTTCCTGGTGCCTGCCCATGTGAAAAGAGGGAAAAAAAAAACTTATGGGATATGGCAAAGGTGGTGCTGAGAGGAAAATTTATTGCCCTAAATGCCTATATTAATAAACAAAAATGAGCAAAAATCAAGGACTTAACCGCTCATCTGAAGAGATTAGAGAAAGAAGAGCAAACTAACCCCGAATCAAATAGAAGAAGAGAAATAACGAAAGATTAAAGCAGAAATAAACACACCGGGGAACAAAAAGACAATAGAAAGAATCAATGAAACCAAAAGTTGGTTCTTTGACAAAATCGGTAAAACTGATGCACCCCCAGCTAGACTGACAAAGAGGCAAACACATGAAATCAGAAATGAGAGAGGAGTCATTACCATGGAACATGAAGAAATTCTAAAAATCATAAGAGTTTACTATGAACAACTATACAACAACAAGCTAGACAACTTAGATGAAATGGACATTTCCTGGAAACACACAAACTACTTATATTGACATGAGAAGAAGTAGAAGATCTCAACAAACCAATTACAAGTAAAGAGATACAATCAGTCATCAAAAACCTTATCACACGAAGAAAAGCCCAGTACCAGATGGCTTCACAGGGGAACTTTAGTAAGCATTCCAAAAAGAGCAGATTCCAAAACAATCCTGCTCAAACTCTTCCAGAAATTTGAGGAAAAAGGAATGCTACCTAACTCATTTTATGAAGCGAACATCACTCTAATCCCAAAACTAGACAAAGATGCTACAAGAAAGGAAAACTACAGACCAATCTCTTTAATGAAGATAGGTGCAAAAATTCTCAAGAAAATGCTAGAAAATTGAATCCACTGACACATTATACATCACAACCAAGTGGGGTTTGCACCAGGAATACAAGGTGGTTCAACAAAAGAAAATCAACCAACATAATACAGCACATTAACAAATCAAAAGGGGAAAATTACATGATCATATCGATTAATACTGAAAAAGCATTAGATAAAATTCAGCATCCTTTCTGATAAAAACACTTTAAAAGGTAGGAATTGAAGGAAACTTCCTCAAAATCATAAAGGGCATATATGAAAAACCCTTAGCCAGCATTATACTTGATGTTGAGAGATTGAAAGCATTCCCCCTAAAATTGGGAACAAGACAAGGATGTCCGTTGTCACCACTATTATTTAATATTGTACTAGAAGTCCTAACTAGAGTGATTAGACAGAAGAAAGAAATAAAAGACATCCAAACAGGAAGGGAATCAGTAAAATTTTCATTATTCACAGATGACATGACCCTATACCCACAAAACCCTGAAAAATCAATGACAAAGCTACTTGAGCTAATAAACAAATTCAGTAGAGTGGCAGGATGCAACTTTAACATACAAAAATCAGTAATGTTTCTATATACATTATTTGTCTGATGAGACAATTAAGGGAAAATTTTCATTTAAAATAGCAACCAAAAGGATTAGGCATCTAGGAATAAACCTAACCAGGGATATCAAGGACTAGTACACAGAAAACTACAAAACATTGCTAAAAGAAGTAAAAAATGACTTAAATAGATGGAATGACATTCCATGCTCATGATAGGAAGGTTGAATGTCATTAAGATGCCAATTCTACCCAAAATGGTCTACAGAATCAGTGCAACACCAATCAAAATCTCAACAATCTACTTTGAAGACTTGGGAAAGTTAATTATCAAATTTATTTGTAAGGGAATGTGTGTGACCCTGAATAGATAAAGATAATCCTAAAAGAGAAGAGCGAAGTGGGAGGACTAACACTTCCTGACTTTAAAGCCTACTAAAACACCACAGTAATCAAAATAGGATGGTACTAGCACAAAGATAGAAGTATCAACCAATGGAATCGAATCAAGAGTGCAAATCTATGGACAGTTGATCTTCAATATGGCCCCCAAATCCTTTCAACTGGGACAAAATAGTCTTTTCAAAAAATAGGACAAAGAGAGATCTATAGAATCCCTGATTTACATTTTTGGGATTCCAACCAAGACTTGCTAAAAGGAGGTTAGACATTTAACTGTATATCTACCTGGTCTCCAAATATTGATAGAACGATGAAGCAAAGCAGCACAAGCTCCACATAAGATTTCTTGTAATTTATTGTGCCAAAACAGGAAGCAGAAGGGCACATCATCACATAAGGAAGTATGTGCCCATGGATGCAGAACTTCGAATATTATCCTCTTAATCTCAACCTCCTGAACACAGTAAATACACAACTACTCTGCTGTAGGTTTCCCACATCTCTTACCACAAAGAAACACAATTCTGCCAAAATGAACATGCTCAAATTTGTTCATTTTTTAAAATGTCATAATGGTTCAGATGAAAACACAGCCTGCCAAAGATATCAAATAAAACACACACGCGCGCGTGCGCAAACGAAATGCATCTTCAGACTTGAATTTCAAAAACATAATCTCCCCATTCTCTCCACCTGTCAGCCCAGTTGTGTGATAAGAATCCTAGAGAAGTCCTGCAAACAGGACAAGTTTTATCCCTCCATCTATATAGCTATCACTCTCTGGACCTCAGTGAAAAAAAAAAATAGGATGGGAGAATTGGATACCAAAAGCCAAAAGAACGGGCGGGCCACGGTGGATCAGCAGGCAAGAATGCTCGCCTGCCATGCCAGAGGACCTGGGTTCGATTCCTGGTGCCTGCCCATGAAAAAAAAAAAGGGTCAAAAGAACAAAATAGAACACCTACCATGCACCCTATACAAAAATTAATTCAACATGGATTAAAGACCTAAATGTAAGCACCAATGCCATAAAACTTCTAGAAAAAAATGTAGAGAAACCTCTTCAAGATCTAATAATAGGGCAGGCAATGGTGGCTTAGTGGCAGAGTTCTCACCTGCCATGCCGGAGACCTGGGTTCGATTCCTGGTGCCTGCCCATGCAAAAATTAAAAATAATAATAATAATAATAATAATAATAAAATCTCGTAATACCAGGTGGCTTCTTAAACTTTACACCTAAAGCACAAGCAGTGAAAGAAAAAATAGATGAATGGGAACCCCTTAAGATCAAGAGCTTCGGTGCATCAAAGGACTTCATAAAAAAAAAAAAGGTGAAGAAGAAGACAACTCAATGGGAGAAAATATTTTGAAACCACATATCAAATAAAGGCTTCATATCCTGTGTTCATAAACAAATGATACAGCTCAACAACAAAAGAACAAACAACCCGATTATAAAATGGGCAGAGGATATGAATAGAACTTTTCTGAAGAGCAAACACAAATGGATAAAAAGCACATAAAGATATGGTTATTTTCATTATCTATGAGGGAAATGTATATCAAGATGACAATGAGACGCCACCTCATACTTATAAGAATGGCTGCTATTAAACAAAGAGAAAACTACAAATGTTGAAGAAGGTGTAGAATAACTGGAACACTTATTCACTGTTGGAGGGAATGTATAATGGTGCAGTCACTGTGGAAAAGTTTGGCGATTCCTCAGAAAACTAAATATTGAATTGCCCTATAACCTGGCAATATCAATACTTGTATATACCCAGAAGAGCAGAAAGCAATGACACAAACAGACATTTGTACACTAATGTTCATAGTGGCATTACTCACAATTGCCAAAAGATGGAAACAATACAAGTGCCCATCAATAGACAAGTGGATAAACAAAATGTGGTATACAGACATATGATGGAATATTATGCAGCAGTAAGACAAAATGATGCCCTGAAGCATATGACAACATGGATAAACCTTGAGGATATAATGCCAAGTGAAAGAAGCCAGGCACAAAAGGATAGATACTGTATTATTTTGCTAATATGACCCTGGAAAAGGTAAACTCAGAGTCTTATAATGTAGTATATGGGGGACCTAGAGATACACAGAAGCTAGAGATGGATGAATGGTTACCTAATGAGGTTGAACTTAAATGTTCAGGAAGGTATAGAAATGATGCTAGCTCATTAGTGGGTTTATAAGTAATATTGACATATGGAAGGTGATTATGATTGAAAGGGGTTGTATAGAGCTGGGTATCTCACCAATGAACACTACAAATATGATTAAGTTCTTGCATAAACTACTTGTACAGAGAGTTAATAATAGATGGGTATAGGGGGAAAACTCAAAGTACATGCTATGGTCAATTTTTAACAGTTGTTTTTTTTTAAAGCAAGATGGTGGCTTAGTGAGGTAGGGAATTTAGTTCATCCTCCACAGCAGTTAGTAAATAGCCAGGAGCAGTACAGAACAACTGCTGGGAGAATATCAGTGGCAGACACACAATAAACACCAGTCTGAACCAGGTGGAACATCTGAGACCCCACACAGAACTAGAGAGTCTGCTAAAATTAAAGACCCCACATCACTTTACACTGGTAGGAAATCATGAGCAGACAAGTGCCACATGCTGGGGAGGATAGGAAAAACACAGGATCTAGAGGATTTGTAGGAAAGTCTGTCAACCTGCTGGGTCTCACCCTCAGGGAAAACTGATGCTGGCTACATGTTTCTCCTGACATATGGCCCTGTCTGATCAGGGAAAGTTTGACTGGAGTCTATAATATCTGAGGAGATCCTCCATTAAAAAAAGAGGAGGAAATTGGAAATTGAGAGAGGCAAGATGGTGGCTTAGCAATGTGCACAACTTAGTTCATCCTTCAGAACAGCTACTAAATAACCAGAAACAATACAGAGAAGCTCCTGGGGCCATGTCAGTGACCGGAAACACAGCATACCCCAGTCTGGACCAGCTGGACAGGCTGTGAGCCCCCCCAGAAACATGAGTTCCCCAAGCCACAGCGGCCGGTGCACCTCCTCCACAGGCTGCTTTCCAGAGGGGAAAGGAAAGAGACTTTACCATCAACAGGGGCTTAGCCCAACCAAACAACAATTGTGGAATTAATTAACAAACTCTAACAACTAAAAATAGGCCCCAGCTCAGGTGAACCTGGTGAAAGCGGAGGTCGCTCATTTTTGCCCCGGCACCAAGGGGACAGGGCTGAAGGAAAAAGGAAAAAAAAAAAAAAGAAGAAGAAGAAACAGAGGTTTTGGTGAATGTGTTTCTACAAAGGCTTGACAGCCTTTGGATACAGCGGTAGGATTTTTCAGGCTGCAACTGCCCCAGGCATAGGCAGAATCAAGCTCATTTGAAGGCTTGTCTGGAGCCTGTGCCTTCCCCAGGGGAGGGGTGAAGCCCAATTCAGGTGGAATCCCTCCCTTAAGGAATTCAGACACCAGGGCTTGGTAATTTGAAGCCATTAAAACCAGCCTACAAACTCTCCTCTGTCTCCACCAAGCCGCCAGCAGGGAGAGTCTGCCAAAGTTAAAGGTACTACATCATCTTATGCGGGTGAGACCTGCAGGCAGACAAGTGCCACTTACTGGGCAGGATAAGAAAAACAGAGTCCAGAGACTTCACAGGGAAGTCTTTCAACCTGCTGGGTCTCACCCTCAGGGGAAACCAATGCAGGTGACTCTTTCCTCCTAATAGGAGGCCAGTTTGGTCTGGGAAAATCTGGCTGGGGTCTATGATACCTAATTAGACCCTCCTAAGGGTGGGGGGGAAAGGCAACATACAGACAGGGCAAGAAACAAGAAAACAAGAACTGAAAAATTCTCCTCTGTTAAACAAAACCTAAGCTAGTGGTCCAGAAAAAAGCTGAACTGAATATCAAAGAACAGATAGACAACAAATTCATCCAGCAAGAAAACCTTAGGTAAAAGAAGTGAAAACAATCTGCAGAATAAACTAATTAAGGTAATTAAATGCTTAGATGCCAGCAAAAAATAACAAATCACACTAGGAAAATTGAAGATATGGCCCAGTCAAAGGAACAAACCAACATTTCAAATGAGATACAGGAGTTGAAACAATTAATTCAGAATATGCGAACAGACATGGAAAACCTCATCAAAAACCAAATCAATGAATTGAGGGAGAATATAAAGAAAGCAAGGAATGAACAAAAAGAAGAAATTGAAAGTCAGAAAAAACAAATCACAGAACTTATGGGAATGAAAGGCACAGTAGAAGAGATGAAGAAAACAATGGAAACCTACAATGGTAGATTTTGAGAGGAAGAAGATAGGATTAGTGATCTGGAGGATGGAACATCTGAAATCTGACAAGAAAAAGGAAATATAGGGAAAAAATGGAAAAATATGAGCAGGGACTCAGGGAATTTAATGACAATATGAAGCGCATGAATATACAAGTTGTAGGTGTCCCAGAAGGAGAATAGAAGGGAAAAGGAGAATAAAAACTAATGGAGGAAATTATCACTGAAAATTTCCCAACTCTTATGAAAGACCTAAGATTACAGATCCAAGAAGTGCAGAATACGCCAAAGAGAACAGATCCAAATAGACATACTCCAAGACATTTACTAATCAGAATGTCAGAGGTCAAAGAGAAAGAGAGAATCTTGAAATCAGCAAGAGAAAAGCAATCCATCACATACAAGGGAAGCCCAATAAGACTAGGTGTAAATTTCTCAGCAGAAACCATGGAGGCAAAAGGACAGTGGGATGATATACTTAAATTACTAAAGAGAAAAACTGCCAACCAAAAATTCTATATCCAGCAAAATTGTCCTTCTAAACTGAGGGAGAAATTAAAACATTTTCAGACAAAAAAAATCACTGAGAGAATTTGTGACCAAGAGACCAGCTCTGCAAGAAATACTAAAGGGAGCACTGGGGACAGATACGAAAAGACAGAGGAGAGAGGTGTGGAGAAGAGTGTAGAAAGGAAGACTACGAGTAAAGGCAAAAGGAAGGAAAATTATATATGACATATAAAATCCACAAGGCAAAATGGTAGAAGAAAGTACTACCCATACAGTATTAACAATAAAAGTTAATGGATTAAACTCCCTAATCAAAAGACATAGACTGGCAGAATGGATTAAAAAACAGGACCCATCTATATGCTGTCTACAGGAAACATATCTTAGACCCAAAGATAAACATAGCTTGAAAGTGAAAGGTTGGGAAAAGATATTTCATGCAAATAATGATCAGAAAAGAGCAGGAGTAGCTATACTAATGTCCAACAAATTAGACTTCAAATGTCAAACAATTAAAAGAGACAAGGAAGGATAGTATGTATTAATAAAAGGAACAATTCAGCACGAAGACATAACAATCATAAATATTTATGCACCAAACCAGAATGCTCCAAAATACATGTGGCAAACACTGAAAAGAGAAATAGACACATCTACCATAATAGTTGGAGACTTCAATACACCACTCTCATCAATGGACAGAACATCCAGACAGAGGATCAATAAAGAAAAAGAGAATTTGAATAATACAATAAAAGAGCTAGACTTAACAGACATTTATAGGACATTACACCCCTCAACAGCAGGATACACCTTTTTCTCAAGTGCTCATGGATCATTCTCAAGTATAGACCATATGCTGGGTCACAAAGCAAGTCTCAATAAATTTAAAAAGATTGAAATCATAACAAAACACTTCCTCAGATCATAAAGGAATGAAGTTGGAAATCAATAATAGGCAGAGTACAAGAAAATTCATAAATATGTGGAGGCTCAACAACACACTCTTAAACAACCAGTGGGCAAGGAAGAAATTACAAGAGAAATCAGCAAATATCTTGAGGCAAATGAAAATGAAAGCACAACATATGAAAATTTATGGGATGCAGCAAAGGCAGTGCTAGGAGGGAAATTTATTGCCCTAAATGCCTACGTCAAAAAGAAGAAAGAGCAAAAATTGAGGAATTAACTGTCCACTCGGAAGAACTAGAGAAAGAACAGCAAACTAACCCCAAAGCAAGCAAAAGGAAAGAAATAACAAAGATTAGAGCAGAAATAAATGAAATTGAGAACTTGAAAACAATTGAGAAAATCAATAAAACCAGAAACTGGTTTTATGAGAAAATCAATAAGATTGATGGACACTTAGCAAGATTGACAAAAAGAAGAAGAGAGAGGATGCAAATAAATAAGATCAGAAATGGAAGAGGAAATAAAACCACTGACCCCACAGAAACAAAGGAAGTAATGACAGGATACTATGAACAACTTTATGCTACTAAATAAAACAATGTAGATGAAATGGACAACTTCCTAGAAAGGCATGAACAACCAACTTTGACTCCAGAAGAAATAGACGACCTCAACAAACCAATCACAAGTAAAGAGATAGAATCAGTCATTAAGAAGCTCCCCCAAAAGAAAAATCCAGGACCAGATGGCTTCACATGCTACCAAACATTCCAGAAAGAATTAGTACCGATCCTGCTGAAATGCTTCAAAAAAATTGAAGAGGAGGGAAAGCTATGTAACTCATTCTACAAAACCAACATCACCCTCATACCAAAGCCAGACAAAGATATTATGAAAAAAAGAAAACTACGGACCAATCTCTAATGAATATAGATACAAAAATCCTCAACAAAATTCTAGCATATTGAATCCAGCAACACATTAAAAGAATTATACATCATGACCAAGTAGGATTCATCCCAGGTATGCAAGGATGCTTCAACATAAGAAAATCAATTAACGTAATACACCATATCAACAAATAAAAGCAGAAAAACCACATGATTTTCTTAATTGGTGCAGAAAAGGCATTTGACAACATTCAGCATCCTTTCCTGTTGAAAACACTTCAAAGGATAGGAATAAAAGGGACTTCCTTAAAATGATAAAGGAAATATATAAAAAACCCACAGCTAACATCATCCTCAATGGGGAAAAACTGAAAACTTTCCCCCTAAGATCAGGAACAAGACAAGGATGTCCACTATCACCACAGTTATTCAACATTGTGTTGAACATTCTAGCCAGAGCAATTAGACAAGAAAGAAATTCAAGGCATCAAAATTGGAAAGGAAGAAGTAAAACTCTCACTGTGTGCAGATGATATGATGCTATATGTCAAAAAACCCAAAAAATCCACACCAAAATTACTAGAGCTAATAAATTAGTACACCAAAGTGGCAGGTTACAAGATCAACATTCAAAAATCTGTAGTGTTTCTATACACTAGTAATGAACAATCTGAGGGGGGAATCAAGAAACGAATTCCAGTTACAATTGCAACGAAAACAATAAAATATTTAGGAATAAATTTAACTAAAGACACAAAAGACCTATACAAAGAAAACTACAAGAAAGTGTTAAAAGAAACCACAGAAGACCATATAGATGGAAGGATTGGAAGACTAAATATAGTTAAGCTTTCAATTCTGCCTAAATTGATTTACAGATTCAATGCGATACCAATCAAAATCCCAATAGCTTACTTTTCAGAAATAGAAAAAACAATAACCAAATTCATCTGGAAGGGCAGGGTGCTCCCTAAAAGTATCCTGAGGAAAAAAATGAAGTCGGAGGTCTCACATTACCTGACTTTAAGGCATATTATGAAGCTACAGTGGTCAAAACAGCATTGTGCTGGCATAAAGATAGATATATTGACCAATGGAATCGAATAGAGTGTTCAGATATAGACCTTCTCATCTACAGACAGTTGATCTTTGATAAGACAGTCAAGCCAACTCACCTGGGATAGAACAGTCACTTCAATAAATGATGCCTAGAGAACTGGATATCCATATGCAAAAGAATGAAAGTGGAACCATATCTCACACCCTATACAAAAGTAAACTCAAAATAGAACAATGACCTAAACATTAAGACCATAAAACTTTTAGAAGAAAATATAGGCAAATATCTTATAAATCTTATACTTGGAGGCAGTTTTATAGACCTTACAACCAAAGCAAGAGCACTGAAGAAATAAATAAATAAATAAATAAATAAATAAATAAATAAATAAATGGGAACTCCTCAAAATTAAACACTTTTTGCACATCAAAGAACTTCATCAAGAAAGTAAAAAGACAGCCTATACAATGGGAGACAGTATGGAAATGACATATCAGATAAAGGTCTAGTATCCAGAATTTATAATGAGATTGTTCAACTCAACAACAAAAAGACAGCCAATCCAATTACAAAATGGGAAAAGGACTTGAACAGACACTTCTCAGAAGAGGAAATACAAATGGCCAAAAGGCACATGAAGAGATGCTCAACTTCCCTGGCCATTAGAGAAATGCAAAACAAAACCAGAATGAGATATCATCTCACACCCACCAGAATGGCCATTATCAATAAAACAGAAAATGACAAGTGCTGGAGAGGATGTGGAGAAAAAGGCACACTTATCCACTGTTGGTGGGAACGTCAAATGGTATAACAGCTGTGGAAGGCAGTTTGGCAGTTCCTCAAAAAGCTAAAAATAGAATTGCCATGTGACCCGGCAATATCATTGCTAGGTATCTCCTCAAAGGTCATGAAGGCAAGGACCCAAACGGACATCTGTACATCAATGTTTATAGCAGCATTATTTATAATTGCAATGAGATGGAAACAGCCAAAATGTCCATCAACAGACAAGTGGCTAAACAAACTGTGGTATATACATATAATGGAATATTATGCAGCTGTAAGACAGAATAAAGTGATGAAATATGTAACAACATGAATGGGCCTTGAGGACATTATGCTGAGTGAGATTAGCCAAAAACAAAAGGACAAATACTGTATGGTCTCACTGATATGAACTGACATTAGTGAATAAGCTTGGAATATTTCGTTGGTAACAGAGACCATCAGGAGATAGAAATAGAGTAAGATATTGGGTAATAGGAACTGAAGGGATACAGACTGTGCAACAGGACTGAACATAAAACTCAGAAATGGACACCACAATACTACCTAACTGTAATACAATTATGTTAAAACACTGAATGAAGCTGAATGTGAGAATGATAGAGGGAAGAGGGCTGGGGGCACAAATGAAATCAGAAAAAAGATAGACCATAAAGATTGAGATTGTATAATCTAGGAATGCCTAGAGTGTATAATGATATTGACTAAATGTACAAATTTTAAAAATGTTTTTGCATGAGGAAGAACAAAGAAGGTCATTACTGCAGGGTGCTGAAAATAGATGGTAATTAATATTTAAAAATTTCAACTTATATGTGAGACTAAAGCAAAAATGTTCATTTGGGACAAAATTTATATTTTGACTAGTGCATTTCCTAATATAACTTATGTAGAGAGCTTGGTTGAACAACATAAGTACTTGGAACCTTGGGTAGGACATGAGATTTTGTTGGTTTGTCCAGAGTGATGCCCCGATGAATCCCAGAGTGATTTGGTCAGGGAGTGGAAAAGTATTTGCAAAGTCCCCTTAGGGGAATGATGAGAACGGGGAAAAATTCAACTTCCCCAAGTTGAATTCTTGATATTATCACAAGCAGTGTGGACAACCAAAGCTATAGGCTGAGCCCCCAGTCTTGGGGTTTGTTCATATGAAACTTAACCCCACAAAGGATAGGTCATGCCTACTTAAAATTAGGTCTAAGAGTCACCCCCAATAAGAGTCACCCCCAAGTGAGCCTCTTTTGTTGCTCAGATGTGGCCTCTCTCCAGCCAACACAACAAGCAAACACACCACCCTTTCCTTGTCTATGTGGGACATGACTCCCAGGAGTGTGGACCTCCCTGGCAATGTGGGACAGAAATCCTAGAATGAGCTGAGACTCAGCATCATGGGATTGGGAAAAACCCTAGAACGAGCTGAGACTCAGCATCAAGGGACTGAGGAAACCTTCTCGACCAAAAGGGGGAAGAGTGAAATGAGACAAAGTGTCAATGGCTGAGAGATTCCAAACAGAGTCGACAGGTTATCCTGGAGGTTATTCTTACATATTAAGTAGATATCACCCTGTTATTCAAGATGTAATGCAGAGGCTGGAGGGAGCTACCTGAAAATGTGGACCTGTGTTCCAGTAGCCATGTTTCTTGATGATTGTATAATGATATAACTTTCACAATGTGACTGTGTGACTGAAAACCTTGTGTCTGATGCTACTTTTATCTACCTTGTCAACAGATGAGTAGAACATATGGAAAATAAATAAATAATAGGGGGAACAAATGTTAAAATGAATTTAGTTTGAAATGGTAGTGATCAATGAAAGGGAAGTGTAAGGGGTATGGTATGTATATTTTTTGTTTTTCTCTGTTTGCATTTTATTTCTTTTTCTGTTGTCTTTTTATTTCTTTTTCTGAATTGATGCAAGTGTTCTAAGAAATGATCATGATGATGAATATGCAACTATGTGATGATATTGTGAATTACTGATTATACATGTAGAATTAAATGATCAAAATAGGAATTTTTGCATTTATTTGATGTTTTTTTGTATTTAAAACAATAAATTTAAAAAGAACATAATAAAAAACTAATAAAAATTTAAAAAATAAACATAATCCTGCTACATGCTGCTTACAGGAGACTCATCTTAGACACAAGGATAGAAATAGATTGAAAGTGAAAGTATGGAAAAAGATTTTCCACACAAGTTGTAACCAAAAAAAAAGCAGGAGTATCTATACTAATATTGGACAAAATAGACTTTAAATGTAAAGACATCATAAGAGACACAGAAGGATACTATATACTTGTTAAAGCATCAATTCACCAAGAAGATATAAGAATCATAAATGTTTATGCTCCCAATCAAGGAGCTTCAAAGTACATGAGACAGACATTGGCAAAACTGAAGGGAGCAATAGATGTTTCAACAATAATAGTAGGAGACTTCAACATACCACTCTCCTCTATAGATAGAAGAACCAGACAAAAGATCAACAAGGAAACAGAGAAGCTAAATAACTTGATAAATGAATGATACCTAATGGACATATATAGGTCATTACACTCCAAAGTACAAGGATATACATTCTTCTCTAGTGCTCTGGAACATTCTCCAGGATAGATCAATATGCTGTGGCACAAAACAGGTCTTATAAATTTAAAAACAGTGAAATTATTCAAAGGACTTTCTCTGATCACAATGGGATGAAACTGGATCTCAATAATCACCAAGGAAAAAGAACATTCACAAATATATGGAGATTTGTTATTTAATAAACTCTTAGAAAACCAGTGGGTCAAAGAAGAAATTGGTAGAGAATTCACTAGCTATGTGGAGATGTATTAAAATGAGAATACAACTTATCAGAACTTATGGGATGCAGCAAAGGCTGTGTTGAGATGGTAATTTATTGCCCTAAATGCCTATATTAAAAAATAAGAAAGAGCAAAAACCAGGGACTTAACAACTCACCTGGAGGAACTTGAGAAAGAACAGCAAACTAACCCCAAAGTAAATAGAAGAGAAATAACAAAGCTTAAAGCAGAGATAAATGAATGAGAGAACAAAAGAACAATAGAAAGAATCAATAAAACCAAAAGTTGGTTCTTTGAGAAATCAATAAAATTGATGGGCACTAGCAAGACTGACAAAGAAAAAAAGAGAGAGGATGCAAATAAAGAAAATCAGAAATGAGAAGGGGTGCAATACCACAGACCCTGAAGAAATAAAAGAAATCATAAGAGGATACTATGAACAACTACACACCAACAAACTAGACAACTTAGATGAAATGGATAAATTTCTGGAGACACACAAACAAGCTACACTGACTCAGGAAGAAATAGAAAATCTCAACAAACCAATCACAAGTAAAGAGATTCAATCAGTCGTCAAAAATTTTCCTACAAAGAAAAGCCCAGGGCCAGATGCCTTCACAGGGGAATTTTATCAAACATTCCAGAAAGAACTAACTCCAATCCTGCTCAAACTTTTCCAAAAATTTGAGGAAAAAGTCATTCCACCTAACTCATTTTATGAAGCTAAAATCACTTTAATGCCAAAACTGGGTAAAGATACTACAAGAAAGGAAAACTATAGGCCAATCTCCCTAATGAACATAGATGCAAAAATTCTCAAAAAAATATTAACAAACCAAATCCAACAGCACACTAAAAGAATTATACACCATGACCAAGTGGGATTTATACCAGGAATGCAAGGATGGTTCAACACAAGAAAATCAATTAATGTAATACAGCACAATAACAAACCGAAAGGGAAAAATCACGTGATCATCTCGATTGGTGCTGAAAAAGCATTTGACAAAATTCAGCATCCTTTTCTGATAAAAACACCCCAATAGATAGGAATCAAAGGTAACTACCTCAACATGAAAAAGGATATATGAAAACCTGATAGCCAGCATTGTACTCAATGGAGAGAGACTGAAATCTTTCCCCCAAAGATCAGGTGCAAGACAAGGATGCGTACTGTGACCACTATTATTCAACATTGTGTTAGAAGTTCTAGCTAGAACAATCAGGCAAGACAAAGAAATAAAAGGCATTCATATTGGAAAGGAAGAAGTAAAACTCTCATTATTTGCAGATGAGTTGATACTATACTTGGAAGATCCTGAGAAATCTACAGCAAAGTTACTTGAATTAATAAACAAATTCAGAAAGGTGGCAGGATAAAAAATTAACGTGCAAAAATAGTAACATTTCTATACACAAGCAATGACCTAGCTGAGGAGTCAGTTTAAGGAAAAAATTCCATTCAAAACAGCAACTAAAAGAATCAAATACTTAGGAATGAACTTAACTAGAGATGTAAAGGATTTGTACACACAAAACTACATAACATTGCCAAAAGAAATCAAAGGAGATCTAAATAAGAGGAAAGACATTCCCTACTCATGGATAGGAAGGCTGAATATAGTTAAGATGCCAATTCTCCACAAATTGACCTACAGATTCAACAAAGTACCAATCAAAATTCCAACAACCTACTTTGAAGATTTGGAAAAGCTAACTACCAAATTCATGCAGAAGGGTAAGAGACCCTGAATAGCTAAAGGCATCCTAGAAAAGAAGAACCAAGTGGGAGGAATAACATTTCCTGACTTTAAAATCTATTATATATTAAAAAAATCTATTATAAAGCCACAGTGGTCAAAACAGCCTGGTACTGGCACAAAGATAGAAGTGTTGACCAATGGAATCAAATCAAGAGTGAAGAAATAGACAACCAAATCTATGATTAACTGATTTTTGACAAAGCCCAAATCCTCTGAACTGGGGACAAAATAGTCTTTTCAGTAATTGGGCATGGAAGAACTGGATATCAATAGTCAAGAGAATGAAAGAGGACCCCTATCTTATACCCTACACAAAAATTAACTCAAATTGGATCAAACACCTAAATATAAGAACTAGCACCATAAAGCTTCTAGAAGAAAATGTAGGGAAACATCTTCAAGACCTAGTAATAGGAGGTAGCTTCCTAAACTTTACACCCAAAGCACAAGCAACAAAAGATAAAATAGATAAATGGGAACTACTCACAATCAAATGCTTCTGCACCTCAAAAGTCTTTGTCAAAAGGTGAAGAGGCAGCCAACTCAAATGGGAGAAAAGACTTGGAATGTATCGGACAAAGGTTTGATTTCCTGTATATACAAAGAAATCATACAACTCAACAACAAAAGAACAAACAACCCAATTATAAAATGGGCTAAAGATATGAACAGGCATTTTTCTGAAGAGCAAATACAGATGGCTCAAAAGCACATGAAGAGATGCTCATTTTCATTGGCTATAAGAGAAATGTAGATCAAGACTACAATGAGACACCACCTCACACCTATAAGAATGGTTGCTATTAAACAAACAGGAAAGTATTTTTTGGACTCCAACTAAATGTTAGAGAGGATGTGGAGAAACTGGGACACTTATGCACTGCTGGTGGAAATGTATAATGGTGCAGCCACTATGGAAGACTGTTTGGTGGTTCCTTAGGAAACTAAATATTTAGTTGCCCTATGACCCAGCAATAGTAATACTTGGTATATACCCAGAAGAGCTGAGAGCAACCACACAAACAGATATCGGCACATTGATATTCAAGCAGCATTATTTGCAATCACCACAAGATGGAAACAAACCAAATACCCATCAACAGATGAGTGGATCAACAAAATGTGGTATACACACACACACACACACACACACACACACACACACACACACACACACACATGATGGAATATTATGCAGCAAGACAAAATGACGTCCTGAAGCACATGACAAGATAGATGAGACTTGAGGACACAATGCTGAGTGAAATTAGCCAGACATAAAAGGATACTGTATGATTCCACTTTTATGACCAGCATAAAGAACGCTGATGGACTATGGACTTTGGGCCTTCTACATGATGCCCAATGAATGCAGGTGGCTGAAGGATGCACTGACAGAGAAGTAGAATGGCAAATGATGGTGTATACTTATGAATGAAGGTTGTGCTCCTACAAAAAAGGAACAAAGTCATGAGGCATGCAATGAAATGAATGAGCATGTGGGGCATTTGGTGAGACAAAATAAGCCTGAAACAGAAGAACAAGAATGGTATGGTCACCTTTAGAAAATGCTTATAAGAAAACAGGGGCCTAGATTATAAGCTTTTAGAGCAGACACATTAATTCTGGAGTGATGATTATTATTTCTGGATTTTGAGAGAATGTTTTATATATGTAACCTGATATTTAGAGATAAGAATGAAGCCGAACAGGTTGGGGTTAAACTAATTCAGAACATAGGGGTAAGGAAGACAGTGTCTATATTTTAGAACCACACATACTCTTTGGAACCAATAGAAGAAAGGTTTATTTGATCTGGAATTGAAATTTTCTGTAGTGCATAATCTAATTCAACCTATCTGTATAGCTCACTTGAACAAATGAAATATGGGGATCACAGAATAAGAAAGAGGTCCTTTAATCCTGTATAGATTATTGTAATGCCTGGAAACATCCTAGAGTATATTAAGCAGATATTCAAAAAGTATTGCAAAGTCCAATACTGAGGGACAGGAGAAAGAATATGGAACTATTAAACCTTACCACCAGGGAATCCAGATACTGTGTCAAACTTCAGGGGCACCCATATCAATAGGCCATGCCCTCAATCATGAAGCTGACTCTTGTTAAGCTTATGTAGGGAGTGGAGAAGCTTAGACTACCTATAGGCATAGCTAAGAGTTACTTCTGGAGGACCTCTTTTGTTTTTCAGATGTGGCCTCAGTCTCTCTAAGCCCAAATCTGCAAGTGAAATCATTGCCCTCCCCCCTATGTGATACAAAACATCCAGAGGTGAAAGTCTCCCTGGCGATGTGGGAGATGACTCCCAGGGATGAATCCAGACCTGGCACCGAGGAATCAACAATTCCATCCTGACCAAAAAGGGGAAAAGAAATGTAATTAATAAAGTATCAGTGGCAGAGTTAGTTCAAATAGAGTTATGAGGCTACTCTGGAAGTTGCTCCTATGCAAACTTCAGTTAGACCTTGCTACCTATCATAACCTGCCAACCCACAGCCAGAACCATTCCAGCCAATCCTAAAGAACACCTAGGGCAATATTTAAGATTCCACAAGGGTCCCATGCACTAGAGTAACTTTCCAGAAACCTACAACCTCCAGATGGGTCCCTGGTTTAGATAAGCTCTGAAACTTAGCCCAGCCTCTCTAGAACATCAGATAGTTCCATCTCCCTACCCCATATTATTGACAGACCCTTCCAATATGAAAACTTTAGAATGGCCATAGCTCAAACACCCCTAAAGAGAGGGATGGAAAGATCAAAGGTGATGGCGGAGTTATACAGAGAAGATAGGATTTAACAAATGAATATGAATGCTGAATCATTAAATTAATATCTTTTAGTCTCCAGTATTTCATAGCAGCTAGAAGTAAAAATCTAAAATTGTGAAATTGTAACCCATGTCAAAGTCTGAAATATGTTCTACAACTAATTGCAGTGTTATGCTTTGAAATACATTGCTTTTTTGTATATATGTTATTTTTTACACACACATAAAAAAAGGTAAAAAAGTCGATTGTGTTCATAAAAAAAAAAATTAAGTCCTCTAGCCTCCTATATTCTGGAACAGCTAGAAGGAAAAATATGAGAAGATCATATGGTAGCCCATGCCAAACTCTGGGATTTTTCCTGTAACCACTTGTTGGAGAGTGCTTTGAAAAATATTGCTTTTTTATTTCTTTGCTCTGTATATAAGTTATGTTATACAATAAAAAAGGTTAGAAAAAATTCAATGGTTGAATTCCAAAAAGCTTCTTTGATGGAAAAGCCAATCATCAAGTTTATATGGAAGTATAAGGGGCCCTGAATAGCTAAAGCCATCTTGAAAAAGAATGAATTTGGAGGACTCAGACTTCCAAATCCTAAAACTTCTTGCAAAGCCACAGTAACCAAAAAAGCATTGTTTTGGCATAAGGATAGATATATAGACCAATGGGATCAAACTGAGAGCTCAGAACTCAACCTTCACATTTATGGCTAACTGATTTTTGACAAAGGAGCAAAGGCCACTCAATTGTGAAAGAATAGTTTCTGCAACAAATAGTGTTGGGAAAACTGAATCTCCATTGCAAAAAAAAAGACTAGGTGGTGGGAGAACCCCTATCTCACACCGTATACAAAAATCAACTCAGAAAGGATCAAAGATCTAAATATAAGCACTAGAACTCTCAAACTCCTAGAAGAAAATGTAGGCAAGCATCTTCAGGACCTTGTGTTGTGTTAGGCAATGGTCTCTTAGACTTTGTACCAAAAGCACAAGTAACAAAAGAAAAAACAGATAAATGAGACTTCACCAAAATTAAAAACTTTTGGGCACCAAAGGACTTTATAATGAAAGTAAAATGACAACCTACACAATGGAAGAAAATATTTTGGAACCATGTATCTTATGATAAGAGCTTAATATCCAGAACATATAAAGAAATCCTTCAACTTAGCAACAAAAAGACAAACAACCCAACTAAAATATTGTCAAAAGACTTGATTAGGCATCTTCCCAAACAAGATATACCAATGGCCAGAAAGCACATGAAAAGATGCTCAACATAATTAGCTATCAAGGAAACGAAAATCAAAACCACAGTGAGATACCATTTCACACCCATTAGAATGGCTTCTCTTTAAAAAATGGAAAATCACAAGTGTTGGAGAGGATGCCAAAAAATAGGAAAACCTGACAATCCCACTACTAGGTAAACACCCCAAAGCATTATTTGCTGGGTCATATGGTAATTCTTTTGTTTGTTTTGTTTTGTTAATATTTTTTATTGTGAAATATATATACAAAAAAGCAATAAATTTCAAAGTACATTTTAACAAGTAGTTTAGAACAGATTTCAAAGTTTGGTATGGGTTATAGTTCCACAATTTCCAGTTTCTCCTTCTAGCTGTTCTAAGATACTGGAGACTAAAAGAAATACCAGTATAATGATTCAGCAGTCATACTTATTTGTTAAATCCTATCTTCTCTGTTATAACTCCTCCTTCTCCTTTGATCCTTCTCCCAATTTTTAGGGATATTAGGGCTATGCTCTTTGTATCTTTTTCACGTTCAAAAGGGATAGTGTTAATATAGGATGGGGGATGGAATTAGCTGATGAAACCCTGTGGGTTTTAGAATTTATCTGGCCAAGGAACCATCTAGAGGTTATACGTGCCAGGAAAGCAAACTTAGTACATGAAACTTTTACAGAATAGCAGATAGAGCCCTAGGTGTTCTTTAGGGTTAACAGGACTGATGTTGGTTGGGATTTGGCAAACCAAGGCAATTGGCAATTTCAAGCTGAAGCTTGCATAAGAGTAGCCTCCAGAAAAGTCTCTTGACTTCTATTTGAACTCTCTTAGTCGTTGATACCTTATTTTGCTGTATTTCTTTTCCCCCTTTCATAGTCAGGAGGGCATTGTTGATCCCATAGTGCCAGGACCAGGCTCATTCCTAGGAGTCTTGTCCCATGTTGTCAGAGAGACTTTCATCTCTGAATGTCGTATCCATGTGAGGGGGGTGGTCATGATTCTCCTTGCAGAGTTGGGCTTAGAAAGAGAGAGAGGCTACTTCTGAGAAACAAAAGAGGTTTTCTGGAACTAACTCTTAGGCATAATTACAGTTAGGCTTAGCTTTTTCACTACTGAAATAAGTTTCATAAGAGCAAGGCTCAAGGTCAATGTGGGGGGTCAGGAGCAGTAAGTCAGGCCCTAGCAAGAAGAAGGCATCCGGAGTCACAAGATCCAGGGTGGAAAGTTCCCAAGAGTTAAAAATTAAACAATAATCATTGTTAAGAAACTAAAAGAATGGGATGCATTGTGCAAGAGCAAATGGCATTCCTCTGCTTCTGTGGATAAGCTTGCTTGCTCACAGCTGCAAACCAAGATGTGGCTCTAAAAACATAATGTCCCTTTTCCTGCTTCTGTGGATATGCTTGTGGTGTTTGCCTTTATAAGCCCCCCTTGAGAACCTCTCGGGGCTGCTCTCTGAATCTTCCTTCTTGGGTTTCTGAGGCAGTCACCGGCTGGCTAATAAAGACTCCTTGCAAATTGCTTTGACTTGTGTGGTCTCTCCTTTGGCGCGCCCCACAACAGCCAAGGGCTTGACCTATAACTTGGAAGTCCCTAATGTTTGAGAGAGTTTCAGAGATTTCCCAGATGGGAAAGTTTAATAGCTCCATATTTTTCCTCCTAGTCCCTTGTCAGGGGACTTTGCCAAGACTTTCTAATTATCTCCCCAACATACCCTGGGATGTATCTGGGTGTTACATTATACTTTACAAGCCTAACGCAATGTAATGTAATGTACAAGCCCTCATTCCCATTCTAGTCTCCACGTGTTTGGGTCCTTTGAATGAACTATCCAGGCGGGTTGATTTAGATTGTGTGCTGTGGAGAGCCGCCTCCCGGGTCTGGCCTAGTGGACACGCTGCGGCCTGCTCTAGAGTTCCCCCCGCCCATCGAGTGAGTCAAGATGGCGCCCGCATCCTGTTTCCGCGTATGACGCACGCGCCCACCAACCCTATCTTCCAATCACCTCTGTATACGTGGCACTAACCTATTGGGTTTGGGCACAGTATATAAGAGGTTACCCGGACAGGGTGGGTGGAGACGACCCACAGGGAGCCGTACCTGACGGCCGCATAGAGGTTGTCCCCCCGCGGGATATTTCGCCCGCGCGGAATCTGCCTGAGAGTATGCAAGCTTGACTCCAGTAAAAGCCTGTGCTTACGACCGCCGTGTGTCTCGAACCCGTTTTTACCGCCCGAGTCGTTTTGTTTGTGCCCGTCTCTCTCCCCCTGTCTCCCTCGCCGGCCGGGGACCTGACACCGAGCGAGACGGCTACCGACAGTGTGCTACAGAAAATTTATGTTTTGGACAAAATAAACCTCACTGCCTTTGGTCTCATACAGGAGGTGAAGCGTATAATAGAGATAATAGCCTCCTTTCCCTTGTATTCTGATTTACCTTAGTCCCGTTCAGATTGACTTCATTCTTATCTCTAACTGAAGGCTGATCTCGTTTTCAGTTACTTTAACAGTTATTGTATGCAGCAATGCTGACTTTCAGAGCTGCAGAACTCCAAGTCTGAGTCTAAGGTGTCACACAGGTATCCAAAGTTCCAGGGAAATACCAGGTTATACATACATAGCACAGCATCTCAGAATCTAGAAATACACTTATAACTCTGGACTAAATGTGACAGCTATAAGAGCTTACAATCTAGGCCCCAATTTTCTTATACGTATTCTCTAAAAGAGATGTTGATGTCTTCCTGTTAACTATAGGCCATAGCATGCAATACTTTCCCCTCTACCACTCTATAATTGTGTGTCATATGGTAATTCTATATTTAGCCCTATGAGGAATCACCAACCTGTCTTCCACAGTGGCTGCACCATTTTACATTACACCAGCAGTGAATGAGTGTTCCTACTAAACAGAAAAATTCATAGGACATTTCATTTCTAGACAGTATTTCTTCCAAGAATAAAGTGTCTGAAATTTCAATAGGGCCTTTTTAGTGCTTTCCTGTGGACATTTAAAAAATACATATGAATAGATAATATTGCTAGTAAAGTTAGAAGATTGCCTCACATTGTCTTCCCATGGGTTTCTTATAAAAATATGCCATAGAGGATCTGTTAAATGTAGCTACCGTATATTAGGTATAAATATTAACTAGGTTGTCCTATAAACAAAGTTGCCTCTAAACAGAAAAACTTTAGACTTGATGCTCCATGAAATCTTTAACTAAATAGGGTGAAGAAATTGAGTTTTAATTATGCCCCATTTAAATAACTCATTTCCTCAATGGAAATTGATGAAGCATTCAAATCTTCATATAAAGGGAAGAACTGAAAGGAATACAAAATATCATTTCAATTGTGATAATGCTCCAATTAGATTTACCACTTAGCTAATAAAACCACATCTAGTTTACCAATGACCAAACGCCCCACTACATGAAATGGGTTTCTAAAAACAGTACGGCAAAACTGAAGCATACTTGAGGGTGCCAAGTTATTATGCTTTCAGTGTTTCCTTAATATCACATGTTATTTCAACTGAAATTCATACTCTATGTTACAATCAAAAGCACTGAAGAGGGAGTCAGAGAATGGTGACAGGCTTTACTGTGTCAACCGCTCTCTAGGTTATAAAGTCATCAGACAACATCCTGACTCTAAACTCTTCTTCGTTCTTCATTTGCCCAACCATATTTACTGATGCCTGCTCTGTATAAGGCGTCATCGGAGGTCACATGAGCCTGATAAGACAGTCAGCCCCGTACAGCCTCCTGAATTGAAGGTAGGAGAAATGGTGGGAACTCAGGTTTTTCATATACAAGGTTATTACAGATAGTGATGAGAGTTCTGAAGGAAATAAACTGGTGATGAAATCAGGGCGTGACTGGGAGAGGCCAATTTAGATAGGGGATCTGAGGTGGTGACCTTTGAGCTGGGGCATGCAGAATGAGTGTGCCATGGAGAAGTCCGCAGGGCATGCATCCAAAGGTAAAACAGTGTTGGGAAGCTCTTCTCCTGAGCTGGGAAGTATAATGCTTCCATACTTGGCCACATTGGACTTACATAGGTTGTAACCTCCCTGGAATAGTGCAAAAACTTGGACCATGATTACATTTCTGTGAGTAACTGGGCTCCCAGCAGGCTGCTTTAGAATCATCCTACAATCGTGTGTAGTGGGAACACAGGTTCAGGGCACGACAGAAACTTCCAGCAAATGATCCCTTTATTGCACAGAATAAAGAGTCCAGAAAGGGCAAATAATCTCTTTGTCATTTACACAGCACAATGAGTTTAAAAGTGCAGGGGAAAGAGTCCCATCACCATTGGTATCCCCACATGGAAGAAAAATGCTCTGGGTCCAAGTCTACAGATGGCAGCTCTTATTGCCCCACTTCGAGAGAGAGAAGAGAGACCAATCTATAGTGTTTGAATATGGTATTTATCCACCTCAGTGGAAGGGGCCCCTGCCACTGAGAATTCCTGTTCTAATAAGCATTTGGGGCAGCTTATTACTGATTTGCAGGTATAAGTTCAGGCCAGGCCTTTTTATTAGACTTAACCTCTTCCCCAGGTTGTGGAAGGGCACACAATAGAAAAGGAAGTGGGGAGAGTAGAAGGTCAGAGCATGGGCACTTGGCATGTGAAGGAGAAGGAGGTGGGGGTAGGTGAGAGTCTGGGTGATGGCTACTTATCAGGTATCTGTGGTTTCCCTAACACCAGCATATACCATGTTTATAGTATATTGTGGCCATCTCTTTTTGGAGGTCTTCTCAATCCTCCACTTCCTGATTTGACATTTAGTAAAGCAGAATTTTGCTGAGCAATTCAAAAACACACAAAGCAGACAAGATCTCGGTTCAAATAAAACAAATTAATAAAAACATCAAAAAATATGCTGAAGAAGAGGACTAAAAGTTAGATATTAGGCAAACTCATAAAACAAAGTACGGTTAATTCACATTTCAATAGGCCATAAAGTGCAAAATTGTAAAAATGCTAACACGTTTGAGAAAAGTATTCAGTCCTTTCAGTGACTTATCATGTAAATTTTTGTAAAGTGCTGCAGTTTGAACCATTCCATTTAAAAGTTTAATACAAATCTGATTTCAAAATAATCTCACAGAAAACAGAACTTTTTTCTCAAGTATGTTAAAATCTCCTTGGTTATGCTGAAAGTGCTGTATAAATTGAATAATAAATATGCCAATGTCCAGTCATCAGTGCAATTCAAAATCATATGAAACAAATTACATATTGGAAACAAAAAATCTTTCCCAAGGTACAGTGTAATCCACACATGTATTACTTATTTTTAAACTATACAACAATCTCTCTACTCACCCATAGTTCCTCTGCATTTATTCTATTCATTTTTAAATAACAAAATCCTCAAGGCACCTAAAAATTAGTCTGTACATATATCTGTACTGAAAATCCTTAGCTAAATATATAAAAAGGAAAGGCGCAGTACAATAGATAATAAAAAGTAGTCAAAAAATCAAATTTTTATTATATAGTATTCAGTTTTTTTATTCCTCCCCTTATTTTGCTTTAATTAAGCAGATAATATTTCCATTCTTTAAGTATGCAGAAGTCTACCTAGGAATGTGCTAAATTTAATGAAATATGTAGCATAGCATTCAAAATTGCCTGGACAGCCATTCACAGACTAAGACAATTGGATTACCCAAGACAGACAATTCACAAACAGGAATTATATGTTGGAGAGACTGGAAATCCCAACTGGTCTTGAAAATAGGGCAAGAAAGGAAAGATAGTCACCTGAAACTGTGGTAACTGAAGTGCTCATGTTCAGAGTTTCACCTTTTCCTTTTCATTTAATTCTCAAAGTAACCAGCACTCTGGGTCTTTTATTACTCTCTTCTCCAACAGTAGAAGCAGCATTAGCTGCTCCCCACACCCACATTTAGGAAAGTAAGCAAGAGGTCTATGCACATGGCCTGGTCTCCAGCTGCTGGGAGCTTGTATCCTAAGTTATATTTAAACTGCTAAGGCATCATTCTAAGTTCATTTAAGATAGATGGTTGAAGTGATGAGTGATGTTTAGTAATTTTTAAGAACTGGCTCTAACTGACATTAACAAATGACACCTGCTGATTTTTAAGCCACAAGAATACAACTTGTTAGCTATTCAAATAGGGTGGGCTTTTGCCCTCAAGTACACTTTTTAAAACTCATTCACATGTTACTGGGCACCCACTAGGAGCAAGGCACTGTGCTAGGCACCGTAAAGGGGGCAAACAGCAGGATATCCCAGCCTCAGGAGCTCAAACCAACCCACACAATTGCAGTGTGGGCCAGAGGAGTTGACCAGAGGAGTTGAGGTCAGGTGGTGGCAGTACAGGGAAGTGGTTCAGAAAGTGTGCTCCAGCTACAAAGACCGGTAGATGTCAAACCCAGAGATGGTCTTTTTCACTGTGTTCCTTAGTTTCTCTAAGCCACTGCAAAATGGTATCTTCATCATCAAGTTTCTGTTAGAATCAAATAAGCATACAAATAAAATACTGAATATGGTGCCAGCTTGTAAAAGGGCTCAAAACATCGTTGCTTATATTATTACTATGATTACTTCTATATAAAGAGTAGTTGTGCAAGAGAGCAAAGAAAAGGACTTTTCATTTATCTGAGCATGATGCTTTTGAGCAGTATTCTCACTGGGGACCATGGGGGCCTCTGGGCAGGACATTGCTTCATTGTCTAGGACTG
This sequence comes from Tamandua tetradactyla, assembly GCF_023851605.1. Taxonomy (NCBI): domain Eukaryota; kingdom Metazoa; phylum Chordata; class Mammalia; order Pilosa; family Myrmecophagidae; genus Tamandua; species Tamandua tetradactyla. The sequence goes on from NC_135350.1 coordinate 15,127,317, forward strand.
CTTAGATATTGCACGACATTTAGCATCCTGGCCCCCACGGCAGCAGGAGGCTTGTAGTGCCCCATCATTGTGTTAAGCAGAAACTTTCTGATGCCCACACATTTCCAAACAGTGCCTGCAGGGGACTCCTACCCCATGGAGAACTGCAAACAGTTTAATTCCATTAATAAGGAATAGGAATGCCTGCCTGACTTTGAGGGTTACGTGGATGAGATACACTGGGCCTGGGGCAGAAAGAACAGGAAAGGAATGTTCAGGACAGTTTGGAAGAAGACACCTTTCCTGATGAATCCCAGGAGCAAAATTCCCAATGTCCCCAGTCAGGGCTTAAGTCAAGAAGCAAGGCAACCTCTTTGCAAATAAACTCAGCAGGTAGGAATTCTGCCATGAAGTCACTTCTTCAACAGGTTTACTGTTATGTAGTCGAAGCAGAAGGCAGTTATGTAAATTCAGATAATAACCTTATAGGACGACTTTCTAAAATCCTGATTTCTTTTATCTTCAACACACTGGCTAAGCATCCATTGCCTCCCATGTCTACAAAAACAAAATTTAAAAACTAAAATCATACACAAAAAGGTAACGATAGCAAAACAAAAAACAACATGGATTATGCCGAGAAAAACTCCAGCTTAATATAACCTAAACCTATCTCCCTCTCTGACAAAGTTTTCAAATCTGACACCACTTTCTTGTAGTCACAAGTCTTAAAACATCTGCAGGTAGGTCTTCTTTCTACTTCTGAGTTTCCTCTCCAGGACCTAACGTGTTTTGGTGATTTCAGAAAACATAAGAGGCATTTTTTTCCTTCATTTGTGCTTAGAAGTAGAGAGAAAGCAAGTTTTGTTACCTACATTTTGCAGATGGGATGACTGAGGTGAGAAGTGAGAAGAAATGCTTATTGGTAGAAGCCAATGGGACAAAAATCCAGACTGTCTACTTTCCAATCCAGAACTGTGGACCCTGTCTTTTAATTACAGACACATATGGCTACATGGCTGAAGTATCCTGCTGGAGGAATCCTCTGAGGTGGAAGCTCCTGTGAGCTCGACCTGCTTTCCAATCTCTCTCTAATCCGAGCCTACCCTGGAGACGCTGAATTGCTGGATACATTATCAACTGAAAAAAGAAAAATCTGTTTAGAAGGACACATATTTATATATCTGTTCACCATCTCTTTTTGAAGACTTTCTTCATCTCTTTGAAATGATTACATTAAATGGATGTGGTGCTAAAGTTAGACCAAATCTTCCAGTCAGGACGGGTTTCTTAGAATCCTTAGGTAAAGCGAATGTAAAACTCTGCATTAGGCTCACAAACATCAAGAATAATTCCATTTTTGCCAGTTGTTCTCCCATACACACTCGCTTCCCTAAGAAATGAGATCAGAAAAAAAAAAGAAAGATTATAATACCTTTCCTTTTCCTATCTCAAAAAAGGACAGATTTATAGGAAATACCTAAATTTGAATATTTTAGATGCAGATATAGAGTTTTAAAGCAAAACTGCCGTATATACCACATGCCTCCTCATAATATATGCTGGTAAAAATCTGTAAATAACAAGTTCACATTTTAAATTCTATTCATGAAAACCTATCCTCACCCTAGAAAGGAAGGAGATACCAGATCCAAGGAGGCAGGCTACCCTGTGTCCATTGTGCCTACTTATCTCTTTCCTTTCCAATTATGTGAAAGACTAAGAGGGAGAGGGGAATTTCCCCTTAGCAAAATGATAAGTTAATATATGATAAGAAAGTAATCTTTAGAGCTTTCCTTTTCCATAGAAGAAACCCAAATGTCATAATTCATTAATCAAAAAGAGGCGCTGGCAAGATTAGAGCACTCACTTTCTCACCCACCAACTCAGCAGAAGGATAGAAGGTACTCTTAACGCAAACAGTTTCCTGGGGCCCAAATAGTCAGCTGGGCAGCTCAGAAAGATTTCTAGTAATATTAAAAAATTTATAACCAACTACTCTCATTTTGCTTTTAAGGTCTGAAATGCACATAATGGAGATTCATTGCCTAAATTATTCACCTCTTCTCTTATATTACTTGCAAAGAAAAGAAACATTTTAAAAACAACATGAATTAACCAAAGATTCTTTTAGTTCTACTTTTAAAAAGTAATGCTATTTTAAAAAAAGTTTAACTGACCTATTCCAAAAGGAATAAAGGTTTCCTTTTTAATAAGTTGTCCTTGAGCATCAAGAAATCGATTAGGGCAGAAATCGTGTGGTTTCTCCCAAATGGATGGGTCTCTGTGTACTGACCACAAGTTGGGTAAGATTATTGTGTTTTTAGGAATGGTATAACCTCGGAGCACTAAAACAGACAAACAAAAAACACACAATGTCATTCAACATGCCATTTCTATTAATTCTCCCTAAAAACTATCTCAAAAATAAAAAATCTAGTTACATGCTCAGTATCTAAATTTGCAAGGTTCTTATCAATTGGCATCCTTCTCTCTTCACCTTCTCAGGATCTAGTCTCAGACAGAACACAGGAAGTCCTCAAATTAACGTTGAATGAATGAATTAAATCACATGATAAAAACATGACAATTAGGGGAAAAACTGAATCAAATAATAGGTCACTGTAAGTAAATTTTCTCTAAGAACACAAATTACTAATATGTACATACATTTTGACAGTTCACAAAGTCTTTCATAACCACAAAACAATATAGTGAGGAAGGCAGTCATCACAGGCTGGCATTGTGTACTTCAACATGTACTTTAAACAACTCCAAGAGATGCTGAGTACACAGGGTATCTGCGTTGCACCAAAGAAACTGGTGCCTGATCCAATCGCCTTTACAAGGGATTGCATCAGACAACTGCCTTAGTATAGATTCAAGCAACAATGTAATGGGCAGTCTCCAGAGTAGGTAAATTCCTTGTTACCAGAAATGTTTAAAGAGTTGTATGGCTGGCTATACAGCAAGGACAGGATCGAATGGAAACATTTCACAGTAGGTGAGAGGTTGAGACATACGACTCTAGCAGTAATTTTAAATATATTTTGTTTCTGTTGAAGAATTAGTTATACAAATTGAAGTAGGATAATATCCAGCTAAAATCCTTAATTGCACATTTATAACAGCTCTTCTGAAACCCCAAGAGGAGAGCTCAGAGGCACTTTTATCGATGCTGAAGTTGTTTTTGCCAATAAGACGACTGAAATTGCAGCATAATTTGTTTTGCCAGCATAAGCATTACATGCTCTGAGGGCTAGGACAGCTATTTATAAAACAAAGCAGAGCTGGAAAGCCCATACAACTAATAATGCACAACTGAGGGCTGAAACATTTCCTGTCCATTTGCTTCTCTGCTATGCAATGCTAAATCCTCAGAAAGGCCAAGGTCGGCAATGGTCACCAAACAAACAGCACCCCTCATTTCCACTGGGTTAGGGGGCTGTGCTTCCCTCAAAGGTGCTCAAAGGAGGAGGGCTCCGGACTTGCCTGTTTTCTCTGAAGTCCTATGAGGAATGGAGAGTGGCACCACCGCAGCCAGCCTCTGCACCTCCATGATGGCGGCTTCTGTGTATGGCATTTGGACCTTGTCGGCGAGAGAAGGGGCTCGGTCAGGACCAATGACCCTTTCAATTTCTTCGTGAACCTTTTCTATACAACAAAAAGGAAAGAGTAAACCAGGGAAGGGAAGCCCAGAAGAGAGCTGAGACTGCCTCACCCTCACACTCCCCATTCCCACTTCTGCACTGCTGAGAAGGTGCCAGTACCTCCCTGATTCAGCCTCAGTGATGGGAAACACGGGTCAGTACTGCAAGTAGAGACAGCCAGTTCCAAAGACCCTGCTCCACTCTGTGACTTTGTAGGAGGATAGCAGGTTTTGTACAGATATATAGAAGGACAAAAGAGAGCACTTGCATTCAGGAGCACCGTGAATCATCCCCTTTTATTGTGGTAGTTTGGAGCTGTTAGGTACCCCAGAAAATCATTTTCTTAAATTTAATCCATTTCTGTAGGTGTAGACCTATTGTGGGTGGGGCATTTGATTAGGTTACTTCAATTGAGATGTGACCCACTCCGTTCAAGGTGGGTCTTTATCCACTTTTGGAGTCCTTTATAAGAGAATAAAGCATACAGAAGCAGAGAGTAGAAATTAAGAGAAGCTTACAGAGAAATACCCAGAGAAGTTTAGAGAACAAGCCACAGATGGAAAAGCCAGAAGCTGAAACAATGAAATCCGGGAGCAAAGAACCAGGGAGCAAAGGACCAGCGGATGCAATCATGTGCCTTGCTACCTGACAGAGGAGCCCAAGCTCACCAGTCACTGGTCTTCAGAGAAGGTATCATCCTGTTGATGCCTTAATTGGGTCATTTTCATAGCCTGAGAACTGTAAATTTGCAAGCTATGGCATTCCCATTGTTAAAAGTCAATCTACTTCTTACGTACTGCATTTTGTCAGCTTTAGCAGGCGAAAACACGTATGAACACAGATTGACTCTCTAAGACTGTGACAATCTGTGGTAGCCCAAGTGACTCCCAAAGGTGCCCTCCTCTTGATGTTCACATCCGTGTATGGTGCCCTCCTGGGCACCTGTACCTAGTTGGTCTATGTGAATAAGGCAGAAGTGACCGCTGGGGAAAGGCAGCTGTCATGTCAAGCAGCTCAAAGGAAAGTTCCTTGTGGCAAGGAATTGAGGCCTCCAGTCAAGAGCCATGTGAGTGAGCAATTCTGGAATTGGAACCTTCAGCCCAGTTGAGCCTATAAATGACTGCAGCTCCAGCCAACATCTTGACTACATCTCTGTGACAGACCCTGAGCCCAAATCGCCCAGGCTGAACTGGCCCTTGGGTTCTGACTCTCAGAAACTTTGTGAGTAATAAATGTTTGTTGTTTTAATCTACTAAATTTTATGATACTTTATTACTCAGAAATAGATAACTGCTACAGGTAGGCAAAATCCCATGTGTGTTAGGCAGAATAATGGTCCCCCAATCCACATCCTAATTTCCAGAAGCTATGAATATGTTACCTTACAGGACAAAAGGGACTATGCAGATGTGACTAAATTAAGGACCATGAGATGGGGAGGTTATCCTGGGTTATCTCAGTGTACCTAGTCTAATCACATGGGTCCTTAAAACTGCAGTTTTTCCAGGGTGGGCAATGGTGGCTCAGTGGCACAGTTCTTGCCTGCCGTGCCAGAGACCCGGGTTCGATTCCCAGTGCCTGTCCATGCAAAAAAAAAAAAAAAAAAATTGCAGTTTTTCCTAGCTGAGTTTAGAGTTAGAGGGAGACATGACTAATGGTCAGAGAGATGCGGTGTTACTGGTTTTGAAGATGGGAGGAAAGAGGCCACGAGCCACAGAACGTGGGTGGCCTCTAGAAGCCATTTCTGGTAAGCAAATGGATTCTCTCCTACTTTTTAGCCCAGTGAGATCTGTGTTGAACTTCTAACCTAGAGAACTATAAGATAATGAAAGTGTGGCAATTTGTTACAGTAGCAATAGAAAAGGAATGCACCATCCTTCCTTGGACTCTTCTTCCATGACTGCCACCTCCATTTACTACCTGTTGGTATTGATATGGTGACCTTGTGAAAGTCACATAACTTCTCTGGGCCTCTGCTCTCCATTTTCAGAACAAGATGAAGTGATCCCCTTCACCTCTAAAATGTTATCCTTCGCTAAAGGTTTTTCTCTATCATAGATTTCATAGAGCACTGGACCTGTAGAGACTTTAAGGAGGGACGAGAAATCTATGACATTAGCTCCATTGTCTAGGAACATAAGGGTTCGCTGTTAATGTCTTAGCACTTCCTCTAAGATGCAAGAATTTCCATTTCATTTTCCAGGTTGAAGACATTGCTTAGTCCTGGGAGTCACAGGATCACAGAGGTTGCTGACCTTGATTTAAATAACCTGGTTTTGCCATGAATAAAGTAAATAAGTATTAATTACCTTGTACATCAGGGTTCAGTGACATATACAGAAGGCACCAAAGCAAAGAGTTGGTTGTGGTATCAGTCCCGGCAATGAAGAGGTCACCAATGATATGAAATAAGTATTCTTCATCAAAACTGCTGCTGCTGTTATGTTTCCTCTCTTCCTCCATGTGAAGAAGGTACATATCTATGAAGTCCTGAGGGTTGTCTACATCTAGAGACTCTTGATGATCTTTGATGATTTTTTTAAGGAAAATGGTGATATCCTTTTCAATTTGTCTTAATTCCTTAAATGGTCCAAATGGAAGGTAATAAAGCCAGGAGCATATATTGATCAGGAGGACCTGGCTGTTCAGAGAGATTTCCAACCCGCGTGACATAAAATCAAGCATCTTCTTAAATTGGCTATTGGCATAGTCAAAGCGCTGGCCAAAGCACAAAGAGCAAATGATGTTAGAGACAGCGCTGCTGACAATGGGGAAAGGACTGAAGGGTTCTTCTCCGTGCTTTTGCATTTCCTCTTTCACATATTTGAACTCCTCAATAATCTTGGGCTCCAAGCTAAGCTTTCCCAAGCCAAAATGACGAAGAGTTGAATGTGAGAACTTCCTCTGTTGTCTCCAGACTGGACCATAATGTGAGAACACAATCCCTACAATAAGACAGAAGACAGTAAGAACAGAAGGCGAGAGAGACTGATACCTGATAATGCTGAACATGAACTATGATGAAGTGTATTCTCTGTTAAGTCACTTGTGCAAAGTTCACACACAGGGTCACAGATAAAGACCACCAGCCCAGAATGATCAAGCAATATTTAGTTATCAAGATAGTATATGTTTCTTTCTTTTTTTTTAATTCAAATATATTAGTAATTTTTTTTTTTTTTTACATCTGGTGGTAGGTCTATGGGTATTCATTACAGTAGTCTTTTACTTTTTGGCATTTCAGAAATATTCCAACCTAAAAAATTATAAGACAATAGTTATAAGAGAATTATAAGATAAAATAAATTTTAAAGAAAGCGGGATTATTCGGTTTGATGTTAGAAAGGCAATTTAGTTTTTATCTGAAGCATAAGAACCAACTGTTTTCTGTCCCCATAGGCAGAACTGGAAATTTGAGATAAATATAACATTCACTTTTCCAATTTAATATGTTCTTA